>NC_090443.1:224088519-225420519 GCF_031143425.1 Pleurodeles waltl
CATGTAGTAAGCAGGAATGTATTCTCACCTGTGTTTCACTGGAAATATTGCTGGATCACTGAGTCCCTGTTCTGCATGTCTTCTTCCTCTCCTTCCTCCTCATCACTGTCCACAGGCTCCACAGCTGCCACAACACCGCCATCTGGACTCTCCTCCTGCAGAAAATGCACCTGTCGTCGCAAAGCCAAGTTGTGAAGCATACAGCAGGCCATGATGATCTGGCACACCTTCTTTGGTGAGTAGAATAGGGATCCACTTGAACCTGGCCTTCAGGAGGCCGAAGGTCCGCTCGATCACCCTCCTAGTTCGCCCATGTGCCTCATTGTAGCGTTCCTCTGCCCTTGTCCTGGGATTCCTCACTGGGGTCAGTAGCCATGACAGGTTGGGGTAACCAGCGTCACCTAATAGCCACACACAGTGCCTCTGGAGTTGACCCATCACATAAGGGATGCTGCTATTCCGCAGGATGTAGGCGTCATGCACTGAGCCAGGGAACATGGCATTCACATGGGAGATGTACTGGTCTGCCAAACATACCATCTGTACATTCATGGAATGATAACTCTTCTGGTTCCTGTACACCTCTTCACTCCTGTGGGGGGGGAGCAAAGCCACATGGGTCCCATCAATGGCATCTGATGTTGGGGATATGTCCAAGGGCATAGAAATCACCTTTCACTGTAGGCAAATCCTCCACCTGAGGGAAAAAGATGTAGCTCTGCATGTGTTTCAGCAGGGCAGACAACACTCTGGACAACACGTTGGAAAACATAGGCTGGGACATCTCTGATGCCATGGCCGTAGTTGTTTGAAATGACCCACTTGCAAGGAAATGGAGCACTGATAGCACCTGCACTTGATGGTGGATTCCTGTGGGATGGCGGATTGCTGACATCAGGTCAGGCTCCAACTGGGTACACAGTTCCTGGATTGTGGCACAGTCAAACCTGTAGGTGATAATCAAATTTCTTTCCTCCATTGTCGACAGGTCCACCAGCGGTCAGTACACCGGAGGATTCCGCCATCTCCTCACATGTCCCAGCGGACGGTGCCTATGAAGGACAACAGCGAGCACAGAGTCAAACAACTCAGAGGTATGTATCCACAGTCTACACAGAACACCAATCATACACAAAATGTGGCCTGTATGTGTGTTGAGACTAGGCCTAGGTATGTGTGACGCAGTTGGTAATTCGGCCATGTGGGCCCCTGAAATGGCGGCTGCCTGACCTGTAAAGTGGGACAATGGGATGTGAGGTAACTGCGCTGGCGCTGTGCACCGTTGCGGTAGGCGGTCGAAGACAGCGGCGCAATGCTGCATTGGTTAACATTGGACCCTATGGGTCCCAGGAGCCAATGACGATGTACGCCGGCGGTGATGGTATGCACTGCTGCGGACGTGACCGCCATTTTCTATCTGTATAATCACTCGATACCTGATCTTCGACAGGAGAGGACCTGCACTGCAAGTGCTACTGTGACCTCGGTCTGGAAGAGACAATGGCTCGTGCGTCTGGGGAAAGGGCCCTTGCCTTCACATCGGAGGAGTTGGAGAAGGTTGTCGATGGGGTCCTCCCCCAGTACACGCTACTCTACGGTCCTCCAGACCAACAGATAAGTACACAGGGAGCATGTTGTTTGGGCTATGCCTGTGTGGAGAGGGCTGGTTGTAAGAAGGAAGGGGGCAGATTTCTGCGTGCATGAAAGACGGTGGGTGCATGTGCCACATGGCAAGGGTAGGGATGGGGGCCACTCACTTTGACGGCGCAGTTGGTAATGTCTTCTCTTCTTGCCCTGTACATTTCATGTAGGTCAGCGCCCACCAGAAGAAGGATATTTGGCGTGCCATCGCCAAGGACGTCTGGACCCTGGGGGTCCACCACAGACGGAGCACCCACTGCCGGAAAAAATGGGAGGACATTTGCCGCTGGAGCAAAAAGACAGCGGAGGCTCAGCTGGGGATGGCCTCCCAACGTGGGAGGGGTGCCCGTCGAACCATGACCCCACTGATGTTCCGGATCCTGGAGGTGGCCTACCCGGAGTTGGATGGGCGCTTGAGGGCATCATAGCAGACACAAGGGGGTGAGTACACCCTCATTCTGCTGACTTTGCGCGCAGTGGCGGTGTCTGGGTGGGGGAGGAGGGTTGTGGGTTTCCCTAGGCCAGGGCGATTTCCGTAGGCTAGGCCCCTCCGTAAGGCATGGCCCTGTGGCCCCCCACCCCACCTCTGTAGAGTGCCAAGTACAGCTATTCATGCACCTGTGTCATCTGATGTCGTCCATAGCCTTGTAGGCCATTTCCCATGAATTGCACTGTAGAGCCCAACAGCGCGACTAGTGCAGGGGGCTTCTGTGTCTGTCTTGTCCGGCAACGGTAGCGGTAATCCATGCACTCAACATGTCTTCCTTCTATTCCCCCCCCTTTTTTGTGGTCTCCCTGTTCTTGTGTGCATTAGCATCATCAGGAGGAGGAGCAGTGGCACCGGAGCATCAGGGAGCTGCATCCCACATGGCCATGGAGGGCCACACTACGGACTCAGAATACACCAGTGGGACAGAGGGCGAGGGGAGCACCACGGAGGGGACAGGAGCTGAAACCAGTGACACGAACTCATCCTCCAATGGGAGCTCCCTTGTTGTGGCGGCAACATCTGTGCCCCCGCATCTACAGGTACAGCTGCCACCCCCCCACCAGCAACGCCATCCCAGCAGCCCCTCAGCCTTCGCCCCGTGCCCGCTCACCCAGGAGGGTGGGCATCACCTTCGCCCCAGGCACCTCAGCCCCTGTCCCTGTCACCCCTGCTGCCCTCAGTGAGGAGGCCATTGACCTCCTCTGGTCCCTCACTGTTGGGCAGTCTACCATTTTGAATGCCATCCAGGGTGTAGAAAGGCAGTTGCAACAAACCAATGCATTCCTGGAGGGCATTCAGTCTGGTCAGGCGGCCCTTCACCGAGCCTTTCAAACTCTGGCCTCAGCACTGATGGCAGCCATTGTCTCTGTGTCTAGCCTCCCTCCCTCCAACTTCCTCGACCCAGACCCAATCCCCTGTACCTCTGCCTATCCCAAGCAGACCATCAGAACAGGCTGTACACACCTCACCACACAAGGGAAGCTCAGGCAAACATAAGCACCACACATCCCACAGGCACTCACACAAGCATCACACACATACAGACACACCAACATCCACTGCCTCCACTGTGTCCCCCTCCTCGTCGTCTCCCTCCTCCCTCCCAGTCTCGTCTACACTCACACCTGCATGCACTACCTCTACAGCCAGTACGTCCCGCACCAGCACACCCACCAGCACACCCACCACCACACCCACCAGCACACCCACCGCTCATGTGCAGTCACCACCCCACTACCATACACACGTCCCCTGTGTCCTCTCCCGTTGTGTCTGTGACGCCCCCTCCGAAGATACACAAACGCAGGCACACACCCACCAAACAGCCATCCACCTCACAACAGCCTCCAGCGCATGCACCTGCACCCAAAGCCACAAAACTTGCACCTCCTACAACCACCACCTCTTCCTCCACTCCCAAACCTCCTCCAGCTAACCGTCCCAGTGTGCCCAAACAACTTTTCCTGTCCAGCCTTAACTTATTTCCCACCTCGTCTAACTCATAGGTCCCGAACTTGCACCTCAGCCACAAAATCTCCGGGACCAGGGGTGCCTATGGTCACAGGTATGGGAGTGCACCGGCCACCAGGACAGCCAGTGTGTCACGGAGCCACAGCACAACCAGTCCCCCCCCTGTGAAGCACCAGAAGTTGGCCAGTGCCCGGCGGGAGAGGGGGAAGACTCCAGCCACCCAAGCCACTCCCAGGGGTCCCGGTGGGAGTGTGGACTCAGCTGTGACTCCTCCCAAGGTGGGGAAGGGCCACAAGAAACCCGGCAAGTCTGGGAGGAGCAGCACGGTGGAGAAGACCGCCATCATCCCCGCTGCCCAGGAGGGCCCCGCCAGCCCCATCCTCGCTGGCCAGGAGGCCACCTCCAGCCCCATCCTCGCTGTCCAGGAGGGCCCCGCCCGCCACAGCCCAGCTGCCCAAGAGGCCACCGCCAGCCCCATCCTCGCTGCACAGGAGGCCAGCGCCAGCCCCAACCTCGCTGCCCAGGATGGCCTCGCCAGCCCCATCCTCGTAGCCCAGGAGGGCCCCGCCAGCCACAGCCCAGCTGCCCAGGATGGCCCGGCCAGCCACAGCCCAGCTGCCCTGGAGGGCCCTGCCAGCCACAGCCCAGCTGCCCAATGAAGGACCGGCAGCCCCAGCCCAGCTGGGCAATGAAGGACCGCCAACTCAGGCACCGCTGAACAGGGCACCACCAACTCAAGCACCGCTGAACAAGGCACTGCCAACTCAAGCACCGCTGAACAGGGCACCGCCAACTCAGGCACCGCTGAACACGGTACCGCTAACTCAAGCACCACTGAACAGGGCACCAACAACTCAAGCACCGCTGAACAGGGCACGGCCAACTCAAGCACCGTTGCACAGGGCACCGCCAACTCAGGCACCACCGAACAGGGCACCGCCAACTCAAGCACTGCTGAACAGGGCACCGCCAACTCAAACACCGCTGAACAGGGCACTGCCAACTCAAGCACCGCTGAACAGGGCACCGCCAACTCAAGCATCGCTAGCCCATGAGCGGCAGGGGCACCGACGCAACTGGGACCGTCACGAGGTGCGTGATGCACTCTGGGCACCAGTCCCCCTCCCGAACCAATGGAGAGATCCATCCACTACCTCTGTCCTTCACAGGATGAAGCACTCTGGGCACCAGTCCCCCTCCAGAACCAGTGGAGACATGCATCTACTACCTCTGTCCTTCGCAGGATGAAGCACTCTGGGCACCAGTCCCCCGCCAGAACCAGTGGAGACATGCATCCACTACCTCTGTCCTTGGCAGGATGAAGCAGTCTGGGCACCAGTCCCCCTCCAGAACCAGAAGAGACATGCATCCACTACCTCTGTCCTTGGCAGGATGAAGCAGTCTGGGCACCAGTCCCCCTCCAGAACCAGTGGGGACATGCATCCACTACCTCTGTCCTTGGCAGGATGAAGCAGTCTGGGCACCAGTCCCCCTCCAGAACCAGTGGAGACATGCATCCACTACCTCTGTCCTTCACAGGATGAAGCACTCTGGGCACCAAGCCCCCTCCAGAACCAGTGGAGACTGTTATCCACTTGAGAGACTGTGGCTTTGCACTCCCCAGGAAGAAGCAGTAGGCAAACCACCCACTGTAGAGACTTGAGAGACTGTGGCTTTGCACTCCCCAGGATTGAACAGTGGGCAAACCACCCACTGTAGAGACTTGAGAAACTGTGGCTTTGCACTCCCCAGGATTGAACAGTGGGCAAACCACCCACTGTAGAGACTTGAGAGACTGTGGCTTTGCACTCCCCAGGATTGAACAGTGGGCAAACCACCCACTGTGGAGACTTGAGAGACTGTGGCTTTGCACTCCCCAGGATTGAACAGTGGGCAAACCACCCACTGTGGAGACTTGAGAAACTGTGGCTTTGCACTCCCCAGGATTGAACAGTGGGCAACCCACCCACTGTAGAGACTTGAGAGACTGTTGCTTTGCACTCCCCAGGATACATCATTGGGCATGGAGCCCCCTCGTGGATCTGGCGTTGTGCACTCATCTGGCTGAGGTGCCCCCCCTTCCCTTCCCCCTGAGGTGCCTGTTGTATTTCTATCTGATGCCCCTGCAGTGTTCTCTCTTTTTTGATCTGGTATCGTGTGTGGGCCTCGCCCATGCATTTTGGGCCCAGTGGTCCACGGACTATAAATGGTGCAATACCTGGACTAATTTTCTCTGTGTATATTTTGTAAATAGTGTTTATATGTATATTTTTGCGTAATGCATTTTGATATATTACAATGGTTACACTCATTTCCTTTTGTCTTTGCATTGTTCCGGGGGGGTTGGGGGGTGTTACTATGATGTATAGATATGTATTAGTGTGTGTGTTGTAGTGGGTGAGGGTGGGGGTGGGGGTGTTGCATGTGTGTGTCCCTGTTTTTTGCCTCCCCCTCCCCTATGTCGTAGGTGCAGTACTCACAGTGGTCTTCGCCACCGGCATTGGTACTCCTGGTACAGGAGCAGGAAGAGTATCACGGGTAGGATTTGGAGTTCCGGGTCCATGGTGTCGCCGTTCCTCGTGGAGTGTGTAGAGGTGCGCGTTTTCCCTTCGAAATTCCTGTTTCTGCCGTGTTTTTATCCACGGTGAATCCGCCCCAGAAAAGGTGGCGGATTGGTAGGTTGTGATACTGTGGGGGGTACATTGTCTTCCACCTGTCTGTTGGCGGTGACCGCCAAGCTGTTTGTCTGTACTGCCGTGGCGGTCTGAGTGTTAAAGTGGCTGTCTTTGTTGGTGGTTTCCGCCACTGTCATAATTCCAAATTATTTACCGCCGGCCTGTTGGCGGTCTTACCGCCGCTTTAACACCAACCGCCAGGGTTGTAATGACCACCAATGTCTTTTAAATGATGAATTAATAAAGAGTTGATTTGAATGGATTTTGAACTAACAGATGACTTAGAATTGTAAGTAATAGGGAATAAAACTTGTTAACCCTTGCCACGAGTAGTGGTTATTTCTTATTAGTTCAGTGGTCATTGCATGACTAGGATGCTCCAAGCGATTCAAAAGGTTCCTCGACCTATATGTGTCCCCTTCTAAGTTTACTTACTAAGGAGCGGACATGCTAGCAGCTGCATACTTTTTGCATCTTTGCCCCATGGAGATTTCTACCTTGAGACTTAGCCCCTGACTTATAAGTTTTGCCGCAAACCAGCGTTAGCTCAGGTTTGCATCAAAAAGTATACCGCTGGCTAGCGCCATTCCTGGATGCCAGCCAGGTGTCATATTTAAGCTATGACGCTAGCCAGTGGTAAGGCCCAGTTAGCGTCAAAATTATTGACGCTAACTGGGTGGGGGAGGCGGCGGGGAAACTGGAGGTTGTGCTTGTGCGTGAAAGAATGGCGCTAGACAGGTTAGAGTAAAAAAATTACTCTAACCTGATTAGTGTCATTAATGCCACTCACAACCCCCATGGACATGACTCTTGTCTGCGTAAAGACAGAAGTTATGCCCTCTAGCCCAATGGCCATGCCCAGGGGACTTAAGTCCTCTGGGCATGGCCATTGGGCACAGTGTCATGTAGGGGGGCCCAAGTTAGGCCCCCCTACGGCACTTTGCAAAACAAATAAAAATACTTACCTGGCATGGATCCCCCCCCATCCTTAGGTGTCCTCCAGGTGTGGGTGCGGGTGGGTGTCCCTGGGAGCAGGGAAGGGCACCTGTAGGCCGTTTCCATGGTCTCTGACCATGGAAAAAGGCCACAGGTCCCCTAACGCCTGCCCTGACCCAGGCGTTAAATAATGGTTCTAAGCAGGCTTAGTGCCATTATTTGAGGCCCGTCTCCTCCCGTGCATGATTTTTGCACGGGAGGATAAATAAGGCGCTAGGGCCTTTGAGTCATTTTTTGCCCGAGAACACCTACCTTGCATCTCATTGATGCAAGGTAGTTTTCAGCAGGCAAAAAAATGACTTTATCTCCAATATTTTGGTGCTAGACATGTCTAGCGTCAAAATATAAATATGGAGTTAAGTTTGCACCATATTTGCGTCAAAAATATGGAGCAAACCCGGCGCAAACAGTGTATAAATATGCTCCTTTGTTACTTTTTTGGAGCTCAGATTCTTCTTGTGGGGTAAGGCTTACAGTTATAGCCAAAGAGGGCTCCACAACATATCTTCTTTGCGTGGTGCAGCTGAATTGGATTTGCTGCTGAAGAAATGCGCTGTGTGGAAGCACACCTGAATTTGTGACCTAATGGCAAAGCACCGCTCTTCGATCAGCTTGGCAGGTCGGTACCAGTCTACTGAAGGCCTTTGAAGCCAAACATGTTCTAAGTCCCTGGTTTCTGGAGAAGTTAGGAGGAACATATTTTGACAATGTTCAAGAGTCTAGGACCTTGGGGATAGCACTTGATGGTAAAGACTCACTCCAGTACAGGCCATCAACAAAGTTCAGGTCAGGCCCAGTTGAAATTGATCAGCTCAACAGTTGCAAAAAAAGGCCTCTTGTAACTTGTTGTGTGCCTGTAGCTTAAACAGATGTTTGGTCTTATGACCCTTGTTGTCCACTTATTTCTCCTGGGCATACAAAGAAGAGCAGTTCCAGTCTTCTAGGCTCCTCTGAGGTCACATACAGCAGGTCCAGTTGTCTTCTGTTCTACTGGTGCTAAAAGTGTCCTCCATAGCATACTGTGGGTGCCACATTTATGCCTGGCAGCAGCTTGTGGGTGGGAGTGACTCTTGACCCCTTACTAGCCAATAGGGTAAGAGTTTCCAGGACAACTTTACCCACTTTTATAGCACTTCCTGTATGCCCTAGAGCAAACAATCCCACAGTGCCCCTCTCTTCCTAAAGTGAAGATGGCAGAAACTTACTTCTCTTATGCAGAGCTCCTGTGACAACCTTTGAGGTATGGCCAGGGAAATGAACAACCTCCCTCTGTGATCACTCAAAAATGGTTATGGGAACAGATCCTCTCCCACTGGGACTGGTATCTGGCTGACTGGAGGGACAAAGGACTAGGCAGGCTAGGGTATTAGCTACATCGAGCTGTGACCGGGTTAACCTATTTGAACACTCAAGACCTTTGTCTCATCTCTAGAAGCAAGTTCATAGCTTATCAAAGGGGCTAATCAGCTCTTGAGTGACAGCTGTAGCTCATGCAAATGGACCTCTACAGGCTTTACACAGGTAAAAAATGACTTTCTAAAAGTTACTTTTCCATAATAGTTATTACAAATCTGATTTCACCAACAAATTGGGCTTGTTATAAAATATTTAAATGAACTTCCAAGCTGTTTCCTAGCCAGAAATAACAACATTAAATATTATATCCAATTACCTTTCCATTGAACACTCAACTGTGCTAAGTGAAGGTAGCTCACTCACACTTAAACAGGAAAGTCTTTTCACTGAATTGACATGTTTTAACATTAAACATTTAAATGCCTTACTTTTGAATATCATGCACTCTGCTTCACTGGCAGTAACTCCAACTTAAGGGTGACTAATTAATACTTAAAATGAAGGTTTAGTCCTGTTGAAATGGAGTATTTTGATTAGTCTAATTTGTAGTTTAAACTAGCATAGTCAGGCAACAGGTAGCAGACTTGCAGTCATGTTTACACTGTTGTATGGATCGCACAATGGGAGCTGCAGTTCACTTATCACATTTAACTTACACGCCCTGGGTACCTTTTGCCCCATATTGTAGGTTTATATATCTAAGTTAAATATGTCAATTAGAGGTATGCCATT
Organism: Pleurodeles waltl; assembly: GCF_031143425.1. Classification (NCBI taxonomy): domain Eukaryota; kingdom Metazoa; phylum Chordata; class Amphibia; order Caudata; family Salamandridae; genus Pleurodeles; species Pleurodeles waltl. The sequence goes on from NC_090443.1 coordinate 224,097,880, forward strand.
TTTGTGATGTCAGAAGGGGGAAAAGAGTTATACAACCAGCAAAAATAATGGGTCCAACAAAAAGGCAAAACAAAACGGCATGACCCTGCAGACAGAGCAAATTTTCAACAAGGCCTGTATAAACTTTTCAATAACTTGTATTCTTTAACATATGAGATGTTTTCATTTCACTTTCTCTCATCAAAAACCAAGAAGGTGCAGTCCAAAAAGGTGACCTAACTTGATAGTACAACAAAGAACATTCCTTCTTTAAATAGTTTTGGCCTATATTACAGTTGCTGCTTCCAGTCCTAATCCTTGAAATTTATGTATGGTAACATCATAAGTTTAACACAGAGGATACTGTTCTCTGTGGATATTGCAGTCTTTCACTAATAGGCACCCTGTACTGCTTCAACCTATTTATTTGGGGTATTCTATGTGGCCAAACCTGACCAAAACTGACTCAGAGGCAGTTCTATTGAGATATGTGATAAAGTCAACAGCACTTGGCATTGCTTGATTTACTAGACACAGCTCTTTGTTCAAATTATGACTTGAATTTTTAAACAGTCTTAGAGTTTTTTTATAATCCAGCTGTACACTAAATTGACTTTTCTAGCTCATCACATTTCTTAACTGCTTTTTGACATAGCAGTGAGTTGTAATGCTCCATCTTGGCCATTGAGTTAAGGTGAATACTTTTCTGCTTCTGCAAGTGTAACACTTCTTTGTTCAACTGTTCACACCCATCCAACATTGGCATGACACATAGGCCCATATATAAGGAAACCTAGTGCTGCTTTGTGCCATTTATTTTGACGCAAAAGCAGGGCTAGCCTAGCACCATATTTTCATTTTGTAGCTAGACCCATCTAACGACAAAATATTCGAGTTTGCATCATTTTTTGGGAGCGCACCCCACCTTGCATTGTTTAGCGAGAATGATAAGCAAGGTAGGCTTTCCCTTCCAAAAAACGTACTCTAACCTTCCAGCAACACAAAAACATCACACATTAAGAAACTGGTCCCAAAAAATGACACAAAGTCTGATTAGTGTCAAAATTTATCGCCTGGTCAGACCAGGCGTTAAAATGAGGCCCACACACTACTACAGAAGGAAAACACACAGAAGAAGCATTGGCAACCCCCTGAACAACATAAAACTGTTAATGCTCCAGCTTGGCATATCCCACAGACAACAGCGATGAGAACACATCATACCAGCACCACCTGCAGCAACCCCATACACCACCACAGCAGACATAAAGGCAGCGCAGAAGGCGGGAGAGGATATTTTGACAGTGCATAACCTTCCTTGTGCCCAGGGAATAATATGTTGTCAGGACTTACTGTCTGAAGCAGGAGAACATTGTATGCCTGCTGCACCACATAGTGCCAGACAGCACTGAAAGGGTGGAAACTACAACAACTATTCCGGCCATGACCAAACTCCTTGCTGTACTCCATATGCTGTTGTTAGGATCATTCTAAACAACTGGAGACCAAGTGGGTGGTATCTCCCAGGCATCCTTCTCGGCCTTCCTTCCAAAAGTTCTAGATGCAATCATACACCTCACACCCCACTACATCTGCTTCCCCAACACCCAACAACTACAGCAGGAGATTAAGCAAGGCTTTTAACAAATTGCTGGGTTCTCGCATGTACTGGGTGCAATGGATTGCACCCATCTCCAACTTGTGCCACCTGCTGCAACAGAACACCTCTAGAGGAACTGCAAACACGCCCAATCTATAAATATGTAGGCCATTGCGGACCGCTGTGGCCTCTTCACAAACATCCTAGCCAAATATCCCCGAAGCGTCCATGATGCCTACATATTCTGGCACTCCACCATCATCAGGCGGCTCCAGGATGGGCAATATGGCAATGGCCTACTCGTAGGTAAGCCATCAAACCAATCATTACACAGACAACACACCAACCTTGTAGAACAAACAATATTTATTCCACACTAAACACACTACAGACAACAGTACATACGCCACATGCCACACTACACCGCATTCAATGCACATCACACACACACAAACACCCATATGTACATGATACAGCCACAACCTGACTGGCACACTACGTGAAGGACTGGTGGAGCTATGTCCCCTTTCCATACAGACGTTGGGCCCAAACCACTACAAGTGTCCAGTGGTTGACAACTGAATACAGACTCACACATATTACACCTAACAAGGAATAGCTCAGTGATGTGAATGGCACTGGCCATATCAATGTAAAAAAAGTCACATATGGGCACAGCCCTACATTTGTCATGACGTAGAAGCCTCCAGCGGCGCTATAAACAAATGTCATTCAAGTGTTGCCATCACCAAACACATATCACTGAAACATACCAGACATACCCATTGTGTCCACCTTCACCTGTCTGGTGCATTGTGCCGCACACATAGGAATACAACATCACCAGCCATGAAAGACCATGTGTAAGGATTGAGCACTCACAGCACTCCTAGAATCATACCTGGTAATTCCACAACTTCCTAACATGATACCAGAATACCAACAGGGCACTGTGGGAGCTGGACTACTGACAGTGTACTGGGTGAGGCTAGAGATGCATGAAAATGAGAAGACATGGGACTTAGCAAAACTGGTCATGCAATGCAGGGCAGTGCAGAAAAACACATCATTACCTCTCCTGTCACGCAGGTATCTGAAAACACATGCATACATCACTAAACAAACCATACAACGGTGCCATACTGTGTCCATGATCCACATGCAGATACGCATGGCAGCCAGCAATTGACAACTTCAAAACTTTGTGCAAGGTAGCTTATACAATGGAGGTGAGAATCACATACTACACACAGGGCATAACACCTATGTCAATGCACACAACATACAAAATAGGTTCAAAGTCCTAGAACATCACTCATCTGCAGGTCTAAAGTGAAGGGACTGAGGGCCACATGTTTAGGAAAGTGGCACATCATCAACAGCAGTGTCACTGTATTTGTGCCTCTTTGCTCCACCCTACTGCCAACATGGGTGCCCAGTATACAATAAATGGTGCACTATGGTGCAGAGTAGGTACAAAAGTGTCAATATAATGGATGCCATAGTTAGACTCTGTAGGAGTATTGAGAACATATCTGACCATTTCATGCACAGTACATAGGGATCCATTCAAAACTATGGTATGCCCACTCCTTAGACCTGCTCTGTGCAGGTATTGAAAGTGTCTGTGTTAAATCCTGCCAAGGAACCTTGGAGAATCCTCTGCACCAATTCTACTAGTCCTTCTATTGTGAGAATCTCACATGTGTACACATGCTGGTTGGTAGAGGCATAATATGCCACTAAGTGTCACTCTGCATGCGTAGTGCCTCATGGTAACATAGTGGCCTGAGTTTGGCCTTATAGGGCTACCAAAGTGTCAATACAATGACGCTATTGTGGTGCAAGGAGGTGGTAGGTTCCACTAACATTAGGACACAGCCTCAAATATGGACAACACAACACATAATTTGCATGATCGAACTGTCAGTCTAGATTTAATTTGATAATCACCAGGTCCCTGAGCCACAACCCATAATAGTAATGTCCACCACTACACACCAATGCAACCATTTAGCAAAAGAGGAACACACAATACCAGATGCAAGTCTGAGTCACCACTCCACCTAAACATCTGCCATGCCACAGATGACATCACAAATATGCATGATAGGCACATGTTCCCACATACCTTTGAAGCTGACCAAGGTTATGGCATCCAGCCATGGGTGATAACTCCTTTTGGCAACCTGACAATGGAGGAAGAGCGGGCATACAATGAAGGCCACAGACGGACACAAAATATGGTGGAGAGGACATTTGGGCTCCTGAAGATGAGGTTGAGGTCCCTGGTCCTCACAGGAGGAAGCCTGTTGTTTGCACCACCGTTGGTATGCAAGATGATCCTTGTATGTGCAATCTTGCATAACATATGTATTCAAACTAATGTCTCCTGGGATGAACTGTTAGATGTTCTCAATGAGGAGGAGGATGACAATGGTGCAGCACAGGTGGAGGGGGGGACAACAAAACACTGCAGCAGGACTTCACAGGAGACAACAAATTGTACAGAACTTCTACACCTAGACACTGTACAACAAAAATCACCCTGTTAATATTACCATTAAATCACTTTGCACCAGATTGTCCATGGTGTACTCATTCTCTGCTAGATCTATCATTCGAAAGTTGCTCATAATTCAGTGAGCAGGAAAAAAACACAATAGTTATAAAGAATGTTGGAACATAGGTTGTGATGTACGAGGGTCTAGCGCCTCCATGCAGCACATCAGCGTCACCTAACTCACGTCCGTGTGCCTCTCAAAGGCCTAGATCCACGCACCAGAAATACAAAGTGGCATAATGAAGACATAGCGCCAATTCTGACCCCTTGCTTCACACCGTGGCCATGCCAGGGAAGATGTGTGCAAAGGGGGAGCGTACATACGGTAGGGATTGTATCAAAATGGTGTACTTGAAAATAAGGAACTAAACTGTGTCACATATCAGGCAGGTATCTGTAACACCTGCACTGAGCAGGTGTGACAAGGGTGAACAGCATTGGTATCAGTGGACCATCATGGACTGGTCAGGGATAGGGACAAAACTTTTACCCTAGCCCTGCACCATATTTCAATGCTGTTATATACCGTGAGTGCTATTGGCCCCAACCCTGCCTCATGGTGTGAGGTCTTACAAATATAGTGCACACATGTTGGCTGTGGAGTGCGCTAAGGGTTGCAAGACAATTGAAGCAGCAATGGGTGCTTATCCGCTTTCACACATATGCCCCATAGCCAGGAATGATCAATAAAATGGGAGAATACACCACCACATGAATGTGTGGGTGGAATGTAGCCAGAGTCTATAGCATTTCCAATGTACATTCTTACACACATGTCACACACTTGTGTTGTCTTGACATTTGCCTGCATCTAATCTGGAAATACATGTGAAAACTAATGTACCTGTGTCAGGCTTAGGTATGAAAGGGTTAGCAATTACCTACAATGGTTGATATGTGTCTGTAAGCTAACCCAGTATAGTCTGTATGATACCAACACACACCACATATGAAAACACATATTTTATTGACACTCACATGCCTTACCAAGAGAAAGTGGCCTACTGGGACCAATACCCTAAAATGTCTAGGTCTCCCACATGCCGTTTGGGTTTGGGATGTGCATGTACATCTAGCAATGTCCAAACATGTCACAGACCCATCCTAACTTGCATGGATAAAGAAGGAGCCAGAAATGTTGCATGTGGCAAAACAAATATTCATAGATGAGATGACTTCACACACTAACAAGATACACTCATGGTGAATGTGACATAGGTTAGTGCATGCCCGTGTACACCAAAGGATGTGGAAGAACAGCTCAGAGACTCCCTCATATAGTTGGAGATACAACATGGGGATGTCTCTCGGACAATACACAAGTGCTGTGGCTGGTGTACTGCCATGTGTGTGTGGAAGTCATGTAATCTAACAAAGCCTGGAAATGGGAGGGATACTATCATGTAGCCAGTAGAAGAAGATGTGTACATCTTCATATTACACAAGTCACACATAGAATCCTGTCAATGTATGACCAGACAATGTTGCAGTAGAAGATGTGTACAAATGGTAAGCAGCCAAAAGAATGCCAGCAATGTAGGACTAAATACATTTGAAAGAAGATATGGCAGTAATGTTGGAGAAGGAACACACATAGACCATTACTGACTATGCAACACAACAATATTACCATGTGATCACCGAGCATATATTCACAGAGGATGTCTAGCTCAATGCATAATCCATTCATGTTTGCAAGATGTAGTTTCTCATCGCATTCTATTCTGACAGAAGGCAGTGACTAATGACATCATCTGTCACTTGGGTGGGAAAACATAAACAAGTTACACTAGAGATACATGCCCTAACCAAGCTGCATTTGGAAGATACAATGTATAACCTTTTGTGTCAGACAATGCAAAATTATGTGACATGTCATACACAAACAAGCAACCAGTCCCCTGTACATGATAGGGCAAACCTGATGTCAAGTACCCCAAAGGAACAAAATTCCAGGCCATGGGATCACATTTGTGTAGGTGTCTGTCTGCAAAGGACTACACAATGCGCTGCTGAAGAGTTATCATGATGAGGGTAGATCCCCACCCAACACCCCCTAACTCCCATGCTGAGGCTACATTGACTCTTGACACAGGCAGGAGCCTGATGCATGTGCACAGTGGTCTGAGCTGAGTGAGCACCGTCAACCTGCGCCAGATCATGCAACCATGGTTCTGTGTGGACACACAAAGTGCCACAGGAGCAATAATGACTAGGGTGCCACCATTGTCTGACAGCAACCCTGCTACACAGTTGTATGCCATTATATGTAACATATAGTGGTCAATACTATGCACCAAGTTTGTGCGTTGCACAAATGTATCTGAATTCTCAGCACACATGTACCACTTCCTCGGAGCAGGGCTGGTATTGTGAATTGGAGGATGCACAAAATTCTGCATTCCACTAATGAAAATGTATATCTTACACATGATCATGCATAGACTTAAATGACCTTCAAATATGTTCCCATATAGGGAAACGTAGGTGGCATTGATATGAATACACAGCCATGAAACTATGGCCAACATATGTCCAAGCTGGAAGAAAGATTTGTGAGGTTTCATATCCGATTAACACACTGTTTTGGCATTCATTGTACATATTACACTACACATGTTGTTCCACACACACGTCACATTCCAACCTTCATTGACACATGTGGGTACACCATCTCCTACATCAAAGATCCATGGGGAACCATATGTTACATGTGTAGCAATACATCAAAAACCCTGAACCATACAACACACCACAGTGTGGACACACATGCACTCACATTGCCGTGGGTTACATGAAATCAACCCAGCCGTAATTCATTGCATCCTCTGAGTAAATATTGTCAAGGCTATGCATGAACATATATTGGACAAAGCCCATCATATCTAAAGTGGTGTTGTCAAACGTACATTTGGACATCAGACATGACAATGTGATAGGCCCACAATTATGTGTTACATCACATATGTGCACTCCCAGTGTACATGTGGTAACATGCATGTGGAAAAAGTCTACCAACACATGCACATACACAAACTGTATCAGGCATCACATGCATCACACACACATACAAACATTTGGTAACACATCCGATGTTACAGTTACAGTAAGAATACACATGCACACATATGTAGCCATATCATACTGACTACATACATGCATAGCCCCTGTAACAAGGTATGTGAATGTGGGTGCAGTGCCAACCTTTCCAACAAAATCCACGTATTCCCGTTATGTGTCAAAATTTCAGATGCAAACTGCAATACTCCATACCTCACTAATCAAAAAAGTGACACCTGGCCTTTGCGCATCAATTACAAGTTGACAGGCCTTGTCAGCCTTCTTGGGAAGGAATACCGTGCATGACTGCCATGCGTCATGTTTTTTCATTCGAAAATGCCAATACACCATACTTCGCTAATCAACAAATGACACCTGGCCCTTGTGCATCAATCGCAAGTCAACAGGCCTTGTCAGCCTTAATAGGAAAAAAAATGCATGATGTCATGCGTCAATAAAACAACGCATATCAGAGAACATGAAATACGCACCCTAGCACAGTTGTGTGTCATTTTAATAAAAAATGGTCCATAGTTGGTGTGAGATTAATTTAGACCTCCTCCATTACAGTTATGCTTTATTCATAACTACGGCTGCTTCAATGTCTACAATAGGTTCACTGAGCAGATCTTGACTCCCTGTTCCTGAAATCTAACAATGTTAAGAACTCTCTCTGGCAACTTCAGCAGCATTTCTTTCCCTCTCTTAAATGTCCTTATTCTTCGTTTGTAAATGGGAAGAGTGGACACTAAATGTTGTCTTTCACTGCATTGAAGTCATCCTGAGAACAGTCCTACTGACATTAAGGTTCTTCTGCACCTTGTCTAGTTTTAAATAGTTGCAAATAGTTGCAAAAGAGCCATGCAAAAGGACTTTTTTCTGCAGTCTGAGAATTCAGTTTACAATCATTAATGAGACTTGTGGACATCCAGGGTGACAGAAGTTCATCACTTCTTCAAATTGATATCAGCAATATTTGAGTTTACTTGCTTTAGAAACTCATAGATTTATTGCATACATACTCTGCCCTGCTGAGTAGAAGCACCAATATTATGCAAACAGAAACTCTAACTTTAATTCTGGAATTTCAGAATGTAGTGTGGTTGGCCTATACCCAGAAGCAGTGATCTATACTCAACTTTCATCATAACAACCTCATTTTCCTGTAGGAAGAGACACTGAAATCAACAGGCTCTTACACTTTTTCTCAAACACTAATTAGCTAACAATTTGCCTTTTTCATTTGATATATCTCCAAGGCATCACCAAAACATCTCTGTAGTGTAGTTGGTGAAAACTGCAGTGCTCTAAATATTTCCCACTTAGGAAGAGCCTACCCTCTGAAACTGACCACTCGCTCTTCACTTTGAAAGCTGTGGCTCAAATGTGAATTTACCTTAAAAAACAAGAGACACGAGACAAGAGGGTTCTGGCAAAACAGACACATGCTGATCAATTGCTATATCTTTCTAACACTGTAACTCTGCTTTCAACTATTGTAGAGCTTTCTTTACCTTATCCAAGCTAACATGTTCTTGTCATGTGTTTAATCTTTTATTGGCACACCAATTACTAAACCCATAATGGCTCTTCCATTTCTCAGTCCACACCAAGAGTTTCAATACTCTTCTTCAAGTTAATGGTAGATGAACTGCTTTCTCTTTCAGGTTTTGGAAGTAACTTTGCACTTTTTGGCTGCAGGAGAATTATAGCTTGAAAAGTGTGTACAATTTGAGTAATGATATGCTTACAAACATTCAGCTGACACAGGTTGCCAGGAATTAGAAAGAACTCTAAATTATTATGAATGCCTCTTGCAGGGCAATTTGTTATCATCAACGTTACTAATGACAGACATCTTGGTTGCCATACAAGTAAGTACATTCTCAGCTTTTAAATATAGAGATAGATTAAGCCACTGTATTAAATCTCTGCCTTCAAACTAATGGCTTAATTACGAGGTTGGTGTTCCTTGGACTGCCAGCCTTGTGGTGGCGGTCGAACCGCCGCAGCTGTGGAGGTTTGACCACCACATTATGAGTTAGATGGGCAGACCCGCCTAAAGACCGCCATCCCTACCAGGATCCCAGATCCCGAAAGGGTGACAGTGGTCTTGGTCGTAGTCAGCCAGGGAGGCGCTGAACTTTACGTCGCCTGGCTGATTGCAATCTTGTTCTCCACCAGCCTTTTCATGGTGGGGAACCTGCTGTGAAAAGGCTGGTGGAGAACAAGTTCTAGGGGCCATGGGGGGCCTGCACTGCCCATGCCCAGGGTATGGGCAGTACCAGAGTCCTCCTGCCCAGCACTCTTGGAATGCTTTGCAGACAGTGCACATTCCAAGGGTGCTGGTCAACTCCCTATGTGATACAAGATAACGGAGCTGAGTGCTATCTCATAGCAATGTTCCTGCCGATCGGACCAATGGGAATGCTCTATTTCAAGGTGTCTGCCAGTCAGCCTAGTCAGACCAGTGGAAACCTTGTAATAGGGTGCGGGGAAGCCACGGCCATGGTGGTGTCGTCCTCCTGTGGAGTTTGGTAGTCACGTGGTGGAAAAGCCAAACTCATAATGAAGCACTTTGTATTGATATCAACCTTTTTAGTCCATGCCTTAGAGTTTGTATGACAGCAAGAAGCACATATCTTATTAGTATGTTCTGCTAATGTGATTTTAGTGATGTCTTTCCTACAACGGTCTAATACATTATCCATAGAGATTCTACACAACTACTACGTTTCCTTACTCTCTCTTTCTTGCCAAGTGTACTTCTTCTGATTTTCTTATGAATTTCTTATTACATCAGCGTGTGTCTCATGTAACAGTACACTATTTATTTCTTCTAGATTAAGGAAAGGACTTTTCATGAAGTAAAAGTTCCTGACTAGGTTGCATATCTTACTTTGGTGAACTAATCGCATTCAACTATGGTCAGGCCCGCTGGAATTCTGTGGTTTTGTGGATGTGGAGTCACATTTTATGCATAATTATATAATTGCAATACTTGGCATATGATCTATCATCTTCTGCATAATTTGCAGTTTACAAAATGTGTTTCTAGCTCAAACATATCAATAGTTACCAAAAATGCCAACAAATGTGTTGCCGGCAGACATTTTGTCACACATAGGTAGGCCACTGTTCACTTGCTGATTACTATATTTAGGTGATACACTGATATTAATGAGATGAAACATTTACTCACATAGCATTACCTTGTAAAAATGACAAAATAGTGAAGTAATATAGCTACAAAATATGCTATATAACACCCCATAATTGTTTTTTTTACTGCACAATTTATTCATTCCTTCTGCATAGTTTGGTCCTCGCCTGCTGTGTAATTCCAGTGGACATGATTATGATGGAATGTACTGCACAGACTTCTTTTGACACACAAGCAAAAGAATGTCCCTGCTAATACATGTAACAAGGGTTTATAAAAGTCTCTGTTTTTACTTAACTGTTCCTCTGCTATATTTGTTTAAGAACAATCCCAGTTTGTAAATACACTGTTGTTTTATGTTACAAATATGACTGCACTGCCACTCATAAACAGTACCTACTGGATGTCTTGCAAAATATGACCTCTAGTTATATCTTCCTTCTTTCTTGGCAACTTCTCTTTTTGAACTAGTCAAACATACTTCACTTTATATGCATGTACATCTTAGTAAACAGGAAAAATAAAACTATGCTTACTGGTAGTAGCGTTCCTCATTAAAAATCTACTGTTCTGGAACTATGTTTCCCATCTTCCTCAAACATGGCACAAATGTAAGCCTTCTTTTTCTAATGAACTCACTAACCTATCCAAATTTTTCATTCTGTTGAGTATGAGTGTTAGAAATTGGGATTCTCGTTTGTGGAGGTATGCACCCTGTCCAAGCAGGAACCACAATTTGAGCCAGGGTGAGTCAGATTCACAACATGAAATAACCTGTGCTCATGCTCTGGTAGCTTGGCATGGAGCAGTCCGGCTTAACTTCAGAGGCAAATAGTAAAGTATGTAAGCAACCCTCTAAACAGTAAAATATTGAAGACATCACATAAAAAACACAACACCTGATTGAAAAAATAGAACTTAATTTTCATAACAAAAAACAACAGAATTACAAACATCCAATAAGTAGAATACAAGATATGATTTTTTAAAGATAAAAATGCAATATAGTGCTTAATAGCATAAAGAGACAACTGGGTCTTTCTGGTCACACCGTACCAGGTAAATTCAAAGTTCAGGGCTGCTGCAATGGAGCACAGTTTGGCTATAGCCCCAGTCAAGCCCCGCGAACGTTTACCTGGTCAAGAATTGAGCCAAGAGTCCTGTTTGCCAGGAAGATCTCAGCCGGGTGCAAAGAGCATCGCTGGCAGCAGTCTGTGGGTGCAAAGAGTCATGTGGACATTACAGATGGGTTGACTGGAGCCTCTTGGTCATGAGGGGTGATACATGCTGTGTGAAGAGACAAACTTGCTGTGGCGCAGGCTGATTCTTTGGGTTAGCAGCATGATTCCAGTGCAAACAGGCCTGTTCAAAAGGAGCCCAAACACTTGATTTCAGGAACCAAAACTACTGCCAAGGACCCAGGACTGGAGAGGTGCCAGTTTAGGGTCAGACGCAGGGTGAAAACAGGCACAGGAGCCATAGTAGGTGATCTGGAAGTCTTTTATTTCCCTGAGACTTCTGACAACAGGAGGCAAGCCAGCAAGCCCGTGCAGTCATTTTGGTTCTGGTTTGGAGAGATTCAGGTCCAGTATGTCTTACTACCAGGCAAGGAGGATAGCAGGCAGCTGGTCAGCACAGTACAGCAAAGCAGAAGTTCAGCAGAGTTGAGCAGAGTGACAGTCCTTTCAGCAGCACAACAGTTCAGCTCCCTGGCAGAATATCCACAGGTCCAGAAGTGTGCTGAGTTGGTAGTGTTTGAGGTCCAGTATTTATACTTTGGTGCCCTGGTTCTGGAAGGTGGGAGAAACTTTTAAACAGTGGTTTTGAAGAGTGGGGGATCCCCTCCCTCCTCTGCCCTGGCCCCAAGCTGGCTGGAGTTATAATACAGGGTTTTTAGGGCTATTGTGTGTGGACAGGGCACACTCCATTTGGGTGTAAGTCTGAGGTTGTGCTTATGTCCGCATCCCATCAAGCCAGTTACTAGCACATCAGAGTCCATCAAGTCACACCTAAGCTCCCATTGTGTGTGGCTGTCTGGAGGAAATTAACAAGCCCAGCTGTCACCCTACCCCAGACTCTTATTGGAAACAGGCTTCAGGTACACAGGCAATAAGGCAGGAAGATGCCAACTTTCTAAAAGAAAATGGCATTTTCAAAACAATAACAATAAATCTGAGTTTACCATTAAAGAGGATTTATCATTACAATCCCATAGCTACAAGCATGACATATCTATCCCATCCCAACAGGAACTACAGATTATTCAATATAGTAAGGGATTCCCAATGTTATCATATGAGAGAGTTCGGCTCCACATTAGTGAAAAACAAATTTGAGAGTTTTTACCCACCTCTTCATGAAAAAAATTAAAAGTATGTCCTTCATTTTAATTACATAGCCCCATGCCCTTTGGGCTATCTAGGCCTACTTTAGATGTTTCATACATGTAATTAAAGGGGGGTTTAAGACTTGCCAAGGGGTTATGAATGCAAAGATGACATGGCAGTCCAACACTGCCCTAAGGCTACAATGCCAAGCCTGGGGCATGTTTTAAAGTGCGACTTAATTGGGTGGCACAAGCAGTGCTGCAGGTCCACAAGTAGCATTTAATTTACAGGCCCAGAGGACACATAGTCCACCTCACTAGGGTCTTATAAGTAAATTAAATACCAAGTAGGTATATGCCAATCAATCCCATGAATGTGGGAGAGAGCACAAGCACTTAAGCACTGGTTAGCGAGGTAACGTGCTAAGTCCTGAGGCCAACAAAACTGAATTCAGCAAAAACTGGAGCGAAAAGGCACAAGGTTTGGGGATGGGGCCATTTCCAACAGTGAAAACAATGAGAATAAACAACTTCCTCATTAAAGCAAAAGATTTCTATATAAGGATTTGTTTTTCAAATTACTTCTGTGTATATCTAACTATTCTCCTCTTTACCTGTGTCACTGACTTTATAATGTTTATCACTACTCTATTCTGAAAGATTTTTTACAAAGCCCTCTGAATTTCTTCCTCATTACAGTGGTGTTCTCAGTCCTAGTTTGGATACATGTTTTACTTTTCCTATTCTACCTAGAACTATTATTATCTTTGCTTCTTGTTGTTTCTCACCATAAGCTTTATTCCTTACTTTCAGCTTTGCTGTAACATTTTTAATAAACATTCAACCTCTTAAAAAAAAATTAATCTAAGCTCTTTAGGTGAATATTTCTCTGTGTTAGATTAAATATTTCCTTCACAATTATGCTGGTGTTCTTTTTCCGTAGTTTAGTTGGCATACTTTCTGAGAAAGATGTGAACCTCCACCAAACAGGATGTGATACTAAAAAGAAATATATAGGTATATTAATAATGGTATGTAAGTAATGGGAACAATGACAGAATGTTGATGCACAAAATCTTGATTTACAAAACCTGGGAGATTTTGGGAAAAAACATTAAAGTGGCATACAGAAGAGGGAAAAGGCTACATGAAGAGCCTTAGGAGCACACAGGGACTAGTCAGTCAATTGCCCTGCCAATCATTCTCTATCTCTGTTGGTGAGAAGAAAGTTTTAACCAAGATCCTCACCTGAAACATATATCTTAAGGACATCATTAAGGGTACTAGGAAGAAATATTGTTTTATTGAAAAATATATATATATATTGATTGAGCCGCTACAATCATAATAATCAGACATACAAAACATTAAATGGTACTTGGCGCAATAGAGTACATGAGAAAATTTAACTCAATAATCATGTAAACTAATCTTATGCCAATCCATACATGTAAAGTATAACGGCAGGCACAGGAAAAATAAAGGGGCCTATTTAAGAGCCCCTAGTACCACGGGAGCGTCACTTTTAGTGACGCTATGGTGGCACTATGCCCTGTGTCATGTTTACAAGGTGGTGTTAAGGCACTTTTTATTGGTTTAACGCCACCTTGTAAATACGTCCCCTTCACACGCAGCCTTTTGTGTGGAAGGGGTGTGCAATGGATGTTGCTGTGAGTGTGCCACAGCAACACCTATTGTATTTTGACGCTGCCTCAGATTTACAAGATTTTGTAAACTTGAGTCTGCACCAAAATCTAACGCCACCCCAAAGGTGGCATTAGCAAGGCACAATGAGGAGGAATACTTTTCATCCTCCTTGTTTTTTCTTTTTTCTTTGTGTGCTTCTGTTGCGTAGGCACTCATAATTCTAATGAGACTACTGGATTTGAGTGGCAGAATCAACTGCGGAGTGGGAGACTGAGTCATCCCACTACAGGAGACACCTGTCGGCCTAATCCGGGTTTTGCTCCAGCTAACTAGCAGTGCCTAATCTCCACCCAAGAGCAGGGATGATTGGGTAGCCGAGCGCATATCACAATTGACCCCTCAGGGAAATCCTGGTCACTCAGATCACATCAGTTTCTCTCAGTTACATTAGTCTCACATGTACAAGGACAATCAGAGGCAATATATGTTTCAATAAGGTTTTCATGAAGCAACTGCATCTTAGATAATAAAGCATGTACTGCAATAATCAGGATGATGAAGCATAACAGGATTAAAATTGTGACAAGGAGAGTAAAGCATAAACATAATGCTACCATCTTGTCACTAGAACCATTAGACTCATTCCTACTATGTGCTTATACTAGAGCACAGCATGTTGAGCTCTAGTTCTGCCCTTCACGTTCCCCTGGAAAGACATCATCCCTCATACGTGAGCAACAGGCCTGAAGTCTGCATAAGCAGCTGTAGCAAAGCGTTCAGCAAACAGCATACAGTCGTGGTCATCTGACTGGAATCTCCCTCTAACGTGTATGGGACAGAGAAGTGTTTTTACAATAAAACAGCAGATGTTCTGAGAAAATGTCCCTACATAAGGATGTGTATGTTTCTATGAATACCAGAGACAAAATGTTACCACGTTTACCGGCAACCTATCTTACTGCAGCCATGAGAAAAGCCCAGAGTGAAAGAAATGTCTTGTTTAAGAACTCAATGCTGGCCTAGGCAAAGAACAGCTAGATAGAGAGAAATAAAACAAGACCGCAAATGTGGCTATTGTTAAAATAATAAATTGAGCTAAATAAAATATATGTAGGTTGGAGTGCACAGCGGCAGGCCTAGTGTGCTAAAGTAACGCACAAGGAGCTATAACTAAAATGGCTACACAACACTGCATTCTGCAGCACACATAGAAAGAGCAAAATGACAGACATGATTGTTTATGTGCAGGAAGGGGCACCTTCCCATACATAAACAATCAAACCCCTCTATGCAGAGATCCTTGCACGATGGTGAAAGGATGCCTGCATTGGCGCTAGGCAGCTCAATTTAGCGCCAGCACAGGGGACAACACAGGGGTGTGCCATATTCAATTAAATACTGCACATCCCTGCATTGTTCAAATGATGGAGTGCAGTGCTGCCAATTCTGGCGCAGGGTCGCACGCCGTCATTTTCTTTTAAATATGGGTCAAAATGTTGAAGCTCTGAGGTGCAAATCCAGTTCTATGTAATATCATCTATATAAAAGGGGAATAGCTGCATAGGGGCCAGTAAAGTACCTAAGTACAAAAAAGTGCTAAATGAGTTAGGATACATGGAGAGGGCAGAACTCTTATCTTAGATATATACATGTCCTGCACAGAAAACCTGAAGAGCAATTTAACTGGATCATATAATTCACAAAGAGCAATTAAGAGTGCCCTAGATTCTGAATACCTCAGCAGAGCATTGAACAAATACCAAGGTACATTAAATACCTAAAAAGGTTTAGCTCAACAATAATCATGAAAGTTAACTGTGCATCGATCCATGCATACGTAGAATGGGGTAGCTATTGAAAATGATGAAAAAAAAAACAAGTGCCAGACTGCTAAAGTATAAGTCAAAATAAGGTGCGTATAGTGCATAAAAACTTGAAAGCATCAAGCAGCAGTATGTATCATCTTTGGAAAGGGGCATAGCAGCAAGAAGACAAATAAAGTGCTGCAGTGCAAGAGGATGAAAATTGAGTTGAAGTACATGAAAGAAAAACTGAAGTCTTATCCATCTCCTACTCATAAACCTTGGAGAAGTGTTTAACTAAATTGTATAGTTCTCTAGTGCTTCTAACAGTACCCAAGGAACTGTATACCGCTTGATATTACCAACCTGCCGAGCACATGTCTTCTAAAAAAAGGCTGTGGTTATCTTCAACTTATGCAGCCAGTTATTAACCGCTGAGCAACTAGTTGCTCCGAGCCATGAGTAGCAGAGACCGAGCAACTGACATGAAGGAAGTTATAAAATGTTGCAGATATTTGTTTAGCTTCTGGATTATGTATCATCTCCCAAAAAGTACTAGCATCGCCTCAGCTGCTATTGTAATGTGTATACATGTACTTATGATACAAAATACACCCTCCCAAAATTGTACCAACTTGGGGCAGAAAAAAAAACATATGCAACCAGTCTCCTTAATCATTTTGTGCAAATCTGAAGAATTGGTTAGGGATAGATGGAAACATTTTATATATCTCTTGTGAGGTGAAGTATGCCATCAACCTGAGAGAAAAGCCATCCTTTTAAAGTTAGCTGCCCTAAGGAACCTATACCTCAACATAGAGAGATGTTCCTACTTGTCCATGTGAGAAAGTAGCCTCTTTCTAGCCTTGTTACCCCCACTTTGGGCCTGTTTCTGAGTGTATGTCAGGGTGTTTTCACTGTCTCACTGGTATCCTGCTTGCCAGGGCCCAGTGCTCATAGTGAAAACCCTATGTTTTCAGTATGTTTGTTATGTGTCACTGGGACCCTGCTAGTCAGGACCCCAGTGCTCATAAGTTTGTGACCTATAGGTATGTGTTCCCTGTGTGATGCCTAACTGTCTCACTGAGGCTCTGCTAACCAGAACCTCAGTGGTTATGCTCTCTCATTTCTTTCAAATTGTCACTAACAGGCTAGTGACCAATTTTACCAATTTACATTGGCTTACTGGAACACCCTTATAATTCCCTAGTAAATGGTACTGAGGTACCCAGGGTATTGGGGTTCCAGGAGATCCCTATGGGCTGCAGCATTTCTTTTGCCACCCATAGGGAGCTCTGACAATTCTTACACAGGCCTGCCACTGCAGCCTGAGTGAAATAACGTCCACGTTATTTCACAGCCATTTTACACTGCACTTAAGTAACTTATAAGTCACCTATATGTCTAACCTTTACCTGGTAAAGGTTGGGTGCTAAGTTACTTAGTGTGAGGGCACCCTGGCACTAGCCAATGTGCCCCCACATTGTTCAGGGCCAATTCCCCGGACTTTGTGAGTGCGGGACACCATTACACGCGTGCACTACATATAGGTCACTACCTATATGTAGCTTCACAATGGTAACTCCGAATATGGCCATGTAATATGTCTATGATCATGGAATTGCCCCCTCTATACCATCCTGGCATAGTTGGCACAATCCCATGATCCCAGTGGTCTGTAGCACAGACCCTGGTACTGCCAAACTGCCTTTCCCAGGGTTTCCCTGCAGCTGCTGCTGCTGCCAACCCCTCAGACAGGCATCTGCCCTCCTGGGGTCCAGCCAGGCCTGGCCCAGGATGGCAGAACAAAGGACTTCCTCTGAGAGAGGGTGTTACACCCTCTCCCTTTGGAAAATGGTGTGAAGGCAGGGGAGGAGTAGCCTCCCCCAGCCTCTGGAAATGCTTTCATGGGCACATTTGGTGCCCATTTCTGCATAAGCCAGTCTACACCGGTTCAGGGACCCCTTAGCCCTGCTCTGGCGCGAAACTGGACAAAGGAAAGGGGAGTGACCACTCCCCTGACCTGTACCTCCCCTGGGAGGTGCCCAGAGCTCCTCCAGTGTGCTCCAGACCTCTGCCATCTTGGAAACAGAGGTGCTGCTGGCACACTGGACTGCTCTGAGTGGCCAGTGCCACCAGGTGACGTCAGAGACTCCTTGTGATAGGCTCCTTCAGGTGTTGCTAGCCTATCCTCTCTCCTAGGTAGCAAAACCCTCTTTTCTGGCTATTTAGGGTCTCTGTCTCTTGGGATTCCTTAGATAACGAATGCAAGAGCTCATCCGAGTTCCTCTGCATCTCTCTCTTCACCTTCTGCCAAGGAATCGACTGCTGACAGCGCTGGAAGCCTGCAAAACTGCAACATAGTAGCAAAGACGACTACTGCAACTCTGTAACGCTGATCCTGCCGCCTTCTCGACTGTTTTCCTGGTGGTGCATGCTGTGGGGGTAGTCTGCCTCCTCTCAGCACTAGAAGTTCCGAAGAAATCTCCTGTGGGTTGACGGAATCGTCCCCCTACAACCGTAGGCACCAAAGAACTGCATCACCGGTACCTTGGGTCTCCTCTCAGCATGACGAGCGAGGTCCCTTGAATCCAGCAACTCTGTCCAAGTGACTCCCACAGTCCAGTGACTCTTCAGTCCAAGTTTGGTGGAGGTAAGTCCTTGCCTCCCCACGCCAGACTGCATTGTTGGAAACTGCGACATTTGCAGCTACTCCGGCCTCCGTGCACTTCAGGCAGAAATCCTTTGTGCACAGTCCAGCCTGGGTCCACGGCACTCTAACCTGCATTGCACGACCTCCTAAGTTGTTCTCCGGCGACGTGGGACTTCTTTGTGTGACTTCGGGTGAGCACTGTTTCACACATCCTCGTAGTGCCTGTTTCTGGCACTTCTCCGGGTGCTACCTGCTGCTGAGAGGGCTCCTTGTCTTGCTCGACGTCCCCTCTCTCTTCTGGTGCAATTTGCGATATCCTGGTCCTTCCTGGGCCACGGCAGCATCCAAAAACGCTTACTGCACGAATTGCAGCTAGCAAGGCTTGTTGGCATTCTTTCGGCAGGAAAACACTTCTGCACGACTCTCCAAGATGAGCGGAATCCGTCCTCCAAATGGGAAGTCTCTAGCCCTTTGCGTTCCTGCAGAAACCTCAGCTTCTTCTGTCCAGTAGAAGCTTCTTTGCACCCACAGCTGGCATTTCCTGGGCATCTGCCCATCTCCGACTTGCTTGTGACTTTTGGACTTGGTCCCCTTGTTCCACAGGTACCCTAGATTGGAAATCCATCATTGTTGCATTGTTGGTTTGTATCTTTCCTGCATTATTCCCCTATCACAACTTCTTTGTCCTTTGGGGAACTTTAGTGCACTTTGCACTCACTTTTCAGGGTCTTGGGGTGGGCTATTTTTCTAACCCTCACTATTTTCTAATAGTCCCAGCGACCCTCTACAAGGTCACATAGGTTTGGGGTCCATTCGTGGTTCGCATTCCACTTTTGGAGTATATGGTTTGTGTTGCCCCTATCCCTATGTGTCCCCATTCCATCCTATTGTAACTATACATTGTTTGCACTGTTTTCTAAGACTATACTGCATATTTCTGGTATTGTGTATATATATCTTGTGTATATTTCCTATCCTCTCACTGAGGGTACACTCTGAGATACTTTGGCATATTTTCATAAAAATAAAGTACCTTTATTTTTAGTATAACTGTGTATTGTGTTTTCTTATGATATTGTGCATATGACACTAAGTGGTAAGGAGCTTCACTCGTCTCCTAGTTCAGCCTAAGCTGCTCTGCTAAGCTACCATTATCTATCAGCCTATGCTGCTAGACACCCTATACACTAATAAGGGATAACTGGGCCTGGTGCAAGGTGCAAGTACCCCTAGGTACTCACTACAAGCCAGTCCAGCCTCCTACAGTCCATAGTCACTCTATATCCAGTTTCCCTTTCAAATTTATTTAAATAACACAAAATCAGAGACGTGTCAGAGTGTTTATTCAAGTCTCCATATCAATTACCTATCCCTGTTAACTTAGGCCCATATCTCAGAAAAATGGCTCACAACTACACTAATGCAGTTGTGCGTCATTTTTCTGAACAAGAGCTAGCGCCATTACTTAACGCCATCCATGTGCCATATTTATGAAATGATGCATGATGGAGCTAAGGAATTGCTAGCGTGAAAAAAATATGTTAGCTGGGGGGAAGGTGTTAGGGGGAATGGCGCTTGCGGGTCAGAAATAACATTAGGTTGGTTAGCAGCAAAAAATATCCTGCTAATCAGCCTAGCGTCATTTTCTCACACACAAGCAGCCAAAAAATGACTCCTGTCTAAGTATAGACAAGAGTCATGCCCACCACCCCAATGTCCACCACAGGGAACCAGTGTATCCTGGGCAAACCCAAAATACCCAGTTCCAGGCAGGGGGCTCGATGTAAGGTTGCCCCAGTAGCATACCACACACACTTACCTGCAACTTACCTGGGATGGGGTCCCTCCTTCAGTAATGTCCCTGTGGAGTAGGTGGTGGTGTTGCTGGGGCTTGGGGTCAGCATCTTTGTGCCCATTCCATGGCGTTTCACCATCGAAACGGGCCTACCTATACTCTAACGTCTGGTCTGTCCCAGGTGTTAAATAATGGCACTAAGCGGGCTTAGCTCCATTTTTTAGGCCCGCCTCGGACCAGCTCATCGTTTCTGCACCGGGAGGCAAATATGGTGCTGGGGGCTAGCATCACACTAAGGACGGGAATGGCTACCTTGCATCTCATTAACCGAGGTGGGTTCGCGCATCTTAAACCTGGCAGAAACTCCAATATTTTGATGCTAGATGGGCCTAGCTTCAAAATATAAATATGGACCTAAGTTAGAGCCTCTTTAGCGGCAAAATAAATGGTGCTAAGGTAATGCTAAGCTTCCATAAATAATGATCTAAGTCTTTAATAACAGCTGAATAAGAAGTTGGGTTGTTTCGCTCATCTCTTGGCAAGCAGTTGACAGATATCCGGCAATCTGCAAAGAACTGTGCCAATAATGATGGAATCCTGGCCCTAGACGCAATTGAATTCCTTCCCAAGACATTAATCTACTACCCACATAAAAATCGCCCATAACTCGATACCCATAGGAATTCCAGAAATGGAGCATTGGCCTCAAAGTCTCAAACATGTGGCAAGACAGGACCTGTCTTGCCTTAAAAAAGACCCTTATGCCATCTGTTATTTCTGGTATCAACTTGTATCTTGCCCTTTTTGGTAGCTTAGCCATTTTTAAGAAAGGAGGTAATTATATTTCGGATTCTTGAGCCATTCTGACTAGCACAAGATTATCAAACCCTCCAGGGTCCTACCCCCTACGAACTGTGATATTAGGATGTGAAGCCTGATGTTAGAAATAGGGTCTTTGGTTGGCAGGCAGGTTACTTCCTGTCCAAGCAAAGATCCTCACTCTAGTCAGGGAAAAGGAGAATCGAACTCACTTAACCCCTGCTCACCCCCTTAGTGGCTTGGCATGAGCAGGTAGCCTTAAATTCAGAAGCAATGTGTAAAGTATTTGTGCCAACACAAATAGTAATACAGTGAAACCACTACAAAATGGACACCACGTCAGTTTAGAAAAATAGGCAATATTTATCTACATCAAACTAGACCAAAACAACAAAAATCCAACATACACAAGTCAAGATATGAATTTTCAAAAGAATACGGCCAATATTTACATTTTTTTTGTTGAGCATTTGCGTAATTTTTTGATGTAAAAGTGGCTCAAACTTACAAAATACAATTATATTTTGTAAGTTTGCATTGCTTTTGCATTAACAAATGATGCAAATGTGGTGCAAAAAAAGTATAAACATGGGCCTAAGTGTCTCAATCCTTGGAAAACACTAAGAATGCTGTTGTTACACAAAGTACCTGGTTACCGTTAAAAATATTGCTGCATGGTGCACGTGCATTGGAAAAGGGTAGCAATGCGTCAATTCCTGCCTCACAAGTAAGGTCGTGCATCATTTTCTTCTCTGGTCGGGTCGGAGATACGTCATTTTTCTCCCTTGCAAGAGAGCGATGTATTAATTTCCGTACAGGGCACCTTGGATCAGCGCACAGTAGGGTTGACTTTAATGCCCAGGGATGTGAGGACAATCCGGTCACAAGGTATCAGAAATCCACACTGCTTGGGGTTTGTGTCATTATCAGCCTCCGTAAGTGGTTGTTGAATGTCGTTTCTCCACCCACAATGCGTCGTTCCCCCAGCTGCGATGCAGGTGAAGTGTCGATTTCACCTGCAAAGCAGATGGCGAGTTGTTTATCAGCCATGTTGCAAAAGGTGTGACGTAAGTTTCCCTGCACATCATTCTGTGAGTGGATTTTCAGTTCTTGGCTGCCAGCTTCACATGACAAGGGCCCAGGGACTGGATAGGGTACCACTTGGCAGGCCAGGAGTCTCAGCAGAGAGTTCAGGTGCTGGCAAGGCAAGTCGTTGATGGCCCTGAGACTTCAACAACAGGCGCCAAGCTCAGTTCAAGCCCTTAGAGATTCTTCTCAAGCAGGAATGCACAACAAAGTCCAGTCTTTGTCCCCTTTCACAGGCAGACGCAGCAACTGCAGGATCACCTGACAAAGCACAGTCACAGGCAGGGGCAGCAATCCCCATCAGCTCTTCAGCTCTTCTCCTTGGCAGAGGTTCCTTTTGATTCCAGAAGTGATCTTGAAGTGATCTTCATGAGTTTGGGGCCCACTACTTATACCCCTTTCTGCCTTAGAAGTAGGCAAACTTCAAAGTAAAAGTCTCTCTTGTTTGCAAGATCCTGCATTGTCCAGGCCATGCCCCAGACACACACTAGAGGGTTGGAGATGCATTATGTGAGGGCAGGCACAGCCCTTTCAGGAGTGAGTCACCACTCCTCCCCTCCTTTCCAATGTTGGGTAGGCTCTCATTATTCTAATGAGATTACTGGATTTTGAGTGGCAGAATCACATGCTGTGTAGGGGACTAAGGGGGTTATTCTAACTTTGGAGGAGTGTTAATCCGTCCCAAAAGTGACGGTAAAGTGACGGATATACCACCAGCCGTATTACGAGTTCCATAGGATATAATGGACTCGTAATACGGCTAGTGGTAAATCCGTCACTTTTCCGTCATTTTTGGGACGGATTAACACCTCCTCCAAAGTTAGAATAACCCCCAAAGTCTGACCCACTGTGGGTGACACCTGTCGCTCCAATCCGAGTTTTGCTCCGGCTAACTAGCAGGGCCTCATCTCTACGCAGGGATAGAAATGATAGGGCAGCCAAGCGCATGACATACTTGGTTTCTCAGGAAAGCCGTGGTCACTCAGGTCTCATCCGTTTCTCTCAGTTACATCTAGGGCCAGATGTAGGTACAAAAAAATTAGCGACTTGCAATTTGCGAGCATGTGCGACTCGCAAATTGCGTGTCGCTAATAGGAATGCAGGTACAATGTCCGTGTACAAATTGCGACTCGCACCCGGAGTCGCAACGCAGATAGCGAGTCTGCTGTCTGCGACCGCGCAAAAAACGGACTCGCAGTTTGCGAGTGGGTGTCGCAAATTGCGAGTACCATGTAAATTGATTGCAGGTGCTGCAGAACACTCCAGAAACCACTCCAGAACACTCTGGAAACACTTCCTGGCACATGATGATGACATCACAGCCAGGAAGTTTATAAATACACCTGGGTGGAGGGAGGACCACACCCATTTTAAACTGCTGAACAGCCAACAGGAGGAACAGCAGCTACAATGGCAGAAACACCCAGAAAGAGAAAACTTACATTTTCTGAGAAGGAGCTGGAGGTGCTGACAGAAGAATGCTGTCAGCACTATGATGATCTTTTTGGAAAGGCAGCCCTCAATGTGCCAGACTCAACAAAAAAAATAACTCTGGCTGGAAATACAGGAAAAAGTGAACTCCCTGGGGGTCAGCCACAGGAGTGTGGATGAGATCAAAAAGAGGTGGTATGATCTCCGCTCCCGGATCAAGGAGAGGGTGGCAGAAAGGCTCCGGGAGATGAGAGGCACAGGAGGGGGACCATCATCCGTACCACCACCCACAACCCTGGAGGAAAGGGTGGAGGAGACCCTGGAGCAGGAGGCAGTGACAGGATTTGGAGATCTGGACACCTCTGAGCCCACTACATCAACCGGTGAGTACCATGTGATATGCCTGTACCCCCATCAATGCCATACCCCCACCCACCATGTACACAGGGGCATGCACAACCAAGATAGCTCCATTTCAGGGTAGCAAACACCAGAATGATGCATTATGGGCAATGTAGTCAAGTAGGCAGTCAATAGGTAAATGTTTATTAGGAAGTGTGCAACAGATAGTAGACACTGACAGTCTGTTCCCCATGTCCCACAGGTCTCCCACAAGACACCACCACAAGCCACAGCAGCCAGCCCCATGAGGAAAGCACAGGAGCTCCCACCACTCCCACCTGCACCACCAACACCATCTCCTTGATGACAACACCTGCTGCAACAGTGGTTCTGGAGGCTGCGCCAGCAACAGCCAGGAGTGCCACGGTATAGCTCACAGGACATCCAACGCTGCGCAGGCGACACAGGTTGAGGAGAGCAGGGCTGCAGGCTGAGTCCGGGCGTCCATCGACCACCATCACCGAGGCACAACTGCTCTGTGGTCAGCGCCTGCAGAACAATATGTTAGGGAGAATTAGTGGGGTTCTGCACCGCTTTGTGAGGAGCAATGAGGCCAGCATGCAGCAGCTCCATGCCCAATTGGACGTCATTGGCACAAACACTGGGGACCTAGCCCTGTCCATGCGGGAAATGGTGGCAGGACTACTGTCACAGAGCGAGGGTGGGCGGCGCAGAGACCGCCAGCTGCTCCAGAGGCTGGACAGGATGGCCTCATAAATTGGCAGACTGGCAGTCAACACCACTGGCCTGTCAAGAAGGACAGTTGGCCTCCAAGTGGAAATGGGCCACTTTGCAGGGGATGTGGCAAGAGGCCTGGGCTGGATCACACATGTGATCGATTTAATGGAGGCACAGCATGTGTCCAGGGGGACAGGGGACACCCCCCAGGACAGCGAAGAGTGCTCCACTGTGAGCAGTGTCTCTGCCAGTGACACTAGGGTGCTCCGGACTGGGAGTACCAGGCAGAGCACTGCAGAACAACCTGGGACCAGCCAGGCTGGCAGAGGCCGCCATAGGTCATAGACAAAACCCTGTCCCTGATGTTGGGGCACATGACAGCAATGTGCCCCATGCATGGTTTGCTGTTTGATGTACATGAACAGTTAGTCATTGTAAATAGTTCAATTTCTGCACATATTAAATCGTTTTTTGTTCCACTTAACAAATGGAGTTTTTGGTCAATAGGTGAGTATGGTTGAAGTTGACACGTACCTTCCAAAGTATTGGGTTGCGATGTGTTCCCGTCTCAGTCTGCCTTGATTTGCGATGCTCCGATCCCCATGATGGCAATGTGGTTGCTCCTGCTCTTCATCCTCAGAATCAGGGTCTGCAGGGGTGAGAGGTGAGAGGTAGCCCACGTTGGGTGGCAATACTGTGCAGGATGGCGCATGCGACAACAGTTTTGAATGCTGTAATGGGGGTATACTGGAGGGCACCTCCACTGCGGTGGAGGCATCTGAACCTTGCTTTCAGCAATCCGAAGGTGCGTTCAATCATGTTCCTGGTCCTCTTATGTGCACTGTTGTATCGCCTCTCTGAATCATTGCTGGGTGTTAAGAACGGAGTCATTATCCATGGCCGTAGTGCATATGCACTGTCACTTGTTGGGCACAAACATTACACTGTTAGAAAGTCCTGGTTGGTGTGCAGATTGATCTGTGTGTATGTCTACGAGGTGTATGCAGCTCTACCTAGGAGGTATCCGTCTCCAAACTCCCCACGTTCCAGGCGTTAGTGTATCCCACTGTGCCTAAAAATGTATGAGTCATGGGTACTGCCTGGAAATTTTGAAACAATGTCTGTGATGACATAATGAGCGTCACAAACAACCTGAATATTGAGTGAGTGGGTACACTTTCTGTTGCGGAACAGATATTCCAGGTTAGCAGGGGGGCATATTTGAATATGTGTCCCATCTACACACCCTATGACATGAGGAAAGTTGGCAATCCGGTAAAATTCCAACTTGGTGCTGTTAATTTCTGCCTCATTCCTGGGTAGGTATATGAAGTGAGACATGTGTGTGAGTATGGCATCTAGGAATGCCCTGAGGAACCTTGATAGTGCACTTTGAGATACCCCACCTGCCACAGCAATGACCCCCTGATAGCTCCCTGAGGCCAAGAGGTGCAGTGAGCATAGCACATGCGTAGGGATGGCGCAGCCGCGCAGAGTCTGGCGTTCTAGCTGTGGTTTTAGTAATTCAATTAATTCTAGTATGGCTGCGCTGCTAAGGCGGTATTTGTCATATATCTCTTCCTCAGTTTGCTAAAAAAGAGTCTGCCTTGTTCTGTAAATCTTCTCCTGTCTCTGGCTCCTCCTCCTCCTCTGCTGGGCTGCGTGGACTCTCCTCCTCACTGCTATCAGGTACATCTCCGCCATCTTGACTAACCCAGATGCCTTCTGGGTCTCCTTTTATACTTTGGTAATGTTACCTGACACTAACCTGAGTTAGTGGTAAATGGGACATGCAAACTGGGCTTTTTGCGACTAGTCGCAATTTGCGAGTTGCAATTGCATATGGTTTGCGACTCGCAAATTGCGACTTCCTATTTGCGGGTCGCAAAATGGGGTTGCAATTTTTGCGAGTCGGTGACGGCTCACATCGCTTTTTGCGAGTCGGAAATGGGATTTTTGCATCCCATTTCCGATTTTGCGCAGTCGCAAATAGCGATTCGGGCCATTTGCGACTCGCAAAACTTTGCTACATCTGTCCCCTAGTCTCATATATGAATGACAAACAGAGGAAGTATATGTTTCAATCATGATTTTAATAAAACTACTGCATCTTAGATAGCAAAGCGTGAGCTGCAATAACCAGGATGACACAGTATGACAGTATTAAAATTGTGACGAGGAGAGTGAAGCATAGAAATAACACTATCATATTGTCACTATTGTCAATAGACTAACTCCTACCTAGACTATGATAGAGCATAGCATGTTAAGCTCTAATTCTGCCCTTCAGAT
Organism: Pleurodeles waltl; assembly: GCF_031143425.1. Taxonomy (NCBI): domain Eukaryota; kingdom Metazoa; phylum Chordata; class Amphibia; order Caudata; family Salamandridae; genus Pleurodeles; species Pleurodeles waltl. The sequence goes on from NC_090443.1 coordinate 224,125,176, forward strand.
TCCCCTGGGAAGACATCATCCCCCATACCTGAGCAAAGGTATTTGATCTGCAGTGAAGCATTCGGCAATCAGCATACAGTCGTAGTTCTATGGCTGGAATCTCTCTCTAACGTGTAAGGGACAAGGAAGTGTTTTTATAACAACACAGCTGTTGTTCGGGGAAAATGTCCCTACGTAAGGATGTGTGTTATCTATGAATGTTGGAGACTAAACTTCTACCACGTTCACCGGCAATGTACCGTGCTGTAGCCTTGGAAGAAACACAGAGTGATCAAGAATGTCTTGTTTGAGAACAGAGTGCAGGCCTAGGCAAAAACAGTTAGATAATCAAGAAATAAAACAAGGCTGTAAAAGTGGCTATTGCAACAATAATAAAATAAAGCCAAATAAAATATATCTAGGTTAAGGTGCACAGCGGCTTGGCCTAGTGTGTTAAAATAATTTGCATGGAGCTATAGCTAAAATGGCTACACAACACCAGCACCAATGGCTCATCAGGATATGCAGGCCACACCCCAGCTCCCTTTGTGTCACTGTCTATAGCAGAGGTGCAAACAGCCCAACTGTCAAACTGATCCAGACAGGGACTCCACAAACGAGCACAGCCACAGAATGGTTTAAGCAAGAAAATGCCTACTTTCTAAAAGTGGCATTTTCAAACACACAATTTAAAAAACAACCTTTACCAAAAGATGTATTTTTAAATTGTTAGTTCAGAGACCTTAAACTCCATATTTCCATCAGCTCCCAAAGGAAATCTGCACTTTAGTAATATTTAAAGGCAGCCACCATGTTAACCTATGGGAGAGATAGACCTTGCACAGTGAAATCCGAATTTGGCAGTATTTCACTGTAAGGGCATATAAAACACATTAGTATATGCCCTACCTTAAAAATACGCTGCACCCTGGTCGTGGGGCTACCTAGGGCCTACCTTAGGGGTGCCTTATATGTAAAAAAGGGAAGGTTTAGGTCTGGCAAGTGGATACACTTGCCAAGTCGAATTGTCAAAACGGACCTACAGACACTGCAGTGGCAGGCCTAAGCTATTTTTACAGGGCTACTAATGTAGGTGGCAGAACAAGTGCTGTAAGCCCACTAGTAGCATTCGATTTACAGGCCCAAGCCACCTCTAGTGCCCTTTACTAGGGACATAGTAGTAAATTAAATGTGCCAATCATTGATAAATAAATCAACAATACAATTTACACAGACAGCATATGCACTTTAGCACTAAGTAGCAGTGGTAAAGTGCCCAGAGTCCCAAGGCCAACAAAAACAGGTCAGAAAAACTAGGAGGAAGGAGGCAAAACGTTTAAGGCTGACCCTGCAGAAAGGGCCCTTTCCAGCACAATCCCCCACTAGCCTAAAGCCAGGAGAGACCAATCAATATCTTGATGGACTTCCCTGATTGGGGTGATAAAACAGGGACCCGAGCCACAACAGCAGGGGCATGTTCCAGTTCTACGCCTTCCTAACTCCATTTGGATTGCTCTGTCCATACTCTCAGGGCCCACTGAGTTAACCCACAGGGAACCCTTCTCCTCATCTGGAGATACCATCTGTGCAGCACCTAACCTTACTTTGCTCACGGGGGGCAGACAGTACTACCATGGCCAACACAGTGGTGTGGTCCACTCTACCCCCGGGGTGTGACTCCTGTCCCCCTAGGGGAAACTTTGTCCATCAGGACAGTAAGCCACTGTGGCCACTGACAACTGTCAGGGATTAGAGCAAGGCCCCAGGCCTTCCAAGGCTCTCCAACCGCTCTGACTGTGAAGAGTGGGGAGCAGTAGCCCTAGGTGCTTGACACCCTTTGACCACTCTCCCTTCCATCAAGTCACAAATGATAGCCTGACACTGGTCTGCCCCTCTGGGGCTCAGTACCCTCCCCCTAAGAGCGGTACCCCCAGAATCCAGAATTCTCAGAGTGCTTGTAAAAGCAGTCCGGCACACTTCTCCTACCAGTGCATGGAGGTTTACATGCAACCGGTCTTCCAACCTGGGGTCTGTACCCTCAGGTTGGGCCAGGGTCAGGGGTCAGGGTTCCCTCCTCCTTCCCCACCTTCTGGGGTCCTGTACCCCCTCCTAGGAGTGTTCCCCCAGGATCCAACATGGTAGGGCATGGTTAGCAGTAGGCCCTCCCTCCAGGTCAGGGGAGACACCATGAACCTGGCCCTTCAATTAAACTGGGGTCAGGGGTAAGTCTTTCCCTCCCCTGCCCCTACTCCCAGGCCCCCACCATGAAGAGTACCCCTAGAAGTCATGCCAGGGGGGGGTTATTGGACAAACCGCCCCCCATCAGGTCAGGGTGTACCCCTGCACCTAACCCTCCAGCCTAGGGTCTGTACCCTCAGACTGGACCATTGTCTGGCAAGCCAGGACTTCCTGGGGAGTACACCTACCCCCCACAAGGGAAACACCTTCCCTAGGGGCTGCATGAGAGTCTGGCTGGCGCCGGTCCCCTGACATCTGCTCTCCTGGAAGAGCCTGGATCCCCCCCTTAGCCCAGAAATGGTATCACCAAGTTCACTCCTGGAAGGCTGCGGCCTAAGAGCTAACCCCTGACCCTCCTGGTCCTCCACTGGAGCCCATAACCCCCTTCTCAACCATCTGTCTGGACTTCTGTACCCCCTTACTAGGAGTCAAACTGCTAGACACTAGAACTGGTGGGATGCTGGCTACAGCTGCCCCCCCCATGTTCTCCTGATACTATGGGGTCCTACGGTACAGGCTAGGCTCCCCTCCTGGCATTCACTCATGGAACTCTCCAGGACCTGGGACTGCATTTTGGGCACTCTGGGACTCAGCCCACCCCCATTCCCTCTCCTCTGAGACTGGACATGGGATCCCTCACCCATCCCACTACACTGGGACCAACCTAGGACACTGCAAGCATTTCCCACCTCACCTGGTTGGGAAATACCTAAACCACTCCATTCAGGAGCACTCCCAAATGCCTCTTCAGACTATCTAGTACTCACTGAGAGGTCTGCCTCCTGTGCTAGTTCCCTGGGGTCAGCGAGCTAACACGGTGTTGGCGTAGCTCTGAAAAAAAAGAACTGGACATATGCTCTCCACAATCACATCACACAGCCCCTTACATGAGTTAACCAAGCTACCCTTCACCCAACCATCCAGTGCTTCAGCCTTGAAAAAGTACCCCACCTCACCTTCCTGAGACTGGTGAGACAGCACCTGATTTTCCCTGGCATTTAACCCCCACTCTTCTGGGGTGTCTCAACACTCCACCACCAGGACCTTTACTTGGGGGGAAACCCTCTCCCTGTCACTCTCACCTAGAGTCAGTAGAGTGTCCCTCCCACCAAAAGGAATATGACTCCCTATGCAAGTTCCCCAATCCACAACAGGGACCCTGTGCATCATTGAAGCTACCTCATACCCCTGAACCTCCTGGTGTATGTTAACCCCATGCTTCAAGTAGGGCACCAGGACTCTGGGCATGTGCACTTCTTCATCAGCACTGAACATAAGATTTTTGCTGCCACCATTTAAGCTGGTCTCAGCCCTCATGACTTCCAGCTTTATCAGTCTTAGCTCATAAGCCAAGATGATCCTTTTCTCCTCTAAGTTCATTCTTCTCTGCTCCATCTCCATCTCCAATCTAAACTTCTCTAACTACAACTGGTGAGCCCTCTCTGCCTGTCTATCCTGCAACACTTCAGGAGTCAGACCCTCAGAGAACATACTGCTACCTATCCTGGAGACCCTCCCCCCAGTTGTAACATATACATCTATTACACCATTGTGTTTACTCTGTAATTCCCCATCCTCCTCCTCATCCTCTGTGTTGCTCCCAGTCTCCTTGGCTCTCTCCCAGGCCCTTAGTGCCTTTTGCAACTCCTCCTTCTTGGTAGAGCTCCTAATGGAACAGGCAAGATCCTTACATAACTGTTTCAACTGGCCAACTGTGTAACTTTCCAGTTTCCCTAATTCAAGAACAGCTCCAGCTGGTGCATCTCCAGATAGAGACATGATGGCAAATCAGCAAGTGTAAAGTTCAAAGGCAGAAAAAAGAGTTCAAGAATCAATGAAAAGATTAACAGAAATATGGAAGCAGGAAAAAGTCCAAAAAAAAACAAAAAGCAAAACAAAGGCCCAGGTGGTCTTTGGACCACCAGCATTAATGTGGCAGTATCACTGCCAACATTCTGGCGGTGTATATCGCCACATTATGAGTGTGGCGCATTGGCCGCTGCCAACCCACCACAGCTCCACTCATACCGCCATGGCGGTATGAACCGCCAGGCTAGAGATGTACATCTCCGCCCAGGCGGTCCACAGCAGACTACCATCAGCATTATGAGCTGGCCTACCGCAATAGTTTCCACTGTGATAGCACTGACACGAAAACCTTGGTGGTAGGGCTACCGGCGACAGGGAATTCCTTCCCTGTTACCGGTAGACGCCTCCCCCACCCCGCAGCAAGCACCTGACCCTCTCTACACACATAGCACCCCCACCCCTTAGTCACAGTGTACCCACCCCACTATAGTTACAGTGCCCCCGACAGTCACAGTGCCCCCCCCTCACTTAAATGATAACTTAAATGATAACCCCTACCCCCTCTCCCTGCATACAGGCACACATACACCCACACACCCCATGCATACACCCTTCACTTACACTTCCAGACATGCATCCACTCACACTCATCAATACACGCATCCACTCACACTCATCTAAACATGCATCTACTCACACTCATCCATGCACACATCCACTCACACATATTCACACACATTCAGGCATGCATACACACAAACATCAAAACACACATACTCACATGCATATACATTGACATGCAGACACGCACTCACTTCAACATTCATACACGCATTCACTCACACGCATAAGGCCACACATGCTCCAGAACACTCACAGTCGCATTCACACACACATACACACATGCAGACACTACACACTCACACACAACACCCCCCCAAGCTACCACCCCCCTCACCTGTCGGACGCCTGACTTACCTTGTCTGGCGAGGAGGTCGTCCGGCAGGGAACGGGAAGGGGCACTGCCACTACTATGCAGCGCCCCACCAGCAGGACACCGCCAGGAAATATTAATGGTCTTAATATGGCTGGTGGAGTCCTTCTAGCAGGCGGTGCAAGAGGTAGCAACACCAGTGTGCCATCATCCGCCAGCATGGCTACTGCCAGATATCCGCCCAAAGTGTAGCGGAAATCCGGCAGTACCCATTATATGGGGGGTGGAAGACCGCCAGCTATGGCCGTCTCCTGGCACCTGATACTTTGGGGCTCTCGCTTAGAGACCTCCAAAGTCATAATGAGGTCCTTGATCCTTAGAAAACAGTGAGAATGCTGTTGTTACACAACGTACCTGGTTTACTTTAAAAATAAAGCCTCACGGGTGAACGTGCATTGGAAAAGGGTAGCGATGCATCGATTCCTTACTCGAAGTGGGGCCGTGCGTTGTTTCCTTCTCCAGTCAGGTCAGCAATGCAGCATTTTTCTCCCTCGCAAGAGAGCGATGTATTTATTTCCAGATCGGCGATGCCCAGGGACAATGCGTGGAAAATCCGGTTGCATAGTATCAGAAAACCGTGCTGCGTTGGGTTTGCTTCATTATCAGCCTCAGTAAGCGGTGTTGTGCATCATTTCTCCAGGCGTGGTGCATTTATCTCCCAGCTGCGATGCAGGTGGACCATCAATTTCAACCACAAAGCTGGGGGAGTGTAGTTTATCAGTCGCGTTGCGGATGGTGCATCGTAAATTTCCACCCAGGTGCTAGCAAGGGAAGTCTTTGATGGCCCTGAGACTTCAATAACAGGAGGCAAGCTCAGTTCAAGCCCTTTGGAGATTCTTTTCGAGCAGGAATGCACAACAAAGTCCAGTCTTTGTTCCCTATCACAGGCAGAAACTGCAGGATAGTCCAACAAAGCACAGGCAAGTGCAGCACTTTTCCTCAGCTCTTCAGCTTTTCGCCTTGGCAGAGGTTCCTCTTGATTCCAGAAGTGATCTTGAAGTAATCTTCAGGGGTTTGGGGTCCACTACTTATACACCTTTCTGCCTTTGAAGAAGTCAAACTTCAAAGGAAAAGTCTCTCTACTTTGCAAGATCCTGCCTTACCCAGACCAGGCCCCAGACACACACCAAGGAGTTGGAGAATGCCTTGTGTGAGGGAAGGCACAGCCCTTTCAGGTGTTAGTGACCACTCCTCCCCTCCCTCCCAGCACAGATGGCTCATCAGGATATGCAGGCTACACCCCAGCTCCCTTTGTGTCACCGTCTAGAGGAGAGGTGCAAACAGCCCAACTGTCCAACTGACCCAGACAGGGAATCCACAAACGAGCACAGTTACGGAATGGTTTAAGCACTTTCTAAAAGTGGCATTTTCCAACACACAATCGAAAAACAACTTTTACTAAAAGATGTATTTTTAAATTGTGAGTTCAGAGACCTTAAACTCCATATTTCCATCAGCTGCCAAAGGAAATCTGCACTTTAGTAATATTTAAAGGCAGCCCCCATGTTAACCTTTGAGAGAGATAGGCCTTGCACGGTGAAAACCGAATTTGGCAGTATTTTACTGTTAGGACATCTAAAACACATTAGTGTGTGTCCTACCTTAAACATACACTGAACCCTGCCCATGGGGCTACCTATGGCCTACCTTAGGGGTGCCTTACATGTAAGAAATGGGAAGGATTAGCCCTGGCAAGTGGGTACACTTACCAAGTCAAATTGGCAGTTTAAAACTACACCTACAGACACTTCAGTGGCAGGTCTGAGCCATGTTTACAGGGCTACTAATGAGGGTGGCACAACCAGTGCTGTAAGCCCACTAGTACTATTTTCTGTAGATGCCCGGGGCACCTCTAGTGCACTTTACTAGGGACTTACTAGTAAATCAAATGTGCCAATCATGGATAAACAAATCAACAATACAATTCACACAGAGAGCATATGCACTTTAGCGCTGTTTAGCAGTAGTAAAGTACCCGGAGTCCTAAAGCCAACAAAAACAGGTCATAAAAACTAGGAGGAAGTAGGCAAAACGTTTACGGATGACCCTGCAAAAAAGGCCATTTCCAACACCTGATAGTAGTGGGAAAAATCCAGTAGGGCCAAACCACCAGGATCCCAATCTAGCTGTGGTTTAGAGTGTTTTACCCATGAGGTTTTACCATTTCACACAAATCTAGTAATCAGGGAATCTAGCTCTTTAATAAGCCTTTATTTATTTTAATGGGAAATTAGAAAGCAGAAGTAAAAATAGAGGTAGAATAGACTTTTTAATGAAAGAAACTCTGCCTATTAACTTCAGTGGAATAAGAGTCCAACTAGCCAACAGAGTCCTTATTCTGTCCATCATAGTTTTATAATCTTATAGTTCAGCTGGAACAGTTCGGAATATGTGTTTGCTGCATTAATACCTAAGTAACGAATTGGTCACTGAGGCGCTGAAGATCTAGAGGCAGTACTGTCGGTGGGGCATTAACTAACATAGACTATTTTACTGGGATTAATCTTATATCCCCCTATCCTTGTATACTCCTGAATTATGTTTATGTCTCCTACGATGTTGGACCTTTTGGCTCTCAAACAGAGAAGCATCTTATACGTAAACAATTTGATCTTAGACATCCCTTCCATCGGTGTAACTGCAGATTTTTCATAGTGAATTCTAGCCGGCTCAATAAAAAAGGCAAAAAGAATAGTTGGCATTGTGCAACCCTTACAGGTGCCTCTATTAATTTTAACAGTTCCACCATCAATTGCATTACTGATAATATGCGCTTCTTCTCCTTGATACAGATTCTGAAGCATATTTATAGAACGGGAAAGGAACCCAAACCTTTCCAAGGCATCCCAAATCACCAAATCGAATGCCTTCTCGACTTCTAACATCACCATGCGGCTGCCTCTTGACAGTTAGCAAAAAGTCTACTGATTGTATAACAAAATACATATTGGCAGCCATCAATCTAATGGGCAAAAACCGATTCTGGTCCCTATGAACCTGAGTTGGGCTGCTGTAATAATATGTGATGCCCGGAGCTTCACAAACAGCTTGTGGTCTGCATTGCTTAGTGGGTGGTAGAATTTCAGATTCAAATAGGGTTTATCTTTTTTCGGAAAGCATACCATTCCGACTCTTTAAAAGTAGATGACACTTCCATTCACTCGCTAATTAGATTAAAAACTATCATCTAGAAAGGAAGCAGCTCGTTTGCAAGCACCTTCTATAACTCAGTTGGTATTCCGATATTACTCCTTGCTTTAGCATTGGGCATTTTTTGCAAGGAGGCTGCCATCTCTCTTTTCGAGATATCGTTTAGGAGACTGACTTTCTGATCGGGGGAAATATGAGGAAGGCCAATTAAGCTAAATAACGGCTCGAGGCCTGATACTGAAACTGAATGGGCTCTTTCATAGACATTTTTATAGTGTTGTGCAAACAGATCACCGATTACCTGATCAGATGCCTGAGCTATATTAGAAACGGGATTTTCAATCCTTAGAATGTGTTGAGAGTCCCCTTTGACCCAGATGGACCAGGCAAGAAACCTGCCAACCAGCTGACTGTCCTCATATTGCTTTTGCAGGTAAGTCCTTGAAATATTGATCTCTTCAGGGCGATAGAAATTGCTTATATTTTATTTTGACAATACAAGCTGCTATTTTGACTTAGGGTTTTTAACAGATTTTGCCATGTCTAAGGCCTCTGGGCTATGTCAATGGCCAACTGTTGCTCCGATATTTGAGCACTGTGTTTTTTTATTCTGCTTAGACTAGTACGCAATCACCTGGCTATGAAATGTTGATTTAATGGCCTCCCATATTACAAAGATTGGGTTCATCTGCTGATTTACTTCAAGGAATCCCTGATGAACATATGCGTATCCAACAACCAATCCTGGTCTACCAAGAGAGTTTTATCAAACTGCCACCTGCATCTTGTAATATTTACATTTCCAAACTCAAATTGGATTCATATGATAGAATGGACTGAAAAGCTTTATCCCTTATATCAGTATTGCTCCATTTAAGAGTCTTTGGCACTAAAAAAAAAGCCAAGTATCTTCCCATGTCCTGATGAGGCCAGACATTTGAATGGGCAAATGCGTTGACATACATTTTTGAGGAGTCTTGATTGGAATAAATGAATAGTTGACATTAAAAGAGATGGAACCGCAACAAACAATTTTGGAGGAAGAATAATTTTTCAACTGCAGTTCCAACTACCTCAGAACCATGTGGACTGTGCCTTACGAAACTGCTTTACGGCCACTTTGTGAATAAATAATGCAGGAAGATTGGAGAATATTGGTGACTCCGCCACATTGTTTTTCTGGACTTTTTTGTCAGTAGCGTTTTGTTGATATACATAAATGTGTTTACTTTGTATTGTATTCCTTACATGTTGATGTAAAGTTTGTATTGTACTTTGTTTCTATAATCGCTTATAGATTGAAGGATATGATAGTTTGAGATAACAATAAACTGTGGAAAGAATTCTAGATAAAAGTAATGATTAGTTTCCAGTGATTAACTTAGGTTCACATTGATGTGATAATTTACATACATCTTTCCCTATTATATGCCATTTCATATGAAGTGCCCCTATCCCCTCTTAGCAAATTCAAAATCACAGTGCACTCACCATGCTTAGTGAACCGCCAACCCTGGCAGGAAGAATTGCCCACCTTAACCCCTGCCATCCCAAATCCTGGATACGTGCCTTGTTCTTGCACCAAGCTGTACTCCAAGGAAAGGAACCCCCTTGCTCCTCGTGCTGATCAATGAAAATCATGAAGAACTCATCCAGCAATATAGTGCACAATAAACCTTGGACAAATATCAAAATTCATCACATACTAACCCTTCAGCATTGAACCTCTTGCAGGAGGTTTTGCACCTTTTTTAATTATGTGCACAAGGTGAAATTGGCTTTTGAAGAGGACCTTAAGTTTTGACTTTTAGACTTTAAATTGTCCCAATAGTCCTACAAAGTCTCTCCGCCTTTGAGCTGCTGGGGCAGACATTTCGGAAAGGACTCAAAACGTTGTTTTGTCAGCCATCGTGAACTCTCTTTTTTGAATGGCCATTGAAAGTATCTGAGTTTAGAAGAGTCTGCCAAATTTGCAATAATAGTGTGGGTAAACCTCAAGTTCATGGGGCGCTGAGTGGGGACACAGTTGGCCATCATAATGGTGAGATGAAACGGGGCATCATTCTAAATATATCTTTTAATCAGGGAATCTATAAACTGGAGTGCATGTTGGTAACTTCCATGTTTTCTGCCCCTACTGGTACCCCTATGACTGTAGGTTGGACCTCCTGACATAATTTTCCATTTCCTCCATTTTACCTTGTACATCACATGGTTTTCTTTGGATATTAGCAATGTCCTTGTTGTAGATAAGGAAACGTTCTTCCAAATTCGAGACCCTCTGTTCCACCTCTTGAATCCTTGTTGGTATTTGCAACATGAGGCCTTATTACGTCTTTGGCGGTCTTTTTGGCAGATCGCCACAGTGGCGGTAGTCAATAGAGAATCATGCTGGCGGTCATCCGGCCACCGTATTAAGAGTCACACTGTGAAGACCGCCAAAAAACAGCCATAAATCTGAGACCACCAGGACACTGGAGGGTGGGAAAGAGGTGGTTCCACCACCAGCACTGCCATCCCAACAAAAATTCACCCACCTTATTACGAGCAAAAAATTAGCACAGCGGTTCTTTCATGGTGGTAAACCACTGTTGGTGCAAACTGCTGCCGGTCAAAACTCACATTACGCAGAACACCATACCAAACTGGATAGTCAGAATACCCCACACCTGACATAGATCCACCCACCTGACACTCTTACACACTGCACTATAAAACACCCCCCCACACAGCCCACAATCCTTTGCACACAGAACACCACACACATACTCAGAGAACCCAAAATAGATAGATATAACACTATCACACCATAGGCACAAATACACATCTCACCAGCACACACCACACATCTACATAACTAACACATTACACACATTACAAGAACATACAATCCACAACAAGTGTCTCACCCTCACATCGAACTACCCACATCTCACCAATCACCCAACATTGCACCCTCACACTTACATCACCCTCACACACAGTCCACACAACCACTAGTATGTCCCCACAAAAACATTCATGTTCAACTGACAACGAGTTGAGGGTCATGGTGGATGAAATTGTTAGGGTAGAGCCACTACTGTTTGGAGCACAGGTCCAACAAACATCGATTGCCAGGAAAACAGAGTTGTGGTAAAGGATATTCAAGAGTGTTGACTCAGTAGGCAGCCATCCACACACAATGGACAACATCAGGAAGAGGTGGAACGACCTACGGTGGGAAGGTGTGTCCCATGGCATCACTCCACCAGATAGCCATACACAAGACTGGTGGTGGGCCCCCCTTCCTCTCCCACCGTTCACACCATGGGAGGAGAAGTTCTTAGACATACTGCATCCTGAGGCCCTGACTGGAATACCTGGTGGACTGGAGTCTGGTAAGTATCCACAACTGTCATGTCACACAACTGTATTGTCCTGCATGCCTTCTCACCTTCCAAATGCTCCTTAATAAGCTAAAATACCACTGCACCTCCCACCTATTCACCTAATTCCCATCACATGCATGCCACCCCTCCACCCACCCCAACTGCCCTGCAAGCCTTGGCAATGGCGTGTTAACAACTTACAGAATGCACTAACACACTTTCCTGAACATCTTGCATGTGCACAGCACATCACATTTCATGCATGTACAACAAACGTACTAGTTAAACCATCTAGATTGATGTAATGATGAACAGTGCATGGCAATGACAGAAATGCAATGCCATGCTCACTATAGCATACAAAACAACATACAGCTACCGCTGAGTGACCATTCCTAATGGCCATAGATCAAATATCCCAATCTAGGAATAGACTGGCCTGGCTTGGAAAGTAAGATGGCTGCTGCACATGCATAAGATCTAATTGAGGACTACTATCCTTGCATATGCAAATACTGTGTTCCCACTACGGCACAAATGTGCATTGTACAGCTTTAATTTGTGACATCTATCAAACCTCACAAATCACGAGGTAACAAAGATGGACAGTAATGTCAATGATCAGACACTAAAGGAACTCATTTGCAGTGCAATCGATACTAAACCTGTCTGAGAGCTCCCAACATGGAGTATGGCGATCAAATCACAGAGTAATATGTACAACAAAGGTATGCTGTGCAGCATCTGTCAATGTAATTGTAGGGAATCATGTAGAGCCACTATCATGCATGTCATTAAGAGGATATCAAATACATATTCCAATCTGAACTCTGTGTCTCACTCCCTCCACGGGTTACCCAGCCATTGCCACCATGGAGAGCATACCAGACACTGCCAGTCCCCTTCAGGAAGAAGGCCCCTGTAAGGACAACATGCTTGGAAGTCTTGACAACAATGAGCAACCTGGCCCATCTGGGACACCTGGTCAGTCAACAACTCCCTGCCACATCCTGCCCACATTAACACCCCCCACCCCAGGTGGAACCAGATTACAAGCAACCAATCACCCATAACCTGTGTCTTGTTCAACCTATGGGTTCCCCAACAGTACAGGGACCTGAGTCAAACCTTGACATCCCTGACAATGATGGCCCTGCCACCACTGGGAATGGGCACACCATTGCAGGGGCAAAGGCAGCTGGGGTTTGGGTGTGTGGGAGGGATGTTGTGGGCCACAGGATGTGGCCTCGTAGGGACTCCACTGACCAGGAAACCATCTCCCAAGTCCCGGGAGCATTATAAAGTCCCTAGGACAAGATAGGCCAAATTATCACCATTTTGGGGGAGAATCAAAGGCTGCTGAGGGAATACCACATGGAAGTCATGCAGCAGTGGCAGGCATATAATGCCACCATGGCTACCATTGCAGGGGTGCTGAGGGACATCAATAAAACCCTCGTTTGTTCCTCAACAATCCATCAGGCCCTTTCCACTAGCAATCTGACATCTGCCCCATCTATATCTGCAGCTGCTAGTGGAATGGAGGCCCTGCGAGGTGCACCACAAGCCTTAGACACCCCTCCCTCTGTAGCTGAAGAACCCTGCCACAAACGTGGACGTCCACCCATACATCCCGCTAGACATCTGCTTTTCCTAAAAGTTATAAATCAAATCAAATCATTAACATTTGTAAAGCAAAACACTTGCTACTCACCCGTGCGGGTCTCAAGGCGCTAGGGGAAAGGGGGGGGTTACTGCTGCTCGAAAAGCCAGGTTTTTAGGAGTCTCCGGAATGCGGAGTGGTCCTGGGTGGTCCTGAGGCTGGTGGGGAGGGAGTTCCAGGTCTTGGCTGCCAGGAAGGAGAAGGACCTCCCACCAGCCGTGGAGCGGCGGATGCGAGGGACGGCAGCGAGCGCGAGGCCAGAGGAACGGAGGAGACGGGTGGGGGCGTAGAAGCTGAGGCGACGGTTGAGGTATTCCGGTCCCTTGTTGTGGAGGGCTTTGTGTGCGTGGGTGAGAAGTCGGAAGGTGATCCTTTTGCTGACTGGGAGCCAATGCAGGTGTCTCAGGTGTGCGGAGATGTGGCTGTTGCGGGGTACGTTGAGGATGAGGCGGGCCGAGGCGTTTTGAATACGTTGCAGGCGTTTTTGGAGTTTGGCGGTGGTCCCAGCGTAGAGGGTGTTGCCGTAGTCCAGGTGGCTTGTGACGAGGGCGTGGGTCACGGTTTTTCTAGTGTCGGCGGGGATCCAGCGGAAGATCTTGCGGAGCATGCGGAGGGTGAGGAGGCAGGCGGAGGACACGGCGTTGACTTGCTTGGTCATGGTGAGAAGAGGGTCCAAGATGAAGCCGAGGTTGCGGGCGTGGTCTGCGGGGGTCGGTGCGGTGCCGAGGGCTGTGGGCCACCAGGAGTCGTCCCAAGCGGATGGGGTGTTGCCGAGGATGAGGACTTCCGTTTTGTCAGAGTTCAGCTTTAGGCGGCTGAGCCTCATCCAATCTGCGACGTCCTTCATGCCCTCTTGTAGGTTGGTCTTGGCGCTGGCGGGGTCCTTGGTGAGTATGGAGAGTTATGATCTAGATTAGGACAGATTTTTTTGCTTCAGCCAGGGCATGATGAGCATGCTGACATAGCCTTACAGGTGAATTCTTGGAATGCTCCAGTCGTGCTACCTTAATTGGATAATGATGTGGGTGAGAGGGAAGAAATAAAGGGCTGCATAGGAGTAACATGTTGTGATATGATTTGGGTTATGTGGGTTACTGAATGACATGGTCTAGCTAGGAAACGTATACCTACAGTTGTGCATGTGTAATGCGTGTATGTGAAGAATGTGATGATCCTCTCTCTCCCTCTCTATCTCTCCCTCCCTCTCTATTTGTGTCCATCAGCATCTGCAGGCAAAGGAGATGGGGCACAGGTGAGTGGGAATGCTGCTGGCCACGGGACCCAGAGTACTGATACCACCAACAGTGAGGGACCCAGTGGCCATCATCATCTTTGGCGAAACCACCCCAGTACCATCAGTGTCCACCACTCCCCTTACTACCACCGCCCTCCCTGTAGCTCTCCACCCAGTTGTCCATGCCCACTCACCCAGAAGGGTGGGCATCTCCTTTGCTGCAGGCACCTCTGTCACTACCTGTTTCAGCCCTGCTGCCCTCAGTGAGGAGGCTATTGACCTCCTGAGGTTGATCTCTGTGGGTCGGTTGACCATCTTAAATGCCATCCAGGGACTTGCAGCTCAAGTCCAGCTGACGTTGCACTGGCTGGCTTACAGAGATCCTTTCAGGATTTGGCCTCCAAACTGTTGGCAGCCAGGCACGCTTTGCCTTCTGTCCCTCGTCCACCTTCTTCTTCCCAATCCCATACCCCCGTTTCCCATCTCAGCCAAACACGTAGATAGACAAACATGAATCTACCTCAAAATCCAAGGGTACCAATGACAGACACAAGCACCACAAGACCCACCACCGGCATGCACACAAAAGTCACCCACCTGCAGACACATCACACTTACTACCTGCAATGACTCCCCACCACTGACTTCACAGACACTGTACCAGACACACTTGCAGACACCACATCAACATTCACCGATACAGCCACAACTTCCATCCTACCCACAGTCACCACAATAGCTGACCCGCAGACATCCACTGTAGTCGCTACATCTACAGACACCACAACCACAGACACACCTACATGCGACACATTAACCATACCTGCAGTCACCCCCCAACAAACAGTCACCCATTCAACACAGCATCTCTCAGCACCTCTACCCCCCTCCTCCCATGACACATAAACACCTACACTCACCCACCCAAGAGGCATCCAGCACCCACAAGCATTCATAGCAGACACATGCACTCAAAACATCCACCAAAACACCTCTTACAACCACTCCCTCTCCCTCCACTCCCAAACCCTTTTGCATTGACCTTCCCCGTGTGTCGAAGAAAATTTTTCCTCTCTGACTTCTCTCTTTTCCCTACTCCTCTCCCACCCCATGTGACACCCAAAAGATCTGTATCCCCCCCAAATCCAGCCCTTCCACCTCCAAGTGCTCCCCTGGCACCCCTGCAGGTAGCCATGCCCCTGCCCCTGCCAAGATGTTGACCCCTTCCAAGAGTTCCCAGCCCTCTTCTAAGCCTCAACCTAAGCCTCCCCCTCCCAAGTCCAAGTCAAAAGATTCACCTCCTAAACCGAAAGCAGAGCGCCACTCCCCCATTTCATGAGGTGCCTGTCTGCACCCTTGATGCACCTGCCTGTGAAGGCTGTATGGCACATATGTGTTTTGACTGGCCTATGGCATCTTATATTGTACATAGTTCTGCAAATCTTTTTATTTATGTATTGCCATACATCTGGGCCAACCGGTTGTTGGTTCCAAGGTTACATTTTTGTCCTGCCTTTCATTTCTTATCGCTGTTTGGTCTTGGCTGCTTTTGTTTATATGTGAGCATGTTTTGTGTGTGGTGGCTGTGCTACCAGTTGTGTCTTGCCAGCATGTGTGGGTTTGTGCATTGCCTTTGTCCAGCTTTTGTCCAGCTATGATGGCTGTGTATTGTGTGATGGTCATGTATGTGTTTGGAACATGGATTTATGTTGGTATTGTGTGTAGTGAATGTGTAGACGTGAGTTATTGTGTGCCCTTGTGTGGTTGTACCCTCAACCTGTGTTGTGAGTGTGTGTGGTGATTGGTATGTCAGATCTGTTGTGATGTGTGTTGATGGGGTATGACATATGCCTTTTGTATGGATGTGTGATTGTGTGTGTTGGTTTTCTGGGTTGTGGTGTATGTATAATTTG
Organism: Pleurodeles waltl; assembly: GCF_031143425.1. Classification (NCBI taxonomy): domain Eukaryota; kingdom Metazoa; phylum Chordata; class Amphibia; order Caudata; family Salamandridae; genus Pleurodeles; species Pleurodeles waltl. The sequence goes on from NC_090443.1 coordinate 224,141,527, forward strand.
TCCAGCTACGTGTTTATTGTGGATAAATGACGGTGCTTTTAAGGTGTTGTGGTTGTGGTGTTGTTGTGTCATTTGTTTATGTTGTGTCTTGCAGTGTTTGACTGTGCCTGTGCTGTGTATCTGGATGTAGGTGTGTGTTTTGGAACTGTGTGTTGGCCTTAGTGTGTGTACTATGCATTTGCGTGTGTGTATTTGGCTGTGTGTGGGTGTGCGTGTCAGTGTGAGTGTACGTGTGTGTGTTGCCATCACCACTCATTCAGGGTGTGTATGTTTTGTGTGCGTAGATACATGGGGATTGTGCAATAATGACAGGTAAGTTGCATACTCATGGTTGCTGTCATCATCATCATCATCATCGCTGGTTCTGGAGCAGGAGCACCAGGAAGATGTGCAGCTCAGGTTCCATGGCGGCCAGGATGGGTGCGTGTTCCTGATGGTGAGTGTCTCCTTTTATAGAGTTGGTTTCTGCCAGGGTTTCCATGTTGATGCAAATGCGGTGGACACCTTGGCAGTGTGCAGCTTTGTAATTTGTCCAGCGGGAACATGGTCTCTGCTGGCCTGAAGGTGGCTACCGTCGTTCGTGACGGCCCGATTGCACTGGCACACAGCAGTGGAATGGCTGTATTCTCTTGGAGAGACCGACATAGTTATAATTTGGCGGTCTTCTCCACCAAGCCTGTTGGCGGTATGACCACCAACATGATGGTCATGAGACTCATGGTCTCCTCGATCTGACTTAATCTTTGATGGAGTGAGGATACCTCCTGGGAGTGAATTGCCTTCAGATCACGATTTTCAGCCAAAATGGTCCCCAAAAAATGCTAAAGCAGGAATAATTCACTCGCTGTGCCAGGGTTCACTGATCTAACAATGGGGATAGCATTGTCATTAACTTGCACTCACTGCTGATCGTTCACCAAATATTTAGTGAGCTGCTCTCCCACAGCTCATTGCCAATTGGCTGACTGGAGTGTAGCTAGCCAATCTAAATCTGGACTTGAAGTATTTGGAACATTTAGAGGATCGCTACCTGCTGGCAACATAGGAGAGTGATCACAAATAACCCTGTTTCCAGCCTCAATGCCCACCATTGCTGCTAGTGTTAAACCTGAGGAAGATTCCAGGGATTCCAGGGTGTCAACTCCACCTTTCGGATGTCTCACAAAAAACATGTATTCCTTGAGCCCTTAATTAGACCTTACTGACCTCACAGGTTTAGGGATGGCCTGCAAAAAAATTGTGTCTCCTTCCCCGCCACTCCTGGTACCCTCCTTCTCTCTTTCTCCATTCAAATTTCTGCCAAAAACAATGGTAGTAAAGTTAGCAGTTTCTTAAAGTGGTAGCACATTACCTCTGTGTCTTTGGTCATGTCAGGAGACGCATTAAGTAGTTCTTCACTCATTGTGACTTGCTGGTTTAAAAGCTCAGCTGCACCCCGTGACTATTTTCACCACCTAAGCATTCAGCATATCGGGGGTGATTCTCACCCTGGCGGGCGGCGGAGGCCGCCCGCCAGAGTTCCCCCCTCCAAAATACCGCTCCGCGGTCGAAAGACCGCGGAGGGTATTTTGGCTTTTGCACTGGGCTGGCGGGCGACCGCCAAAAGGCCACCCGCCAGCCCAGTGCAAACCACCCTTCCCACGAGGACGCCGGCTCAGAATTGAGCCGGCGGAGTGGGAAGGTGCGACGGGTGCAGTGGCACCCGTCGCGCATTTCAGTGTCTGCAAAGCAGACACTGAAATACAAAGTGGGGCCCTCTTACGGGGGCCCCTGCAGTGCCCATGCCATTGGCATGGGCACTGCAGGGGGCCCCAGGGGCCCCACGACAACCCATACCGCCATCCTGTTCCTGGCGGGAGAACCGCCAGGAACAGGATGGCGGTATGGGCTGTCAGAATCCCCATGGCGGCGCAGCGAGCTGCGCCGCCATGGAGGATTCTAATGGGCAGCGGAAAACCGGCGGGAGACCGCCGGTTTTCCGCATCTGACCGCGGCCAAACCGCTGCGGTCAGAATGCCCTGCGGGGCACCGCCAGCCTGTTGGCTGTGCTCCCGCAAACCTTGGCCCCGGCAGTCCATGACCGCCGGGGTCAGAATGACCCCCATTGTCTACAAGATGAAGATCTCTCTTTGTGAGACATAGTATCACTCGTCTGGATAGCATGTCTTTTAGCGTTCTGGGAATGAGGCGTCACACCTGCAGCTGTAGCATTCATCCCTCTAGGATGAGTCTGCCACATGGCAATCCCTCAAAGCAGTTATCGCTTGATAAGGTCCAGCCAAAACATTCAGTGGTATTACATTGCACACCAATGCCAGCAGCATGCTTCAGATAAAATGTAGCTGTGTGGGCTATGCATATAGAGGAACCTGGAAGAGACCCTCACCTGGGTAGTTAAAAACACCTTGCCCTGAATTCCCATGACAGAGTACCACACTTACCACTGTGAGAAACCTGGCTGCCCCCCTAAAGAGCCTTCATAACCACCTTAACATAGAATGCTTAATGGAAATTTTAGTCAGCTTCTATATGTCATGGAAATCACTACATTGTGGGAATAAAACTTACCAGTTGTCACAGTTGGTGTGCAGAAACCTGCACACCGGCAAAAAAAAGTAAATTTTGGAGCACTCAGCGTCCTTGGCGTTCTCCCTCATGGCTCGCAGCACAGCATTGGTAGTGGAGCCAAAGTGGGGAGGAGGTGGTCTTTTCAGGGCACTAGCAGCAGATCATGCGGGCTCTCGCAGCCGAAATCCTTGGAACAAATACTCTTTGGCATGCCTGAAATTATGAAACACCTCAGTTCCTAGCACACAATCCAACTAGTTGTTGCAAAAAGAAGAGCCTTCAACCTCATGTCCAGGTGCCTCTCTGCACTGTGAACACTCTGTACCATCACAAGTACTGGCAACACATAAATAGCTCAATCTTCTGTATGTACTGCACCAAGTGCCCCAAAGTAATATCCATTGGACTAGGTTCTGTAGCTTGGGGCAGGATGGTATTTACCTACTAACCGGACTTCCTATAGCATCCTACTGAACTAATAAATTACATTTTGTTCTAACAATATACTATTGAGATTTTTTTTATCCACAAGTCCCTTGCCACCTGATAGCCGTCTCATTGTGACGATCTTATATGTTTCTTCTTCTTTAAGTTTATTTAATTCTCATACTTTTTAAAACAAATCGTTTACAAAGTATTAAACAATTTTCATATTATAATTGGGGATCACTGATTTCAGTGCTTATAAAAAATTGTGGGGGTCATTATGAACACAGCGGGAAAGACCGCCAACCGCTGTGTTGACGGTGAACAGAATCCCGCTGTTGGAGGTGAATAGAAACCCGCCATATAATGAACGAAAAACTCAACCCCGCCAAAAATCACAAGTCCACCACTCCCCACCATGACTCTGTCGGCGGGAATCCCAGACCTCCTCACCCTGCCGCCGCCAAGCACACCCACATCCTGCCCTCCAAATAATGATGCACAAATCACCTCGGCGGACAGTGGAGGCCGGACGACCATTGGCGGCTGCTACCGCCACAGGCGGCAAGTGGACTCAACAGCAATAAGTGTACACATTGTATAGGCATATGACCCACACACCTGACCCACATTCAGAACCCCATAAGACACCCCCAGATAAACTCCACAATCCCTTGCAATGAAAGGAGGATGAAAGAAGACAGAGAGCACCAGAGCCAGACAGCGATTGCCAGCATACAGGACACCTACACTGACCCACAGAAGAGCACCCCTACCTTCTTCCCAGGGCGGACACCATTCCCCACACTCACCATGTCCCCCTCCAAACATCCACGCTTCACCGAAAGGGAGTTAAGGACCATGGTGGACGAGATCTTGAAGGTGGAGCCACAAATATTCGGGCCGAGGTGCAGCACACACCCATCGCAAGAAAAATGGAGCTGTGGCAGACCATTGTGAACAAGGTCAATGCAGTGGGACACCATCCACGCACCATGGACGACATCCAGGAGAGATGGAACGACCTGCAGGGGAAGGTCCGGGTCATGGCATCAAGGCACCACATCGCAGTGCAGAAGACTGGGGGATGACCGCCACCCACACCACCCGACTACACTGACTGGGAGGAAAAGGTACCGGCCATCCTGCACCCAGAGGGGCTCACTGGACTCATTCGAGGAATGGACTCAGGTAAGTTATCTACAGTTGGCCCACATCCACCACACCTGTAATGCTTGCACCACCCCAGCCCACCCACACCCACCAGGTTCTACACCCCACCAAGGCATAAGTCACTACATCTAGCCCCTAGCATGACAACAAACCCACTCTAAGGCCCCCATCCCTCCCCCTGTGCACAGTCACCCACCCCTGCATGTACCCACAATGGAACAACACCCCCCACCACAATGCAACCCCACAATGGGGCAAAATGCAATGTCAACCTCACAAAGGCACCCTGGCAGGCCACTGAAAGTAACAGCAGAACAAAATAGCCCAGTCCTGTACACCTCAAATGTTCATGCAGATGTAACAGACATGTCTATGTCCCCCAACAGGCACCACCACCCATGCCAACCTCACGGATGAGACAAGGAGTACCAGTGCCCCCGTGGAGACAGAGGCACCTCACAGGACACTGGTGAAGGATCCCTGGACACCGATGAGCAGGCAGGCCCCTCACACAGTCCTGGACTCTCACCATGCAGCAGCCCCACCCAGGAAACTACTGTCACCCCTACCACCCAATCAAGACCAGCATCCCAGGGCAGGCATACCCACACCAGTTTACCCAGGGCACAGACTGGTGGAACACAGGTAAAGCGGCCACAGTCTCCCAATCCCAACATGCAGGATGATTAGGGTCCCAGTACAAGTGGTACTGCCAGACCTGTGCAGGGGACACATGCACAGGGGGCTAGGGCAAGTGCAAGGGTTGCAGTGGGCCGTGGGAGGCCACAGAATGGATGCAGCAGCCCAGGACGTGATTTCTGAGGTAACGGGGGCCTACCAGCATACCCATGACAGGTTGGCACAGATTGTGTCCACCCTGGAGCACAGTCAGAGGATGCAGTAGGAACAACACCAACATGCCATGGAGCAATGGAAAGAGCACAATGCCACAATGGCAACCATAGCAGGAGCACTGCTGCAGCTGGCCAAAAACCAGTCTGACACCCACACAGGACAAGAGGCCCTCACAACAGTACCGGACAACCAGCATCAGTTCACCCCAGCAGCAGAAACATCCCAGGAACTACCCACACAGGAAACACAAGATCCCCCCATGGAGCTTAACAGCAGGCGCCCAAATGGACCCTCTGCCACGTTATGGCACTGGAACCCCAGCTAAGAACAAGGCCCCCTCCAACAATTAACTCTGCAACAACTGCAAAGCAACCATCCAACTCAGTCACTAACCACACATTGCTGAGGGGCAAGATGAAATACTGTTAGACAAGATGGACCCATCAATACTACCAACAAGGCTGCCACCATGTTGGTCTTGAGGACACCCCACCCTTACGACTTCACATCACTGTAAATTTGCACAATTCACTCACCTCAACCAATAAAACACGTTTCACACCTGTAACACTGTTGCCTGTGTTGAATTGTGAACCAAGTGGAGTATGGATGCAACTGGCAGAGAACAACTTTATAGTCGAATCTGTGCATGATGGGAGTCCTGTGTGCCCATATGGTGGCAAGGAGGCAATGCGTGTATTTTCAGTCAGTACCATGCAGAAGTGGGCCATGTTTCGCCTATCATTACCAACCCCCCCCCATATGACTGATCACACTGACAGTAGTAGTCACTAACCCCAATAACAGGCCTAAGTCCCACGCAGTTACTGGAAGTAGAGTTGTATCAGTTGGTTCCTGGAATTGACATCTTCCCCTTCCTCATCATCACCATCACTCTCCTCACCTCTCTGAGGTAGCTGATCAGGAACTACAACACCCTCCACCTCCAGGAGGGGGATAGAATGTCTCACTTCTACGTTGTGCAGCATGCAGCAGGCCACCACTATTCTACACACCTTATCAGACCCACAGGCCAGGGAACTCCCAGAGATATGTAGACACCTGAATCTAACCTTCAGGAGACATATAGTTCGCACTATTACCCTCCTAGCACGTCCTAAGGCCTCATTGTAATTCCTCTCTCCATCCGTCCCGGGATTCCTCACTGGTGTCAAAGCCAACGCAAGTTTGGATAGCCAGAATCACCTAGAAAATGGTACAATAAAGAGTAGTCATTGGTATGACCCTTAGTCAGACAGGCTGTTTTTCTACAATGTGTCAGTTACTGACAGGCACACTTACCTATGATCCACCTTCTGTCCTCTTGTAGTTGTTCCATCTTCTGTGGCACACTACTGTTCCTCAACACAAAGGAATCATGGACTGAGCCTCGGTGTACTGGTCTGCAGTACATACTCACTGGATGTTCATGAGTGAAAGTTCTTCCTGTTTCCGTAAACCTGTTCACTCACTCTTGGGGGGATGATCGGTATGTGGGTGCCATCTATGGCACCTATCACATGGGGTATGTTGGCAAAGGCATAGAATTCAGATTTGATGGCAGGTAGGTCAGCACTTTGGGGAAACTTCACATAGGACTGCAGATGTTGGACAAATGCATTCAGAAATCTTGTAGTACTGTGCTGAACATTGGCTGTGAAAAACCAGCACCCATGCCCACTGTCACTTGAAATGAGCCTGTGGCCAGGAAATGGAGTGCGGAGAGCACCTGCACTTCAGTTGGAATGGCATGCTGATTACGATTTCCCAGAGTTAGTGCAGGATCCAGTAATGCACAAAGGTCCTGAATAGTTGCACGTGTGAGTCTGTAAGTGATTATGATCTGACGCTCCACCGTGGACCCCATATCCACAAGTGGTCTGTACACCGATGGTGCCCTACCTCGCCACAAGGGTCGGTACCTACCAGGGGTTACAAAAAGGAGTGATGAATACACATACCTAGGCACACTTGTCATAATTTGTGCACTGCATGTTCATTGTAGTGTCTCGAAAATAACTGCTACCCGACAGATATACATGTACATCACAAGGATGGTACAGAGTAATTCATGTGTGCTACTATACTGAATGGACAGAGGCCTATGTGCTTCATGTGGCTAGTAGGGCCTGCATTGTGAGTAGTAACTAATTCTAGATGCTTAGGTGATGGCAAAATGTCTGCCCACTGTAGATCGGCCCTTTCTTTGTGGAAGTGACCTCATACCGCTAGCGGTTGATGTCACAGCGTAAGGCGATGTTTACCGCTGTTCCCACCCTCTTTGGCTAACATAGATGCCAATGGGGAATCCTGGCATATCATGATCGCCGCCGGCGATGACGGTGCATACCGCCGTGGAACTTACGCATGTTCGTCATCGTTTGATCACTTGACTCCCTGATCTCGTGCAGACAGGTGCTCTACTCTGTGTACTGCTGTGGCCGGCCTCTGGCTATGGATGTGCCTCGTGTTGGAGGGGAAAGGGCTTTCACCCAGGAAGAACTGGAGAAGCTAGTTGACAGGGTCCTGGCCCTGTACGCGAAACTGTACGGATGGCCAGAGGTACAGGTGAGTCTGGGTTGGGGGGCACTGTGTGTGTGTAATGGATGGTGTTGATTGGACATATATGTGTACCTCTAAGCCTGCATGGGCCATAGTGCATGGCATCCTGCGTGCGACTGTCCTATAAGTCTGAGAGTACTGTCCATCCCATAGTGGACAATTAGCCAGCTGTTCCTATCGTGCAAGTGCCTGACCTCTGTGTTCCATTTCTGTTTTGCCCTTTTAGGTCAGCGCCCACCAGAAGAGGGCACATTGGCATGCCATCACCAAGGAGGTGCTGACATTTGGGGTCTACAACCGGCAGAGCACCCACTGTAGAAAGAGGTGGGAAGACTGCAGCGCTGGGGGCGAAAGATCAGTGAAGCCCAGCTGGGGAAGTCCTCCCAACGTGGAAGGGGTGCCCATCGGGCACTGACCCCCCTCATGCGACGGATCCTGGCAGTGGCATACCCAGACCTGGATGGGTGCTTGAAGGCTGCACAGCAGTCACGAGGGGGTGAGTACTCATTTCACAAACTTCAGTCTGGATGGACATCTGGGTGTGCATTAGGGTTCATGCTGCTTAGAGGCAGGGACTTTCACTGGTGTCTATCTACTTTATGCTCCCCAAGGGTTGTAAGGGTGTCTTCTGGTCAGTAGTGAGGGGCATGGCCATTGGCATAGTGAACGGTGCTGCCTGTTGGGTGTGTCTTCTAGGTGGGTGTAAGTCTGGCCATTACGTACCTGCATTCAGCTATTTACAAGTGTATCTCCTGTTTTGTATCCCCATCCCTGTTCTCTTGTGTTGGTTTGGTACAGCATCAACATCAGGCGAGGGAGCTGAGGCACCGGCAAGTGGGGAGGCAGCAGCCCACAGATCCTCCAAGGCAGAGACAACAGTCGCCCAGGGGACCAGTGGCTGGGAGGGCGAGGGGAGTTTCACGGGGGAGGCTACTACCACAGTAGGTAGTGACTTCGATACCTCCTCCGATGGGGGCTCCAAGGCGGTGGCAGACCCTAGTGCAAACACCACTACCTTGACATATTCTGCCACCCCCCATTCCATCACTGCCCTCCCTTCTGTTCCCCACTGCGTTGCCCGTGCCCGCCCACCCTGAAAGGTGGGCGTCTCCTTCGCCCCAGACACCTCCTCCCCTGCCCCAGTCAGTCCTGCTGCCCTCACAGAGGAGGCTATTGACCTCCTAAGAACCATCATTGTAGGGCAGACAACCATCATCAATGCCATCCAGGGGCTAGCATCAGAGATGCAGCAGACTAATGCCTATCTGGATGGCATTCACTGTGCCGTGTCAGCGCTACAGAAATCTTTTCAGGCTCTGGCCTCCTCTCGGACGGCAGCCAGTTTCCCTGGCCATTCCGTCCCCCCTCCAACCTCCTCCACCCCTTCCAGCACCCCACTCCCTTCACCCGACCAAGGTACACATTCAGACACCCAGTCAAGCACATCAACACACAAGAAGCACACTTCAAAACACAAGCACCACACCTCCCACCACAAACATTCACACAGCCAACAAACACCTGCACACACAACAACGTGCACTTCCCCCAGTGTGCCCCGCTCTTCCACCTCCCTGTCTGTCCACTCTACATGCATGTAGGAGGCTGGCCTAGCTTATAGTGGGTACCTTGTGGTACCTATACTTTGTCCAGTTATCCCTTGTTAGTAGATTAGAGGTTTTCTAGCAGCTTAGGCTGATAGAGGTAGCTATAGCAGAGCAGCTTATGCTGAACTAGGAGACATGCAAAGCTCCTACTATACCACTTATATCACTTAGCACTATATCATAGGAAAACACAATACTCAGTGTTACTAAAAATAAAGGTTTTAGTGACAATATGCCAGAAGTATCTCAGAGGATATACTCCCTTAGGAGGTAAGTAATATACCCAAAATATACACACACAAACCAAATCAGGTAAGTAAACAGAAAAGTAGTGCAAACACTGTAGAACACAATAGAATGCAATAGGGAAAAATAGACCTAGGGGCAACGCAAAGCATATACTCCAAAGGTGGAATGCGAACCACGAATGGACCCCAGGCCTAGTGTAGTGTGTAGAGGGTTGCTGGGAGTGTAATAAAACTCTAAGGGTGTCCAAGATACCCCACCCCAAGACCTTGAAAAGTAGGAATAAAGTTACCCTACTACCCCAGAAAGACAGTAAAGTTGAGATAGGGGATTCTGTGAGGACAACAACTGACTGCAAAGCACTGAAGATGGATTCCTGGACCTGAGGACCTGTAAAGGAAGGGGACCAAGTCCAAGAGTCACGCAACTGTCCGGGGGGGTAGGAGCCCACTAAACCACGGATGAAGGTGCAAAAGGGCTGCCTCTGGGTAGAAAACCTCAAAGATTCTGCAACAACGGAAGGTGCCAGGCACTTCTCCTTTAGTCAGAAAATGTCCCACGGCGTGCTGGAGGATGCAGAGTAGATTCCACGCAGAAAGACTACAAACAAGCCTTGCTAGTTGCAAGAGTCGCTGTTGAAGGTTTTGGGTGCTGCCATGGCCCAGGAGGGACAAAGAGGTCGCCCCATGGAGGAGGAGACAGAGGGGGCGCTCAGCAACACAGGGAGCACATGCAGAAGCAGGCAGCACCTGCAAAAGCACCTGAACAGGCACTCAGAAGATATGAGGATGGCAGTCGACCCAGCACAACAACAGGGAGTCCCACGAAGTTAGAGTCCAACTCAGCGAGTTGGGCAATGCAGGACGGAGTGCTGGGGACCTGGGCTAGGCTATGCACGAAGGAAGTCTTGCAAGAGTGCACAGAAGCGCTAGCAGCTGCAGTTCACGCAGTTCACAGGATTACTGTCTGGCGTGGGGAGGCAAGGACCTACCTCCACCAAATTTGGACAGAAGGGCCACTGAACTGTCAGAGACCCTTGGACCCAGCTCCTGTGTTCCAGGGACCACGCTCGTCAGGATGAGAGGGGACCCAGAGGACGTGTGATGCAGAAGTTTGGTGCCTGCGTTGGCAGGGGAAGATTCCTTCGACCCACAGAAGATTTCTTCTTGGCTTCCAGTGCAGGTGAAGGCAGACAGCCCTCAGATCATGTACCACCAGGAAACAGTTGAGAAAGCCGACAGGGTGAAGCACTACAATGTAGCTGGTAGTCTTCTGGCTACTTTGTTGCGGGTTTGCAGGCATCCTGGAGCAGTCAGCGGTCGATCCTTGGCAGAAGTTGAAGAGGGAAGGGCAGAGGAACTCTGGTGAGCTCTTGCATTTGTTATCTGGTGAGATACCCACAGGAGAGACCCTGAATAGCCCTCAGAGGAGGATTGGCTACAGAGAAAGGTAAGCACCTATCAACAGGGTCTCTGACGTCACCTACTGGCACTGGCCACGCAGAGCTGCCCATTGTGCCCTCACAGCTCTGCATCCAAGATGGCAGAGGTCTGGGACACACTGGAGGAGCTCTGGGCACCTCCCCTGGAAGGTGCTGGTCAAGGGAGTGGTCACTCCCCTTTCCTTTGTCCAGTTTCACGCCAGGGCTGGGGGGATCCCTGAACCAGTGTAGACTGGCTTATGCAAGGAGGGCACCATCTGTGCCCTTCAACGCATTCTCAGAGGCCAGGAGAGGCTACTCCTCTCAAGCCCTTCACACCTATTTCCAAAGGGAGAGGGTGTAACTCCCTCTCTCAGAGGAAATCCTTTTTTCTGCCTTCCTGGGACTGGGCTGCCCAGGCCCCAGGGAGGCAGAAACCTGTCTGAGGGTTGGCAGCAGGAGTAGCTGCAGAGAAAACCCCGGAAAGTTAGTTTGGCAGCACCCGGGCTCTATGCTGGAGACCCGGGAACACATGGAATTGTCACCCCAATACCAGAATGGTATTGGGGGGACAATTCCATGATCCTAGACATGTTACATGGCCATGTTTGGAGTTACAATTGTGACGCTACATATAGGTGTTGACCTATATGTAGTGCATGCGTGTAAAGGTGTCCCCGCACTCACAAAGTCAGGGGAATTTGCCCTGAACAATGTGGGGGCACCTTGGCAAGTGCCAGGGTGCCCACACACTAAGTAACTTTTGCACCTCACCTTCACCAAGTGAGGGTTAGACACATAGGTGACTTATAAGTTACTTAAGTGCAGTGTAAAATGGCTGTGAAATAACGTGGATGTTAAGAATTGTCTGAGCTCCCTATGGATGGCAAAAGAAATGCTGCAGCACATAGGAATCTCCTGGAACCCAAATACCCTGGGAACCTAGGTACCATATACTAGGGAATTATGAGGGTGTTCCAGTGTGCCAATGAGAATTTGTAAAATTAGTCACTAGCCTGCAGTGACAATTTTGATTAGCAGAGCCTCAGTGATACAGTTACGCACCACACAGGGAACACATACAGGGCATACTTTATGAGCATTGGGGTCCTGGCTAGCAGGATCCCAGTGACACAGGCAAAAACAAACATATATACAGAAAAAAATGGGGGTAACATGCCAGGCAAGATGGTACTTTCCTACACACCCTCATGCACTGCTCCTCTTCCTGCACTCACCCCAATAGCAGACAGCCATACATGCATCCCATACACCACACCTGCACTCACCACCCCTACTGTAGTCGACACATGCAGCACACTCACCAGACTTACAGACACCCACACAACATACATCCACACTAGCTGTCTGTCTTCTCCCACTGTGTCCACCCCCGTCCTCCAAAAACACGCAAACGCACCAAGACACCCACCCATCAGACATCCACCACACAACAGCATACTGAGCAGTCACAGGCACCCACTACACGCACCCCTGCACCACATACATCCACTCCCTCTGCCTCCACTCCCATGCCCTCATCCACGCCCACCCCAATTGCTCCAAAGAGACTATTCCTCTCCTGTGCTGACCTCTCCCAACCCACTGGCCCACCCCGTCTTGTCCCCAAATGTGCCCACCTCCTTGCCCTTTCCGCTCCTTCCAAATCACAGCCCACCCCTGTCCAGCCTTCACATTCCCGTGCCCCTTCCCCAGATAGTAAAAAGGCCCGGACTGAGCCTAGGCCATCTGGCTCCACCCGTTCCAAACAGCCCCCACCCCTTTCAAAGGACAAGCCCACCCCCCTCCACCTTCCAAACAAAAGTCTAAGGCACACCCCCGTCAAAAATCCCCACCCCCAGCACCCCCTGTCCCCCTTCCGTGAGGTGTCTGGATGCCCATATAGTTCCCCATGAGGTGAAGTACCATGCACCTGTGGGAGTCAGATTGGGCCCGTTGTGGCCCATTGCAATTGTAGACATACGGACTGGCCATTGGCCCTGTTTAGACTGTTTGCTCGTTGAGCTTTATATTAAAGTTTCTGTATGGCCTGTGTTTGGGCTGCATGCCATTGAACCCTGTTCTTTTGTTTCATTTGTTATGGGTGTGGGGCATTTGTATGCACGATGGTCATGTTGGATTGGCCTTGTGTCGGGTAGGAACCTCTTGCTGTGGGGTGTATGACTTGTGCTGCTGTGAAGGGTTGGGGGGCATTGCAGGGTGGGTGGCGTGGGTGGGTATGTAACAGTGCCCTTTCCTCCCTTGTTTTGTAGGTTGCGGTACTTACCGTCGTCGTCTTCGTCTGCAGTCTCAGTTGTGGAGGTATATGGCAAGGAGCAGGGTTGGCATGATGTGCAGCTCTCTATTCATGGCTGCTGCAGCCCGTTCTGTGGGACTCCGGTGCATGGTTCCTTATATTTGGTTCATTTCCACCTGGCTTTGTGTGGCGGTGGTTCCCGCCCCGGAACTGGCAGCGGAAGGTTGGTTTATAATTTGATGGGCGGGTTGGGCCTTTCCGACGGCCTGTGGGCGGACTCTGCCATCGTCGGCGGCACTCCTCTCCTGACGGTGAGTGGTTCACGGGTTGCCTGTGTTTCTTTTGGTTCATTATTTGGCATCAATCCAAAACCACCTTAGAAACATGGAGCAGATTTTAATAAGTAAAATCACACCAAAACAAAAAAATAGTTCAATAGAGGGAAAAGGTTGTCTGAATTTGTAGGGATTTTTAAGGTTCAAATCGGCACCAAACACACTTCACCAACACTTAGGCACAGCACAAAGCTGACTGTGATGCAGCGTGAGTCCGAAACAGACACCAGGTTTGAGCCAGTGGGAAATTTTACCTTCTGACTTGGTCTCTGAAACAGAGCAAGGTAGTAGGTTCCATGTCAATGGTAAGCCACTGGACGAAGTCTTGGTAGAGCTATTGACCTTCGATGGGAAAGCTTCAAGCGGGACAATTATGAATGTTGCACCCAGAGAAGGTCCGTGGCTGGCTGAATATTTTTTGTGTCTTTGCCCAGGGAAGATTTCACCTTCAGACTTTATCACTTTTTAGGAGCTCTGACTTTTCAGTGGAGCAAGGCTTCAGGCTCTGGCCAAAGAGGACTACACACTGCTAAACATATTTTTTGTGTGGTGCTGCTAAATTGCGTTTGTTGCTGCAGAAATGTTCTGTGTGGAAGCAAACCTGAATTTCTTGCCCAGGGGCAACAAATCATTGTGGGATTGGTTTGGCAGGTTGGTGCTGGTCCACTGCAAGCCTTGGAATCCAAAACATTTTTAAGTCTCAGGTTTCTGGAGAAGTTAGGAGGAACACACTTTGACACTGACCAAAGATCCAGGATCTTGGGGACAGCGTTTGTTAGTGAAGACACATTCCTGTACAAGCCATCAGCAAGGTTCAGGTCTGTCCCAATTTGAACTGATCATCTCAGCAGCTGCAAAAAAGGACTCATGTAGTTTGTTGTGTCCCTGTGGCAGGACGTCGGTCTTATGACTATTGGTGTACATGTTTTTGCCTTAGGTACAAAAAGAAAACCAGTTTCCAGACAGTGTTCTCCAGAGGGTATTATGGGTGCAATCTTTATGCCTGGTAAAAGCTTTTGGGTGGGAATGATTCCTGTGTGCCCTGCAACAAACCATCACACAGAGCCCCTCTCTCCCTAAAACCAAGATGGCAGAACCTTACCACTCCTAAGCAGGGCTCCTGTAACTACCCTAAAGGTATGGGCAGGAAAATGAGCAACCCCCTCTGTGGTCACTTGAAACCTTTTCTGAGTGTAGCTCTTCTCCCATTGGGACTTGTGTCTGGCTGGCTGGAGATAGAAAGGAGGGGGCAGGCCTGAGTTACATCAACTTGTGACAGCATAGTTCTATTTCAAATTCCTGGGCACAGCCAAGATCATAATTCTGGCAAAGGAACAGAACATCTTGCCACACCCAAAGCCTTTGTCTCGTCTCTGGGAGCAAGTTCATATCTTATCAAAGGGGTTAATCAGTTCTCAAGTAACAGCTGTAGCTCATGAAAATGGGCCTCTAGAGGCTTTACACAGGTAAAAGGTACCTTTCTAAAAGTTACTGTTCCAAAATATTTAGCACAAATTTTACTTTACTAATGAATTGAGCTTGTAATAAGTACTTAAATGAACTTCGTAGCTGTTTTTTAACCAGAGATTACAATTTTATATATTATATCCAAATGTCTCTTTATGTTCCCTATGGAACAGTCAACTGTGCTAAGTGAAAATAGATGTTAGGGTCTTTTCACCGTAAGGGCATGTTTAATGTTAAACATCTACTTGTCTTAGTTTTAAATAACATAAACTCTGCCTTATGGGCAGTAAGTACAAATTAGAGGTTACTTTTTAATATTTAAAGGGAAGGTTTAGGCCTGCCAAAATGGCTGAAGGCTTGCCTGCAGTAACATTTACACTGTGGTTTTATGGATGGCACAAGGGTGCTTCGTCCCACCTGTAATATTTAACTTACATGTGCTGGGTACACTTTGTAGCATATATTATGATCATATATGTATTATAAATATGCCAATTAGGGGTAAGTAATTTTCATCATGTCTGTAGGGGGATAACAGTGTTATACAATCAGTAAAAATATAGGCCCTCATTACAACATTGGTGGGTTGCAAACGCCGCCCGCCAAGTTGTAACCGCTGTGCGGCCGCCAATGCTGCCGCACTCCCGCGGTGGCCATTACGAGATCCCCGCTGGGCCGGCCGGCGGAAACCTAGTTTATGCCCGCTGGCCCAGCAGGGATGTCGGCCGCAACACGGGAGCCGGCTCCAAATGGAGCCGGCGGTGTTGCGGTGGTGGGATGGGTGCAGTTGCACCCGTCGCACTTTTCACTGTCTGCAATGCAGACAGTGGAAAGCTCCATGGGGCTGTGCCAGAGGGATGGGCAGTGCAGGGGCCCCCAGGGGCCCCGAGACTCCCCTTTCCGCCAGCGTTTTCATGGCGGTTCCTACTGCCATGAAAAGGCTGGCGAGAGGGGGACTCGTAATCCCCTGGGCAGCGCTGCAAGCAACGCTGTCCTGAGGGATTACAACTGCTGGGACCAACATGGTGGTAAACCCCCGGGACCAACGTGGTGGTGCAACTGCAGTGCTTCCGCCACTGTCAGAATTAGCAGGATTGCACCGCCAGCCTGTTGGCGGTGCAATCGTCAGAACAGCCCTGACGGTCTTTGACCTCCAGGGTTGTAATGAGGGCCATAGTGTCCCTCAGAAAAGACAAAAGCATGGGGTCTCTATAAAATTCTCAGTCAGTTTTGTTCTTTACCATATGAGATGTCTGCATTTACCTTGTTCTCATACAAATCAAGAAGGAGTAGTCCAGAAAGTGACCTAACATGAAGGTACAACATAGGACATTGCTTACTTGACTCTTTTTTAGCCTTCCATTAACCATTGCTGCTTCCTGTCTCAATCCTTGACATAAGCTTAGCACAGAGGACATTGTCCTCTGGGGATGTTGCAGCCTTTCAGTAATAATCATCGGGAACTGCATTTAGTTTTTGTTTGGGTTCCTGTATGTGGTAAAACTTGCTCAGAGTTAGTTCTGCCAGGATATCTGATGAAATTTGCCCCATTTGCCATCAATCACTTTACTAGACACTGCTCTATGTTCATGTCATAACTCAAACAGTTTTTGAGTTTTTTTTCTAAACCAGCTGCACATTAAATGTACCTTTCTAGGTAATCAAGTTTCTTAACCACTTTATGACATAGCGCTGACTTTAATCCTTGATGCTGCATTTGGTCCATTCAGCTAAGGTGAATAATTTTCTACTTCTGCCATTGTGGCACTTCTCTGTGGAACAATGCACACCCATCCGACATTGGTGTGAGACAGACAGCTGGTGTGAGAGTATTTTGGAGCTCCTCCATTACAGTTATGCTTCATTGATAGCTATTGCTGCCTCTATTGCTGCAAAAGGTTGATGTAGCGGATCTTGACCACCTTTCCCTGAAATATGACTCCCTTCAGATCTCTCTTTGACAACTTCAGCTGTATTTATTTCCTCATATTTAATTTCATTATTCAACATTTTCATGTAAATGGGAAAGACTAGACACTAAGGGGGTCATTCCGACTTCGGCGGTCCTTTCACAGGACCACCGAAGCCACTGCAGACAAAAGACCGCCAGTACCGGAGGTCCTTTGCCCACCATATAAGGAGTGTTCCACTGGGCCAGTGGGTGAAAACAGCATCCGGAACACTCATAATTGAGCCGGCGTCAATGTTGTGATGCATCGGGTGCAACAGCACTCGTTGCGCATTTCACTGGCCGTAATTCAGGCAGTGAAATGCACAATGGGGCTGTGCATAGGGGGCCCTGCACTGCCCATGGCAAGTTCATGAGCAGAGCAGGGACCCCAAGGGGCCATCTGACACCCCCATTCTGTCAGCCTTTCAATTGTGGTGTTCACTGCCATGGAAAGGCTAGCGGATGGGGACTTGTAATCCAGAGGGCAATACTGCTTCCAGCGCTGCCCTGGTGGATTACAACCACTGGAACAACCAGGCTGCAGGTTGGCTGCAGCCTGGCGGTGTCAGCGGTTGGACTGTGGCGGCTCTACCATGGTCAGAATGGGGCAGTCGGACTGCCATGTCAGTGACAGGCCATACGGCCACCGCAGCCCTCCCCTTGATGTTGTCTTTCACTGCATTGAAACCATCCTGATGACGGATACACGTACATAAAAGTTCTTCTCCACTATGCCTAGTTTTAAAACGTTGCAGAAGAGCCATGTAAAAGGACTGGTTTTTTTTCAGCAGTCTGGGAACTCAGCTTGTGATCATTAATGAGACTTGGGGCCTCATTTAATATTTGAATCACCTCCTGTCCTCTGCTATGGCAACAGAGGTTTATTGGTGAAGATGAACCAAAGTATAGCTTGAAACCTGTGATTGAAGTACATACACAAATTTGCTGGATCCATTAAACACAATTCTCTAATTCTTAAAATTGATACCAGCAATATGTGAGCTTTCGTTTACTGGAAACTCATGGACATTATTGTAGTTCATAGTGCTGAGTTGTTGCTCTAGTCACCTGTTAGAATGTTGGCAACTTCATGAAGTCAGTATGTCCTGTAAAAGAATGTTACGAGGGGCTGAGAAAATACTGACGGTTGAAGACTGAGAGTTGCATTGTGGATTATAAGCTGTGATGGTACTGCTTCACAGCACCTTGCCCGACATTAAACTTCCACCTGTTTACATTATTCGTAGTCATTACTAAAAATATTATGGGGATGAGTCAGCAGGTATTTTCAAAACCCACAAATCTATTCTAACTCACCTCTGAATATTCTTTTATGGTGAGGTTGCATCAAGTTATTAGTGCACAGCTCAGAAATTGAGGCAGGCATGCCAAGATAGGAGCTAGCCTGGGCGTTAGAAGAGGTCTCTCCTTTGCACAGAGAATTAAAATGGAAATCATGGCGTTCAAGGTCAGTGTGCATGTGCGTAGCATATAACCAGCAGCAGCAGATCTTACTGGCAGTCCCGGTCTAGTGGTCCATGTCATATGTGACGGCTATCTTGGGATGACTGTAGTACAAAGCTTCACTGTATGCATCAGTGCATGACCTTTACGCAACATTGGAAGCTATTTCTGAACGTTTACAAACCAGCATTTGACTTCTTTTACATAACTTCACTTTCTCCATAGTTCGGTCAGCGGCTCAGGAATCTGGCAATTTACGTTTCCATTTAATGCATATCCTCAGCTGTGTTCAAACATGGAGCAGTGATACACACATCCTGACAACTCAGTGATATCGTTATCTTTAGTTATTTTCAAGGCAAAGGCTTGGGGCAGTGATTTTGTGTAGTGACATGGAACTCTGTCAAGTAAGCCTCCATTTAAAAAAAATGTAATGTAGCATAGAAGTGTGAGGACCTGCATATGCGATTTTGAGGAACCATTTTGTCAATAGCTTTCTATCCTCATTTTGGCACTTCTTTTTTTTAGAAAAAGGTCCACATTTTCAGGTTAGTTCATTGCTAATTCTCTTGGTGGGAATACTGTAGACTTGCGAAATATCAAACTAATTTTTGCAGTAGCATTTAACTATGTATTTATAGTGGCATAAGTGGTAGGGTGCCAATTAACAACCACTTAGGTTGCCTTTTGTTCAAAATAAGTTGCTAGACTTCTTTGGAATCCAGGACAACATCTGGGAGCGTCAAGAAAAGTAACTTCTCACTATATAATACAGTATGCATGCTGTTGCACCACCACCACCTTTTCTGGAAGTACCTGGAAATCCACCTATTTAATGGAAGAACTGATTTGATGCCTTTATTACATATGTGGGGGCAATTAGGGAATCATGCTTCAGACTAGAAAGAAAAAAAATATTTGTTGTCCATTCACTGGGGTTTGAAGGTAGGTCAGTGTTCAAGCACCTACCACCATTGGTAAGGAAACCAGAACATGGAGATATAGACAAATAAGTTGAAACAGTGGAGTTGCGTTTTGATATTCAGCCTAGTTTTGTTGTCATCAGACACACGTTTTTCATAAGAGAACTGGGGAAGGTGTGGATGCTTTTGTGTCTGGCCCCGGAAACCTGAGTCCAGATTGTCAGTTAGAAGGTTTTACTGAACAGCTAGTCATAGACCAGTATATTTGTAAATGTTCAGACAAAACTATACAGCAACAGTTAAGATCTATGGGAAATCATTCAAAGGAAGAAACCATTCATACGGCAAAAAGCATTAAACTGTCAGTTAAAGAACTCAAAGAAAAATCAACCGAAGCTGTTGGGGCAGTCAAGGTCAAAGAGTTCAAATCCAGCACAGTTTCACGATCTGGGGACAAACCATTTGTTAAACAAACCAACATTTGTTTTAGAGAGCAAATGTCATTCACACCAGAAGCAGCACAGGTTGTCCTGCAAAGACAGTTGTGTGCATGATTTGTGGAAAAACTGAACATTTTGCCAAAGTATGTCAAAGTGGCAAACATTTTAGAGGAAGTGCACAATTGAGCAAAACTGGTGTAAATTACACTAGCATTGCTAATGTGTCAGAATATGTGTTTGGAGTTATCAAAAGATTCAAGATGATCTGAGAGATATGGTGATGGTTATGGGGGATGAATCTGTTGTTGTAGATGATATTTCTGCATTTGTGGATCCCTATGTTGAGATTGGTATCAGAGACAAAAAGGTGAGTTTATTAGTGGATTATGGTGCAAGGATAAACATCATTACTCAGAAAATGTTTGAGAAAATATGGGGTAGTAGACCATCAGAACTCCCAGATAGGTCCCCGGTCTCCTATGAGGGGCTCAAGATAAAGCTGGA
Source organism: Pleurodeles waltl (assembly GCF_031143425.1). Taxonomy (NCBI): domain Eukaryota; kingdom Metazoa; phylum Chordata; class Amphibia; order Caudata; family Salamandridae; genus Pleurodeles; species Pleurodeles waltl. The sequence goes on from NC_090443.1 coordinate 224,161,725, forward strand.
TGGATTCTTTGAAGACATTTTTGAATACAAAAGGAGAAAAATTCTCGGAAAAGTATATGTTACCATCAAGGGCTTGTCTATTCTGGGTTGGTTCCATCAAGATCTTTTTCAAACGGTTCGCAGACTAGAAACCAAGGAACAGGATTCTGTAGTTGAGTGCACCAATTTCACTGAAAACATATGTAGACAGTTTCCTTCTGTATACAGTGATCGGTTAGGGAAAACTAAGGGTTTTACTCACCACATTAAGGTAAAAGAAGATGCCATACCAGTCAAACACAGTTTGAGAAGTATATACTTTAGTGTCAGGGATGGATTGGAACAAGAAATCAATAAATTGTGTGTCATGGGAATAATTGAGCCATTTGAATCTTCTCTTTGGCTTTCACCTTTGGCTGTAGCAAGGAAGAAAAATGGGGATCTGCGGATTTGTGTGGATTTACGCAGCCTGAATAAAATTATTTGGATAGATTCCCATCCACTGCCCACGATTTCTGAATTACTGACTATGATCAATGGAACAAAGTGGGTTACTAAACTAGACCAGCCCATCGCTTATCATTAGCTATTATGGGAGTGATTCATTTAAATTAACATTATAGTTGGGAGAGCAGTTACAGAACCAGGTTTAGAGGACTGTCTCTCAATGTACATTGGATTGAAGAAAGTTTTTATACATTTCTCTGAGTACAATAAAAAACATTCCTTTCTTGGTAAAAATCCATACAGTTGTCATGGAGTCTTAAATTTAGTTACAGATACTAAATGCAGGTGGGCCTCAACCTGGCGTGGACACAATGTTGGCCAGTGAGTACGTCTCCAGATGCCTGACCTGAGCGGAACATAGTCTCAGTGTGTGCTGTGTGTGTGGCCTTCTGATTGGCTAAGTGTTACTCACCACATGTGTCATCTAACTTCATGGTGTTTTTGGGAATGCATGCATCCCTCTAGCCATGTGTGTTTCATTGGGCCAATATCAGGGAACCATTATGGTGCTGCTGTGCCTCTCTGTGGGATCTGACCTAAGTCTTCCTGTTTGTGCGCTTGCCTGCTGGCTAAATGTTACCCCACTTGTGACCTGTCAGTTATTAACCTCAGGCTTAGGTCCCGGAGCCTGTCTGACGATGTACCTGTGTGCCGGGAGAGTTCACAACGGGATAATCCAATATTGGTGATGCAACTTTGTGTATATAAGTGTATTGCAGTGTGCATTGATAAGCCCAATATTAATAGTTCCAACTTAAGACAAATGTTGACCAATGACTATGGTGGTTATTATGAACATGACGGGATTCACCGCACCGCCGGTGGTGGTGGTAACTACTGCCAACAGGCTAGCGGTCCGGACCGCCAAATAATGAAGCACATTAGAAACAAGTAGCAATCTAGCTACACACCGCCGGCATTGGAGTGCCGGCGAGGATGGAGGAGGCCACCCACAGGCCGTCGGAAAGGCCCCACCCGCCCACTGTTAATCTTTTCATCCTTGGCATAGTCTCCCGTAACATTTTGCCTCTGTTTCCCAGGTTGTTGATGTGTGCTGGACTCTGATTATGCTGTTTTTGTAACTCTGGGCACTTTACCTCTGCTAACCAGTGCTAAAGTGCAAGTGCTCCTTTACAAAATGTGTATGTAATTGGTTTATCCATGATTGGCATATTTGATTTATTAATAAGTCCTGAGTACAGTGCACTAGAGGTGCCCAGGGCCTGTAAATCAAATGCTACTAGTGGGCCTGCGCACTGGTTGTGCCACCCACATAAGTAGCTCTGTAATCATGTCTCAGTCCTGCCACTGCAGTGTCTGTATGTGCAGTTTTAATTGTAAATTTGACTGGCCAGGCCTAAACCCTCCCTTTTCTTACATGTAAGACACCCCTAAGGTAGGCACTAGGTAGCCCCAAGGGCAGGGTGCAGTGTATGGTTAAGGTAGGACATATGGTAATGTGTTTTATATGTCCTAACAGTGAAATATTGCTAAATTTGTTTTTCACTGTTGCAAGGCCTGTCCTTCTCATAGGTTAATATGGGGGCTACCTTTAAATCTGATTAAAGTGTAGATTTCCTTTGGGAGCGGATGGACATGTGGAGTTTGGGGTCTCTGAGCTCACAACTTAAAAATATATCTTTTAGTAAAGTTGATTTTAAGATTGTATATTTGAAAATGTCACTTTTAGAAAGTTAGCATTTTCTTGCTCATACCATTCCTGTGACTCTGCCTGGCTCTGGATTCCCTGTCTGGGTCAGTTTGACAGTAGGGATGGTTGCACCTCACACTAGACAGTGACACAAAGGGAGCTGGGGTGTAGTTTGTATTTCCTGATGAGCCATTTGTGCTAGGAGGGAGGGGAGGAGTGGTCACTCACACCTGAAAGGGCTATGCCTGTCCTCACACAATGCAATCTCCAATCCCCTGGTGAGTGTCTGGGGCCTGGCCTGGGCAAGGCAGGATTTCACATTCAAGAGAGAATTTGCTTTGAAGTAGGCCCACTTCAAATGAGAAATTGGGTATAAGAAGGGCACCCAAAACCACAGGCTTTAGAACACTTCTGGAAACGAAGAGGAACTTCTGCCTGGAGAAGAGCTGAAGAGCTGAGGAAGAAGAGCTGCCATGCCTGTGACTGTGCTTTGTGGAGATATCCTGCAGTTGCTGCTTCTGCCTTCCATCTTGTGAAGATCTCCAAGGGCTTGATTTAGAGCTTGCTTCCTGTTGTTTGAAGTCTCAGGGACAACAAAGACTTCTCTCTGCCAGCACCTGGAGTCTCTGGAGAGACTCTTACTCTGCCAAGGGGTGCCCATCCAGTTCCTGGGACCCTGAAATGAGAAGCTGGCAGCCTTAGAGGAAGAAATCCACACACAGAATGCCGTTCGGGGAAAAGATCGATGCAACTCCGATCTGTGGTTGGAAAATCAACGTGCCGCCGGCTTCTCGGCTGAAAGTCGACGCTCGCCTGCAATGCACGGAGCTGGAGAAATGACACGCAGCATCGCTGATGGAGGCTGGTGAGATCGCAACCCACGCTGCGTGGTTTTCAGATCATGGTGCGGCTGGATTTCCGACGCAAACATCGCTCGATGTGTAAAAAAAAACGCAAGGCCTGCCCGGACCCGAGAGTGCTGACTGGATTGACGCATCGCTCTCCTGTGGAGAGAAGAAACGACGCACCCGACCCACCGAAAGGAGAAAGCAAGGTCTCGCTCATGAGTGAAATTGACGCATCGCAAGCCCTTTTTGACACACACTCGCCTGTGCAGGGTTATTTTTGACGCACGCAAGGTACATTTTCACAATAAGATTCTTTTTGCTTCATAATAGATAACCTGACTTGTATTGTGGATTTTTGTCATTTTGGTCTTGTTTTATTTAGATAAATATTTCCTATTTTTATTAGCCTGTGTTGTGTCCTTTTGTAGTGTTTTTATTAAGTTACTGTGGGTGTTGGTACAAATACTTTACAACTAGCATTCTGAAGTTAAGCCTGCTGCTCGTGCCAAGCTACCGAGGGGGTAAGCAGGGGTTAGCTGAGGGTGATTCTCTTTTACCCTGACTAGAGTGAGGGTCCTTGTTTGGACAGGGCTTAACCTGACTGCCAACCAAAGACCCCATTTGTAACACCTACCAAATAATGAAGCACAAGACCGCCATCAGTTCCGGGGTGGAAACCACCAAAGCGTGGCGAAAACAAACTAGATAAAAGGAAACACTCATCGGAGGTACACACAACATGCTGAAGTAGACATGGAGAGAGAGTTGCAAATAATGCCAGTTCTGTTCCTTGCCATATACCTCCACGACCACGACCGCCGACGAAGTCGACGACGTTAAGTCCTGCATCCTAGTACACATGGGAAGAAAGGTCACAGTTACCCACCCACCCCTCCCACCCTGCAATGCACTCCCAACCCCTCACACCATCCCACCCCATACACACCAGAACAAGATGTACTTGTCCGACACAAGGCAACAAAGACCAGCACCAAGGTACACACATGTGCACACCACCCCTCCCACGATGAAATGATAAACAACGTCACCATATTGTGGGGTGGCAGGTGGGGACTTATGCCTGGAAAGGGGAGGTATGGGCTCACGTTTGGGAGGTGGAGGGGGTTTGTGCTTGCCCTTGGAAGGTTGGGGAGTGGGCTTGGACCGGGGGGTGGCAGAGGGACCTGGGACAACATGGGGTTTCTTCCTCCCTGGGGAAGGCGCACAGGAATGGGAAGGGCAGACTGGGTCGGACTTGGATGTGGAAGGAGTGGACTGGGCAAGGAGATGTGCACATTTAGGGACGAGACGGGGTGGGCCAGTGGGTTCAAACAGGTCAGCATGGGAGAGGAAACATTTCTTAGGGGCCGTTGGGGTGGGGTGGGAGTGGAGGTAGAGGGAGTGCTGGTACCTGATGTATTTGTGCCTGAACAGTATGCTTATGTGTGGTGGATGTGTATTGTGTGGGTGCCTGTGAATGTTTGAGTGTTTTGGGAGGGGGTTGGCACAGTGTGACTAGACAGGCTGCCAGTGTACATGGATGTTGTCTGGTGTCCGCAGGTCTGGTGAGTGTGTTGCATGTGGCAGTCAATGTAGTTGTAGTGAATGCAGCTGTGGTGTCTGGGGTGGATAACTGGATGTCAGATGTTGTGGTGACTGCAAGAATGGGGGTAACAGCAGTGACCGAGGATGCAGTGCTTGTGGGTGTGCATGGTGAGGTGACAGACAGGGAGGCGGGAGAGGTGGACACACTGGGGGAAGTGTATGTTGTTATGTGTGCCTTTGTACGTTGGGTGTGTGAATGCCTGTGGTGGGAAGTGTTGTGCTTGTGTTTGTCTATGTGCTTCTTGTGTGTTGATGTATGTGCATGGCTGTCTGGACATGCACTTGGGATGGCTGAACGAATTGTGGTGCTGGAAGGGGTAGCGGTGGTTGGAGGGGGGACGGAAAGACCAGGGACACTGGCTGACGTCAAACAGGAGGCCAGAGCCTTTAAAAGGTCTCTGTAGGCCAGACATGACACCGTGAATGCCTTCCAGGGAGACAATGCATTGCTGCATCTAGGATGCTAGCCCCTGGATGGCATTCACGATGGTTGTCTGCCCTGCAGAGAGGGTCCTCAGGAGGTCAATAGCCTCCTCTGTGAGGACAGCAGGGCTGACTGGGGCAGGGGATGAGGTGTCTGGGGTGAAGGACATGCCCACCCTCCTGGGTGAGCGGGCACGTGCAACTGGGTGGGCAGAGATGACAAGGGGGTGGCAGAAGATGATGAAGAATGGGTGGGCCCGCTAGGGTCCACCAGCACCAGGGAGCTGCCATCGGAGGACGTATCAGACTCAATACCAACAGTAGTAGTTGCCTCCTCCGTGGTACTCCCTTCGCCCTCCAACCCACTGGTCCCCTTGGCCTCCGCCAACTCTGCCTCCTTGGAACAGTGGACCGCTGCATCTCCACTTGCCTATGCCACTGCTCCCTTGCCAGATGATACTGATGTACACGAAGGACAGGGGTGGGGAGACAAAACATGGGAGAAATCTGTAAATACCTGAATGAATGTACATTCCTGGTTCACACACACTCCCATCCAGCTGCCACACCTACACGCAGCACCTACAACCGTAGTCATGACTGTGCCCCTGACTAGTGGCCACTACCCCAGAATACACCCCATTACCCACATGAAACACGGACCTGAGAAACTGTGTAGACTACACACATGGGGGACATGGGGACCATGCCCAGCCAATGCACCCACTAGTCCATGGCCCACAAAGCATCCAAGAGTACAGAAAGGGAACCCCCATGGGCCTATTTGGACCATCCGCACCTGTCCCACACCATTTTTGTGTCAATGGGGGGCATGGCAGCAGAAACACACCTGTCAGAGTGCCTGGCACTAGACAGCATACATACCACAGCAAACAGTATTGATACTCACCCCCTTGTGGCTCCTGTCATGCCTTCAAGCTCCCATCCAAATCTGGATAGGCCACCGCCAGAATGCGGGCCATTAGGGGGGTCAGGGTCCGAAGGGCACCCCTTCCTCTTTGGGAGGAATTCCGCAGCTGGGCCTCGCAGGTCTTCCTGGCCCAGTGCCTCAGGTTGTCCCACCGCTTCCTACAGTGGGTGCTCCACCGGTTGTAGAAACCCAGGGTCCGCACCTCCTTGGAGATGGCTCTTGGCAATGGCTCTTCTGATGGTCACTGACCTGCATGGGATAAACAGAGCAGAAAAACAGATGTCAGGATGTGGGCATCATCTACAGATGACATGCCGTCCCCTATGGAACAGACATTTCAAAAAGACATGTTACCAACTCACAAACAGTACATGCCACACAATCTACGGCTGTGCAGTTACAAATAGAAGACACATGCATACAAGCATCAGCCCCATCACACACACCCAAGCAAGACATCCGCCAACTCACCTACTCCTCTGGTCACCCATATAACTTGGCATACAGGGGTAGGACCCCGTCCACCAGCATCTTGAGCTCCTCTGTGGTAAAGGACGGGGCCCGTTCCCCTGTGACTCGCGCCATTGATGCTCTGGTGGCACAAGCCTCTCATAAATATGCCCCCAAAAGGTTAACATTTACTATTCCAAGTATAAACAAAACCAAATACAACAAGGTAGTGGACAGTAAAAGACTTATATACAAAATACATACTCCAGAGTAAAACATAATAACTATTTTTGAACCTGTGTAAGACAATATTAACAAAAGAGATATTTATGTAACATGAAGCAACAACATATTAAACAATGCATTATTAATTAAAAAATATTAATATACTTGATTATTAGTAATGTAACATAATTTGAAATAAACGACTAAACAAATATACACATAAACAGAATTTTAAAAATGTTAAAATATATTACATTACATATAAAACTATGACATAAAATATATTAATTAAACTTAAAACATAATCTAATGTATTTTCCCAATTACTTAAATATGCCATTTCTCATTACTAATACAAATTGGCTTTTAATTGTAAACTATACTATATATAAAACATAAATGTAATGTTATTTAATAAATGCATCAAAATTAATACATATTTAGTATATTTTTTCTGAAAATGTATACATTAAATGTTATTATTTTTTAAATTATCAAATAATCTTCTGCAAAACTTGTTAAAAATGAAAATAAAATATTTGAATTTCAAAACAAAGATCAAAACAAACTACCAGACTTGCAGTGTCGGACAGACTGCCGTACTCCACGTGGGCTGAGTACCATATTACGATACTGGGGATCGGATTGCCAGGGGACTGCTGCTACCACTGCGAATATGGTTCCTGATGGGATGACAGCGGTCGGGTTTGTGCTTGGCAGTGGCGGTGCTGAACTCAGCTCTGCCATGCTGGCCACAACCCCACATACCACCAGCCTTTCCATGGAGGGGACCCTGCCAAAGAAATGTTGGCAGTAAGCCAGTGCAGAGTGCCACAGGGGGCCCTCTGCACTGTTCATGTCCATGGGGCCCCCCTGCTCAGCACCTTTGCAGAGAGTGTGCATTCCGAAGGTGCTGGAATGTTACCGTATTGGCCTCAGCTCCCTACAGGGAGCCAAGGCCAATACCGTAGCACTGTTCCCACCGGTCAGCCCGGCAGGAAGTCGTAATACAATGTTCCCACTGGTCAGCCTAACAGGAACATTGTAACATGATGGGGGGACATCACTGGCATGGTGTTGGCATCCTCCTCTCTGCTTTAGCGGCCTCGTGGTGGAACCGGCAAAGTAGCAAGGATCCCCATATTTTTACCAAAAATATCAATATTATTTCCTAAAATAAGTAATACATTATATTGCACATAAATATTTATATTGTAAAATGTAAAAAGTATGCATTTTAAGGTTCTTTTTTAAATTAACTAAACATTATTAGAAATTTGATATTAAAAGCACAATTCTTTTTAAATTATCAATGCATTTAAATTAATAATAGCACTTTTATTACAATAATTTACTTTTTTAAATAAAAAATGTAAAAAATTAAATAATGTATTCACATATTATTAAAAATAAAGCATAAACTAAAATTAAAAATCCAACATACTGCTACTACAACACAATAATATAAAAATTATACACATAAATAAAACGTTTAAAATGTCACATTTTAAATAAATAAAAAAATACTCTTGATGCAATATTTTGGTGTCACAATATTATTTAGCCGAAATTTTGTCTAAACATCTAAATAATATGCAATAAGTATTCAATTTTATTAAAAGATACAGAATTAAGTAAAAAAGAGCATGGCAATGCGGATTGAAAATGAAGGTTGTAGAAAGAAATGAACACAAAATGGGAAAGGGGGCATTATAATACATAAATATGACACCTTCTACCACATTTTATTAATGACACTATTACAACCAATTTTCTAGATAGACAAGCTACACTTACCCACTTAGGAAGGTTCACTATTGTAAGTTAAACTGTGAGTAAATAATGAACTGTGTCAATCTACAGCATTTAAATCAGCACATACACATAAAATTGTTTCCAGTTGTGCCTAGTCTTTCTGCACTTTATTGGTTTGGGCTCATTAATCTGGCTGAGAATGTCATACATACATCTATTTTTGACTAATGAAAACAGTTCTCCCATTCTTAGTAAGGAAGTAAGGAAAAAATTGTTTGGGAAAAAAGAGGAGAGGATAAGAGCACACAGAAAGTCATGGATGGAGCTGGGAAAGTGTGAAGCACACAGAGTACAGTAAGAACCTAGACCTACATTGGACACCTTCTACATTCCCACATTTTTAACTCCATTATATTCATTGAATTCCTAACTGTAGAAGACACAGTACACTGGTAAGAGCATTCCATATCACAACTAATACTGTTACAAAATAACATACACTGTCAATCTACAGCAGCTGAATAGCACATACACTTAAAAGCATATTCCCATCTACAGTTTTCTGATGGTAATGAAGTCTCCTAGTCTAACTCATGTGAGACAAAATGACTGGCATTGCCAATGATGGTGCTTGGGCTGGTGTAGTGTTCCAGAAGGGTCCAGTCCCCCATCCTATCAGCAATTATTAGCAACCCTGGTGTCAAGTGATGCTTGCTGCCCCCAGGAAGGTCTATCAGTGTTAAACCAGCAAAATTAACCCACACGCAGAGACTGGTGTTACCATTTAAATGGTGCAACCCAGTCCAAGGAGCCTCCCACTCCATTCATAATGTTTACATTTCCTAAAGCCTGATCTAAAAACAAGTGGCACATCAATCCGATGTGCCTCTTTCTTGTGCCATCCCTGCTCCACCTATTGACACCATGGTTGGGCTGTATTTACAATATTGTGCACCATCGCGCTCATTTCCCCAATAGCGTCATAATTTATTAGGCTATTTTGGCGCTGTGCTGGATTTGCACCATAAATTGAGGTGCTACTTCAGCAAAGAACTTGGGAGGCCCATAGGTTAGTAGGGGCACGTAACATTACCGCCTGCCCTGAGCAGGAGTTAAAAAGAAGGGAAAAATGTTGCAGCAAAGTCTTGCAGACTTCACTTTGACATTTTGTGCGGCCTCCCTGCTTGGGAACGCTCCCCCTTGCATACATTACACCCGGCCCAGGTATAATGTGGCGCAAGGGTTACAAAGTGGTGCAATGCTAGCATTGTGCCACCTTGTAAATATGGCGCAGGAGAAAGGCCTCCTTAACGTCAGATTAGCGTAATAAAAAAATGACACTAGAGTGGCGCAAGGAGGCGCATTAACCTTGTAATCTGGCTCTTAGTGTCCAGTATTTCAGCGAACCTCAGCGAACAGACTGGGAGTATACTCCAACTTTGCTCTCCAAAAACAGCCGAAATGAATTCAGGCCATGGGTTTAATGTGCAGCCCGATGCCAAGAGGTGCAGCCCTCATTCATCAGTGTTTTAGAATCCCTGGTTTCTAGTTGAGTTTAATGCAACTGCCCACTCCCTTGGTGTGAACAGGTACTGTATAAACACCCCACTCTGTCCTACTAGGTGGGCACTAAGAATGATGGTGCCAGGGGTAAGGTACATTACCATATTGCTGGGATGGATCGGGCACATTAGTACAGCAGAACTTTACCATATCCCATTCATATTTCCTTATTTCTGGAGTCTAGTTGGTGCTTTCTGCTCCCAGGGATGGTCAGATTGGGTATAAACCCATCAACCTGCCAAAGAAAGTATAGAAAGAATAAGGCCCATATTTATACTTTTTGACGCAAAACTGCATTTGCACAGTTTTGCGTCAAAAAGTATAGTGCCGGCTTGCGTCATTCCAGAGTGCCAGCTGGGCACCAAATTTATGGAATGCCGCAAGCCGGCGCAAAGGGTGGACTAGCATAAAAAAAATGCCAGGTGGGGGTGGCGGTATGGGAGAAGGGGGTTTTGCACCAAACAATGACATTAGGCTGGTTAGAGGCAAAGAAAATGCCTCTAACCAGCCTAGCGTCATTTTCTGACACCAAACCATCCATACCACATGCCTCCTGTCTTAGAAAAGACAGGAGTCATGTCCACCACCCCAATGGCCAGCACAGGGGATGGGTGTCCACTGGGCATGGCCATTACACCCTGTATGATGCAGATTGCCCCAAGTTGGGCCCCGATGCCACTTTAAATGAAAAAAAATACTTACCTGGGATGGGGTCTCCCATCCTCCGGTGTCCCTCTGGTGTTGGTGGGGGTGTTCTTTGGGCTGAGGAGGGCACCTGTGGACCCATTCCATGGTGTTCAAACATGGAAATGGGTCCACAGGTCTCCTAATGTCTGATCTGACCCAGGCGTTAAATAATGGTGCAAGGCAAGCTTTGCACCATTATTTAGCCCCTCCTCCCACCCGTGTGACATTTTAGCACGGGGATAAATAAGCTGCCAATGGGGTTAGCACCATTTGTTAGTTGGGAATGCCTACCTTGCATCTCATTGAGGCATGGAAGGTTCACACATCTAAAAAGACAGATCTAACGTCAAAATATAAAAATGAAGTTAGTTTTGCGCAGAATTTTTGTAAACAAATTATACAAATTTGGCACAAATGGAGTATAAATATGCCCCTAATGGTGCACTGGATTTGGTAGAGCAGCCCAATTCTAGGAGGGCCAGCCCTGTCCTCCTTTCACGGAATTTACTATTTCCTGCAGTCCAGTGATGCTTTATTCCCACCCCAGGCCAGGCAGATTGTGTATATATCCACAGTAACTGATAGTGCTAAGAGGTGTGTGGATTGTAGCCCGATGCTAGGAGGAGCTGGTCTTTATTCCATTCATGATATATATATTAGTTACGAGTCCCTGTCGTTTAGTGGCGCTTTGAGGTCCCCTGGTGTAGACAGATTTGAAGCAGCCCCCCAATATGCTCCACCTGAGGGGCAGGAAGACTAATATTGCCTTAGGTAATGGAGGGAGCCATGTCCTTTGTTTGCATCTTTATGTGTTAAATGATATTTTAATTGTCTATGTTTTATATAGCTTGTGTAATTGTTGTTAATGTTTTTGAAAATAGTTTGTAATTTTAAGATATTTCTATTTTTTATTTAATTGTAAAATAGTAATTTATAGTGTCATAGCAGGTTCTGAGCTTTGTAAGAGTACAGCTTGGGAAGTTGAATATGTATATATTTTTTAAATGGTTAAATTAATATTAATTATTTATTCTATTATTAAGCATGTAAATTGTGTAAATATTTTTTAAGTTGTATTTTAGGTGTGGTTGTAGTGTTTGTAGGGCACAGAGTTGGAAGTTAGTTAAATAACAATTGATTAATTTTAATTTATTGCTAAATGATAAATCAAGTAATTGTTATTTAATTATGTAAATTGTGTAATTATTATAATGTTGTAAGTTATATTTCAGGTGTTGGTTTTTGGGCTTGTAGGGGTATAGGGCTGGAAGTTAATTAAATAATAAATTATCAATGATTAAGAAATCATTAATTAGTTAATTGTTAAATTATTATGTAGATTGTGTAATTATTATGATATTTTAATTTACATTTTAGATGTGAGTGGGGCTTAGATTTGTGGGGCTATAGGTTGGGAAGTTAACTAAATAATGTATTAATTAGAAATCATTGTTTTATAATGAATTTATTGAATTTTAATTAATTTTGTAAGTAGTGTAAATAATATAATTTTTAAATGTAGCTATATGTTTTATGTGTGACTTTGGTGTGGTAATTTAATGAAATAATTATTAAATTACACTTCTCTCTTATATCGTATATTAATTATTTAAACAATTTATTATTAATGTATGTATTTAGGTTTTAGAATTTTATAAAAATGAATACTTATATTAAAATAATGTATGTGTTGGAACCAAAATACTTCCCATACTGTTGCACAGGCTGGAGCAGGAATAGTTAATTTTACCCCGCCTGAGTCCAACGATTTCCCTAATGTTGCACCGACTGGAGTGGGAATTGTACATTTAACCTCTCCTGGGTCCAATGTTTTCTCTACTGTTGCACTGACTTTAGTTGGAATAATAAATGTTATCCCTCCAGAGACTAAGGTTTTCCCTACTGTTGCACCGACTGGAGTAGGAATAGTAAATGTTACCTCTTCCGAGTCCAGTACTTTCTTGACTGTTGCACCGACTGGAGTGAGAATAGTACATTTTGCCCCTACTGAGTCTAATGCCTTCCCTACTATTGCACAGACTGGAGTGGGAATAATACATTTTACTCCGCTTTCCCTAGTGTTCAATAGTAAATTTTACTCCTCCTAAATAACACTTTCCCTACTGTTGCACTGACCGGACTAGGAATTTTAAATTGTACCCCTCACAAGTCCAATGCTCTACCTATTGTTGCACTGACTTGAATAGACATAGTAAATTTTACCCCTCATGAGTCCAACGCTTTCCCTGATGTTGAACAGACTGGAGTGGTAATAGTAAACTTTAACCCCCATGCTTTCTTTACTGTTGCACAAAGTAGTGTGGGAATATCACATGCATTGTTCCTAGAAATGTGTAATTTTGTTTGCATTATTTAAAATTATATTATTATTATGTTTCTGTGTATTTTAATTTATTTATTTATTATTTATTTATTTCAATTAGTAATGTTTGTAATATATAATATATGTTTAGTAAATGTATTGTTACATTTATATGTGTAATTAAATTGGTATGTTCATTTGCTCTGCTTTTTAATTTAATTTTTTATCTCTCTTTCTCTCTCTCTATATATATATATATATATTGTTTAAATATAATTAATTTACATTACATTACTGTTACAAGTTAATATTTTCAATGTTTACCATTTTTAACTACATTCTGTCTATACTTTTTCGATATCAGTGTAAAGCGTTATTTTTTTGTAATGTTTGTGTTTTTAACTATAAGTATAGAAAAATCATATTTTTGTGCTCAATATTTTTGACATAATGTTTCTGTATCACGATATTTAGGGTTTCAGTATTTTGTCAGTAAACCATTGTGGTTGGCAGATTGTGAAACCTTACGCAGCAAAAATATTTGTGTTGAGAGTAAACACTAAAGACAGCCTAATTCTTGTCTTTAGGTGTGTCCTCAATCTCTTTGTGATTTGTTTGTTTGAGTAAATAAGGGGGCTCATTAAGAGTCTGGAGTTCTTAAGACCACCAGACTCGTGGTGGCGGTCAGACCGCTGCACTCCTGGTGGTCCCACTGCCATATTATGACCCTGGTGGTCGAACCACCAGGGGACCGCCACCACCACCAGGAACATGGTTCCAGATGGAGTGGCAGCGGTCAGAGTCGTGGTCAGCCGCGCTGAGTTAAGTGCTGCTGTGCTAATTGAATGGCAGGGTCCACACCATGAAAAGGCTGGTGGAAAGGCAGTGCTAGGGGCCACAAGGGGGCATGTCGTGGACAGTGTAGGACACCCCTGTCTAGCACCCACGGAATGCGCACTGTCCGGTACAGCAGACAGAGTGTACTCCGAGGGTGTTGGGGCCCCCTTTGTGCAACCACATTGGCCTGCTGGTCAGCCCAGTGGAAACATTGTAATAGGGCCTAGGCGGAGACTGACAGCTCCGTGGTGGTCTCCTCAACATGGGGCTGGCAGGCCAGTGGTTGGCCCACCAGCCTCGAATTGAGGCCTAAAGTTCCTCCCCTATTTATGTAACATCTGCAATTTATTTTACTGAATGTAAAGAAGTTCCATTCCTTTTACTCTATCAACTGCCTCTTTCAATGATGGATTTCAGCACCTTAGCAGTAGTTCTTGTATTTTAAATACTATACAAATCCAAAGTGCAGTCAAACTCGCATTGAGTAATACAAGTGGATAGTCTCCATTTTCTAACAATACCTCATTTGAGAAGACAAATGCTTAATTGCTGATATGTCCCAGTATCACCAAACTCACTGGAAGCCGCTAGAGAGAATGGCTCAGCTGTTTTAATTTCACTGTTGATGCGTTCAACCTGCACATAGTGCTGATCTTCAGTCATTCTAAAACATGCATTGCATCAGTGCTTCTGCCATTCCAATGAGAGGATTTGTTCTTTACATTGTTGCATTGCAGAGATAGCATGCAGTATGTGGAGATTTGGTCTTTCCATGCTTAAGGAGCATCACATAGCACTGCAGAGCCAGCACAAAGGACAGTTGTGGGAAATCAAAGAAAATGAGAATTGTGAACTCCTTATGCCCATATGCAGGAACTTACAAAGGAGGTCACTTTAGCAGTGGTTTAAAAATAAATAAATATAAACACTGCTATAAAAACAGACCTGAATGCACTCACTTTATTGGAGTAGTTACAATTATTATGAAGGTCTGCTCCAGTACAAGAGAAGGAAATGTCTCATTCCTCCTTGGTGGTTAAATAAGTGTCAATTTAATAAAATCACCTAATGGTTTATAGTACACAGATGGAATGCATAACAAGCTTTAAAAGCATCCATAATGTAATTTTTAGGCAAATCGCTATGCAAAGGAAGCTTTAGAATTAAATGTTGGTCAGCAGGAAGAGAGATTCAATAGAGAGGTCGAAAGAGTGAGAAGGACTTGAATCTCAGTGAGAGTTTCAGAGCAGTAATTTAAGGTGGAGCCACTGATGACCTGGATACTAGGACCTGTAATCTGTTCAGTGCTCTGTTTTCTTCAGACAATTTGATTGAGGCAGCATGTGGTATGGGTGGGACTAGGCAGACAGGAAAGAACCCTTTTGCTGGCATTTGGGAGCTTATATTGCAGGATGAAAAAGTATCTAGGAAGGCTACCCAGAAGATTGCTGTAGTAGTCAAATGTCCTGATGGTGTAGCAATAAATGGCTTTTTTACTTGAGAGGGAATTTGTAGGATATATTTATTTATTTATGTGACTTGGACACAGTGCATATCACAGTCATGAAACATTCTAAGCTCATAATGGTGTTAAAATATACAATGACATTCCTGTTCAGTGGCTGTGGGTGCCAAGGTGAGGTTGGAGGGCAGATGGAATCAAGAGGAAACCAGATGCTGAGGTTGCAAGGAAACAACGTTTTCCAGGAGTGGAAGATTTCTTTATGAGCGACCGGAGAGCTATCTCATAGCTGATAGATGTGATCACAGTTGAGTTGAGATCACAAACTTTTGCATAATGCACATAATTTTCCTCAAAATTACACTCTTTAAGTAAAATTAATTTAACTATTTTTGGGATGGGAAAATCCCTAAACAGTTGTGTAACCCTTCCCTGACTGATTAGACTGCATGGAAAATGGGATTTTTTGATAGCCCAGCTAGCATGATATTTCACATGTGTGCGGAGGCCTAGGCTGGACCATGGTGCTTCTAAATTCCAGGACTTGTTCTGCGATATGCGATATGGATAAGTGCAATAAGTGCACCTCCTCTATTGATATAGGACTAATGTCTATGTCCTGCTTTGTTAACATAAAGTGGTGTTGACTAACTACTAATTTTTGCAGATTAATTGTGGTCAACAGACCCTTTTCCTGGTTCAGGGGGAGTGTGCTGCCTACCGGCAGGAGGAGACCTAAGGATGTCTTGCTATGCAGGGTTAGAGGTAGTCTAGAAGGAGAAACCTATGAATGTTCCTGATGTGTGGAATACCTATATGAGCTGACGTCTTCCAGGAGAGTAACCAGCATTGACCCAGTCTGTGAGGGGCACCCTGCCTCTCTGCATGGCCATGTGGTGAAATGTATGAATTATAAACAACCCACAAGTGACAGTGTGAAGTCCAGCAACACCAAAAAATGACCAGTGGTACCTGTTTTGCCTTGATGTCCTGTAATGACTGTGAGAGGTGAGTACACTATTGTAACTAAGGAAAACCCTAAAGCCTGGATGCCGCATCTGGCGAAGTTTAACATCTGCTTCCATGGCCTGGCAAACAGTTCATTCACTGGGGTAAGGTCTGAGAGGCAGGACCACTGCCCTTCATCTTATGCCCGCTTACGAGGATGCTGACAGTGTGACTGCGAAGAGCACATCACCAATCTCCTTGCTGAACAACATCTCAGAGAACGTGTAACACCAAGCTTAAAATTAAACAAAACATTTGCCTATCCTGAACTCAAAAAATATATCTGCAAGAAAGATAAACGATTGCCATGGCGAACTGTTTTGTTCAAGATTCTGACAAACTGGTGTGGGTTACCAAACATGGTAGTTAGTTGCACAACCCAATAGTGTGCTCACACTTGTTCATGATTAATTTTGTTGACCTTTTATCACTGCTAGAATGCTGTTGATACTGTGGGCAACAATGAAGCTCTGTTTAGCCCATGTAGATGGTGTGAGAGTTGTCATACTTTATTTAAAGCCCCATAAATGTGTGTATAGAACTCAGCAGCTGAACATCCATTGCTGTCTGTATTATTTCATTTTGCTGTAACAATAAACTACTTATCTTGTCTCTGAGATAATCATTGGGTCGATAGTAAGTTATTATTTTTGGTGTTTGAGTGCTGAGTCTCTACCCTGCGCACTACCTCCCTAAGAAGCCTTTGACTGCTACACTGAGAATCAAGTGGGAAAGAGTGTACTAGGCCCAGTTTGCTGAGCCATAGTAGGCTAGACCCCAGGACACCAAACACAAACAACCCCACGAACACACACAGTTGTGTAGCCATTGTCTTGTCAGTGGTCCCCGAACTGCTTTTAAGAAAAAGTATATCAAGTGACAAAGGCCTTGATTTATACTTTTTTATGCTAAACTGCGCTTAGGCAGTTTAGCGTCAAAAAGTATACTGCCAGCTAGCACCATCCAAGATGCCGGCCGGGCGTCATATTTATGGTATGACATTAGTCGGCAGTAAGGCCCGGCTAGCTTCTTAAAAAGGATGCTAGGCGGGTGGGGAAGGTGTAAGGAGAACAGGGGGTTCAGCGTCAAAGGATGCCTCTACCCAGGCTAGCATCATTTTCTGATGTTAAAACCATATGGACATGACTCCTGTCTTAGAGAAGACAGGAGTCATGCCCCCAAGCCCCTTATGTCCCCTGGGCATGGCCATTGGGCACAGTGCCATGTAGGGTGGCCCAAGTTAGGCCCCCTATGGCACTTAAAAATAAAATAAAAAATAAAAACCGGTACTCACCTGTACCTAACTGGGATGGGGTCCTCCCATCCTTGGCTGTCCTCCTGGTGTGGGTGGGGGTGTTCCTGGGGCCAAGGAAGGGCACCTGTGGGCTCTTTCCATGGTCTCTGACCACGGAAACATGCCCACAGGTCCCCTAACCCCTGCCCATACCCAGGTGTTAAATAATGGCACTAAGCAAGCGTAGCACCATTATTGAAGGCCCCATTCCCCCGTGCTTGATTTTAGACGTGTCTAGTGCCAAAGTATAAATATGGAGTTAGGTTTTTGCTGAATTAGCATTAAAAAATTACGCTAAATCAGCAGAAACCTAGTATATATATGCCCCAAAGTCTCTTGAGATGCCATCTATAGACTGGTTTGAGTTGACAATATTGTCTTCAGGCAATTGCACACAATTCTTGTACTGCATTTTCTGCTCAAACCATAGTTGAATTACATGAAATAGCATAAATGCTTTGATGGAAAATCTGGGAAACCCAAGTAATATGTAAATCAGAAACCATGCTAGATTACACTTACACAGATGTAAGCCCATTTAGAATTTCAGCTTCACAGTGGTGGGTGAAAATCAGAACTATGAAAAAAAATTGAGGGCAGTCTTCACAAAAAGGATATGAGAAATAAAAGAAGAAAAAGATTTCACTGAATGATGTGGTGTAAAGGGGGACATCAGGAGGGCCCAATACCTAGTAAGATGTCAACTGGCAGAAGCGTCAGTGTGGAGAGCGAGGAATTCCATAATGGCGCAGTTGTTTTTATGAGCTAATCACTGGTGATGATGAAGACATTCTATCCTGGTATTCCTCCATATTTATGAATATATATTTTTTTTTTAAATCAGACAAATGTACCTAGTTGCATAAAATGCAAGAATTGTCTTTTTTTATTTTCCTATCCATTTACCAAAAGCATTTCACCGCATGTTTTTAAACACAAGTCACAATTGTTTCTGGGTCTCAAATAATGTTGCTTATTTTGTCACTTTGAAAAAAAAACTTTTTGCCATTACTCAAATGCCAATGTGCATTTGTTAAGCAATGCATTTCGAGACTCTGAGCATGCATTGGTGGTAAGATGGTTCCCTCGCAAGTGCTGGAAAAGTACACGTACAAGCACAAATGATGGCTGAGTAAGAGACAATGAAAACAAGCACTAGCAAAGCAAATAGGTCTCGGTTCCAAACGGCAGACATGTTAGCTTTGCCATTCCATTTGTATTCGCTGTAAGCATAATGGGGAGCATTAGGCAGATGAGACTGAAAGTCAGTGAGGGTTTGGGATCATAGGAGCATGTGGGGAGAAAGAACTGAAACACATGCACTCTCATTAAGTGCTGAATGCAAAATAAAAAGAACCCCATCAAGACAGCAGTGGAAGGATACATCTCAACCAGTCATGACACAGTAAGCATGAAATCCTCCATGTGAGACAAGTACAAGAACAGGGAGGAAAGCTATCCAATCAAATGCAGACACCAGTGCAGAATTTGAGCTGGTGGTTTCCAGTGAGGCTCGTTTTTGGGGACCACCACATCTTTTTCGTCATCAAACCTTTACCTAGAGCAAGAAAGGGGAAAATACAAAAAGGGTAAAGGAGGAGGAAGAGAAACACTCTCTGGAAATGGAGAAACCAGGAACCTGCATGAGTGAGATAAAGGGGCAGGGAGTGTCTGGTAGTGTATTAGAGAGGCCTGTGATGAATTAAATACTACATAGCTTTGGTACTGGCACACTGACATTCAACTTAATCACCTGCAGGTTTCTGAGATGAGCTTTAGACACCAGCACTCATTATTTGTTTTCAAATTAAGAACTGCAGATACCAGACAAAATCAGCAACGCCATCCATTCATGAGCAACGGACTGACCCAAAGCTCACTATACAATGTATGTTATGTATTGGAACAAAAAGAAAGTTTTGCTTGCAGTGTGCTCCCACACTCTTTTTTTTTTTTTAAAGCGCTCTCTTGAGCTAAAGGGCTGACGAGCTCTAGCTGATGCATCTGCGCCCAGTGAGTAGTACAGAGCCCTGAGAGGACTTTGGGAAGCATTTCCAGCACTCCCAATAGACTCTGTAGCCCTCTATTGAAGAAGGCAAATCTCCTGAAAGGTGTGTCTAGAGATACACCAACAAGCTTGAAAAACTAAAGTGTGTCACTGAAGTAAGTTCTATCATGTACTGCATTTACCATGATGCACTAGAGCAAATTGAGTGCTGGGATGGGAGGCAGTATGTTCCCACCCTCTTTTTTGTTTGAAAAGACAGCTTTAGCTGTTTGTAGCCAAGACCTAAGAATAACAAGCATTTTCAATGCAATGGATCTTGCATTTGCTAGAGTTAGAGCTATTAGCGTTGTAAAGAAAAAAAACGTAGCGCGATCGCACTATGTTAAAGGCAGCGCGATCGCGCTGCGTGGAAAATAAACAGATAAAGCAGTCTGGCTCAGTCTGAAAATATCAAGCCTCTTGTATGTTTTTAGTAGTTTGCCGGTGCTGTGTAGGTGGGCTAAACACCGGAAAAGGCATCACTTATGCATGCCTTTCACAAATGAAAGCAAGCGGATTTTAAAAGGCAAGCCCATGAACCACGTAAGTGACTGACGTGACATGGGCGTGGTTTGAAGGCCAAAAAGAGATTACAGACAGTGTTGCCAGATTGGGCTATTTCCCGCACAAATGGGCGACATTTTTCCCATTTGTGCGAGAAAATAGTCAACTGGCGGGAGGCTACTTTTTGTGCTTCTGTTTTAATGTTGTGCGGATTTTTTTTTCTCGGGCGGCGCCTCCACTCAGGTGCAAGTTCATTGCCATCATGGTCTATGAACTTGAACTTTGGACGCGTTACTCCGACTCATCCGTCACTGTCTCTGAGGGTCACGAGTCTGAGAGTGTGTGCCTATGCAGCAGCACAGCGTGCCGCTGCGCTGAGATGACGGACAGCCACACACTGAGCCTGCCTCTGCAGCAGCGTGTGCAGCACAGTGGCGGCCACGGCCTGTGTAAGCCAGGCAGCACTGCGCACTGTGCGCAGTGAAGTTGTTGACGTCACGTCATGTCACTGCATCACTCACTCTCCTATGCAAGTGAGAGTCAGAGTCGGTGCTGTGACTCATGACTGACGGTAAATCGTCGCATGAAAATTGTTGTTGGGGCAGAGAGTCAATCTAGGAGCACGCAAAAGCGCTACCAATTGACGCCACTGCCAAAAATTATTGGCCTGCCCCCGCAGCATTATTTAAAATACTGGCTGCGACGTGCTGTCTCTCACTGGCTATACAGGTGCCACGTGGTGGTGTCTTGTGTGTGTGGGTGGCTCTTCTCTTGGCGCCGTGAGCCTCAGCCTGCACTTGTGTGGTGGTGGGCCCCCCTGGAAAAGTCTCTTCCTGAATTGACGCCAGCCCCAGAGTGCGACTGTGAGATTGGGGCCTGAGATACCCCCCGGGCCCCCTCCTGTTGTGTAGGTGCTACATATGGCCCCTACCTACACTGACGTGCAGCCGGTTGGTGCGCAGCTGCGGAAGACAAGGTAAGTGTACTTCAATTTGTGCCTTTGTGACTTGTGAGTAGTTGTATTCCTTATTTTTAATATTCAGGGGCTAATTGTGTATTGAGAGTGCATAGGATGTAAAGCATGGCAGGATTGAATAAGAATGAGTGGCATCCAGGGTGGCATAGCCAGTGCTTAATTTGTAAATAAAAACATGCCGGTGTCCAAAGCTCTCCTCTTAAACATGCGGCTGCTGCAATTAAATGTGCAAACACAGAATACTAGGGCAGCGTAATCCTGAAGCCATGTTGGGCCTCTTTAGTCCTTTTTAAGTCAGTCCCTGCCATTTCACCTCCATCCTGCAGCTTTCTGCTCTCTCCCTTTCTGACGCTTTTTTTCATTTTTGCATTCCTCCGTCTTTCCCATTTGTGTCTTTTGCTAGCAGTAAATGCTTGAGGCAGGAAAAAAGAGTGCCATCCCTCAAAAATAAGTGCCGGTGCTCCGCACAGGAAACAACAAGCACTAATTAAGCATTGGATGGAATCACATGAAGGTTGGTGATGACAAAGAGTTATTGTTTTTGACTCGTAATGCAAGGAGGTTACCAGCTGAGTTGTGCAGTGCGTGCTTTGCAGGGCAGTGAAATAAAAATAAATCATTCAGTTTGGGTATTACTTAAACCAGTTTAGCTGAAACCTTTTTGCATGTTTGGTAGCAGTCTATCTCATACTGCCAGTAATGCAAGTTTAACCTAATGACTTACATTTGCACAACACACAATTCTCCATTGCAGCAACAAAGATTTAATTCTATGGCTGTTTGGTTACACACAGACCTTTCAGTGCATTAACTAATAGAGGTTTCCTAATATACAGTGATTAACTTAACTTTTTTATTTTTTAGTTTAAGGCATGAGTTATGTATGTGGCTACCTGAAAGAGAATATTTTGGGTTTTTTTAGCCTTACGTTTAACCCCGCCCCATTGCATGCAGCATCAGTTTTCTGATACTTTTTTTTATTGCACTTTGAGCTGTGTGCTCAGCTGATTTATTAATTTATTTCACTCCAGTTGCAGGCAGTGCAAGCACAAATGTGGTCTCATTGGCTGAGCTAAGCAAAATCAGGGTACATGGTCAGTGCTCAGCCTCACTGCCTGGTTCTGTTCGTGATCTCAGTGCCTAAATTATTTACATCACTTGTTGTCATGCTCTGCTCAGCATAGCCATTGCTTGCATTTGACACAAAACACTCGCCTTTACCAGTAATTTAAGCTAAAGTTCACAGAGTTTGGGTCACTGTATTCTGGCCTCTTGTAGGAAATGTTTGCTTCAGCCTACGATTGCATTATTTCAGTGTTTAAAGTTTGGGCTACTTTTTGGGCTGCAACCGGTTCATTTGGGCTTACTTTGGGCTGGTCGTTCAACAGCTTTGGGCTTTAGAAGGCTTTTAAAATCTGGCAACTCTGATTACAGAATGGAGGAGCGCTTTGCGCTCGCACCAAAAATAAAAAGAGCGTATGTATTTTGTCAAAAATACTTTAGGCAAGAAAGAGGGACGCAATGTGTAATGCAGAGTTCTAATATCTGTGCATGGTGATTTGAAAATGATTGTTTGATATAAACTGAAAATCGTCAAATACATAAAAAATAGTTTGTATGGGCAATTACTTTATTTTTTAAGCCTATGCAGGAGTCCACCATTTGATTAAGGCCGCTGACATGTTCACAGTTTATAATTCCACTTCATTATTTTTATAAATAAAATCTTTCTTTGTGCTTTCTAGGTGCTTCTGCAATTCACAATATTTCTCTACAGTAGCTGATAAGTATGGGAATACTGAACATTCTATGAGGGGATTCAGGAAAGGTCCAGTGAGGGAGGTCAGAGAAAGCAGAAAATACACACCGTTTATTCATTATAGGTCTGCTAACAGAATGTTCTGCAGTGTCCGCGTTCTCTGCGCTCTTTTATTTTTCACACAATTCTCCAGTAAAGGCTCTAAGCCGTCTCTAGTATTTGCCACAAACGTCAGGCATGAGAGAAGTCAAAGGGTTCTGAGGAACGCCTTCTTCTCTTCCCGTCAAGGGAGGATCAGAAAGCAGCAGCGAGGCGGCCTGCAAGGGAGGATTGTCGCTCCCGATGCTGATCAATGGAGCTGGAGCAGGGTATATAGGTCTTTGAAAAGCTACTGCTGTGATGCAAAAAAACTCCTTCCACAATGGAGTTTTATCACGATCACTGTCAATCTCCTCTGAACCCAGATGGCATTTTACCACACTGTAACAGCACAATTCTGAAAGAAAGAAAAATCACACAGTGTATCAGCTGCAGACAGGCCCTGGCAGATTAATATTTCAAGTGTTCGGAAGCTTAACCGGAGTCTATGCTATCTGAGGTACTGGCATGTTTCTAAAATATACTGATTTCAGTTAATTAAAAATTCTACAACCCTTCACAATATGACCGATGCATTTGCAAAAAATATTTTCATTGTTGAAAGTTAAATCTGTGATAGCAGGCGAGCGCGCATCAGCCAATAGATTCACAAGGCTTTCTACAAGCCCAAAAGATTCAGGACACATTGGTTTTAACAATGCATAATAGTATATAGTCAATTTCAATTTGTAGTTTGGTGGTATTCACAGAACATTCTAAGGGGCTGATTATGAGTTTGGCAGTCGGAAAAACCCGACTGCCAAACTCCCGATGAGGAGACCGTCACGGTGCTGGCAGGCCCCATTACAAGTTTTCCACTGGACTGACTGGTGATTTCCGCCCAATGGAAAACGTGCAGCGGCATTGGACTCGGCTCCACATGGAGCCTAGTCCAATGCCGTTGCACAGGGTGCACAGCAGATAGTGCACATTCCGAGGGTGCTGGGGAGGGCCCTGGATGACCCACTACAATGTTGTGGGTAGTGTAGGGGCACCACTGTAGCCCCCAGCACTGGATCTGTGTCACAAAAAGGCTTGGGGAGAACATGGTTTTAATCAGCATGGCAGTGCTGACTTCAGCGCTGCAGTGGATGATTACAACGACGTCCGCTGTCATCTTGTCGGGATCAAAGATCCTGGCAGAGACGGCGATCTTTTGGTAGGCCAGGGTCGTAATGTGGCGGTCAGACTGCCACAGCAGTGGCCGTCAGACCTCCACTGCAAGTCTTGCAGTCTTCAGATCGCCAGACTCGTAATAGGGCCCTGAATCCAATATGCTGGGGCATGATAAGTCCATTCCTGTGGAAGCCGGGCAATAATTGGTAGACACAACTGGTTCTCCAAATATATGGCTGGTGAATTTCTATGGCTTTGTATGTTTAAAATGAGAGCCTAACTATAATATCCCTCTAACCTTTGTTTTTTCTGTGAATATATATTTTTTGGTAATGTATAGCAATTTTCATTACTACACATTATTCCATCCACCACCGCGCACAGCCATTGGCAGTGTGCTGCAGCGGTTAGCCACCAGGCCCTGAGGTAAATACCCTGTAAGCACCCAAACATATGGCATTTGCCCATGCGCAGGTGGGGTTACCCACAAGGGCTGTCTTGCAGGCAGTCCCTGTGGCCAACCCCCCTAATGAACCCAATCTCATGGTGTGCATGGCCCTTTAGCCATGCATTGTCGAAGTATCCTTGGCCTCTCTGAGTGTCAGGATAGGTATGAGAGGATGTGTCTGGGGGTGAGAGTGACTGTGACAGTGTTTGTCTGGGTGTGAGAGTGCATACATCAGTGTTTTAGTGGGTATGTCAGTATGTGCACGGGTTCTGTGAGTGGGTGCATGAGAGTGCCAGTGGGTCTATGAGTGGACGTGTGAAAGTCTGAGTAGGTCTGTGAGTAGGTGCGTGAGGGTCTGACTGGGGCTGTGAGTGGGTGCACAAGGGTCTCAGTGGGTCTGTGAGTGGGTGCGTGAGTGTCTGAGTGGGTTTGTGAGTGGCTACATGAGAGTTTGAGTGTGTGTGTGGGTGGGAGAAAGAGATTGAGAGGGAGAGAGAAAGAGATAGAGGCTTTTTTAGGCATTGGTGCATGATATACTTACTATAAGATATTTCTGTAGAGTTTAAAAAGAGAGATGTATTTATTTAAAAGAAGTAAAATCACCTTTTACTTGACCTTTAAACATTTGTACTTTAAAAAAAAAAGAGGGAAACAAGTCCAGCTGGACTCGACCCCTCAGTGCTCAGTGTGAAGTTCCATGACCCTCACACTGAGCTAATATTTTTTTGTCACCCTTGATTTTTTAATCCCTCTATGGGCTATCTTGGTCCCCTGTGGTACCTACATGTTTTCTTAATTTTTTTTAATGTATTTTACACCATGCCATTTATGGGCTATCTGAAGCCTCAAGGCTTCCCCTGCGACCCCATTGCTTCAGCAACCAAGAAACTACTTTTAACAGCAGCTCCATGGTTGTTGAAACACAGCTTTCATCTCTGTTCCCTGCACACGTACCTCTGTGCAGAGAATAGAGATGAAAGCTCCACTTTCCGAAAGTGGAACCTGCTTGACATGTCTCGCTGTCAGAAAAGACTGTGTTTGCTGGTGATTCTTGCTGCACATTGCAAGTTTTGGGGTGATTCGTCAATCAGGGGCGAGAAAAAGGGGGGTAAAAAAAAGTTTTTTCCATGGTAATTCCCTTAGACCATGGGTACTCGCAAACATTTCTCTGGGGGGCACAAAATACTGTCTGTGGCATGCCCAAGGGCCACACTAATGCCAGCAGGCCGGGAGTCGAGGTGATGAAAACTGGGCATAGGAAGTGGGTGGGGGGCGAAGCAGATACATGGTATGAATAACAAACTGTGAGAGAAAAAGAGATACTCATCTGGTAGCTGAATTGCAAAATGTGATACTAGAAAACTAGGCACCAGTCCCAGCTTCCTCATTTGACCAAACTGGCTGATCCTAGGCAATTGGTTGATTTCATTTGCCTCCTTTTCTTCAGTACCACAGGAGAGCCCCTTGAAATACACAGGTTTAGAATGTGCGCTATACAAAAAATTATCTTGTGTTTTATTTAATAAACTAGGATGTTGTTCCAATTCTATAACAACCAAGGATACACACAAGGAGCACCTGACAAATTACTTGCCTCTAGGGTCACTGATGGCATTGTTTTCAGAATGGGGAGGGCCTGGATATTTCCAAGATCATGTCTGAAAGTATTACTTATAATAAATGCCTCTAAAGGCAGTGCTATAATCTGATCTAGTAAGGTAAAACGCTCATGTATTTTAATAAAATTCACTTTTTTGAAGTTTGCAGACATTTTATCACATTTTTACTTTTAGTGCAAGATACTTTTAAAACTCATACAAATAAGTTGTCTAGGCCACTTAGGGCCATATGTACGAACACATTTTCCCATAGACACAGAATGGGCAAAACTGCTTGCTACATCTGGCCCTTAATGTTTAAATAAAGGATGCCAGTTTCTGAATTTGTCTGCTTTGTCAAGGGAACAGCAGCCAAGTGCTGCTGTTCACCAGGGGGCCACAATTAGAGGCCAGGGTGCTGCATGCGGCCCCCGGGCCGTACTTTGAGTATCCATGCCTTAGACTCTTTAGACACACCTACAGCTCAAACGTCTGAACAGATTTACACCAAATTTGGCTGCAAGGTAACTATTTGCCTGCAGTTGACCCTTTTTCTTATTTGGTGTATATCCGTTGAGTAGTTGTTGAGAAATTAAAGGAATTCCAAATTTCTAACTCTGAGGTCTCAAAAACTCAGCGAATAATGACAAGCTTGTGCAGAGACATGCATAGCTCTGATTGGCTGCCAACTCTTGTACCAGGAAGTGTTAGCAGCCATCTTGAGACTCTGTTTCCTCTGAGTCCCCAATAAAATGTGACAAAAAGAAAAGGGTCCAGGTTCGGGACACCCTGGCCCCTTCGCTCTGATGCAGGGTTCCCAGAGGGACCCCACCAGGTTTAAAAAGAACTTAAAAAAAATAATTGCTGCAAATTCTTGACAATGTTGCAAATTCATGGCAAAAATAAAAAAATGAAAACAAGTGTGGGCTCCTGTGCTTGTTTTTATGAAGCCCTCAGGTGCGTCAGGTCCCGAGGGCATTTTGAAAAAAGGAAGGTTGCACAGGGCCTGGCAGTCTAAAGTATTTTGATGCCCATGGGACTACCACCTCCCTGGGGCTTTATTTATAATGAAAGCGGGGGCCTCACAGCTCTCCTGCAGCCCTGTGGACCTCCTCCTCCCTGGGGCTCTGATGAAATGAGGCCGCACAGACCCCCAACAGACCCACCACCTCCCAGAGGCTGAAATAAAATAATGAACTGTTGTGGATCCCCGGCCACAGGGACCACCACCTCCCGGGGGCTATTTTACATTGGAGGGGGTGCACGTGGCCCCAGTGAGGAGCCATTAATGGCCCTGAGGACCGCCACCCCCATGGCAAGCTCCTGCTATGGCCTGGGGTGCCCAACCCCCGGAGATAGCTGTTTGCTCTGACTTGGCAGAAGCTTTGACAGCTCCCTTTAAGTCAGAGCAAACGCTTCAATTTCTCTCACTTTCTCTCACTTGCAGATTGCTGAGTTTTCATCTGTTTCCCGAAACACAATATGCTTGTAGGGAAACAGATGAAAACATTGCTCCAGCTAGCAGGAAGCTGCTATTTAAAGCAGCTCCCTGCTTGTGCGAGCAATGTAAGCTCTGCAGGACACGGGGAGTTGGCTAGGACAGCAGGGACCTTAAAGCTCCCCACGGTCCTATCACTCTCTCTCTCTCTTTTACATCCCATTATGGGAATGAAGAGAGAAAGAAAGAGACTGGTATTACAACGGTAACTCCCTGCAATAACTTCAAATCATCAAACTAGCAAGATGTTTGCCGCAAATGTGATACATACATTTAGATGGACAGCACACAAGGGTCGCTACTGGCATAATGATAAAGCTTTTGGACTGTCAGTAAATTGAAGGTTCAAATTCTATTATCTCATGACAGTGTGTCCATTTATTTTCTACTGTTTTGTCTATTAAACATTGTTAGTGATGTAGTGATGGAATATTGGAGCCTTTTTCCCCTTAAAATCAGTGGCTTGAATGTCATAATTAAGTCTAGAAATGGGCTTAAGGAGTCATCTCTGGCCTGGTGGTTAAGGTCTCAGACATGCACAGTAATGTTACTCTAGGTGAGTCTGTGGCCATATTCTGTTTTAGTTTCTTTTCAACTATAAATATCTAAGTTACAGACTGAAAGGTGATCTCCCTCTTTTTAATTGACTAAAACATTTTTCTTTTAAATTTGTCCGGAAATATCTAATTCTAAGTATATAATTCATCAAAGCCTACATCGCTCCCTCTCTCAATCATTCACTCTCTCACTCTCTTTCTCTCTCTCTCTCTCTCGGTCTCTCTCTCTCTCTCAGTGTTGGGTCGTTAAGGGAGTTGACTACAGGGACTGGCCTCAGGCCAGGCCCGCCGTACGCAGTAAAAGGTTGGGTGGTATTAGGGAGTTGCAGTGCATGGTCTGTGAGCGATGGTGGAATGGTGGTTGAATTCACATTTAGTAATGAAAATTACTCTACATTAAGAAATCATAGAAATTCAATAAAAAATACAAAGGTGACAGGGATGTTATAGTAAGAAAATAGAATTTAAAAACAAAACATAGAAATGCACTTAAAAACAAAGTTTACAGGGAAGTTATAGTTAGGCTCACATTTTAAATGTACAAAACCATAGAAATTCACCTGTTATAGATATAGTTATCTCAAGTAACCATAACTCATGCCATAAGTGAACTATAACTCGCACCTTCGCCATACACTGCTATTTATTCCACAAATTGCGGCACTCATGAAATCCTTGATAACATCATTGATAATATCAATTGTCCCAGAGCCCAGAAAAGCAGGAGTAAAGTACTGCAAGTTTCCTTAGGACACACTACACCTCGTTTTTGAGATTTTGCAGCAGCCAACCAAGTACGCAAAGAACAACTGCTGGATTACTGGACCTGAGGACCTGTAAAGGAAGAGGACCAAGTCCAGCAGTCGAAATAAGTTCCAGGAAGGACAGGAGCCCCTGCCAACCCAGAAGAAGGTGCAAAAGAAGAGTCCCCAGTTAGTTGAAGACTGCAGAATTTCACCCTAGGAAGATGCCAGCAGGTTTATGGATGATGCAAAAAATGCCCACGGTGTGAAGGTTGTTGCAGATAAGATTTTGTGTTGGAAGGTACCAACAAGCCTTGGCTATGCAAAAGTGCATTTTGTCATCAAAATGGTGCTGGATGGACCCAGGAGGGACCTGGGGTTCTCAACTCTATGTGAGGAAGAAGAGGGGGCTTGCAGCACTTCAGAGAGCCCTCAGGATGCCAGCCACATCCCCAGAAGCTGCAGGATCTGGGTTCAAAGGAAGTGCAAAACTCGGTTGATGCAGAACAACAAAAAAAGGTCCCATGCCGCCGGAGAACAACTCAGCGAGTTGAGCGTCGCAGGGTGGAGTGCTGGGGACTGGGCCAGGTTGTGCATGAAGGAATTTTGCAAAGAGTGCGCAGATGCCTCAGGAGGCGAAGAAGACACAATACACAAGGGTACCATCGTTCTCAGGGAAGGCAAGGTCTTACCACCTCCAAATTGTGTCAGCAGGACCTCAGGACAGTCTATGTTGATAATGTCCACCCTCTGTGTCCTTAGGAGCATGCTCGTCACCATGAGAGAAGTCCCAGGGTACCGGTCACCACCTTGGAAGGTGCTTGCTTGGAGCAGGGGAGTGACTCCGTCATGCCATGGGAGACTTTTTCGGTCCATCTGGTGCAGGATGTTGCAGAGGATTCCTGAAGGAAACTTGCAAGCAGAATCTGAAGAGAACCCCCAGGAGAGACCCTAAAGTGCCCTGAGAAAGGGATTGGCTACCTTATCAGGTATGGACCTATCAGGAGTGGTCACTGACGTCACCTGCTGGCACTGGCCACTCAGAGCCCTGCAGAGTGCCCCCACACCTTGCAAAGCAAGATGGCAGATGTCTGGGACACACTGGAGGAGCTCTGGGCACCACCCCTGGGGTGGTGATGGACAGGGGAGTGGTAATTTCCCTTTCCTTTGTCCAGTTTCCCGTCAGAGCAGGGGAGAAGGGGTCCCTGAACTGGTGTAGATTGGTTTATGCAAGGAGGGCACCATCTGTGCCCTTCAAAGCATTTCCAGAGCTGGGGGAGCCTACCCTTCCCTAGCCTCTTACACATATTTCCAAAGGGAGAGGGTGTAACACCCTGCTCTCAGAGGAAATGCTTTGCTCTACCTTCCTGGGACTGGGCTGCCCAGACCCCAGGAGGGCAGAACCCTGTCTGTGAGGTGGCAGCAGCTGTAGCTGCAGTGCAAGCCTCAGAGAGTTGGTTTGGCAGTACTGGGGGTCCATGGTGGAGCCCCCAGGATGCATTGAATTGGCTCCCCAATACCAGATTTGGAATGGCGGGACAATTCCATGATCTTAGACATGTTACATGGCCATATTCGGAGTTACCATTGAGAAGCTACATACAGGTATTGACCTATATATAGTGCACGCATGTAAAGGTGTCCCTGCACTCACAAGTCCAGGGAAAGGGCCCTGAACTATGTGGGGGCACCTTTGCTAGTGCAAGGGTGCCCTCACACTTAGTAACTTTGCACCTAACCTTCAGCAAGTGAAGGTTAGACATTTAGGTGACTTATAAGTTACTTAAGTGCAGTGAAAATGGCTGTAAAATAGTGTGTGAACTATTTCACACAGGCTGCAGTGGCAGTCTTGTGTAAGGGTTTGTCTGAGCTCTCTATAGGTGGCAAAATAAATGGTGCAGCCAATATGGATCTCCTGGAACCCCAATGTTTTGGGTACCTAGGTACCATATACTATGGACTTATAAGAGGGGTCCAGTATGCCAATTGAAATTGGTAAATGAAGACACTGGCCTATACATTAACAAATCTAAAAGCAGAGAGAGCATAAGCACTGAGGTTCTGGTTAGCAGAGCCTCAGTGACACAGTTTTGCACTACACAGGCATACACATTAGGCCACAAACTATGACCACTGGGGTCCTGCCTAGCAGGAACCCAGTGAGACAGGCAAAACACACTGACATATAGGTTTTTATCTATGAGTACTGGGGTCCTGGCAAGCAGGATCCCAGTGACACAGTAAAAACACACTGACACACACTCACAAACAGGGCAAAAGTGGGGTAACCATGCCAGAAAGAGGCTACTTTCCTACAGACGCGAGTTATACTTACCTTAGGGCATGAGTTATAGTTGCTTGACATGTCATGAGTGATGTAATATGTGAGGTCATAAGCAGAGCACGGTTGGGGCAGCTATGGTTAGCTCAGGTATCTATAGCTGCTGAATTTCTATGGTTTTGTATGAGTGGCATTTGAGCCTAAGAATAATGTCCTTGTAACCTTTATTTTTTTCAGTGATTCTAAGGTTTATTTTACTTTATTTCCTAGCTATAACATCTCTGTAACCTTTGTTTTTTTCAGTGAATTTCTATGTTTTTTTTAAATTCTATTGTTTTAACTATAACGTCCCTGTAACCTTTGTGTTTTTTCAGTACATATATATATCTATATATATATATATACACATATATATATATATATTCACTTAAAAAACGAAAGGTCACAGAGAGACATTGGGGGTCATTCTGACCCCGGCGGGCGGCGGGAGCCGCCCGCCTGGAGGAAGCCGCCATATGGCCGCTCCGCGGTCAAAAGACCGCGGAGGCCATTCTGGCTTTCCCGCTGGGCTGGCGGGCGACCGCCAGAAGGCCGCCCGCCAGCCCAGCGGGAAACCCCTCCCCACGAGGAAGCCGGCTCCGAATGGAGCCGGCGGAGTGGAGGATGTGCGACGGGTGCAGTAGCACCAGTCGCGAATTCCAGTGTCTGCAAAGCAGACACTGGAATTCAAAGTGGGGCCCTCTTACGGGGGCCCCTGCAGTGCCCATGCCATTGGCATGGGCACTGCAGGGGCCACTAGGGGCCCCACGACACCCCTCACCGCCATCCTGTTCCTGGCGGTCGGAACCGCCAGGAACAGGATGGCGGTGAGGGGGTCGGAATCCCCCATGGCGGCGCAGCAAGCTGCGGCGCCATGGGGGATTCCCAGGGCAGCGGAAAGCCGGTGGGAGACCGCCGGTTTTCCTGGTCTGACCGCGGCCAAACCCCCGTGGTCAGAATGCCCTGCGGGGCACCTCCAGACTGTTGGCGGTGCTCCCGCATCCCCGGCCCGCCGGGGTCGGAATGACCCCCATTATAGTTAGGTACTGAATGGACTCGTACAAACCTTAGAAATTCAACAGTTATTGTTAGAGTTATTTGAAGTAACTATCACTTGTGCACTAAGGTAGCTATAACCCACACCCCCACCATGTACATTTTTTTAAATAATACATTTACAACAAATGTTACAGTGATATTATCCATTTGAGGTTATGTCCTCTCACTTGGGTCTTTTTGCCATCATTAAAAATGTGTTTTTTAAATCTGTCAGGGTTACAGCCCATCTCCCTCCCCACCCTAATAACAAGTGGTTTGATAAGAGATGCAGAGAGGCCAAAAGCTCCCTGATTGAAGTGCTAAGATCTAAAGATAGAGAAGCAACTGCAAATGCAAGACAAAATGATGTCTCCGTATGCAAGTTATGCAAAAATGAACATGAAGAGGTGTTATGGAGAGAATTGGCCCGGCCCGCTAGGGCCCCTGACCCCAAACGCTTTTAGTCTTTGCTCGCTCGTAGCGATCAAAATCAAGCATCTAAGCCAAAGTGTCATATTTCCCCTGAAGACTGGCTTATCAACTTTAGGGAATTGAATGGCTCCCCTTCTGACTGCGATTTTGCAAGCCCTGGGGGGACATCTTCTCGTCTGGCAGTGAATACTTTGCTACCTTTCTCATTAAAAGAAACTGAGCTTGCCATTACTGCCCAAAAACCAGGGAAGGTTCCCGGGACAGATGGCATCCCCTCGGACATGTACAAAGCAGATTTCAACAATTGGAGCTTGTACATAAATAGGATCTCTAATGCCGTTTTGACAAATGGATCTTGTCCCGGGTCATGGAAAGAAGCTATTATTGTGCCTATACATAGGAAAGGGGAGAGGGGTATACCAGGGAACTATAGACCTATCAGCCTCTTAGAAAACTTGCAAACATTTTTTTGCTACCAGCTACTAAGTAGGCTGAAAAAATAGATAGCGGATAACCATGCACTTAGTCATCTTCAGGCGGGGTTTAGGGACAAAGTTAGCACAATTGACCAGGCTTTCCGTTTTCTCTCCATCAAATGGAAAACAGTTGACATGGATTTAGGCCACCTTTTTGTGGCATTTGTAGATTTGAAGTCAGCTTTTGATCTAGTTCTTCGCCAAAATCTATGGGAAGTTATGAGTAGTGTGTGGGTTCCCAGTCCCATGCTAAATATAATTAGAGATCTTTATACTGGCATTCGTGCTAGAATCCGATGGGGCCTGAAAGGCGAGTTAACATTGGAGTGTCCCACAAATCGTGGTGTGAGACAGGGCTGTGTACTTGCTCTCACACTATTTCTTTTATTTATCAATGTATACATTCCTTATCATATGGAATGCGCTAGTGATGCCCACAGATTGGGAGGGCAAAAGATTCCATGTCTGTTATTTGCAGATGATACATTGCTAATATCAAAAACGGCTACTGGCCTCTCTAACTTGCTCATGAGGTTTGCGGCCTTTTGTAAAGACCATGGCCTAGAAATAAATTCAACAAAAACTAAATACATGGTGTTCGGGGATGCAAAGCAAAAGATGAGGAGACCTATTCGCTTGGAGGGTGTCACACTGGAGAGAGTAGGTGTTTTTGATTATTTAGGATTAAAACTGGAAGACTCATACAAATGGCATGCCCATCTCCAGAAATCAGCAATGTGCCTGAAACAAAGGGTGGGTGGCACTGTGAGATTTGCAGCAAGATCCCCCAGATTTGCCATGATTCCCGCTCTAGAAATATACAAATCTCAAGCAAGGGGGGAGCCTTATATGGAGCCGAGTTGTGGGGCCATTGCAATCTGGAGGACTTGGTAAAGGTGGAAAATAATTTTTTAAAGATGCTGCTCAGAGTTCCATCTAGCACTCCATCTCTGCCAATCCGAATGGATTTAAATCTCCTTCCTATTAGCCAGATTGCCGTCTTAAGCCAACTGCTGTTCTGGATTCGACTTTGGTCATTAGACTCTCTCATTCCATATAGATCAGGGTTGATTAACTTGGTGAGCACCAATTCTGCCACAAAAATTAAGTGGTGCTCTTATATAGAGCGGACCTTTTCTTCTCTCAGCATGGGGAACTATTGGAAGGGCCCTCTTTCTATTCCCAAAAATGCTGTCCAGATATTGAAGGACGCATTTTGGCTTAACGCTCAAACCTCGCATTTGGCAGAAGCTTCCTCCTCCACTATGATTGGCAGTTTTTTTACAAATTAAATGCCATTATGAGTTTGAGCACTTTATGGACATATTACTTTCCCCATTTGCACTTGCCCTGTATATTAGATTTAGAACAGGGTCTCTTCCCCTGTGCACCCTAACTTATAAATGGTTTAATTCAACCAATAAGTCAAAGACATGCCCAATGGGTTGTGAGATTGAAGAATCCTTTTCCGACGTTCTTTTTCAATGCCCTGCATATGCTAAGCAGAGGGCCCTTTGGATCATTCCCTTATGTAATTGTATGGGCCTTAGGAATTGTATACCAGCTTTGAGGATACTCAAATCGGACCCATCTGTGATGTTGGTGTCTTCCGTAGCAAAATTCCTTGAATCTATTTGGCACTTTAGACTTGGAATCTTAAAAGCAAAAACTCAGACACAGATATTAGTAGAAGGCAATGCAGTTTTATAGTTGTTTACTACAACGTATGGTTAGCACTATATCTTAGATAACGCATAACTATTATTGTACGCCTCCACCACATTTGCACATCCAGCTAAATTTTTAGGCATTTTATTATACTTTCTAGCTTCTAGGATTTTAGAGTATTATTTAAAATGTTAATGTTTTTATGTTTTATTCTTATCTTTTTAAATGTTTTGTATTGTGTTTTTATGGTATATTTTTACCAAAAAAAAGCAGAGGATGATTATCAATGATGTTATAAAAGAAGTCATGAGTGTTGTAATGTCTGGGGTAATTAGCAGTGCATGTCAAAGCCAAAAGTTATAGTTACCTTAGGACATGAGTTATACTTACACGAAATAACTCTAAACATAACTGTTAAAAGGTTTTGTGTGCGTAAATTCAGAACCTAACTATAATGTCCCTGTAACCTTTTTTTTTTTGTAAGTGAATTTCTATGGTTTTTGTTATTCTATTTCCTAACTATAAAGTCCCTGTAACCCTTGATTTTTTCAGCAATTGTCGAGGTTTATTTAACGTAAAGTAACTTTGATTACTATATGTTAATCCAATCACCACCACACACGGCTGGTGTTGGTTTGCTGCAGGGCCTGGCCTGTGCCAGACCCTGTGGCCAACTCCCCTAACCACCCATCCCTGCGCATGGCCTTTGTCCATGCGCATTGGGAGTCAGCCACAGGTCAATGTGGCCCCCTCTCCTGGCTGACTTCATCCCCAGGGACCTCGTCCTCCAGGTTCTGACATTCAAAATGTTTTTTTGGGGAAGGGGTTCCACATGACCCCTTCACCCCAGCCAATTTCGGACCTGGGACCTGGGGAAATTACAACAGACACACATACAGTTGAACCCTCAACCTTCAGTGAACTGGTCTGAGTCCTTAACCAGTAGGCCAAAAGTGACTCCTTAGTATATGGTGTCTAGACTTAACTATAACACTGAACCCAAAGATGTTGAGGGGAAAAATACCTCAATGTCACTAGGAAGGTTTAGTAGTCAAAACACTGGAAACTAAACAGACACACTGTCATGAGGTACAATGATTTGAACCTTCAACCTACTGACAGTCCAAGACATTTACCATTAGGCCATAAGGGACCCTGTTTTGCTGTGCCTGAAAACATGAGTATAACATTCTAGTAAACCATTTTTCTAGAGTGACTATTTGAGGTCATTGCATGAAATTATCACTGTAATAACAATCCCACTCTCTCTCTCTTCCATCTCGTTCTGGGATGGAAGAGAAAGAGTATGACAGGACCACGGGGAGCCTTAAGGTCCCCGCAGTCCTAGCTGGCTCCCAGAATCCTGCGTGAGCCAGCACAGCTCCCATAAGCAGGGAGATGCTTTAAATAGCAAGTTCAATGTTTTCATCTATTTTCATCGGTTTCCTTGCACACATATTTGGCCAGGTACTGTGGCCAGCTGCTATAGATGCTGATCTTGGCCCCTGGGGCATGGCCTTTTTAAATTATTTTTTGCGGTGGGAGGGCACACAGCCCCCCTCCCCAAGCCGATCTCGGCCCCATTAACCCCTTACCCTGGGGTCAGGCTTGAACATTTTACTTTTTGGGGTGATTGCGCGGCCTTCTCTCTTAGCCAATTTCATCCCCAGGGACCCCATAGTCCTGGGCTCGGCCATGTCAACTGAGTGCCCCCTTGGGCACCCAGTCAAAATGGTTGGGAACTGTGAGGGCAGCCTGTACCCAGCCGCTGTCGTCCCATCCCGCTTGATGCCTCCTGCAGGAGCCAGCATTGCTATCACAGAGAGGGAGCTGCTAAGATGCAGTTCCCTCTCTCTGAGAGCAGCAGTTTCCTCTGCTTCCTTGCCTGCACGTCTGCAGGCAGGGGAACAGGGACATAGAGAAAACCTCCTTTTCCAGGAAATGAGAGCTGTTTGACAGCTCTCACTTGTTGGAACTGGAGTGTTTGCTCTGACTTGATGGGAATTGCCAAAGCTCCTGCTAAGTCAGAGCAAAGAGCTATGTCCAGGGGGTTGCACCCACCGTACTTAGCAGGAGCTGTCCCTGGGGTGTGGCAGTCTCCAGGGCCATTATTGGCTCCACAAGGGGGTCATATGGCCCCCCTCCTACGTAGCAATTTGCCGTAGGGAGGTGGTGGTCCCGATGGCGGGTGTCTACAATGGAACTCCTATCTTATTTAAATTCAGCCCAGGGAGGTTGCGGTCCCCGGGCCTGTGAGGTGGCTATGCACCCCTACTGCACTCCTTTTAATATTTGCCCCACTGAAGTGGTGGTCCCTGGTGCATAGAGGGCCACCTGACCCCCCCTGCACTTAATTCTAATGTATTTGGCTCAAGGGACTGGCAGTCCATGGGGCTTCAGGGGGCCAGATGCCCCACTTGCATTTAATTCTAATGTTTTTGACCCCAGGGAGGTGGCAGTCCCCATAGATGTAGGGGCTGAGTAGCCCCCATGCATTTAATTCTAATGTATTTGGCCCCGGAGAGGTGGTTAGCCCTGGGCCGCAGTAGGGCCTGCACTTAATTCTATCTTTGGCTCCAAAGAAGTGGTGGTCCCCAGGGCTGCAGGTGGGTTGATGGTTGTCCGGCATTTAACTCTATGTCCGGCCCAAGGGAAATGTGGTCCCAGGGTCTGCTGGGGAGCCGGGTGGCCCCTCACATTTAATACTGTGACTGGCGCCAGGGAGGTAGTAGTCCCTGGGGCTGCTGGGAGGCCTGGTAGCCCTCATGCATTTAATTCTAATATATTTGACCCCAGGAGGTGGCAGTGCTGGGGTCAGGCAGTCCCACACTTTTAATTTTGTCTTTAGCCCCAGGGAGGGGGTGGTCCTTGGGGTTGCTGGGGGCCAGGCATTTAATACTATGTTCGGCCACAGGGAGATGGTGATCCACAGGTCTGCTAGAGGGCTGTGGTCCTACCAGCATTTAATATTGCATTTGGCCTCAGTGAGGTGGCGGTTCCCAGGGCTGTGGGGGTACTGGGTAGCCCACCCACATTTCATTCTATGTTTGGCCCTGGGGACAAGGTGGTCCACGGAGCTGTGGGGGTGCCGAATGGCTCCTTGAATTTAATACTGTTTTGGCCCCAGGGAGGTGGTGTCCCCAGGCCCTGGGGGGCCCCTGCATTCAATACTGTGTTTGGCTTTGGAAGGTGGCAGTCTTTGGCACTTCAGTAAGCCGAGGCAGAGGGCCCTGTGCACCCCCTCCTTATTTTTGACATACTCCTGGTACCTGGCCCACCAGGAGGGCTTTATTTAAAGAAGCACAGGAGCCCTTGCTTGTTCACCATGACTCTCAGTGAAATAAATAAAAAAAACAATACTTTTTTGCCCTGAAAGGAGATTCCTCTGGAACCCCAGCACCAGAGCTAAGGAGTGTGTGGTATCTCTACTCTGGCCCCTTTTCTTTTTTTTCTTTTTTTCTTTTTCGAGTCTCAAGATGGCTGCCAACACTTCCTTGTTGAAGTGTTGACAGCCAATCAGGTGTAATTCCCTCTGGTGGTTCTGATGCTATTTCTGTTTGGAATTCCAATGGAAAAAGAACCCAATACTCCCACATCAGAAGAAAAGTTTGGTGGCCATCTTATAATGTCAAAACAATGCAATTAATCCATTTATATCAAAAGATCTTTTTTCTTTTTATCTTGTTTTATTTTTCCTTTTCTCTTATTTTCTTTTCTTCCTTTTTCTTTGTGTCTTTTTCCGTATTATGAAGCTATTACTAATCAACACCCTCTCCCCATCATTATAACTACACAATTCTGTTTGGCAATCCTATATTCTCAATTGTAGCTGTCACCCTTATGACCAGTGTTCAATATCATTATCATTGTCATCTGAGACAAACGATGAAGAGAGAAACGATACAAGCAATATCGATATTCTTATCTACTTATATCATAACCATCCCTCACTTCTTTGTAAAAACTTTTTGTTTGAAATTATTCCACTCTGCTGTAATGTCAATTCCACCCAAGTGGGCTGACTCACATATAAACTTCTCAAAATCCCATACCAGAAACTCATAATACAACAATTCCACTGCACAATGGTCACCATAATTAAATATTTTCTCTATTCTGTAGTATTCTCTTTAACTGGTCCTTTCGTAACTGCACAATGGAAATAGAAATAGTTAAAATACATAAACAGCCTGCTAACAAAGGAAGATAGTGGGAGGGACATCAGACATCATCATCAAATGAATACATGTAACTCCGTATCCATATTCAGCCCATTCGGTTTTTAAGATGTACCTCGCTTCCAATCTTCTCAATGCTCTTTCTCTATTTCCACCCCTGGGGCTTCTGGGAACGGTATCTATTTCAATCTGCCTATATGCCTCTGATGTTTTTTTCCAAAAATGTCTGGCTATTGGATAAGCATTATCTCTGGTCTTAATTGCCCTCAAATGCTGCAAAATCAGTTCATGTGCCTGTAGAATCATACTCCCCGCATACCCCAAATCACACTCACATTTCAACATATATACAGCAAGTTAAATTTTGCCTGTCAAGTGTTTGTTTATCATCCATTCCTGTCCAAAGAGTGGTCTTATTGATGTTATAGACCCATATCAACAGGCCCTACACTTATTACACTTAAAGGGGCCTACATCTGATTCCAGCCACATACTACTCTACTTTTTATGTTACTCTTTACCAATCTATCCTTAAAGGATTTATCTCTTCGATAGGCAATCTGAGATTTAACTGGAATACTATCTGCAATTACTGTTTCACTCCTTAACAGAGACCAATGTTTCTGAAACATTTTTCTTACTGAAAGGTGATCTCTATTGTAGGTGGTAATGAACCTGACCACTCTCCTCTTCAAATTCTCCTTACGGCTTTTCATTAAACAACACTTCTTCAAGTCTTTGCATTTCCACTCTTTTGCTTGCTTCTTTAAACACATTCTCACTGCATCCCCTATGCCTGAATCTTTCCTTCATCTAACTACTCACCTTCCTAACCTCCCTCTGTGTAACATATTATTTTAGCTCTTAACAATTCTCCATAGGGAATACCCCTTTTCAGACCCTCTAGATGGCAGATTGCCCCATGTGACACAGTGTTCCCTGATGTCTCCTTCCTATGAATACTCATGACAATCTATCCATCTTTGTTGTCAATAGCTATATCCACAAATTCACTATGAAAGGCACTAATGTTACTGGTCAGTTTCAGATTTAGTTTGTTGTCATTCAACATTTTCAATGAACGATTGGGACGAACTTAGGTCTCCCCGTCCATATCACAAGCGGATCATCTATGAACCTGATCAAACACAATGGCGGTCATTACGAACATGAAGGTCTGGACCACCATGCCGGCAGTGTTGGTAATTTCCGCCACCGGCATGGCGGTCCAGACCACTGGGGTGGGCATGGATAACCGGGGTGGGCATGGATAATTCGTTCTGAACTACAAATAAGTAAAATATCTTGAACATTAGAACTGAGTTTTTAAAGTAATGTACTTCCTTTTTTAATATGTCAAAATATTTAACAAATGATAGCTTTTATGAAATATTGTATTTATTGTTCTAATCGTTAGCACTGTTAATTTTATAAGTATTATGACGTGTAGCATGTCTTTTATGATGAAATATCGAATAAAGACTTCATTGACTTGACTTGTAGGTGGTAATGAACCTGACCACTCTCCTCTTCAAATTCTCCTTACCAGGCTTTTCATTAAACAACACTTCTTCAAGTCTTTGCATTTCCACTCTTTTGCTTGCTTCTTTAAACACATTCTCACTGCATCCCCTACGCCTGAGTCTTTCCTTCATCTAACTACTCACCTTCCTAACATCCCTCTGTGTAACATATTATTTTAGCTCTTAACAATTCTCCATAGGGAATACCCCTTTTCAGACTCTCTAGATGGCAGATTGCCCCATGTCAGTGTTCCCTGATGTCTCCTTCCTATGAATACTCATGACAATCTATCCATCTTTGTTGTCAATAGCTATATCCACAAATTCACTATGAAAGGCACTAATGTTACTGGTCAGTTTCAGATTTAGTTTGTTGTCATTCAACATTTTCAATGAACGATTGGGACGAACTTAGGTCTCCCCGTCCATATCACAAGCGGATCATCTATGAACCTGATCAAACACAATGGCGGTCATTACGAACATGGAGGTCTGGACCACCATGCCGGCAGTGTTGGTAATTTCCGCCACCGGCATGGCGGTCCAGACCACCATATAAGGAATGTGGCTGAACCACCACGTAAGAAATGCCGGCTTTGCCAGGCTTCCGCCACCAAGCAGCCTGGCGGTGGCGGCGTTTCTGATCGAACTGGGCAGCACTGCAAGCAGCGCTGCCCGCCGGATAGTGAGTCAGGTTCCACCAGCCTTTCCCTGGCGGTTTACACCGCCAGGGAATGGCTGGCAGAATGAGTGACTCGGGGCACCCCTGGGTGCCCCTGCACTGACCATGCACTTAGCCTGGGCAGTGCAGGGGTCCCTATGCACAGCCCCATCGCGCAGTTCACTTCCTGATTTACAGGCAGTGACATGCACGACAGGTGCTGCTGCACTCGCTGCACTGCTACATTGCTGCCGGCTCCTTTGGAAGCTGGTGTCAATGCTCAGGCCCTGCATCCAGCTGTACTGGCTGGTGGAAACACTGTGTCCGCCCGCCGGCCCTGCTGGATGTTCTTTATGTGGCCAGCGGGGGGTTCTGCGCAATGGTGGTCTTCTTTTGACCTTCAGTGCTGAACTCAGGGGGTTTCCCCGCCGAGTTCATAATGAACCTCAATATCTGTTGAGGATGGATCAAAGACCACCTGCTCCTCCCACCAGCACAAATGAAAAATTGCATAGTTAGGGGTGAAGCAGGTACACATTGCAGTCCTATGCTCTTGCATGTAAATTTGTCCATCAAATAAGAAAATGTTTCTAGTCAAACATAATTCAACCATTTCGACCAGCATTTTACTGTGCTCATAAAATCTGATGGGGCTTGCCCTCTAGAAGTATTTCACTGCTATTGGACCATCTTGGTGAACTATTCTGATGTACAGTGCTGATTCATCCTAAGTAATCATTAACATATCTGATTCCCATACAATGTCGAACATTCTCTTGACAAATTCCATTGATTCTTTTATATATGATGGGAGTTTAGATACAAAAGGTCTCAAATAAAAATCATCAAATAAAATGCATGACAACATCATTAATTTGCAGTAAAAAGTTTTTTAAATGCTTTTTTGCACTGGGGAGGTTCCTCTCCCCAGCACTAGAACTAAGGGGCCAGGGAGACTCTAACCTGGCTCCTTGTGTTTTCTTTATCTTTTTTTGTGGGACTTGGCTCAAGTTGAGTCCAAAGATGGCTGCCAACACTTCCTGGTTTGAAGTGTTGGCAGGCAATCAGATCTGTGCATTTGCCATGCACGAGCTCTT
This sequence comes from Pleurodeles waltl, assembly GCF_031143425.1. Classification (NCBI taxonomy): domain Eukaryota; kingdom Metazoa; phylum Chordata; class Amphibia; order Caudata; family Salamandridae; genus Pleurodeles; species Pleurodeles waltl. Next base: position 224,204,050 of record NC_090443.1, read on the forward strand.
AAACTTCACGAAGTTGTTGCAACCTCAGATACACAAATTTGTTTTCCTTTTAATACCTCAAAAGCTACTGAAAGGATTTACACCAAATAAGCAAAAGCACAGTCTGCGTAACGAAAGCAGGCTTTCTGACAAATTTGGCGTAATTGTGTAGTGTTTCAAGCTGTATCTTTGTTCAAAGGTCCTATTAGAATTAACACAGGCCTTTTTTGAACCCTCCCTTTTTCTAAACCCCCACTTGACAGATCACCCCGAAACTCTCTGAGACTCTTTTTTTTGGAAACTTTTGTGAAGATTCTTCAAACGGTGCCAAAGATATAGGCAAGTCAAAAAATGTTTTTCCTATGGAAACATGGTCCTAACTATCGACCGCCAGAAGGTATATATATATATATATATATATATATATGTTGGACCTGGCCCTTTTTGCAGGTACATCCCCAATCTTTTGCCTCCTTCCTCCTATTTTGTCTGACCAATTTTTGTTGGCTTTAGGACTCTGGGCACTTTACCACTGCTAACCAGTGCTAAAGTGCATATGCTCTCTGTATAAATTGCATTGTTGATTGGCTTTACCATGATTGGCATATTTTATTTAGTAGTAAGTCCCTAGTAAAGTGCACTAGAGGTGCCAGGGCCTGTAAATCAAATGTTACTAGTGGGCCTGCAGCAATGGTTGTGCCACCCATATGAGTAGCCCTGGAAATATGGCTCAGACCTGCCACTGCAGTGTCTGTGTGTACAGATTTAAACTGCCAGTTTGACCTAGCATGTTTACCCACTTGCCAGGCCTAAAGGTTCCCTTTTTCTACATGTAAGGCACTCCTAAGGTGGGCCCTAAGTAGCCCCATGTTAAAGGTGGGACATGTACTTACATGTTTTACATGTCCTGACAGTGAAATACTGCCAAATTCAGTTTTCACTGTTGGAAAGCCTATCTCTCTCAGACGGTAACATGGGGGCTGGCTTGAAATGTTATTAAAGTGCAGATTAACTTAGGGAGTAGATATAAATGTTGAGTTTACAGTCTCTGAGCTCACATTAAAAAAATACATCTTTTAGTGAAGTTGGTTTTTAGATTGTGTGTCTAAAAATGCCACTTTTAGAAAGTAGGCATTTTCTTGCTTCAACTATTCTGTGACTGCCTGTTTCTGCATTCCTTGTCTGGGTCAATTTGACATTTGGGCTGTTTGTAAATCCCCTCTAGACAGTGACACAAAGGGAGCTGGGGTGTAGCCTGCATATCCTGATGAGCCATCCGTGCTAGAGTGGAGGGAGAAGTGGTCACTTACACCTGAATGGGCTGTGCCGACCCTCTTCCAATGCAGTCTCCAACCCCCTCGTGTGAGTCTAGAGTCTTGCAAACAAGAGAGACTTCCGTTTGAAGTTTGCCATCTTCAAAGGCAGAAAGGGGTATAAGTATTGGACCCGAAACCCCTAAAAACTGGACCACATCTGTAATTAAGAGGAACCTCTGCAAAGAAGAAGAACTGAAGAGCTGAGGAGAAGTGCTGCCCCTGCCTGTGACTGTGCTTTGTTGGGCTATCCTGCAGTTTCTGCTTCTGCCTGTGAAAGGGGACAAAGACTGGACTTTGTTGTGCATTCCTGCTTGAGAAGAATCTCCAAGGGCTTGAACTGAGCTTGCCTCCTTTTCTTAAAGTCTCAGGGCCATCAAAGAGTTCCCCTGCCAACACCTGGACCCTCTACTGAGACTCCTGCTCTGCCAAGTGGTGCCCTATCTAGTCCCTAGACCCTTGAATGGTGAAATTGGCAGACAAGAACTGAAAATCCATGCATAGAGCACCATGCATGGAAATTTTCGACATACATTTTGTAACGTGGCTGATAAATGACGTGCCGCTTGCTTCACGGCTGAAGTCGATGTTCCACCTGCATCGCGGCAGGAAGATCGACACAGCACGGCTGGAGAAAAGGTGTGCAACACTTGCTTAAGGAACTTGATAACCATGCATGGTCGTTTTCTGATACAATGCAACTGGATTTTCCACGCATCATCCCTGGGTGTCCAAGTCAACCTGACTCTGCCCAGATCTGAGGTGCCCCATCTAGAAATTGATTCATCGCTCTCTTGCGAAGGATGACGCATCACCTACCCAACCGGAGAAGGAAACAATGCATGGCTTCACTTGTGAGTAAGGAATCAGCACATTGCTACCCAACGCACGCTAGCCCGTGAGGGTTTCATTTTTTATGCTAACCACATACTTTGTGTAACAACAGCATTCTCATTATGACATTGGCGGTAAATTCCGCTTACCGCCACACTGAAGGCTGCCATGACACTGCTGTGGTGGCGGATATCTGTTCACCGTATTATGACACACACACACCAATCCGACAGAATACTGCCAAATACACAAATCTGCCAGACCAAAGGTCATTGCTAAAGTGGCAGTCCCAACACCCATACCGTTACGCCAATAAAACAACATCCATCACATTATGTCCCAGGAATCATCACGGCAGACATTCAACGGCAGTAAACCATTGGTGGTACATACCGCCGCGCTCAGAATGAACACCCAAAAACAAAACACAACATTGGCCTATACCAAATGCACACACACCTGACACCCATACACTCATCATACCTACACACCCACACCACTATAAAACACACATCTACATTCCCCACAACCCCTTACGAACACCAGTTCCTACCAGGAGACTGAGAAGAAGAGCACAGAGACAACTAGACACACCCACCACTTACACCCATACACCCCTCACGCACTCCACATCACACACCCCACCACATTACCCAACACACCCTCACAAAGACACATCACACAACACCCATGGCACCACAAAGGCACCACCGTTTCACTGAGGAGAAGGTAAGGGTCATGGTGGAGGAAATTGTCAGGGTACAGCCACAGTTCTTTGAAGCACAGGTGTAGGAAAGTACCATCTTGCCTGGCATGTTACCCCAATATTTCACTGTATATATGTTGTTTTAGTTGTATGTGTCACTGGGACCCTGCCAGCCAGGGCCCCAGTGCTCATAAGTGTGCCCTGTATGTGTTACCTGTGTTATGACTAACTGTCTCACTGAGGCTCTGCTATCCAGAACCTCAGTGGTTATGCTCTCTCATTTCTTTCCAAATTGTCACTAACAGGCTAGTGACCAATTTCACCAATTTACATTGGCATACTGGAACACCCTTATAATTCCCTAGTATATGGTACTGAGGTACCCAGGGTGTTGGGGTTCCAGGAGATCCCTATGTGCTGCAGCATTTCTTATGCCACCCATAGGGAGCTCTGACAATTCCTCCACAGGCCTGCTACTGCAGCCTGAGTGAAATAACGTACACGTTATTTCACAGCCATTTACCACTGCACTTAAGTAACTTATAAGTCACCTATATGTCTAACCTTTACCTGGTAAAGGTTGGGTGCTAAGTTACTTAGTGTGTGGGCACCCTGGCATGAGCCAAGGTGCTCCCACATTGTTCAGGGCAAATTCCCCGGACTTTGTGAGTGCGGGGACACAATTACACGCGTGCACCATACATATGTCACGACGTATGTATAGCGTCACAATGGTAACTCCGAACATGGCCATGTAACATGTCTAAGATCATGGAATTGTCATCCCAATGCCATTCTGGCATTGGGGAGACAATTCCATGATCCCCCGAGTCTCTAGCTCAGACCCGGGTACTGCCAAACTACCTTTCCCGGGGTTTCACTGCAGCTGCTGCTGCTGCCAACCCCTCAGACAGGTTTCTGCCCTCCTGGGGTCCAGCCAGGCTTGGCCCAGGAAGGCAGAACAAAGGACTTCCTCAGAGAGAGGGTGTTACACCCTCTCCCTTTGGAAAAAGGTGTCAGGGCTGGGGAGGAGTAGCCTCCCCCAGCCTCTGGAAATGCTTTGATGGGCACAGATGGTGCCCATCTCTGCATAAGCCAGTCTACACCGGTTCAGGGATCCCCCAGCCCTGCTCTGGCGCGAAACTGGACAAAGGAAAGGGGAGTGACCACTCCCCTGACCTGCACCTCCCCTGGGAGGTGTCCAGAGCTCCTCCAGTGTGCTCCAGACCTCTGCCATCTTGGAAACAGAGGTGCTGCTGGCACACTGGACTTCTCTGAGTGGCCAGTGCCAGCAGGTGACGTCAGAGACTCCTTCTGATAGGCTCCTCCAGGTGTTGGTAGCCTACCCTCTCTCCTAAGTAGGCAAACCTCATTTTTGGCTATTTAGGATCTCTGCTTTGGGGAATTCTTTAGATATTGAATGCAAGAGCACATCAGAGTTCCTGTGCATCTCTCTCTTCACCTTCTGCCAAGGAATCGACTGCTGACCGAGCTGGAAGCCTGCAAAACTGCAACAAAGTAGCAAAGACGACTACTGCGACCTTGTAACGCTGATCCTGCCGCCTTCTCGACTGTTTTCCTGGTGGTGCATGCTGTGGGGGTAGTCTGCCTCCTCTCTGCACTAGAAGCTCCGAAGAAATCTCCAGTGGGTCGACGGAATCTTCCCCCTGCAACCGCAGGCACCAAAGAACTGCATCACTGGTCCTCTGGGTCTCCTCTCAGCACGACGAACGAGGTCCCTTGAACTCAGCAACTCTGTCCAAGTGACTCCCACAGTCCAGTGACTCTTCAGTCCAAGTTTGGTGGAGTTAAGTCCTTGCCTTCCCATGCTAGACTGCATTGCTGGGAACCATGTGTTTTGCAGCTACTCCGGCTCCTGTGCACTCTTCCAGGATTTCCTTTGTGCACAGCCAAGCCTGGTTCCCCGGCACTCTAACCTGCAGTGCACGACCTCCTGAGTTGTCCTCCGGCGTCGTGGGACCCTCTTTTGTGACTTTGGGTGAGCTCCGGTTCACTCCTCTTCGTAGTGCCTGTTCCAGCACTTCTGCGGGTGCTTCTTGCTTCTGAATGGGCTCTTTGTCTTGCTGGATGCCCCCTCTGACTCCTCACACAATTGGCGACATTCTGGTCCCTCCTGGGCCACAGCAGCATCCAAAAACCCTAACCACGACCCTTGCAGCTAGCAAGGCTTGTTTGAGGTCTTTCTGCACAGAATCACCTCTGCACGACTCTTCACGACGTGGGACATCCATCCTCCAAAGGGGAAGTTTCTAGCCCTTGTCATTCTTGCAGAATCCACAGCTTCTACCATCCAGTGGCAGCTTCTTTGCACCTACAGCTGGCATTTCCTGGGCATCTGCCCACTCCCGACTTGATCGTGACTCTTGGACTTGGTCCCCTTGTTCCACAGGTACTGTCGTCAGGAAATCCATTGTTGTTGCATTGCTGGTGTTGGTCTTCCTTGCAGAATTCCCCTATCACGACTTCTGTGCTCTTTGGGGAACTTAGGTGCACTTTGCACCCACTTTTCAGGGTCTTGGGGTGGGCTATTTTTCTAACCCTCACTGTTTTCTTACAGTCCCAGCGACCCTCTACAAGGTCACATAGGTTTGGGGTCCATTCGTGGTTCGCATTCCACTTCTAGAGTATATGGTTTGTGTTGCCCCTATCCCTATGTGCCCCCTTTGCATTCTACTGTGACTATACATTGCTTGCACTGTTTTCTATTGCTATTACTGCATATTTTGGTATTGTGTATATATAGCTTGTGTATATTTGCTATCCTCATACTGAGGGTACTCACTGAGATACTTTGGCATATTGTCATAAAAATAAAGTACCTTTATTTTTAGTATATCTGATTATTGTGTTTTCTTATGATATTGTGCATATGATACTAGTGGTACTGTAGGAGCTTTACTCGTCTCCTAGTTCAGCCTAATCTGCTCTGCTAAGCTACCTTTTCTATCAGCCTAAGCTGCTAGACACCCCTCTACACTAATAAGGGATACCTGGGCCTGGTGCAAAGTGTAAGTACCCCTTGGTACCCACTACAAGCCAGTCCAGCCTCCTACATTGGTTGTGCAGCGGTGGGATAAGTACTTGCAACTACTTACCACTTTGTCATTTTGTACTTTTCATAAGAGAAAAATATACAAAACAAGTTCAGTGTATGTACACCTAACCAAACAGTTTTGCTTTTCTTCTCTTACTCTTTTGCTAAGTGCTGAAAAGTACCTCTAAAACTTTCAAAACGTTCTTTAAAAGTTTTAAAGGTTTTTTTGTTTTTTCTGTCCTTTCAAAAGTTCTGAAAAACTTTTTCTTTCTTTTTCTGTCCCTTAAACCTTTTCTATTATGTCTGGTACAGGTCAAACTCTGGATCTGTCCAAGACTGCTTATGACCACCTTAGCTGGAAAGCAGCAAGGAGTCTCTGCGTTGAAAGAGGTTTAGGGGTAGGGAAGAATCCCTCTAGAGAACTATTAGTTAACATGCTCACTGAACAAGATAAGACCTTAGTTGGCACTTCTGGTGAGAGATTAGCTGATGGTTCCCACACTGATTCTGGGGCACACCCAGGGAAAGGGTTAGAAGGGGACCTTCCCAGCCTGCCCCCTAGCAAGCCACCTAGCATGGCTGGTACAAATGTGAGTTCCCATCACATTAGGAGTGTTACTTCTGTAGGCCAGAATGTTAGAGTGCCATCTGTTAGGGACAGGTCTCCCTCTGTTCATTCACACCATTATTCTGTGTCAAGGCATGCCCAACCCACCCTCCCTGAAGACAGAATGTTAGAAAGGGAACTCATTAGATTGAGAGTGGAAGAGTCCAGGCTGAAGCTTAAAAAGCAACAGCTGGATCTAGACAGGGAAGCATTTGAATTAGAAAAAGAAAGACAGAGGTTGGGGTTTGGACCCCATGGTGGCAGCAGCAGTATTCCAAATAGTCATCCTGTAAAAGAGCATGATTCTAGGAATCTGTACAAGATAGTTCCCCCTTACAAGGAGGGGGATGACATTAACAAGTGGTTTGCTGCACTTGAGAGGGCCTGTGTTGTACAGGAGGTCCCTCAAAGGCAGTGTGCTGCTATCCTATGGCTATCTTTTAGTGGAAAGGGTAGGGATAGGCTCCTTACTGTTAAGGAAAGTGATGCCAATAATTTTACAGTTCTTAAGAATGCATTCCTAGATGGTTATGGCTTAACCACCGAAAAGTACAGGATCAAGTTCAGAGAAACCAAAAAGGAGTCTAAACAAGACTGGGTAGACTTTGTTGACCATTCAGTGAAGGCCTTGGAGGGGTGGTTACATGGCAGTAAAGTTTCTGACTATGAAAGCCTGTATAACTTAATCCTGAGAGAGCATATTCTTAATAATTGTGTGTCTGATTTGTTACACCAGTACCTGGTAGACTCAGATCTGACCTCTCCCCAAGAATTGGGAAAGAAGGCAGACAAATGGGTCAGAACAAGGGTGAACAGAAAAGTTCATACAGGGGGTGACAAGGATGGCAAGAAGAAGGATGGTAAGTCTTCTGACAAGGGTGGGGACAAATAAAAAAATGAGTCTTCATCAGGCCCACAAAAACACTCTGGTGGGGGGGGTGGGCCCAAATCCTCTTCAAATCAAAACAAAGAAAAGAAACAATGGTGCTATTTATGTAAAATAAAAGGACATTGGACAACTGATCCCAGTTTCCCAAAGAAAAGCACCAAGCCTCCTACCACTACAACCCCTGCTGCTACACCTAGTGCCCCTAGTAATAGCAGTGGTGGTGGGAGCAAACCTTCTAATAGCCTATCCAAGGGAGTAGCTGGGCTCACTTTTGGTAATTTAGTTGGGGTTGGTCTTGTTAGGGAGACCACAGAGGCTGTGTTAGTCTCTGAGGGGGCCATTGATTTGGCCACCTTGGTTGCTTGTCCCCTTAATATGGATAAGTACAAGCAACTTCCCCTAATAAATGGTGTTGAGGTTCAGGCCTACAGGGACACAAGTGACAGTGTTACCATGGTAATAGAGAAACTGGTCCAACCTGAACAACACCTACTTGGTCACCAGTACCAAGTGACTGATGCTCATAACAACACTCTTAGCCACCACATGGCTGTTGTGAATCTCAACTGGGGGGGGGGTTACTGGTCCAAAGAAAGTTGTGGTTGCCTCAGATTTACCTGTAGACTGTCTACTAGGGAACGATTTAGAGACATCAGCTTGGGCAGAAGTGGAGTTGGAGGCTCATGCAGCAATGCTGGGCATTCCAGGGCATATTTTTGCTTTGACAAGGGCTCAGGCCAAAAAGCAAAAAGGACAGGGTGACTTGGATCCTGGAAGAATGGACCAAGTGCTCCCTAAAGCTAGGGTTAATAAAGGTAAAACACTACCTACTATCCCTCCCTCTACAGTGGATTCGACTTCTGAGGAAGAAGAATTTCCACCCTGTGCAGAACCTACACCAGAGGAGCTGGAAGCAGACACTGCTGAGCTTTTGGGTGGAGGGGGGCCTGCCAGGGAGGAGCTGAGTGTGGCACAGCAGACCTGTCCCACACTAGAGGGTTTAAGACATCAAGCTGTCAAACAAGCAAATGGGGATGTCAGTGACTCTCACAGAGTTTACTGGGAGGACAACCTCTTGTATACTGAAGCAGGGGATCCAAAACCTGGAGCTGCCAGGAGATTGGTGATTCCTCAGCAATACAGAGAGTTCCTCCTAACTCTAGCCCACAACTTTCCCTTAGCTGGACATTTAGGGCAAATGAAAACTTGGGACAGGCTTGTTCCCTTGTTTCATTGGCCTAGAATGTCAGAGGACACAAAGGAATTTTGTAAGTCCTGTGAAACCTGTCAAGCCAGTGGCAAGACAGGTGGCACTCCAAAGGCACCCCTTATTCCACTGCCTGTGGTTGGGGTTCCCTTTGAAAGGGTAGGGGTTGACATAGTTGGCCCCCTGGACCCTCCTACTGCTTCAGGCAATAGGTTTATCTTGGTGATAGTGGACCATGCCAACAGATATCCTGAAGCAATTCCTCTAAGGACCACTACAGCTCCTGCAGTGGCAAAGGCCCTCCTGGGAATCTTTTCCAGGGTGGGCTTCCCAAAAGAGGTGGTATCAGACAGGGGAAGCAATTTTATGTCTGCTTACTTAAAGGCCATGTGGAAGGAATGTGGTGTTACATACAAGTTCACCACACCCTATCATCCACAAACAAATGGAATGGTTGAGAGGTTTAATAAAACTCTCAAAGGAATGATAATGGGACTCCCTGAAAAACTCCGCAGGAGATGGGATGTCCTGTTACCTTGCCTCCTTTTTGCTTACAGGGAGGTACCCCAGAAAGGAGTGGGCTTCAGCCCCTTTGAACTCCTATTTGGACACCCTGTGAGAGGTCCTCTAACACTTGTGAAGGAGGGTTGGGAACAACCTCTAAAAGCTCCAAAGCAAGACATAGTGGACTATGTACTTGGCCTAAGATCTAGGATGGCTGAGTACATGAAAAAGGCCAGTTAAAACCTTCAGGCCAGCTAGGAGCTCCAAAAGCAATGGCATGACCAGAAGGCTGTTCTGATTCAGTACCAACCAGGGCAGAAAGTGTGGGTCTTGGAGCCTGTGGCCCCAAGAGCACTCCAAGACAAATGGAGTGGACCCCACATAATTGTTGAAAAGAAGGGAGAAGTCACCTACTTGGATGACTTAGGTACTGCCAGGAGTCCCCTTAGGGTGCTCCATGTCAATCGCCTGAAACCCTACTATGACAGGGCTGATCTCACCCTGCTCATGGCAACAGATGAAGGACAGGAAGAAGAGAGTGACCCTCTCCCTGATCTCTTCTCTTCCACAGAACAAGATGCTCTAGTGGAAGGTGTAGTACTGGCAGATTGTCTTACTGCTGAGCAGAAAGACCACTGCATAAATCTCCTGGGTCAGTTTTCTGAACCCTTTTCTACTGTGCCAGGCACCACTTCTTGGTGTGAGCACACTATAGATACTGGAGACAGCTTGCCTGTCAAAAGTAAGATCTATAGGCAGCCTGACCATGTCAGGGACTGCATAAAACAAGAGGTGCAGAAAATGCTTGAACTGGGAGTGGTTGAGCACTCTGAAAGTCCATGGGCCTCTTCTGTGGTACTTGTACCAAAACCTCATTCCAAAGATGGTAAAAGGGAAATGAGATTTTGTGTTGACTACAGAGGTCTCAACCAGGTAACTAAAACTGATGCTCACCCTATACCCAGGTCAGATGAGCTAATAGATACACTGGCATCTGCCATGTATCTAAGCACCTTTGATTTGACTGCAGGGTATTGGCAGATCAAGTTATCAGAGGATGCTAAAGCAAAAACTGCATTTTCAACCATTGGAGGGCATTACCAATTCACAGTAATGCCTTTTGGATTGAAAAATGCACCTGCCACTTTTCAGAGGTTGGTGAATACAGTCCTGCAAGGACTGGAAGCTTTTAGTACAGCATATCTAGATGATATAGCTGTCTTTAGCTCCAGCTGGGATGATCACCTGGTCCACCTATGGAAAATTGTGCAGGCCCTGCAGAAGGCAGGCCTCACTATCAAGGTTTCAAAGTGGCAGATAGGGCAGGGAAAAGTGGTTTATCTGGGACACCTGGTAGGTGGAGAACAGATTGCACCACTTCAGGGGAAAATCCAAACTATTATAGATTGGGTTCCCCCTACAACTCAGACTCAGGTGAGAGCCTTTTTAGGCCTCACTGGGTACTACAGGAGGTTCATAAAGAACTATGGCTCCACTGCAGCCCCTCTTAATGACCTCACATCTAAGAAAATGCCTAAAAAGGTATTATGGACAGCAAACTGTCAGAAAGCTTTTGAGGAGCTGAAGCAGGCCACGTGCTCTGCACCTGTCCTGAAAAGCCCCTGTTACTCCCAAAAATTCATTGTCCAAACTGATGCATCTGAATTAGGGGTAGGGGCAGTCTTATCACAACTTAATTCTGAGGGCCAGGATCAACCTGTTGCTTTTATCAGCAGGAGGTTGACCCCTAGAGAAAAGCGTTGGTCTGCCATAGAGAGGGAGGCCTTTGCTGTGGTCTGGGCGCTGAAGAAGTTGAGGCCATACCTGTTTGGTACTCACTTCATTGTTCAGACAGACCACAAACCTCTACTTTGGCTAAAACAAATGAAAGGTGAAAATCCTAAATTGTTGAGGTGGTCCATAGCCCTACAGGGAATGGACTATACAGTGGAACATAGACCTGGGAGTACCCACTCCAATGCAGATGGACTCTCCAGATATTTCCACTTAGAAAATGAAGACTCATCAGGTCATGGCTAGTCTTATTGTCCTTCGTTTGGGGGGGGTTGTGTAGCAAAGTACCATCTTGCCTGGCATGTTACCCCCATATTTCACTGTATATATGTTGTTTTAGTTGTATGTGTCACTGGGACCCTGCCAGCCAGGGCCCCAGTGCTCATAAGTGTGCCCTGTATGTGTTACCTGTGTTATGACTAACTGTCTCACTGAGGCTCTGCTATCCAGAACCTCAGTGGTTATGCTCTCTCATTTCTTTCCAAATTGTCACTAAGAGGCTAGTGACCAATTTCACCAATTTACATTGGCATACTGGAACACCCTTATAATTCCCTAGTATATGGCATTGAGGTACCCAGGGTGTTGGGGTTCCAGGAGATCCCTATGGGCTGCAGCATTTCTTATGCCACCCATAGGGAGCTCTGACAATTCCTCCACAGGCCTGCTACTGCAGCCTGAGTGAAATAACGTACACGTTATTTCACAGCCATTTACCACTGCACTTAAGTAACTTATAAGTCACCTATATGTCTAACCTTTACCTGGTAAAGGTTGGGTGCTAAGTTACTTAGTGTGTGGGCACCCTGGCACGAGCCAAGGTGCTCCCATATTGTTCAGGGCAAATTCCCCGGACTTTGTGAGTACGGGGACACCATTACACGCGTGCACTATACATATGTCACGACACATGTATAGCGTCACAATGGTAACTCCGAACATGGCCATGTAACATGTCTAAGATCATGGAATTGTCACCCCAATGCCATTCTGGCATTGGGGAGACAATTCCATGATCCCCCGAGTCTCTAGCTCAGACCCGGGTACTGCCAAACTACCTTTCCCGGGGTTTCACTGCAGCTGCTGCTGCCAACCCCTCAGACAGGTTTCTGCCCTCCTGGGGTCCAGGCAGCCCTGGCCCAGGAAGGCAGAACAAAGGACTTCCTCAGAGAGAGGGTGTTACACCCTCTCCCTTTGGAAAAAGGTGTCAGGGCTGGGGAGGAGTAGCCTCCCCCAGCCTCTGGAAATGCTTTGATGGGCACAGATGGTGCCCATCTCTGCATAAGCCAGTCTACACCGGTTCAGGGATCCCCCAGCCCTGCTCTGGTGCGAAACTGGACAAAGGAAAGGGGAGTGACCACTCCCCTGACCTGCACCTCCCCTGGGAGGTGTCCAGAGCTCCTCCAGTGTGCACCAGACCTCTGCCATCTTGGAAACAGAGGTGCTGCTGGCACACTGGACTGCTCTGAGTGGCCAGTGCCAGCAGGTGACGTCAGAGACTCCTTCTGATAGGCTCCTCCAGGTGTTGCTAGCCTATCCTCTCTCCTAAGTAGCCAAACCTCCTTTTCTGGCTATTTAGGGTCTCTGCTTTGGGGAATTCTTTAGATAACGAATGCAAGAGCTCATCAGAGTTCCTCTGCATCTCTCTCTTCACCTTCTGCCAAGGAATCGACTGCTGACCGCGCTGGAAGCCTGCAAAACTGCAACAAAGTAGCAAAGACGATTACTGCGACCTTGTAACGCTGATCCTGCCGCCTTCTCGACTGTTTTCCTGGTGATGCATGCTGTGGGGGTAGTCTGCCTCCTCTCTGCACTAGGAGCTCCAAAGAAATCTCCTGTGGGTAGACGGAATCTTCCCCCTGCAACCGCAGGCACCAAAGAACTGCATCACCAGTCCTCTGGGTCTCCTCTCAGCACAACGAGTGAGGTCCCTTGAACTCAACATCTCTGTCCAAGTGACTCCCACAGTCCAGTGACTCTTCAGTCCAAGTTTGGTGGAGGTAAGTCCTTGCCTCCCCACGCTAGACTGCATTGCTGGGAACCGCATGTTTTGCAGCTACTCCAGCTCCTGTGCACTCTTCCAGGATTTCCTTTGTGCACAGCCAAGCCTGGGTCCCCGGCACTCTAACCTGCAGTGCACGACCTCCTGAGTTGTCCTCCGGCGTCGTAGGACCCTCTTTTGTGACTTCGGGTGAGCCCCAGTTCACTCCTCTTTGTAGTGCCTGTTCCGGCACTTCTGCGGGTGCTGATTGCTTCAGAGTAGGCTCTTTGTCTTGCTGGACGCCCCCTCTGTCTCCTAACACAATTGGCGACATCCTGGTCCCTCCTGGGCCACAGCAGCATCCAAAAACCCTAACTGCAACCCTTGCTGCTATCAAGGCTTGTTTGCGGTCTTTCTGCACGGAAACACCTCTGCACGACTCTTCACGACGTGGGACATCCATCCTCCAAAGGGGAAGTTTCTAGCCCTTGTCGTTCTTGCAGAATCCACAGCTTCTACCATCCAGTGGCAGCTTCTTTGCACCCACAGCTGGCAATTCCTGGGCATCTGCCCACTCCCGACTTGATCGTGACTCTTGGACTTGGTCCCCTTGTTCCACAGGTACTCTCGTCAGGAAATCCATCGTTGTTGCATTGCTGGTGTTGGTCTTCCTTGCAGAATTCCCCTATCACGACTTCTGTGCTCTTTGGGGAACTTAGGTGCACTTTGCACCCACTTTTCAGGGTCTTGGGGTGGGCTATTTATCTAACCCTCACTGTTTTCTTACAGTCCCAGCGACCCTCTACAAGGTCACATAGGTTTGGGGTCCATTTGTGGTTCGTATTCCACTTCTAGAGTATATGGTTTGTGTTGCCCCTATCCCTATGTGCCCCCATTGCATTCTATTGTGACTATACATTGCTTGCACTGTTTTCTATTGCTATTTCTGCATATTTTGGTATTGTGTACATATATCTTGTATATATTTGCTATCCTCATACTGAGGGTACTCACTGAGATACTTTGGCATATTGTCATAAAAATAAAGTACCTTTATTTTTAGTATATCTGTGTATTGTGTTTTCTTATGATATTGTGCATATGACACTAGTGGTACTGTAGGAGATTCACTTGTCTCCTAGTCCAGCCTAAGCTGATCTGCGAAGCTACCTTTTCTATCAGCCTCTCTACACTAATAAGGGATACCTGGGCCTGGTGCAAAGTGTAAGTACCCCTTGGTACCCACTACAAGCCAGTCCAGCCTCCTACAACAGGTACAGCAGATATCCATTGCAAGGAAGATGGAGCTATGGCGGAGAATCGTGAACAGGGTCAATGTCTTGGGACAGCACACAAGAACAAGGGACGACATCAGGAAGAGGTGGAACGACCTACGGGGGAAGGTATGTACCATAGCAGCAAGGCACCAGCTTGCCATCCAGAGGACCAGCGGTGGACTCCATCTCCTCCCCCACAGCTCACAGCATGGGAGGAGCAAGTACTGGCAATACTGCATCCTGAGGGACTCGCTGGAGTATCAGGAGGATTGGACACTGGTAAGTAATATTTACTACCTATCACCCCCTAATACCTGCATGCCATCTCACACCCACACCCTCACTCCACTACATCCCACACACTAAACCTACACATCTCACTAACCACAATGCCAAGCCCTGCATGCCATACAATGCATAAACACCCCTCCCATCCCTGTATGGACACCAATCACTAAAGCATAGACAGCATAGGGAAACTAACATAACCACAATACATCGTCATAGAGGGGAAGCTAGAGAAGTACAAATGCCATACACTTGAAACATAATACATCAGTTACATCCCCACAGGTACCCCAGCCAATATCAGTAGATAGGAGGTGCCACCATTAGCCAGTGCCCCAGCAGAAGAGGCCCCCAGTGATGACAGTAACTCAGGACTTCTGGATCTGGAGGACCTAACTGGCCCATCAGGGACCACTGGACAGCCAGTGACCCAAGCCTACTCACATACCAACACAGAGCCTCCCCCATCAGGAACCAATTCCACAGCTCCCACCTAGCATACCCAAACCTCTGTCCTGAGGACATGTCAATCAGCAGTGTGCCCGCCTATACAGGGACCCCAGGCCACACTTCACCCCAAGACAATTAGGGACCTGGGGTCAGTGGCTGTGGGCACACTGTTCAGGGGACAGAGGCACAGAGGCACAGGCCAACAGGGACACTGGGAGGACTGCTGTGCTCACGGGGGAGGACAGGACTAGGGAACCGACTCTCCAGGAGGCACTCTCCGGGATCCTGGGAGCCTACGTACATTCCCTAGACACGATGGGCCAGATCACAACGTGCAGGAGAACAGGCGGCTGCAGGAGGGGCAGTATCAGGGGACCAGGGAGGGCTTGCAGGCCATTAACAACACCCTGATCTCCATAGCAGGGGTGCTGGCAGACATGGCCGACATCATGAGGGAGGCAACAGCACACCAGCAGGCCCCTTCCACTAGCTAGTCAACTGAACAGCCCTCCACTTCCACTGCCGCTAGTGGCCAGGAGGCCCCACCGCAGGTCCCACAGGCCACCAGCATGCCCTCACCCACAGAAGGTGAACCGATCCACAAACATTCTGTGCGACCCAGACATAAGCCAGAGACACTTGCCAAGACCACCGCCAGGAAATGAGACTCTCCTGATTGTCCCCCTTGTGTCCCACTCAGTCACCCTGTCCACCTTGAACTGCCATTGCTCCCCTTCCTATGGCCCCTTGGACACTGCACCTGTGCTACAAACAGACTGGAACAATACCCTGGACTTTCCTCAGTCATCACCCAAGTCCATTGCACTTTCCCCTCTATCTCTTAGCACCGGAATAAACACCCTTGGAAAAATCTTGACTACTAGTATTACATATATTGAAAATTTGCATTGATTGAAACAGCGACATCCATTGTAACTGAACTGTACATAGTGAGAGCATAGAAAGAATGACCTGTAGCTGGCTGTAGTGATCACATCAGGACATTGTTGTCATATCACCAACATCTGTAAAATGATAATCCATAGGTGACAGTAATTAGAGGTAACAAGTTGGCAATGCCAGAATGCCACTGCCACACAGAATACAACAATAGTCATAGAAATGTGAAGTTGCACTGTATGTCTCACCTGTGTGTCATTAGATGTACTGACGGATAACTGATGTTCTGTTGTCCACATCCTCATCATCTGCCTCCTCATCCTTACTGTCCTCAGGGCCCACTGCTGCCACAGGGTCATCTCCAGTTACCTCCTCCTTCAGAAAATGTACATGGCGTCTGCGGGCCAGGTTGTGCAGCATGCAGCATGCCACCACTATCTTGCAGACCTTCTTGGGTGAGTAGCACAGGGATCCATCTGTCAGATGGAGGCCGAAGGTCCTTTCAATTATCCTACTGGTTTGCCCATTTGCCTCATTATAACGTTCTTCATCCCTTGTCCTGGCATTCCTCACCCGGGTCAGCAGCCACAATAGGTTTTGGTAGCCAGAGTCACCTGCAGACATTGATGGACAACATTTAGCCACACACTATCCTATTAGGTTAACAACAGAGGCATACACTAACATACAAAGGGTGGGGACCAAGGCTCACCTATAAGCCACACCCTGTACCTCTGTAGTTGGGCCATCACATTTGCTGCTATTTCTCAAGACAAAGACATCACGCACTGACCCAGGATATTTAGCATTGACGTGGAAGATGTACTGGTCCGCCAGGCTCACCATCTGTATATTCATGGAGTGGAAACTCTTACGATTCACGTACACCTGTTCATCCTGGCGGAGGGACAACCTCAACCTGTGTCCCATCAATCGCACCAATAATATTGGGGATATGTCCTATTGCATAGAATCCAGACTTCTCAGTGGCCAAATCTTCCACCTGTGGGAAAGCAATGTAGCTGCACATGTGTTTTACCAGGGCATACAAGACTCTTGCCAGCATGATTGAGAACATTGGCTGTGACATTCCTGCTGCCAAGCCCACTGTCACTTGGAAAGAACCTGTTGCTAGGAAATGGAGCACTGATAGAACCTGCAAAAGATGAGGGAGCTCAGTGGGATGACGGATAGCTGATATCAGGTCAGGCACCAACTGGGCTCACAGCTCTTTGATTGTGGCCCTGTCCAGTCCATAGGTGAGTATAATGTACCTGTCCTCCAGTGTAGCTAGGTCCACCAGGGGTCTGTACACAGGGGTATGTCTCTATCTCCCATTCATCCACAGCAGTAGGTATCTGAGGGACACAAGAGTGAGTAGGCTGTCACAATTGGAACAACCAAAACACAACAGCAGTCCACATTGTACAATTATGTATTGGGACAGTGTAAATTTCAAAGTATATGCCTATTTGTCCTGTGATGCAGCAAATATCAATAGGCCTGTTCACCCCCTCCCCCTGAAATGGTGACCGCCTGTCCTGTTTGGAGGGACGGGTGAAAGTGAGATAAATCTGCCGATGTTGGGTGTCGTGGCGGTAGGTGGTCGTGAACCGCTGTGCAATTCCTCATTGGATAATATTGGGCCCTATGGAGTACAGTGGCCAATTGGGATGTACGTCGGCGGTGATGGTATACACCGGCGGGGACATGACCACCATTTTCTAAATCATTCCTCACTTGTTTCCTGACCTACAACAGGAGAGGACCTACACTGCATGTGCTGCTGTGACTTGTGTCTGGAACCTACCATGGCATGTGTGAACGGGGAAAGGGCCCCAGCCTTCACTTCACAGAAGTTGGAGTCACTGGTGGATGGGGTCCTACCCCAGTACGGACTGCCGTATGGGCCTCCAGACCAACAGGTGAGTACCCTGTGGGCACGATGAATGGGGCATGGATGCATGCAGATGTGTGTGAAGGCATGATATAAGTGGGGGAATTGTCTGTTAGTGGTGTACATGTCATGAGCTGGGCAACATGTTTACCAATGGTGACGGAAACGGGTATAGTGGGCCATATGTGTGACAGCCTGGACTGTTAGTTTAATGGCGTTTTCCTGTCTTTATTGCTTCTGCAGGTCAGTGCCCATCAAAAGAAGGGAATATGGAATGACATCGCCAAGGAGGTGCGGACCCTGGTGGTCTATGGCAGGCAGAGCACACAGTGTCAGAAACGGTGGGAAGACCTGAGACGTTGGCCATGGAAGACCGCGGAGGCCCAGCTGGGGATGGTCTCCAAATGAGGAAGGCGTGCCCGTCAGACGCTGACCCCCCCGGATGGCCCGCATACTGACAGTGGCCGACCCTGAGCTGGATGGGCGCTTGAGGGAATCACAGCAGCCATAAGGGGGTGAGTGCAGTGGGTATTATTAAAAATTTTGGCTGGTGGGGTGGTATTCGGGTGGTGGTTGTGTGTTAATGGGTGCCCCTAAGGCCAGCCAGGCATTGCAGCGTGGGTCCTCTGAAGGGTAATGGTTTTGTGGCAAATACAGGTAACCTAGCTTGTTAGTAATCAATTTTACGCAGGGCTGTGTGTGTCCCATATATGCTGCAGTACACAGTGTGTGCTCCTAATCATGCCTTGGTGACTAGCCATATCACTATTAGTGCAATGCATATTGCATAGGCCTGTTCTGTGTGTGAGGGTGCTGTGTACGTGAAAGGTGGTGTTGGTGCAGTCATTGACCCAGGGTATCCTTTGTCTCTCTCTCCCCCTTTCTTGTTTTGTCATCCTGTCCTTGTGTGCATTAGTATCATCTGGCGGAAGAGCAGGGGCACTGGTGTCAGAGGCAGCTGCATCCCACATGACCCTGGAGGCAGAGTCCACCGAAGCAGAGGGAACCAGTGGGACGGACGGCGAGAGAAGCACCACAGCGGAGACTGGAGCGGACAACACAGACTCTGATACCACCTCCGATGGGAGTTCCCTGGTGGTGGCGGACTCCTTTGTGACCACCCCAGCTGCAGGTACAGCGCCACCCCGTACCAGCACCGCCCTTCTAGTAGCCCCTCAGTGAGTTTCCCGTGCCCGCTCACCCAGGAGGGTGGGCATCTCCTTTGCACCAGGCACCTCAGGCCCTGCCCCAGTGAGCCCTGCTGCCCTGAGTGAGGAGGCTATTGACCTCCTGAGATCCATCTCTGTAGGGCAGTCAACCATTGTGAATGCCATCCAGAGGCTGGCATCCCAGACGAAGCAATGCAATGCATTCCTGGAAGGCATTCACGGTGGATTGGTGGCCCAACAGAGATCGATTCAGGCTCTGGCCCCCTCTCTGATGGAGCCATTGTCCCTGTCTCTACCGTCCCCCCTCCAACTACCACTTCCCAGTCCCAGTCCCCCCAACCCATTCCAGGCACACATACAGATGAGCATGCACATAAGGCAACACACAAGAGTGGCACAGGCAAACACAAGCACCGCACTTCATCCCACAGGCACTCACACAAACACCATACTGTTGCAGACATGACAACATCCACTGCCTTCACTGTCTCCCCCTCCTCCTCCTCCTCCTCCACCTCCAACCCAGTCACGCCCACACTCACACCTGCATGCACTACATTTATATCCACTATCAGCATCACCACAACGAGCATAACATACATCTCACTAGCAGATACCTCCACAACAACCATGCACGTGTCCACTGTGTCCTATCCCACTGTCTGTCCCCCTCTCCTAAGAGACACAAATCCAAGCACTGAGACACCTAACAACCATGCACCTGCCATCAGCATGCAGCCCATCCACCTGCACCCAAATCCAGCAGACCATATACCTCTAACAACCACTCCCTCATCCTCCTCTCCTATTACTCCTCCCTCCTCCTGCCCCAATGTCCCTAAAAAGCTTTTCCTGTCCCAAATTGACCTCTTCCCTATCCCATCCTGCACATATGGGCAGGGTACCAAGAACACAGCCCATCACCTCAGCAAAACAGTCCACGGGGATACTGGTAGCATCACCAACTCGTGGTGGAAAGAATACCAGACCTGTAACACAGAAGGGGAAGGAGCCAGCACCACCAGGGAAGAGTGTGAAGAATCCTGCACCAGCTGTGAAGAAGGGGAAGGGGTCTGCACTAGCTGTTTAGAAGGGGAAGGAGCCTGTACCAGCTGTGAAGAAGGCGAAGAAGCCTGAACCAGCTGTGAAGAAGGGGAAGGAGCCTGCACCTCCAGGCAGAGAGTGGAAGAGCCCATCCACTCCTGCCAGAAAGGGTAAGGGATCCACGACCCATGGACAGGAGGAGACGAGACACTCTACGCCAGTGAAAGCTGTCAGGCTAACACCACCACCAGCTGTCAAGGGGCCCCCTCCGCCAGCTGTGGATATGCAGCCATAAGGGAGTGCAGGGTCTGGCCAGGAGGCTCCTTCAATCACCACCACAATGCAGCCATCAGGGAGTGCAGGGGCTGCCCAGGAGGCTCCTCCAACCACCACCACAATTCAGCTATCAGGGAGTGCAGGGGCTGCCCAGGAGGATCCTCCAACCACCACCACAGTGCAGATAGCAGACAGTGCAGGGGCTGCCCAGGAGGCTCCTCCAACCACCACCACAGTGCAGCCATCACCGCCGGCAGACGCCATGTAGGCCACACTCCAGTGGCTGCTGTGCAGGCTTCCCCCTCAAGGAACAGTGGACAAGTCACCCACCTGAGAGACTGTGGCCTTGCACTCCCCAGGACAAAGCAATGGGCATGTTGCCGCCCCAGAACCAGTGGGCAAGTCAACCACCTAAGAGACTGTGGCCTAGCACTCCAGAGGACAAAGCAGTGGGCATGTTGCCCCCCCCAGAACCAGTGGGCAAGTCACCTACTTGACTGGGCATTGTTCCTTTATGGACATTTGTATATATTTGGTTTGTGTGGTGGATTTTGCTATGCTAATACATTGTCATTACTCCAGCATTATGGTCTGTGTTTTATTATGCTGTGCATTGTGTGCCATTAGTTTATGTGTGCAGGTGGTTGTGTGTATGGTGTGTGTGTGTCGGGTGTGTGTTGTGTGTGTCACTCTCATTTTCCTCCCACCCTCCCTTGTGTGCTAGGCAGCTGTACTCACCGTCATCATCTTCGTCGGCATTGGTGTTCCAGGTGGAGCATGACGTAGAAGATCATTGGGAAGACCTGCAGTTTGGGTTCCATGGTGGCATGGTTCCTCCTTGTGTTTCCAATGGTGAGTCCTTTCACTTCTGAGCTCTGTTTCTGCCATGCTTTTGTTGGCGTTGGTACTGCCCCAGAAAAGGTGGTGGTTTGCAGTGTCTTAATATGGTGGGCGGTACTTTGTCTTCCGCTTGGCTGTTGCCGGCTACCACCGTGGTGACTGTTGTTTCCACCGTGGCCGTTGGTGTGGTACATTGGCTGTCCATGGGAATTATCACCGCCATGGTTCTAATTTGGCAGCACTTACTGCCAGCCTGTTGGCGGTATTACCGCCACTTTATCACTCACCACCAGGGTCGTAATGAGGGCCTAAGACTCTTATTCTTTTTAAAATTCATATCTTGAATTGTGTATGTTCAATTTTGGCTGTTTTGATCTTGTTTGATTTAGATAAATATTACATATTTTTCGTAACTGGTGTGGTATCCATTTTGTAGTGTTTTCACTGTATTACTGTGTGTGTTGGTACAAATACTTTATACATTGCTTCTGAAGTTAAGCCTACCTGCTTATGCCAAGCTACCAAGGGGTTGAGCAGGGGTTAACTGAGTGTAATTCTCCTTTACCCTGACTAGAGTAAGGGCCCTTGCTTGGACAGGGTTAGCCTGATTGCTTACCAAAGACCCCATTTCTAACTATATATATATATATAGCTATATATATATTTATATAGTTAAGAAAATTATCTTTCTTGTATGTACAAACTCACTGTATGATGCGTTATATGTCAGCCAAAGGAACTAACTTGGGTAGAAGATGCTTTTTCTATCACAATGCACTTTGTTTTTAAATGCCCTACACTTTAAAAAACAAACAGAGAAGATAACATGTATGGCACTAACGTATTGAACCTATTGAACCACTATCAAACATTCAACACAGATGAAATATTATCACAGGTTCATGATGGATAAAATACACTTAAATGGTGACAGTGATTCTGATTGAGATTAGGGTGTGTGTGAAATGAACGCTAGTGTGCACTCGCTTTATCATGCAACATGTCAGCAAAATTACATGAAGTTATATGTAATAATGTAATTTATATGTTTTTATTGTGAATGGTGCATTCATGCTGAATTTTTATTTTGAATGATGTTTGCATATGCAAAGTGGTATAATGGTGTAATTTTGAGAATTTTGCATAACAAGCGTAACATGAAACTACTGAAGTTATGTAATTACATTAATTACATTGGCATAGTATATATTTCTGTTAGGCTTATTTGACATACATCCAAAAGTTCTTTGCATATGCAGACTAAGTGCAGAAGATCTTCCTTGGCTGTGCCACATAGGCTGCAGGTCATCCTTGTGGGATTTCTCTGCCAAGGTGGTAGATGTAGTATGCAAGGTTGCAGCCCCAGGCAATATTTCAGGAATTGTTCCTTAATTGTTTGTGAATAGCCTATGCAAAAATACCTTTGGGGGCTAGTATGCCATAGTTATTTAGAGGCATATTTACAAGAAAATGGAACATCACTCCTGATGTGCCACTTTTCTTGCATTGCCCTGTGCCTGCCACTCTAACAACACCATGTGTGCACCGTATTTACAATACAGCGAATCATGGTGCACGTTAGAACTATAGCGTAAAATATGTTGTTAGTATTGTGGTGCTTTACCGGATTAGCGTCCAAATATATTGCGCTAATCCTGTAAATTAGAGGGAGGCCCATAGACTAAGACAGGGGTTAACAATTATACAAAAAATGGTGCTGTGGGAGGCTGGACTGGCTTGTAGTGAGTACCAAGGGGTACTTGCACCTTGCACCAGGCCCAGTTATCCCTTATTAGTGTATAGGGTGTCTAGCAGCTTAGGCTGATAGATAATGGTAGCTTAGCAGAGCAGCTTAGGCTGAACTAGGAGACGTGTGAAGCTACTACAGTACCACTTAGTGTCATATGCACAATATCATAAGAAAACACAATACACAGTTATACTAAAAATAAAGGTACTTTATTTTTATGACAATATGCCAAAGTATCTTAGAGTGTACCCTCAGTGAGAGGATAGGAAATATACACAAGATATATATACACAATAGCAAAAATATGCAGTATAGTCTTAGAAAACAGTGCAAACAATGTATAGTTACAATAGGATGCAATGGGGAAACATAGGGATAGGGGCAACACAAACCATATACTCCAAAAGTGGAATGCGAACCACGAATGGACCCCAAACCTATGTGACCTTGTAGAGGGTCGCTGGGACTATTAGAAAATAGTGAGAGTTAGCAAAATAACCCTCCCCAAGACCCTGAAAAGTGAGTGCAAAGTGCACTAAAGTTCCCCTAAGGACAAAGAAGTTGTGTTAGAGGAATAATGCAGGAAAGACACAAACCAACAATGCAACAACTGTGGATTTCCAATCTAGGGTACCTGTGGAACAAGGGGACCTAGTCCAAAAGTCACAAGCAAGTCGGAGATGGGCAGATGCCCAGGAAATGCCAGCTGCGGGTGCAAAGAAGCTTCAACTGGACAGAAGAAGCTGAGGTTTCTGCAGGAACGAAAAGGGCTAGAGACTTCCCCTTTGGTGGACGAATCCCTCTCGCCGTGGAGAGTCGTGCAGAAGTGTTTTCCCGCCGAAAGAACGCTAACAAGCCTTGCTAGCTGCAAATCGTGCGGTTAGCGTTTTTGGACGCTGCTGAGGCCCAGGAGGGACCAGGAGGTCGCAAATTGGACCAGCAGAGAGAGGAGACGTCGAGCAAGACAAGGAGCCCTCTCTGAAGCCAGTAGCTCCCAGAGAAGTGCCAGAAACAGGCACTACGAGGATGCGTGAAACGGTGCTCGCCGAAGTTGCACAAAGGAGTCCCACGTCGCCGGAGACCAACTTAGAAAGTCGTGCAATGCAGGTTAGAGTGCCGTGGATCCAGGCTTGGCTGTGCACAAAGGATTTCCGCCGGAAGTGCACAGGGGCCAGAGTAGCTGCAAAAGTCACAGTTCCCAGCAATGCAGCCCAGCGAGGTGAGGCAAGGACTTACCTCCACCAAACTTGGACTGAAGAGTCACTGGACTGTGGGGGTCACTTGGACAGAGTCGCTGGATTCGAGAGACCTCGCTCGTCGTGCTGAGAGGAGACCCAAGGGACCGGTAATGCAGCTTTTTGGTGCCTGCGGTTGCAGGGGGAAGATACCGTCGACCCACGGGAGATTTCTTCGGAGCTTCTGGTGCAGAGAGGAGGCAGACTACCCCCACAGCATGCACAAGCAGGAAAACAGTCGAGAAGGCGGCAGGATCAGCGTTACAGAGTTGCAGTAGTCGTCTTTGCTACTATGTTGCAGGTTTGCAGGCTTCCAGCGCGGTCAGCAGTCGATTCCTTATCAGAAGGTGAAGGGAGAGATGCAGAGGAACTCGGATGAGCTCTTGCATTCGTTATCTAAAGTTTCCCCAGAGACAGAGACCCTAAATAGCCAGAAAAGAGGGTTTGGCTACCTAGGAGAGAGGATAGGCTAGTAACACCTGAAGGAGCCTATCACAAGGAGTCTCTGACGTCACCTGGTGGCGCTGGCCACTCAGAGCAGTCCAGTGTGCCAGCAGCACCTCTGTTTCCAAGATGGCAGAGGTCTGGAGCACACTGGAGGAGCTCTGGACACCTCCCAGGGGAGGTGCAGGTCAGGGGAGTGGTCACTCCCCTTTCCTTTGTCCAGTTTCGCGCCAGAGCAGGGCTAAGGGGTCCCCTGAACCGGTGTAGACTGGCTTATGCAGAATTGGGCACATCTGTGCCCAACAAAGCATTTCCAGAGGCTGGGGGAGGCTACTCCTCCCCTGCCTTCACACCATTTTCCAAAGGGAGAGGGTGTCACACCCTCTCTCAGAGGAAGTTCTTTGTTCTGCCATCCTGGGCCAGGCCTGGCTGGACCCCAGGAGGGCAGATGCCTGTCTGAGGGGTTGGCAGAAGCAGCAGCTGCAGAGAAACCCCAGGAAAGGCAGTTTGGCAGTACCAGGGTCTGTGCTACAGACCACTGGGATCATGGGATTGTGCCAACTATGCCAGGATGGCATAGCGGGGGCAATTCCATGATCATAGACATGTTACATGGCCATATTCGGAGTTACCATTGTGAAGCTACATATAGGTAGTGACCTATATGTAGTGCACGCGTGTAATGGTGTCCCCGCACTCACAAAGTTCAGGGAATTGGCTCTGAACAATGTGGGGGCACCTTGGCTAGTGCCAGGGTGCCCTCACACTAAGTAACTTTGCACCTAACCTTTACCAGGTAAAGGTTAGACATATAGGTGACTTATAAGTTACTTAAGTGCAGTTTAAAATGGCTGTGAAATAACGTGGACATTATTTCACTCAGGCTGCAGTGGCAGGCCTGTGTAAGAATTGTCAGAGCTCCCTATGGGTGGCAAAAGAAATGCTGCAGCCCATATGGATCTCCTGGAACCCCAATACCCTGGGTACCTCAGTACCATATACTAGGGAATTATAAGGGTGTTCCAGTAAGCCAATGTAAATTGGTAAAATTGGTCACTAGCCTGTTAGTGACAATTTGTAAGAAATGAGAGAGCATAACCACTGAGGTTCTGATTAGCAGAGCCTCAGTGAGACAGTTAGGCACTACACAGGGAACACATACATATAGGCCACAAACTTATGAGCACTGGGGTCCTGACTAGCAGGGTCCCAGTGACACATAACAAACATACTGAAAACATAGGGTTTTCACTATGAGCACTGGGCCCTGGCTAGCAGGATTCCAGTGAGACAGTGAAAACACCCTGACATACACTCACAAACAGGCCAAATGTGGGGGTAACAAGGCTAGAAAGAGGCTACTTTCTCACAGGTGCAGTGAAATCTTGTAGAGATTTATTTGATTTCCACAGCAGCTGTTTGAGGACAGTGGGGCTAGAGCTGGGACAACCCAATATTTTGCAAGCAATTCGTCAGATAAGACCTGGCCAGTAAAGGGTCTGTTTGTTGCAGTTCTAGCCATAGATAGTGGTTAAGCTAATCCAGGGAGCCTTACTGATTTTGTCCCAGCATACTATGAAGTCTCCTTGCCTTGCCAAGGTCGGCCTTTTGAATACAAATTCTAACCTAATCTGTGCTGGTGAAGAGTAGCTTGGCAAGCTGAAAATGATTCTTTAAGCTTTTGTCTAGAATGTTATCATTCCTACCCCTCTGGGGTTCGCTGTTATACCTTAGTGTTAGTACCAATTTGGCTTCTGTTATGCACACAAAAGGAGAAAGTGTTGTCCCCTTCATTTTGGTCTTGTGGTTCTATAGTGAGATTGCCAAAGTAAGGCCTTTTCTACTAATTGTCTCTCTCGGGTGAGCAAATTGGCCCTTCTTGTCAACAATTACCCCAAGTATTTATATGCGAATGCGGATTGCAGATGTGTCTCACACCAAAACCATGCATTTGAATTTCTGTAGTTTTTTTCCTACCGTCATAGTTTGTGTTTTCTTGAAGTTGATGTTTAAGCCATTTGCCTCAGAGTAGTGTCGCTTTGTAGTTAGAAGGTGCTGCATACCAACCTGTCTGTTGCTGGCTAAGACTACGTCGTCTGCAATCAGGAAGCTCAGCAGTATTAGGCCTCCAAGCCTTAGGACATGAGAGTTGCATGCATTAGGTTCCAGTGTCAGATCAGCCAGGAAGAGAGTAAATAAGGGAGGCACCAAAACATCTTGATAAAAGCGAGCCGTCCGCCAGCTTTACTTGCATCCATGTATCGGTATGGAGGGCTAATAACAAGTTGTAGCAGGCTGGCATGGCTTATAGTGGGTACCTTGTGGTACTTACACCTTGTTTCAGGTCCAGTTATCCCTTATTAGTAGATTAGCAGGGTTCTAGCAGCTTAGGCTGATAGAGGTAGCTATAGCAGAGCAGCTTAGGCTGAACTAGGAGACATGCAAAGCTCCTACTATACTACTTATATCACTTAGCACTATATCATAAGAAACACAACAATCAGTTACTAAAAATAAAGGTACTTTATTTTAGTTACAATATGCCAAAAGTATCTCAGAGGATATACTCCCTTAGGAGGTAAGTAAAATACAAAAAATATACACACAAACCAAAAGCAGGTAAGTAAACAGTTAGAAAAGTAGTGCAAACACTGTAGAACATAATAGAATGCAATAGGAGACAATAGGCCTAGGGGCAACACAAACCATATACTCCAAAAGTGGAATGTGAACCACGAATGGACCCCAGGCCTAGTGTAGTGTGTAGAGGGTCACTGGAAGTGTTAGAAAACACTAAGGGTGTACAAGATACCCCACCCAAAGACCCTGAAAAGTAGGAGTAAAGTTACCCTACTACACCAGAAAGACAGTAAAGTCGAGATAGGGGATTCTGCAAGGACAACAACTGACTGCAAAGCACTGAAGATTGATTTCTGGACCTGAGGACCTGCAAAGGAATGAGACCAAGTCCAAGAGTCACGCAAGTGTCCAGGGGGGGCAGGAGCCCACTAAACCCCAGATGATGGTGCAAAAGGGCTGCCTCTGGGTGGAAGAAGCTGAAGATTCTGCAACAACGGAAGGTGCCAGGAACTTCTCCTTTAGTCAGAAGATGTCCCATGGCGTGCTGGAGAATGCAGAGTTGTTTCCATGCAGAAAGACAGCAAATAAGCCCTGCTAGCTGCAAGAGTCACAGTTGAGGATTTTGGGTGCTGCCAGGGCCCAGGAAGGACCAAGAGGTCGACCTTTGGAGGAGGAGACAGAGGGGGCGCTCAGCAACAGAGAGAGCCCATGCAAAAGCAGACAGCACCCACAGAAGCACCTGAACCGGCGTTCAGAAGATCTGAGCATGGCGGTTGTCTCAGCACAACAAAAAAGGGTCCCATGAAGTCGGAGTCCAACTCAAAGAGTTGGGCATTGCAGGAGTGCTGGGGACCTGGGCTATGCTGTGCACAAAGGAAGTCTTGCAAAAGTGCACAGAAGTCCTAGCAGCTGCAGTTCAAGCAGTACACAGGATTACTGTCTGGTGTGGGGAGGCAAGGACTTACCTCCACCAAATTTGGACAGAAGGGCCACTGGACTGTCCTGGACACTTGGATCCAGCTCCTGTGTTCCAGGGACCACGCTCGTCAAGATGAGAGGGGACCCAGAGGACAAGTGATGCAGAAGTTTGGTGCCTGCATTAGCAGGGGTAAGATTCCGTCGACCCACAGGAGAATTCTTCTTGGCCTCCAGTGCAGGGTGAAGTCAGACAGCCCTCAGACCATGCACCACCAGGAAACAGTCGAGAAAGCCGGCAGGATGAGGCGCTACAATGTTGCTGGTAGTCTTCTTGCTACTTTGTTGCGGTTTTGCAGGCGTCCTGGAGCAGTCAGCGGTCAATCCTTGGCAGAAGTCGAAGAGAGAAGTGCAGAGGAACTCTGATGAGCTCTTGCATTCGTTATCTGATGAGAAACCCACAGGAGAGACCCTAAAAAGCCCTCAGAGGAGGATTGGCTACAGAGAGAGGTAAGCACCTATCAGGAGGGGTCTCTGACGTCACCTGCTGGCACTGGCCACTCAGAGGTCTCCATTGTGCCCTCACTCCTCTGCATTCAAGATGGCACAGGTCTGGGACACACTGGAGGAGTTCTGGGCACCTCCCCTGGGGAGGTGCTGGTCAGAGGAGTGGTTACTCCCCTTTCCTTTGTCCAGTTTTGCACCAGAGCAGGGCTGGGGGGATCCCTGAACCGGTGTAGACTGGCCTATGCAAGGAGGGCACCATCTGTGCCCTTCAAAGCATTTTCAGAGGCCAGGGGGGGCTACTCCTCTCAGGCCCTTAACACCTATTTCCAAAGGGAGAGGGTGTAACAGCCTCTCTCAGAGGAAATCCTTTGTTCTGCCTTCCTGGGACTGGGCTTCCCAGGCCCCAGGGGGGCAGAAACCTGTCTGAGGTTTGGCAGCAGCGGTAGCTGCAGAGAAAACCCCAGAGAGTTAGTTTGGCAGTACCCAGGCTCTATGCTGGATCCCCGGGATGCATGGAATTGCCCCCCCAATACCAGAATGGTATTGGGGTGACAATTCCATGATCCTAGACATGTTACATGGCCATGTTCGGAGTTACCATTGTGACGCTACATATCGGTATTGACCTATATGTAGTTCACGTGTGTAATGGTGTCCCCACACTCACAAAGTGTGGGAAAATTGCCCTGAACAATGTGGGGGCACCTTGGCTAGTGCCAGGGTGCCCTCACACTTAGTAACTTTGCACCTAACCTTCACTAAGTGAGGGTTAGGCATATAGGTGACTTATAAGTTACTTAAGTGCAGTGTAAAATGGCTGTGAAATAACGAGGCTTCAGTGGCAGTCCTTTGTAAGAATGGTCTGAGCTCCCTATGGGTGGCAAAAGAAATGCTGAAGCCCATAGGGATCACCTGGAATCCCAATACCCTGGGTACCTAGGTACCATATACTAGGGAATTATAAGGGTGTTCCAGTATGCCAATCAGAATTAGTAAAATTGGTCACTGGCTTGCAGTGACAATTTTAAAAGCAGAGAGAGCATAAACACTGAGGTTCTGGTTAGCACAGCCTCAGTGATACAGTTAGGCACCACACAGGGAACACATACAGGGCACACTTTATGAGCACTGGGGTCCTGGCTAGCTGGATCCCAGTGACACAGGCAAAAACAAACATACATATATGTAAAAAATGGGGGTAAAATGCCAGGCAAGATGGTACTTTACTACACAAGTCCAGCAGATTATGGGGGATCCCCCAATGTGCCAATTAGCTCCAGAGCTTGCCAGGATTCACACAATCAAAAGCTGTTTTGAAGTTGATAGAGCAGAGATGTAGCTGCAGATTTGATGCGTTTGCCTTATCAATTAGCAGTGACAAAGCCATGATGTTTGATATTGTGCTGTAAGAATTTGAAAAAACGGTTTGGTTGAGTGGTATTATGATCTCTCTGTGGCCCACATCAGGGGTTCCTCTAGTAGCGTTTTTGCAAACTATTTTGCCTCATTGTCTATAAGGGCAACTAATCGACAATTATTTGGTAAGGACTTGTCAACACCTTTAAATATGGGAGAGATTATAGAGCCCCTCCAAGAGAACGGACTTGCCCCAGATTGCCTTATTTCTGAGAAGAGTGGTATAAATGCCTTCGCCCAAAATTCTTTGTTTTATTTGTATATTGCAGGTGGAATCCCATTAGGGCATGGGGCCCCCTCTCTTCCAACTTTGCTTATTTGCCGTTTAATTGATGCAAGGTTGGGTGCCTTTTGTAAGTCGGTTTTCGTGCCCAGTTTAGTAGGCAGAGGTACAAAAAGGTTTCCGTCTGCAGAAGGACTGGTCTGGGTGTTGTCCATTGGCAGTTTGTTCAGCTTTTGGTCCCTTGTTTGTAAAATGCAGTTCTGATGGAACTGGTCACCAAGGTGTCTCGCCCAAACCTCTTCTGGAATTTGGGAGGTCACACCCCAGTGTGGTGCTTGGGTGAGTCTATGGATCGTCCCCCAGAACCTGGCACTGCTGTTCTGCTTCGTGTCAGCAAAGAGCCTTGCCCAGAACTCTTTTTCTCTCTATCTGTTGACTGCCCACTTCAATTGTTTTAATTGGACTTTTTTTCTGCTGAAGGAGTATCTGCAGAGCGTTATCCTCTGCATTTTAGTCGATGAACCTTAGAATTCGATGTATCTCCCTTTTAGAGTGCTTAATTCAAATCCATTGCCCCTTCATGATACTTCCCAGATCATTAGTGGTATTGTGGACTTTTGGTTTAGATGGTACAGCCAACTACGCTGACAGGGCATTGTAGGAAAGTAGCCTCTTTCTACCAGAGTTACCCCCACTTTTGGCTTGTTTGTGAGTGTGTGTCAGTGTGTTTTTACTGTGTCACTGGGATCCTGCTAGCCAGGACCCCAGTGCTCATAGTTTGTGGCCTAATATGTATGTCTGTGTAGTGCCTAACTGTGTCACTGAGGATCTGCTAACCAGAACCTCACTGCTTATGCTCTCTCTGCTTTGAAATTTGTCACTGTATGCCAGTGACTTCATTTACCAATTTCAATTGGCATACCGGACCCCCCTCATAAGTCCAGAGTATATGGTACCTAGGTACCCAGGGCATGGGGATTCCAGGAGATCCATTATGGCTGCAGCATTTCTTTCGCCACCCATAGGGAGGTCAGACAAACCCTTGCACAGACCTGCCATTGCAGCCTGCGTGAAATAATGCACATGTTATTTCACAGCCTTTTTCACTGCACTTAAGTAACTTATAAATCACCTATATGTCTAACCTTCACTTGCTAAAGGTTAGGTACAAAGTTACTAAGTGTGAGGGCACCCTTGCACTAGCAAAGGTTCCCCCACATAGTTCAGGGCCATTTCCCAGACTTTGTGAGTGCGGGGACGCCATTACACGTGTGCACTACATGTAGGTCAATACCTATATGTAGCTTCACAATAATAACTCTGAATATGGCCAAGTAACATGTCTAAGATCATGGAATTGCCCCCCCCCATTCTAAATCTGGTATTGGGGAGCCAATTCCATGCATCCTGGGGGCTCCACCATGGACCCCCAGTACTGCCAAACCAGATTTCCGAGGCTTGCACTGCAGCTACAGCTGCTGCTACCTCACAGACAGGGTTATGCCCTCCTGAGGTCTGGGCAGCCCAGTCCCAGGAAGGCAGAACAAAACATTTAATCTGAGAGCAGAGTGTTACACCCTTTCCTTTTGGAAATAGGTGTTACAGGATGTGGATGGGTAGCCTCCCCCAGCACCTGGAAATGCTTTGAAGGGCACAGATGGTGCCCTCCTTGCGTAAACCAGTCTACACCAGTTCAGGAACCCCTTCTCCCTTGCTCTGGTGGAAAACTGGAAAAAGGAAAGGGGAGTGACCACTCCCATGTCCATCACCACCCCAGGGGTGGTACCCAGAGCTCTTCCAGTGTGTCCCAGACTTCAGCCATCTTGCTTTGCAAGGTGTGAGGGCACTCTAGAAGGCTCTGAGTGGCCAGTCCCAGCAGGTGATGTCAGAGACCCCTCCTGATAGGTCCATACCTGATAAGGTATCCAATCGATCTCTCAGGGCTATTTAGGGTCTCTCCTCTGGGTTCTCTTCAGATTCTGCTTGCAAGTGTCCTTCAGGAATCCTCTGCAACAACTTCAGACTCTTCTGACCTCGGATCAACCACAGCCTGCTCCAAGAAACATTGTAACTGCAACAAAGTGTCCACAAGAGACACTTTTCTTCAGCAACCTCAGCTGCAAGTCAGCAACTGCAAAAATTTCCACGTGTGCATGCTCTGGGGACTCCCTGTCTTCATCCTGCACCAGAAGAACTGAAGAAATCTACCGTGGAGTGACGGAGTCACTCCCCTGCTCTAAGCAGGCACCTTCCAAGATGACGACCTGTGCACTGGGACTCCTCTCACAACAACGAGCGTGCTCCTACGGACACAGAGGGTGGACATCGTCGACATAGACTGCCCTGCGGTCCTGCTGACGCAATTTGGAGGAGGTAAAACCTTGCCTTCCCCAGAACAATGGTACTGCTGTGTACTGTGTCTTCTTGACCTCCTGAGGACTCTGTGCACTCTTTACAAAATTCCTTCATGCTCAGCCTGGCCCAGGTCCCCAGCACTCCACTCTCTGACGCTCAAATCACTGAGTTGTTCTTCGGCGGTGTGGGACCTTCTTTTGTTGTGCTGCATCAACTGCATTTTGCACCTCTGTTGAACCCAGATCCTGTGGCTTCTAGGGGTGCTGGCTAGCATCCTGAGGGCCCTCTAAGTGCTGAGAGCCCCCTCTTCCTCCTCACACAGAGTTGAGGCCCCCAGCTCCCTCCTGGGTCCATCCAGCGCCATTTTGACAAAAAAAACACTTTTGTCATAGTCAAGGCTTGTTGGCGCCTTCCAACATGAAATCTCATCTGCAACAATCTTCACGCCGCTGGACATCTTTTGCATCATGCAGGAACCTGCTGGCATCTTCCTAGAGTGCATTTCTGCAGTCTTCGACCAACCAGGCACTCTTCTTTTGCACCCTCTTCTGGGTTGGCAGGGGCTCCTGTCCTTCCTGGAACTTCTTTTGACTTCTGGACTTAATCCCCTTCCTTTGCAGGTCTTCAGGTCCAATAATCCAGCAGTTATTCTTTGCAGACTTGGTTGGCTGCTGCAAAATCCCAAAAAGGAGGTGTGGTGTGTCCTAAGGAAACTTGCAGTACTTTACTCCTGCTTTTCTGGAATCTGGGTGGGGTAATTTATTTACTTTTACTGTAGTCTTACTCTCCCAGCGATTCTGCACACACTACACTTGTCTAGGGGGGAATTCGTGATTCACATTCCACTTATTTAGTATATGGTTTGTGTTGCCCCTAGACCTAATTTCTCCCATTGCATTCTATAGGATGTCCGACTGTTTGCATTGTTCTATGGCTATTCACTTGTCTAATTTTGGTGTCTAGTGTATATATTGTGTATAATACTTACCTCCAGAAGAAGTATTGTCTCTAAGATATTTTTGGTACTGTGTCACCCAAATAAATACCTTTATTTTTGGTAACACTGAGTATTGTCTTTACTTGTGGATAAGTACTGTGTAACTATAAGTGGTAATGCATGAGCTTTGCATGTCTGCTAGTTCAGCCTAAGCTGCTCTGCTATAGCTACCTCTATCAGCCTAAGCTGCTAGAACACTACTACTTCACTAATAAGGGATAACTGGACCTGGTATAAGGTTTAAGTACCCAAGGTACCCACTACAAACCAGGCCAACCTCCTACAGACACTGGTAAATTCTTCCCATCTCTCTGTTTCGCTTGTTATTTATGACCTCTGTGCTAGAAAAAGAGATATTATTGACTACGGAATGACTGGACAAATTTGATCCTCTTATAGTTGTTTGTGTAGACCTTCCCGGGTTTGACCTGTGACAGTTTGAAAATGGGCCTGATTGTTTGTAAAGAGATCTCTTGAGGATGGTGATCACTGCCCCCCTTGTCTCCTAGCTGAAATGAAGCAACCCAACTAAATAGTGAAAGGGAAATAAAGGTAATGTATATTATCAAGCAAGCTGTTGAGAAGTAATAGGAGGCCTTCGGGGGTTATCCTAAGGGAACCTGCCATTGGTGGCCCTTAAGCTGAGATGCTCAAGGTCATCCAATAGTTACTTGCCCATTTTAGTTTGGCAACCTGGAGTGCTTTTCCCTTCTGTTGGAATATTCCAGAGTGAAGTTTGAGCCTCAAGTGCATCTTCCGCGGGGGCACCTAGCAGTAATAGATTGAGGTTCCCATTCATGAGGAGGTCTGCCATTTCTTCCTTACTTATTAATGTCACCAGCTGTTCCATCAGATACCGTGCCTACTTAGCTTTATTTATTGGGTTGATGTAGACATTGATATTGGTTAGTTCAGAGGTCCTGTTCTGGAAAGTGGTGGTTATTTATATTGAGTTAGTGGATGGCGTAGCAGACCTAAGGGGACATGCAAAGGCTGTGCAAGTGACTGAGACGCAGGTTACCAGACAGCATTGTATATGACCATACTTTACCCCCTAACTGCTGGAGTGAAGAAACATAGATATCCCTGCAGATGTACTGGTTCTGCCAACCAGGTTTCCTGTGAGGCAATAATGTCAAAGGCATTTAAGTTTTAAGTAACAAAGAAGTCCTGATCAGCAACCTTGCTGGCATGGGCAGTAATGTTCCAGGAGCACAGATAGAGTTGATTGGTGCTTGGCATTAGAGCTACTACTCTTCCCTGATTTTGTCTTTTGCTACCCAATTGAAAGTTAATTGTTATAGTGATCTGCATGTACTTGTGCAGATAGAAAGAGTCCATTGTCCCCTGAAATGGCCTGTTTAGAGGCTGAGGGGATTTTGTCTTGTTAGGTGAATGGCCCATTATACCTCTGAGAACAGAAGTAGTGAAATTGTTCAGGCTTACCAGATGGGTGCCCCTGCCCTGTGTAAGCAAGGGGTTAGAGTAGCAAGGCTCATGGAGAGGTGTGATGTGAATCCCCCAAAGTCTGAAGGCGGAGCTTTCCACAAAGACATTTAGAATAATATTGGGCGTTCTCCAGATTGGTTACTTCAACCCTTGGAGGGATTTCTGAGCCAATGAATTCTATCGACATCAGGTCTGTTGAAAAGAAGCCTGACAGAGATAGAATGTTTTTCAGCAGCCTAAGTATGTTGCCAGGCATTCCTTTGAACCTAGATTATGGTCTAAAGATGAGAGTGCCTGTATTGAAATGTGACTTTTCCCCCTCTTGGCTCTGGTATGTTGTAGGTCTAGAGTGCCAGCTAACCGAGTTGTGTCCACTAGGTGATGTTGTAGGCCCTGCTTCAGGTTATTTTTCTTTATCTG
Organism: Pleurodeles waltl; assembly: GCF_031143425.1. Lineage (NCBI taxonomy): Eukaryota > Metazoa > Chordata > Amphibia > Caudata > Salamandridae > Pleurodeles > Pleurodeles waltl. The sequence continues at coordinate 224,239,351 of NC_090443.1, forward strand.
TTTGAGCATGGATGTTGGTTAACCATTGAGTTTGCTGAGTAGCAGCTCTGGAAGGCTCAGTGCTAAGCATATATTCTGTGGACAAAATTTGTGCTGCAGCACCAGTTCCTCGTTAATGTAGTGGTAGTTCCATAGGGTTTGTGATGCTTGCTTCCTGGTGCCCCCTCTCTTCGCAAGGGGCTGTTTCATCTAACCTGTGTCTCCTGGATCGTGCTGCCTGCTTGCCCGGATTATTTCCTTGCTGAGTTAGGCCAGGAGTTTGCAAATGGGTGTCTGTCCGGACTTCTCTTCTTGAGACACCTGTTTCTAGGGTCATCTTCTCCTGCTGAGTTCCTTCATTATTTAGGCAGGATCTAACATTAGCCGGAAGCCTAGACCCCGTTGAAGGAGGCATGAATAGTTTCAAGCAAAGTCCTTCAGCGTCCGGTTCTGGCTTCAGTGGTTGGACAGCCTGCTCAGGTTTGTAGTTGTTGTCTGTCCTGTTGCAGGCCTGAAAAGGGAAAAGATATCAACTTGATTTTGGGGCGGGCTTCCTAATCCAGACTTTCCTCCTTTGAAAGCACCTTTACTTTGCTTTGCATTTGTTTTGATTTTTAAGTCTGTTCCTTTTTCTGGGATGCCTTTGGAGGTGAAGAGATGCCCTACTTGAAGTTATGAGGAGCCTCCTGGTCAGGTTGTGCCATGTCTATTGTATGGCCCGGGAGTTAACTGGGACCGGGTTCTGCCCGATGCTTGCTGGAAGAATGGTGCTGGCTGTTCAGGTGGGTAGGTCACAGCAGAATCTTGGTTGGTATGGGGAGGTTCCTTTGATGGTAAGATATGGAAGCTCAGAGCTTCATTTTTTAAATTCTTGCATAGGTTGCTCAGCATTAAGGGCAGAGGGGATAATGTGTCCAATTTTGGGCTGCATCTGAGTTGTGCTTTGTGTGGGCCAATCTGGGCTCATTTCAGGGGTGAGTTCAAATCTCCTAGTTTCCCATCAATGCCTGTGATGAAAACTGGCAAGGTATACAGTGGATCAGCTGCATATGCATTTTTTCTGATTGATATAGAAGCTCCTCCACTAAAAGTTGCATTGTGTTAAAAGAGATGCCCAGGTGCTGTCTCCGTTTGACCGGCCACCAGCATCTACATTCAGGTTTCCTTTGCCCAAAAAGACGGGGGCCATGACACAGTCCTATATTGCAGCTTCCACATTAGTGCCTGAAGAAGTATACTGTTTGTCTTGTGCGTCATGTCTATAGACAGCTAGCATATCCTCCCATTCTTGTGTCCCAAGATTTGAGAGTCGCCCATGCGATTTGGGCTGCTGCCCATGCACTCCATCCTGGAGGGAGAGAGTGAAAGAGTAGCTTGGTTTGTCACCATTTTATGATAGAGGGAAGGGTGTTAATTGAGGAATTTGGGACTTAGAAACCTTAGAAGGGGTACTGACAATGTTCGGGGGTGTCAGGCTTATCAAACTATCTAGCTGAGGAATTGTTAGAGAATCATTTTTTCACATTTCTTCCTCCTTGGATTAGTCCTGTGACAAGTTCTCATGTTGGACAGTTCTGTGCTCTGGTTTTGAACCCATTGTAAGGGGTGAGCTGAGTCCGCTCCTGGACATTCTTGAGCTGCAATGACGTCCACCTGGACTACCTGAACAGGATGCCCTAAATGCTGTGAGGTCAAAGCAGTGAGGCCCAGAGGTGTTAGTTTGGTGTGTGGTGCTGGGGCAGCCTCCAATCGAGATGAAAGATTTTCCAAAGGTGGTTGGAGATTACCTTCCTTCATTTGGCCAACTTTTTCCAAAGGTTCAAGAGGGAATTGCAGGCTTTGGATCCCGTCATTGCTAGAAAAGAGAGCTGAACCTGCATTTAAAAAAAACAGGATTTAGAGTCAATTTTTGGTTGGAAAAGGACAATCCAACACTTCTAGCATTGATTTATTCCCTCCTTTGTTATTCTTTCTGTCCTCATTATCAGATCCAATATCATTAAGCGGGGAATCAGATAGGCTTGCGGTTGCTTGCAGCTTTCTTTTGCGCTTTTTCCCTTCTGTTTTCATGGGGGTGCGCTTGTTCTTTCAGACCTCATACTGAGATTAAAAGACTTGAAAAAGGCTATGATCTTCCAATGGGTGGCATAGACACTCCCCTACCCATTAGTAGAGTTTCCAGGGGCAGAGGAGCACAAGCACACACATCCTGCAGGGGAATTTAACCTACACTAGCACGCTGATACACTGGTATGCACTATCATCTTCCCTCTGGGGTCTAGCTTGAGGTATCCTTTGATGTGTCCTGCTGTGTGTTGTTGAGTCAGACTCTCACCGGCTTGTGGGAAATGAAATGCAACTTACAGTGCATAACTGTGGCCCATCTGGAGGAGCACGAGGAGGCAGGCAGCGGATAGGCAATGGATAGATGCACTAGGCCATGGCTGGGCTGAGAAGGGGGGCCAGCAGCCACTCCAGGGCAAGCCACACCAGCCTAGTGCCGACCACCTCCAATCACCGTGGGCTGCCCGTAGCCTAGTGCTTCCGAACCCCAAGCCCCCTGCACCTGTTTTTTGATTGCTCACTTGCTGAGTGCTCTATGCTGTGTGCTGCTTTGTACTGGGTACTACCTCAATGCCAGGAGGCCAGCCCCTGAGCCTTGTCTGACCAGACACGCACTCACTACTTCCAGGTTAAAAAATGGCTAGAAGTTAAGACAAAGATTACAGCAGTACCTCATGCTCTGTGAGCCCTTTCTGAGTCTCTATGTCTCAAGGCCTAAATGGCCCCTCCTTCGGCTCACATTTATCTAGGCTGGTTGCCCTCCATGCAGGTGGTGGGCCCCCACCCATGCTGGTAATGAAACAAACTTAGCATAGATCAGAGCTGGGTGCTGGAGTCAGAAGTTTGACTGCCCTTGCTGAATTCGGTAGGCCCAGGAGCCACAGAGCCCAAGAGTCAGCACCTGATTCTTCTCTCCGGGCAAAGGCACAACTAGGGGGCAAAGCGTGGAGGGCAGAGCAGGGCAGTGGTGGAAGAACGAGACAAGACCATCCAGCAATAGGATATTGTCCAGTATGGCCCCCGTGTGGCCCCCGCAGCCCCGTATGAATGTTGGCACAGGGCTCCAAGCAACGGCTCCAAGCACCAGCTCAGCACCAGTTCGGCACCGGCTCCGGCGTCAGTAGCGTAGTAGGCTGCAATGGTCTCATTTTACATTCTTGACTGGTGAAGATTTTTGTTACCTAGTAAGTGAGAATATACCATCCAGATCTCAATAAGATCTTATTTCTGCAAGAAGTTTTAGAACTCTAATTAAGCTGGATTCTGGCCTTCCTAAAGCATTTCTCAATCTGTCTTTGTCATCAGGAGCATTTCCAAATGTTGTCTAACTTTCAGCTGTTACCCCCTTGTGGAAGAGCATTTTGCTAGATCCGGGAGACGTGGTCAATTACTGCCTTATATGCCAGCTGCCATACCCAGCCGAACTCTTGGAGAGAGTGATATTTCACCAGACATCTGCTTTTGAGGAGACTAATCACATGTTATATTCTCTTAAAATGGGGTTATTAGTGATTGCATTACTCAAGGATCTGTTACAGCACACAGATACTAATGTGCCTGCACAAATACTATTGGACCTCTCTGAGGTTTTTGATGCAGTCCACCATCACCAGGTTTTTTAATCATTTATGAAGTATTGGTATCAAAGACCTGGCCTGGTTTCACAGTTCTTTTCAAATCTCATCTTCAGCCTTTTTCTCCATAGCTCGATCATTGTTATGGGGATACCGAGTAGTCAATACTGTCCCATTTACTATTAAGCTATACATGGCTCAATAGGCCCAGCCATTCCAAACATACAGGTTCAATTTGTACATGTATGCAGATGATGCATAGAGTTTCCAAAAAATAACTAACTATCTGGAGGCTGCATCGACTCAACTTCACTGCTGTCTGCTACAGTTACAGCAATGGATGAATAACAATTACATTACACAGAAGCAAGAAGGAAATATTATGTTCTGTGGGACTACCAGCTTCTTGGACCATTCCAATAGGACCTCAGCAACTCAAGTTTCCATTGTAAAGAATTTCAGAATTATGTTTGACTCCACACTGACCATGGCTATGCAGGTGAAGACTACTTACAGGTACTGTTTGTCAGCTTAGAGCTCTGAAGATGATTCCTGATTTCTTCTCTTCCCAGAAGGTGATGATATTGAATGCTTGATATTCACTCTCACTTGGTCCAGAAACTACAATTAGTTATCCCGGATAGGCCTTAGGGATAAGAGGTAGACACTAGAATTTCAATGCTCTGGCTATCCTCCACTGACTTCTTGTGAAAGAGAAGAACATTTTCAAAACAATTTGGTGCACAAAGCCATCTATAACCCAAGTGATCTTTCCTGAGCAATAAATGTTCATTGATTCACCATACAGCCAACTGAGATCTCTTTTTTGTAAGTTCCATGCTTCCAATGGATTTCACTAGCAGGTCGAGATTTTTTAATTGTTGAACGCCACAACTGGAATAATCTGTTTGTATACCTGAGGAAGGAATAGAATCTTCTTAGATTCAGAAAGGCTCAGAAAATTCTGTATTTTCCTACTGCATAGTGATGAGGATCCAGCTCCCATTGACAGATGCTATTACCTACATCTCTATAGTATTGGCCCATAAAGTAGATCTGGTTATGCACGCCTGCTTTACTTACAACTGTGGGAGTCCCAGTGAGTCATTTCTAAGAAGGCTGAGCAGAGCCACAATACTAAGAGCTTTATATGTTTAGTTATACATGGCTCTCACAGAGAGCCATTACATTGAAGTGGCCTTGCTGCACTGTGTGAAAGGGAAAGGGCAGGAATGCACTGTATTGAAGGTTATTTGTGCATGTCTGTCCTTTCCTTGCGCTGGCGGCACCCTTTTGGCTGCCTAGCACCAATTCAGGAACTCTTGTGCCAGGGACACCTTCATGCACAAAAACTATCCTCTGAGGCTTTGTTCTCTTTCTATGCAGGCTCCAGAATGCAGCATACATGAGAAAAAGATATTTCTACTCATTTCATTCCACTCCTCCCCCCGGAGGTGTAGAAATTTGATATATTCCCACGTTCCCCAGTGTGGGCATATCTGGGAATGCACCTAAACCCATGGGTGAATGCGTGGGAACACCCAAGCTCCATCCAAGGAATGCCTCTGTGGAATCGAGTAATACATCACAGTGATTTGCACTGCATTGCACTAGTCTGTATTTATCAAGCCATGCAGGACAAAGCAAGGTGGCAGATTTAAGAAAAATAGCGCTGTTCCCAGTGCAGCTCCATTTTCTTGCACCCCTTAGCTCCCCCTACCATCGCCATATCAGCGCTGTTTTTAAAAATATAGTGCACCATGGTGCAGGGTAAGGGCAATAGCATCAAAAACTTTTACGCTATTGATGTGATAACGCGTCCCTTTATGACTAATTTACTCACTCTGGGACTCGTTTTTAGGCCAATGAATCTTTTGACCCTGATTGAAGACACCTTAGGACGAGATAATTAATCAGCATGTCAATCAATATGTCAATAACGTCATCAATATTTACCATAATAAGACAATTCAGATTAGTCAAAGACATTAATAAATCTCAGAAACCACCATGACCTTGCAGTCATGAATAACCACACCAGTTTAGTACCATTATATGAAGTTTATTCCCTATTGATTACAATTCTACTAGTAAGTTTATTTGTCTCAAAACCAAGAAACACATTAGCAAAGTCACAATATGGCAACTCTGATAAGTTTTCATCAATGCAAGAATCACGAATATTAAAATATAGCACAACGTCAACATAGGTTATCCTTAGCAGAGAATCATTATCACATTATTCAACAAAGCATAGATTCAGTCATTTGTCTATTTGCATCAGTTTAGTGAACCCCTCAACTAACTTCGAATTAGCATTGGCATGTTGGGCTTCATGAAAAACAATTTAGCAACACCAATTTAGAAAAACATCTAACTAGGGTCTCTGTCAAAAGAAGCAGTTGGTACCTAGAAAGGAAAAGCAAACAGACAGTTACAATTTCATTGTCATATAGTTACCCTCCGTATTGGGTCAGCATACAAGTTCGGTCTTCGTCTTCAGGACATCAGTTGATTCGCCAGCCAGGAATTCAGCAGTCAGGTAAAGGGGGCACTTCCCTCATAAGGAGGTAAAGTGTAAATGGGCAATATAAGGGCAAGGATGGTTTGAAGAACCAAACAGCAAAGTCTCTATGCAGAGTAACAAAGTGTCTGGGTCATAACAATAGCATCTCCCTCACTCCTCTATCTCCTAGTCTCCTATTCTCTGATTTACTTCCTTGTGTCAAGGGTTTTTCTCCCTTTTCTGTTGTACAATCCCCTAAGTTTTAATTGGTTGGGGTCAGCACCCCACTATCTCCCTCCAACATAGGTGTGGTATGGGATCATCATCGTCATCAGATTCAGTATCACATATTTCCACAGGTATGCCCCTGGTGGTAGCTATATTGTGCAAGATTGCACAAGTAGCCACTATTCTACATGTGGTCTCTGGGATGTACTGTAGTGCCCCTCCACTTTTGTGGAGGCACCGGAAGCGACTCTTCAGCAGTCCAAAGGTGCGCTCCACCACGTTGCGGGTCGCCCTGTGTGCTGCATTATATCTCCGTTCAGCAGGTGTTGCAGGATTGAGGTAGGGCGTCATCATGTAGGTGCGCACTGCGTAGGCACTGTCTCCTGGAAGGGACAGAGTTTATGATGAGTAACTGAGCCATCTGACATCAGCACGCCACCAATGCAACATTGTATAGAGGGAAAATACCTAATAGATATCCTTCTCCAAACTCCCCAGCTAGCGGTCTTGTGTGAATGCCGCTATGGCGAAAGATGTATGAATCATATGTGCTCCCTGGGTACCTGGCCACGAGATCAGTTATGATGTAGGAGGCATTGCAAATAACCTGTATATTCATTGAATGTTGGTATTTACGGTTGCGGTACACATACCCTGTGGCTGATGGTGGACAGATTGCAACATGTGTCCCATCTATGGCACCTAGGATGTGGGGGAACTGTGCTATCTGGTAAAAATCAATTTTTGTCTGCTGTATATCCTGTGGGGTGTGGGAGAATCTGATGTACTGGTGTATCCTGCTCAGCATGGCGTTGATAAATGCATTGAAAAATCTAGAGTGGGCACTCTGTGATACCCCTCCAGCTGTTGCTATGACCCCTTGATAGCTCCCTGAGGCGAGTAGGTGGAGGGAGCATAATACCTGCACATGGGTGGGTATGCTGTGAATCCCTTGTGTTCTGCACAGCAGTATGGGTTGTAGCTCAGCTATCAGATCAAGTATCATGGCTGAGTTCAACCTATGCCTCTCAAATATTTCCTCCTCTGTTTGGTTAAAAAGTGTAATGCACACTCTGAAAATGCGCTCCTGTCTCCTCCTCCCTTTCCTCAAACCTGCCAAGATCCTCATCCTCCTCGCCATGATGTAGAGTGTAGCCATTGTGAAAAGAGTCTGAGGCATTCTGGGCCTCTTTATATAGGTTGCACCTGGTTACCACCTGGTTTCACTTAGTGGTATTTTGCATGTGGAAAATGCCATTCTGCGAAAAATCGCAATTTGCGATTTTTTGATGCATCGATTTGCGACTTGGATTTTGCAAATCCTACTGGAAATACTGAATAGCAAAATGTGATTCGCAAAACCAGGTCGCAACGCAAAAAACGCGATTTTTTCGATTTCTTATTTTTGGTCTGCGAATACCTTTCATTCATCGCAGACCACGTTTTTGCATTTGCAAACAGCAGAATTTTGCGATTCGCACCGTTTGCGAATGCAAAAAAGTTTCATACATCTGGCCCATTGTCTGTACCGGTTCAGGCGACCTTGTACCTGCGAGTAGTCTACACTGTTGCATTCAGCAAGAATGTTTCACTAAGCAAGTCGAATTTCATGAGAACGGATCTACTATAGTTACATTAATCTTCTAGCTTTGGAAAAATACGAGTTCATGTCCTTCAGCAAGTCAGCACACTGCACGTTAGAAAAACAAATTTAATATGAAACCAGGCTGCTAGGCCTCGACTCATGCTTACTAAGGCCTAATGATTTATTAGCAAAACTTTAACATATATCCTTTTATTATTAGTGCAAAATCATACTTCAACATAACATTTCATCATTATTAATCAGTTTCATTAGTCATTGTATATATTGGCGGCCAATCCCCGTGGGCACTTTTCAAGCGCGCGTTTAGCAAAATACATTAACACATTTTCTATGCGGAATTATTATACATTATTCCTTAAACATTACATATTAATTTCTAAGTATATAAGCTGCACTCTCTCAGATGTAATGTCCAGGGTTAGCGTCAACATTTTAGCGCTAACTCTGAACAGTACTTAGGGGCCTATTGTAGCCAATGGTGTGCTCCCTTTTAAAGCCTGCTCTGAGCAGGCATTAAAAGTAGCACCAAAAAAATGATGCAGTGGAGTCTCTGATGTTCCACTGCACCATTTTTGCAGTCCCACTAACGGGGAACACCCATTTGCATACAATAGGCATGGCGCATGCATAATGTAGCCCAAAGGGTTACAAAGTGGTGCAATGCATGCATTGCACCACTTTGTAAATATGGCACAGCACTTTTTTTAAGCCTAATACCACATTAGCATTAAAAAAAAAGGTATTAATCTGGCACTAGAGCTTCTTAAATCTGGGCCAAGGTGTTCTTGTTTGGCTTGATAAATCCAACGTAGGTTTTGTATCACCCCTTACATCCCTTTGAGTGGTGCAAGGATGCTGCAAAACCTTCATAAATATACCCCTTAAAATGACTTGTGCGTCCCTAATAAATTGTACAATCTGTACAAAAGGTCTATAAATGAAATCCTACTTGTGAGAAATTGGGTTACTCGTTGACTTGGATGAGAGCCTTGGTGAAGCAGAAACCACAATTCTAGTCAGGGCAAGGCAGAACCAACCCCCACATTAAACTGTGCTCACCCCCTTGTAGCATGGCACAGAGCAGCAAGGCTTAACTTAGAGGCAATAAGTAAAGTATTTGTGCAACACTTCAAACAAACAGTGAAAAACTCACACAAAATGTTCCTGGGTTAGAAAATAGAGCGTAATTCAATAAAATAAAACAAGGCCACCTCTACAGGCATCCAATCAGTAGAACAAGAGATATTTTAAACTTTTTATAGAAACTAGAGCTAACAAGTGTGCAGTTCCAATTGTGAATATATGGTTGTACCAGACTACAACAAAGTCACAATTCCCTGAGGGCAGCCATACTGGAGCACAGGCCAGCTGCTTGGACCCCGTTATGTCCACTGAACAGAATACCTACTCTCAAGGAAGAGGCCTGGCCACATCTCAAGAAGGATATGGTGCTAATGAGAGAATCATAAAGAGGAGGGTGGGGCCCTGGCATAAGTTTTTGATGCACATATCACTTTGGCTGATATCCACTTCCACTTTAGTCACTTCTATGGCCTGTGTTGCGGGCTGTCAGCTTAGGAGTCACTCCTCCTGTTGTGACAGACTGCTAGCAAGACGGGGAAGATTGCAGAGGAATGAGCATTTCTAAAGAAGGAGACTCACATCATAAACTAAGACTATATACTATAAATTACATTTGGTTTATGGAAATGAATGATAAGAAGGGTAGCATGAGATCCAAAAAATTGTCATTTACCAAGCAGCCAGCTGGGCTTTGTGAGGAGGGAAAGCTCTGCCATACTTCTGCATATCACCAGGACTGGTGGACAAGGCCTGCTTTTCTCCCTGCTGGATAAGATGATATCACCAAGAGAATCCAAGACCACCTTCCCTGGAGCCTTGAGTATTAGCGCCTGCTGGTTTGCCAAGACTAGTGTGTACTGTAAGGAAGAGGAGAGCATTGGAGGGTGTGCAATATTTGAGGAGACCGCTGCTACACTGATTGGGTCGTTGCCTGTGCGTGTGTGCAGACGGAATAGTATGACCCCAATATGAGAGGCAAGGACAAAGTGAATTGAGCCATGTGCATTGCTGTGCCAATAGGGCCCGAGCTCTGAGGAGTGGGGAAGCAGTGACCTTCTGTACCAGGGAGGTCACCATGATACAGTTGCCATGCGATAAGGGCCATGGCCTGTGTGCTGTAGTGGGTCAGCACCTCGTTTCCCAGATGGGGCCACAGCCAAAAACGTTGTTGTACCGATCGGGCTGGTGCCCATGTACTGTGAAGATATAGTGACCCCATGCTCCGGGGGAGTCACTGGGATGAGCTAGTCGTGTGACCTGGTCGGAGTCATCACAAAGAGGAGGGGTGATACTGTAGATCCCGCTCACTTGCCTGGGATGTCAGATTTGCACCAGGAACTAAGTGTCATCAACCCCCCCCCCCACTGCACCCATTGTGGGAGGAACCAGAGACTTGTCCAGTGGATACTAGCTGTCAAAAGCCTTTGAGCACCAAGCTTACCCTGAGAATCGAGTGCAGAATGGGTACTCAGAATCCATAGTATGCCGGGCAGTGGGACATCAGGAGTAAAATGCCTCAAATCCCATGATTGGGCCAAGTAATCCTTGTTCTTCCCTTGGCCCTCTGAAAGAGGTTCTGATAGACTCTCTAGCAAGAATAACTGGATTCAGATCCAGTAACTCACTGCTATAATGCAAAAGTGGTTAACAGAAGCTATCGCCCACTGTTGTTTCCTAAGAAATTCAAATCTGCTCTGGCTGGGCTCTATAAAAGGCTGTCAGAGTAGGGTTACATAGGGCCACCACTTCTGGACTTAGAAAAGAGACTATGCTATGTATGGCTCCTCCATTACTCTTCTGCCCCTGCTTAGCAGTTAAAAGCAGGGGCATATGATTTTTGGAGCCATACATAACATAAAATTATAGAATGGAAAAAAGTGAATTACCCATCTATAATTTTATATATTATTGTTGCACAAGCAACTCACAGGAAGAGAGCAAGCGTCTCCAACTTGTTTCACAAATGATACTAAATAGTGGATTCCACTGATCCAAACTGAACCTAATGTTTCCCTGTCGGAGATTTCATGTTAAGCTGTTATAAACTCTTGAGTCATCATAAGGATGTCACTGCCCTGGGGTAGGTTGAAGGAAAATTAGCTTATTTTGTTCTCACATGACTTCAAACCACATTTTCACAGACATTGACCAAGGGTTACTTGATCTCTGCCAAGAATTAAAAGGGAGAACTAGGTCTTTTGTTGGCTTCACTTTATTCAACTTGATCGTTTTTCTGAAGATGTTTCCATGAGAGTTTTGCCTTTGGAAACACTGAGCTCTCTTCATTAGTTACTCCTTGAGCTTGAGCTTTCTGCACACTGCAAGGTTCGACCATTGTGGAAAAACATAGGGGCATATTTAAGAAAAGTGGTACTGCACACAATGCAGTGTCACTTTTCTTACGCCCTTTAGCGCCCCCTCCCGCCACAATGTGTGCGCCGTATTTCAAATACGAGGCACCATGGAGCAAAGTAGGGGCAATAGCGTTTTTACGCTATTGATGTATGCTGCAGGAGTGGCGCCAAAATGTTGTACACAGGGGTCCATTGTATTTAATGGCATACTCCCTTTTATCGCCTGCTCTGAGCAGGCTTTAAAAGTGACGAAAAACATGACGCAAGGAAATCTGTTAAATTTCCTTGCACCATTTTTTCTGCCCGCCCAACGGGGGAACATCCCCTTTGCATACCTTATGCCTGGCGCAGGCATAATGTAGTGGAAAGGGTTACAAAGTGGGGCAATGCATGCATTGCGCCACTCTGTAAATATGGCACTGCGTTTTTGTCCTTCTAATGCCACATTAGCGTAAAAACAGACACTATTGTGGCGTTAGAATGGCGCTAGAGGCTCTTAAATATGCCCCTTAATTTTTATCTGCTGTACACATCTAAAAAGAAACACGAGATCAAACGTGTGTCTGGCCGACAGTCAGTTACTTTATTTATATACGGTTTTATACAAACCTTTGCAGTTTGACATTACAATATGTATCTATAAATAAAAGCAACTGAACGTAACTGAGGTCAGGTGACAATGAGAAATCAACTTAAAGAGGTTTCCTAAGGAAAGCTTGCAATGGGTTGTGCTTAACTTTGTTTTCACTACAAAAGTCTTTAAAAGCTCTCTTTTTGATACTTTGCTACGTCGACACACTTGATTTTGAATGAAGTAAAACTTTCCAGGACAACGCATTTCGTAGTCAAGTTAACGCATCCAAGTGCTCGCTGGGATCGGCGAATGCACACCATTATATATCATTTGCCTACTAAGGCTTCTAATCCCTTTAGCTCAATGGCCTTCTGACGAAAGAGCTCCTTTTATTCTGTCCCTTATTAACCTAATACATTAATCAGCAGCTCACTGCAGGGAGAGAAAATATCCCTTCTGGACGAAGGGTAATGAGCTAGCCCTTGGGTTGCTGCCTTTGACTCTTTCTGACCTTTGGTGAGGAATTAGTGCTTGTCTTTTAAGCAGGCAGCATTGTGACTTACTTTACACCCCCGAGGCCTAAACCTCTTTTGAAAAATTGATTTACTAATGAAGTTGGATATAAATATTCTAGAGGCTGTTTTTCCATTTTACGTATAAAATTAATATTACATATTTCTTTTCTTTTAAATTACTGGTCTGAAATGAGTGTGAAAAAGGAAAAAGTGTAAATTGAAATTGAGTTTAAGTGTATGATACTGAAGTCCGCATTATATTTTCTTCAGGAGTGAAATTATGTCTTCTGGGGGCCAGGGAAATGTCAAAGATATTATCAGCTTTTCTACCGCACCATCAAAGGTTAGTCCAGGCAGTTTGAACCCATAGCAAAACCTGCCATCCATCAGGGGCGTAATGCAAGCCCCTGCTGCTCAGGGAGGTGGTGGTGGGGGGCAGCCTTTCAGCGCCCCCCTGTTCCTTCCAGCGACTATCTGGGAAGAAGGTGAAGCTCTAGGGCCCCTCTTCACATTCTGCAGGAAGCTCCCATCATTTTACCTTAAACCAGTATCAAGTATTGATGCGTTCGGTTAAAAAGTTTTGGCAGGCAGAAAGAAAAATGGTTGTTATCCTCATTACTACATATGTTTTTTCGGAGTCAAACGTCCCGACCCATTAAGTATTTTTCGCGGCCACGTTGAAGCGAGTGAAAAGTGTCTGCCCACCTAACAAATTCACAATCAACATAGAATACAGACAAGAAGCTAACTCGAAAAATTACCATTGAATCCAGTTTCTTTCTAGCGATTACTGAAGATGGAACAAAATGCAGAATCCGTTATGCAAAATAAAATGCATATCTCATCTACTCGAAAATACAGTAATAATTAGTATTTCAGGTGATTGATGTATCAATAGCAATAGCCTGAGCAATGCAAATAGGAAAAAAAATAACTTCTAGGTTGCCCCACTTTTTTTAAAGTGAATATTCCACTCAATGTCCAAAAAGAGCACAGCACAAGAGTGAATTTAGCGTCATATTTAAGAGCCCCTAGCGCCATTTTAACACCAAATTAGCATGATTTGTTTTAGCTAATGTGGTGTTAGAAGGCCAAAACTTCTATGCCATATTTACAAAGTGGTGCAATGCATGCATTGAGCCACTCTGTAACCCTTTGTACTCCATTATGCCTGTGCGAGGCATAATGTATGCAAAGGGAGCATGCCAAAAAAAATGGTGCAAGGAAATCTAACAGATATCCTTGCATCATTTTTTTCGGCACTTATAACACTTGCTCAGAGCAGGCAGTAAAAGGGGGCATGCCATTGAATACAATGGGCCACTATATACTCTGTAGGTTAGCCCAAAAATGTTGGCGCTACTCCTGCAGAGTACAGCGTAAAAATAAAATGACCCTATTGACCCCTACCCTGCGCCATAGTGCACCGTTTTTTTAAATACGGCACACATATGGTGGAGGTAGGGGGGCACTTTGGTATTTACAAACTACATTTGATGGTAAGTTTACAATTGTGGCGACTGCCCAGTCAGGATGGTGAACTCTGCACATAAAAAGATAGCACAGGTCTATATTTTTCTGAGTGGTTATCTGCCCTGATTGCTGAGTCATAGAATTACTACTAATTCATACTTTGTGAAAACCCCAAAAAATGTAAACGTACTCAAAAGTGTAAGTTTGCCTTTGTGAATCAGGTCCTACTGTGTAATGGGGGCAAGCAGGAATTACGTTAAGGATCATTTGCAACATGTTCAAGACTATATCCTCCAGCACAACACCACACCACATAAGGAACAAAACATAAATGGAAGTTTCAGAATTAGCAATGAAATACAAATTAAAAGGACAGACCCTGCATTGAGTGTATTTAAGAAAATGTGTTTTAAAAAATAAAGTCAGTCGATACAAATGTATTGTTTGATTAATGAAAATCATTACAGTGTACATAAAAAAACTAATAGAACATTTATACAACTCTAAAAACATTATTTGTCATTATGCCAAGGATGGTGCAATATTATGCTAAAGTGCTTCAATGGTTACAATCCATACTAAACACTAAAAAGATTCTATAATTATAATCCATACTAAAAAAATACTCAACAAAGGATCAACTCTGCTTATTCAATTCAATACCACTGTCATTTGTTACTAATTACAAAATACTAATATATCATACACTTTTTCGATTTTGCTATTTCCAGCTCAATACACACCCCTATTCGTTACTGTTTTTCGTGTTAGAGGTTTGTACAAAATTGAACAATTCCTAGAATTTATCAGGTTGTTCTAAATAAAACTAATATGTTTTATTACATTATGAGTAACTCTAAAATGATGTACCTCTACTTCATGGAAGTTTATAAAGATTTTGAGACTATTTCCAACATATTATCTACCAAGAGCAAAAACTTGGTAAATCGACTAATCCAAGGGATGGATCTACCAGATAAGCAAGCTATAATGGCTTGACGGCATGTTCTCACACCAAATTTGACAAAAAAGTGTTTCAACAAAGTTCGTTGTGCTTGAAGTAGACAAGGGCAGACACACACTATATGCAATTGAGATTCTTTAGGAGAGTCCTAATACTTAAGCAAAATAATCACTCAGCATGAACGCACAAGAAAAGCAAAATTATAGTACAAAACTATAGAACAAGAGAAGTGAAGATAATCATTTTTTTATTATTGAAATATTTATAATACTTATAAACTTCAGAAGCTTATGCATTGTCAGTTCATCCAATGAAGACTCAACTTAAGGACTATGTGTTGTTTATCAATGTGCTGTACATCACATTATTGTAAGCAAACATATTATGCTACCCAAATATGGTAACTAGAATATTTGCTGATATATACATATATATGTTTATATCAACATGTTTATTTTTCACTTCAACACACACAGCTCATCTTGTTGGTGCAAAGCCTCTTACACAAACTACTCCAGTGAAATGAATCCAACAATGAAAGGCCCCATACCAGGAAGTTGTAAATCAATTCATAAATTTATTCAGAGACAACAATTTATGATGCATGTCCTGACCACATATATTCAGTGAAAAAAATAAAGGTTTGGTTGAAGTTATAGTCAGGTGAAAATGTCAGTTAAAACGTGCCATTTTAAATGTACAAAACCACTGAAGTTCACCAGGTATAGTTATCTCAAGTAACTATAACTTGTGCCCTAAATTAACTATAACTCATGCCCAAACCATCAGGTTTTGACATCAATAACTTCATTACAAATGTTGCAGTGACATCATTAACATGATGCCACAGAAGAGGTCATGAGTGATGTAATAAGTGGGATAATTAGCAGGGAAAGGCTGCTAGTTATAGTTACCATACATAAAGCCAACCCCCACCCCGTTCACAGCTTCACAGCTGGTGGTTGTCTGCAGGGCCTGGCCTGCACTTAGGCCTTGCATCTAACAATTTATAAAGCAGCCAACACTGTGCCACACATTACCTTCTGGCATGCACAAGTCCTGGTTGCACTCTCGTAGACTTACTGACTTTGCCAAAGAATCACAACACTAAAATATAAAAAAGAGGTTCTATTATTATCTTTCTTCAAAAATCACAATTATTTTTATTCTAGTGTACATTTCGGTTATTCACACAATGTACTGTTTAATTCTAGAGATTATTATAAAAGTGTTTAATAAAACTTTTGTTAAAAAAATAAACATGTCTGTGAGTCTTTCCTTTAACACAGTTGTTATTGTTGCAATTTGTGGGCTGACAATGTAAAAAGAAAGACTCCGTTTTTTTATATAAAAGCATTGTCTTTGAGTCTTTCTCTTAACACTCTTTAGCCCATAGATATAGTCATAAAAACAACCACAAGTGGGCCTTGCATTCCAGATCAAGAGCATCTAGCTCCAACTAAAAGTGATTTAAAAATTATTGTAGGCAATCCTAGAATCATGGATTTTATACCCTAAGAGACCTAGGCCCGTATTTATACTTTTTTTGCGCCGCATTTGCGTCGTTTTTTGACGCAAAAACGGCGCAAACTTGCAAAATGCCATTGTATTTTGTAGGTTTGCGCTGTTTTGCGTCAAAAAGCGGCGCAAATGCGGCGCTAAAAAAAGTATAAATACGGGCCCTACTGTTTTTTTAATGTTGCAGGGTGGCTGATTTACTTATTGCAGCTACCAACAACATTACAAAATGCTTGGTAGTGCTTCTCCCTATTTTACGGGCACCGGCAAGCCAAAAAAAATAATAAACCAAAAAACCCTTGCAGGGCATTATGGGACGCTTTATGCTGGAATAGTGAAAACTATATAGGAGACTGCTGCCACTCATTTATTATGAACTATTGGTTACAAAAAATATTTGGGGGTGCAGCCCCCTCCATGAGCCTTTACAGCCTGTGTACCTCATCCCCTGGGTCCTTTCTTTTTAATAAAGGGTAGGTGTGAGTGGCCCCAATCCTAGAGCCATCTTGTGACCCGGAGACCCCTGTACAAGGGCCTTAATCTCTAAATAAGGGGAGGGAGGTGCAAGGCATCCCCTTTCTAAGCATCCTTGGGCTCTGGGTACCCCATCCACTGGTGCGTTTATCTTTAAATAAGGGAAAGGGTATGCAGCCCTTATCCCCAAGCCTTTACAACCCCAAATGCCCACCCATGGAACTGCAAACCACTAGTTGGGAGGCACTGGGGGACTCCCAGGGCCCCTAAAGACCTGCTGTCTACCTGCATGCAACAATGCTTGAAGCATCAGGAATCAGCTTTGCTCCCACATGTAGGAAGTAGCTGTTTGTGCTTTCCCCCTCAAAGGTGGGAGCAATGTGTGTTACCCTGCCTGCAAGAGTGCAGGGAGGGAAACATTTTCAAAGCTCCTGTGGGTGGCACCAGACTTCTGTTTACTGCTTGTTCTCCTGCGAGCAGGGAAACAACTTTGTGTGAGCTGGACCCCTGGGATGTGGCCCACCTGGACCTTAACAGGCTTATAGAATGGTCCCTGGGAATGGGATCCCCAGGGCCATCTTGAGGCTCGGGGGCATGTGCCCCCTTCCAATAAAGAGGATTTTCAGGCACATCCTGGGCCCTGGTTTCTTTACACTGTGGGTGCCTGCAATTTTGTTTTACTTTGCCACAGATTTGAGAATTTTCTGTGAATTTGAGGCAAAATATATAAAAAAATATTTTTGGCTCAAGGCGGGGTCCATCTGGGAGCCCACCAAGAGGCCTAGGGGGTCAGGGTATCGCTACTCTGCCCCATTATGAATTTGTTTTAATACATTTACAAGTCCTAAGCTGGCTACCACCACATCCTTGTTGATGTGGTGGCAGTCAATCAGATATCACAATGAGATCTGTTGGCCCTGTAGCTTCTCCATGGAGTGTAATATTTATTATTATTTTGAGAACAACTTGTTCAAAAACTACTGAACAAATTTACAACAAACCACAAAAAGCATGATCTGGCCTCCTGCCAAATTTGAAATAAATCCACTCAGCTTTTTGGGCTATAGCTGTGTCTAAAGATCCATTGGAAAAATGAATGGGGGAAGTGCGTTTTGAGATCTACCCCTTTTTCTTAGCCCCTGATTGACAGATCACCTTGAAAATTTTCAGGAAGTAGCTGAGGGGGAACAGCTTTTGTTTTTGGAAGGTTTTGTGAAGATTTCTCACAAGTTTTAATGCTTATATATATCCAAAATCTAAACTTACCTCTATACACCTACCTTCATGATATTTTCGTTGTCAAAAATCTAGGTATGCAATTTTGGAAGTGCACTATGTAAGGTAATATGCCTTTACAAAGTCTTAGACCTGATTATGCTATAATTTTTGGTAAATAATGCTCCAACAAAGCAGGAATCTGCATGTGGGGAGGGTGAATTTGCAAAGGGAAGAGTAGATGGGGCATAACATAAGGCAAGCAGGCAGAAGGCAGCAGTATCTAAGTAATAGAGATCACAGTGTGTTGCCCTCCCGTTGACATCATGGATGGCCAGTTCCAAGTGCCAGTCAGGAGTGTGCTACATTAAATGGCCAGTCTAGAGGGCCCTAGTTGCGCGGTCCAGGGAACAAATGTTCCATGCCCCTCAAAGCTGATGGGTAATCTTGTAGATCAAACACAAGAAAATTGATGGGAGGTTACTTGCAATGTCTAACCACTAGAAATGTCTCTGTAGCATTCCAACCTATCCTTCTTTTATCCACCATGCCACCTCAGATTAGAGGCAGCCATATAAAAATCAGCCTTGCCCTGTTCCAATATGAACAGTCCAGGAGGAACTACCTGGCCAAGTCCTTTCTGAACCAGAAGACAAGTAACTCAAGACCCCTATTGCCCTAATTGTGGCTCTTCAGTCCACATTTGAGCATATCCTTGGCCAATTAGGGTGTTACATCAAACACACAAAGGTTGAGAGGAAGATGCTTGTAATAAGACTAACTGCTGGCAATTGCTTGGGGTAGTGTTCCCACTTACTGTGCCCTTGCCCACCATGCCACCTTAGGTTAGACTGAGTTATATGCAAATCAGTCTTGATCTCTCACCAAAGATGCTACAAAGCATCATGTGTTCCATGGTGACCAACAGTGGGGTAGAAGCATCCAGCTTTGGCATGAGGCATGGAAGTTGTGATAGATTGTTGGCCAGCTAATAGGTGTGCCATGGTATGGGCATGGAGCTTCCTAAGTCTCAGGCAGGTGCTGTTTCACACATAAGGAACAGTTGCAGAGAAAAGACCACCTTTAGTGCTACCTCCTTTGAAATGGAGATGCAAGGTGAGCTTCTCTGATAAATCTCCAGGACCCTTTTATACAGTCAAGGCCTAGCCACAGTGGGAGCAAAAAACTGTGTTGACTCTGTCATATGGGGGAATGGTCAAGAAGCTGAAGACAGACCTGCCTGGTGTCAGCTGGGACCCACCAGCTTAAAACAGGGGCTCCTGCATAATTTAACAGTAAGGGAAAGAGGAAGTGTTACAACTGGTAGTAGAGGGACTGCAAGACAAGATGTGAGTCAGGGTTAGTTACACACAATCCAAATGATCCTGTGCCCACCCTCTGGTAGCCTGGCACTGAGCAGTCAGGCTTACCTTAGAAGGCAATGTGTAAAGTATTTGTGCAATACATCATACAATAACACCATATAGCACAACAAAAATACACCACACAGTGTTTAGAAAAATATATAATGTTTATCTGGATAAATGCAGGTCAAAACGATTAAAATGCAATAAGTAAATGTTGCGATATCACTGAAAAGTGATATAAAGTGTCTTAAGTCTTTTAAAAGCAAACAAAGTCTCTTTCAAGCACAAAATACCTGGTTTGTGGGAAAAATCTCTGCAAAGAACCATAGAGGAGGAGATGCATGGACATGGAAACAAAAGGGATGTGCGTTGATTTCTCGGGCCGCACACGGCGATGTGTCAATTAGTTTTCACGCAGGGACGGCTGTGTGTCGATTTCCGGTGCTCGTGGTGGATCCTCTTCGGGTTGTGGGGTTTTCTGACGCCCCGGGGATGATGTGTGGATTTTCTGCACTGGCAGGACGAAGTCACAGGAGCTGTGTCGATCCGGTGGGCATTGCGTCAAATTTTCTACCTCACGGCAGGTGCTGTGTCGATTCCTCTCTGGAAGTTAGGCTGCGTCGTTCTGGCTTGGCTGTGCGTTGATCCAGTGGGCCATACATAGAATTTCCGGTTGCTACGCTGGTGCTGCGTCGATCTTCTCTTTGCGAAGTCAGGATGCGTCATTCCGGTTCGGAGTGCGGTGACATTTTCACCATGATGCAGGCTGTGCGTAGTTTCCGGCAGGCTGTGAGTCGAATTTCACAGCACAAGGAGTCCTCCCTGCAGAGATTAAGTCTTTTTGGTCCTGAGACTTCTGGGAACAGAAGGCAAGCTCTATCCAAGCCCTTGGAGAGCACTTCTTCACCACAGCCAGAGAGCAGCAAGGTAGTAGAGCAACAGCAAGGCAGTCCAGTTCTTCTGGGCAGGACGCAGGTTCTGGTTCCAGTTTCTCTTCTCCAGGAAGTGTCTGAGTTGGTAGGGGCAGAGGCCCTGTTTAAATACCCAAATGTGCCTTTGAAGTGGGGGAGACTTCAAAGAGTGGCTTAGAAGTGCACCAGGTCCCCTTTCAGTTCAATCCTGCCTGCCAGGGTCCCAGTAGGGGGTGTGGCAGTCCTTTGTGTGAGGGCAGACTACTGTCCTTTGACATGTAAGTGTCAGGCCCTCCACCCTCCCAGCCCAGGAAGACCCATTCAAAATGCAGATGTATGCAAGTGAAGCTGAGCATCATGTGTTTGGGGTTTGTCTGAGTGAATGCACAAGGGAGCTGTCAACTGAACCTAGCCAGACGTGGATTGTAAGGTACAGAATGATTGAAGTGCTCACTTTCTAAAAGTGGCATTTCTAAAATAGTGATATTAAATCCAATTTCACCAGTCAGCAGGCCTTTGTATTACAATTCTGGCCATACTAAATACGACCTTCCTACTCCTTTCAGATCGGCAGCTACCACTCAAAGAGTATATGAGGGTAGCCCTAATGTTAGCCTATGAAAGGAGCAGGCCTCACAGCAGTGCAAAAACTAATTTAGGAGTTTTACAATACCAGGACATGTAAACTACATAGGTACATGTCCTGCCTTCTGTCTACACAGCACCCAGCCCTATGAGTTACCTAGGGCCTGCCCTAGGGGTGACGTATATGTAGAAAAAGGGGAGTTTTATGCTTGACAAGTACTTTTACATGCTAAGTTGAATTGGCAGTGAAACTGCACACAAAGGCCTTGCAATTTCAGGCCTGAGACATGGTTAAGGAGCTACTTTAGTGGGTGGCCCAATCAGTGCTGCAGGCCCACTAGTAGCATTTAATCTACAGGCCCTAGGCACATTTAGTTCACTTTTACTAGGGACGTATAAGTAAATTAAATAATCCAATTGGGTATGATCCAATGTCATCATGTTTTAAGGGAGAGAGCATAAGCACTTTAGCACTGGTTAGCAGTAGTAAAGTGCGCAGAGTCCTAAAACCAGCAAAAACAATATCTAAAAAGTGGAGGGAGGCAGACAAAAAGTTAAGGGTGACCACCCTAAAGATGTCAGGTCTAACATTATATGAATAACTTTTTTGCAGAAGTAGAAATTATGGTAAAACCCAAAACTATAATAAATTAAAATAAGATAAAAATTGGAAAAATATTGGATAGTGATCACTCAGTCAAATCATTGACATAACCAATCTGTATCTCCATCTGTTCCTTTCTAGCCCCTAGTCTAAACTTACAGTAGCACTAAGGGTGCATATAAATAAGTTTCTTAAGTGACTGTATTACATAAATACCTTTCAGTCATAGGAGCCGATTTATGAAAAGTGGTGCTGCACATAGTGTAGCGCCAGTTATCTAACGGCACTTAGCGCCTCAACAACGCCACTATGTGTGCGTCATATCTAAGGGACAGCACACTATGGCGGTAGTTAGGGGAATAGTGTCAGAGTTCAGAGCTTTGCAATATTAGCGTCAAATATGTTTACGCTAATTCTGAAAAGTCCATTGCGGCCCATTCTAAATAATGGCGTGACTCCTTTTAACACCTACTCTGAGCAGACGTTAAAAGTGCCAAAAAAAATGACGCAAAAGAATCTCTTAGATTATTTTGTGCCATTTTTTCAACCCCTCCCCCCAATGGGGGAACGCCCCTTTTGCATACATTATGCCTGGTGTGGGCATAATGTAACAACTAGGGTTACAAACTGGCACTTTGCAAATTTGGTGCGACAATTTTGGCCTCGGGCCACATTAGTGTAAAAAAAAAATATGCTAATGTGGTTCAAGGAGGTCCTAGGGGCTCTTATATCTGCCCGATAGTCTTTTCGATCTTTTTTCAGTCGGCAGCTAGAAAGTTCAGTTAGTCATTCTATGGATGAGAAATCTCGTCCCAGTGAGTGAACTTTACTCATACCGTATGAAGCTTCAATGTTCCCACAGCAGTCTGACATCCTCTCCGTCGAAATGCCTGTGCATAACATTTCTTAACATTTTTATGAGAGAAACAGGTTCTGTGATTTATGATGTAAGTGTTAAAAAGAAACGTCAATTTCGTCTGTGAAGTTGTCTAAATGTGCTGCACTTCACGTTAAGAATTACATAACATATGCGCTATTGTTGAATTATAAACCTGTTTTAAAGCGTCACACTGTATAACGTAGCAATGAAAATAATGAGTAAACTATGAATTTATAGCGCATAAATGACTGCTGTAGGAGTTCAAAAGGAAAACCAATGTAAATCATATGAGTAGGGGTGTAGAAAATGCACGTGATTTCACGAGTTAAATTATGCAAAATTACACAAAATGCTAAACTTGCACTTGGCTCTGCAGTTTAGCTAGAGATGTGTCCTGAGGATAAATTTCACACTTCAAAAGTGCAAAAAGACAAAAATACTCCTGTGAGTTTGAGTACTGTATGTACCACATACACCGAAATATTTGAATATTTCAATAGAATGTACTGTGCTCCACTGTTTCCTACAATATGAAACTTTTCCAACTCAACCTTCCTCCTTCTACACACATCATGTACTTACTGTGCAAATTTGAGGTATTTCCTTATTAGAATAATAGGTAGGAGACAATGGCAAGCTGTGTGATCTTTCAAAAATGTATTTCGAATTGAATGATCACTAGATCAACCCTGCATACCTTTGACAATTCCACTGACATTTCCCCGGGAATAGTCCCTTTTTCACACCCAAGTAAACAATATGTAATATACGTCAGTCTAATTAACGCATGCATGTTGTACAGTATGGACCATTAGAATATATGTATCTGCAAACATTTCACCTTTGATAATTATGCATACATTACACATGCATAAATCATAAATTTTTACCAGCATAATTCACACTTACTTAAAAAGTACCGAAGGAATGGATTGAAATGTTGAATCAATTTGTACCATTGCTCGCAAAACATTATATGATTCAATTACTCATCTTTTCTATTACACATTCCTACCACCCATAAGCAAAACAGTCATGGCCTCAAAAAGGCTAGTCCATCACAAACAGCTAGGCCAGCCTCAACTACAAAGAGCAGAAGAAGAATTACATACTTATTGGTCCGGATAGATGAGGCAGTGTTTCAGTCTTTGTGACACAGAGAGCTAAGAGACCACTTTGAGGCAAACCCATGCAGCTCATGAGGTTCACCAATATGAAAAATAAAGTGATAGTTGTAAGTGCTTACTCAATCTTAGCTACTGGGAATTGTTCCTGAAGTATTCCACTCCATCATTCTTTAGCTCATTTACCCAAAAGAAGACTGGAACCACCATAATAAGCAAATCAGTCTAGACAATCTCTAAGTAGGAACACAAGCAATGACACATATTTCACCCATCTCGTGCCTCTTCAATGTGTTTCGCCTGGAGGCTCTGTGGCACAGACTTGGTTGGCAATGCGTCGTTACCTTTAACCGATGGTGATTAGACTGGGCACACGGCCTGGAAAAGGCTTTGTCTGTCGTACTCTTGGTTTCATTGTCGTAAAAGCAAGTAATAAGTAATCGTGGAATTTCTTCTGCTGAGTTTTGAAGTCTACAGATTCTATCACCAGTCAGGGTACAGAAACAATCCTCCACACATGGTAAACGGGTCTTAAACATGCTAATGAAGAATGTACTTTATGAAGCGAACCCAAACTGAACTACTGCATTTCCTACCAGAGCGCAATCGAAACCAATTATTTTACCCTTGGAACAGAGGTTTGCTTTTATTAAGCCAGCTGTCCATGGAAGTCAGTGGAAGCATGCGATATAATTTCTCAAGCAGGACCCTAGGGCAGAACATAACCACAAATTACAAAAAAGCCCACTTGCAACAAAATTCTGCCACACTCAGCGGCATCGCAAGGTGTTATTAAAAAAACTCTCGAGAACATTTATGCGCGAAAATAATGTAAATCATGTTAAAATCCGTAAAATACAAAACTCATTACAAGACGAGTCCTGCAGGCGACTAAGTCAAGCAAAATGGATGAGAAATAATTTACTTTCTTGTACTCTCACTCAGGGCCAGAAACCATTACCTCATATTATTCAACCGAGCAGTTGCGCAAAATGTGAAACTCTCTTCTACATATACATTGATGAGAGAGGACGTTTATAACTTTGGTGAGAGATTTGAGGGCATATTTACAAGAAAGTGGCGCATCACAGATGATGTGCCACTGTTCTTGTGCCCCCTACTGGCACCTATGGACACCATGGTTGTGCTGTATTTACAATACGTACACCATGGTGGTCGTTAACACCATAGCGTCAAAAAAAATTACGCTACTGTGGCGCTGGGCTACACTGGCAAAAAAATGTTGACGCTAGTGCAGCAAAGCACAGGGAGGCCAAGTGAATATAATGGCTACTCTGAGCAGGCGTTAAAAATTACGGAAAAAATGGTGCAGTGAAATGTAAATTTCACTGCGCCATTTTCTCAGGCCTCCCCGTACTGGAATGTCCCGGCTTGCATACATTATACCTGACACAGGCATAATGGGAGGCAAGGGTTTACAAAGTCGCACACTACAAGCATTGCTCCACTTTATAAATATATTGCGCAGTAGAAAAGCCACCGTAGAGCTACCTTAGCATCAACAAATATTACACCATGGCGGAGTTAAAGTGGCACAAGGGGCTTGTAAATATGCCCCTTGGTTTCTTTGCATTGGTATTTAATAACATAAACCTAGCTGAGGATTCAAGGGACTAAAGGGGGCAAAGGTGCAATGAGAAGGTACAAGATCCATGTCCAGAAACTGAGCATTAACAACACAATTAAATTAGACAAATAAATTAAATTCCATCTGTTTACAAAGACATTACTTTGCACTTATAGATCATTTCAGGGACAATGAGAATTATGGTTTAGTCCAAGGATGTGCTGAACTGGAATTAAAACGCAGGTCACCCTTTCCAAAATGTTATTTGTGACACTGGTCTACATCTCCTGGCAATGACACAATATGCATATTGTGGAAAGTAGAAGTATAGGCTTATAGGCCTGACGTTTGAGACAGCCTTTAGCCTTCAGTCTTTAGCTGTCTCTCCAGACCATTGCTTTTTCAAAACATTCATGCATAATATACCTACGTAGTGGGGGTTTGTTTAGTGAGCATAATCTATGGGTCTATTCAATTGTAATTCACATCTTGCTTCACCCCTCTACAGCGTACATCATGTGGCAATGGGTCAGTCACTTTACCAATTGCCTCCCTTCACCTTTAGTGACTGCCAAAGCCCGTGCACCTTGTTCAGATTCTCCTAAAATCAGTTCCATTTTCATCCGTGACTTAGCTGATTCAAAATGCCTTTTCCTATCTTTAAATAACCGCTATTTATTTTACCTGCGTTTTGGGACTCCCACAGATGCTTATGTTTCGTTTTCAAAGTTGCAGTTATAAAGTGTGTAAGTGACATTGTAACATGAGAGCTGCCAAAAGCATTTATGAGTAAGGGAAATGTACTACAGGAGTAACTTTGTAGGAACTCATTCATGCCTTTTGAATAGCGCCCACGTGTCCAACTCCTTATTAGCAGAATTGGAAAGCAAACTTAGTGCTTTCTATTTATACTAATCGATTATTAATTTTCGTTGAATAATTCTATTTTATTTCCATTTCTGACGTTTGTTTTGAGGCCAATTCACAGTCATGTTAGCATAAGTAAAATAGTACACCAGGAGTTCTGCTCACCTTCTCCAAAATGCCTTTGTGAATAGGCCCCTGAGTTAAGCAAAGAATATTTACAAAGTAATAGTGCGAGAGAAAACACGATTACAAGGAGATCATGGGAAAGAAAGAGTTCTTTTAACTCCTTGCCAACAAACATTAGGGAAAGTGCATACATTTGGGACGGGTCAGATTTATTCACCTAACTCCAGGTCTAGAAATATAACGGGAAGTGAATATCTTGCGGGGCAAATTTAGCATTTTAAATCTAGTCCCACTAACATTGAGGAAAGTGTTTATATTATGTGAAATCTAATTTGCTATTCTACCTCCAGGAACACATCTATTGTAGAAAGTGCATCTATTTGGAGGGAGCAGATTTATTACTCTACACAATCAATAAATCAAAAAGAAGGCTGAGGCAAAAGCTGCCACACCTTACCACGGTAGTGGATAAAATAGAAAAAAAAAAGATATTAGTGGTGCAGGAGCCTTCCTAGTAGCCAAAAACCAGGATGAAGATCCATGGATGAAACAATATTTTTACATGACCCAGCACTCAAATAGACTACATAACATAAGGAAAGTCCAATACAATTCAATTTCAATTATGGACCGCACAGACTCCCAAGAATTCTTTCTTAATAAAACGCATTTCTTTTAGTCATATACCTTCCAATAAAACATATTTTTATTTTTCTTCAATTCCTTCTAGCCAACTCATGTTGTCTCAACTGACTTCTTCAGGGCTTAACTTGCTAGTCAGCACACAGCAGACATTTCACCAGCGTAAATTTGAAGTGTTTCCATTACAGAATTATAAAGACCTTGCATGTTGAGAATTGAGATTTAAATTACCCCATACTCATCTAAGTTCTGTAATCACACTCCCAGAGGGAGGGGATGGTTATTTCCCTAAGCACACCCTGGATTGGTACACTAGTACTCTCCATGGTCAAAAGCCTGTGCCATGTTGGATTTCCAGTAATACACTATTGGATAGTTTAAAATGAGGCAATCAGGATGTGCTGTAAAAGTTGTGAAAGCTTATCTATGGGAACTTTTTCCTCATTTATTAGCTAATGTCGAAGAGTCATCCCCACTCATTGGTTTGTGAAACCTACAATGCTGGTACCTCACCCACAGCTCAACATAACAGTTTCTGGACCTATGGAAAAACAGAATAGGAATGAACCTGCTTTCTGAAGCCTGTGAGGAGACCTGAAGGCTGGACATGCTCCTACATGTCCCAAGATGTATACAAAAACAATGGTCTCATGGGATGTACGTAAGGACAATCAAATCTTTGTAGGAATTCATTCAGACCTATAGTGTTTATATATATATATATATATATATATATATATATTCTGCAGAGATACTAAAACATTGTGTGGGGTCACCCACTGGTGGGACCTCTATAGGGGGGGGCAATGTGGCCTTAGGGGAATGTAGTCCCTAGGGGCAGGTCATAGACCATGCCATAATCTCCCTAGATAGACTCATAGGGTGACCTGGTGATCCCTGAGGGTGGGAGTCATGAATGCAACCAGGTGGGAGTAATGGGGTTCCAGTTACTGCTCTGAGGCTAGTCAGACCATGCTGGTGGAGGGATTAGTTTCCCCATAATAGTACAGTGGCCAGGTGTGTAAGGAGACTCTATCCCATGGGGAGGATTTTTTTTCTCCCTATGGCCCTGGTATTCCTGGAGTGGGGAGAGGAGGTGAGCCAGAGGAGTGTCATACTTAGGGCCAGATGTAGGTAGCTGTTTGCATGTCGCAAACTGCGAAAAATGCAGTTTGCGCCATGCAAACAGCCTAACGCGATGCTCATCCCCAAATTGCGAGTCGGTACCGACTCGCAATTTGGGGATGCGACTCGCAAATAGGAAGGGGTGTTCCCTTCCTATTTGCGACAGCATCGCCATGCTGAGTTGCTTTGTGACCGCGAATGCGGTCGCAAACCAACTCGCAGTTACCACCCACTTGAAGTGGGTGGTAACTCATTCAAAAAAGGGAACCCCTTCCCCTTTGTGAATGCCGAAAAAAATGTTTTTTCAGAGCAGGCAGTGGTCCTATGGACCACTGCCTACTCTAATAAAAAAACAAAAACAAATAGTTTCGGAAGTTTTATTTTTTGCAACTCGTTTTCCTTTAAGGAAAACGGGCTACAAAAAGAAAAAAAAAACTGCTTTATTAAAAAAGCAGTCACAGACATGGAGGTCTGCTGTCCCCAGCAGGCCACCATCCCTGTGAGTGCATGGACTCGCTATGGGGTCGCAATCTGCGACCCCCTCATTAATATTAATGAGGTGGGTCTTTGCGACCCCATAGAGAGTCCCAGAAGGTGTCTGCACCCCACCAGGCCTCTGCCACTAGCCAAACTGATGAACAGCCCTCCACCTCCGCTGCCACTAGTGGACAAGATGCCCTGCCACAGGTTTAAACATTGAAAATCAACTGTACAGTAATGTATACATAGGAATGACCTGTAGTTGGCTGCAGTCAACACACCGGGAGCGATAGTGGGGCACAAATATCAACAAATACGGATGCCAAAGGGTACAGTGAGTGGACATAGAAGTGGGAAACCAGCCTGCCAGTGACAATGTCAAACACAAAACTGTCAATTAAATGTGAACTTACACTGTCTTTCCTGTGTGTCATTGGAAGTGTTGACGGATTATTGCACTTCTGTTGGCCTCATCCTCATCCTCTGCCTCCTAATCTTCACTGTCCACAGAGTCCACTGCTGCCACACGGCCATCTCCAGCTTCGTCTTCCTGCAGAAAAGGCACCTGGTGACGTAAGGCAATGTTGTGCAACATACAGCATGCCACGATGATCTGGTGGACCTTCTTGGGTGAGTAGTACAGGGATCCACCTGTTAGATAAAGGCAACGAAACCTGGCCTTCAGGAGGCCAAAGGTTCTCTCTATAATTCTTCTTCTTCACCCATGTGCCTCATTGTAACGTTCCTCTGCCCTTGTCCTGGGATTCTTCCCAGGGATCAGTAGCTATGAGAGGTTGGGGTAACCTGAGTCACCTGCAAATATCGAGGGACAACTGTTAGCCTCACCCTGTGCCTCTGGAGTTGAGCCATCACATATGGGATGATGCTATTCCTCAGGATAAAAGCATCATGCACAGATCCAGGATACTTTGCATTGACGCAGGAGATGTACTGGTCCGCCAGGCACACCATCTGCACATTCATGGAGTGAAAGCTCTTTCGATTTCTGAACACCAATGATGTTGGGGATATGTAGCATTGCACAGAAGTCAGCTTTCACTGTGGCCAAATCTTTCACCTGGGGGACAATGATGTAGCTGCACATGTGTTTAATCAGGGAAGACAACACTCTGGTCAGCACTATTGAGAACAATGGCTGAGACATTCCTGCTGCCAATCCCACTGTCACTTGGAAGGAGGCAGTTGCCAGGAAATGCAGCACTGATAGCACTTGCACAAGAGGGGGAATCCTGGTGGGGTGACGGATAGCACAGATTAGGTCAGACTCTAATTGGGCACACAGCTCTGTGATTGTGGCTCTGTCCAGTCTATAGATGAGGATAATGTGCCTGTCCTCCATTGTTGCCAAGTCCACCAGGGGTCTGTACATGGGGGGGATGTCTCCATCTCTTATCCATCCGCAGCAGTTGCAATCTATGGGACAAAATGGTAAGCCATTCCAACCATTACACTTCAATGCATGTTGTGATTGTAACAGTATTTTGTTGGAGAGGTCCAAATTGTGCATATGTGTACTGCAACCCAGTTAGGAGCCATGGCCTGCACACCCCCTGAAATGGCGTCCGCATGTCCTGTTTGGAGGGACAGGTGGAAATGAGGTAATTCCGCTGACGTTGTGCGCCATTTCGGGAGGCGGTCGAAAACTGCCATGCAACTCCTCATTGGTTATCATAGGGCCCTATGGGGTACAGTGTCCAATGGAGATCTACGCCGGCGGTGACGGTATGCACCGCTGCGGACATCACCGCCATTTTTCTATCTGTTCACTCACTTGCTACCTGACCTTCATCAGGAGAGGACCGACACTGCATGTGCTGCTGTGACCTTTGTCTGGAACTGACCATGGCTCATGTCACTGAGCTAAGGGCCCCTGCCTTCACCTCGGCGGAGTTGGAGAGAATGGTGGATGGGGTCCTACCCCAGTACTGATTGCTGTATCGGACTCCAAACCAACAGGTGAGTATACCATGAGTATGATGCATGGTGCGTGAATGCATGGAGTGCTGTGTGTGAAGGCCTCATGTAGGGGGTGTGTGGTGGATGGGCCCTGGGCATCGTGCAGCATGTATGGTGGGCCATGTCTGTGCTAATGGGGATGGGAAGGGGCATGGTGGGCCATGAGTGTAACAGGCAGGACGGTCAGACTAATACCTTTCCCTGTGTCCATTTCCCTGCAGGTAGGCGCCCATCAGAAAAAGGGTATATGGCATGCCATCGCCAAGAACGTGCGAGCCCTGGAGGTCTACGGCAGGCGGAGCACCCACTGTCACAATTGGTGGGAGGACCTGAGACGCTGGTCACGGAAGACGGCGGAGGCCCAGCTGGGGATGGCCTCCCAATGAGGAAGGGGTGCCCGTTGAACCCTGACCTCCCTGATCACCCACATACTGACGGTGGCCTATCCGGAGTTGGATGGGCACTTGGGGGCATCACCTCAGCCACAAGGCTGTGAGTACAGTGCCCCAATATACAGCTTGTGCCTGGTGGGGTGGCATCCGGGTGGGGGATGTGGGCCTGTGGGTGTCCCTAGGCCAGGCCTGACATTGCAGAGTAGATCCCATGTTGTGCAGGGTTCTGATGTAAAATACCTCCAAACAAGCTAGTAGGCATCCACTACTGGGCAGGGGTCTGTGGGTCTCAGGTATGCTGCAATGGGAGTTAAATGTCCTTCTCCATGGCCTGGTGATTTGCATTGTGACTGGTAGTGCATTGCATAATGCAGAGGGCTGTTCCCTGTGTGTGTGTTTCGTGTATGCCAACAGTGGTGTTGTTGACGCCATTGACCAGGTGTATCCTTTGTCTCTCCCCCCCCATTTTGTTTTGTCACCCTGTCCTTATGTGCATTAGCATCATCTGGTAGAGGAGCAGAGGCTCCGGTGATGGAGGGAGCTGCATCCCACAGGACCCTGGATGCCGAATTCACCAACGGTGAGGGCATCAGTGGGACGAACGGTGAGGGGAGCACCACGGCGGCGACAGTAGGGGACAGTGCGGACACAGATTCCTCCTCCGATGGAAGCTCCCAGGTGGTGGCAGACACGTCTGTGCCTGCCCCAGCTACAGGTGCAGCTGCCACCCCCCTGTACCAGCACCCCCCTCCCAGCAGCACCTCAGCGAGTTTCCCATGCCCGCTCATCCTGAAGGGTGGGCATCTCCTTCACCCAAGGCACCTCAGGCCCTGCCCCAGTTAGCCCTGCTGCCCTGAGTGAGGATGCTATTGACCTCCTGAGATCCATCTCTGTTGGGCAATCAACCATTGTACATGCCATCCAGGGACTGGCAGCCCAAATGCAACAGCCAAAAGCATTCCTGGAGGGCATTCACCCTGGCATGGCGGCCCAACATAGATCAATTCAGGCTCGGGCCTCCTCTCTGATGGCAGCCATTATCCCTGTTTCTAGCCTCCTCCCTCCAACTTCCTCTACCCATCCCATTCCCCTCAACCCCAAACTATCCCAAGATCTCAGGCAGAATAACATGCAGCCAGGACAACACACAGAAGTGGACATGGCAATCACAAGCACCACACTCCATCCCACAGGCACTCACACAAACACCATCCAGATTCAGACATACTAACTTCAATGCACACGTCCCTGTGTCCTCTCCCAATGTGTGTGTGCCCCCTCCTCCCAAAGTACACAAATGCAAGCACCCAGACACCCAACAGCCATCCACCTCACAACAGCATCCAGCCCATGCACCTGCACCCAAACACACCAAGCTGACACCTCCTACAACCACTCCATCTTCCTCCACTCCCAAACCATCTCCCTCTTCCTGCCCCAATGTCCCTAGGAAGTTTTTCCTCACTAAAATTTACCTCTTCCCTAGCCCTCCCCCGTCCCTCATATCAGGCCACGGTGTTCAAAACTGAGGCAAGCACCTCATCCACCCAGTCAAGGGGCACAGTAGTGTCTACAGCTATACCAGGTGGGAGAGGAACCCGGGCACCATGCAGCCACACTGATAGGGTGCCTGCACCAAGTGCTGCAAGGAAGGGCAAGGAGACACCACCAGCTGCTGCGGGGAAGGGCAAGGAGGCACCCCAGTTGGTAGTAGCAAGGTGTAGGAGGCTGGACTGGCTTGTAGTGAGTACCTAGGGGTACTTGCACCTTGCACCAGGCCCAGTTATCCCTTATTAGTGTATAGGGTGTCTAGCAGCATAGGCTGATAGATTATGGTAGCTTAGCAGAGCAGCTTAGGCTGAACTAGGAGACGAGTGAAGCTCCTACAGTACCACTTAGTGTCATATGCACAATATCATAAGAAAACACAATACACAGTTATACTAAAAATAAAGGTACTTTATTTTTATGACAATATGCCAAAGTATCTCAGAGTGTACCCTCAGTGAGAGGATAGGAAATATACACAAGATATATATACACAATACCAAAATATGCAGTAATAGTCTTAGAAAACAGTGCAAACAATGTATAGTTACAATAGGATGCAATGGGGACACATAGGGATAGGGGCAACACAAACCATATACTCCATAAGTGGAATGCGAACCACGAATGGACCCCAAACCTATGTGACCTTGTAGAGGGTCGCTGGGACTATTAGAAAATAGTAAGGGTTAGAAAAATAGCCCACCCCAAGACCCTGAAAAGTGAGTGCAAAGTGCACTAAAGTTCCCCAGAGGACAAAGGAGTCGTGATAGGGGAATAATGCAGGAAAGACACAAACCAACAATGCAACAACATTGGATTTCCAATCTAGGGTACCTGTGGAACAAGGGGACCAAGTCCAAAAGTCACAAGCAAGTCGGAGATGGGCAGATGCTCAGGAAATGCCAGCTGTGGGTGCAAAGAAGCTTCTACTGGACAGAAGAAGCGGAGGTTTCTGCAGGAACGCAAAGGGCTAGAGACTTCCCCTTTGGAGGACGGATCCCACTCGCCTTGGAGAGTCGTGCAGAAGTATTTTCCCGCCAAAAGAACGCCAACAAGCCTTGCTAGCTGCAAATCGTGCGGTAAGCGTTTTTGGATGCTGCTATGAGCCAGGAGGGACCAGGATGTCGCAAATTGCGTCAGGAGAGAGAGGGGACGTCGAGCAAGACAAGGAGCCCTCTCAACAGCAGGTAGCACCCATGGAAGTGCCAGAAACAGGCACTACGAGGATGCATGAAACGGTGCTCACCCGAAGTCGCACAAAGGAGTCCCACGTCACCGGAGACCAACTTAGAAAGTTGTGCAATGCAGGTTAGAGTGCCGTGGACCCAGGCTTGGCTGTTCACAAAGGATTTCCGCCGGAAGTGCACAGGGGCTGGAGTAGCTGCAAAAGTCGCGGTTCCCAGCAATGCAGTCTGGCGTGGGGAGGCAAGAACTTACTTCCACCAAACTTGGACTGAAGAGTCACTGGACTGTGGGAGTCACTTGGACAGACTTTCTGGATTTGAGGGACCTCGTTTGTTGTGCTGAGAGGAGACCCAAGGGACCGGTAATGCAGCTTTTTGGTGCCTGCGGTTGCAGGGGGAAGATTCCGTCGACCCACAGGAGATTTCTTCGGAGCTTCTAGTGCAGAGAGGATGCAGACTACCCCCACAGCATGCACCACCAGGAGAACAGTCGAGAAGGCGGCAGGATCAGCGTTACAGAGTTGCAGTAGTCGTCTTTGCTACTATGTTGCAGTTTTGCAGGCTTCCAGCGCGGTCAGCAGTCGATTCCTTGGCAGAAGGTGAAGAGAGAGATGCAGAGGAACTCGGATGAGCTCTTGCATTCGTTATCTAAGGAATCCCAAGAGACAGAGACCCTAAATAGCCAGAAAAGAGGGTTTGGCTACCTAGGAGAGAGGATAGGCTAGCAACACCTGAAGGAGCCTATCACAAGGAGTCTCTGAAGTCACCTGGTGGCACTGGCCACTCAGAGCAGTCCAGTGTGCCAGCAGCAGCTCTGTTTCCAAGATGGCAGAGGTCTGGAGCACACTGGAGGAGCTCTGGGCACCTCCCAGGGGAGGTACAGGTCAGGGGAGTGGTCACTCCCCTTTCCTTTGTCCAGTTTCGCGCCAGAGCAGGGCTAATGGGTCCCTGAACCGGTGTAGACTGGCTTATGCAGAAATGGGCACCAAATGTGCCCATGAAAGCATTTCCAGAGGCTGGGGGAGGCTACTCCTCCCCTGCCTTCACACCATTTTCCAAAGGGAGAGGGTGTAACACCCTCTCTCAGAGGAAGTCCTTTGTTCTGCCATCCTGGGCCAGGGCTGCCTGGACCCCAGGAGGGCAGATGCCTGTCTGAGGGGTTGGCAGCAGCAGCAGCTGCAGTGAAACCCCGGGAAAGGCAGTTTGGCAGTACCAGGGTCTGTGCTACAGACCACTGGGATCATGGGATTGTGCCAACTATGCCAGGATGGTATAGAGGGGGCAATTCCATGATCATAGACATATTACATGGCCATATTCGGAGTTACCATTGTGAAGCTACATATAGGTAGTGACCTATATGTAGTGCACGCGTGTAATGGTGTCCCCGCACTCACAAAGTCTGGGGAATTGGCCCTGAACAATGTGGGGGCACCTTGGCTAGTGCCAGGGTGCCCCCACACTAAGTAACTTAGCACCCAACCTTTACCAGGTAAAGGTTAGACATATAGGTGACTTATAAGTTACTGAAGTGCAGTGTAAAATGGCTGTGAAATAACGTGGACGTTATTTCACTCAGGCTGCAGTGGCAGGCCTGTGTAAGAATTGTCAGAGCTCCCTATGGGTGGCAAAATAAATGCTGCAGCCCATAGGGATCTCTTGGAACCCCAATACCCTGTGTACCTCAGTACCATATACTAGGGAATTATAAGGGTGTTCCAGTAAGCCAATGTAAATTGGTAAAATTGGTCACTAGCCTGTTAGTGACAATTTGAAAGAAATGAGAGAGCATAACCACTGAGGTTCTGATTAGCAGAGCCTCAGTGAGACAGTTAGTCACTACACAGGTAACACATTCAGGCACACTTATGAGCACTGGGGCCCTGGGTGACAGGGTCCCAGTGACACATACAACTAAAACAACATATATACAGTGAAAAATGGGGGTAACATGCCAGGCAAGATGGTACTTTCCTATACAAGGGCAAGGAGCAACCCCCGGCTGCTGAGAGTAAGGGCAAGGAGCAGTCCACAGCTGCTGACAAAAGGAACACGGAGCCATCCCCAGCTGCTGGCAGGAAGGGCAAAAGGCCTGCAGCAGCAGGCAAAAAGGACAAGAGGCCTGGTACTGGGACTCAGTTGGAGCCCCTGCCACCAACTATGGTAGTTCAGTCATCTGAGGCCTCAGGGGAAGGGCTGGAGCTTCCACTGATCACTGCAGCACCACCACGAGGACCACTGCAAGCAGCAGCAGCCCCAATGGGCAGCTGTCTGAGGCTGCAGGGGAAGGGTTGGAGCCTCCCCCCACCACTGCCAGCACTGCCACCAGCACCACTGCCAGCAGCAGCAGCAGCAGCCCCAGTGGGTAGCCGTCTGAGCGTGCAGGGGAAGGGCTGGAGACTCCCCACACCACTGCCAGCAGCAGCACCACCACTGCCACCACTGAGCAGCCGTCATGTCCAGCGGACAATGTGTAGCCCTGCGTCCATGGGCTGTAATGCAGCTTGGGCCCAGCAAATCCTGTGGGTATGACACCCAGGCGAGAGACTGTGACCTTGCACTACCCAAGATCAGCATCACAGGGCATGTTGCCCCCTCCAGAACCAGTGGAGATGCCATCCACTCACCCCATCCTTTCCAGAATGAAGCTTACTGGGCACAATGCCCCCTCCAGAACCAGTGGAGATGCTATCCACTCCACTCACCCCATCCTTCCCAGGATGAAGCTCATTGAGCACTATGCTCCCTCCAGAACCAATGGAGGGAAGTCACCCACTTGAGAGACTCTGGCCTTGCACTCCCCAGGACCAAGCACAGGGCAAATCACCCACTTAAGAGACTGTGGCCTTGCACTTCCCAGGACCAAGCACAGGGCATGTTGCCCCCTCCAGGACCAGTGGCATAGTATCATCTTCCGGCTGAGGTGCCACCCCATTCCCCGTCCCCCTGAGGTACCTGTCTATTTTCGACCTGATGCCCCTGCAGTGTTCTCTCCATGTTGTTGCAGGAGTGAGGTTGGGCCTTGGACTTTGTGATGTGGGACTGGGCAGTGTCCCTTGCTTTGTAAATATGTATATACTTTTGATTTGGATGCACGTATTTATAGTATTTTATCTTATTACACTCACTTTAATCAATTCCTTTTGTCCTTGCATTATTCCTCAGGGGTACGGGGGTAGATATGTTATGTCGCTGCTTCTGATTATGACTATGGTGTTGGGGGTGGGGGTGTGTGTGTTGCATGTGTGTGTGTCACTCTATTTTTCCTCCCCCATCCCTTGTGTGCTAGGCGGAAGTACTCATCGTGGTCGTCTTCACCGGCGTATTACAGCCGTTATACACTATATACACTATGTCCTTGCATTATTCGTGAGGAGTACGGGTTGTATATGTTATGTTACTGCATCTGGTTGTGTGTGGTGTTGGGGGTGGGGGTGTTGTGTGTTGCTTGTGTGTGTCACTGTCTTCCCCCCCCCCTGTGTGCTAGGTGGCAGTACCCACCAAGGTCATCTTTGCCGGCGTTGATGTTCGTAATGGAGCAGAAGGTAGATGAGCATGGGAAACACATCCAACTCGGGCTCCATGGTGGCATGGTTCTTCCTTGAGTCACCAGAGGTGAGTCGTTTCCCTTCTGTGCATTGTTTCCGCCAGGCTTTTGATGTCATTGGTACCACACCGGAAAAGGTGGCAGATAGGTGTGTCATATTACTGTGGGCGGTACATTGTCTTCTGCTTAGCTGTTGGCAGTTACCGCCGTGGTGCCTGTTGGTTTTGCCCTGGTGG
Organism: Pleurodeles waltl; assembly: GCF_031143425.1. Taxonomy (NCBI): domain Eukaryota; kingdom Metazoa; phylum Chordata; class Amphibia; order Caudata; family Salamandridae; genus Pleurodeles; species Pleurodeles waltl. Next base: position 224,276,664 of record NC_090443.1, read on the forward strand.
TCGGTGTGTTAAAGTGGCTGTCTGTCTGAGCGGTTTCTGCCGTGGTCATAATTTCATATTTATTACCACCGGCCTATTGGCGGTATTCCCGCCGCTTTATCACCGACCGCCGGGGTTGTAATGAGGGCCTAAGTCACATCTGCATTCATCTGCATACTGAATAGGTCTCCCTGGGCAGGAAGAGTGAAGGGTCTCTTACACATCAAAGGTCAGGGACCTGCCCTCACACAAAGGACTGATAACGTTCACAGAAATCCTAGCAGGCAGGACTCGGCTGAAAGGGTAACTTGTGCTCTTCAAAACCACTCTTTGAATTTTCCCCCAATTCAAGGTAGTTTTAGGTATATAAACTGTGTCTCTGACTCCACCAAATCAGACACTTCTGAACCTAAACCTGGACTCTGCCAGAGAGACTGCCTGGCTGCCGAAAGGAATCATCTGGACTGCTTTGCTGAAGGACTGCTCTCCAATTTATCAACCTGCTGCCTGCTGCCTGGTGCTTGTGTCTCTGTTTGAAGAACTCTTCCTTCCTCCTAAAGTGCTCTCCAAGGGTGTGGATTGAGATGCCTCCTGTTTCTGAAGTCTTAGGGCCAACAAAGACTGCACCCCTTCAGGAAATCTTCGTGCGTCAGAAAATCAAAACATCACATGCAGAAATCAATGCAGCGCCTGCCTCACAGCTGAAATTTTGCTGCATCTTATACCGTGTCAATGCAGCGCCTACACTTTCTACCAGCGTGCTAAGTATTTTCAGCCCACAGTCCCTGGGCATCAAAATATACCCACATCGCAGTGAGGAACTAAGGCTGCACTTTTGGAATTTGACGCATCACCTTGCAGAGTGGAAAAAACAACACATTGTCTGTGCCCTGCCGGAAAATCAGACGCAGCACCCTATTTTTCAACACATCCCCTCCTCGTTATTTTTTAAGCATCCCAAGCACTGTGTGTTACAAGGTTACAAACACTGTTTCTTAAGAACTGAGAGTCTTTGGAACCTTTAAAGATTGATATTTCAACTTGTGCTTATGGGATGTTTGTCATTTTGATCTTATTTTATTCAGATAGCTATTATCTATTTTTCTTAACCTGTGTGGTGGATTTTTGTGGTGTTTTCACTGTGTTACTGTATGAGTTATTGCAGAGATACTTTACAGTTTGCCTTCTAAGTTAAGCCTGCCCGCTCTGTGCAAAGCTACCAGAGGGTGAGCACAGGATAATTTGGGTGGCGTTGTGACTTACCCGCAACCCCCCCTACCGCCATCCGGATCTCGGCGGTCCGACCGCCGGGATCTGGATGGCGGTAGGGGGGGTCGGAATCCCCGCGGCGGTGCAGCAAGCTGCGCCGCCGCGGAGGATTCAATGGGGCCGCGGTACACTGGCGGGACCCCGCCAGTGGTGCCGGTCCGACCGCGGCTTTACCGCCGCGGTCGGAATCCCCATTGGAGCACCGCCGGCCTGTCGGCGGTGCTCCCGCGGTCCTCCGCCCTGGCGGTCAAAGACCGCCAGGGTCAGAATGACCACCTTGATTTTTTTTGCAAATTTCCCTGTTTTGTATATTTTAAATCCTTTACATTATGTCTCCAGCTGGGTCCACAAGTGGAGCTGGGAAGTTTGACATGGTTCAACTGGAGGAGTACAGAGTTACCCAGCTGAAGGGCGTCTGCAAGGGGATGGGGGATCCTACCTGTGGAGCCTCCAAGAAGGAGGAGTACAAAAAGGCGCTGAGGGCCTTGGCAGAATCCGGCTCACAAGAGCATGATGAGTTGGGGGAGCAAGAAAATGGCTCTCCCAAGGAGCTGCCAACAGCAGTGGGTGATGGCACCCATGGAATTGTGTCCCCGTGAGACCAGGGAGCAGTATCTCAAGTCACAGCCTGACCGAAGAGGAAAGTAGAGAGGAGGGAGAATTCAGGCTGCAGTTGGCAAGATTAAAAATGGAGGTAGAGGAGAGGAAGGCTGAGTGAGCCCTGGGAGAAAAGAAATTACTTCTGGCTCATGAACTGCATCTAAATGAGCTGAAAGAGGGCTGGACTCTTCTGTGACCTTTGCTGGAGCGAGTCATGGCCCCTAAGCTCTGTCTCTTAGGTCCTGGAAGCATTAAAAGTGGCACAGAGGAGCTCCTCCAGAAGCCCTGGAAAATTGTGCCAGCTGGACCTTGTTGGATACATGCTCAGTCCTGCCCTGCTGAAGGAGTTTGAGCTCCAGAACTAAAGGGCATCATTATGAGTTTGGCGGTCTGGCCACCAGACCCCCATGTTGGCATTCCTAAAAAGACCACCATGTTGTAGATCTCTCAGACAGCCGTATTACGAGTTATACAGGCAGGACCACCCACCAAAAAAGGCAGATCTGCAGTGATGCAAAGGCCCCAGAAACAGGCGGTTCGACCTCCATCCCCAACAGCACTAACCAACCACTGACCGTATTACAAGCCCAAAGTTGAAGTGTCAGGCACCCATGGTGGTCAGCCAATGGCAGTCTGAACCACTGCGGTCCGCAGTAACCAAAGTAATACACAACGGCACCTTGGATGGATTTGAAAACAACACAGCTAACACACATTGCCACACTGGACACATCTGCACACCACAATCATCTGCATCACCAATGCCAAAAAAATGTAAAAATGTAAATTAGCACTTGTATAGCGCACTACTCACCCGTTAGGGTCTCAAGGCGCTGTACTCATACCGCTATGGAACCCCTCCTGGCTTTTCCCTGTGAGGCACCCACTCCTGAGCACCCCCAGGGTGAAGCCAGGCATCCAAGCGCTGTTGGGGCCGTTGTGGAGATTAAGCAAGCTATTGCCCAGAGTTGCAGAGGGGGACCCATGAATTAGATTAGGCACCGAGGCGAGAATTATCTGGTCAAGGAGACTTGAACCCTGGTCTTGAGCCAGATCTCTGCTTCAGGGTCTGCCGCTCTAACCATTGAGCCACACTTCTCCACAAACACAGAAGCCAGAGCAAATTATTCAACACAACAGCACTGACATTAGGCACCACTTATTTCTCACCATCTCTTTTCACACCTAGCAAGCCCTTTTTTCCAGCTGCACACTTTTGCACTTCCGTCCTTTAGTAAGTCACTGTCACATTTATTTTTCTTTAAGTTCCACCGTGTCACATTCTAAAAATCCATGTTTTTCTGAGTATGAGTCGAGAGTCATGGTGGATGAAATCATAAGAGTGGAGCCACAATTGTTTGGAGCACAAGTCCAGCACAATCCTCTTTTTAGGAAAATGGTAATGTGGGGTGGAATAGTAAACAGAGTGAATGCTGTAGGCACCACCCTTTGTACATAGGATACATCAGGAAGAGGTTGGAGTGACCTCAGGGCCAAGGTCCATTCCCTGGTCTCCAGGTTCCAGCTGCAGGTCAAGAAGACACGTGGTGGCCCTCCAAGAGCCCCATTACATCTCTTTCCCTTGAAGGAGAAGGTCTTGGCCAGCCTGCTTCCTGAGGGCTTAACAGGAATACTTGTGGGAGTGGTGTTTGGCATGTCACAACACAAAAACTGTCACAAAATGGCAATGTCGTGCATGCTCACCTTTTGTCACATTTACTGTCACTCCACTCACCAGACCAGTGTTTCCTTCTCCAAATACCCTTGTTTGTTAACTCCCAATTGAAGTGCACTCTCCTGGTAGGATAACATTTGTATAGTGTGTGTAGTAGAGGGGGTGACCTGACTGCAACTCCCAGCAGGCACTGTTACTTTTACTCAAACCACCAGCACAGTGTTTTCTTCTCCATATACCCTTGTTTGTTAACTACTAATTGAAGTGTACTCATCTGGGAGGATAACATTTGTATAGAGTGTGCACTAGAGAGAGTAATATGACCGCAAATCCCAGCAGGCCCTGTTTCTGTAATTTCAACCACCAGCCCAGTGTTCACTTGCCCATATTCCTATGTTTGTTTACACAGAAATGAAGTTGACTCACCTAGGAGGATACCATTTGTCAGGTGTTGGGAATTAGAGAGAGTGACCTGACTGCAACTCCCAGCAGGCCCCGTTTCTGGAATTTCAACCACCAGCACAGTGTTCACTTGCCCAAATACATCTGTTAGTGAACTCTCAATTGAAGTATACTCACTTACGGAGAGAACATTGGTTAAGTGTGTGCACTAGAGAGTGGTACATGACTGCAACTCACAAAGGGCACTGTTTCAGCAACTCTAAACAACAGAACAATGGTTCCTTGTCCAAAGACCACTGTCTGTCAACTCACAATTTAAGCTTCTTCATCTGGGAGGGTACCATTTGTCAAATATAGGAAGTAGAGATTGTGACATGATGAGTTGGTCCAGGAAGGCCCTGTGTCTGTTAAACCAACCATCAGCCCAGTGCTTTCCTGTCCAATGTCATTGTTTGTGAACTCTCAATTGAAGTGGAATCACCTGGGAGGATAACATTTGTATCATGTGTGTAGTACAGGGGATGACCAGACTGCAACTCACAGCAGACCCTGTATCTGTAACTACAAACATCAGCACAGTCTTGTCTTGTCCATGGACCCCTTTGTCTTAACTCTCAATTGAAGTGTACTCACCTGGGAGGATGATATTTGTATAGTGTGCATGGTATAGGGTGTTACATGCCTGCAACTCCCAGGTGGCCTTGTTTCAGTAACTCCACACAGCAGCTCAGTGTTCTCGTCCCTCAATATCACTGGATGTCAATTCCTAAATTAAGTTTACTCACCTGGACTAATAACATTTGCCAGGTATTGGGGAGTAGTGAGAGTGGCATGACTGCAACTCACAGGAGGCTCTGTTACTGTCACTCCAAATACCAGTCCAGTTTTTCTCAAATCAGACAAAACAAAACTATTAGACTCTGAGTCCTTGAGGATGTATTGTGAGACGTCACTGGTGTTGGTTTCACATTTTCCGCACCATTCATCTCCCTGCAAAGTATTGTTTTTCTGAGGATGAGTTGAGCGGCATGGTGGATGAAATCATAGAAGTAGAGCCACAATTGTTTGGAGCACAAGTCCAGCACATTCCTATCAGTAAGAAAATTGAAATGTGGGACAGATTAGTTGACAGAGTGAATGCTGTGGGCACCACCCTGAACACAATGGAGGACATTATGAGGTGGTGGAAAAACCTCAGGGGTAAGATCCATTCCCTTGTCTCCAGGCGCCAGCTGCAGGCCAAGTAGACTGGCAGTTACACTCATTGTGCCCCATTACACCTCTTTCCTTAGAAGCAGAAGATCTTGGCCATCCTGCATCCTTCAGCCTTTACAGGAATACCTGGGGGAGTGGATTCTGGTAAGTTACAACACAAAAACTGTCACCCAAATGCAATGTCATGAATGCCCATAGCTCACCTTTTCCCACTTTTACTGTCACTCCACTCACCAGCCCAGTGTTCACCTTTCCAAAGACCCCTGTTTGGTAAATCTCAATTGAAGTGTACTCATCTGAGGAATAACATTTGTACACAGTGTGTAGTACAGGGAGTTACATGACTGCAACTCTCAGGAGGCACTGTTACTGTCACCCAAACAGCCAAATCAGGTTTTCCTTCACCAAATACCCTTGTTTGTTAACTCACACATGAAGTGCACTCACTTGGCACTGTAACATTTGTATAGTGTGTGTACCACAAATGGTGACATAACTACAACTCCCAGCAGGCTGTGTTCCTGCATCTCTAACCACCAGCACATTGGTCACTTGCCCAATACATTTGTGAACTCTCAATTGAAGTGTCCTCACCTGTGGGGAGAACATTGGTAAAGTGGGTGTACTAGAGAGAGTGACATGGCAGCAACTGTCAGCAGGCCCTGTTTCGGTAATTCCAACCACCAGCACAGTGGTCAATTGCCCAGATACATCTGTTAGTGAACACTCAATTGAAGTAAACTACACTCAATTGATGTAAACTCACCCGGAGAGGGAGGGGTGATTGGCCTAGTGTGTACACTAGAGAGAGTGAGATGCCTGCAACGCACAGCAGGCACTGTTTCATGTTTCATCACCTCCAAACACCAGAACAGTGGTCACATGTCAAAGGACCACTGTCTGCCAACTCACAAGTTTTACTGTGTCAGTAGCTGTACATACGAGCCAAGTGGTCTCTTCACCAAAGACCACTATAAGTCAATTCCCAAATAAAGTTTACTTACTTGGTGGTTTAACATTTGTCAAGTATTGGGGACTAGTGAGAGCGAGATGAATGCAACTTCCAGAAGGTACTGTTTCTCTAACTCCAAACACCAGACCAGTGTACACTTGTCCAAATACTCATGTTTGTGAACTCTCAATTGAAGTGTACTCATCAGGGAGGATACTATTTGTATAGTGTATGTAATAGAGGGAGTCATCTGGCTGCAATTCCAAGGAAGCAATGTTTCACTAACTCAAAACACCAGTCCAATGTTCAGTTCTCCAAATATCCTTCTTTATGAACTCACAAATTAGGTGCACTCACCTGTGGGGATGTCAGTTGCCAAGTGTATGAAGTAGAGGGAGTGACATGACTGCTAAGGCCAGGAGGCTCTGTCTCTTCTACTATAAACACAAGCCCAGTATTCTCATGCCCGAATACCCCTGTGTCTTAACTCTCAAATTAAGTTTATTCATCTGGGACCATAACATATGCATTGTGGGGGAAAGTAGAGGGAGTGATCAGAATTTAATGCACAGTAGGCCCTGTGTCCCTAACTTCAAACACTAAAGCAATGTTCACTTTCCCAATTCTATCTATTTATGAAATCTCAATTGAAGTTCACTCACCTGGGAGGATACCTTCTGTCAAGTATGTGTAGTATGAAGAGTGACATCACTACAACTCCCAGGAAGTGCTGTTTCACTTACTTCAGACACTAGAACAGAGGTCACTTGTCCAAATACCCTTGCCTGCTAACTCTCAATTGAAGTTTACTGACGTGGGAGGGACCAAGATATAAATGATACTCAACTATGAAAAGCATCTGGCTACCTAGCTCCATCTTGATCTGCTAATCCAAGATCAACCTTTTGAGGACAGGAAGGACACCTTACCCAGTGCGAAAACAATGATTCCAAAGGCCTTGAGATGCATAACAAGAATGGTATTGGCAGCAGACAAATTCACAATGCAGTGACCACAGGGTGATTCCAATCACATATACTACAAAATCCTGGGTCTGCCTGCATAACAATCAACTAGGTCTCAAAATGGCTAAAGACATATTTTGCCTGGACCCTTTTTTGGCTGCACTTGCACAAGATGGCACTATCAGGCCATCCTCCCAAAGGCTAATGATCTGCACATTTCAACACCCTCACATACATGGAATTGCCATGCTTCACAAATTGTCAGTTCAATACAGCCAATAGCATGAGTACCTGTCACAATAGGATAACCTGCAAATCAACTATGTACAAGATCTTTGCGAAATCTCACTGTAAACATTTGGAGGTAGATGTCATTATACAACCAGTATCATTGTACGTTTCTCATTAACAGGTTGAGCTGCCACTGGTCACACAGTGCCCACAGAAGACACTGCCACTACACTACCCCACCTGTAAAATGTCCTCAGTGATGATGATACTCCTGGATTTCTCGATGTGGAAGATAGTTATGGCCCATCTGGACAACCTGATCTGACCCCAACAGTGAGTCTTACTGTGGCCACTACATCACCTCCCAGCCCGGTTGCCTCCACATTACAGGCAGCTCTTCCCCCTTCAACCTGTGTCCCTAGGACAATAGCCCCCCAGTCCAGGATCCTGAGTTGTAGTACAACACCTCTGACAATGATGGTCCTGGAACCAGTGGGAGGGGACAATCTGTGTAAAGGGCACAGGGTCTTGGGGATAGGGTGCTTAGGAAGGATGCTGTCGGCCAGTGGGGTGAGACCACTGGGGATGCTCCTGGCCAGGACACCATCAGCCACATCTTAGGGGTCTATCAGGAATCCAAAGGTGTGATGGGCCACGTACTTGCAGAACTATGGGAAATCAAGCAGCAGCATGAAGACATCCACAAGGATATGCGTAAACAGAGGGATGCTCACAATACCTTGCTGTAGGAGGCTGGCCTGGTATGTAGTGGGTACCAAGGGGTACTTACACTCTGCAGCAGGTCCAGTTATCCCTTATTAGTATAGAAGAGGTGTTCTAGAAGCTTAGGCTGATAGAAAAGGTAGCTTAGCAGAGCAGCTTAGGCGGAACTAGGAGACATGCAAAGCTCCTACTATACCACTGGTGTAAAATGCACTATATCATAAGAAAACACAATACACAGATATACTAAAAATAAAGGTACTTTATTTTTATGACAATATGCCAAAAGTATCTCAGTGAGTACCCTCAGTATGAGGATAGCAAATATACACAAGATATATATACACAATACCAAAAATATGCAGTAATAGCAAAAGGAAGTAATGCAAGCAATGTACAGTCACAACAGATTGCAATGAGAGCACATAGGTATAGGGGCAACACAAACCATATACTCCAAAAGTGGAATGCGAACCACGAATGGACCCCAAACCTATGTGAGCTTGTAGAGGGTCGCTGGGACTGTAAGAAAACAGTGAGGGTTAGAAAAATAGCCCACCCCAAGACCCTGAAAAGTAGGTGTAAAGTGCACCCATGTTCCCCAGAGAGCACAGAAGTCGTGATAGGGGAATTCTGCAAGGAAGACCAACACCAGCAATGCAACAAAGGTGGATTTCCGGATGAGAGTACCTGTGGAACAAGGGGACCAAGTCCAAGAGTCGCGACAAAGTCGAGATTGGGCAGATGCCCAGGAAATGCCAGCTGAAGATGCAAAAAAGCTGCCACCGGATGGTAGAAGCTGTGGATTCTGCAAGAACGAAGACGACTAGGAACTTCCCCTTTGGAGGATGGATATCCCACGTTGTGAAGAAGCTTGCAGAGGTGTTCCCACACAGAAAGACCACAAACAAGCCTTGCTAGCTGCAAGGGTTGCGGTTAGGGTTTTTGGATGCTGCTGTGGCCCAGGAGAGACCAGGATGTCGCCAATTGCTTGAGGAGACAGAGGGGGCACCCAGCAAGATAGGGAGCCCTCACAGAAGCAAGCAGCACCCGCAGAAGTGCCAGAACAGGCACTACAAAGAGGAGTGAACCGGAGCTCACCCGAAGTCACAAAAGAAGATCCCACAACGCCGGAGGACAACTCAGGAGGTTTTGCACTGCAGGTTAGAGTGTCGGGGACACAGGCTTGGCTGTGCATGAAGGAAAACCTGGAAGAGTGCACAGGAGCCGGAGCAGCTGCAAATCACGCGGTACCCAGCAATGCAGTCTAGCGTGGGGAGGCAAGGACTTACCTCCACCAAACTTGGACTGAAGAGTCACTGGACTGTGGGAGTCACTTGGACAGAGTTGCTGAGTTCCAGGGACCACGCTCGTTGTGCTGAGAGGGGACCCAGAGTACCGGTGATGCAGTCTTTTGTTGCCTGCGGTTGCAGGGGGAAGATTCTGTCGACCCACGGGAGATTTCTTCAGCGCTTCTAGTGCAGAGAGTAGGCAGACTACCCCCACAGCATGCACCACCAGGAAAACAGTCAAGAAGGCGGCTGGATCAGCGATACAAGGTTGCAGTAGTCGTCTTTGCTACTTTGTTGTGGTTTTGCAGTCGTCCAGAGCAGTCAGCGGTCGATTCCTTGGCAGAAGGTGAAGAGAGAGATGCAGAGGAACTCTGATGAGCTCTTGCATTCGTTATCTAAAGAATTCCCCAAAGCAGAGACCCTAAATAGCCAGAAAAGGAGGTTTGGCTTCCTAGGAAGGAGGATAGGCTAGCAACACAGGTAAGAGCCTATCAGAAGGGCTGTTTCCAAGATGACAGAGATCTGGAGCACACTGGAGGAGCTCTGGGCACCTCCCAGGGGAGGTGCAGGTCAGGGGAGTGGTCACTCCCCTAGTCTTTGTCCAGTTTCGCACCAGAGCAGAGCTGGGGGATCCCTGAACCGGTGTAGACTGGCTTATGCAGAGATGGGCACCATCTGTGCCCATCAAAGCATTTCCAGAGGCTGGGGGAGGCTACTCCTCCCCAGCCCTGACACCTTTTTCCAAAGGGAGAGGGTGTAACACCCTCTCTCTGAGGAAGTCCAATGTTCTGCCTTCCTGGGCCAAGCCAGGCAGAAACCTGTCTGAGGGGTTGGCAGCAGCAGCAGCTGCAGTGAAACCCCGGGAAATGCAGTTTGGCAGTACCCGGGTCTGTGCTAGAGACTCGGGGGATCATGGAATTGTCTCCCCAATGCCAGAATGGCATTGGGGTGACAATTCCATGATCTTAGACATGTTACATGGCCATGTTCGGAGTTACCATTGTGACGCTATACATAGGTAGTGACCTAAGTATAGTGCACCCGTGTAATGGTGTCCCTGCACTCACAAAGTCCGTGGAATTTACCCTGAACGATGTGGGGGCACCTTGGCTAGTGCCAGGGTGCCCACACACTAAGTAACTTAGCACCCAACCTTTACCAGGTAAAGGTTAGACATATAGGTGACTTATAAGTTACTTAAGTGCAGTGGTAAATGGCTGTGAAATAACGTGGATGTTATTTCACTCAGGTTGCAGTGGCAGGCCTGTGTAAGAATTGTCAGAGCTCCCTATGGGTGGCAAAAGAAATGCTGCAGCCCATAGGGATCTCATGGAACCCCAATATCCTGGGTACCTCAGTACCATATACTAGGGAATTATAAGGGTGTTCCAGTATGCCAATGTGAATTGGTGAATTTGGTCACTAGCCTGTTAGTGACAATTTGGAAAGCAAAGAGAGAGCATAACCACTGAGGTTCTGGTTAGCAGAGCCTCAGTGAGACAGTTAGTCATCACACAGGGAACACATACAGGGCACACTTATGAGCACTGGGGCCCTGACTGGTAGGGTCTCAGTGACACATACAACTAAAACAACATATATACAGTGAATTATGGGGGTAACATGCCAGGCAAGATGGTACTTTCCTACACTTGCAGTTTGGTCCCGGGCTCACTATGCCACTGGATTCAAGCTAGCCTGGCTGATGAAGGGTGATACCCTGAAACCGGTCTCAGGATGCTTGTTTCCGGTCCAGGGAGGACCTGGCCTAGCAGTTCGGGTTGGACTGTTTCCATGGGGAACAGGGTCAAGACTGATTTGCATATGGCCGGGTCCAAACTGGGGTGGCATGGTGAGCAAAAGAACTGATGGATGAAACCCAGATTTGTGACTGTGGGTGAATGTTTGGTTCTGCATTCCATCCATCATATGTGTTTGTTTGCTTTTGTCACCAGAAGTGTGCCAGGTATGCCCAGATGTGGGTCCCGGTCTCACAATGCCACTGGATTCAAGCTAGTCGGGCTGATGAAGGGTGATACAGTGAAACTGGTCCTAGTATGCTTGTTTCTGGTCCAGGGAGGACCTGGCTTGGCCGTTCGGGCTGGACTGTTTCCATGGGGAACAGGGTCAAGACTGATTTTCATATGGCTGTGTCCAAAATGGGGTGGCATGGTGAGCCAAAAAATTGATGGAATAAACCCAGATCTGTGACTGGGGGTGAATGTTTGATTCGTTCTGCATTCCGTCCATCAGCCCAGATGCGGGTCCCAGGCTCACTATTCCACTGGATTCAAGCTAGCATGGTGATGAAGGGTGATACCCTGAAACTAATCCCAGGATGCTTGTTTTCAGTCCAGGGGGGACCTGGCCTGGCAGTCCAGCTGGACAGTTTCCATGGGGAACAGGGTCAAGACTGATTTGCATTTGGCTGGGTGGCATGGTGAGCAAAATAATTGAAGGATTAAATCCAGATCTGTGACTGATGGTGAATTTTGATTGGTTCTTCATTCCATCCATCATTTGTGTTTGTTTGCTTTTGTCAGAATACCAACATGGCATCCCTAACACGGGTGCTGAGGGACATTAACACCACCCTGATCAGGGATCGACAACAGCACACTAACCCTTCTTTTAGTGCATCTACACCAGACCCTCCATTGATGTCTGGAACTGAAAAAGGAGGCCTTGTCAGGGGAAGAACCTGCCCCAAACATCCCTTCCTCTTTAACAGCAGAACCGCCCTACCATGCAAGCTTGGACGTTCAGCAAAGGCTCTAGGAGGAGCAAGACATCTACCACTGCCAGCAGATGACCTCTACCAAAATGACCTCCTTTGTGTGGCACATGTTCCTTACCAGCTTCCATTTCCAATGATAAGAGTACACTGGAATTTGGACTTCCAGTGGTGTGGTATCTATTCCAATGATTTCATCTATCATGACTGAATCATTCACTTTTCATTTCCATTATGCCCCAATATTATTTATACACAAATTTTCTATAAATCCATCTCTCACAAAGTGATTGTCTGCTTGCTTCTGTTCAACATTTTGCTTTGTAGAGATGTAAGACCTTGTGAAGCAAATGAGGAAGACACAAGATACTAATGAAAGGAGGGATGTATTACAGGTACAGTGTCCTGCTAAGGATTACTACCAACACACACAAACACATTGCTACAAGTGTCTGGTCTCAACAAACATTTTATTCCACTGTACAGCACATAGGCTGTTGTTAGACCTGGCATCCTAGGCATGGTCTCCCCTAACTTTTTGCCTCTACTTCCCAGGTTGTTGTTGTGTGCTGGATTCTGTTTTTGCTGTTTTGGTTACTCTGGGCACTTCACCACTGCTGACCAGTGCTAAAGTGCAAGTGCTCCCTATGTGAAATTGTATGTGTAATTGTTTTTTTCATAATTGGCATATTTGATTTGCTATTAAGTCCCTAGTCAATCAATCAATAAATAACATTATTTCGGCTAAAAGCCATAAAAGTATCCAATAAACAGCAAACCATAATCATGCAGTAAAATTATAAATAGATAAAAGGAAGGGTTCCACATAATTCGTAAAGAGCACTAACATTTCTTCTGGGTTAAGTTGTTAAAACACACAGTTGTAAAAACAATACAGGACGGATATCAAGTTTTGAAATCCTGTAAACCTATCTATCTTAGTTCCACATGGTAATCTGTTTCTACCTAAGGCAAAAAAATCTAGAATGAATTATTAAAACACAGAATTATAACAGCAGTACAAGGCTGACATCAAAGTTTCTTTAAAAAAAAAAAGCTAAGCCTTCCTATCTTGATTGCACTTAGTGATCTTCTTTTGCCTAGAGTGGTTATGGTTATGCCAATCATTCAGCATAATTTTCTCTAGTTCTTATGGCCCATGCGCTTCGTACATACCTTGCAACTGCAAAAACTACCTTGTCGCTTGTGTCACTTGCAAGAATTCGCAAAGATATGTTATGTTTCCTTATCCCCATTAATCTACATAGAGGGATAATCCACTTCTTCCTGAACGCCGAGTATCTGGGACAAAAGAACATAAAGTGTGCAAGTGTCTCTGGTTGCTCAGGGCAAAAATGACAAAAGCTTGAGTTGTAATCCTCCTTGCTCCATCTTACAGTGAATGTCTTAAGTGGTAGTATCCCTAGCCTAAATTTAATAAAAAGGGTTTTGACATAGGGGAGATTGATGTCCATAGAGGCCTCAAACTTGGGGCTGCATTTGTGGTCTAAAAACTGTAGCGTCCTACTACCTTGGACCTTATTGGTCCAAGTTTGCACCAAGATAGTCTCCCAGTAGCACCGATGTATTTGTTCCTTTACTTCCTTTGTTAGATTACAAGGATCTCTCCACACCTCCTCCATTTTGATGAATTGGCACATATCTCTAATGTATTTAAGCCAAGGAATTTTTAATACACCACCATCTGCTAAGAGCTCAGCTACTGCTACTTGATAGGTGGACAAGTATTCGGATGTCCAAAGACGGACCCAGTGCAGAAGAGGTCTTAAGGCAATCTCATTGTGGATCTCGTTTAGAGCTAAGTCAAATCTGAGGGGTATGAGAGGAGTACTCATCGGTAATCGCAGAAAATTACGCAGAAAGCGGTTTTCCACCGTCGTCAAACCTCTAGAGTTGCAATGCCCCCATTGCTCAGCACCAAAAATTGAAGCAGCCACTGCCGCTGCCTTATATATTGTAATGGCAGGTGAGATTTCTCCTTTCAAGATATTAGCAATTTTCCTCCCTATCACAACGGACCTCTGTCGGAGGACAGACAAACTCTTCTCAATCTGTGCGGACCACCGTTGGTCATCCGATAGTCTGATCCCCAGATAGTCAAATTGACTAACTCTCTCTACCAATTGTCCTGCCAAAGTCATTTTCCCCCTGAAAGACTTGTGCGGATTGAAGGTCATAAACTTGGTCTTGGAGAGATTTATCTCAAGGCCCATCTTGGTGCAAAAATTAGAAAAAGCATCAAGTTAATTTTGGACGCCCATTGGGGTTCTTGAGATCAATAAGGTATCATCCGCAAACATTAAAATAGGGACAGGAATTCCTGCTAACTTTGGGACATCATGGTTACAGTTTGTCAGCTGATCAACCACACCGTTGATGAAGAGGTTAAACAGAGTGGGGGCTAAGACACACCCCTGTCTGACCCCCCTATCAACAGGTATGGCTTCTGTAAAGTCTCTGCAGTCAGGTGTACTAGAGGTGCCCAGGGCCTGTAAATGAAAGGCTACTAGTGGGCCTGCAGCACTGGTTGTGCCACCCACATGAGTTGTGCCACCCACATGAGTAGCCTTGTAAACATGACTCAGACCTGCCAATGTAGTGTTTGTGTGTGTACTTTTAACCTGCCAATTTGACCTGGCCAGTGTACCCACTTGCAAGGCCCAAACCTTCCATTTTCTACCTCTAAGGCACCCCTAAGGTATGCCCTAGGTATCCCATGGGCAGGGTGTAGTGTATGTTAAAGGTGGGACATGTACTGATGTGTTTACATGTCCTAACAGTGAAATACTGCCAAATTCAGTTTTCCCTATTCAAAGGCCTATCTCTTTTATAAGTTCACATAGGGGCTGCCTCTAAATATTCGTAAAGTCGAGTTTCCATTTGAGAGCAGATAGAAATGAGGAGTTTGGGGTCTCTGAACTCACAATTTAAAAATACATTTTCTAGTGAAGTTGGTTTTTAGATTGTTAGTTTGAAAATGCCATTTGGGCATTTTCTTGTTTTAACCATTAAGTGACTCTGCCTGTTTGTGGATTTGCTGTCTGAGTCAAACTGACAGTTGGACTGTTTGTGAATCTCCTCTAGACAGTGACACAAAGGGAGCTGGGGTATAGCCTGCATATCCTGATGAGCCATATGGGCTGGAGTAGAGGGAGGAGTGGTCACTTACACCTGAATGGGCTGTGCCTGCCCTCACACAATTTATTTTCCAACCCCATGGTCTGTGTATGTAGCTTAGCCTGGGCAAGGCAGGATCCTGTAAACAACAGACACTTTCCTTTGGAGTTTGCCTTCTTCAAAGGCAGAAAGGGGTAAAAGTATTGGACACAAAACCCTGCAACGCGGCTGAAAAATGACATGCCATCCACTTCCTGGCTAGAATCGATGCTCCATCTGCTTCGTGACTGGGAGATCAACGCATTGCATCTGGAGAAATGATGCAACACCTGCTTGCGGCTGCTGATAATGGCGTGAACCCCATGTTACGCGGTTTTCTAACACCATGCAACTGGATTTCTCACACATTGTCGCTGGGCGTCAAAGTCACCATGAACCTGCACAAATCTGATGTGCCCTGCCTGGAAATTGACGCATCGCTTTCTTGTGAGGGAGAAAAACTACGCATCTCCTAGCAGACTGTATTCGGCCGTGACTCCGGACTCTGGAGGTAATGCCAGAAGAGACAGACGCTGGCTTCCACAGGAAGCAGAGGAGGATGCGGGCGGGCCGCGAGTAGGCCAGTGGGACAGGTGGTGGCAGCGGTCATGCTGAGTGGGGAGAGTGGGGGACTTCGGGGCATTGGGGGCGCAGGATCAGGAGGGCTCCTGAGGGTGACGAGTGGCTGGGGGGTTGGGTATTAGTGGCTGGTTGGGTTGAACGGTCTGTCCGGTGGTGGTGCTCCGTGGTGGCATGGGGAAGTGCGGTGTGGTGAGTGAGTGTGGTGGAGGTGGCAGAGGTCAGCTGCTGTTCATTTTATATGGAGCGGTAGGGGGGTGCAGGGTTGGTGGGCTCAGTAGGTCTCGAGCGTGCTTTTGGAGTGCATTCTACATACGGTGCTCATCGGGTAGCGCATTTCCCCCTTGCGCCCTGTGCCTGTCTATTATCGGCCTCGATCTCTGCCCCACTTTTGCTTTGCTTCGCCTAAGACCCTCCTGCCGCCCTCGTACAGCCCACCACGTGTCACTTGTCACACACTACACGCCACCCGCCTCACACCCACCCCCGCTTCACTCTTCTGCCCTGTTCTGCCCTATCTTGCCCCCATTCCTCTCCTCCCCTCTTCCCTCTCTGCATTGGTGTCTACCCACTCCACTTCCCTGCCTTCCTGCCACCCCGTTTCCTGCTGCCACCACCAATGCACCACTTGGGGTATTTCCTGGCAGTTTAGGAGACCTGAGCCCCATACTCCATCGCTTGTCATTGCATCGCTCCCCTAGGCCAGAAGCAGGCTAATTCAGCAGGAGACCTTGCGACAGGGATCACTTGACTGGCCCATCCATCAGAGGTGAGCATGGTTACTTTAGGTAACAGTTGCAGAGCGAGTGCACCAGGTCCACACGGAAGCAGCCCAGCTAGGTTTGGGTGAGGCTTCTAAGTGACTTGAGTGCCCGCTCACCTCCTGACCCCGAGCAGGACCGAGGCAGTGTAGATATCCAAGACCTTCACCTTCAACCTCAACATTAATCTCAGCTTCAACTTCAAGATATTCTTTAGGTGCTGTAAGGTCTAGTAGCAAGGCAGCAATAGGAACAGGAAGTAACAGGAATATCATTTATTTGGCTATCTATCTGGCTTCTTAGTTCGTCCCGATTGCCAGACTGTCTTGCTTACCCCCTGATCCACGGGGAGGGTGAGCATAAAGATCTTTCTGTTTTTTTCCTCCAACAACCTCAAGATACCTGGCACAAGCGGAGTGTGAGTTACCAAGAAGAAACCTAAGACTGATTCCCTAAGTCATCATGAGGTCTGGCCGAGTTAGGGTTCTTACGGAGGACAAAAGTAGGACCCAAAAACTCCAAAGGAGGGCGCAAAGGAAAGGGAAATGTTCCACACCGGGAGTACAAAACAGCAGACTCAAACAACTGGCACTGTCACTTACTCTTCTTCAGGGCTACTTCAAGAAGCCAGGAAGCATCAATAAGTTTGCATTTTTAAAAGATCCAACTGCTGCCATTTATTCAAATCCTGACAATATTGAGAGCCTTCCACCCACACAGGTCCCGCAAATATTAGGTTCAGTGCAGACGCGGCAGGATGCATCAGGCACGAAAAACTCACCAAGAACTTTCACTTTCCCGACAGCCTCTGTTCAGCATTTGGAGCCAGAATCGCCCCTTCAGGAGACTTCAGAGGATCAAACTGCTGTAGGACACAATGTATACTTAGTCCGCGAGCAGCCGAATGACCCCCAGGATATGAGTAACGCAACAGTGCATAAGAACTCCCAGGTGTGCAGCACTCTGATCACAGCTCAGGTTCATGCAACGGCACAAATAAATCCTCAAGGCGTCTGGCAACGTGACATGACAGTCAATCTATGCATCACTCAGTTTCCAATCACTCTCAGAAACCTGATGGAGGCATTCAATGACCCCGTGTTGGCCGGAACTTGCCAACAGTCGACTCTCATGTTCCAGTCAAGCAGTGCCAAACAGGGGGCTAAAGAGAGGTTGGACATCTGCATTGATGCAACTACAGGAAAAATGACAGACACTTGGTTGCAGTCACTCTCCATAACAAATGGCAAAACCCTAGTCGAGGCATTGGACCTGAAAAAGTTTGACTTGTCAAACACTGAAGAACAGTACCTGAACCCACTACAACTGTCGGAGAAGGCTACTCGAAGTCCGGCTGTACTGCAACAAGAAAGAGTTTCCAACTAGATCCATGAAGTTTCAAACGACATGAGCAAATTACAACAAGATATAGGCGCAATGGAGCTTAGCAACTTGGACACTCCAGCTAGTAACAATAGTCCTCCAAAAGGTAGCAACAGATATAGCAAAACTGACCCTCAAAGCCATCTCCTAGCTGATCTTTCTAGCTGCAAGATTGGGGAGCTTGCCTGGCTACACGCCTCACTTCTAAACGCCCTCCATACATCAAAGCCATCCTCAACATGTAATCGGAAAAACTAGATTTACAAAGTGACCTAATGAATGCTATGGCCTCTCACATTGCAGATATTAATAGAAAACTGGATATGCTGGCTACCTGGCCACCCGTTCTAAAGGCCACTGTGGATCAACAGCAAGATAACGGCAAATGTTGACCTATCATCAGCAAATTGAGTACACTACCTAATATTTTCACAAACAAGCTGGAAAAATTTAAAACAAATGGGAGTAACATTTTCACTCCTAAACATCCTAACCAAGGATTATCACATTCAGTGCTTCTGCAAAAGAAACTAGGAGAAGTGCCAACGAAAGATCACAGCTCAGGCTGTCCAGTAAAAAATGGGGCAAATGCTCCGGGCGCAACCTTCTGTGCAAATGATGACCCAAATGCATGAAATAGGTCATCTATAGCCTTAGACACTCCAAGATGTTCT
Organism: Pleurodeles waltl; assembly: GCF_031143425.1. Classification (NCBI taxonomy): domain Eukaryota; kingdom Metazoa; phylum Chordata; class Amphibia; order Caudata; family Salamandridae; genus Pleurodeles; species Pleurodeles waltl. The sequence continues at coordinate 224,295,275 of NC_090443.1, forward strand.
ACATGCCAATGCAATGCGGACACAGATAGAAAAATCAGCATTGACAAATTCAAATTGTGCAGATGAATTTACAGCACCAATACCCACATGTCCATCTGAAAGGCAAAACAAACGAGTCAGAAGGGCAAAGAAAAAAACACATTACAACATTAGCGGTAAATGCCGCTTTCCGCCGCAGAAGACCGCTAACACACCACCGCGGCCGCTGAATTCCGCCACAGCTATTACGACCCACAGCTTGGAATCCGGCAAAATCTAGACACCCACACAAGTTCACCACACCAAAGGTCAGTGAGAAACTGGCGATAACAAAACCTCCACCGTCACGCCAACCGGAATATGCCCACACTATCACGACCCACGAATCCACACAGCGGTCTTTCAACCGTGGTATTCCATTGGCGGTACACACCGCCGCGCTCAAAATACACACACATTTACAAAACACTTCCACAGTGGACAAATCAAAATAGACACACCTGATACACATACACACACCACTCCCACACACCCAATACAATATAAAACACACACCCACATTACAGTGGCCTTTCACTCCCCAGGACCAAGCAGTGGGCAAACCACCCACTGGAGAGACTGTGGCTTTGCACTCCCCAGGACAACGCCCAGGGCATGTAGCCCCCTCCAGGACCAGTGGTGTTGTACCATCTTCCAGCTGAGGTGCCCCCCGTTCCCTGTCCCCCTGAAGTGCCCGTGTATTTTCGACCTGATGCCCCAGCAGTGTTCTCTCCATGTTGATGCAGGAGTCAAGTGGGGCCTTGGCCTATGTGATGTGGCCCTGTGGCCCACGGACATTATGGACTGGGCAGTGTCCCTCCATTTGTATATCTGTAAATACTGTTTTGAATTTTGAGGACATATTTCTAGTTTTTTATCTTTTTACACTCACTTAAATCACTTCCTTTTGTCCTTGTATTATTACTGAGGGGAAGGGGTAGATGTATATTGTTGTTGCTTCTGTTTGTGTGTATGGTGTTAGGGGTGTGGGGGTGTTGCATGTGTGTGTCATTCTCTTTTTCCTCCCCCCTCCACGTGTGCTAGGCGGCAGTACTCACCATGATCGTTGTCGCCGGCGTTGATAATCCTGGTGTAGGAGGAGGTAGACCAGCATGGGGAGGATCTGCATTTCGGGCTCCATGGCATTGTGCTTCTTTCTTGAGTCTCCAGAGGTGGGTCCTTTGCCTTCTGTGTACTGTTTCCACCGTGCTTTTGTTGTCATTGGTACCGCCCCAAAAAAGGTGTTGGATAGGCCAGTTGTAATACTGTGGGTGGTACATTGTCTCCCGCCTGGCTGTTGGCATTTACCACTGCGGTGCTTGTTGCAACTGCCGTGGTGGTCGGTGTGTTAAAGTGGCTGTCTGTGTTGGCAGTTTCCGCTGTGGTCATAATTCCATTTATTTTGCCGCCAGCTTGTTGGCGGTATTACCGCCACTTTATCACCGACTGCCAGGGTTGTAATGAGGGCCATAGTCCTTAATCTATCAAAAAGGAATTCAGCAAAAACTAGAGGCACACTGCAAAAAGTCTGGGGGAAGACAACTCCAAGGAGGATAGGTCTAGCCAAAGCGTAAGATGATATTGCAGAATTTACTCAAATTATGCTCACCTAATTTAAACCTCATTAAGGCCTAAATACATGGAGTGACAAAGAGAAGATATGGAGAAAGGCCCCCAGTATTTCAACATATTTGAGAAATATACAGTAGTACTGGCTCAGAATCACCATTTGTTTATGTTCTTGAGTACTCTAGTGTATTATTCTGAGATTTTCAACATATAGGGGGTCATTCTGACCCTGGCGGCCACCACCGACCACGGGAGCACCGCCAACAGGCTGGCGGTGCTCCCACGAGCATTCTGCCCACGGCGGTTCAGCCGCGGTCAGAAGCGGAAAGTCGGCGGTCTCCCGCCGACTTCCCGCTGCTCGGGGGAATCCTCCATGGCTGCGGAGCGCGCTCCGCAGCCATGGGGATTCTGACACCCCCTACCGCCATCCTGTTCCTGGCGGGTCTCCCGCCAGGAACAGGATGGCGGTAGGGGGTGCCGCGGGGCCCCTGGGGGCCCCTGCAGTGCCCATGCCAATGGCATGGGCACTGCAGGGGCCCCCGTAAGAGGGCCCCACTGTGTATTTCAGTGTCTGCAATGCAGACACTGAAATACGCGACGGGTGCAAACTGCACCCGTCGCACCCCTGCAACTACGCCGGCTCAATTCTGAGCCGGCGTCCTCGTTGCAGGGGCATTTCCTCTGGGCCGGCGGGCGCTCTTTTGGAGAGCGCCCGCCGGCCCAGAGGAAATGTCTGAATGGCCGGTGCGGTCATTTGGCGGCTCCCTCCAGGCGGGCGGCTCCTGCCGCCCGCCAGGCTCAGAATGAGCCCCATAATCTGTTCTTAACTTAAAACAGAAAACACAAACATACATAAACACAATTGCTGTACGTTATTCTAAAGACATAGCAACTTGGATTTCCAACACCTCAAACACAAAACAAGAAACAAAGCAATCACCTAGCAAAGCTGCAAAATACCAATATTGCTCACTATTCTCTAATGCCCCAACCTCACGACGGAGATTCTCCAACAGTAGTTTTTAGCTTCTCCAGATAGGTTTCTCGACATTTGCAAATATGATGAACCCTTGTTTCAGGGGAGTTCCATTTGATGCCGCGCTGCTGTTGAATGGCATTAGGCAGCATGAGGAGTTTCTAGAGAACAATCAATCCCCAAACCACAATCCACACAACATATGGTAGTTGTTCTAATTTGATGGTAGATGTGATTTGCTGGTGGGCGTAATATGATTGGAGAATCAGTTGCAGATTTTTTAAAGAGTTTTGACCTTTTCAAACTGAAGGGATGAGCGCATTAATTGCATTTCTGAACTTTAGAGAAAGTTCTCTGTGAAACATATCTATGCATATGGTCCATTAAGGTGCATGCTGGTTTTCACTAGCTTTAAGAGGTAAAGACACCGTGTTAAACGTATTGTCCTTTAGACAGCCTGGTCAGAATGATCACTTGTGTTCAGGGAACTGGATAACCAAAATTCTAAAAAGCGCTACCTGTTTTCTATCTCATTCTTAAGAGCTTTCTGTTACTTGAGTGATTTGGGCTAGAGGTGTATGGCACTTTGGGGACTCACTGAGTAAGTAACAAATGCATAAACGCAATAGGATATCTGACGTGGCAGTAACTATTTTTAAAAGAAGTAACTATTTACAAAGACTTTTTAGGGTAGTTTTGGCTGATGCCTGTGCACAGCTGTGAAGTATAAAATGTCACCATTCATACAATTCATGAAAGTACAATGCATGCAGGTAATGCAGTCTTGTAGTTAATGCACCGGTAGTTAAACACACAAATATATTTCCATTTATATAAGAATGGGAGATTCCAGGAGATTATCAGGAAGAAGCATAGGTGTAAGTGTTTTTTCAGCGATTATGGAAATTAAGCTGACATGGTTACAAGATTTCACATCCATGTTCCATGATGTATGAAAATTATGGGCCAGATTTACCATGCCCTAGCCCCACCGGAGTGTCTCGTTTAGTGATGCTCCAATGGCACTATTCACTGCACCATATTTACAAGGAGGCATTAAGCCACTTTGTAAATTTGGGCCCCTCCAACACAGCTTTCTGTGGCATAGGGGCGTGCAATGCTTGTTTTGGTGGTTGTCCTACTGCAATATCCATTGCTTTCGACGCTGCCTCAGATTTACAAGAAATCGTAACTCTGTGGCAGCACCAAAAAATAACACCACCACTAGGGGTGGTGTTAGCATGGCGCAACGAGGAGGAATACTTTTATTCCTCCTCGTTTTTACTTTTTCTATAGCAAAAGGCCATGAATGGTTGTTTATGTGCAGAAAGGTGCCCCTTCTTGCACATAAACAATCATTCACAAATGATGATTTGGTTCTTCTATGATTTGGTTCACATTGAAGTGCCAAATCACCATTGTAGATTGTTTATGTGCAGGAAGGGACACCTTCCTGCATATTAAGGCCCCGATTTAAGAGAGCCTAGCTTCTCCTTGCACCACATTAACAGAATTATTTTTTTATGCTAATGTGGCCCAACAAGGCTAAAATCGCCTTGCCAGATTTACAAAGTGGGGCAATGGATGCATTGCGCCTCGTTGTAACCCCTTGCACCACATCATGCCTGTGCCAGGCATAATATATGCAAGAGGGCATTCCCCTGTTAGGGTTGGCTGCAAAAATGGCACAAAAGGAAGCACACCATTATTTATAATGGGTCTGAATGTGCTTTGCAGGATTAGCGGCAACATTTTTTACGCTAATCCTGCAAAGCACCAAACTAGCGTCAAGAATTGTGACGCTAGTTCCCTAATTATCGCGATGGTGATGTTAGGGAGGACGCTAAGGGACGCATGAAAAGTGGTGCTGTAGTGGATGAAGTGCCACTTTTCTTAAATCAGGCCCAAACAATCACACACCCCAACGCAGACACCCTTGCACTATCATGTAAGGATGCCTGCGTTGGCATCTAAATGTAGCACTAGCACAGGGGGAAACACATTTGTAAATGCAGCACAACCCTGCGTTTTAGAGGTGGTGCAGCGCTGTGCTGCAAATTTTGTCGCAGCGCCGCACTGCGCGACTTTTTTGCACATCTGGGCTGATATGTCTTTTCTCTGTGATTCATGCAGTTTGCAAACCATGGAACATTCACAAACTACGATACAAGACAACACACTACCCCATTACAAATAAACTATGACATTTCATGAAACGGTAACATTTCATAAAATGTCCTCTTAATCTGTTCTATGTGCATCATTTCTCAGCAGGCGAATTTCACATATCTAGCAATACTCCATAATGTTTTTCCCAATGTTGGTCATGAGAGCAGTCAAGGGAATTCATTGTACCAGAGATTCCCACCTCAAAGTCATTTACTTGTAATTTAATCGTAATCATGCAGATCTTAAACGTATCTATCCACTTGTTACAGTGGCGTAGCGTGGGGGGTGCAGGGGGGCCAGCCGCACTGGGCGCAACATCTTGGAAGAGACTCGAGTGCTAAAATCCACGGGTTAGGGGGCGCAAATTACTTGCCTTGCCCCGGGTTAGGGGTCGCAAATTACTTGCCTTGCCCCAGGTGCTGACAACCCACGCTACGCCACTGTCAATATAGACCAACATTCCGGCATGAGTGGTTTATGTATGAGTAACTACAGAATGTACATGATATCTGTAGTACAATACACAAGTACCCAGAAAGGTAGGTGGGCAGTTTCTCTACCCCAACGTTTTGCAAGTATTTCTCCTTATTAGGAGCTTGGCATGCATCAGCAACCTGTGCAAGAAAATTGGCTGGGGTACTTCGGAGAGTACGACATGAGTGCACGGAAGAAAAAAAGCAAAAGCCGAAAATAGCAACAGGAAACCGACTGTTGTAGCAATCTCCTTCAATAGATTGTCCACACGATAATGTCGCCTGCCTTATTTCCGATCCCAACCCGGCGTCAGTTCAGCTGCAAATCAAAGACTCTAAGCATTCTAAAGCATTCATTTATAGATCTTGCAATGTAGAACATAGAATACAATACATGCTCATTACGTTCTACGAATTGGTTAACTTACCATTACTACAACTGTATAGAGGTTTGCACTAATAAACATATAAAGGGGGTATCAGCTAAGATACAAATTTCCCATAACCGATCAACACCCCTCCTTTCCCTCAATTCCGTCAATTTAATCGTGAAAGATCTTGAAGGGCCAATAACAATTTCATAAGGTTAATAAATTAGTAAAATGCGCAAATTAGGATTATTTACACAGCTACTACTGTGACAAACAACATGTGTGTGTGTTGACGGGTTGTAGTGTTCACTGAAAATTCAAACAAACAAAACTCTTCATACATGAAATTAAGTGGCTGTTCTGGTGGAATATCCGAGTAGAACAAATTCAGGTTCTGGAAAAAATATTCCCAACCTAACATTTTGAAGATACTTCCATACAGTGTCAGTTTAGAAAAAAAAAACCTAAGAAGAATCTGGTAACTTTCTCTGCTTATGTTATCAGCCTTGTATGAGAAATATGTTGACAGGAGAGACATTTCATGAATGAGAAGGATACTCTACAAATCTCCTTCTGAATCAAAGTTGTCAGATTTAATTCCCTCTTAATCATTTATTGGTCTCAGTTGCCCTTCACCTGAGTCAATGTTGAAATTACTTTTTTTTAATAACAAAATTACTATTTCTTTTATTTAGAAAAGCTTGTCTCTTGGTGCATTCAACGGGCACTGGGAAATGTGTTTTACTTTCTATTTCCTCTCTTTGATTATACATGTCAGGTTGCTCCCAGGATCCTTTTATATACGACCTGCAAATTAACTACACTGCTGTAGATTCTCAGAAGGTTACTGCAATATCCCTGCCTTTATTGCGCCATCCGCAGCCCCTTGCTGCCTTCATTAAGTCACTGCTAATGAAAATATTGAAAAAGGAATACAGCACTTCCTTCAGGCTCAAAGTAATTAGAAAAGCAATTAAGATATTGAGAGGGAGACAGAAAGGGGAGAGATGTTCAAAGTCTACTCCTGTGATTGAACACGTACCTCAGACAGCAAATAGAAGCAGACAGTGCCCACTTCTTAAAAATGTTCGTAGCATTGCAGGCAACGTTTATTTTAAACAATATATGCAGTTAGCATCTTTAAAAGTATGACATTGCTTTTAAAAGTAAAAGTGTCAATTGTTTCTTCTTCCTATATTCTTATGTCGCTGATGGATAGAGAGATGGGGAGTCTGTTTCAGTGGTGGTCCCATTGTAGTCGGACTTCAGTCCGGCAGTGCATAAAATACGGTTAGGTGGAAATGCCGTCTCATGGAGAGTCGATAAAGGAAATTGAACACGTCATCTCAGAGGCGCTGATGGGTCCCGCTGAATTAGGGATGCAGTTCTATAAATAAAAGTTAGGCTCCTGGGAGGGGCCTAGTGGCATTCGGGAATTGTTGGAGTGTGATTTTTAAATTAATATTAACATGAAAAGCTTGCAATATATTCTGTAATGATGCTGCTTAGAAAATGTGTTAACGTAGAAATTAATGCACACGTTTGAAATGTGCCCACGGGGAGTGGCCACCAATGTACACGAAGACTAATGAAACTAATTGATGATGAACTAATAATGCACTAATGTATGGATTTGTATTAGCATATTATAATTAGAGTCATGTATTGGGGTTTTGCTAAATTAATCACTAGGCCTTAGTTAGCGAAGGTCTGGGCTTAGCTGCCTGGTCTCATATTAAACTGTGTTTTTCTAACGTACAATGTGCTACTTTCCTGATGGACAACAAGTTGTACTTTTCCAGAAGATAGAGATATGTGTGTAGCCGAAGTAAATTCTTTCTCATGGGACCCGACTTGCTCAAGGAGACATTCTTGCCGAATGCAACAGTGTAATTCGGAACATGTACAATGGAACTACTGACTGGAGCGTAAAGTGTAACTTTTCTTACCTGACATTCCTACCGATGAAGACGTCAATTAACAAAACCAATCAACTGCATGAGAACTGTGTTTTGTGGAAAATTCTAGTGAGGCGCGTGGAGAATTATTGGACAGAGGTAATGATGCACCAAAATTGATCCAATGAGGAATTAAGGGCTAGTTCGACAGTTTTGATATAACAGCATGACTTGAGGAGAAATCGGCCATTATTTGGGACACTTTTTGCCACTATTCTTTGAGACTTTGCTGTTCTGATATCTTAACCATCCTCTATTAAATCCTTACCTGATACTTACTTCTCCTCCTTATGAGGGAAGTGTCTTATTCTTAGCTATGCCATACTGAGACTTGCCCTGTCCTATCCTTGCTGATGGTGAATCGACTGATGTTCTGTGGACAAAGACTGATGCTGATGGCTGATTCGTTGGAGGCGTAACTATCTGATGATAATTGTAATTGTCTGTTTGCCTTTTCATTCTATGTACCAACTGCTCTTTTGATAGAGGCCATAGCTAGATGTTTTCCAAATTTGTGTTTGCTAAATTGTTTTGCATGAAGCCCAACATGCTAATGCTAATTCGAGGTTAGTTAAGGTGTTCACTAAAATCTGACGCGAATAGACAAATGACTGGGTTCTTGCTTTGTTGAAACTTGCACTACTGAGACTTTGCTAAACTGCTTCTTATTAATGATGTGATAATGCTGGATAAGTGTTCTTTGCAAATTGATAAAGTGTGTTCTAATTACAAGTTTGAAGAGTTACTAATGAGATTGATTGCTAATGAGATTAACAGAAATGACTTTAGATTGTAACTAATAGGCCGAAAGGTCATGGTGTGTCCACTTTATCGAGTCTTATTGAATGTTATTGAATAACCTGTTGATTAGGTACTGCGACTATTGATTGACTTATTGTCATATTGATTGTGATGTTAAAAAGATATTTCGTTCTGGGAAGTCTCCGAGCGTGGTCAAAAGAGTAATCGGCCGGGGCGTGTACTTATCAAGGTCCAGACGCGCTATCAGGAGTAAGCTGTTAGAAATCAGTTTGCTTTCATTGAAGTGTGACACAGTCAGTGGGGCCAATGCAGCAGATGGTACATGTTGTGATGTAGTCACCTTGGCATGATGAAGCAATCAATGCTGCTTCAGATGCCCTGATATCTTTCGTCACCCTTCTTCATCGCTCACTCGCAGTCAAGGTCTGGAAATATATCCGCAGTTTGTGGTAAGCGAGCCAAGTCACCACACGCAGTTAGGAAAATGGAGCTCCAAAACCAGTTCTATATTACCTAATGAAAAGTATAGATATTTGGTAATATGTTGGACCTTGTTATGAGTGCATCAATTTTGACCCAGGATGTTTTACATTGCCAATCCCTAGATACGTCTTTCAATTTTGGCCACTTTGTGAAGGGACATTGCTAAAACAATGTTGTTTGTATCTGAATGTTCATAATCCTCGTACATTGTTCAACTTGGTGCAAGGGATTTACGTGTTTTCTTTCTTTTAGCTCTTTAGGTTTATTTTGATACAAAAGGGACCAAATAGGAGGCACAATGCTTCCTAAGGTCAATGGGTTTGTGATTTCACCAGGCATTTCTTCAGTGGGCCGAAGCCCTTGGAGTTTGTGAAAGCCCAGGGCCGCTCCTGGTGCCTGTCACTTTTCAGAAGGAGGCTAATTGCAACAGGCATAGGAAGGCTTCAAGAGAAAGAGAGAGACGGGGGAAAGGTAAGAGAAACAATCAGAGAAGGTGAACAGAGAGGAGAGTAGGAGATGAGTGAATTTATGGGCGTTAGAGAGCAAAAATTATTTAAAATCGAAACCATAATGTGTAATTACTTGTATTGAAAGGCCAAACTGCAAAACGTGCGAGAAAAATAAATGTGTGGCTTCGAAAAAGTGATTGCCATGGTGTCAGACACAATGAAGTTACATATGAAATAATAAATGTTAACGGAAATGTATTTTGTTTAGTCGTAATAACATGGATTGACAAAAGAAGATTATTAATATGTATTACAAAAACTAATAGCAATTATTATGAAATGTTTTATTCATGATATTTTGCATTAGTATTGTTCCAGAAACACCATGTTTACATTTTGTGCTAGCTTTGCATATAGTGTTTCTTCAAACGTCCTGCGTGACTTGCACAGTGGAAAATTCTGTCTTGCGTTCATGTTTTATTTCTTGTATTTCCTCGAATTAATAGTTGCAACATTTACAATAGGCCTTAGTTTTTTGGCAGGAAGCAACATGTCATGTTTTTATGAAGTCTTAAATTTGTAATTTTTGTACAGATACTGCTGACGGGAGAGAAGAATGGAGCGACAACGTGAACCAATCCTGGATAGAGGAGTAAAATCCTGGATAGAGGATTAAAGAAAAGTTACATATGAGTTGCAGACAAAGCCTGATGGGATGTGCACTAAACCACCTCATAGTCGTGTCCAATAGAAGCTCATTTAGTAACTTCTTGGGACTTTAAAATAGCAAAGCTTTAGGTGATGTACGTTAGTTCGGCATTTTTTTAGTGATTCTGTTCAGTTCTGTTATTTAGTTCTTGTCCATGACTCTAACAGTTGAATTAAACTAGGCCCTCTACTGATGAAGAACCTTCTGGCTGCTGTCCTATTTAGGAGACGTATAACCAATGCAAATTTGTTTTTCTTTGCAGGTTTTTTTCTTTAGGAAATCCAACAGCTTATTTTGGTTAGCGCCATAGATGTTTTTCAAATGTTTTATTTTTATTTTTGCATGAAGCCCACACATGCATTTCGAATTAGAGTGTTAGCTAGGGATGCCTGACCTAGTATTTGATTCAGAATGTATATTAATTGATTGTGGCTAGTTCAACTGCACACTTTAAATGTAAACTGTTTCTATTATTCACTTAATTTTGTTGTTATTCTGTGTTGTTCTTTTGGAGAGTTCAATTGTTAATGCATTGGCATGACTGAGATTCTTCAGATGCTTTGGACAGCCTGTGTTGTTTCTGTATTTCTATGATTTGGTCTTGTGCATCATTCACGGACTTAAGCATTGTTAATTTGAGGGCAATAAATGTCTAAACTTTAATAAACTGGTGTGGTGAATCATGGCCACTCATGGCCACTTAGGTCATGGTGTGCATGAATTACTGATTCCACATTGAATATTTTGATCATATGATAATATATTTGATGATTATTGGTTTTTATTGTCTGATTGGATGATCTTGCACTCCTATCTGAGTCAAAAGATTGGAGTCTACCTCTAAGGGTAGTAAACACCACTGCCCTATTATGTGTCACATTAGCCTGACATAGGAGGTGACACACCCGCAGATGGAAAGTGAGAGGTTGTGAGAGGAGACAAAGAGTGCAGGGTTGGTTTTGGTTTCTCAGTTTGGCTATACTTACAGCTATGCATACATGAGAGATACCAAATATAAGAGGGTAAAACAAAGGCTGATCTGCAGGTTTGACAGCCCATGGTGGCCAGTATATGTCTTTCTAATACCAATTTATTGAGTGCAGAAAAATATAAAATGCATGCTCACTCGATCAATGACCATCAAGCAGGCAGAGAGGTGAATCAACTGTGGATGAAGATGAAGCATATATGGCCACAAGGCCCACGGTGTCAATGTAAACGTTCTTAACACATACTTCTCAAGATGAAAAAAAGGTATAGTTACTATTTAGGCTTTACAGAGTTCTTTAGAAGCTCAGGTATTTCCTGGTTTAGGGAGCTGGTCTGAAGAAACACATCCAAGTGCATGTTGTCTACATTTACAAAGTGCAGGTGTCAGTAATTATTTTTGCTTACCAATAAGTCCAACAAAGCTTCCTAGTTATAGAAGAGCAAGGGAAATCTTCGTGCACAGGCTAATAAAATGATAACTTGTAGTAAATCCTGAGGAGAGCTACACTCTCTTTTAAACAAACTCAAGGATATAAATACAAAGAGGACAAATTAAACTGGTCCATAACCAAAATATCTAATATCTACTGTTGAATAACGTAGGAGGTCATAAACTGGAGAAACCCTAGGAATCTTTTAAAACATCCAACAACAAATTAATGCAATCCCATGTTCTTGATTAGTAAAGGAGAGTAGAAAATATCTCTGTTATGCATGGATCTAAGCAAGTGCTACTAATGTGAAGGCTAGATTCTAAATCTGGTCATTCCACAGTGGCTAGCAAAACATGGGGAGTTTCAGGCATCTCTGGTAGGGCTCTCACAGAGTAAGTCAGTGCAGCGGTGGTAGAGTTGACAGCACATCTGGATGGCAGGGGCTAGGAGGCAGAAGGAAATTGCAGTAGATGGTAGGGGTGGGCGGCAGAAGGCCTGTTTTCTAGTGACAGGGATGAGGGGCCGTGATACATGACATGATCCTGAGTGACATGATTGAGAAACTCAAGCTTTGCTCTTGTTATCTGTTTGATGTCACTTAGAACCCCTTTGGTCAAAGCATCCCTTTTATTCACTGTTAGCCACCTATAACCATATATGCTTTCTAAGCATTTACAATTGAATGTATTTTTCTCCTACATTGGCTAGAAAATGTGTTTTTGTTTCATTTGTTTGTGCTGTGCAACATCTTCAGTGAAGCAGCCGAGTAAACCAACTATACATAGAAGAAATTCAAATTATAACTATCAAAAGATGCAGATGTATGTACTATTGTCATTATAGCCTGAATAATTTGGTCTTCAGATTGGACTGTGATGGCAAAGTGCAAATACTAGGGTCCTGATTCACAAAGGTAAACTTACACTTTTGGTCTAAGTTTAGACCAAAAGTGTAAGTTTACGACTTCTTGGAATTCACAAAGGTAAGTTGCGAGTAGTATCTTTACGTCCACATTCGGAGCGAGTCATCTGCACTCAGACCAGATCATCCGCACTCTGGCCGGATCATCCGGACCACAGCCGTAATCTGTGTAATCGCATGCACCAGCACATAATCATACCCACCTGCAACCCAGATCCAAAATCCAGATAAAAGCAGCACACAAGCATGACTCTGGTTTCTCAAGAACCATTCTGTGCCTGCCTGTGCTGCATATCCTGAAGCCTTGATGCCCACTAGGAGGAAACAAACTGCACAGAGGAGGAGACCAGCATGATCCTGAAATTTATTGTGGGGAACAACAAGAGACTCCATCGTCTCCAACCCTACAGCAACAGTTCCTCACAGAAGGTAGGTTCACGGCAGCAATTGTCCATGGCAGTCACTGCATTGAGGGAGGATTACGGACCGTGAATGACTTCAAGAAGAAGTGGCAGGATGAGAAGATGAGGGTGAAGGATGTAGGAAGGTGGCTTTTTTCAAGCATGGTTACCCCATTTTTGACCTGTTTGTCAGTGTGTTTTTACTGTCTCAATGGGATCCTGCTATTAAGGACACCAGTGCTCATAGTTTGAGGCCTATATGTGTTGTCAGTATGCTTAACCGTGTCACTGGAGTTCTGCTAAGCAGAACTCAGGTGCTTATGCTCTCTTTGTTTACCAAATGTGTCACTATAGTTTAGTGGCTCCATATTCCAATTCAGGTTGGCACACTGGACCCCCCATATAAGTCCCTAGTATATGGTTCCTAGGTACCCAGGGCATTGGGGTTCCAGGGGATTCTTATGGGCTGCAGCATTTCTTTACACTCCTTCAGGACTGCAACTGCAGCCTGAGAGACATAGTGCACACCCTATTTCATAGCCACTTTCATAGCCATTTTCACTGCACCAGGTAACTTATAAGTCACCTAAATGTCTAACCTTCAGTTACTGAAGGCTAAGTGCAAAGTTACTGTGTGTGAGGGCACCCCTGCACTAGCATAGGTGCCCCCATGCTGTCCAGTACCAATTTCCCAGACTTCATGAGTGCAGGGACACCATTATAAGCGTGCACTACGTATATGTCAATACATATATGTAGCTTCACAATGGTAACTCTGAATATGGCCATGTGAGGTGTCTAAGATTGAGAAATCTAACCCCAATCCAATTCTGGCATTGGGGAGCCAATTCCATGCACCCTGGGGGCTCCACCATAGGATCCCAGTACTACCAAATCAGCTCTTTGAGTTTTCCACTACAGCCCCAGCTACTTCCACCTCACAGGCAGGTTTCTGCCCTCCTGGGGATTGAGCAGGTCAATCCCAGGACAATGCATTTCCTTTAAGATAGGGGTGTTAATCCCTCTCCCATTGGAAATAGGTGTTACAGGCATGGGAGGGGTATCCTCCGTTAGCCTGTACAAATGCTTTGAAGGGCACAAACAGTGCCCTCCTTGCATAATCAGGTCTACACTGGTTCAGGGACCCCCAGTCCCTGCTATGGCATGAAACTCGAAAAAGGAAAGGGAAGTGACCACTCCCCTCTCAATCACCACCCCAGGGGTGATGCCTAGAGCTCCTACAGAGCGTCCTGTTGTTAGCCATCCTAAATTCCAAATTGGGGGGATCCTCTGGGAGCATCTGAGTGGGCAATGCCAGAAGGTGACGGCAGAGACCCCTTCTGATAGGTGCATACCTGGGTAGGTAGCCACTGCCCATCTCAGGGCTATTTAGGGTCTCTCCTCTGGGTGTTTCCTCAGATTTGGTTTGCAAGACTTCACCAGGACTCCTCTGCTTCAGCTTCTGACCATCACATCAACCGCAGACTGCTCCAGGAACTGCTTGAAGTGCAATAAAGTATCCAGAAAGGCTACTGTGACCATGCAACATTAGCTCCAGCCAGCAACTACAACAGTTTCCAGGTTGTGCACACTCTGAGGACTGTCTGTCTTCATTCTGCACCAGAAGGACCGAAGGAATCTCCTGTGGAGTGATGGAGTCACTTCCCTGCTTCAGCAGGCACCTCTCTGCGACAAAAAACGGTACTCTTGGACTCCTCTCCTGTCAACAAGTGTGATCCCCAGAACACAGATGGTGGACCGTAATGATCCTGACTGTCCAACGGTCCAGCTGTCCACATTTGGTGGAGGTAAGAGCTGGCCTTCCCGTGCCAAACAGTAACCCTGTGCACCATGTCTTCTGCAGCTTCTTGGGCTTCTCTGCACTGCTTCCAAAAGTTCTTTGTGCACAGCATAGATCACATCCCCAGCACTCTATCCTGTGATGCACAGCTCCCTGAATTGCTCTCTGGTGGTGTGGGATCCCCTTGTGTAGTGTTACAATGACTGCACTTTGCAACTCCTTTGTCCTGGTGTCCTGGAACTCCTGTGAGTGCTGCCTGGTCTTTCTGAAGCCTCTCGAAAGTTCTGAGAGCCCCCTCTGTCCCCTCAGTCCAAGTCACCACCCCAGGTCCCTCCTGGCCCGGGCAGCGCCTCTTTGACGCAAAATGTGTTCTTGCATGAGCCAAGACTTGTTGGCAGAATCCAGTGGCGAAAACAGCCTGCATCCAATGACTTGATGTAGGACATCTCTTGCATCAAGCAGGAACCCACAGCTGTCTTCTTTTGTGCATTTCTTTACTTTTCTTCTTACCGGAGAATCCACTTTTGCACCTTCATCCTGGTTGGCAGGGGCTCCTGTTCTTCCTGGACTCTTCATTGACTTCTGGACTTGGTCTCCTCTCTCCACAGGTCTTCAGCTCCAGGGATCCATCATTTGTTTCTTGCAGTGTTGCTTGGTTTCTGTACAATCCTTTACTACAACTTCTAGTGTAAGGAAACTTGCGGTACTTAACTCCAGTTTTCCTGGGCTCTGGGGTGGGATATTTTACTTACCTTTGGTGTTTTCTTACACTCCCAGCGCCCCTCTACACACTATACTTGCCTAGGGGGGAACCGACATTCGCATTCCACTATTTTAGTATATGGTTTATGTTGCCCCTATCCCTTTGCAATCTATTGTGCTTTTCACTATTTACACTATTCTATGACTATTTACTTACCTGATTTTGGGTACCAGTCTACATATTGTGTACACTTACCTCCAGAAGGAGTATTGCCTCTTAGATATTTTTGGCCTTGTGTCACTAAAATAAAGTACCTTTATATTTGGTAACACTGAGTATTGTCTTTCATTGTGTATAAGTACTGTGCGACTGTAGTGGTATTGCAAGAGCTTTGCATGTCTCCTAGCTCAGCCTTGGCTTCTCTGCTACAGCTACCCCTAGACAGCCTAAGCTGCTAGACACTGCCTTCATTTCACTAAGATAGATCACTGGACCTGGTGTAAGGTGTAAGTACCTCTGGTATACACTACAAACCAGGGCAGCTTCTCACAGTACACCAGGATAGAGGTGACCAGGCGTCTCCCAGGTGTATAAACTGGAATCCGCCTTCGACTCACCCCATTGAGAGGGATGTCTTCTCCAAGGGCTTCCTGTGACTGATGACTACAATGTGGTGCCAAGTATTTTGATATGAAACTAACAATGACACCAAATGACTAATGTTTGTGATACTCATCAAATGAGAACATTGTGAAAATAGTAAAGATGGGGAACACCCCGGCTTTTCCACTTGAGCAAGATGTGGGCTCCTTTAGAACTGTGAATCTCCCTTTGGCAGCAATATCACAAATGACTGAACCTCCGAATAGGAGACCACAGGACATGTGCTGAACACGACTGTATGCAGTGTCAGGTAACATGGAACATAAAGTTGTACACGCACATTTGAAACACAAGCCAAAGGGTAAGTGCACAGCAGAGATGGCTGCCATC
This sequence comes from Pleurodeles waltl, assembly GCF_031143425.1. Taxonomy (NCBI): domain Eukaryota; kingdom Metazoa; phylum Chordata; class Amphibia; order Caudata; family Salamandridae; genus Pleurodeles; species Pleurodeles waltl. The sequence goes on from NC_090443.1 coordinate 224,311,455, forward strand.
ACAGTCTATAATTAGCAATGTTGTCCTGTTGGGGGGCAGGGGTTCCATACATGTCACCCATATCTTGGTTCATAGGCCCTCATTCTGACCCTGGCAGTCGGTGATAAAGCGGCGGCCAAGCCGCCAACAGGCCGGCGGTCTAAAATATGCAATTCTGACCCTGGCGGGAACCGCCAACACAGCCCGCCAACTTAACACTCCGCCCGCCACAGCGGTAAAAACAAACAGCGCGGCGGTTCCCGCCAACAGCCAGGCGGCAGACAATGTACCGCCCACCCTATTACGACCCACCAATCTGCCACCTTTTCCGGGGCGGGAGCACCGCCGATAAGAACACGGCGGAAACAGACTACGAACGGGAAAACGCTCACCTCTACGCACTCCACGCGAGATTCCGGCAGTATGGAACCAGAGTTGCAGGTCATCCCCGCACTCCTATTCCTGCTCATATACCAGGAGCACGCCCGGCGGCGCGGAAGACATCGGTGAGTACTGCACCTACGACACAGGGGAGGGAAAAGATTACCGGCACACACCCACCCACCCACACCCACTACAACACACACATCAATGCATTCCCACAGATCACTGTCACAACCCACAAACCACCCCCCTCCGAAATAATGCAAAGACCAAAAGAAGAGATCATAAACGGGCAGATATATTGAAATATGTACACCAGTAATCCCAATAAATAAATAAACTATGTACAAAATATATACAGCTACTAAATGTAGTCCAACCACTGTCCGTGGATCACAGGCGTCCTGTGCAAAGGGGCAAGGCCCAGTCCCACGACAAGAACTCCACGGAGAGAACACTGCAGGGGCATCAGAAAGAAAATAGGACAGGCACCTCAGGGGGAAGGGAAGGGGGGGCACCTCAGCCACTTGAGTACACGACGCCAGATCCACAAGGGGACTCCATGACCACTGGGCCATCCTGGGGAGAGCAAAGCCACAGTCCAAACAGTCCATACAGTGGGTGGCCTGCCCACTGGGCCATCCTGGGGAGAGCAAAGCCACAGTCCATACAGTCCATACAGTGGGTGGCCTGCCCACTGGGCCATCCTGGGGAGAGCAAAGCCACAGTCCAAACAGTCCATACAGTGGGTGGCCTGCCCACTGGGCCATCCTGGGGAGAGCAAAGCCACAGTCCAAACAGTCCATACAGTGGGTGGCCTGCCCACTGGGCCATCCTGGGGAGAGCAAAGCCACAGTCCATACAGTCCATACAGTGGGTGGCCTGCCCACTGGGCCATCCTGGGGAGAGCAAAGCCACAGTCCAAACAGTCCATACAGTGGGTGGCCTGCCCACTGGGCCATCCTGGGGAGAGCAAAGCCACAGTCCATACAGTGGGTGGCCTGCCCACTGGGCCATCCTGGGGAGAGCAAAGCCACAGTCCATACAGTCCATACAGTGGGTGGCCTGCCCACTGGGCCATCCTGGGGAGAGCAAAGCCACAGTCCAAACAGTCCATACAGTGGGTGGCCTGCCCACTGGGCCATCCTGGGGAGAGCAAAGCCACAGTCCAAACAGTCCATACAGTGGGTGGCCTGCCCACTGGGCCATCCTGGGGAGAGCAAAGCCACAGTCCATACAGTCCATACAGTGGGTGGCCTGCCCACTGGGCCATCCTGGGGAGAGCAAAGCCACAGTCCAAACAGTCCATACAGTGGGTGGCCTGCCCACTGGGCCATCCTGGGGAGAGCCAAGCCACAGTCCATACAGTCCATACAGTGGGTGGCCTGCCCACTGGGCCATCCTGGGGAGAGCAAAGCCACAGTCCATACAGTCCATAACAGACCCCACTGCCACTGGAGGAGGCAAGTTGGCCAGAGGACATCCTGCAGCCCTGCCCGAGATAGATCCTGCCCTGCCACGTCTGCCAAAGGGCCAGCGGTTCTTGCCTTGAAGGGCCCAGTTCAGCGGTTCCTGAGACGGCGGGGCCCAGTTCAGCGGTCCTTGCCCTGAAGGGCCCAGTTAAGCGGTTCTTGAGACGGCGGGGCCCAGCGGAGCGGTGCTTGAGACGGCGGGGCCCAGTTCAGCGGTCCTTGTCCTGAAGGGCCCAGTTAAGCGGTTCTTGAGACGGCGGGGCCCAGCGGAGCGGTTCTTGAGACGGCGGGGCCCAGCGGAGCGGTTCTTGAGACGGCGGGGCCCAGCGGAGCGGTGCTTGAGACGGCGGGGCCCAGTTCAGCGGTCCTTGCCCTGAAGGGCCCAGTTAAGCGGTTCTTGAGACGGCGGGCCCAGCGGAGCGGTGCGTGAGACGGCGGGGCCCAGCGGAGCGGTTCTTGAGACGGCGGGGCCCAGCGGAGCGGTGCTTGAGACGGCGGGCCCAGTTCAGCGGTCCTTGCCCTGAAGGGCCCAGTTAAGCGGTTCTTGAGACAGCGGGGCCCAGCGGAGCGGTGCGTGAGACGGCGGGGCCCAGCGGAGCGGTGCTTGAGACGGCGGGGCCCAGTTCAGCGGTTCTTGAGACGGCGGGGCCCAGTTCAGCGGTTCTTGAGACGGCGGGGCCCAGTTCAGCGGTCCTTGCCCTGAAGGGCCCAGTTCAGCGGTTCTTGAGACGGCGGGGCCCAGTTCAGCGCTCCTTGCCTTGAAGGGCCCAGTTCAGCGGTTCTTGAGACGGCGGGGCCCAGTTCAGCGGTCCTTGCCTTGAAGGGCCCAGTTCAGCGGTTCTTGAGACGGCGGGGCCCAGTTCAGCGGTTCTTGAGACGGCGGGGCCCAGTTCAGCGGTCCTTGCCTTGAAGGGCCCAGTTCAGCGGTTCTTGAGACGGCGGGGCCCAGTTCAGCGGTTCTTGAGACGGCGGGGCCCAGTTCATCGGTCCTTGCCCTGAAGGGCCCAGTTCAGCGGTTCTTGAGACGGCGGGGCCCAGTTCAGCGGTTCTTGAGACGGCGGGGCCCAGTTCAGCGGTCCTTGCCTTGAAGGGCCCAGTTCAGCGGTTCTTGAGACGGCGGGGCCCAGTTCAGCGCTCCTTGCCTTGAAGGGCCCAGTTCAGCGGTTCTTGAGACGGCGGGGCCCAGTTCAGCGGTCCTTGCCTTGAAGGGCCCAGTTCAGCGGTTCTTGAGACGGCGGACGGTCTATGGCCAACTGCTAATTGCCTGGTGGTGCCCTCCTGGGCAGCGGGGATGGTGCTCCTTCACTGCCCACCTGGGCTGTGGGTGGTGGGGCCCTCCTGGCCAGCTGGGCTGGGTCCTCCCTGGGCAGCGGCTATGGGGGTGGTGGGCTCTCCCGGGGCAGCTGTGCCGGTTCCTCCCGGGGCAGCGGCTATGGGGGTTGTGGGCTCCTCCTGGGCAGCAGGCCTGCTGCCTGACCTCTCCGACTTGCTGCCCTTGCCCTCCTTAGTCGTCGGCCTGTGGCCCTTTCCTCCCTTTGGAGCTGTGGCTGGTGACTGTCTCTGGGTGGTGTCCGGGGGGATGTAGAAGGCGGGCTCCTGCGGCGCCCCTTCCGCCTTCTGCTCCTCTTCCCAGGGGGTGGGCTGGCTGTCCCCTTGCTGCTGGGCGAAGATCCAGACATGCGAGCTGGCGGGCTCCAATACCCCTGCACCCTTGTCAAGGGGGCTGCAGGGCTGGTGGTGGCTGAGGTGCTCTTCTTACCCCGACGAGAAGGAGGGGGGGGCTCAGGGTCAGGAAAGAAGTTAGTAGTGGCGAGGAAGAGCTTCTTGGGACAATGGAGAGTGGTAGGTACAGTGGGAATGGGAGTGGAGGGAGAGGATGTGGTTGTAGGTGAGTCACGTTTGCTGTCTTTGGGTGCAGGTGCAGGAGGGATAGGCTGTCGTGAGGTGGATGGCTGTTGGGTGGGTGGGTGGCTGCGTTTGTGTGGTGTGGAAGAGGGGGTGACAGACACAGTGGGAGAGGACACAGGGGACGTGTAAATGGCAGTGGGGTTGGTGACTGCACGTGTGCGGACTGGAGTGGAGGGTGTGCTGGTGATGGAAACACTGGCTGATGGTGAGGTGAATGGAGGTGTGAGTGTAGACGTCACAGGGAGGGAGGAGGGAGACGAGGAGGTGGGGGTCACAGAGGTGGTAGTGACTGTTGGCATGTCTGCATCGGAATGTTGCGTGTGTGAATGTCTGCGTGATCTGTGGTGCTTATGTTTGGATGAGCTTCTCTTGGGTGTTGAGGTGTGTGCAGGCTGGTCTGATGGTGTGGGTGGGACAGGCAGAGGAACAGGAGACTGGGAGGAGGGAGTTAGTAGAGGCAGGCAGGAGACAGGGACAATGGCTGCCGTCAGTGCTGAGGCCAGAGCCTGGAACGATCGCTGATGGGCAGCCTGACCCGAATGAATGCCCTCCAGGTACGCATTGCTGCGATGAACCTCCCTCTCCACCCCCTGGATGGCATTCAAAAGGGTAGTCTGCCCAACAATGAGCGTTCGGAGGAGGTCAATGACCTCCTCACTGAGGGCAGCGGGGGTAACAGGGGCAGGGCCTGAGGTGCCTGGGGCGAAGGAAATGCCCGGCTTCCTGGCAGAGCGGGCACGGGGCGAACGCGGAGGGGCTGCTGGGAGGGCGGAGATGGTGCGCTGGGTGGCGGCTGTACCTGTAATGGTGGGGGGCACGGATGGTGCCACCCCCGCAAGGGAGCCCCCTTCCGAGGACGTGTCCGTGTCGCTGCAGGGTCCAGTCGTCCCCGTCGTGGAGCTCCCCTCGCCCTCCGTCTCACTGGTCCAGTCTGACTCTGTGGCATGGCCCTCCTGGGCCATGTGAGATGCAGCTCCCTCCTGCCCCGATGCCACTTCTCCTCCGCCTGATGATGCTGATGCACACAAGCACAGAAAGACAAACAAAAAGGGGGGGGGAGAGAGAAATAAAGGGATATTGAGTACATGGATCTCCGGTACAGTTAGCGGACATGACAGACACAGATGCCCCCTGCACTAAGTTGCGCACTTGGGGTCCGCTACGCATTCCGTGGAACATGCCCTACACGCCTAGAGTTGACAACTGCACCCATGGATGACACGGCCCAGGGATGGCTGTACTGACAAACTACTGAGGGTGGTGGCTGGGGACACAGGGGCTTACGGGGGTGCCCAGCCTACAGATATCGCCCTGGCCTAGGGGGACCCCCAGCCCTCCTCCCCCAACCAGACACCTCCACTGCGCGACAACAGAGTAGATAATGCTTGTACTCACCCCCTTGTGTCTGCTGTGCTGCCCTCACGCGCCCATCCAATTCAGGGTAGGCCACCGCCAGGATCCGGAACATCAGGGGGCTCAGTTGATGGCAGGCACCCCGCCTACGTTGGGAGGCCATCCCCAGCAGAGACTCGGCGGTCTTCTTGGTCCCGCGGCGGATGTCCTCCCACCTCTTGCGGCAGTGGGTGCCCCGTCGATGGTGGACCCCCAGGGTCCGGACTTCCTTGGCGATGGCACGCCAAATCCCGATCTTCTCATGGGCGCGGACCTATGTGACACGTACAGGGAGGGAGAAATACCACGTTCAAGTTTGTCAGCATTTTCCTTTCCAGTGGCCCAACGCCCCCCATCCCCGCCAGGCCCCCCGCCATGACCCCCGCCAGGCCCAACATGCCCCCCATCCCCGCCAGGCCCAACATGCCCCCCATCCCCGCCAGGCCCCCCGCCAGGCCCAACATGCCCCCCATCCCCGCCAGGCCCCCCGCCAGGACCCCCGCCAGGCCCAACATGCCCCCCATCCCCGCCAGGCCCCCCGCCAGGCCCAACATGCCCCCCATCCCCGCCAGGCCCCCCGCCAGGCCCCCGCCAGGCCCAACATGCCCCCCATCCCCGCCAGGCCCCCCGCCAGGACCCCCGCCAGGCCCAACATGCCCCCCATCCCCGCCAGGCCCCCTGCCAGGCCCAACATGCCCCCCATCCCCGCCAGGCCCCCCGCCAGGCCCAACATGCCCCCCATCCCTGCCAGGCCCCCCGCCATGCCCCCCGCCAGGCCCAACATGCCCCCCATCCCCGCCATGCCCCCGCCAGGCCCAACATGCCCCCCATCCCCGCCATGCCCCCCGCCAGGCCCAACATGCCCCCCATCCCCGCCATGCCCCCCGCCAGGCCCAACATGCCCCCCATCCCCGCCAGGCCCCCCGCCAGGCCCCCCGCCAGGCCCAACATGCCCCCATCCCCGCCATGCCCCCGCCAGGCCCAACATGCCCCCCATCCCCGCCATGCCCCCCGCCAGGCCCAACATGCCCCCCATCCCCGCCAGGCCCCCCGCCATGCCCCCGCCAGGCCCAACATGCCCCCCATCCCCGCCATGCCCAACATGCCCCCCATCCCCGCCAGGCCCCCCGCCAGGCCCAACATGCCCCCCATCCCCGCCAGGCCCCCCGCCAGGCCCCCAAGCCAGCCAGTGGCCCCAAATCCATATTGAATTAAACTCACTTGTTGGTCTGGAGGACCGTAGAGTAGCGCATACTGGGGGAGGACCCCATCCACAAGTTTCTCCAACTCCTCTCCAGTGAAGGCAGGGGCCCTTTCCCCAGGTGCAGCAGCCATTGTCCCTTCCAGACCGAGGTCACAGCAACACTTGCAGTATAGGTCCTCTCCTGTGAAAGTTCAAGTCGCAAGTGGATAAGTAGATAGAAAATGGCGGTCACGTCCGCGGCGGTGCGTACCGCGGCGGTGCGTCCCGCCACCGCCGGCGCCCTTCGCCATTGGCTCCTGAAACCCATAGGCTTCAATGTTAACCAATGCGGCTTGGCGCCGCGGTCTTGGCCCGCCGCCCGCCGCGGTGTGCCACGCCAGCGCATTGACCTCACATCCCATTGTCACACTTCACAGGTCAGGCAGCCGCCATTTCCAGGGCCCACATGGCTCAATTTCAACTGCGTCACACAGGCCTAGGCCTTGCTTAGCCACTCAGACACGCCATTCACTGCATAGAGAATCGTTTACTGTGCTAGCTGTGAGTACGTACCTGTGGGTTGCTTGACTGTGTGCTCCATGTTGTCCTTCCTAGGCACCGTCCGCTGGGTTGGGCGAGGAGACGGATGAATCCTCCCGTGTACCGACCGCTGGTGGACCTGTCGACAATGGAAGAACGCCACATTATCCTGACCTACCGTCTTAACCGTGCCACTATCCATGAACTGTGTGCCCAGCTGGAGCCCGACCTGATGTCCCCCATCCGCCAACCCACAGGGATTCCCCCTCTGGTGCAGGTCATGTCAGTACTCCATTTCTTGGCAAGTGGGTAATTTCAGACAACCGTGGGAATTGCTTCTGGGATGTCTCAGCCCATGTTTTCGAAGGTGTTATCCAGAGTGTTGTCTGCCCTGATGAAATCCGTGAGGAGCTACATCATTTTCCCTGAGGTGGGCGAATTGGCTACAGTGAAGGGTGATTTCTACGCCCTTGGACATATTCCCAACGTAATTGGTGCCATTGATGGGACCCATGTGGCTTTGGTTCCCCCAAGAGACAGGGAGCAGGTGTACAGGAACAGAAAAAATTACCATTCAATGAACATCCAGGTGGTGTGTTTGGCTGACCAGTACATCTCGCATGTAAATGCCAAATTCCCTGGGTCAGTGCATGACGCCTACATCCTCAGGAATAGCAGCATCCCTTACGTGATGGAACAGCTACAGAGACACCGTGTATGGCTAGTGGGGGACTCTGGGTACCCCAACCTGTCGTGGCTACTGACCCCAGTAAGGAATCCCCGGACCAGGGCAGAGGAACGGTACAATGAGGCCCATGGGCGTACTAGGAGGGTGATCGAACGCACCTTTGGCCTCCTAAAGGCCAGGTTTAGGTGCCTGCATATGACAGGTGGATCCCTAATGTACTCACCTAAGAAGGTGTGTCAAATCATCGTGGCCTGCTGCATGCTTCACAACCTGGCTTTGCGCCGCCAGGTGCCTTTCCTGCAGGAGGATGGTCGAGACGGTGGTGTTGTGGCAGCGGTGGAACCTGAGGAGAGTGACGAGGAGGAAGACGACGGGGCTGAAACAGACAATAGGGACAGAATCATTGAACAGTACTTCCAATAGGACACAGGTAACATTTCAAAGATAATTTAGTAAATGTTAACTACTCTCCAGCATCTCTGCTGCCTGTCTATTTGCCCCAGTGTATGATGACTGAGTTTTGGCTTTTCCCTCCCTATTTCAGATCTGGGGTCCCCACTACGAGTCCTGTGCTTCGTTTCCCCATGGACTACAGCTTTGTGGCAGCTGTTTGTTGACTTCACCATGTACAAGGACATATTTGCACTGTCATGTCAATTACAATCTATTGAAATCACAGCCAGACTCCAGATATTTTGGTGCAAAATAGGTGTTTATTTAAGTGCTCAAAATGGGATGGGTGGTTTCAAGTGGGTGGGGGCTATGGTGAAGGAATGTCCATGGCAGAGTCCAGAGTAACAGTCACACAGGTGCATTGTCCAGAGGCCTGTGGAGAGATGGAGCATGGGCAGTTCAAGGATGGACAGGGTGACAATGTGGGACAGTGGGATGACATCAGGTGGTATCCATTGCTGGCGGGGGTCTTGACATCCTACTCTGTCTTCTTGCGAGATCTCAGGGCCCTCTTGCGGGGTGGTTCTTCTCCTGCAGGAGGTGGGGGTCTGGTGGGCTGCTGCTGTGCGGGGGCCTCCTGTCCACTAGCGCCGGCGGAGGTGGTTGGCTGTTCTTGGTCCAGGCTAGTGGCAGGGGCCCTTGGGTGTTGTTGAGTGTCCGCCCTGTTGTTGACGAGGTCCTGCAGCAGACCTACCATGGTAACCAGGGTGGTGTTGATGGCTCTGATGTCCTCCCTGTACCCCCGATAGTGTTCCTCCTGCAGTACCTGGATCTCCTGGAACCGGGCCAGTACCGTCGCCATCGTCTCCTGGGAGCGGTTGTATGCTCCCATGATGGTGGTGAGGACCTCGTGGAGAGTGGGTTCCCTGGGCCTCTCCTCCCCCCCCTGTCGCACAGCTGCCCTCCGAGTTCCCCTGTTTCCCTGGGCCTCTGCCCCCTGGCCGGTGTGCCCACTACCACTGCCCCCAGGTCCCTGTTGTTGTTGGGGTGGTGGGTTATCCTGGGTGCCCTGTAGTGGTAGACACACCGCAGATTGACGCGCCCTGGAGACAGAGGCATGGGCCCGCTGGGTGGGAGCTGTGCTGGTGTTCCCAGAGGGGTTTGGGTCTGTAGTGGCCTGGGCCTGTGTGAGGGGAACCGACTGTCCAGAGGTCCCCGATGGTCCGGGCTGGTCATCGGTGTCCAGGTCGACAGAGCTGCTGTCATCGCTGACGGCCTCTTGGGTGGGGGGTGTGGATAATTCTGGCCCCTCCGCCGCGGTGTGTTGACGGTCGGGTCCTGCAGGGGTATAGAGGTATGGTTATAGTTTCAATGTGTGGCATATGGGTGTATCTGTGGGTTCTCGTGTCCCCAAGTGCTGGCATTCGTGTGTGGGGGCTTTGGTGAGGGTGGCTTGTGGGGGGGATGTGTATATGCATTGGGCATGCTTTGGTGATGGGTGTCCATGCTTAGTGGACGCATGCAGGCCTAGGTTTTGGGATGTGTGGGTTGTGATGGTGAGACATTGGCGGGGAATAGGTGTGCTGGGGGTGGGGGTGAGGATGGTGGTGGGGGTGAGGATGGTGGTGGGGGTGAGGATGGTGGTGGGGGTGAGGGTGGGGGTGAGGATGGGGGTGGGGGTGAGGGTGGGGTTCGAGGATGGGGGTGAGGGTTGGGGTCTGATTTGGCATGCAGGTGGGGGGGAAGCAGTATTGAAGCTTCAACTTACCAGTATCCATTCCTCCGCCGACTCCTGCGAGGCCGTCAGGATGCAGGATGTTCAAGACTTCCTCCTCCCATGATGTGAATTGTGGGGGTTGAGGTGGGGGTCCTCCGCCAGTCTTCTGCACGGCGATGTTGTGCCTGGATACCATGGAACGCACCTTCCCCCGTAGGTCGTTCCATCGCTTCCTGATGTCTTCCCGATTTCTGGGGTGCTGTCCCACTGCGTTCACCCTGTCGACAATCCTCTGCCATAGCTCCGTCCTCCGGGCAATGCTGGTGTATTGTATCTGTGTGCCGAACAGCTGGGGCTCTACCCGAACGATTTCCTCCACCATGACCCTGAGTTCTTCGTCTGTGAAGCGGGGTTGTCTTTGGGGTGCCATGGGGTGGTGTGTATGATGTGTGGGGTGGAGTATGTGTATTTAAGTGAGTTGAGTGTGGTGGTGTGTGTTGTTTTGTGTGTGGATAGTGTGTGGGTGATGGTGTTGAGTGGCTGTGGCTGTTATTTTTTGGATGCTGGTGTCTCGCTCTTGCCTTCTTTACGAATTTTTTAGCGTAGGGGTTTGTGGGTGATGTGGGTGGGTGTTTTATATCGTATTGTGTGTGTGGGAGTGGTGTGTGTATGTGTATCAGGTGTGTGGGATTCAAATCGTCCAATGTGGCTGAGTTTTGTTCGTTTGTGTGTATTCTGACCGCGGCGGTGTGTCCCGCCAATGGAATACCGCGTTTGAATGACCGCCGCGTGGATTCGTGGGTCGTAATGGCATGGGCGTATTTCTGTTGGCGTGACGGTGGAGGTTTTGTCACCTCCACCTTTCCGCCGACCGCTGGTCTGGCGGTCTGCTGTGGCGGTCGGATTTTCGGAGGTTTGCCTTCTGCGGGTCAGAATGACCGTGGCGGGTTTCCGCGACCGCGGCGGGATTATGGAGGATTTCTGACCGGCGGTAGGCGCCTTTTACCGCCGAGGTCAGAATGACCCCCATAATTGTGTATATCAAACATGTACCTGTCAATGTACTGACAAAATCTGATGCCCAGAGATTGCCCAGCTCTACATGTTCTAGAAAACTCCTTTGCAAGTTAGCAAATACCACATCACACTTAGGATACTTAATGCCAATGAAGATGTAGGTGTGTTCAAAGGTGGCCAGTGCAGGACATCCAATAACATGTTTGCCTATAAGTGTGAAGCATGGTTGATCTAGAGATTAGTTTAACTTGTAGATCACTGGTCCATATATCTAACATGTACATACGGAATCATCACCATCATCCTTTGCTATCAGTAATGGACAAGTATGTTACATTACAATTGCTGCCAGGACAACATCAGTGATAAGGATGACACCATCCAGGGGTTTCGCAGACATCCTGTTTGCAGCAGTCAAACTACTGCCATCTGTCCGTCAGGTAAGTGTGCCATATGGTGCAGTAACCTCTTGATACCCCACCATTGAACAAGAACCAATTCCTATTAGAATTGGATGAGCAGATATTACCATTTTTAAATCTCTCCTGTAGTTGGTGTGCAAAATTTATCCTAACTGATTAGTGATGCTTATGTCAAGTGCACATAATCACATTTAATACATGAAGAATAGTAACCATGGTGTCCCCTCTCTCCAAAGCTGCTGGATCACAGACCAGTTCTTCTGCTACACACTCAAGGAACCCGTCCAGCAGCTGACATTTAGGGGGAGCTCAGTACCACACAGACCTGTGGTTGGAACTGGTGAGTTTGTTGTGGCATTTTAAATCTGCATTGAACATCTCAATGCCACAGTGTGAGCTATCACGTGGAGGCGCACAGAAACCAGACCACATGTGGATCATCCACTGAATTGAAGATATATTTTTACCAAGACCTGTGTGGCACCGCATCTTGTGGTAAGCCACATACTAAGCCTGTTGCAAACTCGGTCTCACAGGTGGTGACCACGAAGATCTGAGTCCGGACAGGCGAAGGGCAATCTGACTGCCAAACCCACTTTTCTTCCTAGTTACCTTGTCAGCTTCCAGAACAGCACAGGAGAGGGAGGAGAATGAAGTAGAGGAGGAGGGAGATCAAGGGATGAATCTAAATAAGGTGAAGGCCAATCTAATGACCTCTCCATTTGGGCCATGCAGCTTACAAACAAAGCCAATATCTGCTGTGTTTCACATGGTGCATCCTTCTTCAACCCAGATGATTGCCCATTCCCCATAAACACCAACCTGCAGCTCAGCTCTTCACAGCACTCACATCCACATCAGACATGTTGGTTCCCCTTCACACTCCTACTCTGACAGTGCCTCCTAGATCTTCTCTCTAGCATATGAGGGACATGCAAGCCCTGGCCAGGAGCAGGTAGCCCCAAGGCACAAATTTACTCCTCACAAATTCACACTTGGCACCACCCCCCCTGCTCATGGACCTGCTATTTGTATTTGAGGGTGTTCCAGGCAGAGAGGGCTGGAAGATATACCTGTCAGAGAGTGGGAGGAATTTTTTTTCCAGTAGAAGTCAGATGGGAGGGAGGATATTTGTGAAATAGGGGCTATACTGTCTGACATGTATGCCTCACTGCAGGACATGTGCCAACTCCCACAGTTGGTGCACAGAATGACCCAGGTGTTGGAGACACTGGATAGATCCTGGCATGCCATGGGGAAGAGGCTGAATGACATCATGGCCATACAGATGGAAGAGAGTGCAAGACACCATGCATTGGCTACAAAGATGTTGGAGGGGATACTCAAGATGATACCAAATCCTTAATTGTCAATGCATGGAGGGGAGCCAACACAGCTACCTGCACCATCCCATTTCCAACCCCTGGCTAGGCAACCTATACTGGGCACCTCAATCCACGATAGGAACACTCAACTTGCACATGCCCTCAAATGCACTGTCATGTACTGTCCCTGTAGAGGCTCCAAGAACCCCTGTCCAGGCAGACCCCTACATTGGACAGACTCAGACACCCCCTGGATCAGGCAGACCCCAACACCAGGCAGACTCAGGCATCTGCTGTCCAGGCAGACCCCTACACAGGACAGGCTCAGACACCCCCTGGCCAGGCAGACCCCCACACTAGACAAGACTCAGACATCTGCTGTCCAGGCAGACCCACACACTGGGCAGGCACCACACACTCCTTCAACTAAGTACTCCAGGAAATGCACAACATTGCAAAGGTCCTCACCACCAAAACTGAGAAGACGCAGCCAGGATCCCCTATGAGCACTGCGACATATGCATGTATAGCGCTATGTAAATATATTACATTTTGCACAATTACATTTGTTTGGTCATTAGTTGATGAGTTTCAAAAGCTTAATGTGGCTGTAAGCCATGTGTAGGAGGCTAGCCTGGCTTATAGTGGGTACCTGATGGTACTTATACCTAGTGCTAGATCCAGTTGTCCCTTATTAGTAGATTAGTAGTGTTCTAGCAGCTTAGGCTGATAGAGGTAGCTATAGCAGAGCAGCATAGGCTGAACTAGGAGACATGCAAAGCTCCTACTATATCCTACTATACCACTTATATCATATAGCACTATATCATGAGAAACACAATACTCAGAGTTACTAAAAAAAAGGTACTTTATTTTAGTGACAATATGCCAAAAGTATCTCAGAGGATATACTCCCTCAGGAGGTAAGTAATATACACGAAATATCCACACAAACCAAAATCAGGTAAGTAAACAGTTAGAAAAATAGTGTAAACACTATAGAACACAATAGGATGCAATAGGCCTACAGGCAACACAAACCATATACTCCAGAAGTAAAATGCGAACCACGAACTGATCCCAGGCCTAGTGTAGTGTGTAGAGGGTTGCTGGTAGTGTAAGAAAACACTAAGGGTGTCCAAGATACCCCACCACAAGACCCTGAAAAGTAGGAGTAACAGTACCCTACTACCCCCAGAAAGACAGTAAAGTCGAGATAGGGGATTATGCAAAGACAACAACTGACTGCAAAGCACTGAAGATGGATTCCTGGACCTGAGGACCTGCAAAGGGAGGGGACCAAGTCCAAGAGTCACGCAAGTTTCCGGGGGGGCAGGAGCCCTAAACCCGGGATGAAGGTGCAAAAGGGCTGCCTCTGGGTGGAAGAAGCCAAAGATTCTTCAACAACATAAGGTGCCAGGAACTTCTCCTTTGACCAGAAGATGTCCCACGGCGTGCTGGAGGATGCAGAGTTGTTTCCACGCAGAAAGACTGCAAACAAGCCTTGCTAGTTGCAAGAGTAATGGTTAAAGATAATGGGTGCTGCCAGGGCCCAGGAAGGTCCAGGAGGTCACCCCTTGGAGGAGGAGACAGTGGAGGTGCTCAGCAACACAGAGAGCCCATGCAGAAGCAGGCCGCCATGTATAATGTCCAACACAAAACTGCAATGTAAAGTGAAGTTACAGTGTCTTACCTGTGTGTCACTGGAAGTACTTCTCTATGAGAGAACTTCTGTTGTCCACATCTTCATCCTCTGCCTCCTCTTCATCACTGTCCACAGGCTCCACTGCTGCCACAACACCATCTCCAAGCTCATTCTCCTGCAGAAAAGGCACCTGGCATCTCAAAGCCAGGTTATGCAACATGCAACATGCAACGATGATCTGGCAGACCTTCTTGGGTGAGTATTACAGGGATCCACCAGTCAGATGGCGGCACCTGAACCTGGCCTTCAGGAGGCCGAAAGTTCTCTCAATTATCCTCTTTGTTCGCCCATGTGCCTCATTGTAACGTTCCTCTGCCCTTGTCCTGGCATTCCTCACTGGGGTCAGTAGCCATGAGAGGTTGGGGTAACCAGAGTCACCTGCAAATATCAAGGGATACCTGTTAGTCACACACTCACCCTTAGGGACAACCCCATACCCAGACACCAACATCTACTGGGTGGGGATCTTGTACTCACCTATTAGCCACACCCGGTGGCTCTGGAGTTGAGCCATCACATATGGAATGCTGCTATTCCTCAAGATAAATGCATCATGCACAGAGCCAGGATACTTGGCATTCACATGGGAGATGTACTGGCCAAACACACCATCTGCACATTCAGAGAGTGATAGCTTTTTCTATTCCTGAACACTTGTTCATTTCTCCTGGGAGGGGGGGGACACATGCTACATGTGTACCAATGATGTTGGGGATATGTTCCAGGGCATAAAAGTCAGCATTCACTGTCGCCAAATCCTCCAGCTGGGTGAATACGATGTAGCTGCGCATGTGTTTCAGCTGGACAAACAACACACTGGTCAACATGTTGGAGAACGTTGGCTGAGAAATCCCTGATGCCATGGACACTGTTGTTTGGAAGGAACCACTTGCCAGGAATGGAGCACTGACAGGACCTGCACTAGAGGGGGGATACCTGTGGGGTGGCGGATAGCTAAAATCAGGTCTGGCTCCAATTGGGCACACAGTTCTTGGATTGTGGCCCGATCAAGTCTGTAGGTAAGGATTATGTGCCTGTCCTCCATGGTCGTCAGGTCCACAAGGGGTCTGTACAAGGAGGGGATGTCTCCATCCCCTCCTCATCCTCATCGGGTGAACTCTAGGGTGGAAAACGGTGAGCAGACGGTCATATTCAAACATATGTTGCAATAAAAATGCATTTCTTCCTGTACAGAAACAGTATGTGAATTAAAAAATCAGTTGATGTGCCAATGTCTGCTGTGACGCAGTTAGGTGCCATGGTCTGTGCCCCCCTGAAACGGTGGCTGCCTGACCTCTGAGGAGAGACAAGTGGAAATGAGGCAATTGCTCTGGCGTTGTGCCCCGTTGCGGTCAGCGGTCGATGACCGATGTGCAACTTCGCATTGGGTATCATTGGGCCCTATGGGTTTGAGGAGCCAATGGCGATGTACGCCGGCAGTGACGGTATGCACCACCGCGGACGTGACCGCCATTTCCTATCTGTTCAATCACTTGCTAGCTGACCTTCAACAGGAGAGAGCCTATACTGCAAGTGCTGTGGTGAGCTGTGTCTTGAAGTGACAACGGCTCAAGTGTCTGGTGAAAGGGCACCCGCCTTCACTTCAGAGGAGTTGGAGAGACTGGTGGATGGGGGTCCTACCCCAGTATACTTCACTCTATGGTCCTCCAGACACACAGGTGAGTAAACTGTGAGCATGATGCGTGGACCATGAAGGTAGGGAGTGCTGTGTGTGTATGCCCCGTGTAGGGTGGGGCTGAGGGGGCACAAGGGGGTAAGTACAGATTTTGAATTATGCCTTTGCACGCATTAAGGTTTACCTTGGTGGGGGATGTGGGCTGTGGGTGCCTCTAGGCCAGGGTGAACTGGCAGGGTAGGTCCCTTGTTGGGCAGGCTCTGGAGCACTCCAACCCCAATAGTGTTAGTGGGCATCTTCTACTGGGCAGGGTCCTGTGGGTTTCAGGAGTGCAGCTAATGGCTTTAGGCATTGTACCCAGTGGGCTGGTGACTAGCTATTTAACTGGTAGTGAATGGCCTAGTGCATAGGGCTGTTCCCTGTGAGTTGTGTATGCCAATGTTTGTGTTGTTACTAGCATTGACCAAGTGTATCCTCTGTCTCCCCCCCTTTTTGTTTTGTCACCCTGTTCTTGTGTGCATAAGCATCATCTGGCAGAGAAGCAGAGGTACCAGCGATGGAGGGAGCTGCATCCCACATGGGCCTGGAGGCCAAATCCACTGACGGTGAGGGCACCAGTAGGATGGAGGGCGAGGGGAGCACAACGACAGAGACAAGAGGGGACACTACAGACAGCGACTCCTCCTCCGATGGAAGCTCCCTGGTGGTGGCGGACACCTCTGTGCCCACCACAACAACAGGTACAGCCGCCACTCCCCTGCCAGCACCGCCCTCCCAGCAGCCCCTCAGTGTGTTTCCCGTGCCTGCTCATGCAGGAGGGTGGGCATCTCCTTCGCCCCAGGCACCTCAAGCCCTGCCCCAGTAAGCCCTGCTGCCCTCAGAGAGGAGGCTATTGACCCTCGAGATCCCTCACTGTTAGGCGGTCAACCATTCTGAATGCCATCCAGGGTGTTGAAAGGCATTTGCAACAAACAAATGCATACCTGGAGGGCATTCACTCTGGTGTGGTGGCCCAACAGAGAGCATTTCAGGCTCTGGTCTCAACACTGATGGCAGCCATTGTCCCTGTCTCCAGCCTCCCCCCTCCAACTTCCTCTACCCAGTCCCAATCCTCTCAACCCCAACCTATTCCAAGCACACCTTCAGACCACCATTCACCCAAATCAACACACAGAAGTGGTTCAGGCAAACACAAGCATCACACATCATCCCACAGGCACTCACACACGCACCATCCAGAAGTAGACACTCCAAGTAGTCCCGCTCCTCCTCCTCGTTCACCTCTCTCCCAGTAGCGTCTACACTCACACCTGCATGCACTACATCCTCATCCACAGGACCAAGCAGTGGGCAAACCACCCACTTGAGAGACTGTGGCCTTGCACTCCCCAGGACCAAGCAGTGGGCAAATCACCCACTTGAGAGACTATGGCTTTGCACTCCCTAGGACCAAGCAGTGGGCATGGAGCCCCCTCCAGGAGCAGTAGCGTTGTACCATCTTCCGGCTGAGGTACCCCCCGTTCCCCGTCCCCCTGAGGTGCCTGTGTGTTTTCGATCTGATGCCCCTGCAGTGTTCTCTCCATATTGAGGCAGGAGTCAAGTGTGGGTGTGGCCTATGTGTTTTGGTTCAGTGGGCCACAGACATTTTGAGTGGACATTGTCCTGCCTTTTGCATATATTGTTTATTTTGCAAATACTGTTTTTGAATTATTAACGTATTTCTAACTATTTCTAATATAACATTCATTTGACTCAATTACTTTTGTCCTTGCTTTATTCCAGAGGATTACGGGGTGTATATGTAATGTTGTTGCATGTGTTTGTGTGTATAGTGTTGGGGGTGAGGGCGGGGGTGGGGGTGTTGTCATAGAAAGAGGAAAAAGCCTTACAGTATTGTTTTTGTGCAAGAAGGTGCCTCTATCTGCACAAAAACAGTCCTGCATACAATGCAGACACCCTTTCACCATGGTTCAAGGGTGGCTGCATTGGGGATAGGCAGCCCATAGTGCACCAGCACTGGGGGAAAGGACAGGAGCGCACTGTATGCCTTAGATACAGTGCATTCCTGCTGTTTCTTAGTGATGCAGTGCAGCAAGAATTCAATCAATCAAAAAATGTATAAAGTTCGCTACTCACCCATAAGGGTCCCAAGGCACTGGTGGGCTGGGGGAGAAAAAAGGGGGGTGGGGGCTGGGCTGCCATTTTACTGTTCGAAGAGCCATGTCTTGAGGTGTTTTTGGAAAGACAGGAGGTCCTCCATTTTGCAGAGGTTGGTGGGGAGGGAGTTCCAGGTTTTGGGGGCGAGGTAGGAGAAGGACCTGCCTCCTGAGGTGATGCGTTGGATGCGGGGAACTGTGGCAAGGGCGAGGTCGACGGAGCGGAGGTGGCGGGTGGGCATATGGAAGTTCACTCTTACGTTGAGGTAGGCTGGTCCAGTGTTGTGGAGGGATTTGTGTGCATGGATGAGGACTTTGAAGATGACCCTTTTGTCGATAGGAAGCCAGTGGAGGGATCTGAGGTGGGCGGAGATGTGTTCATGGCGTGGGAGGTTCAGGATGAGGTATGCAGCTGAATTTTGGATCCTTTGGAGTTTTCTGCTGAAGTTTGATTGTGGTGCCAGCGTAGAGGCCGTTTCCGTAGTCCATTCTGCTGCTGACGAGTGGATGGGTGACGTCTTTCTAGTTTCTATGGGTATCCATTTGATGGTTTTCCGCAGCATGCGGAGGGTGTTGAAGCAGGAGGAGGTGAACGAGTTGATTTGCTGGGTCATGGAGAGAGAAGAGTCGAAGATGATGCCGAGGTTGCGTGCGTGGGTGGCAGGTGTTAGCGGTGGTCCTAGGGTGGTGGGCCACCAGGAGTCGCCCCATATTGTTTTGTTAGGGCCAAAAATTATGATTTTGGTTTTGTTGGAGATAAGTTTGAAGTGGCTTGCTGCCAACCATTTGGCGGTGTCTAGGAGTCCGGCATGGAGGTTGGTCTTGGCAGTGGTGGGGTTCCTGGTGAGGGAGATGACGAGCTGGGTGTCATCTGCGTAGGATATGATGATGATTCCGTGTGTCTGGAGGATGTTGGCAAGCGGGCCATGTAAATATTGAAGAGGGTGGGGCTAAGGGAGGACCCTTGAGGAACTCCGCAGATGATCTTGGTTGCTGGAGATTGGATGGAGGGAGACTGACTCTCTGGGTTCTTTTGGTGAGGAAGGAGGCGAGCCAGTCCAGGGCCTTGTGCTGGATTCCTGCGTTGTAGAGGTGTGTACAGAGTATTTGGTGGCAGACAGTGTCGAAGGCTGCGGAGAGGTCTAGGAGGATGCGTGCGATGGTCTAACCTTTGTCGACTCTAGTTCTGATGTCGTCAGTGCAGGCGATGAGGGCGGTCTCAGTGCTGTGGTTCAGGCGGGGGTTAACTAACTTCTCAGTGACCTTGGCAGGGAAGGGGAGAAGAGAGATAGGGTGGTAGTTTGTGAGGTCATCAGATTTTGCCTTGGGTTTTTTCTGGAGTGCGGTTACTTCTGTGTGCTTCCAGGAGTATGGGAAGGTGGCAGTGTCGAAGGGACTGTTGATTACGGCGCAGAGTTTGGGGGCGATGGTTGGGCTGGCCTTGTTGAAAATGCGGTGGGGGCAGGGGTCCGAGTGGGAGCCTGAGTGGATGGAGTTCATGGTTACTTCAGGTTTTTCGTTGCTGGTGGGGGCCCAGGTGTGTAGTAGGTTGAGGAGGGGGGCTGTGTTGTTGTTGGTCGTGTCGGTGTTGGAGGTGGTGGATGATGGTGATGTGAAGCTGTTGTGTATGTCTAAGATTTGGAAGTGGAAGTGATTGGAGAGGGAGTTGCAGAGGTTCTGTGTGTGAGTGGGGTCGATGTTGCAGGATTTGTTTTGGTGAGCTCTTTGATGATGGTAAAGAGTTCCCTGCTGTTATGTGAGTTACTGTCTATGCGTTCCTTGTAGTAAGCCCTTTTGGTGGTCCTTATGAGTTGGTGGTGTTTGCGTATGGTGGTTTTGAGGGTGGAGAAGTTGGTCAATGAGGGTTCCTGCCGCCAAACTTTTTCTGTTTTGCGACATTCACGCTTAGAGGCTTGGAGTTCAGTGGTGATCCAAGGGGCGTTCTTAATGTTGCGGGTGGTGATGTTTCTTCTAAGGGGGTCGAGTGAGTCTGCGCAGGTTGTAATCCATTGTGTGAGGTTATGGCCAGCAATGTTGGGGTCGTTGGTGTTGGGGGGGCGTTTTGTGCGAGCTGGATGTTCAGGTGTTCTGCGGGGATCTTGTCCCACATGCGGTAGGGTGTGGTGTGTTGGTGGTGGTGTGTGGGGGTTTCGAGAAGGAGAAATGGAAGCAGCGGCGGTAGGTCCAGTGGAGTTTGGTGGTGTGTTTGAAGGTTATGTGGTTGCTGGAGGTGAAAATTGAATCTAGCGTGTGTCCTGCTGAGTGGGTCGGTGATGTGACTAGTTGCTTGAGTCCTAAGTTCGTGAGATCCTCTATTAGGGATGTGGAGTTGTGGTCGTGGTGGTTCTCTAGATGAAAGTTGATGTCACCAAGGAGGATGTAGTCTGTGGAAGTGAGGGGTGGGGGTTGATGGTGTCAGTGATGGCGTCACAGAGGGGTGGCGAGGTCCTAGTGGTCTGTAAATGAGGGTTCCTCTGAGGGTGGTGTTGGCGTTTATGTGAATGAGGAAGGGCAGGTGTTCTGCACTGTCAAGGGTGTCGAGTGTGTTGGTGGTGATCTTTATGGTGTTTTTATGTACAATGGCGATGCCATTGTGGTGCGTGATGGTGTTGTTGTGCGTTACGGTATTGTTGTTGTTGTAGAGGGTGCTAGCATTATTGTAGGGTGTGTTGGGGTTGGCGTGGGACGTGAGGGTGTTTAAGGTGTTTGTGGGGTGCTGGAGAACCGGCAAGCATAGCATGTAAAGGGTTCATGTGTGTGCTTGGGGTTGGCTTGGGTGCAGGTGGGGCGTAGACCTGGGTTGAGGGTGTGTAGTGTGGTGGCTGAGTAGTGTTGTCGGGGGGGTTAGGGTTGTGAGGATCAGGGTGCGGTCCAGGCGCGGATGGGCGCAGACAGGCTTGCCTCTGGCATGCCTCTGTGCGGCCCCTATTAAGAGGGGGAGGTGGGAGGGAGGAGCAGCTGGGAGGTGGGAGGCGAGGGACCAATGGGCGCCTGAGGGGGGGCGGGGTCACAGGGGACACAGCGGCAGGGGCGGGAGAGCCGGCTGAGCTGGATCGGGAATACAAACCGGCACAGAAAACGAAAACGGGCAAAAAACAAAGGCACAAAAGTTATTTTAGAGTTACTGTGAAACGAAAAAACAGTTATACACAATGAGAAAGCTGAAAACAAAGCAAAGATACCGTGAGCCTACCATTAGGCACCAGGGATGAGGCGCAGGCGGGTGCCTGCAGGTGGTGGAGGGCCTCAAACTGCTTCTAACAGCAGACAGCAGGGTCAGGGGCACGGAGGCAGGCAGGTGGAGCCGAAGTGGACTGCTGGCCAAGAATCGGCACAGGTTTAATATGTCCATTGTCCAGGATTATCTCACAAATGCAATGACATGTACTCCCCTTAGGCAATGCAGTCCCTTCATGACTTTGTCAACACTAATCAATGACATGGGCACAAAATCTGCAGCGCAGTCTACCTTTTGACTCTTATGGTCAAGACATCTGAACTGTGACTTTAATTTTCCAAAAGTACACTCTATGATAGCTCATGTCTGCATGTGTGCCCTTTTGTACACACGCTGAGGTACAGTGATTGTGTTTCTGTATGGTGTGAGATGCGAGGAGAGTGCATATGCAGTATAACCTAAGGAATAAAAAGTACATATTCAGGTGCATGTCCCTAATTACTAATATGATATTTGGTATTGTGTATGTGTCACAAGATATGTTGAATTGTGATGAATGTGTATATAAAAATAATTAAAACACATAAAACTTGCCTGTTGTTTACGTACCTATCCAGAAGCCACATGTTGCCAACTTCTCCTGCCGCAAGCCACAGGACAAGAGGTGATTTTCAGAATACGTAGCTGTCATGTGTATTACCTGGGAACACTGCATGCACATCTCTAAATCATCCATTGGCATCACATTCGCCCTGCAAGTTTATGGAGTGCTAGCGGTGTCTGTTGCAAAAGATGCGTACAATGTGTCTAGGTGGCTGAATTGCCACATGAATGCAATCAATTGCGCCAACCACATGTTGGAAGAAATGGGATAAGATGTTGAAATCCCTTGCAACCCTTTGCCTTCCTGCCAGCGTTTGTGGCCTATGTATGTACTGATATGCTCTCCTATTTATGCTGGTCAGAACGGGACTGGCTTGTCTTAGAAATGGCCACAGTTTCATTGGACACTGTAGGAAAGTACCATCTTGCCTGGCATGTTACCCCCATATTTCACTGTATATATGTTGTTTTAGTTGTATGTGTCACTGGGACCCTGCCAGCCAGGGCCCCAGTGCTCATAAGTGTGCCCTGTATGTGTTACCTGTGTTATGACTAACTGTCTCACTGAGGCTCTGCTAATCAGAACCTCAGTGGTTATGCTCTCTCATTTCTTTCCAAATTGTCACTAACAGGCTAGTGACCAATTTTACCAATTTACATTGGCATACTGGAACACCCTTATAATTCCCTAGTATATGGTACTGAGGTACCCAGGGTATTGGGGTTCCAGGAGATCCCTATGGGCTGCATTTCTTTTGCCACCCATAGGGAGCTCTGACAATTCTTACACAGGCCTGCCACGTTATTTCACAGCCATTTACCACTGCACTTAAGTAACTTTTAAGTCACCTATATGTCTAACCTTTACCTGGTAAAGGTTGGGTGCTAAGTTACTTAGTGTGTGGGCACCCTGGCACTAGCCAAGGTGCCCCCACATTGTTCAGGGCAAATTCCCTGGACTTTGTGAGTGCGGGGACACCATTACACGCGTGCACTACACATAGGTCACTACCTATGTGTAGCTTCACCATGGTAACTCCGAACATGGCCATGTAACATGTCTAAGATCATGGAATTGACCCCCCAATGCCATCCTGCTATTGGGGAGACAATCCCATGATTCCCCGGGTCTCTAGCACAGACCCGGGTACTGCCAAACTGCCAAACTGCCTTTGAAGGGGTTTCACTTCAGCTGCTGCTGCTGCCAACCCCTCAGACAGGTTTCTGCCCTCCTGGGGTCCAGCCAGGCTTGGCCCAGGAAGGCAGAACAAAGGACTTCCTCAGAGAGAGGGTGTTACACCCTCTCCCTTTGGAAAAAGGTCTTAAGGCAGGGGAGGAGTAGCCTCCCCCAGCCTCTGGAAATGCTTTCATGGGCACAGATGGTGCCCATTTCTGCATAAGCAAGTCTACACCGGTTCAGGGATCGCCCAGCCCTGCTCTGGAGCGAAACTGGACAAAGGAAAGGGGAGTGACCACTCCCCTGACCTGCACCTCCCCTGGGAGGTGACCAGAGCTCCTCCAGTGTGCTCCAGACCTCTGCCATCTTGGAAACAGAGGTGCTGCTGGCACACTGGACTGCTCTGAGTGGCCAGGGCCAGCAGGTGACGTCAGAGACTCCTTCTGATAGGCTCTTACCTGTGTTGCTAGCCTATCCTCTCACCTAGGTAGCCAAACCTCCTTTTCTGGCTATGTAGAGTCTCTGCTTTGGGGAATTCTTTAGATAACGAATGCAAGAGCTCATCAGAGTTCCTCTGCATCTCTCTCTTCACCTTCTGCCAAGGAATCGACTGCTGACCGCGCTGGAAGCCTGCAAAACTGCAACAAAGTAGCAAAGACGACTACTGCAACCTTGTAATGCTGATCCTGCCGCCTTCTCGACTGTTTTCCTGGTGGTGCATGCTGCGGGGGTAGTCGGCCTCCTCTCTGCACTAGAAGCTCCGAAGAAATCTCCCGTGGGTCGACGGAATCTTCCCCCTGCAACCACAGGCACCAAAGAACTGCATCACCGGTCCTCTGGGTCTCCTCTCAGCGCGACGAGCGAGGTCCCTTGAACTCAGCAACTCTGTCCAAGTGACTCCCACAGTCCAGTGATTCTTCAGTCCAAGTTTGGTGGAGGTAAGTTCTTGCCTCCCCACGCTAGACTGCATTGCTGGGAACCACGTGTTTTGCAGCTACTCCGGCTCCTGTGCACTCTTCGAGGATTTCCTTTGTGCACAGCCAAGCCTGGGTCCCGGCACTCTAACCTGCATTGCACGACCTCCTGAGTTGTCCTCCGGCTTCGTGGGACCCTCTTGTGCAACTTTGGGTGAGCTCCGGTTCACTCCACTTTGTAGTGCCTGTTCCGGCACTTCTGCGGGTGCTGCTTGCTTCTGAGTGGGCTCCTTGTCTTGCTGGGCACCCCCTCTGTCCCCTCACACAATTGGCGACATCCTGGTCCCTCCTGGGCCACAGCAGCATCCAAAAACCCTAACTGCGACCTTTGCAGCTAGCAAGGCTTGTTGGCGGTCTTTCTGCAAGGAAACACCTCTGCACGACTCTTCACGACGTGGGACATCCATCCTCCAAAGGGGAAGTTTCTAGCCCTTGTCGTTCTTGCAGAATCCACAGCTTCTACCATCCAGTGGCAGCTTCTTGCACCCACAACTGGCATTTCCTGGGCATCTGCCCACTCCCGACTTGATCGTGACTCTTGGACTTGGTCCCCTTGTTCCACAGGTACTCTCGTCAGGAAATCCATCGTTGTTGCATTGCTGGTATTGTTGTTTCTGGGAGAATTCCCCTATCACGACTTCTGTGCTCTTTGGGGAACTTAGGTGCACTTTGCACCCACTTTTCAGGGTCTTGGGGTGGGCTATTTTTCTAACCCTCACTGTTTTCTTACAGTCCAAGCGACCCTCTACAAGGTCACATAGGTTTGGGGTCCATTCGTGGTTTGCATTCCACTTCTAGAGTATATGGTTTGTGTTGCCCCTATCCCTATGTGCCCCCATTGCATTCTATTGTGACTATACATTGTTTGCACTGTTTTCTATTGCTATTACTGCATATTTTGGTATTGTGTACATATATCTTGTGTATATTTGCTATCCTCATACTGAGGGTACTCACTGAGATACTTTGGCATATTGTCATAAAAATAAAGTACCTTTATTTTTAGTATATCTGTGTATTGTGTTTTCTTATGATATTGTGCAAATGACACTAGTGGTACTGTAGGAGCTTCACTCGTCTCCTAGTTCAGCCTAAGCTGCTCTGCTAAGCTACCTTTTCTATCAGCCTAAGCTGCTAGACAACCCTCTACACTAATAAGGGATACCTGGGCCTGGTGCAAGGTGTAAGTACCCCTTGGTACCCACTACAAGCCAGTCCAGCCTCCTACAGACACCCTCTTGAATGACCGAGGGCAAAAGAAATGGAGAGCTGCTAGTATCTTCACATAGGCTGGGATGGCAAGGGAGCAGAAGACCCCAGTGTCAAGATCCTGCTCCCACTCAGAAACCATCTCCAAGATGAGATAAGGGGGGAAAGGGAATCTGAAGTTGACATCTTGGTTGGACATCCCAAAGATGTCAATCCTTTGTCTGAAAATCCTTCTCTTTCTGCTCACATCATTCTGATAAATGACAAGGGGCAACCTAACAAAGATCTGAAAGGGTTTTGTGTGGGACAGCTTCAGAATTTATGTCTGCAGCCAGGCTGTGATTGGCTAATGGTTTCCAGCTGGAGTTGCCGGGTGATGGTAAGCACCGACACAGGCATGTGTGGTGTTTGGGAGAAACATAGAAAACTGATGTTTGTTCAAAGATTTAGAATGGTATATTGCATTCACAATTTGACTGTTTGTGCAAGACATTACATGACCCCTAACTGTGGGTTAAATGTGAAACTGTAGGAGAGATGTTTTTTGAACTTGTGATGTTTTTCAACAGTTGTAGTGGTGTGTGTTTTTGCCAGAACCTTTACCACTGCAATACATATCCTGTACATACGCATATGTAACTGCACAGTACCTACATGTAGCTATTTCTTATTTTCAGTGAGGAATGTGGTGCTATTTTGGTTGCACATCTAGATTTTTTATGCTCTGGCCTGAGTGTGAAGACTGTGACCCGAGTGTGGAGGTTATGCCTGAGTGTGGAAACTCTGCTATGAGTGCTTAGATTCTGTCCCGAGTGTGGATGTAAAGATACTACTACCTTCACGAGTACCAAAAGTTGTAAACAGAGACTTTCTTTCTAAGTTTAGCTTTGTGAATTGGCCCCAAAGTATTTTTGAATGAAATTGGCAATGGGTGGCAGGAGTCATTGTACCTTAACAGAAAGGTCAAACTTCATATCAAAGAATGATGATACACCTTCCTTCGCAGAGTTTATATTGGATCTGAAATATTATTCATAATTACTAGAAAGTCTTGTAAAAAAAGTCACCTTCAGTCATGTGTTTCACAGCTTCTATTTTAATCACACTGCCTTTGAGTACATTGAATAGGTTTGGTGGTACTATTCACTGGAATATTCTAATAATTATAGATACCACAACTAAATAACACATTTTCTTATATCTATCACAAGACTTATGCTGCCTGCAGTTGCTGGAGGACGTGGGGATCATAGCTCTAAGATTTCAAGAGGGATGGACAACTGAATCAATTGCTAACACTTATTATGAATTGTCTGACGAAACGCCCTGGAATGAAAATTTACTAGATCAAGTAGCTATCTGGTTTAAAAAGCAAGACAGTCTGAGGATAACCTCTACACAGTCACAAGAGGGCCTCTGTGTATACCTGGAGATGTGTGAGATTGTCTGTAGCTAGGATTGTGGGTAAATTAGAGGATTATTTAATTAAAGCATTCACATGAACATATCTCGGTAGGTCCAGGCGACTGTGTATGTTTATGTGCACAAAGCAGGAAGAGTAAACTTTCACCAACCAACTGTAAACCAGATACGGGGTGGGTGAGAAAGAAATTTTGATGTTGTCTACTGATATAATTGGTGCTTAGTTAGGATCAAATAGCAAGGTGACCTCCATAGTTAAAACACTTCAATTGTCATGGTTGGAACACATTAAGGGCCATATGTACGAAAGCTTTTTCCAATAGACACAGAATGGGTAAAATCCTTTCGTACATCTGGCCCTAAATCCTGTTTTCTATGGAACCTCGTCTGGACTAGTATACAACTTCCCTCATTATTGAACGTCGTCCTTTCTGCAGGGTCGTCCCCATATTGGGGACCGCATACATAATACAGCGGCCCCTTTAAGGTGGAGCTTGTAGCCTTTAAGGCCATGCACTGTACCTTAATGAATGCTCATCGCCAGCTTCACTTCCTCCCATACTCACCTGTGTGGTAGGCATTGTCCTCCTTTCATTTAAGTTCCTTGAATCCTCAGTGTCCTCTCACAATGGAATCTTGCTCCCTGTCTTAGTCATCGGGTTCCTTTTCTTCTGTGCTACTTTCCGCTGCCAAAAACCTGAAAAAGACAAGACAGAGACATTATTCAAGCAGCAACGTTTACAGATCGGTAACAGCTGAAGTTCATAGCAATGAAGGACTACTTATCTGAAGGAACCCTGTCTTAAAGGCTGGTGAAGTCAACCATTTTTTTCTGTTGTTTATACCTAATGTAAGAAAAGGCATTTATTATTTTTCAACAGCTTTTGTTATACATGTGGCAAGTACTCTCAATAAGGTTTCTATCTGTACTTGTTTAGACATTATTTACTGCACAGTTTGACTAATGACACATTTGTTTATGATTTCAGGAGATGAAAGACTCACTCCTAAGAATCACAATTTGAACCCTGACCCATTATAAGGCATATATGTTTGATTACCTAGGTGTGTAAAGGACATATACTTGAGTTGATGCTAGAGTGAAATGTAATTTGCTTACCAATACCTCAGACAATTACCTGTGGATTGAATCATCTTGAATTTGCTTTTAGAAATATTACATAGCCAATTCAGCCTACAGGAACCAGAACCTAAAAGAAAGGTAGAAGAGACATTAGGTAAATCAAGTGTTGATTACTGAAAATTGGGAGGAAGTTGAACTAAATATTCTAGGTACTAAAGGTTGTTCTTATGTTCACAGAAAACTGAAAAGACACCTGACATCACACAGTGGAAGTGTGGTCTGGTCATGGTCAAGGTTCGTCCCTTCTTTCCAGTGGGTAGGGCGTGACTTCTTCTGGAGTCCATTTGATTCATAGGGAAGTTGGGAACCATGTTGTGTCCATTTCACTCCTGTGGAAAGGTACAAGTCTGACAGTATGACGAGCCCACATCAAAGTTTATGCTGGCTGAATTAGCCCATATGACTGGTAATTTGCAAAAGAGACTCAGGGCCTCATTATGAGTCTAGCCGTGGACAAGCAGACCGCAAGACTTGTGGTACAGAGACTGTCGAAGAGCTGGTGGTCTCCCCACCAGCCCCATTACAATGTTGTTTCAGCTGGTCAGCCCAGTGGAAACTGTGGGGCGGCATTAGTCTCCGCTCCATATGGAACCAAGGCCAATGCTGTTGTACGGGGGCAGCACCCTTAGAATCTAGACTGTCTGTAAAGCAGACAGTGCGCAATCCCACAGTGCATGGCAGGTGGTCCTGTGCACTGCTCATGCATTGGGCATTGCAGGGGCCCTCCTCTGGCCCCCATCACTAGATTAGCACCAGCCTTTCCATTGCAGTCAGACTGCCATGGAAAGGCTTGCAGTAAGTGGAGTTTTAATCAGACAGACAGCACTGAACTCACCACGACCTAGCTGAGCACAACTTAGACCGCCATGTTCCCTGCAGGGATGGTGGTCCGACAGCCAGGGTCATAATGTGTCGTTTGGACCACCACAGTTGCGGCCATCTGACCATCTCCGTGGGGCTGTCTGTCTTTGGACTGCCAGCTTCGTGATGAGGCATTCAGACACTAGCACAAAGAGGAGCTGCCTTATGAGGCAGAGCCACTGCTATACACCCTGTAGTTCAGGTTTGAATCATGGGCTTGACTCCTAGGATGTTTTTCTTTTGCAGTATTGGGGGGTCTGGACCTAGTCATAGTACAGGTGCACCAGTATTTTAAGTCACCACACCACCTGCTTTTCTTTTGGGTCCTCCTGAGCGTTTTTCTGGGGATACCTCAAAATTTGCCACATTCATAAATTAGTGTCAGCTACATTTTGTTTGCAAACTGGTTTGCTTCCCTAATGATCAATCAGTTCTATATGGGGGTACAGTTTCTACATGGTCATTTCCCATTGTAGACAGAGAAGAACCCATATTATACAATTATCCTGCATTTAAAACTAAACTGAAAATATTGTTTGACCTCCAAACATTCATCCAATCAGTACATATGGAGTTATTGAACTGAAGACAAGGTAATAAATATCTGCTAACCTATATTGCTATTTTCAACTGCTTAGTCGCAGAATCAGAGCGACCGGAGAGTAAAAAACGATCCTTGTTTTATAAACAATTGCGTGATGAGTTGAAAGACTTGTTGGCTCAAGTGGTTGAACCTCCAGATAACTGTAGTGTACTCATACACTTGGTTGTGAAACTTGGTCATTGTTTGGCTGAGCGTAGGTGAGACAAAGGTTGAACTGACACCGAATTAGTGTATTCTAGGAAAAAAGACATGACCCAGACAAAACATATAAACCAGAACCCATGCAGATATGCAGACTAAGGTGTCCTTTAAGTGAGGAGGAAAGGCAGAGATGAAGGACATTAAAACTCTATCTATATTGTGGTGAAAAGGGTCATTTTTTAAGTGGCTGTCCAAAGAAACTGAATAGGAAAAGTAGGGTAGGAAAGCAGAACACCCGTAATCTAATAAAGCATATATTTTGTGTGTACAGACTAGTTTAGCCTCTAAACCTTAGCACAAACACTCTATATCCAGCACTACTTTCATTCTATGTAACAGCTCAATTGTCTTGGAATGGGGTTTCGATTACTTTTCAGTTATTAGTGGATTCAGGAGCTACAGGGAGCTTTTTAGATCACACTCTTGCCTCATTAAATGGCATTCTTGTGAACAGAAAGAGCAAGCTGATGAAGTGAAAGTTATTGAGGGTAGTGCCCTTAAATCAGGTCCTATAACACATGCTACTACTACTTTGGAGCTTTGCATTCAGAGAACACATTTAGAGAACATAAAATTTGATCTGATACAAGCTCGACAATTTCAAGTTATTCTAACTATACCATGGTTGGAGACCCATAATCCTGCCATAGACTGGAAAACGCATGTGATGACTTTCTGTAACTCCTATTGGTTAGATGCAGACAAGATTGTACCATTATCTATTAATGCAGAGAATCCTCAGACTCTTTCCTGCTTCCATGATCTAGCAAAAAGCCACTGCCCTTCCTCCACATCATCTATATGCTTGCCAAATGGATCTGATCCCTGGGGCTCATATACCATGTAGTAGAATACATGACTCACTGAAAAAGAAAACATCCATTTGAGGGAATATCTAGATGGGATGTTAAAGATAGGCTTTATCAGGCCGTCTCATTCCCTCATTTCCCAAAGAAAGGGGGTCAGTTGTGCCTCTGCATTGACTACAGGGCTCTTAATGTGGTCACCTCAAAAGAAATGCTAACCTCTGTCTCTCATTTCTAGTCTTATAGACCAAGTAAAGATGCTTGGGTGTTTACCAAATTAGATATGAGAGAGACCTATCATCTGGTAAGGGAGAGAGAAGGAGATGAGTGGAAAACAACATTCTGTACTAAGTTTGGTTTTCATTAATTTCTTGTGATGCAGGTTGGGTTTTGGGATGTCCCTACCACCTTTCAGATTTGTATAAATGAGGTATTGAGAGACTTTTTTTGATGTGTGTGCTGTGGCCTATTTGGATGATATCCTGATATGTTCCTCATCCATGACTGAACATGAGAAGCATGTCAGAGTGGTATTGCAACACCAACAAGATAACAGGTTCTTTGTGTAAATAGAGAAATATGAGTTTCATGCTTCTGAAGTCACCTTTTTGTGTCATGTCCTCTCTTCAAAAGGGGTTAGCATGGTCCCCAGAAGGTTGATACTAATTTTCCCTGGAAATCTCCTAAAACTGCAAAAGAAGTACAACGCTTTCTTAGAGTTGCCACTTTTTACAGGTGATCCATAAATCATTTTTCCAGCTTGGTATCCCCCATAACTCAATTGCTAAAAAAATAAGAAGTATTTAATTGGACTGAGGCAGCAGAACAGGCTTTCCAGAATGTAATGAAAATGTTCATGAAGACCCCATCCTACATCATTCTGACACTACGCAAACATTTAGGGGCATATTTAAGAGCCCTTAGTACCATCTACCAACACTTTAGTGTAATTTGTGTATGCTAATGTTTCATTTAATGGTCAAAATCTCCCACCATATTTGCAAAGTGGCACAATGCATGCATTGCACCACTTTGTATCCCTTTGTGCTACATTATATCTACTCCAGGCATAATGTATGCAAAGGGGGCATTCCTCCATTGGGGGGGCGAAAAAGTGGTGCAAGGAAATCTAATAGATTTCCTTGCGTCCCTTTTTTTGCCACTTGTAATGCCTGCTCAGAGCAGGTGTTAAAAGAGGGCACACTATTGTTTACAATGGGCCCCTATGTACTCTGCAGGAGTGGCACCAAAAGTTTGGTGCTACTCCTGCATAGTACATCAATATCGTCATAAGAAATTACGCTGTTGTCCCCTACCCTGCGTCATGGTGTGCCGTATTTTAAATACGGGGCACACATGATGGTGGTAGGGGGCGTTCAATGGTGCAAGAAAAGTTGTGCTGCACTGTGTGCTGCATCACTTTTCTTAACTATGCCCTTTATCGTGGAGGCTGATGCTGCTCAGGTGGCAGTTGGGGGAGGTTCTATCCCAGAGAAACAAGGAGACGAAAGAACTTCATCCAGTAACCTATTACTCCCAAAAACTCAGTCCAGCTGAAGAAAATAATACCACTGGTGAAATCTTTCTGTGCCTTACAATCCACATCTGGCTAGGTTTAGTTGACAGCTCCTTGTGCATTTACTCAGACACACCCCAAACACAGGGTACTCAGCCTCACTTGCATACATCTGCATTTTGAATGGGTCTTCCTGGGCTGGGAGGGTAGAGGGCCTGCCCTCACAAAAAGGACTGCCACACCCCCTACTGGGGCCCTGGCAGACAGGGTTGAACTGAAAGGGGACCTGGTGCACTTCTTAGCCACTCTTTGAAGTCACCCCCACTTCAAAGGCACAATTTAGTATAAAACAGGGCCTCTGCCCTACCTCATCAGACACTTGCTGGAGAAGAAACCTGAACCAGAAGCTGCATCCTGCCAAGAAGAACTACCTGGCTGCTCAAAGGACTCACCTGTCTGCTTTCTACAAAGGACAGCTGCATTGCTGTTGGCCTGCTGCCTTGCTGAACTCTTGTCTGGCTGTAAAAGTGCTCTCCAAGGGCCTGGATAGAGCTTGCCTCCTGTTCCCTGAAGTCTCAGGACCAAAAAGACTTCTCTTTTTCATTTGGACTCTTCGTGTGCCGAAAATTTCGACGCACAGCTTGTTCGGCGATGAAAAATTCACCACGCGCCGATTCAGAAAGACGCCGCTTGACGCGACGCCTGCGGTGCGACCGGAACTTCGACGCACAGCCTCGCATGGACAACGCAGCCCGACTTCCAGAGGGGGAAATCGACGCAACTCCTGCAGTGAGAAAGAAAATTCCACGCACAGCCTCCCGGAACGACGCGCAGCCAGATAACAAGCCGCGGAATCCACGCACAGACCCTGGGACATCTGGTAATCCTGCGATCCATAGAAGGATACGGTCCGTGTGCCGGAAAACGATGCACGTCTTCCCGCGTGAAAAATAACGACGCAAGTCTGTGTGTGAAGGGGCGTAACCGACGCACACACCATTTTTCCACGCATCTCCTCTTCTGCGGCCCGCTGCGGAGATTTTCCACTCCAAACCAGGTTCTTTGTGCTTGAAAGAGACTTTGTTTGCTTTTTAAAGACTTAAGACACTTTATATCACTTTTTAGTGATATCTTTACAAATTCATATTGCATCTTTGATCGTTTTGACCTGCAAATACCCAGATAAATATTATATATTTTTCCAAACACTGTGTGGTGTATTTTTGTGGTGCTATATTGTGTTATTGTATGATTTATTGCACAAACGCTTTACACATTGCCTTCTAGGTTAAGCCTGACTGCTCGTGCCAAGCTACCAGAGGGTGGGCACAGGATAATTTGGATTGTGTGTGACTTACCCTGACTAGAGTGAGGGTTCTTGCTTGGACAGAGGGTAACCTGACTGCCAACCAAAAACCCAATTTCTAACACCTCTCCTATAGGATAACATTTGGTTACCTTATTATCCTTAATATGTGATACCTTTCAATTGAGAGCAGGTAGGAATAGAGTCTGGTTTCTTAAGAAATGTAACTTGAAACCCTGTTAAATGATAAAGCTGGATTTTAAGACACAATTCTCAAAATACCACTTTTAGAAAGTTGGCATTTTCTTGTCCCACCCATTTGGTGCCTGTATCCTGGGACACATGACTAAGGGGGTCATTCTGACCCTGGCGGTCACCGACCGCCAGGGCCAACGACCGCGGAAGCATCGCCAACAGGCTGGCGGTGCTTCCTGGGCCATTCTGACCGCGGCGGTAAAGCTGCGGTCAGAAAAGGGCAACCGGCGGTTTCCCGCCGGTTTACCCCTGGCCCAGGGAATCCTCCATGGCGGCGCTGCTTGCAGCGCCGCCGTGGGGATTCCGACCCCCTTCCCGCCATCCTGTTCCTGGCGGTTTTTAACGCCAGGAACAGGATGGCGGGAACGGGTGTCGTGGGGCCCCTGGGGGCCCCTGCACTGCCCATGCCACTGGCATGGGCAGTGCAGGGGCCCCCTAACAGGGCCCCATAAAGATTTTCAGTGTCTGCTTTGCAGGGGGGTTTCCCGCTGGGCCGGCGGGCGGCCTTCTGGTGGTCGCCCGCCGGCCCAGCGGGAAGGCCAGAATGGCCAGAATGGTCATTCGGCGGTTCCCTCCAGGCGGGCGGCTGCCGCCGCCCGCCAGAGTCAGAATGACCCCCTAAATGTACCTGACAGTTGGTCTTTGTGTATTACTCCCAGACTGTGAGACAAAGGGGGAAAAGGTGCTGCCAGAATGATCCATCTTTAATTTGATGTGGGTGCAGGGCTGTTACCTGCCACATTTGCATATCACAAAGGCTATGCCTCAGTACACTCACAAAGAGGTTCACACCAATCTATTGTGCTGTAACAAGAAAAGGACAGGGAGACAGGAAATGTCAAACTCTTCTGGGGGCTGGAAACTTCTAGAACCTTCTCCTACTTCAAATCTGGCACCAAGTATAAAATTGGACCCTCGGACACAACTCTGCGGTCCACTCTTTTGGATACTAGAGAAAAATGATGCCCTGCTTCTAAGTTGCTTGAAGCCTGCCATGCTTGCTGAGAAGAAAGACTTGACCTGCATTCTGCATCCTAGGCTGAAATGACTACAAGGCTCAGCTGACTGATTTCCTGTTCTGAGCTACAGGACTATAACAAGCTTCTTAAGCTCGGGGTGTGGCCGAACCAGACAAGATGTCAGACGAGTAAACGCATAGCTCCGACTGGGCCTACAAAAGATCTTGCTGAAAACGGCCCTCCCAAGGACCTAGCAGTGGAGCCTGGGGCTGTTTTCCCCGAACCAGCTGGCGTGCTGATCGAGGGGTGGCCTTGTCGCACTCCGGGCAGGTGAGCGACGCCCGGGCGGGCCCCGGATTGGGCTGAGGGGGCCCTGAAACTTGTGAAGGAAGGCCCGAGCGCCCATCAGAGAGTGGCGGTGAAGGAGGGGGCCCTCTGGAACATCGAGGGGTGCCCTCCTGAGCTGAGGAAACTGCCTATCGGCGCCCCCTGGCCCCCCCCAGGAGAATTGAGGTGTTGGAACAGAGGTGAGGAGGCGGCCTGAGTTGGAAGGACAACAGCCGAGACTGGCACTGGGGAGAAGTGGACAAGATCAGGCTGGGACCTGCTGGCTACTCCAGGGCACTGACCCCGCCATGAGGATCCATGGCATCACCATGCAGACAGAGGGGATGGGGGAATGGAAGCGGCCCCCCATAAAACGACCTGCAAAGACACATTGAGTGGACAGAAAGTGCACTGGGTTCTTGGGCATAGACGGAGGGAGAACCCCTCGGTTTAAAGAAAAATGATTGAGACAGCAGCAGGCACTGGTAGAGTGTGCTTAGAATGTCAAGACCCGGAGCCTACAACAGAGGAGACCTGTCTTGAACAGGTAATTAAGCTGCAGAGCAGCGATCTGCAGATGCTATCCAGAGCCTGGAATAGAGGCAGTATGACGAGTCGCAGAACCCCAACCGAGCACAGTGGAGAGCACAGAGGAGACCCTGACCACCCATCAGTGCAAGCCACTCTTGACAAAATACTAGGTGCCATCGAATACACCAAAACAACTCTGCAACATGATATCAACCAGGTGGCGGTGGAGGTGGGCCTCCTGAGAGCGGACCACCAAAAGTTAACTGACAGAGTCCGGGAGGAAGAAAACACACTCTTGGAAACCACAGACTCTGGAAGCCACAATAACTGACCTGACCGACCGAGTCCTGCGCCTAGAGAGGCGGGCAGAGGACGCGGAGGGTAGAAATCGTAGGAACAACGTACGGGTAGTTGGACTACTGGAATGCGTTGAAGGAAAAGACATGGTAGGGTTCTTGGAGGAATGGATGAGGACAGTGGTGGCCCAGAGGGCCTGACCCCTTTTGTCTCCCTGGAGCGAGTGCACCGGGTGCCCCCAAGACCCCTAGAGCCGGGAAGACCACCCCGGGTGGTGGTAGCCAAGCTGCTGCACTACAGAGACAGAGATGCCCTTCTCCAGCGTGCCAGAGAGGCTGGACCCTTCAAGGTTGCGAACGGGGAGGTGACACTGTTCCCGGACTTCACGCTGGATGTTCAGACCAAATGGGCTTCCTTCTTGGCAGTGAAGAGAGTGCTTAGGGATGAGGGAATCCAGTATTCGCTGCTCTTTCCGGCCAAGTTGAGGGTGATTGCTAACAACAAAACCATGTTTTTCCCGAATCCCAAAGATGTATGGGAATGGCTGGAGTCACAAGGAATGGGAGAGGGACATTGAGGAGACGACTGCCGGGCCGGGTGGAACCCCTGTGGGGGACAGAGGAGACCACGGAATAGGCACCACACATGGGGTGAACTGACCAGGGTACAGAAGGACCTTGCTAAGAGAGCGGCCTTGGAGGCTGTGGCCTCCATTAGCAAGGAAATGTCATTGCGGGAAAGCAGTGGAGGAGAATCGGACCGGGCCTCTCTATCCTCAGTGGGGGGCTCGGGTTGTTTTACGACAGCTCCAAATGTGACCCCTCAAATGGCAGGTGAACTGGGCTGAATGAAACCATAAACTAGTCCTGAGGTGAGGAGTACAGCACGAACAGCAGGCCCTGGCGGGCATGGAGCTACCACCCCCCACAGGTGTCTCGTCCACTCAGATACGGATGGCGAGACCTATATTTAACTTGTTGGCTAAGTCGCACTGTTGCGCTCTTTCATGGGCCACCTACGGTTGGAGAAGCACCCTGGGGATTGGGAGTTGGGAGTTACAGTTCTATGTCTTTAATAGTGGTGTAGCGCAGGGGGGACACAGATATATAGGACACATAGGCGGGGGGTTCGTCGTAGGGCCCGGCGGGGTGGGGGGTGCATGGCCTACTACAGACAAGTTGCCATTACAGAATACATCATATTAATATGGAATATAAGGGGAATGGGGTCGCCCACCAAACGACATTGGGTGCTCGCCTACTTAAAAAGACGAGGTATACACTTGGCCTTACAAGAAACTCACCTTGTGGTGACCGAGATTGAATAATTAAGGCGCAGATGGAGGGGGCAGATTTTCGCTACCAAATATTCGGCTTTTGCTAGGGGGGCCCTGGTGTGGGTTAGAGCGGGAATCCCCTTTGAGGCCACCCCGACAGACATTGATCATGAGGGTAGGTTTGTAATAGTAAAGGGGAAGCTACATGGCGTTCCGATTGCATTAACCAGTGTATATGCCCCTAACCAAGACCAGATCCCCTTCATTCAGCACCTATCGAGCCATATTACACACCGCCAAGGGAAGGAGCTAATGATTGGTGGAGATTTTAATAGTATAATTGACGTTGACCTAGACCGATCCACTCCACCACTAATGGGGGCCGTAACGCATAAAATAGCTAAGAATCTGAGAGAGTGGGTGAAAGCCTGACAGCTGTTAGGTGTATGGTGTAGTCAGCATCCTAGAGAAAGGGACTACTCCTATTACTCCTGCCTCCACCGGGTCCACACCAGGATAGATTGGACAGTATGCTTGGTCGCAATTGCACAGGAGGTGACGCACTCGGAATATCCAGTGCGCACCCTCTCTGATCACAGCCCCCTCATGCTTAAATGGAAAGCGATCAGCGACAGACCCCCATTCCGATATGGAAATTGTCCCCGACAGCACTGGAAGACCAAGCGTATAGAAATAGCTACGTTCTCACCTGGCGAACCATATCGCTATTAACAAGGGCTCGGCATCTGCAAGACAAGTGGAATGGGAGGCTCTTAACGGGGCGACTAGGGGTTACTGCCTGGGACAAACAGTCGGAATCAGACGCACATTGGAACGGGAACTGAATAAATTAGAGAGGGTCATACACGAGGGTGAAAAAGAGGAGAGCAGAGAGGCGACTGAGTGAGATAGATACAAGGAGGCCAAGAAGAACTATTCACAGGTCGAAGAGCAGTTGAGATGCCCCAGTACACAGGGACACTGGGCTTCTATGCAGGCGGAGGAGGGCAGATCAGGCAGGATGTTAGCCTGGCTGGTGAGGCCAAGAGGAGGGGAGACACCCATTGTAGGAGTCAGAGAACTGAAGGGGGAAAACAGAAGTACGCCGGGAACCATAAATGATGCCTTCAGAGAATATTACACCTACCTCTATAGAAGCCCAGAAGCACTTGAGCCGGAAACACTAGACACCTACCTACATCCACTGCCTCTGAGTAGACTAGATCAGAGAGGGGGAGAAGAGCTGGGTGGGCTAGTGACTCTGGGGGAGGTACAGGAGGCCATCGCACAATTAGCAACAGGGAAGACCCTGGGTACGGACAGACTCCCGATGGACTTCTATAAGAAGTACTCGACCCTGCTGGCACCCCAGCTGGTGGAAATGTACACAGAAGCGTTCCAGAGAGGCCGACTACCGGACTCAATGAGGGAGGCACTGGTGATCCCTCTCCCCAAAACGGACTTGGGCGACGTGTCTGTGACCGACTTTCGCCCACTATCGATGCTGAATAATGATTTTAAAATCCTCAGTAAACTCATGGCTAACCGATTGTTCCTACATATATCCAATCTGATCCATGAGGTTCAGAACAGGTTCGTACCTGCACGCAATACCTCACTAAACCTTAGACGCCTATTTGACATCCTGCACATGCCGCACGGAGAGCGGCCCCCTGCGGGGACGCTCTTGGCCATTGATTTTGAGAAGTCCTCTGACTCGGTTGGATTGGACTACCTGAGGACTGTCATGCGCCAGATGGGACTGGGGGAGGGATGGGTGAGATGGGTAGACCTATTATGTGAAGCCCCACTGGCTAGAGTTAGGACGGGCAGGACGATATCGGAAACGTATCCTATATACAGGGGCACCAGGCAGGGGGTGCCCACTGTCCCCATTGTTATTTGCATTGGCGATTGGCGATTGAACCCCTGGCAGCACGGTTAAGGATGGAGGGCAAGGGAAGAGGAATCGAGTGGGGACAGGACGAACACATTGTCTCCTTCTATGCTGACGATATATTAGGATGGCGATTCGGGACTGCCGTGGGCACTCGACATCCTGGACTGCTTTGGTAGCTTACCCGCACTGCGTCTTAACATGGGTAAGACCTTTGTATTTCCCTTGGTGGCAGGAGGACTGCCCCACCAGTCATGCCCAGAGGATATGGTATGGGCACCACACACCTTCAAATACCTGGGCATACAGGTATTTCATGACCTCAGGGACCTACGGGAAGGTAATGTGGGAAGGGCACTCCGATCGCTCCGCGCCTCTGTGGGATTCTGGCGATCTCTTAAATTGTCCATAATGGACAGAGTGGCATTATGCAAGATGGTCATGCTACCGCGCCTCCTTTATTACTTCACAAACCTGCCGATATTACTCCCGCTGTCAAGGGTTAAGGGAACTGAACGGTCTCCTCAGGCACCTCATTTGGGATGGTGGACGCAGACGCACGTCACTCACGATCATGTGTAGACTGACTAGTGCAGGGGGTCTGGGAGTCCCGGACTTTGAGCTCTACTACCTGGCATGCCAGCTACAGTGTATTTTCCAGATGGTGCTCTGGGGGGGGGCGCTTGAACAGGTGCACACAGAGGGGTGTGATAGACACAGAGCGGATCATAGCACAAATGATTGGCAGACGAGTGGAGGCGCAGGATGAGAGCATCATGACGAAGGTAGCCCTGTCATGCTGGAAACTATGCTTGAGATGCATGGGGGGTGGGCACCCTTACTCTACTGCACTCCTCCTGGGTGTTATGACCCAGGGCACCAAGGAGGGCTTCTTACTGGGCTCTGGGCTGGGAGTCTGGGCCAAAATTGGAGTAGAGAATATAAGGGACCTCTTCAATGATGGGATATTAAGAACTTTCACAGAAATAGCTGGTCAGAAAGAAATACCAACCGGGCAATTTCTACTACATCACCACCTGTTACACCACATATAGACACATTGGGACACAGTTAATGCAGAACCTCCCACACACCGGATCTTACATCTCCTGTTGACCTCTGGAACTGACCGACACCAGGTATCCGGGTTGTATAAGGCCCAGAGTGAGGACACAC
Organism: Pleurodeles waltl; assembly: GCF_031143425.1. Taxonomy (NCBI): domain Eukaryota; kingdom Metazoa; phylum Chordata; class Amphibia; order Caudata; family Salamandridae; genus Pleurodeles; species Pleurodeles waltl. The sequence goes on from NC_090443.1 coordinate 224,351,091, forward strand.
TTGACCCATTACGGACACTGAGGGAGAGATGGAAAAATACATTAGGTAGAGATTTATCAGAGGCAGAGTAGAGAAAGGTCCTGGCATACCCACAGGTGGTCTCACGGAATACTAGACTTTGATACATACAGTACAATTATACACATAAGACATACCTCACCCCGCACAGGCTGAATTTAATATACGAGGGTGAACCCAGGGGATGCCTGTGAGAAAACAGGGCTGATTGCAGAGGCCCCATAACTTTTTGCCCCCATTTTCCACTTTTTGCTGGTGTTTTCCTAACTTTAAAGGTGCCCTGGGTACTGCTAACCAGTCCCAGGGCCTGTGCTCTGTGTAAAATGGATATGCAAATTAGGCTAATTATAATTGGCTAAGTTAACCTACCTATAAGTCCCTAGTATATGGTAGGACATGTAGGTTTAGGGACCACAGCATAGGTGGTGCACACCTAGGTGCACTGCTGAGGTGCCCAGTGTCATTTTAAAAGCAAGCCTGCCTTGCTGGCTGCTTTTAAATTAAAGTTATATGCAAATTCGACTTTGGAATTAAAGGTACTTCCAAAGTCTTAAACTACCTTATTTTTACATATAAGTCACCCCTAAGGTGTGCCCTATGTGCCCCTAGGGCTGGGTGCCATGTAACTATAAGCAGGGACTTTATAAAAATAGATTTATAAGCCCTGGTGAGGTAAAAACAGCCAAATTCGTTTTTCCCTCATTGAAGTAAATGGCCTTCATAGGCTAGAATGGGCAGACTTTATTTTAAAGTCTCCTTAAATGTTGCATACCAAGAATTTGGTATCAAATTAATTGTTGTAATAAATCCTACAACTTCCAGTTGTTGGATTTAATATAACTAGTTCAGGTAAAAAGTTTAGACTTTACCTAAAAAGTTGCCAATTTCAGCTCTGCATTGTTTTTGCTGCTGTACTCTGATTGGCCAGCCTGCAGCAGCTTCTGCCAGGCTGCCTTGATGAGGTGTGAAGTGGCCAGGCTTCACACAAAGGAATGTGCTTGGGGGAGAGAATCTCCCCTCAGCAGATGGTGAGGCAGGAAGGGGGAGGGCTGCCAAACTGGTCTTCAAAGGCAGAGAAGGACATTTGCAGCACCCAGCAACACCCCCACATCCTGCAACCCCAGACAGCTAGGTGCCCCCTTGATTAGATTAGGAGAGGGCAGGAGAGGGGTGTGTTTATGATTTTTAGCCACACCAGTGGGTGGGCTCAGCCAGATGTAACCTCAAAAAATCAGATTCATCCATGTTGGATTTTTAGAGACTGTTGCCTTCTGGGATGGATTTTTGCCACACTTCCCAGGAAGTGGTCATCACAGGGGGACGACCCTGTCCCTGATTGGAGAAACAGGGCCCCCCTGCTTTTCACCCAGGAGCAAGGATAAAACTGGCAGACCTGCACCCACACCTCAGATCCCCTCCAGAATTCAACAAGAAAGGAACTAAAGAAGAAGAAGGACTGCCCTGCTGGACCCCTGGCCTGCACCTGGACCCTGCACTCAGAAGGACTGCACCAGCTGCACACTTGGGCTTCACCACAAGAAGGACTTTGACTGGCTTCAACTGGTTCAAGGAGGGACTCCCTGTTTGCTACAGGTGAAAAATTGCTAAACCAGAGTCCCCTGCACCAACTCCTGAAGAAAGCGACCAGCTGACCACTGTCCAGTGGCCAAAAAGGAGTTTGCGCCAGGTGCATTCTGGGAGTTGAAGTCCGCACCCCCCAAGGACCATCACAGAACTTCTGGACCCTTGGGGTGAGCTGTGGACCCCAAAAGAACCTTAAAAGAACATCTGGGTGAAGCCCCAGAAGTTTGGAAAAGATTTGAGAATTTTTTGAAAAAAGCTCCAGAGAGGGACCGACCCGCCGCGGAAATTCTAGCCGGCTTGCCTCAACCGCGACCCGGCCTGACTTCTTGGTTCATCCCGGTAAAGAAAAACATCCAAAAAAGAGACTAAGTCCGAACGTAAAAAGTTGACCGGGACCTCCCAGCCATCGTATCCGAGAAGGGCTCCATGGACGTCGGATCAAGATCCAGGTTTACCCCGGTCGAAGGATTTTCATCTCGAAAAAACGACTAAGTCCGAAGGTAAAAGTCTCCACCGAGGAAACCCACATCGCGTATCCGGACAAGGGCTCCAGGAGGTCGGATTCAACTGGCAGGTTCGTCCCGGTGAAGAAAAACTTCAAAATAAAGACTAAGTCAGAAGGTAACTTTTTAACCGAGGCCTCCCGCGACCTGTAGCCGAGCAGGGCTCCATCGCGGTCGGCCTGAAAGTTTGACTTTGCCCCGGTCGAGGTGCAACCAGATGACCCGATTGGCGCTTTTTGTTTCTAAGCGCTAGAAAAGTAATAATTCTTTAAAAATTCATATCTCCGGTTCCCCTGAACCGATTTTAATAGTTTTTGTGTCATTTTAAAGATAAACATATAAACTATTTTTATAAATTGGTTTTGGATTTTTAAACTGTTTCCTGTGTTTTATTTAATTACTGTTTTGTGATATTTGAATGCTTTACACTTTGTCTCCTAAGTTAAGCCTTGACGCTCGTTGCCAAGCTACCAAGGGTTGAGCTGGGATTAATTTACTGAGACCTAACTGCACCTAGGTGGAGGTTAGTGGCTTGTTGCTAGGTGTAGGTACCTACCTGCCCTACCAATAACCCATTTTCCAACAATGCCCTAGATGCGGAGAAGTGGATGCGGATCTGGACCATATGATGTGGCGCTGCCCTGGACTCCTGAGAAGCTGGGGGGAAGCCCTAACCGACCTGGAGGGCCTCTTGGACACCACTTTGGGGCTGGGCCCTCTGTGTGTCTTCTGGGCTTGTACACCGGACCCTCACTGGGGAAGTTGGGCAATCGATTAGTTAATTTGGCTTTAGTACTGGTCAGAAGGCAAATCACATTGGGACGGAAGTCGTCGAGGCCCCCACTTATTGAGGACTGGAGACAGGACCTGACAAAATGGGAGAAAGCTGAACTGCAGGTGCTGAGAAGTGAAGAGGCTTGAGGGTTGCGTTTGACACCCCTGGCTCCCTCATGGGAGGAAGTTCTAATCATATGGGAAAGTAGGGAATGGGAAGGGGGGACACCGACAAGAGGGACAGGACCCAACACAGATCGAGAGGAAGGGGAGTAACCGGAGCAGGTGGAACATACTGAACCATAGTACTAAGGGATACATTTAATTGTACCTCACTTTGGAGTAGCCAAGGAGAAGGATAGGAAAGGGGGCGGGCAGACCTAGAGAATAACAGAGGATGCGAACACCTTGAGTTGATGCGGGTGGGGGGATTGCCCCACTCCTTGCCTGGGGACACTCCCGCACAGTTGCGGAGCCACGGAAGAGATGTCTGAGGGTGGTGGCCTTCCTCAGCGCTGGGCCTTTGGTACTTTCTCCCTGCAAAGAAGTGGTCAAAGGCTGCCCCTTTTCATGGCACACTACAAGTTGACAGTTTTTATAGTTAAGAAGGGTTAGGCTCGTGTGAAAATGAGATAAGATATTAGAATGCATGCCACAGGAATAGATGTAACTACTGCATACGCAGCACACAGAGATGAGGCCATACAAAACGTAAGTGCCAGATTTACAAGGGAACTCACTAATAACACATCCGAAACCAACATTGGGATGAACTACAATTGACCATATCTGCGTGTATTAATACAAGTGTATGCAATGAACGGAACTGATTATGTACAACAAAAAGTTGAAAATGCTAATAAAAACAATTAAAAAAAAATGTAAAAAAAAGCTTCTTAAGCTCCCTGCATCTGCCCAGTGTACCCACTGCTGGTACCTATAACTGTACTTGACTGAACCTTGCTGACCTATACTAGACTAAGGGGGTCATTCCAACCTTGGCGGTCGGTGTAAAAGCGGCGGCTAAACCGCCAACAGTCTGGCAGTAAAAAAAATGGAATTCCGACCCTGGCGGGAACCGCCAACAGAGACCGCCACTTCAACACACCGCCCGCCACGGCGGGACAAACAAACAGCGGGGCGGTCACCGCCAACAGACAGGCGAGAGTCAATGTACCGCCCACCCCATCACAACCTACCAATCCGCCACCTTTTCCGGGGCGGTAGCCCCGCCGATAAAAACACGGCGGAAACAGCCATTTCGAACGGAAAACGCTCACCTCCATACACCCCACGAGGAATCTGGACAGCATGGAACCCGAACTCCACATCCTCCCAGCGATTGTCTACCTGCTCCTCTACCAGGAGCACGAACGCCGACGCAGAAGACAACGGTGAGTACTGCACCTACGACACAGGGGAGGAGGGAGGAGAAAATATTACGGGGACACACATACGCCTCACACCCACCCCCACCCCCACCCACTACAACACACAGATCAATGCATAGCAATACATCACAGTTACCCCCCCCAAACCCCTCGGAAGAATGCAAAGACAAAAGGAAATGATTCTAATCATTGGAATATATTGTATCACTGGCTTAAAAATATATCACACATCTAAAACCTTTATATACATAAATTTGAAAGTCTGATCATTGTAGCAGGCATTGTCCGTGGACCACTGGGCCCAAATCACATGGGCAAAGCCCACACTGGATACCTGACTCCAACTGAGAGAACACTGCAGGGGCATCAGATTGCAAAACTACAGGCACCTCAGGGGGAAAGGAAGGGGGGGCACCTCAGCCAGATGAGTCCACGACGCCAGATCCACGATGGGCCTCCATGGCCACTGTTCCATCCTGGGGAGTGCAAAGCCACAGTCTCACAAGTCTCTACAGTGGGTGGGTTGCCCACTGTTCCATCCTGGGGAGTGCAAAGACACAGTCTCTCAAGTCTCTACAGTGGGAGGGTTGCCCACTGTTCCATCCTGGGGAGTGCAAAGCCACAGTCTCTCAAGTCTCTACAGTGGGTGGTTTGCCCACTGTTCAATCCTGGGGAGTGCAAAGCCACAGTCTCTCAAGTCTCTACAGTGGGTGGCTTGCCCACTGTACCATCCTGGGGAGTGCAAAGCCACAGTCTCTCAAGTCTCTACAGTGGGTGGTTTGCCCACTGTTCAATCCTGGGGAGTGCAAAGCCACAGTCTCTCAAGTCTCTACAGTGGGTGGCTTGCCCACTGTACCATCCTGGGGAGTGCAAAGCCACAGTCTCACAAGTGGATAACAGTCTCCACTGGTTCTGGAGGGGGACTGGTGCCCAGAGTGCTTCGTGCAGCCCTGCCCGACACAGAGGTGGGCCTGCCCCTTCAGCCAATGGGCCAGCGGTGCTTGAGACGGCGGTGCGCAGTTCAGCGGTGCTTGAGACGGCGGTGCCCTGTTCAGCGGTGCTTGAGACAGCGGTGCACAGTGCAGCGGTGCTTGAGATGAAGGGCCCTGTTCAGCGGTGCTTGAGACGGCGGTGCACAGTGCAGCGGTGCTTGAGATGAAGGGCCCAGTGCAGCGGTGCTTGAGACGGCGGTGCCCAGTGCAGCGGTGCTTGAGACGGCTGTGCCCTGTTCAGCGGTGCTTGAGACGGCGGTGCACAGTGCAGCGGTGCTTGAGACGGCGGTGCACAGTGCAGCGGTGCTTGAGATGAAGGGCCCTGTTCAGCGGTGCTTGAGACGGCAGTGCACAGTGCAGCGGTGCTTGAGATGAAGGGCCCAGTGCAGCGGTGCTTGAGACGGCGGTGCCCAGTTCAGCGGTGCTTGAGACAGCGGTGCACAGTTCAGCGGTGCTTGAGACGGCGGTGCACTGTTCAGCGGTGCTTGAGACGGCGGTGCACAGTGCAGCGGTGCTTGAGACGGCGGTGCCCTGTTCAGCGGTGCTTGAGACGGCGGTGCACAGTGCAGCGGTGCTTGAAATGAAGGGCCCTGTTCAGCGGTGCTTGAGACGGCGGTGCACAGTGCAGCGGTGCTTGAGATGAAGGGCCCAGTGCAGCGGTGCTTGAGACGGTGGTGCCCAGTTCAGCGGTGCTTGAGACGGCGGTGCCCTGTTCAGCGGTGCTTGAGACGGCGGTGCACAGTGCAGCGGTGCTTGAGACGGCGGTGCACAGTGCAGCGGTGCTTGAGATCAAGGGCCCTGTTCAGCGGTGCTTGAGACGGCGGTGCACAGTGCAGCGGTGCTTGAGATGAAGGGCCCAGTGCAGCGGTGCTTGAGACGGCGGTGCCCAGTTCAGCGGTGCTTGAGACGGCGGTGCCCTGTTCAGCGGTGCTTGAGACGGCGGTGCCCTGTTCAGCGGTGCTTGAGACGGCGGTGCACAGTGCAGCGGTGCTTGAGACGGCGGTGCACAGTGCAGCGGTGCTTGAGATGAAGGGTCCTGTTCAGCGGTGCTTGAGACGGCGGTGCACAGTGCAGCAGTGCTTGAGATGAAGGGCCCAGTGCAGCGGTGCTTGAGACGGCGGTGCCCAGTTCAGCGGTGCTTGAGACGGCGGTGCACAGTGCAGCGGTGCTTGAGACGGCGGTGCCCAGTTCAGCGGTGCATCGGATGAGTGTTCAGCTCAGCGGATCCAGCCATGGCATGGAGGTCATTCGCCACCTGACCTGTGGCTGGGGGTGCCTTCCTGCCCATCTGTCGTGTGGCTGGTGGGGCCCTCCTGGGCTGCAGTACCGGGCCTGTGGGTGTCCTCCTGCCCACCCGGGATGGGGCAGGCGGGGCCCTCCTGGCCAGCTGGGCTGCCGGCAGACTTGTCGGGCGTGCTGTCCTTCCCAGCCTTCCCTGTTCGCCTGTGGCCCTTCCCCACCTTTGGCAGTGTGCCAGGTGGCACCACACTTCCTGCCGGAGCCATGGTAGGGATTTTGGTCCCTGGTGTCTTCGGCCTCTCACGCCGGCCACTGACAATCTTCGGATGTTTTACCGGGGTGGGCTGGCCGTGCCTTGGCTCCTTACTGAACTGGGTGCCCTTGAGGGTGGGTGACTCCACAGTCCATGGCACACTGTCATTCCAGGTCACGCTTTTGTGGTGGCTGAGGTGCTGACTGGAGTCCTATGAGATGGACGGGGTGGGGGAGTTGTAGGAAAGAGGTCAAGTTTGGAAAGGAAATCCAATTTAGGAACAGAGGGACGGGTAGGTGTAGTTGGTATGGGAGTGGAGGAAGAGGTTGTGGTTGTAGGAGTCTTCAGTCTGGTGTCTTTGGGTGCAGGTGCTTGGGCTGGATGCTGTTGTGAGGTGGATGGCTGTTGGGTGGGTGGCTGCCTGCGTTTGTGTAGCTTGGAAGAGGGGGTCACAGACACAGTGGGAGAGGACACAGGGGACGTGTAAATGGTAGTGGGGGTGGTGACTGCACGTGTGCGGGGGGTTCTGGTGGGTGTGCTGGTGATGGACGTAGTGGCTGAAGATGTTGTGCATGCAGGTGTGAGTGGAGACGTGACAGGGAGGGAGGAGGGAGACGAGGAGGAGGGGGACACAGTAAAGGCAGTGGGTGTTGGTATGTCTGTATGTGGATGTTGCTTGTGTGAATGCTTGTGTGATGTGTGGTGCTTATGTCTGGATGAGCTTCCCTTGGGTGTTGAGGTGTGTGCAGGCTGGTCTGATGGTGTGTCTGGGATAGGCAGAGGTACAGGTGATAGGGTATGGGTGGAGGAAGTTGGAGGGGGGAGGCTAGAGACAGGGACAATTGCTGCCATCAGTGCTGAGGCCAGAGTGTTGAACGATCGCTGATGGGCAGCCTGACCCGAATGAATGCCCTCCAGGTATGCATTACTCTGGTGCACCTCCCTTTCTACACCTTGGATGGCATTCAAAAGGGTAGACTGCCCAACAATGAGCGTCCTCAGGAGGTCAATGACCTCCTCACTGAGGGCAGCAGGGGTGACAGGGGCAGGGCCTGAGGTGCCTGGGGCGAAGGTGATGCCCACCTTCCTGGGTGAGCGGGCACGGGGCAAACGCTGAGGGGCTGCTGGGAGGGCGGTGCTGGTGCGCTGGGTGGCAGCTGTACCTGTTGTTGTGGGGGACACGGATGTTGCCGCCACAACAAGGGAGCTCCCTTCAGTGGACGAGTCCGTGTCACTAATGTCTGCACGAGTCCCCGCTGTGGAGCTCCCCTCGCCCTCCGTCCCACTGGCGTACTCGGAATCCGTTGCATGGCCCTCCAGGGCCATGTGGGATGCAGCTCCCTCGTGCTCCGATGCCACTTCTCCTCCGCCTGATGATGCTACTGCACACATGAACAGGAAGACCACAAAAAAGGGGGGGAATAAAGACATGTTGAGTGCATGCATTGGCGACTCAGTTGGCGGAGAGGACAGACACAGAAGTCCCCTGCACTACGCCGCGCACTTGGGATCCACTACTCAATCCGTGTGACATGGCCTACAAGCCTATGGACGACAACTGCACACATAGATGACACAGGGCCATGGATAACTGTACTTGGCACCCTACAGAGGTGGGGGGCGGGGGCACAGGACCATGCCTTATGGAGGGGCCTAGCCTACTGAAATCGCCCTGGCCTAGGGACACCCAAAGCCCTCCTCCCCCACCCAGACACCTCCACTGCGCGCAAAGTCACCAGAATGAGAGTGTACTCACCCCCTTGTGTCTGCTGTGATGTCCTCACGCGCCCATCCAAATCGGGGTAGGCCACCGCCAGGATCCGGGACATCAGGGGGGTCAAAGTACGACTGGCACCCCTCCCACGTTGGGAGGCCATCCACAGCTGAGCCTCCGCCGTCTTCCTGCTCCAGCGTCGGATGTCCTCCCATCTCTTCCGGCAGTGGGTGCCCCATCTGTGGTGGACCCCCAGGGCCCGGACATCCTTGGCGATGGCACGCCAAATGGCTATCTTCTGGTGGGCGCTGACCTATGTGAAATGTACAGGGGGAGAAAAAGAGTCATCACCTACGGCACCCTCAATGTGAGTGGCCCCCCATCCCTACCCTTACCATGTGGCACATCCTGTCATCCGTCGTCTGATGCATGCCTCATTCGCTCCCCTCACCACCATCTTTCATCCACCCGACTCAACACAGGCATTGCCCACAAAGCATGGTCCCAGTGTACTTACCTGTTGGTCTGGAGGACCGTAGAGTAGCGCATACTGGGGGAGGACCCCATCCACGAGTTTCTCCAATTCCTGAGCAGTGAAGGCAGGGGCCCTTTCCCCAGTCGCATGAGCCATTGTCTCTTCCAGACCGAGGTCACAGCAGCACTTGCAGTGTAGGTCCTCTCCTGTCGAAGATCAGGTATCGAGTGATTAAGCAGATAGAAAATGGCGGTCACGCCCGCGGCGGTGCGTACCGCGGCGGTGCGTACCGCGACCGCCGGCGCACATCGTCATTGGCTCCTGAGACCCATAGGGTTCAATGTTAACCAATGCTGCTTTACGCCGCGGTCTTCGACCGCCTACCGCCACGGTGTGCCACGCCAGCGCATTGACCTCACATCCCATTGTCACACTTCACAGGTCAGGCAGCCGCCATTTCAAGGGCCCACATGGCTTACTTTTAACTGCGTCACACATACCTAGGCCTTGCATCAACACTCCTACAAACCATTCAATGCTTTGGGAATTGTGTTTGGTGCAAACTGTGGTAACGTACCTGTGGGCTGATTGACTCTGTGCTCGCTGTTGTCCTACATAGGCACCGTCCGCTTGGACATGCGAGGAGATGGAGGAATCTTCCCGTGTACAGACCGCTGGTTGACCTGTCGACAATGGAGGAAAGACATGTCATACTGACATACAGGCTTGACTGAGCCACTATTCATGAACTGTGTGCCGAGCTGGAGCCAGACCTGATGTCACCCATCCGCCAACCCACAGGGATCCCACCTCTAGTGCAGGTGCTGTCAGTACTCCATTTCTTTGCAAGTGGGTCATTTCAAACAACAGTGGCCATATCATCAGGGATGTCCCAGCCTATGTTTTCCAAGGTGTTGTCCAGAGTGTTGTCTGCCCTTCTGAAATACATGCGGAGCTACATTGTTTTCCCTGAGGTGGAGGATTTGCCTACAGTGAAAGGTGATTTCTATGCCCTTGGACATATCCCCAACATCATAGGTGCCATTGATGGGACCCATGTGGCTTTAGTACCCCCCAGCAGGAGTGAACAAGTGTACAGAAACAGAAAGAGTTATCATTCTATGAATGTACAGATGGTGTGTTTGGCAGACCAGTACATCTCCCATGTTAATGCCAAGTTCCCTGGCTCTGTGCATGACGCGTACATCATGCGGAATAGCAGCATCCCTTACGTGATGGGTCAACTCCAGAGGCACCGTGTGTGGCTAATAGGTGACTCTGGTTACCCCAACCTGTCCTGGCTACTGACCCCAGTGAGGAATCCCCGGACAAGGGCAGAGGAACGGTACAATGAGGCCCATGGGAGAAATAGGATGGTGATCGAGCGGACCTTCGGCCTTCTGAAGGCCAGGTTCCGCTGCCTCCATATGACAGGTGGATCCCTATTGTACTCACCAAAGAAGGTGTGCCAGATCATCGTGGCCTGCTGTATGATTCACAACCTGGCTTTGCGTCGCCAGGTGCCTTTTCTGCAGAAGGATGGTCCAGATGGTGGTGTTGTAGCAGCTGTGGACGACATAGACAACAGGAACACAGTAATACAGCAGTATTTTCAATGACACACAGGTAAGAGTCCAACCCGTCATATTACATATACTTAACCCCTACTACCTCTCTACTGTCTGACCTTTTACCCCAGTGTATGGTAACTGAGTTGTGACTTTCCCTTCCAGTTTCAGAGATGTGGGCCATACTGCGTGACATCTGCTTTGTTTCCCCATGGACTACAGCTGTGTGACAGTGGTATGTTGGCATCACAATGTAAATATGCATTTTCGGACTTTAATGTCTAATACATTAGTACAAAATCACAGCCAGACTCCTGATTGTTTTGTGCAATAACTGTGTTTATTTCAGTGCTCTATATTGGTGGGTGATTGCAAATCGGTGAGGGGTGATGGTGGAGGATTGTCCATGGCAGAGTCCAGACTATTAGTCTCACAGGTGCAATGTCCAAAGGCCTGTGGAAAGTGGAGCATGGGCAGTATAAGAATGGACAGGGTGTCAATGTGGGACAGTGGGATGACAATCAGGGAGGTATCCTTTCCTGGCGGGGGTCTTGGCATCTTACTCTGTCTTCTTCCTGGATCTCAGGGCCCGCTTGCGGGGTGGTTCTCCTTCTGCAGGGGGTGGGGTGCTGGTGGCCTGTTGGTCCTGTGGCGGGGCCTCCTGTCCACTAGCGCCGGCGGAGGTGGTAGGCAGTTCTTGGTCCATGCTAGTGTCAGGGGCCCTTTGTCCTGCCACAGTGTCCCGCAATGTGGTGACTACCTGATTCAGAGCCCCTACAATGGTGCCCAGGGCGGAACTGATGTTTCGTAGTTCCTCCCTGAACCCCAAATACTGTTCCTCCTGCAGGCGCTGGGTCTCCTGAAACCTGGCCAGGACCGTCGCCATCGTCTCCTGGGAGTGGTGGTATGCTCCCATGATGGAGGAGAGGGCCTCGTGGAGAGTGGGCTCCCTGGGCCTGTCCCCCCCCTGTCGCACAGCAGCCCTCCCAGTTCCCCTGTTTCCCTGGGCATCTGTCCCCTGGACAGTGTGCCCACTACCACTGCCCCCAGCTCCCTGTTGTTGTTGGGGTGGTGGGTTAACCTGGGTGCCCTGTAGTGGTCGACACACCGCTGATTGACGTGTCCTGGGGACTGAGGTATGGGCCCGCTGTGTGGGTGCTGTGCTGGTGTTCCCAGAGGGGGGAAGGTCTGCTATGGGCAGTGGCTGTCTGAGGGGAACCGACTGTCCCGAGGTCCTCGATGGGCCGGGCTGGTCATCTAGATCCAGGTCGACAGAGGTGCGCCTCTTCTGGGGGTGGAGTGGACATTTGTGGAACCTCCTGCGCGGTGACGTGGCGTTCGGGTCCTGCAGGGGTATAAAAGTGTGGTTATTGCATTTGTGTGTGCCATAGCGTGTAATGGGTGGGTGCCCTTGTACCCCAGTGCTGGCATTCCCATGTGGGGGCTTTTGTGACGGTGATTTGGTGGGGGATGGGTATGTGCAGTGGGCATGCTTTGTTGATGGGTGTCCATGCTTTGTGGTTGCATGCAGGGCTTGGGGTTGGGATGGGTGGGCTCTGATGGTGAGACATTTGCAAGGAGCAGGATGTGATGGGGTGAGGGTGAGGGTGAGGGTGGGGGTATGAGTTGGCATGCTGGTGGGGTGGGGGGGGATGAAGTAGTGAAGATGAGACTTACCAGAGTCCATTCCTCCAGATACTCCTGCGAGGCCCTCAGGATGCAGGATCGCCAAGACTTGCTCCTCCCATGTTGTCAATTCTGGGGGAGGAGGTGGGGGTCCGCCGCCAGTCCGCTGCACCGCGATGTTGTGCCTGGATACCATTGAACGCACCTTCCCCCGTAGGTCGTTCCACCGCTTCCTGATGTCGTCCCTATTTCTTGGGTGCTGTCCCACAGCGTTGACCCTATCGACTATTCTGCTCCATAGCTCCATCTTCCTGGCAATGGTGGTGTGCTGCACCTGTGTCCCGAAGAGCTGTGGCTCTACCCGTACAATTTCCTCCACCATGACCCTGAGTTCATCCTCGGAGAACCTGTGGTGTCTTTGCGGTGCCATGGGGTGGTGTGGGTGATGTGTGGGGTGTATTGTGTGGTGATGTGTATTGGAGTGTTGTGTGAAGTGCGTGGAAATATTGCTGGGTGAAAGTTAAATGCGCGTCTGGGTGCTCACTTCTCTTTTTCTCAGTGTGTGGTCCCGATTCTGTAGAAGTGGGTGTTTGTGGGTGATGTGGGTGTGTGTTTTTTTTATAGTGTTGGGTGTGTGGGAGTGGTGTGTGTATGTGTATCAGGTGTGTGTTTTTCGATTTGTCCAATGTGGATGTGTTTTGGAGATGTGTGTGTATTTTGAGCGCGGCGGTGTGTACCGCCAATGGAATACCGCGGTTGAAAGACCGCCGCGTGGATTCGTGTGTCGTGATAGTGTGGGCGTATTTCTGTTGGCGTGACGGTGGAGGTTTGGTCATCGCCAGTTTCTCACTGGCCTTTGGTGTGGCGGACTTTTGTGGATGTCTGTATTTTGGCGGTTTGCCTGTTGTGGGTCAGAATGACCGTGGCGGTTTACCGCGGCCGCGGCGGTGTGTTGGCGGTCTTCTGACAGCGGTAAGCGGCTTTTACCGCCAAGGTTGGAATGACCACCTAAATTCCTTACCCTCAAGAGGGCCTCTCTGGTCCAGGACCCTTGGTTTGGCATGAGTCGATCTCCTCCTCTAAGAAAAGGAGAAATCCTTGAAGTTCTGGATTCATCACTTCTGTGAACAGTCCCGTTCACACCAAGATCTTGCTGCTCATGCCAGCCACTAGCTCAAAGCTCTAGGGAACCTGAATCTTCATGCTACAGCGATGCTCAGCGACAACCTGCAATGTGAGATCTAAACTTTGCGCTACACCATTGACAGTCCAATTTGACCACCAACACAAATATCCGCCAACGACCGTCCCCGATGCCTGACAAGATATTCATGATAGCGACGACCATCCATGATGCTTTTGGACCTGCTCAATCTTACTGTGACAATACAGCCCCCCCCCCCCCCCCTCTTGCACCATGGGTACGTTTCTGAGGTCCATGCACAATGTGCTGCTCCAATCCAGGTTTTTGGCTTTGTATTGTGGGATTTGTAGCTCTGGTCATTCAGGTTAAACATTAGACCATAGGTCACAGTATTCAAGGGACAACCTGGACTGGGGTGGCACATCACACATGGACATGAGAAACTTGGCAAGGCTAGACTTGATTGGAAAAATTGTCACTGTGCAAGAAACGCACATTTATGTGATGTGTGAGTTTACATGAAACTCATTCCTACCCCTTCCCCTGCACACAGCGCACTGCAGCGCAACAAAGTGTATTGCTGCACTGCACTACATGACGTTTTCAAATATGTTGTCCACTGTTTACATTTACGCTGTAGATCTTCCTGGTCCTCAACCTAAGCACTATAACATGCAAATAAGCTTTACGTCACGTAAGGGACAGTTACCTTGAGGTACGTTGCATCATTTATTTTTTGAAGCGTAAAGGTTTTTGATGCAGCTTAGGACTTTACGACATGGTGCACCATTCCATTGATAGGCGCGGCAATATTACTTGGAATTAGCACACCAGAGTGCAAAACTTTTTTATGCAACACTACTGCAACGTAGTGTTGGGTCACTCTCATAAATCTGCCGCTAAGTTTCCATATCGCCTACAATACATCATAATGTATTTCACCACAGGTCCAGAAACAGTCAGACGCAAATGAAGCAGGTCACGTCCAAGTGTCTATATAAACCATGCAGGGTATACACTTGACAGACTGTACACTACAGAGAAATACCATGAGGCATTTAATTAATGCCATGATTGGATAATTAAAAAAGCACAGCTCAATTGTTCAAGGAGCACATACTCTTCTAATGTGGAGCGAACCCAGACATTAACTATTCGGACTTTATCAGAAAGATGCATTGCCAACCACAAACTGCTCATTTAGATTACAATTAATCTCCCTTGACTGACACATTCCTTCTTTCTTTTCAAGCAAAAAACGTGCAATGTTTTTCTGGTCCTGTCGATTACAAGAACATCGTTAATAGCCAGCGATACCGAGAGAACGTCGTCAGGGTTTCAGGAATTAATATGCGGCATACAAAAATGAAGTACACAAAGGACTTAATAATTACTCCTGTGCTTTTACTAAAATTAAGAAATTTTAACAAAACACACTAATTGAGCCAAGCAGCGTCTGTAATTAGTGAAAATACTTCAGTAAGCAACTTGAATGCCGCTATAATGTGCTGAGACACTTTTTCTTGTGCATACGGAAATCAGAAAGTGATTATTTGCCACTGCCATCCAAATAAAATTATGTATTTTTTCTTATCAAATGCTTTTGCTTAACACCTTCAGATCATTAGGGCTTTGAAGCTTGTTAAGTGTAGATTGAAAGGGACGCTGGCACACAGATCTGCTTGGCAGTTAGAGTCGCATATCACTCAGGCACGGTCGCTGTGCTACTGAATCGAGGTGCTTTAAGTTCTGCGGTAGGATTGATGTTTTAGGTATTGGTTTCCTTGGCAAATATTTATTAATTTTCTTTGACTTCAACCAAGAGCAGTTTTGTTTAACTTGCTGCAGGTAGAAACAAGAAACATCAGCTTTTGCATTTGTGGTTGTTGATAAGTAGCATGGAAATATCCTTTAAGGGCATAGTAAGAAACTTCCTAATAAAAAAGGATCCTTATGCACAGGGAAACAAGGTGATGTTGGGGTCAGTGAGCAAGCCAGGGATGGAGGGTGCTCTACTGTTTACAATGCTGCCGATTACGATCCAGTCTGGCCCTTTTAATCGGGAGCCACATTACATTAACTTTAACTTGTGATAGAGCGTTCCGTCCTAATAAATTACCTGTATTTGGACGCTCTTGGGTCGATGAATCTTTTGACCAAGTGGGGCTCTCTTCACCCGAGATTAGTCAATTTAATCAAATCAATAATCAATAACGAACATAAGCAATGCCCTGATCAACATAACACTTCACAATTAATCCAGAAAACATTTCGGCGAACCATGACCTTTCGGCCATGAATAACCACACCAGTTCATTCAAAGTTAATGAATTTATTTCCCTATATTAACAAAGCTAGCACGATATAAATGTGTCTCAACACCAAATGATATATGTAAATGAACATTAATAGCTGTCCATAACGGCGAAAAGGATGCAATCTATGCAGCATTTGAATAACAATGCATTCGATAATAGCAACGCAAACCACTAAAACTATAATCTGTAATGGGCTAATTGCATACATTAGTCAGCATAACAAGGTCTCAAATTGCATCGTGCAACAAATGAATCCTCATCTAACCTCAAATTAGCATCTGCATGTGGGATTTCATGCAAAAACAATTTAGCAACATTGATTTGGAAAACTCCTAACTAGGGCTCTTATCAAAAATCAGCAGTTGGTTACCTAAAAAGAAACACAATGCAATTGTACATTTTCCTTTCATATTTACCAAATTCAATCAGCATTCAAGGAAGTCTTCGTCTCACAGGTACCGGTTTCGATCAGCATGGGATGGGGGCAAAGGGGCAGGGTGGACGGGGCAATTGCCTCACAGCGGCAAGATAAAAGGACAAAACTACTACTTTATGCAAAGGGGCAAATCAAAGTTAAAGTCTCTAGAGCGAGAATTACTTAAAGTCTCTTTCTCTCGATTAGAGAAAGCATCAAAGTCTCATTCAAAATGGCGTCGAACATCAATTGGCATCGTAGAAGATGGCAAAATGACGAGGTCGGCAAGATGGGCCATAATGGCTGCAATGGGCAATAATGTCCTCAATGGGTGCAATGGGTAATGGCCGCTTTCTTCTTGTGCACCAGGTTTAAATAAACAACAGTTCAAATCCAGTAGGGTCTTCCATTGGAGGGTTCATAGGTTGGCTTCAAATTGTCCAATCAAAAACAACAATTCACAAGCTTCTACCTAGGCATACATTATCCTTGGAGTCGGGAACGTAAGTTGCAACATATTTTACCAATTAACTCACTTTCAGAGCTTCCATTGTCTGCACCTGCAGATTGACCTTGGAGCAAAGAAGAAGATGCCAGGATGGCACGAAACCTTAAAGATAAGCATGTGAACCGATCTCACTGGAAAAGTACAGCTTCAAGCAAGAATACACGTTTTATTAGCACATTAGAAAAACACGAGCATCTAAACCGTGAGACAAGGCAACTAGGCCGAAGCCTCCACTAAAGTCATGCTAAGTTAAAACATTTCAAACAAGCAAATCATGGCACACGTTTACGGTTATGTCAGATTAGTACAATTCTAATACATCACGTTATATAAAGCACGCTTATAAATGTTGGCGAACTACTCTGAGGGCACATTTGTCCCCGTACAATCTTTATTAGTTCGGTTAAAGTCACACTTGATTATTGCGGCACTACGTTTATGCGCTAATAAATGTAAAACCTTCGTTTCTGCGTCATCAATCCCTCCTCTGATGACTACTTGTCATCACACAAAACTATTCCCACAAATTTTATTCCATTAAAGTTCTGTCAGTTCTCTTTGCCTTTTAGTTCCCCTTGTTCTTGCCTTGTATTCTTCTGCCATTCTTTTCATCATTTTCTCTTCCTTCCTCCTCTTAATTCTTGCCATGATCATTAGTATTCCCCTCTTTATTCCCCAAATCCCAAAGATGCAAATTAGTACTATTAGTATTCCCTGTATTATTTTTAGTAATATTCCATTCCAAATGCCACCAAGCCAATTTCCCACTGAAGCAACTCCCTTTCCAACCTTCTCCCAAACTCCTGGTTCTTTCAATTCCTTCAAGTCTGCACTCTCTTTTGTTAGATTTGCAAGCATTGTTTTAATCTTCACACTGTTGTCTGGTATATACGTGCAACAGTGACGCGCACCAAGCATTTTGCAAACGCCGCCATCCTTTGCTAAAAGAATGTCTAGGGCAAGCCTGTTTTGAAGAGTCATAGCTCTTTCTGCTGCAAGTTCAGCATCCATCAGGATTATAGCACCTGAAAACTTTGTCAACATGTTATCCACTATAGTAGACAACTTTCTTATTTTGATGGAATTCAACACGACTCCCAATGAAGGAATCATGGCTCCAAATATATCTCCTACCACAGCAGCTGCGGTCTCTCTTTTCTGGATACGATGAGATCCAGGCGTCTTTGGAATCACCGATAGGTCATCCAGTTGATAAACCTTTGGGAACACTATACCCAAATAACATCTCCCCCACCATCCCTTTGGAAGACGATAATAGGCATTATGCCCACAAATGTAATATACACCAGGTATGACAGGGTCAAGTCCGTTCAGCATGAATGTCCATTTGGCCTTAAAGATAAACATATGTTTACATTCACTCGCTCCCACGAAAATGTTATCATAATAAGATTCACCACGATATATACAAAATTTCCCTACATGCCAAGCGTCTAAAGCTATTTTTCCTTGTGTTTTTATTGCGGCAAAAGCATAATTATCTACCGAAGTCCTCTTACTTAGCTCTTTTTCTAATTTCGCATTCATTTGTGCCCTTCTATCATCTGTGCGATCTAAAAAGCTTATTTCTACTGCAGAGAGCGAGCAGGTAAGGTTTTCCCTATGAGCGTGAGCTGTTTCAAAAGGTTGCATTGGCTCGAAAAATTCCCTCATTATTTTAGCATCCCAATCTTTAGCAATCTGGCTTAGTTGCGTTATTATAGGAACATATGCAAAGGTAACATCATAATTTGAATAAAAATACTGTATGTTAGTTTGACCATAAAATCTAGAAGTTACTAAACTACATGTAATCCCATATGTAAGAGGCATGTGGTGATAAGTCACCCCTTCCGTTACCGATGTCGGTATCTGTGTACACACATAACAATCTTTCGCATCCATAGTCTCAACATATTCTGTTAGTAGGCGATAGAAAACATTGTACGAAAGTTCCTTCTTATCATGCATGTGTCTCTCATCTAATTCTAGTCTTTTCAATGCGGTTAGTTCAGTGACAGTAACAGGAGCAGAAGTAGAAGCATCAATTTTCTCATTCTCACCCTTACCACGCGTTGCAAGCACTATTGCCATTATTATTAGTACACATGCAGTTATCAAGCCTATACACCCATATTTACAATATTTCACTCTACTGTTTTGTGTAGCGTACTTAGTCATGATCTGTATAGAATCAGAGAGCTAGAAGCACTTATAAAGAAACGATTTAGCAATTAGTTACAAAGCTGAACGAGCGCAATGTTCACACAGTTTTCTTCAGGAGCCCAGTCACTTATCGGTTAGCAGCATTTGTCTCAATTCGGCAATAACTCAGTCTTTTATCAGTTAGCAACGTTGTCTCAAATCGGGTTTAAGAGTCAATCAGGTTATCAAAGTCTTATCAAGTTAGCAAATGTCTCATCCGGTTTAGCAATGTCTCAGCTGGTTGTATCACGTTAGATTATAGCAAGCAATGTCATTTATCAGTTTTTCAGTCACAAGTGTCCATAAAACTTTTCTTTTCTATTGGTATCTCTTCTTCTTCGTTCTCGAGGCTAAGAGATACAAATTCGTCGGTCCAATCGTCATTGACTACATATGCCCATTCTGGACCGGAATATCTCCTGTTTGGTATCCTTTTCCTTTTCAATTTTGCATCTCTCTTTGATTCTGCCTCACTGGTACTTTCCTCTTTGGCCAAGTCTTTTTCTTCACTTGATGTTGGTACCACGACAGACACTTCCTTTCTTTTCTCTTTCACTCTTGGCCCTTCACTGTCGTTCAACGTTTCTCTAGTTCTTAGTTTTACTGGTGATATACTTGGTCTTCTCTTTGCACTGTGTCCACTTGATGGACCTGCGATCTCTTCTGAAAAAGTTTGAACAGTTTCGTTCTGTTCTGCCTCATCCCCTCATTCTGTGGAGTCAATCAGGTTTTCCTTTTCTTTTTCTGTACCGTCTGCTTCTGGGAAAGCCCTCCTCTGATCAGGCTCTCCTGCTTCTTCACATCTTTCGAGCCCTTTGTCACCGTTACTTCCTTCAGGCTCTTTGTCACTTTCAGCTGCTTCGTCGCTGTCTGAGGTTTCTCCTTGGTCTTCCCCAAGTGAATCGGTTGTTTCGTCCTCAGAGAATATTTCTCTCTCCTCTATTTCTGCCTGTTCGCTTCTAGTTCTGTTTTGCTCTTTCTCAGCGCTCGGCACTTTGTTATCAGGTACTGGCAGTTTCAGCGCTTCAACTTCCTCATCTGTGGGACACAACACTTTCTTTGTATGACTGGCGTGAATCCAGTTGGGAACTCCCACACACTTCACAGCGGTAGTGGTCGTCAGGATCACTTTGAAAGGGCCTTTCCAACGGGGTTCCAGACACGACTTCCTCACGTGCTTCTTTATCACGACCCAGTCACCTGCTTTCAGTGTGTGTCCTGGACCTTGGATCGGTGGCAAGGTGGTTGCTTCCACCTGGTGAGAGAAAGAGCGAACCACGTCAGCCAGACCTTTGCAGTAGTCTAACACCATATCATCTGTAATATTCAAAAGCGCATTTGCGGGAACTGCAGGAAGTCTCATGGCCCTGCCCATGAGAATTTCGTGCGGGGACAATCCAGTCTTTCTGTCAGGGGTGTTTCTCATTGACATTAACACCAAAGGCAATGCGTCAGGCCATTTCAAATTTGTCGATGCACATATTTTCGCCATTCTTGATTTCAGTGTACCATTCATCTGTTCCACCAGTCCTGAGGCTTCAGGGCGATAGCTACAATGCAGTTTTTGCTCAATGTTCAGCGCTGCGCAAAGTAACTTTATCACCTCGTTATTGAAGTGACTTCCTCTATCCGATTCTAAAGAGATCGGGAATCCGAAACGTGGTATCAACTCCCTCAACAATAGTTTTGCAACTGTAAGGCTGTCATTTCTACGTGTGGGGTATGCTTCAATCCAGTGACTAAAAATGCACACAATCACCAACACATACTTCAGACCTCCATGCACAGGCATCTCAATAAAGTCCATCTGCATTCTGCTGAACGGGCCACTCGCCCTGCCAATGTGGCTCATGTTCACAACCGTTCCCTTTCCTGGGTTCATCTGCTGACAAATGACACAACGATGGCAAACTGCTTCTGCAACTTGACGGAATCTGGGGTTAAACCAATCAGTTTTGAACAATCTTATCATGGCATCTCTCCCTAGGTGAGCCTGCCCATGATAGAACCACGCTAGCTGCGATAAGAGACTATTTGGTAAAACAAATTTTCCTTCATTTGAAACCCATAACTCATCTGGTCTCCTTGTACATTGTGACTTAATCCAGGAAACTCTTTCATCCTCCCTGACGCTATTCTGTAATGCTTTTAGTTCATCCATTGTATCCACGACCTTCAAGGCAAATGCTTCAGCTGGTTCGAGCTCTGGCTCACTTTTCAAATTCCATTCATCCCCGAGCAATATACAGTTCAAGGCACAAAATCTTGCGACTTGATCCGCATATGCATTTCCCAGGGAAACATAGTCCTGTCCTTTTGTATGAGCACTACACTTTACCACTGCAATTTCGGCTGGCTTCTGAATGGCGTGTAACAATTCCCTTATTCTCTCCCCGTTTTTCACTGGGGACCCTGAAGAGGTCAGGAAACCTCTCTGTGACCATAATTGCCCAAAGTTGTGCACAATTCCAAACCCGTACTGACTGTCAGTGTAAATGGTAACCTTCATCAATGTAGACAGTTGGCATGCTCTTGTAAGGGCTACAAGCTCTGCTACTTGTGCGGAATAGACTCCTTGAAGCCAGGACGCTTCCAAGCCACCTGTTACAGTACATACAGCATATCCTGCTTTCAAAATTCCCAACCCATCTCTTAGACATGAACCATCAACAAAAATAATATGGTCATTTTCATCAAGCTTAGTATTCCCTAATATCAGGTCGGGGTTTTGTGCAAAATTCAGTCACCTGAAGGCAGTTGTGCTCGACGTCTTCAGCGTTCTCAATTTCAGCACTTTCACTGGGAAGCAAGGTTGCTGGATTCAACGTAGTGCACCTTTTCAGCTGCACATTCGGTGAGCCCAGAATTATTGTTTCATACCTTGTGAGTCTTGCTCCAGTCATGTGTTGCGTTCGGGAGCGGGTCAAAAGTATCTCAACTGAGTGAGGGACCATGACTGTTAATGGGTGTCCCATCACTATTCCTTCACTCTGAGTGAGGCTGATACCAACTGCTGCTACGGCGCGCAAACACCCTGGCAGTGCTGCTGCGACCGGATCCAAAGTAGCTGAAAAATACACTACTGGTCTGTTTATGCCACCATGGGCTTGGGTCAAGACAGACAAAGAACATGCATCACGTTCATGACAAAACAATGTGAAAGGCTTTGTGTAATCAGGCATACCTAAAGCTGGAGCCCTGCACATGCATTCTTTCAATTCAATAAAAGCATCCATCTCATCTCCTTTCAGCTCAATTTCATCCAAGGCATCCTTCTGGGTCAGTTTCAGTAAAGGCTTTGCTAGAGTTGAGAAGTTGGGAATCCACTGGCGACAGTAGCTCACCATCCCCAAAAACTTCCTCACCTCCCTCCTCGTATTTGGTGGACTCATTTGAAGTACACTTGTTATTCTTTCCTTCATTATTCTCCGTGACCCTTTCTCTATTTGATGACCCAAGTATTTTACTTTCTTCTGACAGAACTGCAACTTTGAAGGAGACACCTTGTGTCCATTCCTTCCCAAATGGTTCTGTAGAGCAATGGTGTCGGCTGTGCAGTCACTTTCTGTCTTAGATGCAATCAGTAAGTCATCAATGTACTGTACTAGGGTTGACTCGAATGGCAATTCTAACGCTTCCAAGTCTTTCTTTAGAATCTGATTGAAAATTGACGGTGACTCAGAAAACCCTTGAGGAATTCGACACCAACTGTAAACTCTGTCTAAGAATTTGAAACAAAAGAGAAATTGGCTGTCCTCATGAAGAGGCACCGAAAAGAATGCTTGTGACAAGTCGATGACTGAGAACCACTCGGCATCGCAAGGGACTTGAAACATTATCACAGCTGGATTCGGTACTACAGGGCAGCATTTAATTATGATGTCATTTATTTTCCTCAAGTCCTGCACGATTCGGACCTTTCCACTCGGCTTTATTATTCCCATGATTGGTGAATTACATGGACTGCTTAACACTTCTTTTAGCACTCCCTGTTTTACAAACTCGTCAATGAGTTGGGCGACTTTCATGAGGGTGTCTTGTGCCATGTGGTATTGTGGGGTCTGGGGAAAGGTTACATTGGGTTTTACAGTCACTTTCACTGGTTCCACTCCTTTCACCAATCCCACCTCTTTTCCTGTCATATCCCACACTTCCTTTCCGACTGTTTCCTGTAATTCAGCTGGAATATCTTCTTCAGTTATCATCGGAAAAAGGTTAATCAGAGGATATTCTTCATCGACAGTTTCCATCTCATCCCCTTCTACACTGTCCTCTTCTTCCCCATCACTGCTCGTCTGAATTCTAATTCCATCGCTCGAACACATAATCGAACATCCCAATTTGCACAATAGGTCTCTCCCTAACAGTGCTATCGGGCTTGAGTCACATACCACAAAATTATGTGACCCTTGATAGTTACCAATTCTGACTTGTACTGGATCTGTGATTGGGTTCGTCAGGTGCCTGTTTGCTACTCCCACTACTTGAACTGTTCTCCCTGAGAGTGGCAAATTTGGTACTTCAATGCTCCTAACAGTTGAACGTGTGGCTCCTGTGTCAACCAAGAATGAAACACGATGACCCATTGTAGGAAGTTGGCTCTGTATGTGCTATTTCAAAGTAAGGAATAGCATGCACAGAGTCCAAGGGTTCCCCTTAGAGGTAAAATAGTGGTAAAAAGAGATAATACTAATGCTCTATTTTGTGGTAGTGTGGTCGAGCAGTAGGCTTATCCAAGGAGTAGTGTTAAGCATTTGTTGTACATACACATAGACAATAAATGAGGTACACACACTCAGAGACAAATCCAGCCAATAGGTTTTTGTATAGAAAAATATCTTTTCTTAGTTTATTTTAAGAACCACAGGTTCAAATTCCACATGTAATATCTCATTCGAAAGGTATTGCAGGTAAGTACTTTAGGAACTTCAAATCATCAAAATTGCATGTATACTTTTCAAGTTATTGACAAATAGCTGTTTTAAAAGTGGACACTTAGTGCAATTTTCACAGTTCCTAGGGGAGGTAAGTATTTGTTAGTTTTACCAGGTAAGTAAGACACTTACAGGGTTCAGTTCTTGGTCCAAGGTAGCCCACCGTTGGGGGTTCAGAGCAACCCCAAAGTCACCACACCAGCAGCTCAGGGCCGGTCAGGTGCAGAGTTCAAAGTGGTGCCCAAAACACATAGGCTAGAATGGAGAGAAGGGGGTGCCCCGGTTCCGGTCTGCTTGCAGGTAAGTACCCGCGTCTTCGGAGGGCAGACCAGGGGGGTTTTGTAGGGCACCGGGGGGGACACAAGTCCACACAGAAATTTCACCCTCAGCGGCGCGGGGGCGGCCGGGTGCAGTGTAGAAACAAGCGTCGGGTTCGCAATGTTAGTCTATGAGAGATCTCGGGATCTCTTCAGCGCTGCAGGCAGGCAAGGGGGGGGTTCCTCGGGGAAACCTCCACTTGGGCAAGGGAGAGGGACTCCTGGGGGTCACTTCTCCAGTGAAAGTCCGGTCCTTTAGGTCCTGGGGGCTGCGGGTGCAGGGTCTCTCCCAGGCGTCGGGACTTTAGGTTCAAAGAGTCGCGGTCAGGGGAAGCCTCGGGATTCCCTCTGCAGGCGGCGCTGTGGGGGCTCAGGGGGGACAGGTTTTGGTACTCACAGTATCAGAGTAGTCCTGGGGTCCCTCCTGAGGCGTCGGATCTCCACCAGCCGAGTCGGGGTCGCCGGGTGCAGTGTTGCAAGTCTCACGCTTCTTGCGGGGAGCTTGCAGGGTTCTTTTAAAGCTGCTGGAAACAAAGTTGCAGCTTTTCTTGGAGCAGGTCCGCTGTCCTCGGGAGTTTCTTGTCTTTTCGAAGCAGGGGCAGTCCTCAGAGGATGTCGAGGTCGCTGGTCCCTTTGGAAGGCGTCGCTGGAGCAGGATCTTTGGAAGGCAGGAGACAGGCCGGTGAGTTTCTGGAGCCAAGGCAGTTGTCGTCTTCTGGTCTTCCGCTGCAGGGGTTTTCAGCTGGGCAGTCCTTCTTCTTGTTGCAGGAATCTAATTTTCTAGGGTTCAGGGTAGCCCTTAAATACTAAATTTAAGGGCGTGTTTAGGTCTGGGGGGTTAGTAGCCAATGGCTACTAGCCCTGAGGGTGGGTACACCCTCTTTGTGCCTCCTCCCAAGGGGAGGGGGTCACAGTCCTAACCCTATTGGGGGAATCCTCCATCTGCAAGATGGAGGATTTCTAAAAGTTAGAGTCACCTCAGCTCAGGACACCTTAGGGGCTGTCCTGACTGGCCAGTGACTCCTCCTTGTTATTCTCATTATTTTCTCCGGCCTTGCCGCCAAAAGTGGGGGCCGGGCCGGAGGGGGCGGGCAACTCCACTAGCTGGAGTGTCCTGCTGGGTTGGCACAAAGGAGGTGAGCCTTTGAGGCTCACCGCCAGGTGTGACAATTCCTGCCTGGGAGAGGTGTTAGCATCTCCACCCAGTGCAGGCTTTGTTACTGGCCTCAGAGTGACAAAGGCACTCTCCCCATGGGGCCAGCAACATGTCTCGGTTTGTGGCAGGCTGCTAAAACTAGTCAGCCTACACAGATAGTCGGTTAGGTTTCAGGGGGCACCTCTAAGGTGCCCTCTGTGGTGTGTTTTACAATAAAATGTACACTGGCATCAGTGTGCATTTATTGTGCTGAGAAGTTTGATACCAAACTTCCCAGTTTTCAGTGTAGCCATTATGGTGCTGTGGAGTTCGTGTTTGACAAACTCTCAGACCATATACTCTTATGGCTACCCTGCACTTACAATGTCTAAGGTTTTGTTTAGACACTGTAGGGGCACAGTGCTCATGCACTGGTACCCTCACCTATGGTATAGTGCACCCTGCCTTAGGGCTGTAAGGCCTGCTAGAGGGGTGTCTTACCTATACTGCATAGGCAGTGAGAGGCTGGCATGGCACCCTGAGGGGAGTGCCATGTCGACTTACTCATTTTGTTCTCACTAGCACACACAGGCTTGTAAGCAGTGTGTCTGTGCTGAGTGAGGGGTCTCTAGGGTGGCATAAGACATGCTGCAGCCCTTAGAGACCTTCCTTGGTATCAGGGCCCTTGGTACTAGAAGTACCAGTTACAAGGGACTTATCTGAATGCCAGGGTGTGCCAATTGTGGATACAATGGTACATTTTAGGTGAAGGAACACTGGTGCTGGGGCCTGGTTAGCAGGGTCCCAGCACACTTCTCAGTCAAGTCAGCATCAGTATCAGGCAAAAAGTGGGGGGTAACTGCAACAGGGAGCCATTTCTTTACACAAGCCCCCCCCAGCCTACAGGCCAGGAGACTCAGCCCAAGCTGGGAGAGTCTTCCTAGTCTGTCAGGCGAGGAAGAGTAGGAGAAATAGGCTGGTTAGTTGCAGGGCCTACTCTGCCTTACATCCTTCTGTTCAGGTCATTCCCTTTGGGGAACTGACCCACTTCCACAGTGATAGGACCTAGTCTGAATTGCCTCTTGTCTGCCTCTTCAATGTCTCCACCCATTCTTTTTATTTTGGGTTTAGAGGTATCCACCTCTGCTAATCTTATCTTGGCCAGGGTTACCCCTAGCTTACCCATAGAGGTTACCCAGAGCTGGAGTAACCCCACCATGCCAATAGGGTCAGGGGGCCTAACTTGCTATTTGGCATGGGGTCAGACCACCATGCTAAGGATAGTGCAGCCATAAAGGCTAACACCCAGCAGAGGCCACTGACAGCTGTCAGTGCCCAGAACCACACCTTTAGCTCTTCACCTAAAAGGGAAGGGGCTAAGTTACAGGCTTCTTTGGGTTCAGGTTGCCTGTCTGCTGTATTGGAGTGGGGGGTTACCACATCTTGTAGTAAACACCCTTCTTCCACTCTTTCTTCTGTTAGCTGAGGAGCCACCCACTCAGGTTTAACAGTTGCCTGACTAGCCAGGACTTCTTGTGGGTCAGGTTGGACTTTATCAGGGCCATTTTTGGAGTTCTCCCCTACTGGAGCAGAATCTCCTTGGCTTGCTGTAACCTTGGCTAAAGGTTGTCCACCCCTCCTACTCTGTTTTCTTTTCTTCTTTTTCTGGGGCCTGCTTGCATTTACTGCAGAGGCAGGACTTCCAGAATCCTTGGGAGAGGACTGGCACTGGACCAGTTCCTCTCTTGGGCTCTGACTAACCTCTGGGTAGTCATTTCCAAGGAGACAATCAAGGGGGAGGTCTGTACTGACTACTACCCTTCTCCAGCTAAGAGTGCCACCCACTTCTATGGGCACTAAAGCCACAGGCCTCTTAGTGACCCTGTCTAGGCTAACTCTTACCCTGGCAGTCTCACCTGGGATGTACTGGTTTGAGAGCACCAGCCTGTCATGCACAATAGTGTGACTGGCACAAGTGTCTCTCAGGGCAGTGGTTGGGATTCCATTCACCAGTAGGTGGTGGAAGTGTCTACTTCCCTCTGGAATCTCCAACTCACCTGTTGGGCCCTGTTTCCAGTTGAAGGCTATGAAGACCTCCTCATCTGAGGAGTCATCTCCCATGGCTACACTGGTTACCCCTGGAATTTTGTTCTGGGGTTTGTTTTTGGGACAAGAAGTGTCCTTGGTGTGGTGCCCAGACTGTTTACAGTTGTGGCACCATGCCTTAGTGGCATCCCAGTTCTTACCCTGGTACCCACCTTTGTTTTGGGTTGTGTCTTGGGGCCCACCCACCTGTTCTGGTTTTTGGGGGCCTACAGAGGACTCTTTTTCTTTGTTTCTAGTGTCACCCACTTTCTCCTGGGGAGTTTTTGTAACCCCTTTCTTTTGGTCACCCCCAGTGGAAGTTTTGGTTACCCTAGTCTTGACCCAGTGGTCTGCCTTCTTTCCCAATTCTTGGGGAGAAATTGGACCTAGGTCTACCAGATACTGATGCAACTTTTCATTGAAGCAGTTACTTAAAATGTGTTCTTTCATAAACAAATTATAAAGCCCAACATAGTCACACACTTCATTTCCAGTTAACCAACCATCTAGTGTTTTTACTGAGTAGTCTACAAAATCAACCCAGGTCTGGCTCGAGGATTTTTGAGCCCCCCTGAATCTAATTCTATACTCCTCAGTGGAGAATCCAAAGCCCTCAATCAGGGTACCCTTCATGAGGTCATAAGATTCTGCATCTTTTCCAGAGAGTGTGAGGAGTCTATCCCTACACTTTCCAGTGAACATTTCCCAAAGGAGAGCACCCCAGTGAGATCTGTTTACTTTTCTGGTTACACAAGCCCTCTCAAAAGCTGTGAACCATTTGGTGATGTCATCCCCATCTTCATATTTTGTTACAATCCCTTTGGGGATTTTTAGGATGTCAGGAGAATCTCTGACCCTATTTAAGTTGCTGCCACCATTGATGGGACCTAGGCCCATCTCTTTTCTTTCCCTTTCTATGGCTAGGAGCTGCTTTTCCAAAGCCAATCTTTTGGCCATCCCGGCTAACTGGATGTCCTCTTCACTGGGGTTATCCTCAGTGATTTCAGAGGTGTTGGTCTCTCCTGTGAGGGAACCAGCATCTCTGACTATTATTTTTGGAGTCAGGGTTTGAGGGACCCTGTTCTCCCTAGATAGGACTGGTAGGGGGGAATTGTCCTCCAAGTCACTATCCTCTTCCTCTGAGTTGCCACCCTCAGAGGGGTTGGCCTTTTCAAACTCTGCCAAAAGCTCCTGGAGCTGCATTTTGGTAGGTTTGGGGCCCATTGTTATTTTCTTTATTTTACAGAGTGACCTTAGCTCCCTCATCTTAAGATGGAGGTAAGGTGTGGTGTCGAGTTCCACCACAGTCACATCTGTGCTAGACATTTTGCTTCTAAAAGTTGGAATACTTTTTAAGAATCTACAACTGGTTCTAGAATCTAATTCAAACTTTTACAAACTTTTAAACTCTAAAAGAAATGCTAAACAGGATCTAACACAAGGCCCTAGCAGGTCTTTTAAGAATTTAGAAAACTTTTCAAATTGCAAAAATCAATTTCTAATGACAATTTTGGAATTTGTCGTGTGGTCAGGTATTGGCTGAGTAGTCCAGCAAATGCAAAGTCTTGTACCCCACCGCTGATCCACCAATGTAGGAAGTTGGCTCTGTATGTGCTATTTCAAAGTAAGGAATAGCATGCACAGAGTCCAAGGGTTCCCCTTAGAGGTAAAATAGTGGTAAAAAGAGATAATACTAATGCTCTATTTTGTGGTAGTGTGGTCGAGCAGTAGGCTTATCCAAGGAGTAGTGTTAAGCATTTGTTGTACATACACATAGACAATAAATGAGGTACACACACTCAGAGACAAATCCAGCCAATAGGTTTTTGTATAGAAAAATATCTTTTCTTAGTTTATTTTAAGAACCACAGGTTCAAATTCCACATGTAATATCTCATTCGAAAGGTATTGCAGGTAAGTACTTTAGGAACTTCAAATCATCAAAATTGCATGTATACTTTTCAAGTTATTGACAAATAGCTGTTTTAAAAGTGGACACAGTGCAATTTTCACAGTTCCTAGGGGAGGTAAGTATTTGTTAGTTTTACCAGGTAAGTAAGACACTTACAGGGTTCAGTTCTTGGTCCAAGGTAGCCCACCGTTGGGGGTTCAGAGCAACCCCAAAGTCACCACACCAGCAGCTCAGGGCCGGTCAGGTGCAGAGTTCAAAGTGGTGCCCAAAACACATAGGCTAGAATGGAGAGAAGGGGGTGCCCCGGTTCCGGTCTGCTTGCAGGTAAGTACCCGCGTCTTCGGAGGGCAGACCAGGGGGGTTTTGTAGGGCACCGGGGGGGACACAAGTCCACACAGAAATTTCACCCTCAGCGGCGCGGGGGCGGCCGGGTGCAGTGTAGAAACAAGCGTCGGGTTCGCAATGTTAGTCTATGAGAGATCTCGGGATCTCTTCAGCGCTGCAGGCAGGCAAGGGGGGGGTTCCTCGGGGAAACCTCCACTTGGGCAAGGGAGAGGGACTCCTGGGGGTCACTTCTCCAGTGAAAGTCCGGTCCTTTAGGTCCTGGGGGCTGCGGGTGCAGGGTCTCTCCCAGGCGTCGGGACTTTAGGTTCAAAGAGTCGCGGTCAGGGGAAGCCTCGGGATTCCCTCTGCAGGCGGCGCTGTGGGGGCTCAGGGGGGACAGGTTTTGGTACTCACAGTATCAGAGTAGTCCTGGGGTCCCTCCTGAGGCGTCGGATCTCCACCAGCCGAGTCGGGGTCGCCGGGTGCAGTGTTGCAAGTCTCACGCTTCTTGCGGGGAGCTTGCAGGGTTCTTTTAAAGCTGCTGGAAACAAAGTTGCAGCTTTTCTTGGAGCAGGTCCGCTGTCCTCGGGAGTTTCTTGTCTTTTCGAAGCAGGGGCAGTCCTCAGAGGATGTCGAGGTCGCTGGTCCCTTTGGAAGGCGTCGCTGGAGCAGGATCTTTGGAAGGCAGGAGACAGGCCGGTGAGTTTCTGGAGCCAAGGCAGTTGTCGTCTTCTGGTCTTCCGCTGCAGGGGTTTTCAGCTGGGCAGTCCTTCTTCTTGTTGCAGGAATCTAATTTTCTAGGGTTCAGGGTAGCCCTTAAATACTAAATTTAAGGGCGTGTTTAGGTCTGGGGGGTTAGTAGCCAATGGCTACTAGCCCTGAGGGTGGGTACACCCTCTTTGTGCCTCCTCCCAAGGGGAGGGGGTCACAGTCCTAACCCTATTGGGGGAATCCTCCATCTGCAAGATGGAGGATTTCTAAAAGTTAGAGTCACCTCAGCTCAGGACACCTTAGGGGCTGTCCTGACTGGCCAGTGACTCCTCCTTGTTATTCTCATTATTTTCTCCGGCCTTGCCGCCAAAAGTGGGGGCCGGGCCGGAGGGGGCGGGCAACTCCACTAGCTGGAGTGTCCTGCTGGGTTGGCACAAAGGAGGTGAGCCTTTGAGGCTCACCGCCAGGTGTGACAATTCCTGCCTGGGAGAGGTGTTAGCATCTCCACCCAGTGCAGGCTTTGTTACTGGCCTCAGAGTGACAAAGGCACTCTCCCCATGGGGCCAGCAACATGTCTCGGTTTGTGGCAGGCTGCTAAAACTAGTCAGCCTACACAGATAGTCGGTTAGGTTTCAGGGGGCACCTCTAAGGTGCCCTCTGTGGTGTGTTTTACAATAAAATGTACACTGGCATCAGTGTGCATTTATTGTGCTGAGAAGTTTGATACCAAACTTCCCAGTTTTCAGTGTAGCCATTATGGTGCTGTGGAGTTCGTGTTTGACAAACTCTCAGACCATATACTCTTATGGCTACCCTGCACTTACAATGTCTAAGGTTTTGTTTAGACACTGTAGGGGCACAGTGCTCATGCACTGGTACCCTCACCTATGGTATAGTGCACCCTGCCTTAGGGCTGTAAGGCCTGCTAGAGGGGTGTCTTACCTATACTGCATAGGCAGTGAGAGGCTGGCATGGCACCCTGAGGGGAGTGCCATGTCGACTTACTCATTTTGTTCTCACTAGCACACACAGGCTTGTAAGCAGTGTGTCTGTGCTGAGTGAGGGGTCTCTAGGGTGGCATAAGACATGCTGCAGCCCTTAGAGACCTTCCTTGGTATCAGGGCCCTTGGTACTAGAAGTACCAGTTACAAGGGACTTATCTGAATGCCAGGGTGTGCCAATTGTGGATACAATGGTACATTTTAGGTGAAGGAACACTGGTGCTGGGGCCTGGTTAGCAGGGTCCCAGCACACTTCTCAGTCAAGTCAGCATCAGTATCAGGCAAAAAGTGGGGGGTAACTGCAACAGGGAGCCATTTCTTTACACCCATAACTCTTCCCTCCACATATGGACCCTTTTGATCAACTTCCAAGGATGCTGCAAGCACACAATTTCCCTCCTCATCTGAACTTTCACTCTCCCATACATTGTTTATTCCATTCTCACTGTGTAATGGGAACTGTTGTACTGTGCCATTTGTATTCATCACCTGACCCGAGACCTGTGGAGGAACCATCACTTGCTGCTGACTCATTGGTGCCACACGTGACACGGCATCACCCTTTTCATTGCCTGCACACCATTCGGAATCGCAACAGTGTTCAAATCCGGACCATTACTCCCAAAGCCTCCTCTGCCTCTGCCTCTCGCCTGTGGCTGAAACACCATGTTTCCCTGCGGCTGCGGCATCTGCTGTTGGAACCCTTGCAACCCTTGCAAACCTGTCTGAGCTGCTTTAAGTTGCATCACCATCACTTTCTCTTTCAACCTTTTCTGTTTCACTTCAATTTCGTCGCTACAGTATTTCGCATAATTCAACACCTCATCAATCGGTTTCGAATGCCAACAAATCAAATGTGTCTTTATCATCTGACTTATCTCTGGTCTCAGCCCTTCCACAAATCTAAACACAAAATGGAGCATGTCCTTCGCCTCTATTGTTTCCGTGCCACTGTAGTTCTTGAACGCCTTCAACAACCTCTTATAGTAACCATGAATCGACTCTTTAGCCTCTTGGGCAGTTCGATCAATCTTCTGCCAATCCACATTTTTCGCGGCAATCTTCGTCTTCAAATGCTCAATCACCTTATAGTACAAGCTCATTACCATAGGTGATGGTGCACCCGTATCCCTGTCTCTCTCTGGTTCACTTGTCGGCCAACCTACAGCCCTTTTGCAGTCTTCCCACAAATCTGCCGGAACCACAATCTCAAAGAGGGTGTTCAGGTCTTCCCAAAGACATTTTGCAAGCTTCACAAACCTATCAGTCTGTTGATACCATTTAATCGGTTTCTCTCTCAGTTTGGGAAAATCATCCGTAAAAGACTGAATGTCGCTTCTGTGCCACCGTACATGTATTAATTTTCCCCCTGCTGTCTCCCTCATTGGTAACATGGTTATTGCATCACTACTCTGTGATCTTTTCTCGTTGTGCACTGGGACACTATCTTTCCTCTTTTCCTTTTTCTTTGCCCATCTGCTTTCCCATTTGTCTAAGCACCTCCACACTTGTGCACTCTGCAGCAATTCTCTAAGGTGCGTTTTCATGCCTGCTGACCTCATGTGTTCAAAGTCTGTGGTCCCGAAATCCAATCTATAGCTCCTGCTCAAGTGTTTTGTCTTGTCTATCTCAACCCCGTTTTTGTCAGCTATTTCTTGCAACCTTCTATGTACCTTGTTCACTTCTCTCGTAATCCTGGGACATAGATACCTCAGCTCTTCTTCCGAGTAGGACTCTAACCTATTCAAACCCATAGTCCCTTCCACCAATTCTTCTGCTTCCATGTTCAACCTGACCCTATTCAGATAGTCTTCTCCCTTCCCACTGGCTGAGCTTTGTGTGGAATTCAGACTGTTGAACCACTGCGTCAGCTGTTGCGCATTCAGCCCCATCAGTGTAGCATTCACATCGACTGCCATTGATGGTTGCGGCAACTTTTCAGTGTTCGATGTTAGCGGTATCATCAGTGGGGGACTCGACCTCACCACTGTTGACTGAGCACATATGGGACTAAACTCCATCAAGGACCCAGATCCAGTTGGCGGAGCCGCTATCGGAGTTGTCTCTGGAGTGTTTTCTATGCACCTCCTTTCCGTCCCACTCTGCACCATTGATCCTTGACCGCTCATACCTGAGTTAGGCTGAATGTACAAAGGTACCGGTGGACCTACAGTAATGGGTAGGGATATCGCATCTGGGTTCTGTCCATTCCCCAGGTTCTGAGGCATGTTCATTCCCACACTATGGGTCATCATTGCCGGCATGCCCGTCTGACTCCCCGTCATCTGAGCATGTGCGGTTCCCCCCTGCATCTGCTTTTGAGGCATCAAAAACTGGGTTGATTCAGCTTGTGCCAATGTTGGGTTGCGACCATTCTGTACTCCCATTACGGTTGGATCTAGAATCATTCCCGTACTGTTGTCACTGCTGTAGTATCTTGGGACCTGCGGCTGATAATTTTCTGCTGTTTTCAATATAGGCACATCTGGATATATTCTCCTAACCTGCGGTATCTGCGGGGTGAACAGTAAACTCGGGTCCTTAGATCCCGATGGCGTTTCTGAATTCGGAGTTTCATTATTCTGTACCGGTGCCGGAGGGGCAGAACTGGTACTTGGACCCTGTTCACTCTCTGCATAAGGTGGTGGACGGTCGTTCAGCAATTGCATGATGAACTCCTCATCCTCTGACTCGTCTTCTCTCCTTAACTTTTCCTCGTCCTCTCTATCTTTGGAACACCTCCTGTTTGTCTTACAGGTAGCTTTCTTGCCTGTCGCCTCTTCTTCCTTAGCAATTGCGGGAAACAATTTTATCCCCTGCAATATATCTGACCTCCACACCTTCTGTGCATTATCCCACCTAGCGTCCGCTAGTGTCTGTTCTACCTTTCTTATCCTGGTCTCAAACTTCTTTTGCTGTTGCTGTCTAGCCATTAGTTCCCAAATCGCTAGAGCCTCAAACTGTGCTGGCCTTGGAGGTACCTTCATGTCGTACATCGCGAATCTCAAATTCTCTAGGATCCTTATATTGAATGTCCCATGGATCGGGAACGCTACGCTCCCATGTCTCTCTGTCAGCTTGTGCCATTGCTTTAGCCAAAGGCACGGAGCTACCCCCCTTTCCTCCATTACAATGTAAGCTGGTGTACCTTCGGGTGGCGTCTCCTCTCCTACGCTCGCTTTAATGTAAGACTCCCCCTTCATCGCACTCTTTAATGCTTTAAAAAATTTCATTTTCTCGTCTTTTATTTCACAAAGTTTGTAATCAATAAGTGACTTTAATTCCCGGAATACTCTTCGCTTGCCTTTCCCCTTCCAATCGAGCCCCATGGACTGCGTCCAATCCGTGCGCGGCCCTTCTCTGCAACCAACCTATCCCAGTGCGGCTCCTAGTGACGTCACACTCACACACTCTGTGGCTGACAAAGCCTCGCGGCTTGTCCTCCTTCACTCAGCTCCTCTCGTAACAACTTCTGGCATGTATCGCGAGCAACCAAATAATAATAAAACAGATCTGTCGGTTTACTACAGGAAGGGTAACACAATCGCTTCAGGACCTTAGGGATTTTTCACTAGCCTCGGCAGTTATTCCATCTTTCTCGGTCCCCACTTTCGCAAGCAAATTCTGACCCGCAGACTCTGCTCTCAACTTGTCAATGATCTATTCTAGTGCACTTAGAATTTGTCAAAGCCCGAAGTCGAAGTTTTCTTCCACTCCCTTAACACACGTACCGACTCGTTGACCACGCCCGGTCAACCTATTAAACCGACCAGACCACAACATAAAACAAGTGTCTCATACACTTTTCAACATACTCCAGAGTCTCTTGACCTCGCAGGGCCCGTCTCAACAACAACAACCACGTGGACCTTTTTCTGCACAAAGCGCCACATGCACATGAAGTTCGACGACTTCCCTACTCTCACACTCGGAGTCGCACCTCCGCTATTCTCTAAAATCCTCGCAACCTTTTCAAACAATCTGCGGCAATAAGCTGTGCAAGCGCAAAACCCTGACTTCACTCATACCGTCACTAGTACCGCCAACGCCGATTTCACACCTCCATTCTCTCCATTCGCAAGCTCCGAGATCCCGGGAAAGTCGCGGGGGACTTAGGGCATCATCATTCTCTCAATCTGTTTTACCCAAGAAAAATCTAATTCAACACCATATACTTCTCGAGTGGGGTCTCAAAGAGCGTAACCGTTACCTCTCGAGCGGGGTCCCAAAGGGCGAAACCGTTACCTCTCGAGTGGGGTCCCAAAGGGCGAAACCGTTACCTCTCGAGTGGGGTCCCAAAGGGCGAAACCGTTACCTCTCGAGTGGGGTCCAAAGGGCGAAACCGTCCTCTGCTACCATCTACTGATAGAGCGTTCCGTCCTAATAAATTACCTGTATTTGGACGCTCTTGGGTCGATGAATCTTTTGACCAAGTGGGGCTCTCTTCACCCGAGATTAGTCAATTTAATCAAATCAATAATCAATAACGAACATAAGCAATGCCCTGATCAACATAACACTTCACAATTAATCCAGAAAACATTTCGGCGAACCATGACCTTTCGGCCATGAATAACCACACCAGTTCATTCAAAGTTAATGAATTTATTTCCCTATATTAACAAAGCTAGCACGATATAAATGTGTCTCAACACCAAATGATATATGTAAATGAACATTAATAGCTGTCCATAACGGCGAAAAGGATGCAATCTATGCAGCATTTGAATAACAATGCATTCGATAATAGCAACGCAAACCACTAAAACTATAATCTGTAATGGGCTAATTGCATACATTAGTCAGCATAACAAGGTCTCAAATTGCATCGTGCAACAAATGAATCCTCATCTAACCTCAAATTAGCATCTGCATGTGGGATTTCATGCAAAAACAATTTAGCAACATTGATTTGGAAAACTCCTAACTAGGGCTCTTATCAAAAATCAGCAGTTGGTTACCTAAAAAGAAACACAATGCAATTGTACATTTTCCTTTCATATTTACCAAATTCAATCAGCATTCAAGGAAGTCTTCGTCTCACAGGTACCGGATTCGATCAACATGGGATGGGGGCAAAGGGGCAGGGTGGACGGGGCAATTGCCTCACAGCGGCAAGATAAAAGGACAAAACTACTACTTTATGCAAAGGGGCAAATCAAAGTTAAAGTCTCTAGGGCAAGAATTACTTAAAGTCTCTTTCTCTCGATTAGAGAAAGCATCAAAGTCTCATTCAAAATGGCGTCGAACATCAATTGGCATCGTAGAAGATGGCAAAATGACGAGGTCGGCAAGATGGGCCATAATGGCTGCAATGGGCAATAATGTCCTCAATGGGTGCAATGGGTAATGGCCGCTTTCTTCTTGTGCACCAGGTTTAAATAAACAACAGTTCAAATCCAGTAGGGTCTTCCATTGGAGGGTTCATAGGTTGGCTTCAAATTGTCCAATCAAAAACAACAATTCACAAGCTTCTACCTAGGCATACATTATCCTTGGAGTCGGGAACGTAATTTGCAACATATTTTACCAATTAACTCACTTTCAGAGCTTCCATTGTCTGCACCTGCAGATTGACCTTGGAGCAAAGAAGAAGATGCCAGGCTGGCACGAAACCTTAAAGATAAGCATGTGAACCGATCTCACTGGAAAAGTACAGCTTCAAGCAAGAATACACGTTTTATTAGCACATTAGAAAAACACGAGCATCTAAACCGTGAGACAAGGCAACTAGGCCGAAGCCTCCACTAAAGTCATGCTAAGTTAAAACATTTCAAACAAGCAAATCATGGCACACGTTTACGGTTATGTCAGATTAGTACAATTCTAATACATCACGTTATATAAAGCACGCTTATAAATGTTGGCGAACTACTCTGAGGGCACATTTGTCCCCGTACAATCTTTATTAGTTCGGTTAAAGTCACACTTGATTATTGCGGCACTACGTTTATGCGCTAATAAATGTAAAACCTTTGTTTCTGCGTCATCACTTGCCACTGCTGAACTTCGATAGATGGGGCAAGCGACAACACAGTGCAGAGAGGAGATCGCCGATCGTAGCGATCACATCATTCGCAGCTCGGAGCAGGGCCCAGAGCCGCCAGGACCACAGTACCACAGGAGCCGCACAGGAGCTGCAGGATCCACAAGGAACCTTGGACCCCCCCCGCATGACCTCAGAGGTGGTCCGGGGCTTTTTCTAACTGCCCTCACAACAGCAACAGTGGAGGTGTGATAGCGAGGCGAGGCCCTGTTGAGTTAAGATTCATGCGGGCCCCTGCCTGACTCATTGGACCTTGCCAGCACCACTGCACTGAGGCAGCTGGTGGCAGCGTGAGGATAGTGCAGATTTAGGAGTGGAGTCTGGAAGCTGGGTGAGTCTGAGGGCTTCAGACTGTATCATTCAGCCGCTTTTCAGCTCCCAGCTTGTAAACCCTTGCCAACCCCCTAGTCAATTAGCATGGTACACTGGTAGCCTGGCCTGACCATCCAACTGCTGCAACGTGGTCCAGAAAAAGCTCAGTAACGTGCAGTAACAGGACAGCATGATAACTGAGAGTCTGGTCCTACAGGATTGGACAGTTACTGATGTGGAGTAGAACACGAGGTTGACAGTGAGCAGTGCTGAGGTGGTCAGGACCCTGAGTGTTGCAGCATAGGTGCATCGGCACAACAGTCAGGAGCTTCTGCCCCTGCATCTACAACATACACATACAGACTCGGCTTGTCTGGTCATCAACACATAGCTTCCCCATGTGAGGGACCTATGAGGTGTGGTAGGTGTAATATGGGGCCCTAGGACCTCATGCTGGTAAGTAAGGTGACACAGACACGGTGGTAGGGTAGTACTAAACTGGCCTCAGGCACGTGCGCCCGGCCCCTTTTATTGGCAGGTTCACCTGACTGGTGACGCCTGTGTTGGGTGGGTGTGGGTTACACATGTAAGACCAGCCCTCAGCAGAGTGGCTGGCAGAAACACTAGAACGAGTCCAGCTGGACTCTACAGTAGGTGTGTTTGAAGAGCACAGCATCTGTAGTTGGCTGCTACAGAGTGCATACCCTGTGGACTCCACAGAAGTGGCCCAGCTAGGACTGGGTGCGACTTGTGGAATTGCTGGAGAGAACCTCTCACACACTGCCTTGGGCCCTCAGAACACCTATCCTGCGTTGCCGTTATCACCAATTCACTGTTATCCACAGAACACACCTTGCAGTTTGCCACTCATTGTCTTTTTTACCTGCAATTTACAATTTGTGATCGAGAATTCGGAACCTGGCATCTGGCAGCATCTGCAGTGACCGGTAGCACCTGGCTCAGCATCTGACATCATATCTAGCAGAAGCTAAAGTAGCTGGAGCCCCAGGCCGGTGGCCTCCTTGGCATTAACCCCTTGCGACCCATTCAGGTAGTAAATAAGCAGGTGAGACCCATGCGATCCAGAAAGCCCCACGGGGCCCTGCATGGGGAAAGGAAAACGCTACCAAAAAGAACTAGGCACATCTCCCTGGTGAACCTATCCGTGGTATTCTTATATGATTCTATCAATGAAGAAAAACCTCCTATAGTGCAGTTGAAAAGACACCAGTGTAGTACTTGTACCCATAAAAAAGAGGGGTACAAAATAACAGACTTCTTAGTGACCCAACATCAAAGGTAGGTCAAAGGAAGAAATTGATGTCTCCCAAGGGGTAACAACTGTACAAGTCTCTGTTGGATGACTATCCCCTTGCCCCTAATTTACAATTTACAAGCGCCGGACAGATTAGTAGAGCAAAACTGAATCCAGTCAAAAACAAAAATCACCTCTTACACCAGGAAAAAGGAAGCCGAATGATGACAGTGCTGACCTTTTGGAGCCTATTGTTTCCCTGAATCTTAGTAATTAGGAGAACTCATGCTCGGGCCTAGGACCAAGGAATCAGGGCAGTCAGTGCCTACTGGTACACAGGATCAGCCTTTAATCGAGCTTTTCAACACAGACTCTTTTGCTGACGATGTTAGCGTTTTCTGGAAAGGAACATATCTGCTCCTCTTCTAGAAAAACAATGAGGAAACGGGGAGAAAATGATTAACACCATCGTCAGTCTAAGTCCCTTTCAGGAACAACTTTGAGCAGCCCTTTAAACAAGCAAAACTCTGTGCTAGACATAGAGAAACCAGCAAGTACAAGGGGAGCACTTTCATCGATGCTTGACATTATGTCACTGACAATAAAACATCAGGCCAACAAACAAGACATTCAAGTGGACCTTCTTAATATCATGACAGAACACATTGTGGGCATAGGTTTGAATCTACAAGCCCTCAATAACCTGATTTAGACAGCCCAAAAGTATAACTATACACAGCAAGTTGTATGCAACTGTGCCATATCAGGGGAAAAGCCCCAGGCCTATTTCTCCATTCTCAATGAGATACTCCAAGAAGTCATGGCCCAAGCCATGAAACTAAGGGAAAGGTTTCAGGTCCTTGAACTGGATGAACTGGCCACCTTAAATGCCAACATAAGTCATGACATGGAGTGCACAGAAGGCACCCCAGGGGTGTGGGGTCACCAACCTCAGTGGCACAATGGAAAAGAGAGCACTAGGAACCCAGTAGTATATCAAATCACCCTCAGACAGGAAATCTTGACACAGAGGAAAAATCCGAGAGCATAATCATAACTTCCAAAATGGAGAGCCTATGCAGCCCAAGTCAGCAAAAACCAAAAGGGAAAAGAAGAAGCAAAGAAAGTCACAGAAAAAGGAAAAAAATATCCACCAATATTTTGAAGAACATAAATATTCAGCCTCTCCAAAGCCAGAAAAGGAAATGAGAACATCCCATTTCCATTGGCCAAAATGCAGGAGCCCATAGCAGAGGAAAGATGCTATGCTATCCTAAGAAGCCCAAGCCAGATTTTAGGGGCAGAAAGAAGAAAGTTAATAAAATATTGCTTCCTTCTTCAAAATGTTCGCTCCTCTAGACAGGCAGTAATCAGCTGGTTAAATGGTAAATGAATTCCATATTGCTGCAGGGGAGTAATGTTTTTAAACGTGTTTTTAAAGGAGTTGGCTAAGACCTAGACTCGGTAATTGATTGAAAAGGAACAATCAGGAAGAAGCGGCTCTTGACTGGACTCTGTGGTATGCACTTTTTTT
The DNA here is from genome assembly GCF_031143425.1 of Pleurodeles waltl. NCBI lineage: Eukaryota > Metazoa > Chordata > Amphibia > Caudata > Salamandridae > Pleurodeles > Pleurodeles waltl. The sequence continues at coordinate 224,391,384 of NC_090443.1, forward strand.
CCACCATCGTCAGATTAATTGGCTTTTTTTTCAGTCCCTTGTACCCAATACTTGCCACGATTTATGCAGCAAACTATCTTAAGCATTCATGGTTTTACCTCTTTATGTTTTTACAATTTTGTATTGTAGGGTTTTACATTAATGATATACAATAAAGATTTGACCAAGCAAATATAACTTGCCACTGTACTATGCACTGTCATATCTCTTATTGCTAATAATATTTTAGATGTTGTAACTGATATGATATATAAGTAAATAGGCAGTGCATGGAGAAGGCACAAGTTATAGTTAATTACAAATTGAAGGTTTGCCTACAACTGAAGAATTTCTAATGTTTGTGTATTTTAAGTCTGGTTTGCATAGAAAGAATAAATAACGTTTTCCTAACTATAACAAAGGTTTAACCTTTGTTTTTTTCATTGAATTTCCATTTTTTTATTTTTAATATATATTTTTTAATTGCAGAGTTTACGGTCATCAAGAGGAGTGTTATTAAAATGGAGTTTGGTACAGTACAGTAGAGGAATGTGTTGTAAAGTACAGAATTGTATAGTATAGTGTCATAGAGTAGAGTAGAGCGGAGTGGAATGTGGTACCGTGGAGTAGCATACAGTGGAATAGTGTATAGTGGAGTGGTGTAGAGTGGAGTGGCATAGAGAGGAGTGCTGTACAGTGCAGTGGAGTGGCCTAAAGTGGAGTGGTATAGAGTAGAACAGCATAGAGTGGAGTGTTGTAGAGGGGAAATTAGTGGGTAGAACAGAGTGACATACAGTAGAACAGCATACAATGGAGTGGCAAAGAGTGGAATGGCATAGAGTGTAGTGTAGTACAGTGTCATAGAATATAGTGGAGTAGCACAGAGTGCAGTGGTGTCGTGTGGAGTGGCATACGGTGAGTGTGGTGCAGTGTAGTAACAAACAGTAAAATAGCATAGAATGGGGTGTCGTAGAGTGGAGTGGCATAGAGTGAATACTGGATCCTGATGTGCCATACAGTGGAGTGTTATAGAGTGTAGTGGTTTATAGTGGAGTAGCATATATTGGAGTGGCATACAATGGAGTTGCATAGGGTGGAACAGAGTGTAGTGTAGTGGCAAAAGTGGAGTTGTGTACGGTGAAATAGCATAGAGTGGAGTAGCTTTGTTGAGGGTACAGTAGCACATCCAAGAGCTTGATTACAGTAAGATGCTGTTGCTTGCAACATTCAGACTTATTTGGGTATATTCATTACATCCTTGAATATCAAGTTTGTAATAACCAATGCTTGTTAAATGTTTAATTTATTATAACCAATGCTTGTTGATTATGCACAATGTATTCCACCTACTCGTACTGTAGCTGCCAAAACGTGCTGTTCACAATATGGGTGGTCATTATGAACACGGCGGTAACAAACGCAGTGTTCATGCTGGCGGTCAAAACACTGACCGGCAGCGACCACCGAATCCCGCCGGCCAAATTATGAACATTTCTGTGGGCTGACGGGTGGAAACATTGTTTCTGCCTGCCGGCTCACAGAAAGGCCTGGCCGGGTCATTGACGGCGGCTCCGCATGGACCCACCGTCAGTGCCTCTGTGCGGCAGGTGCAGTTGCACCCGTCGCACAGATCACTGCCCGAAAATTGGGCAGTGACCTGCGTGACGGGGCACTGCACCATATTGCATGGGCAGTGCAGGGGCACCCCCTCCGCCAGCCTTTCCTTGCCGGGTGAACCCGCCAGGAAAATGCTGGTGGAAATGGGAATATTATCCGCAGGGTAGCGCAGCTAACCTGGCGGATAGTGTTTCCACTCACCGCCAGGCTGTCTGATGGCGGAGGCATGGCGGTGGGTGAGGGCTGCCGATGGCGGCCTTTACCATGTTCAGAATATGGCAGGTTGGCCCGCCATGCCGGCTGGCAGTTTCAGCCGCCAATGCCGGCATGGCGGGCCAACTTGCCATGTTCGTAATGAGAGCCATGATCTGTATTGAATATGTGCCACAATCAGGAGGATAATTGCTCATTTCCTTAACAAGCAACCAACTGCCTTTCTACCTTCTCCAACTGTAGCTGCCAAAACATGTGCTCTTCACAATGTGATCTGTATTGAACATGTGACACAATCAGAAGGATAATTGCTCATTTCTTCAACAAGCAATCAAATGCCAAAAAGCACAAGTGCACATTTTATTATTTAAGGATGCTTGTGAGTCAGAGGCCTTGCTTGGCCTTTTATCTATTACTCTGCTCACCTTTTTCCAGTCAAGTCAAGTTCCTTGCTCTCCAGCCTGCCTCCAAACGAGTTCCAGCATTTCTCATCCTCCGGACAGCCTCCAGTCGAATTCCCACGATCCTCGCCCTCCAGTCTGCTTACTGCGGAGTCCTATCCTGTTCGGTCTTTTGCTGACAATCCTGTATTTCCCGTAAAAGAGAGAAAATAAGAAAGGTGAAAAAACCCAGTTTGGGTTCTTCTGAAATTTTCAAGAAAGTAACTTCCTTTCAAGGTCAAGAAAGATTAATCGCTTAAATGAATCAAAACAGAGCTCCGTCTTTTTAATAATTTATGACACTAAGAACTAGCACGATTTATCATTTTGGTGGGAATCCAAGATAGCGTTAAACAGACGATAAGAAAATACGTATTTCCTTGTTAGAAATGGGGTCTTTGGTTGGCAGTCAGGTTACCCCCTGTCCAAGCAAGGACCCTCACTCTAGTCAGGGTAAGTCACACACAATCCAAATTATCCTGTGCCCACCCTCTGGCAGCTTGGCACTGAGCAGTCAGGCTTAACTTAGAAGGCAATGTGTAAAGTATTTGTGCAATAAATCATACAATAACACAATATAGCACCAGAAAAATACACCACACAGTGTTTAGAAAAATATATAATATTTATCTGGATATATGCAGGTCAAAACGATAAAAGATGCAATATGAATTTGTAGAGATATCACTGAAAAATGATATAAAGTGTCCTGAGTCTTTAAAAAGCAAACAAAGTCTCTTTCAAGCACAAAGTACCTGGTTTGGAGTGGAAAATCTCTGCAGAGGGCCACAGAGGAGGAGATGCGTGTAAAAATGGTGTGTGCATCGGTTTCGCCCCTTCACACACGGACTCGCGTCGTTATTTTTCATGTGGGGAAGTTGTGCGTCATTTTCCGGCACGCGGACAGTCTCCTTCTGTGGGTCGCGGGATTACCAGATGTCCTGGGATCTGTGCGTGGAATCCTGGGCTTGTTATCCGGCTGCGCGTCGTTCCGGGGGGCTGTGCGTGGAATCTTCTCCCACACGGCAGGCGTCGCATCGATTTCCTCTCTGGAAGTCGGGTGGCGTTGTCCAGACGGGCCGTGCGTCGATCTTTTCGAAGTTCCGGTCCACCGCAGGCGTCGCGTCGATCTTTTCCTTGCGGGGTCGAGCAGCGTCTTTCCGGATCGGCGTGCAGTGAATTTTTCACCGCGGAGCAAGCTGTGCGTTTAATTTTTCACCACACAAGGAGTCCAGTTGAAAAAGAGAAGTCTTTTTGGTCCTGAGACTTCAGGGAACAGGAGGCAAGCTCAATCCAAGCCCTTGGAGAGCACTTCTGCAGCAAGCCAAGAGTTGAGCAAGGCAGCAGGCCAACAGCAAGGCAGCAGTCCTTTTTTAGAAAGCAGTCAGGTGAGTCCTTTGAGCAGCCAGATAGTTCTTCTTGGCAGGATGCAGGTTCTGGTTCAGGTTTCTTCTCCAGCAAGTGTCTGAGGTGGTAGGGCAGAGGCCCTGTTTTATACCCAAATGTGCCTTTGAAGTGGGGGAGACGTCAAAGAGTGGCTTAGAAGTGCACCAGATCCCCTTTCAGTTCAATCCTGTCTGCCAGGGTCCCAGTAGGGGGTGTGGCAGTCCTTTGTATCAGAGCAGGCCCTCCACCCTCCCAGCCCAGGAAGACCCATTCAAAATGCAGATGTATGCAAGTGAGGCTTGGGGTGTGTCTGAGTGAATGCACAAGGAGCTGTCAACTAAACCCAGTCAGACGTGGATTGTAAGGCACAGAAAGATTTAAGTGCAAAGAAATGCTCACTTTCTAAAAGTGACATTTCTAGAATAGTAATATTAAATCCAACTTCACCAGTCAGCTGGATTTTGATTTACCATTCTGGCCATACTAAATATGACCTATTGCTCCTTTCAGATCAGCAGCTACCACTTCAATAATGTATGAGGGCAGCCCCAATGTTAGCCTATGAAGGGAGCAGGCCTCACAGTAGAGTAAAAACGAATTTAGGAGTTTTACACTACCAGGACATGTAAACTACACAGGTACATGTCCTGCCTTTTACCCACACAGCACCCTGCTCTAGGGGTTACCTATGGCACACATTAGAGGTGAAGGAAAAAGGGGAGTTTTAGGCTTGGCAAGTACTTTTAAATGCCAAGTCGAATTGGCAGTGAAACTACACACACAGGCCTTGCAATGGCAGGCCTGGGACAAGGTAAAGGGGCTACTTGAGTGGGTGGCACAACCAGTGCTGCAGGCCCACTAGTAGCATTTAATCTACAGGCCCTAGGCACATACAGTGCACCTTACTAGGGACTTATAAGTAGATTAAATAGTTCAATTGGGTATGATCCAAAGTTACCATGTTTATAGGGAGAGAGCATATGCACTTTAGCAATGGTTAGCAGTGGTAAAGTGCGCAGAGTCTAAAAGCCAGCAAAAAGTCCAAAAAGTGGAGGGAGGCAGGCAAAAAGTTAGGGGTGACCACCCTAAGGCATGTCAGGTCTAACATTCCTGTAACAAGCTTTCCCAGGAGAATTAGGAGATTGGAAATAGAGCAAGTTTATCAGAACTATTATTGGTAAAAGATTATGCCAGAAGGCAAAAGGCTCTTTAGACAAGGACTGAGCTCACACAGGAAGTCTGAACCATTGACTCTCCAGTTTTGTTGCTATGCACATTTTGTCTAGTTTGCACTGCAAAGTAGAACATGTCTTTTTGGGCTAATCACGTTTCCACTGAGAACTATTGAATTGTACCAATATGCACTTGGGGTTCTGTTGTACTTTTTATTGTTGTGATCTACTATTTTCCCTTACTATCTGCTAGGCCTCATGTTCGTTGTTATTTACCACATTATTTTCCCCAGGTTCATTGGAATATTTCACACTTCCATGTGGGACATTTACCTTTCTGGAACGCTCTTGGCTTCCTGTAGAAACACCCCTTCTGAACTAGCATTGTAGCTTAGGCTCAAACCTGTTCCCTACATGCACACACCTTCCAGTGTTCCAGGCCTGAGCAAGTCTCTTCCCTGCACTCATCTCCTGAGTTGTTTGGATTTTCCAGCATTCTAGTCTTCTGAGCTTTTCTAATGATTCTGCGATTCTGGTATCTGCAACACTTCCAGTGTCTTCCTACTTGAGCTACAATTCCACCTCTTCTTGAACTTCTTACATCGAGCCCTCTACTGCATTTGGATCCCAGTTCCAATACAATCAAGACTAAATACATTACTTTGAGGTTAGTGTGCACTAATCTATAGACAAGCAATAGTTTCAAGACTTGTTCCTTGAAGGTGGTAGCACGTTTTATATTTTGAACATTGTTGAAGTATTGACCTCTCCCTTGAGGCCCATCATTCTGGACTCTTTCATTGTAGTGATCAAAACTTTTTTATACCAGAATTGCCATTGTGTTCCTTGCCATGTTGTATCTAGTACTTTGAGACAAGTTCTTAGAGACTGAGGTTGTAATTGCATAGAATCAGAATCCTCTATGTTCTGGAGTCCTGGAAGATCACCAGTTTATCCTTAAAACAAGTTCTGCCGTCGGGGAGTTGATGAGGTTCCACAGTTCGATGGCGTGCCTGTGGACGGATCGGGTGTTGACCAGGATGCAGTGGAGATTGCTTCCGGGGGAGTCGTTCTTGACGGGAGCGGTGTTGGTCCGTAGGCAGGTGAAGTGACAGTTGCTGCAGGTGAAGGGTCCGTGGCCTATTGGAAGTGGGACCGCCACATTTACCCTGGCGGTCAGAGGACCACCAGGGTCATAATGTCCCTCTTTGTCTCCTGAGTTAAGCCTTGTCGCTCATTGCCAAGCTACCAACAGTTGAGTGGGAGTTAATTTATTGAGACCTAATGAAGCTAGTGGGGGTTAGAGACCTATTGCTAAGTGTAGGTACTTAGGCTCACATTTTAAACATACAAAACCATAGAAATTGATCTGTTATAGTTAGAGTTATCTCAAGCAACTATAACTTGTTTCCCTAAGGTAATTATAACTCGCACCCCTGCAATGCACAGTTATTTCATACAAAATGTTACAGCAAATTTACATTGATATTATCAGTGTTGTTATCAAGGATGTCATGAGTGTTATAATTTGTAATTAGCAATCCATGGCGAGGGCGCAAGTTGTAGATACTTTATGGCACAAGTTATGTTTTTTATATGGCCAATCCTAGCTGCCATCCTCTATAACCACACAAACTTGAGCTGCTCGCGGCCTTCGGTCATGCACAACAGGGGTTGTCTGCAGGGTCTAGCTTGCTGCCAGTCTCTGCAGCCACCCTCTAAACCAACCAAACCCTGCAAGGCTCCCCTCACCAGGCCGATCTCGGCCCAGGGGATCCAATCCCTTAGGACCCGCCCCAGACATTTAATTTTTTTGGGGGTGTGGGTGCGGCCCCCCTCCCCAGGCAGATCTCCAGTCTGAGGACCACATCCCTCAGGGCCCAGCCTAATTATTACTTTTTCTTTGGGGAGGGGGCCTGTGGACCCCTTCCCAGGCCGATCTTTACCCTGGGACACCATCCCTCGGAGCCCAGCCTTATTATAAATGTTTTTGGAGAGGGGCCACATGGCCCCCCTTCCCAGGTCGATCTCTGCCCTGGTGACCCCATCCTGCGGGGCACAGCCTAATTATGAATTTTTGGGGGGAGAAGGCTGTGTGGCTCTCTTCTTCAGGGACTTTGTTGGCCCTGGGGACTCCATCTCACAGGGCCCAGCCTGCACATTATCTTATTTTGAGGAGTGGTGCTGTGGGGCCCCCTACCCTACGCCAATCTCGGCTCTGGGGACCACATCCCTCAGGACCTGGCCTAATTATTTAATTATTTTTTTGGGAGGGAGCCATGTGGCCCCCCTCCCGGGGCTGATCTTGGCCATGGGACCCCATCCCCAGGTCCTGGCCAAGTGGCCTGGTCCCCGCTGGGCACCCAGTCACAATGTTGGGGAAGATGGGGGGAGCCTGAAGGCCTGCACTGTACCAGCTGCCTCCCCACCTCCTATGGGAGCCAGCATTCCTGTCACTGAGAAGGAATTGCTAAAGCAACTCCCTCTCTGTGAGAGCAGTTTCCTCTGTGTGCCTGCCTGCATCTCTGCAGGCAGCCACAGGGGAAGCCCCTGCTCTGATGAAGGGAGAGCTGTTTTCTGTGAAGTGGGGGCAGCTGTAAAACTGCAGCCAAGTCACAGAAAACAGCTGTGTCCCGGGGGTGGGCACCCTGGGACATAGCAGGAGCCTGCTTTGGGGGGTTGGGACCCCCAGAGCCATCAGTGGATCCTTGAGGGGGGCTGTGCCACCCCCCTTTAACATATAATAGCCCCGGGGAGGTAGTGGTGGGGCTGCAGTGGGTTAAAAATGGCCCCCCTTTCTATTTTTTAACAGTTTGCCCAGGTGGATGGTGGTCCCTGGGGGTGCGGAGGGGCTACACCACACCCGCACCAAATTTACTGTATGTCCTGGGGAGGTGGTGGTCCCCGGGGCTGCAGGAGTCCATGTGGCCCCCAGCACACAATTTGCAGAATGCCACAGGAAGGTGGTGGTCCCCAGGGCTGAGGTGGGCCGCATTGCCCCCACAAACATAATTTGCAGAATGCCCTGGGATGGTGGTGGTCCCCTGGGTGTGGGGGCGCCCCCCGTATATATAAATCAATGCACCCGGGACTTGGCCCACCTGGGAGCTCTATAGAAAACAAGCGCAGGTTTGTTTTTTTCAAAGTTCGCTGGATTTGCAGATCCACTGCAAATTGTGCCAAGTTAAAAAAACAAAATGCTTTTTCAGCTCTTGGGGGGGCAGAACTAAGGGGTCAGGGTGACTCTACTCTGTCCCTTTGTTTTTTATTCTCTCACCTCTCCGGAATCCACTCTTTCAATTATTTTGCTTTCACCTATCAATCCATTTACCCACATATTGTTCGTTACCATGCACCTATTCCTCAGCCAGGAATCGGCTTTTACCTAACCACCCTTCACCCACTGAGGTATCCTTTCACTCCTTTCAACCCTTTCATCCATCCTTTCACCCACATATGCATTTCCTATCAATCCACTGCACATCCTTTCCTTTCACCCAGACATCCTTACTCGGTTGAAGCTAAGTCCCCAGAAGGCTGCCAACACTCGTCATTATTCGCAAATACATCGTCAATATCCACATCCCTAGATATACAAATTGATTTTTCCCTTTAATAACTAAAAAACTGCTGAATGGATTTGCACCCAATAAGTGAAGGCTTAATCTGCAAACCAAAAGCTATTTTTCTGTCAAATTTTTGTATAATTCCATCCAGAGGTTTGGGCTCTAGTCATGTCTAAAATTCCTATGGGACTCAACATGGGAAACGCAACTTTTCCCCCCCCCCTTATTCTCGACTCCCTCTTGATGGCTCATCCTCAAATTTTCTATGCTCAACAAGAATCACTGGGACACTTTTGTTGGAAAGCTTCGGGAAGATATGTCAAACTGTGCCTAAGATATAGGCAAGTAAAAAAATGCTTTTTCTATGGGAACATGGTACTAGCTATAACTACATAATGGAGACCAGCACTATGGATTCTCTCTCACTCTCTCTCTCTCTATATATATATATATATATATATATATATATATATATATATATATAATAATCAGCATTTATAGTTAGAGTTATTTTAAGAAACTATAATTCGTGCCCTAAGGTAACTATAACTTGTGCCTTCATAATGCATCGCTAAATACCCCACATACTGCAACACTCATGACATCTTTGATAACATAATTGATAATAAATTTTAAACTGTGCATGGCAGGGTGTGTGTTATAGTTACCTTAGGGCAGCTGTGGTTCAAGGGTACCTGCGTTGCTGACATGACATTGTTGTTTTTGTGGAGGAAAGAGCACCTTACTACACAAAAATAATCCTCTGAAGCATTTTCCTTTTTAAAATGCAGCACACATAAAAAGAGGGAAAATAAAGATATTTCTCCTTGTTATGCCTCTCCTGCAAAGGCATAACATTGTGATACATTCCCAGGTCTACCAGTGTTCGTAAATCTGATAATGCAAGAAATCAATGGGTGGATGCATGGGACACCCACACTCCACCCATGGAACTCCTGCCTGGGACAGAGTAATGGAGCGCAGTGATATGCACTGCGTTGAGTTGAATGAATGCTTACTTTATGCATAACCTACCATCCTTTATAAAAGACAATAAGGATATATATTTTTTAATTGCAAAATATTGATTGGCAATCTGACTACATCCTAGCCACTATTGATGTCGTAAGCCTCTACACCTCTATTCGACATCAAGCTGGAATAGAAGCAGTAAAAAGTTGTCTTTCTACAAGATTGGCCCAATATACAGAACGCAATAAAATCATAATTGAGTTGCTCTTGTTCTGTCTTCAGAATAACTTTTTTCTTTTTGATGGTCAATTTTACCTTCAACTCCAAGGACAGCGATGGGAGCCAAGTTTGCTCCACCATATGCATGTATACTCATGGGAGCCATAGAAAGATTTAGGGCCATATTTATACTTTTTGACGCAAAACTGCGCTAACGCAGTTTTGCGCCCAAAAAATTTGCGCTGGCTAACGCCATTCTGAAGCGCCATGCGGGTGCCGTATTTTTCAATGACGTTAGCCGGCGTTAGCCGCCGGCGCTGTATGGTGTTCGTTAAAAAAAACGACCTACACCAAGCAGCGCCGGCGTAGGGGGAAAATGGCGTATGGGCGTCCACAAATGGTGCAAGTCAGGCTGAGGCAAAAAAATCGCCACAACCCGATTTGCGCCATTTTTTTACAACGCCCATCCCCCATTGAAATGACTCCTGTCTTAGCAAAGACAGGAGTCATGCCCCCTTGCCCAATGGCCATGCCCAGGGGACTTCTGTCCCCTGGGCATGGTCATTGGGCATAGTGGCATGTAGGGGGGCACAAATCAGGCCCCCCTATGCCACAAAAATAAAAATAAAAATACTTACCTGGACTTACCTTAATGTCCCTGGGGTGGGTCCCTCCATCCTTGGGTGTCCTCCTGTGGTGGGCAAGGGTGGCAGTGGGTGTCCCTGGGGGCAGGGGAGGGCACCTCTGGGCTCATTCTGAGCCCCCAGGTCCCTTAACGCCTGCCCTGACCCAGGCGTCATTTTTGCCCGGGAGTATAAATAAGACGCATATGCATCGGAGTCATTTTTTAAGACGGGAACGCCTACCTTGCATATCATTAACGCAAGGAAGGTGTTCATGCAAAAAAATGACGCTAACTCCATGAACTTTGGCGCTAGACGCGTCTAACGCCAAAGTATAAATATGGAGTTAGTTTTGCGTCGAATTTGCGTCGAAAAAAACGACGCAAATTCGGCACAAACGGAGTATAAATATGCCCCTTAAGGTTTTGGCTCTGGAATGATCAATTTGAAAAATGTTCCCAGCATACTATTTTTTAGGGACGATATATAGACGGCATTTTACTATTTTGGCAAGGTCAAGAATCAGTACTTTTCCTGGAATCTCTCACACATAACCGATGGAATATTGACATAACCTACAAATTTTTTAGAACAACAATTGAGTACTTAGACTTAACTCTATACATCAAGAATGATCAATTACAAACTCGCCTTCATAGAAAGAAGACTGCAGCAAACTCAATTTCACATGTTTCCAGCTGCCATCCATCTAGCATCATCCATAATATCCCAGCAGGAGAGTTCAGGAGGCAAGATTGAACTGCAGCGACATGGCTGATTATGAGGAAGTTGCTTCGGAAATCATCCAAGGTTATTCTATTAGAGGCTATAATACTATGAACTTAAATAAACTCAAGGAACAATACGCTAAATCAGACCGCAACATGATGCTCAACAAATCTAGAATTATTGAAAAGAATCCGGTGATTCGTTTTATTATTGACTACCATAATGGACATCACCTGATTCGGAAAACACTTCATAAACACTGGTACTTGCTTCCTAATAGTCCTTCTATTAATCAACTTCTTCCATCCTATCCCCAAATGGGTTTCAGAAGAGCCTTAAACCTCAAGGATAAACTCTGTTCCTCATTTGATGGCATTCCCAAACAAAGTACGCTACCAGGACCTCAGGGCTTTTATAGCTGCACTAAGTGCTCAATTTGAAAACTTGGCCTTTCGAAATCTAAATCTGTTATGATCAATGACCAAGAGTTTATGATCAGAGATTTCATCAACTGTGATAGTAATAATATTGTCTACATCATTATTTGTCCTTGCAAAAAAGCCTACATTGAAAGTACAATTCGGCCTCTGAAGATTCGAATACAAGAACACTATCGCAAAATACAAAAAAATGATATTAAATTTCCTCTGGTGGATCACTTTCTTGAACATCATCCTAATGATCGCACATTTACCTTCTGTGGCCTCAAACAATTGAAACCACATCCCAGAAGGGGTAACCTGGAATTTCAATTACGCCAAAATGAAAGTCGCCTCATAATCCAATATGATACAGTATGGAGAGGTTTGAACAAAGACTCGGAATGACACTTTTGGTTGTATTAATTATAAAATAAGACTTATGTCTAGATAATATCTACTATATTTTTTTGGCAATTACATCGACATCATTGTTATATAATAGTTATATGCATTACTATAGTTCTTCTACTTAAATCAGAACTATTTAACAATTCTGAATATTGCTAAAACGTTGTTTCAACCCCTTATGCCTTTCTTCTTAACACGAGTCAATCAGATCAAAATGTTCTCTCTACAGAGGCACCGTATTAATTCATTTTATGTTATCTTTGGTAATTTTTCCTCAATTAGTTTTCCCTAGCTTCCTTTTACTTGGGCTGAAGATCTCTCACTTAATCTCTTTTCCTTTTATTTATCTCTGTCCAGGGGTACTATCCCCTGTTATTTTAGCCTTTTTCTTATTTTTCTTATTTTCATTGTTTTTTTAGCCTTATTTCTTATTTTCATTATTTTTGATCTTTACATATACTCTCTCACTTATTCCTTTTCTGTTGTTTCTTTATTTTTCGATTTTCGGGTCCTCAGGCCCGTTCCAACATGGCGCCCGCTGCTTTCAAACATCCCTAACATGACGGTGCCAAAAAGTAAGGTAGGACTAAGTAGGTTCAGAAATAGGTTACATTTAAACGCGTATACCCGATATGTAACTTTACCAAAATGGCATCGACTAAGATGCTCGATCGGCAAACTGCTGCCGGCTCTTTCATAAATCATACTCTTCCTCTGTATTCGGGTAAGTTCTATTACCCTTTTACAGGGTCAGTGTAATATTGAACAATGTAGAAGGTATTTTTCGGACCTCAAACTTTTCATTTGTTTTCTGATTTATTTAATCAGAGAAATTGTACATCATCGAACAAAGAGGCTCTATATCTCTGTCTAACTATCCCGTTATGTACAATTTCATTAATAGCCCCCCTACTATCGCTATATCATTATGGTGGTTATTACAACCCTGGCGGTCGGTGTTAAAGCGGCTGTAAAACCGCCAACAGGCTGGCGGTAAAAAACATGGAATCACGACTGTGGCGGAAACCGCCAACATAGACAGCCACTTTAACACTCTGACCGCCATGGCGGTACAAACAAACACTGCGGCGGTAACCGCCAACAGACAGACGGAGGACAATGTACCGCCCACAGTATAACAACAGGCCAATCCGCCACCTTTTCCGGGGCGGATTCACTGCGAACACAAACACGGCGGAAACAGGACTTGGAAGGGAAAACGCTCACCTCTGACCACCCCACGAGGAATCTGGACACCATGGAACCAGAACTCCAGACACTCCCTGCCTTTGTCTTCCTGCTCCTCTACCAGGAGCACGAACGCCAGCGGCAAAGACCACAGTGAGTACTGCACCTACGACACAGAGGGAGGGAAAAGAGAGTGACACACACATGCAACACCCCCACCCCAACCCTCACCCACTACCACACACACACTAATACATCATGATACATTACAGTTACACCCCCGAACCCCCCTGGAAGAATGCAAAGGCAAAAGGAAATGAGTTGAACGTTTGTAATCTATTAAAATCCAGTACTCAAATATATATATACACTATAAACAAATATATACACCAAGAATACAAGTCCAGGTATTGCACCTTTAAAATCTGTGGACCACTGGGCCCAAAATGCATGGGTAAGGCCCACACTCAATACCCGAGAAAACCCTGCAGGGGCATCAGATCGAAATACAACAGGCACCTCAGGGGGAAGGGGGGCACTTCAGCCGGATGAGTGCACAACGCCAGATTCACGAGGGGGCTCCATGCCCAATGCTGTATCCTGGGGAGTGCAAAGCCACAGTCTCTCAAGTCTTTTCAGTGGGTGGTTTGCCCACTGCTTTATCCTGGGGAGTGCAAAGCCACAGTCTCACAAGTTTCTCCAGTGGGTGGTTTGCCCACTGCTTTATCCTGGGGAGTGCAAAGCCACAGTCTTACAAGTCTCTCCAGTGGGTGGTTTGCCCACTGCATTATCCTGGGGAGTGCAAAGCCACAGTATCACAAATCTCTCCAGTGGGTGGTTTGCCCACTGCTGTATCCTATGGAGTGCAAAGCCACAGGCTCTCAAGTCTCTCAAGTGGGTGCTCTGCCCACTGCTTGGTCCTGGGGAGTGCAAACTCACAGTCTCTCAAGTGGGTGGTTTGCCCACTGCTTGCTCCTGGGGAGTGCAATGACACAGTCTCTCAAGTGGGTGACATGTTCCACTGGTTCTGGAGGGGGCTTAGTGCCCAGTGTGCTTCATCTTGCCAAGGAAAGTGATAATGGATGCATAGCTCCACTGGTTCTGGAGGGGGCCTTGTGCCCAGTCAGCTTCATCCTGACAAGAAAAGTGATAGTGGATGCATATCTCCACTGGTTCTGGAGGGGGAATTGTGCCCAGTCTGCTTCATCCTGCTAAGGAAGGTGATAGTGGATGCAGATCTCCACTGGTTCTGGAGGGGGCCTTGTGCCCAGTGAAGCTGCACCTAGGGTATGGCAGTTGCCATTCCCTCACCTGGGTGTCTGAGGTACGAGATGTGCAGGGAAAAGGTGGCATGATACACCATGGAGGCAGAGCCAGACTCCATCCTGCGGTGACTAAGGCTGCAAACTGCTGGTAGTGCTGGTGCTGGTGGTGGTGCTTCAAGTGGTGGGTGGAGGGTCCAGGCTGCCTCTTGCATCCCTGGACGGCAGCCCACTGGGATGCTGCTGATAACAGATGTAGTGGCAACAACTGGGCATGTGGCGGTGCAGATGGCGGTGCAGGTGGTGGTGCTTGCTGCGGTGTCTGCAGCGGAGATGCTGGGGGTGCTGGCCGTGGAGCAGGTGCTGGTAGTAGTGGAGGGAGACACCAGGCCATCTCCTGCAGCCTTGGATGGCTGCCCACTGGGGATGGTGCTGCTGACTGTTGTTGTGGCAGCGGCGGTGCAGGTGGCAGTGCTGTGGGCGGTGCAGGTGGCGGGCAGATGGTGGTGCAGGTGGCAGTGCCTGCGGCTGTGCTTTCCGCGCTACAGGTTACTGGGCTGTCAGTACTGATGGTGGGCACAAGTCCCTCACCTAGAGGCTCCGAGGCCTGAAGTGCCTTGCCTTGGGTTTTCTTGCCCTTCCCCACGTTGGCAGACGCTACTGGGACCTTGGCACTGGCAGATGCAGTTTTGGAGGAGGTCTTGCTGGGTGGGTTGTGCTTCTTGGCCGTGCTGCCTGCTGGCACCTTCTTCACCTTGGCAGGTGGTGGAATGTGTTGGTCCTTTGCAGGGGTCGGTGGCATACTGGCAGCCCTGACGGAGGCCCCCTTTGATTCCCTAGGACTTGCAGGTACCACAGCAGACACCGACTTGGTGGCTGAGGTGCTGGCCTAGGATCTTGACACCCTGGCCCGAGGGGAAGGATGGGGGAGAGGAGGTGTAGGGAAGAGGTCAAAGTTTGCAGGGAAAAGTTTTTTTAGACATACTGGGACGGGAAGATGGAGAGGGTTTGGGATTGAAGGAAGTGGTCGTGGTTGTAGGAGGTGTCTTTCTGCTGAGTTTGGGTGAAGGTGCATGGGCTGGAAGCTGTTGTGAGGTGGATGGCTGTTGGATGGGTGGGTGCTTGCATTTGTGTACTTTGGGAGGAGGGGGTCACAGACACACTGGGAGAGGACACAGGGGACGTGTGCATGGTTGTGGGGGTGGTGACTGCTCGTGAGGGGAGTGTTGTTATAGGCGTGCTGGTGATGGACGTAGTGGATAAGGGTGTAGTGCATGCAGGTGTGAGTGGAGACAATACTGGGAGGGGGTGGACGAGGAGGAGGAGAGGGACACAGTGGAGGCAGTGGATGTTGGTGTGTCTGCATGGGGATGGTGCTTGTGTGAGTTCCTGTGTGATGAAGTGTGGTGCTTGTGTTTGCCTGAGCCACTTCTGTGTGTTGATTTGGGTGATTGTTGGTCTGAAGGTGTGCATGGGATAGGATGGAGTTGAGGGGATTGGGACTGGGTAGGGGAAGGTGGAGGGGGGAGGCTGGAGACAGGGACAATGGCTGCCATCAGTGCTGAGGCCAGAGCCTGAAATGCTCTCTGTTGGGCAGCCACGCCAGAATGAATGCCCTCCAGGTATGCATTTGTTTGTTGCATTCAGAATGGTTGACTGCCCAACAGTGAGGGATCTCAGGAGGTCAGTAGCCTCCTCACTGAGGGCAGTAGGGCTAACTGGGGCAGGGCCTGAGGTGCCTGGGGTGAAGTAGATGCCCACCCTCCTGGGGGAGCGGGCACGAGAAACATGCTGGAGGGCTACTGGGAGGATGGGGCTGGTAGAGGGGCCAGCGGCTGTACCTGTTGTTGGGGTGGGCACAGAGGTGTTTGCCACCGCCAGGGAGCTTCCATCGGAGGAGGAGTCGCTGTCACTGGTCTCCCCTCCTGTCCCTGTCGTGGTGCTCCCCTCACCGTCTGTCCCCCTGGTGCCTTCACCCTCGGTGGATTCGCCCTCATGGGCCATGTGGGATGCAGCTCCCTCCGTCGCCGGTGCCTCTGCTCCTCTGCCAGATGATACTAATGCACACAATGACAGGGTGACAAAACAAAAAGGAGGGAGGAGACAGAGGGTACACTTGGTCAATGCCAGCAACACCACTACTGTTTGCGTACACAACACAAAGGGAGTTGCCCTATGCACTAGACCATGGCTAACCATTCACTAAGGTAGTCACAAGCCCATGGGGTACAATGCCTAACACCAGCATCTGCAGACCTGACACCCACAGGACCCTGCCCAGTAGCATATGCCCACTTACACCATTCGGTATGGAGTGCTTTGGAACCTGCACACAAGGGACCTACCCTACCATGATCGCCTTGACCTAGGGGCACCCACAGCCCACATTCCCCAACTGAGCTAGCTCCTAAAGCACGCAAAGTCAGGATTCAGAATCTGTACTCACCCCCTTGTGGCTGCTGTGATGCCCTCAAGTGCCCATCCAACTCCGGATAGGCTATCGCCAGGATGCGGAACATCAGGGGGTCATGGCGCAACTGGCACCCCTTCCACGTTGGGAGGCCAGCCCCAGCTGGGCCTCCAATGTTTTCCTGGTCCAGTGGAGCAGGTCCTCCCATCTCTTGTGGCAGTGGGTGCTCCACCTGTGATAGACCCCCAGGGTCTTCACCTCCTTGGCGATGGAACACCAAATACCCTTTTTCTGGTGGGCGCTGACCTAGAGGGAAAATACAGCAGAAAAGGAAATTACTCACCTGTCCGGACCAGCATACTCATTGCCCCCAGTTCCCACCCATGCCCTGATGCACATACACTGACCACCTCTCATGCAGCCCTCAGGCCAGGATGCATCAGCAACCCCTACCATGTGGCTTACATCCACACCACTCTAAACATGCATTGCCCACACATCATGCTCACAGTGTACTCACCTGTTTGTCTGGAGGACCGTAAAGTAACGTGTACTGGGGTAGGACCCCATCCACCAGTTTCTCCAACTCCTCCGCAGTAAAGGCAGGGGCCCTTTCCCCAGACACTAATCATTTCCAGACTCAGGTCACAGCAGCACTTGCAGTGTTGGTCCTCTCCTGTTGACGGTCAGGTAGCAAGTGAGTGAATAGTTAGAAAATGGTGGTGACATCCGCAGCGCTGCATACTGTCCCCGCCGGCATACATCGCCATTGGCTCCTGGAACCCATAGGGCCCAATGATAACCAATGCGAAGTTGCGCTGCGGTCATCTACCGCCTACCACGCCAGCACACTCACCTCATTTCCACTTGTCCCTCCTCACAGGTCAGGCAGCCGCCATTTCAGGGCGGTACATGGCACAGCACCTAACTGCGTCACAGCAGACATTGGCCCATCAACTGACTCTCGACTTCACATACTGCCTGTGTGACCTAAATTCTGCAACAGTTATGCATTCTATGTGGAAATATGACCTTCTGCTCACCGTTCTCCTCCATAGGCTACAGCCGCTGAGGCAGATGATGAGATGGCGGCATCCTCCAGTGTACAAACCCCTGGTGGACCTGTCGACAATGGAGGACAGACAAATTATCATCACATACAGACTTGATCGTGCCACAATTCAAGTACTGTGTGCCCAATTGGACCTAATGTCAGCTATCCGCCAGCTCACAGGAATACCCCATCTAGTGCAGGTTCTGTCAGTGCTGCATTTCCTGGCAAGTGGTTCCTTTCAAACTACAGTGGCCATGGTATCAGGAATGTCTCAGCCAATGTTCTCCAATGTGTTGTCGAGAGTGTTTTCTGCCTTGCTGAAACACATGCACAGCTACATCGTGTTCCCCCAGGCGGATGATTTGGCAACAGTGAAAGCTGACTTCTATGCCCTGGGACATTTCCCCAACATCATTGGTGTCATTGATGGTACACATGTGGCATTTGCTCCCCCCCGGAGAAATGAACAGGTTTACAGGAATAGGAAAAGCTATCACTCAATGAATGTGCAGATAGTGTGTTTGGCGGACCAGTACATCTCCCATGTGAATGTCAAATATCCTGGATCTGTGCATTACGCCTATGCCTTGAGGAATATCAGCATCCCCTATGTGGTGGGCCAACTCCAGAGGCACCGAGTGTGGCTAATAGGTGAACCCAAGGTCCCCACCCACTATAAGTAGGTGTCTGGGTTTGGGGTTGTCCCTAAGGGTTAGTGTGTGTCCAACAGTTGTCCCTTGATATTTACAGGTGACTCTGGTTACCCCAACCTCTCATGGCTACTGACACCAGTGAGGAATGCCAGGACAAGGGCAGAGGAACGTTACAATGAGGCACATGGGCGTACCAGGAGGATTATTGAGAGAACCTTCCGCCTCCTGAAGGCCAGGTTCTGGTGCCACCCCGGACAGGTGGCTCCCTGTACTACTCACCGAAGAAGGTGTGCCAGATCATCGTGGCATGCTGTATGTTGCACAACCCAGGCCTTGAGGCGTCAGGTGCCTTTTCTGCAGGAGGATGAGCTTGGAGATGGTCTTGTGGCAGCGGTGGAGCCTGTGGACAGTGAGGAAGAGGAGGCAGATGAAGAATATGTGGACAACAGAACAAACATTATACATCAGTACTTCCAGTGACACACAAGTATGAGGCTGTAACTTAACTTAACTTTTCAGTAATCTTTTGGACATTGTACATGGCAGCCTCTTACCATCTGTCTATGGACACTGACTCTACCCTTTGGATTCTCTATTCTCAGATCTGTGTGCCCCATTCTGGCTCCTGCTATATATACTGCTGCCAACCAAAGGTCATCCTGTAGTATATTTCACTAAACATATACGTTGCAATGCTTTGATAATGTTGTACTAATACATTTTTCCATTCATGACACTGACTCCAGTATGGAATTTGTTTCATGGGTGTTTATTTTTGTGCCAATAGGTATGGGGGTATGTGCAAGGGGCTGGGGTGATGGTGGAGGGATGTCCACATAGAGTCCAGTCTATTGGTATCACAGGTGCATTGTCCAAGGGGACATAGGAAGTGGAGCAATGGCAGTTCAAGGTGGACAGGGTGACATAATGGGACAGAAGGGTGACAATCAGGAGGGTCTTATTTCCTGGTGGCGGTCTTGGCAATGTTCTCTGTCTTCTGCCTGGATCGCAGGGACCGTTCACGGGTTGGTTCTCCTTCTGCAGGGGGTGGGGTGCTGGTGGCCTGTTGGTCCTGTGGCGGGGCTTCCTGTCTACTAGCACCGGTGGAGGTGGAAGGCTGTTCCTCGGTTTGGCTAGTGTCAGGTGCCCGTTGTTGTGCCACTGCCTCCCTCATGGTCTTGCCCATGTCAGCCAGCACCCCTGCAATGGTGACCAGGATGGTGTATATTTTTGTTAGGTCCTCCCTGATCCCCAGGTACTGTCCCTCCTGCAGCTGTTGGGTCTCCTGTAAATTGGCCAGTACCTGGCCCATGGTCTGGGAAGGGTTGGTACGCTCCCATGATGTTTGAGAGTGCCTCGTGTAGGGTCGGTTCCCTGGGCATGCCCTCCCCCTGTCGCACAGCAGGCCTCTCATTTCGCTGTTGTCCTGAGCCTCTGTCCCCTGGACCGTGTGCCCACTGCCACTGACCCCAGGTCCCTGATCGTTCTGTGTTTGTGGGGTTGCCTGGGGTCCCTGTAGTGGTGGACACACTGCTGATTGATGTGTCCTGGGGACGGTGGCATGGGCCCGCTGGGTGGGTGCTGTGCTGGTGTTTCCTGAGGGGGAAGCTCAGTGGTGGTTTGGGACTGTGGCAGGGTAACCGACTGTCCACTGGTCCCTGATGGGCCAAGTTGGTCATCGTGATCAGAGCTGCTGTCACCACTGTAGGCCTCTTCTGGGGGGACTGGATGTGGCTGGCACCTCCTCTCCGGTGACGTTGGGTAGGGGTCCTGTTGGGAGGAAAATGCATTGTCAATGTATCTGCATGTGCCATCTTGTGCATGGCTGTGTTTCCCTCTATGAATGTGATTCCCCTGTCGGATTGGCCTTGTGTGAGTGGTAATTTTGTTGGCTGGGTGAGTCTCTCTAATGGGCATGCTGGGGTGATGGGTGCCCATGCAGGTCTGTGATGTGATGGGTGTCCATGCACTGGGAGTGCATGCAGAGCTTGGTATTGGGATGGATGGGTTGTGTTAGTGGGGTATATGTGAGTTGGTGGAGTGATGGGGGTGGGGCTACGAGTTTGTGATGGCATGCAGGTGGGGGGGATATAGTAGTAAAGCTGTGACATACCAGAGTCCAGTCCTCCTGCTGCTCCTGCGAGGCCCTCAGGATGCATTATCACCAAGACTTGCTCCTCTCATGTTGTTAGTTGTGGGGGAGAAGGTGGGGGTCCACCGCCAGGCCTCTGTACTGCACTCTGGTGTCTTGAAACCACGGAACACACCTTCCCCTGTAGGTTGTTCCACCTCTTCGTGATGTCATCACTTGTTCTTGGATGCTGTCCCACGGCGTTGACCCTGTCCACGATTCTCTGCCATAGCTCCATCTTCCTTGCAATGGATGTCTGCTGCACCTATGATCCAAATAGCTGTGGCTCTAACTGGATGATTTCGCCCACCACAACCCTTAGTTCCTCCTCTGAAAATCTGGGGTGTCTTTGGGGTGCCACGGATGTGGTGTGAGTGATATGTGTGAGGATGTGTGGGGTGAGGTGTGGGGTGCTGTGTTGTGGTGTGTGCTGTGAGGTGCGTGGATGGTGTATAGTTGATGGTGTTCTGTGGCTCAGATTGAGTGGATGCTCCTGGCTTGTGTCTCTCTCTGTTCGCAATCTTTTTTTTCTCGTAAAGGGTTGTGGGTAATGTGGGTGTGTGTTTTATATTGGATTGGGTGTGTGGGTGTGGTGTGTGTATGTGTGTCAGGTGTGTGTAGTTTGAATTGTCCGATGTGGTGTCGTTTTGTAAGTGTATGTGTATTTAGAGCGTGGCAGTGTGTACCGCTAATGGTTTATCGCGGTTGAAAGACCTCTGCATTGATTCGTGGGTCGTGATACTGTGGGCGTATTCCTGTTGGCGTAACTGTGTGGGTTTTGCTATCGCCAGTTTTTCACTGACCTTTGGTCTGGTGGACTTGTGTGGGTGTCTGTATAGTGGCAGATTTCTACATGTGGGTCATAATACCCGTAGAGGATTACTGCCACGGTCACGGTATGTTGGCGGCCGTCAGCGTGGCGGTAATCAGCTTCTACCGCCATGGTTGTAATGAGGGCCTTCGTTCTTTTTTCAATCAGCATCTTCTTTCAGCAGCCAAAGCTGGGCAATTGCAGACCATGCGCATCAGGTTTTCTACTGCCAGATGACATAGGTGGCACTAATGGGTGTCTGTTAGACACCCCTTCTTCCATTTTTGCATGACTTCTAGCGTTGGGACTTCACCCAGCCGTAGCTTTAGAAAGCGTTGTTTAATTTTTCTTGAATAGGGGGCAGCCATAAGTGATGATTCTTTGAGAGTTTTATATGAATTGAGAATCAACTAACCATGCGACCTTTTAGCCAGAACTTCCCTGTCTTCTAACCAGATTTATAATTTACTTGATTTATTCACTGTTTTGTTGAAAGCCAGGGTGGGAAGCGACTGATCCCATACATCACCTGAGTTCAAAAGAATTATGCTTTTTCCAGATACCTTTTCTAATTGCTATTCCCTCTTTCTAGATTAATTTCCTGCCAAACTAGATTAGCTAATGACCCCTTTGGGGCGCGGCTCAGTTTGTCACAACATTTGATATATGTTGCTGGACGAGCCAACGACTGCTTAACCAACATAAATTCCAGTCTGACCTGGGCTGGGGAGGCACGTCCTGGTAGCCAAAAGACACACTTATATGTCTTTACCAGAAGTTTATCCAGGGGAGCTACCTCCATCCCTCTCATTATTTAAGCCCCAAAGGTGAGGGTTGGAAGTAATTTTGCTCTCATTATGGCTGTCAATGGTTTCAGAGCATGGCCAAGGATTACATTTGCAAGCTTGCCAAAAGCATGAACAAGTGTGTGCGCCTTATTTTTTATCGCTTCTTTTTGTGGCACATAATTACCTCTGACATCTATCACGATTCTTAGGTATCTGTATGAGCTTACTTCCTCTAAGGCAGAGGTCTTCAAACTTTTTAATGCCGCGCCCCCCCAGTTGAAAAATAAAAAACTTTGGGGCCCCCCCTCAGAATTTTTCACAATTATTTTAGAAAGATGGCACTGTTTAAATATATCTAAACCTATTTAAACAATGCAGTTAAGTACTGTTACCTTTTTAAAACTGCAATAACATGCTTCTGCTTAAAACAAAGGCATATTATCTGTATAATATTTCTTTTTGCCAGAGTTTGGCGCCCCCCCTGGGATCACTTAAGGCCCCCCAAGGGGGGCCCGCCCCCCAGTTTGAAGACCTCTGCTCTAAGGTCTTTCCATTCAGATACCATTTACTCTGGCTAGTGGGTCTGCAAATGAGAGTAATCATTTTAGAATTGCTATGGATAATTTCTAAATTGTTTATTCTTGTATACTCTTCTAGATTGTTTAGCAGTTTTTGCATTCCTATTCTGGTGTTGCTAAGCAATAACAGGTCATCTGCATGTAGCATGTTAGATAGTTGTTGGCCACTTAGAGAGAGGGAATGGGCTGAGTGATCGTTTAACTTAGCGGAGAGATCTGCTATGTACAGATTAAAAGGTGTTGGGGCCAATACATAGCCTTGTTTAACTCCAGCTGTTGTTTTAACTGCCCTAGATAGGTGTGAACCTCACCCCAGTGATTTGCGCTGTGTTGAGTTACTCTAGTTTTATTGAGCCACACAAGGCCACGCAAGCTGGCCTTGCATGGTTTGATAAATCTGACTTAAGAGTTGCATTGCCCTTGCACCCCCTCGCGTGACTCAAGGACGACACAACTTTTTAGTAAATCTGCCCTGGTTGTGTCTTACTTTTAAGCCTCATGACTATTTCAACATCTCAGTCTCTGCACCTGCCTGTAGATAATACAGATTAGCAATAGAACATGGTTGCTGATGGTTTGGAGCATATACTATATGTGATATGTCTGATCCAATGCGATAGTACTTGGAACTTCGGTGTGTATTTATGTTCAATGAATGGATATTCTTATTTGAAATGTAGCATATGTATGCGTGTTGTTCATCTTGCATTGAACTTAAAATCTGATTTTGGGTTCCACTAGTACTCAAGAGGCTACTTTAATGCATAAACTTTAGGTGGTCTCATGTTTCCAGTTGAAAGCCATTATAGCTGCTGTTTGTTTTATTCCATGTAAACTGTACATTAGTTTAGTTTGGATAGGCCCCAGGTTTCCAAGCAGGAGGGTACTGGTCCCAACTGTGCTAGGAGGAAGACACAGGGGGTAGAAGGCCAGTCAAATACTTGCTTTTTTCAAAAAACGAGTATTTATATATGAATACAAAAACAATATGACATTCACAAACAATACACACAGATCCCTGAGTTCAGGGCTCTAGTGTTTTATAGGCATGTTCTTGAATCCCACTCCCCTCTCTCTAGTGGTGGTGGCTGTTCTCCATTAACTATAGGTGAGATTCAGGTTAATTTCCATCAATTGCCCACGTTTCAGGAGTCCCACTCAGATTCTTTATTAAATCAAAGGTGTTTTAGTGCGGAAGCACTATCAGACAGGCAAATTTCCCCTGCGCAACCTGGCCCGACAGTCTTACCTGCACCAGCAGAATCTGAGTGACTTTGTGTTATTGAAGCTGCAGCGGTAAGACTTTCACATGTGCAGCACAGTAGGGCTGTGGTCAGATGTTCTTGAGTTTCTCACATGTGGTCTAGGGAGTTTGGATGCTCCTCTCTTGCTGGTGAATTTCTAGAGTTCCGTCTCACTTGTAGTGGGCTCGGGTCACCATGGCAGCCTCCATTCTCAGATGTTAGTCTCTAGCACATCATGATCTTTACCTGTTCCCAGTGGCCACCCCTGGCATACAGGGTCACTGCCCCTCCTATGCACATTGGCTATGGTCTAATCAGCACAGTGACAATTTTCATGAGGGTTCCTCCAGGCATGTGGGATCACTGTCTTGGTGCTGCTCATGGGCTGTGGCCCCATTGACATGGCTTCAATCTTCAGGTTGACAACAACTTGCATACAGGATAATATGAGTGCAGTAATGGTCATGGCTAACTCCATGGCATACAGAGGTCAACTATTTGTCCCTGCACATGGGCAGTGACCCGAACAATGCAGCAGCCATCACATAACACCTTGCTATGGGGATTCAACTGCATTGAGCCCCCACTGGACCTCACTCCCACCAATCCTCTCCTCACCTTCATAGGACATGTTGGTCTTGGCAAGCAGATAGGAGCTGGTTCTCCAGGTTCCATGGCAGGTGGTATTGGATTTCCTGGGTGATGTCCTCTCACTCAGCTGGGAAAAGAGCAGACTTTGGCCCTCAGTCCTGGTTACAGACAGAAGTCATGCAGAGCTTTCCTCACCGCCCACAGCCCAACTGGCTGCTTAACAGTTGACAATTGTGGGGGCTTGAGTTTCCCTTTTTATAGTCATTTCCCAGACATTCCAATGTGATTTACAGTCTTTGAAGTTTATGTTGGGGGCAGGGTCCTTTTGAAGTGCTTTCTCCCCAGCCCTGTTTTTCCTCTAGAAAGCATTCTGTCACAGCAGGAACAACTCCAAATCTAATAGTCCCACTGCACAGGCCATGGGAGTGATTATAGGTTCACTTCTGGATGTCAGCCATAGTGATATATTGTTAGACATGGCATGCTTGGTGTGGTTTTCCCCCTAACTTTTTACCTTCAACTCTCCTGTTTTACTGACTTTGTTTTCGTTAGCTTTAGGACTGCTAACCTGTGCTGAAGGGCTTGCCCTCTCCTCTTAAAATATGGTACAATTGCATATTTAATTTATCTCTGGCCTATGTGTGCAGTTTAAACTGCCATTTGTGCCTGTGAAAATAAAGCGTTTCCGAAGACAAAACCTTCCTTTTTAATTAATATGTCACCCCTTGGGTAGGCCCTTGGACAGCTCAGAGGGCATGGTGGAGTGTTTTTTTTTTTACACATCCTGGTAGTAAAAAACTATTTAATTCGTTTTTTACTGCTGCAAGGCCTACCTCTCCAACAGGATATTATTGGAGTTACCTTATTACATTTATTAAGTGATGATAATACCCAAATGGAAGCAAGTAATCAGTTCATGTTGGGTTTCTTTAGAATTATAAATTTAAAGCCTCTCTCCTGGTAAAATCAGTTTTTAAATTACATTTTAGTGCCTGCAGTCTGTCACTGGGCCACATGACTGGGTATAGCTGACATTAGGGCTTTATGTATTTCTCCTAGTCAGCCACACATAATAGAGCTTAGGTGTGCTTGGAGACGCCATCACTGGTAGAATTAGAGGGCAGAGCTGGTCATAGCCCTACTTGTAGGAAGGTAGCCTCTTTCTAGCCTTGTTAACCCCACTTTTTGCCTGTTTGTGAGTATATGTCAGGGTGTTTTTAGTGTCTCACTGGGATCCTGCTAGCCAGGACCCCAGTGCTCATAGTGGAAACCCTATTTGTCAGTGTGTTTGATATATGTCACTGGGATCCTGCTAGCCGGGACCCCAGTGCTCATAGTTTGTGGCCTACATGTGTTCCCTGTGTGGTGCCTAACTGTATCACTGAGGCTCTGCTAACCAGAACCTCAGTGTTTACGCTGTCTCTGATTTTAAAATTGTCACTGCAGGCCAGTGATCAATTTTACCATTTCTCATTGGCACACTAGAACACCCTTATAATTCCCTAGTATATAGTACCTGGGTACCCAGGGTATTGGGGTTCCAGGAGATCACTATGGGCTGCAGCATTTCTTTTGCCACCCATAGGGAGATAAGACAATTCTTACACAGGACTGCCACTGCAGCCTGAGTGAAATAACATCCACGTTATTTCACAGCCATTTTACACTGCACTTAAGTAACTTATAAGTCGCCTATATGTCTAACCTTCACTTAGTGAAGGTTAGGTGCAAAGTTACTAAGTGTGAGGGCACCCTGGAACTAGCCAAGGTGCCCTCACATTGTTCAGGGCAATTTCCCCGGACTTTGTGAGTGCGGGGACACCATTACACGTGTGAACTACATATAGGTCAATACCTATATGTAGCATCACAATGGTAACTCCGAACATGGCCATGTAACATTTCTAGGATCATGGAATTCTCACCCCAGTACCATCCAGTATAGAGCCCGGGTACTGCCAAACTAACTCTCTGGGGTTTTCTCTGCAGCTACCAGTGCTGCCAACCCTCAGACAGGTTTCTGCCCCCTGGGGCCTAAACAGCCCAGTCCCAGGAAGGCAGAACAAAGGATTTCCTCTGAGAGAGGGTGTTACACCCTCTCCCTTTGGAAATAGGTGTTAAGGGCCTGAGAGGAGTAGCCTCTCCTGGCCTCTGGAAATGCTTTGAAGGGCACAGATGGTGCCCTCCTTGCATAAGCCAGTCTACACCGTTTCAGGGATCCCCCCAACCCTGCTCTGGCGTGAAACTGGACAAAGGAAAGGGGAGTGACCACTCCCCTGACCAGCACCTCCCCAGGGGAGGTGCCTAGAGCTCCTCCAGTGTGTCCCAGACCTCTGCCATCTTGAATGCAGAGGTATGAGGGCACAGTGGAGACCTCTGAGTGGCCAGTGCCAGCAGGTGACGTCAGAGACCCCGCCTGATAGGTGCTTACCTGATAACCAATCCTGTAGCCAATCCTCCTCTGAGGGCTATTTAGGGTCTCTCCTGTGGGTTTCTCATCAGATAACGAATGCCAGAGCTCACCAGAGTTTCTCTGCATTTCTCTCTTCGACTTCTGCCAAGGATCGACTGCTGACCACTCCAGGACGCCTGCAAAACTGCAACAAAGTAGCAAGAAGACTACCAGCAACATTGTATCGCCTCATCCTGTCGGCTTTCTCAACTGGAAGCCAAGAAGAAATCTCCTGTGGGTCGACGGAGTCTTCCCCCTGCCAACGCAGGCACCAAACATCTTCATCACCGGTCCTCTGGGTCACCCTCTCATCTTGACGAGCGTGGTCCCTGGAACACAGGAGCTGGATCCAAGTGTCTCCCACAGTCCAGTGGCCCTTTTTGTCCAAATCTGGAGGAGGTAAGTCCTTGCCTCCCCACACCAGACAGTAATCCTGTGTACTGCGTGAACTGCAGCTGCTATGGCTTCAGTGCACTTTTTCAAGACTTCCCTCATGCACAGCACAGCCCAGGTCCCCAGCACTCCGTCCTGCATTGCCCAACTCGCTGAGTTGGACTCCGACTTTGTGGGACCCTCTTTTGTTGTGCTGAGACAACTGCTGTGCTCAGATCTTCTGAACGCCTGTTCAGGTGCTTTTGCGGGTGCTGCCTGCTTCTGCGTGGGGTCTCTGTATGAGCACACCCTCTGTCTCCTCCTCCAAGGGGCGACCTCCTGGTCCTTCCCGGGCCCTGGCAGCACCCAAAATCTTCAACCGTGACTCTTGCAGCTAGCAAGGCTTGTTTGCGGTCTTTCTGCATGGAAACAACTCTGCGTCCTCCAACACGCAGTGGGACATCTTCTGACCAAAGGAGAATATCCTGGCACCTTCCGTTATTGCAGAATCTTCCGCTTCTTCCGCCCAGAGACAGTACTTTTGCACCTTCATCCGGGGTTTAGTGGCCTCCTGCCCCCCTGGACCCTTGCATGACTATTGGACTTGGTCCCCCTCCTTTGCAGGTCCTCAGGTCCAGGAATCCATCTTCAGTGCTTTGCAGTCAGTTGTTGTCTTTGCAGAATCCCCTATCTCGACTTTACTGTCTTTCTGGGGTAGTAGGGTAATTTACTCCTACTTTTCAGGATCTTGAGGTGGGGTATCTTGGACACCCTTAATGTTTTCTTACACTCCCAGCGACCTTCTATACACTATTCTAGGCCTGGGGTCCATTCGTGGTTCGCATTCTACTTTTGGAGTATATGGTTTGTGTTGCCCCTAGGTATTTTGTCTCCTATTGCATTCTATTGTATTCTACAGTGTTTACACTACTTTTCTGTTTACTAACCTAATTTTGGTTTGTGTGTATATTTTGTGTATATTACTTACCTCCTAGCGGAGTATATCCTCTGAGATACTTTTGGCATATTGTCACTAAAATAAAGTACCTTTATTTTTAGTAACTCTGAGTATTGTGTTTCTTATGATATAGTGCTGTATGATATAAGTGGTATAGTAGGAGCTTTGCATGTCTCCTAGTTCAGCCTAAGCTGCTCTGCTATAGCTACCTCTATCAGCCTAAGCTGCAAGAACACTACTAATCTACTAATAAGGGATAACTGGACCTGGCACCAGGTGTAAGTGCCATCAGGTACCCACCATAAGCCAGGCCAGCCTCCTACACTACCTACATGTAGATAGGCTGTGTCCTGCATCCACACAATGGGCTGTACACCCGTGTAGTTAGCCTGGAGCCAGTGCAGGGGAAGCAGGAAAACTGTGCACTCCAAAGGGAAATCTCTATAAACTTCACCCGCTCCAAAGGAGGCCCATGGCATATATATTGGGCCAGAGACAGCAACACTACATGTCTGGACCTGTGGAGACACTGCCTGAAAGAAGGACTTCTGTGCTGCTGAAAGAACTGTCACTCTGTTGCGCTGCTGCCCTGTGAACTACTGCCTTGCTGGACTGCTGCCTTGCTGTATTGCTACCCTGCTGTAATGCTGCTCTCCTGCCTGATTCAGATGGATTCGACCTGCATCTGAACCAAGGGCTCTCAGAGTGACTCCAAGGGATAGCCTGCTGGCTACAGGGGCATTACAGGCTCACAACGACCTGCACCAGCATCCAGCTCAAGCTGGAGCAAGCCGTTGACCCCCATGTGGTGTCCCTTAAGTTCGAGACCCTTTCTGTAGCCCCAGAAAGGCTGTATTGATTTTTGTTTGGCTTTTCATGTGTGTGAACAAGCCAGTTGGTGCTTAAGCCTTTTCTCTCCCACAGCCTGTTTACGTAAAGTCCTGTAAACTATACTCTTTGTGCTACAACATTGATTTCTCGCCACTGTGAAGCTCCGATCACACCGACCTGTAATGACAACTGGATTGTCGTGCTATAGCGACAATCGTCTGCAACACCAGACCTGCTCTTTGTGCCACATCAACAACCTTCCATAACACTTCTCTGCTCACTTCTCTGCTCCTCACGGCTTCCTCCACAGCAAATGGGACTCTTTGAGCTGTAATGAGAAGGTAACTCTTCAGCTAAACTAACCTGGTACCCAGTTCCGACTTGCATTCCATTGTGGTTGGCATGAACTTATGATTTTCTCCCGGTCTCTCATGACTTGATAGCCGAGAGTGGCACTTGGGCTTTTTGTCCCTATTTTCACCTAATTCTATAAAAGGGCATATCTTCAATGGGATTGCTGTTGTTTTTGTCTTCATTTATTTATTAAAGTTTGCTCTATTTTTTCTAAATTGGAGTGGGATTTTTCTTGTGTTGTGTGCTTCCTTTTATTACTGTTTTTAGTGCTGCATAATTAAGTCAACTATCTGCTCTGTGCAAAGTTACCAAAGCTTTGAGCATAGGTTAATTTGGAGTTTTCTTGTGCCTCACCCTCACAAAGATTGTGGTTGCTGCCTGAGCAAGGTTTCAATCCCACTCAATCAGTAACTGAATTTTCCACATGCATGTGTCAAAAGGTTTTGCCAGGGGCTCAACCCTACTCTTTAAGATGCTCTTATCAGCCCCTGCTCCTTCCTGAGATGTATCCAGATCCCTTCCTTGTGACTTCACTCTAAATCAAAGTGCACTATTTAAGTGTACGGAAAAGCCTGGCTCTCTCTTTCTCCAGTTTGACCCACCCAACTTACAAGAATGCAGCAATACACAGATCTGTCTGGGTTGTTCCTCTACCTTCCCTCATGTTCCTCCAGTCAGCTCTGGGCCTTCCAAAATGAAACCCAGAGTCTTCCATGTATTGTGCCCTTCACAGGCACACATGCAACAAAGCACAGGCATATAGCATACATGCACTGTACAGCACTACAACCTTCATCTATTATAAGGTCGACATACTTGAAAACAATGTCATTGTACACCATGATATCTGTCAGCATAACATCAAACTCACTTTAATACAGTCGATTCTACCTGACATGACCTCCCCGCCAATGCTGAGCCAGAAGTACGTGGTCAAGCAGGCCCTGCGACCCAGGCCAGAAGCAACAGATTAACAGATCACAGGTGGGGTGACACGTGGGCCATAGACAAACGTGGCAAACAGAAAAGACCCAGATGGATTCCCTAGATGGGTAGCAAAACCATAAAGGTCCCAGGAAAGTGGCCCCCATTAAAACACACAATAGAACACTGGAGGGGTACACGTTTCCAAAACTCCATAAAGTTAGATGTCACATGAGGTTAGAAACACACCCTCAAGCAGAACACAGCACACGCACCTCAAGTAGTGATCACACGCTCCCCATGCCTGACATCTGGACATGTTACCTTCTGGTCCACACTATGTCCACACAAGGTCGACACCCATCTGCACACTTTATCAGATGGTCTGATTTATGGCCTCATGGCTAGGCCTGGATTTCTTTTTTCAAGAAGGTATTCAATTGTTTTATTGCACCTTAAGACAATGTCTTAGAAGATGCTCAAAACGCTGTAATTTTGAGAGACATTCATCAGACCCCCAACTCTATACTGCGCTTTCCTGGCCATTGCATTTAATTGAACAGACTGTTTCTGCTTAGCCAGATGCCTCTTGTCTTTCATTTACTTAAGGTAAGTCTGCATTGAGCAACAGTACCATTCACAAGAACACATAAACCCAGCACATGCATGTAATATACACGCACTGAACAACACTGCATTTTTTCTTCATTGCACTACACACCAAACACATACATCCAGCACATATTCACCACACACACAGCAGCATTACACACAAAATTGATGTAGGCCAAAAGTTGGTTAAGCACACAGTAGCAGAATTTTAAATGAGTGACCCCGTAGGCCTCCCTCCAGGGACACAGGTAAAAAGGACCTGTTCACTCCTACTGATCACTGCATGGTATGTTGCCACCACAGCGCTCGTACTACTGAAATCCTCGTAAAAACAATAGCTTTTCTCCACTATGAGGGTGGCACTTTGGGCACCCCTCCTGGTCCAGAAATACTGAAATCCATCAGACTGGTCTATATTATTTCACACATGCATGATCCATGTTCACCCCTGACAATAGAAATCAGCATTCGGAATCCAGACATCATTACTATTGGGGTTCTGAGCGCTGGGGTACTCATCCATCTCCTTGCAAGGGAGTTTTCCATCCCAACAATGATTGTAGAGAAATAGTTTAATCCAGTCAAAGGTGCCTCTCATAGTTCTAGCCTAGTTATTTGGTAGCATACCTACTAAAATATGCTGCATTTAAGATCTTGTGTGCGTACCTGAGGCTGTCTAGCCTTCCTGCAGTAAAATATTCTTCAGAGGCAAATTTTCTCTTTCTATGTGTAATGAAAAATGCATCATGAATAGAAAGAGGAAATAACAAGGAGAAGTAAACATATTTCTTCTTATGTACCATTTAAGTGCAATGCCATGTATGCTGATTTTAGTAAATCCATGACTGCATCAAATTCCCTGGGTGCGTGCATGGGAACACTAATGCTCTACCCATGGAATGACTATCACTACGAAAAGCAGTCAAATGCAGTACAAGCCACTGCATTGCATTACATTTCTTTATAAAGTCACAAAAAGTGTCCGAAATCACCCCAGGTGAGGCTATGTAGTTCATCTTACATGAATCAAGGACAATTCAACTGTTTAGCAAAACTGGACAATGGTATTTTAAGTATGATGCTGCAGCTACAGATTAGTAGTCCAAAGTTTTATAGAGTAGATGTATACACTATGGGGCAGATTTAAGGAAAGTGGCGCTGCACCAGTGCAGTGCCACTTTCCTTGCACCCTTTAGCGGCCCCCCTACTGCCACCATGTGTGCGCCATATCTATGAAACGGTGCACTATGGCGCAGGACAGGTGGCAAGGCCATCAATATTTTTGATGATATTGATGTACAGTTCAGGGTTGGTGCCAACATTTTGGCGCTAACATAGAACAGTACATAGGGGCCCATTGTAAACAATGGTGTGCCCCGTTTTAACGCCTGCTCTGAGCAGGCGTTAAATGTGTTCAGAAAAAAGACGGAAAAAAATCTCTTAGATTTCTTTGCACTGTTTTTTTGCCACCCATAATGGGGGATTGCCCCCTTTGCATACATTATGCATGGTGCATGCATAATGTAGCACAAAGGGTACAAAGTGGCGCATTGCATGCACTGTTCCACTCTGTAAATATGGTGCAGTGTTTCTGGCCATTTAACTCCACATTATCGTGAAAAAAATTGAAAATTACGTTAATGTGTTGGTAGATGGAGCTAGGCCATTTAAAATAGATCTGTTTGATACAGCCAAAAGTCTCACTCTATCACTGGTTCCTATTATGATATTGAATGGTAATATCTCAGCTCAGAAGGTCAAAGGGCAGAACTCTAGAAGCATTAGTCCAGAATGTTTCCAACAGCAACCTCAGGTTGACAGAGGACCACAGCTGAATCATAATGACAAAAATAAATGCAAGACTTCAGCAGATGTTGTGATAAAATAAATACCATATGCACAACACATGAGAAATTCGCTGTTTGCGCCATGCAAAAAATTTCCTACATCTGGCCCCCTATCTTTGCTAATGCAGTCTGTTCAACAAAAAGTCACTGCTGCTAGCTGCTCTGTTGTGGTAGGCCACGATTTTAGGGCAACACACAAAGCCACGCAGCCATTACTAAAACCGTACCTTACTAAAAAACAAACTTTGCCAATTCTTGTTTTACGAAATAATATTATGTCTAAACCTTTTCTTGTTTAATTAGTTCACTGCTCGTTGCCTTATCTGGAAACATAAACTTACCTTGATATTTTATGTCACACATTTTTTACATACCTCTAAACATCAGCCATTTCTCATCCAAAATTTAGCATTGTTTTTTAAGCATCATTAATACACTTTCATCCCCTTTCTTGATTTCTCCAAAACGCTTTCCCACTAAGTAATGGTTTTGTTTGCCCTGTTCAA
This sequence comes from Pleurodeles waltl, assembly GCF_031143425.1. Taxonomy (NCBI): domain Eukaryota; kingdom Metazoa; phylum Chordata; class Amphibia; order Caudata; family Salamandridae; genus Pleurodeles; species Pleurodeles waltl. Next base: position 224,424,696 of record NC_090443.1, read on the forward strand.
TTATTTTTTTGTTTTTTTCTCTCCTCTTTTGTTCTTTTAATGAGAAATCACTCTTAAATAAAAATAAGACTTTACCAAATCTTTAAATGTCACGGTTTCTTTCTAGTTATATATAATAACACTTGTGGATTGGTAATATTTAGTGTAAAAATCAGTAGTTGCACCATGCCAGCTGCGATCAATGACGCAGGTGTGAGGGGCATGTCCAGAAGTAAACTGTGCATACACAACTCCACACCACTTTAAGTCATTGCCTTTGTGCAATAGACATGGTATGCCCCCTATTGTAAAGGAGCTTGGTCGCAAAATGCCTACAATTGCTGCCATTGCAATGGAGAAAGGAGCTGGTTCATGTGTCAACCCTTCTTTCATAAGCCAGGTAGCATGGTCATCGGTCAATCAATGTGATGGGAGCCCAGGGCCTCATGTCTCGCTCTGCCTCCCTCAGACTTTCAAAAATTTCTTATTTGCTGCCGGAGTGCTAGTGAAAGGCAAGGAAATGACAATTCAGAAAGTAAATAGGACTATAGCCCTATTTAAATTCAGTAAAATTACACTATAATTTTATCTCAGTTTGGATACCTTCCTGACACCTTATTTGAAGAGGAGCAAGACCAGCGTCAGAGGTACCAAAAGACAACCCAAGAGTGGAGCCTGCAACTCTTATCTGCCCCTACCTGATTTTCATGGAACAAATACTACCTCCTTATCAACAGAGAAGTCATCTAATAGGAAGAGTTAGATTCCTGTTTTCACACAGCTTTGTTGACATGTAGGGTAGAAATATGTGAAAAAATGGAAGCTAATGGAAGTGCCTGCATTGAGATGCGTATACAATGCTCACGTCCCACCACTGTTAAATGTGAAAATAATAGGTTGTGTTTCCTGATACTGCAATGACCAAGGAATGAGAATGAGGTTCAAAGAAGATGACCAGAAACAACCCACCTCCCCAAAATGTAAAGAATCACAATATCATCATCCAATATTATTTTCTAATATATAAATAATTGCAAATTTATTAAAACACATTTCCATGATCAAAATACAATACCTTACAATTCTTTTGGTAAAAAAAAAATGCTTGTTCTAAATGATACAAATCATAAAATACAAAAAGTGCACTTTCATCACTGTCTCCTCATGTTACACATTGCCACCCCTCGTCTTTAAACAGCCAAATGAGGTTGAACAACGAGAAATAGAAGTGCTTCAGTGCTTCATGTTCAAAGTATAAGTGAAGCAAAGTTTCTAAAGAGGGGAGTGAGAGTGAATCTATGATTATAATAAATTGTGATTATTTTTCAAAGTTATTGGAATGCGATGATGGTCCTTCCTACATATCTTTGCATAAGTCTTGCAACTTGTGACACTTCTTATTTGGTAGTATAGAAGGTGAACATTGTTATGAGAGCACAGCCTAGATCAAGGAAATCATTAAAGCTACCATTTCAGATACAGAACTTTGAAATAATAGATCCCAGAACAGAAACAGACGTTAATAAATTACATGCATTGGACACACAAATAATTTAATTTATATGTAATGCAGTGTTGTGAAAGGGAAATAAACAAATGTGCATTTCAAGGACAAAGTAAGTTAAAGAAGACATAGGATAGGTATGTCAATAAAGGTGTCCAAAACCCACTATGATGCTGCATACCACAAATGAGATGTCAACAGATGTTATAACAAGCAATGACATTACCAATAGGGCTGGCTTTTAAATGAAAGTGCCTCCTCGGTCAATAAGGGGTTTAAGTATTCAATAAGTCATCATAGAGGCACTGTCACTCACCCTAGCACTTGTGTGTCCATTCATTAACCAATAGATTCATTGTTCCATTCACCTTTGTATACAACACCATTAAGCTCACATCTGTTCCCCAGGTTGTTGATGTGTGTTGGACTCTGATTTTGCTGTTTTTGTTACTCTGGGCACTTTACCACTGCTAATCAGTGCTAAAGTGCAAGTGCTTCTTTACAAAATGTGTATGTAATTGGCTTATCCATGATTGGAATACTTGATTTATTAGTAAGTCCCTGGTACAGTGCACTAGAGGTGCCCAGGGCCTGTAAATAAAATGCTACTAGTGGGCCTGCAGCACTGGTTGTGCCACCCACGTGAGTAGCTCTGTAATCATGTCTCAGACCTGCCATTGCAGTGTCTGTGTGTGCAGTTTTTAACTGTAAATTCTACTTGGCAAGTGTACCCACTTGCCAGGCCTAAGCCTTCCCTTTTCTTACATGTCAGACACTCCTAAGGTAGGCCCTAGGTAGCCCCAAGGGCAGGGTGCAGTGTATGGTTAAGGTAGGACATATAGTAATGTGTTTTATATGTCCTGACAGTGAAATATTGCTACATTCCTATTTCACTGTTGCAAGGCCTGTCCCTCTTATAAGTTAACATGGTGGCTACCTTTAAATTTTATTAAAGTGTAGATTCCCTTTGGGAGCGGATGGACATGTGGAGTTTGGGATCTCTGAGCTCACAATTTAAAAATACATCTTTTAACAAAGTTGATTTTAAGATTGTGTGTTTGAAAATGCCACTTTTAGAAAATTAGCATTTTCTTGTTTATACCATTTCTGTGTCTCTGCCTGTTTGTGGATTCCCAGTTTGACAGCTGGGCTGGTTGCACCTCAGACTAGACAGTGACATAAAGGGAGCTGGGGTGTATTCTGCATTTCCTGATGAGCCATCTGTGCTAGGAGGGAGGGAGGAGTGGTCACTTACACCTGAAAGGGCTGTGCCTGTCCTCACACAATGCAGTCTCCAACCCCCTGGTGAGTGTCTGGGGCCTGGCCTGGGCAAGGCAGGATTTCACATTCAGGAGAGACTTTGCTTTGAAGTAGGCCTACTTCAAAGGAGAAATTGGGTATCAGAAGGGCACCCAAAACCACAAACTTCAGAACACTTCTGGAAACCAAGAGAAACCTCTGCCTGGAGAAGAGCTGAAGAGCTGAGGAAGAAGAGCTGCCCTGCCTGTGACTGTGCTTCGTGGAGCTATCCTGCAGTTGCTACTTCTGCCAGAGTAAGATTGAAAAGACTGGACTTTGTGTGCCTTTCATCCTGTGAAGATCTCCAAGGGCTTGATTTAGAGCTTGCCTCCTGTTGTTTGAAGTCTAAGGAACAGAAAAGACTTCTCTCTGCCAGCACCTGGAGTCTCTGGAGAGACTCCGGACCCTGAAAGGAGAAGCTGGCAGCCTAAGAGGAGGAAATCCACACACAGAGTGCCCTGCGGGATAAAGATCAACGGAACTCTGATCTGCGGCTGACGAGACGATGTGCCACCGGCTCCGCAGCTGAAAATCGACACTCGCCAGTAACACGACCGAAGAATCGATGCACAGAGCAGGAGAAACCTCGTGCAGCATCGCTGACGGAGGCTGGGAGATCGCAACCCACGCTGCGTGGTTTTCGGATCATCGTGCGGGTGGATTTCCAATGCAAACACCGCTGGGTGTGTAAAAACAACGCAAGGCCTGCCTGGACCCGAGAGTGCTGACCGGATTGCTGCATCACTCTCCTGCAGAGAGAATAAACAACGCGCCCCAACCCGACGAAAGGAGAAATGAAGCAAGGTCTTGCTCGTGAGTGAAACCGACGCATCGCAAGCCCTTTTTGATGCACACTCGCCTGTGCTGGGTTATTTTTGCCGCACCCAAGATACATTTTCACGCTAACAGTGTTAGTGTGTGTTTTAAACTACAGAAAGACTCCTTTTGCTTTTTATTTGATAACTTGACTTGTGTATTGTGGATTTTTGTCATTTTGGTCTTGTTTTGTTTAGATAAATATTCTCTATTTTTCCAAACCTGTGTTGTGTCATTTTGTGGTGTTTTTCTTAAGTTACTGTGTGTGTTGGTGCAAATACTTTACACCTAGCACTCTGATGTTAAGCCTACTGCTCTGCCAAGCTACCAAGGGGGTAAGCAGGGGTTAGCTGAAGGTGATTCTCTTTTACCCTGACTAGAGTGAGGGTCCTTGCTTGGACAGGGGCAACCTGACTGCCAACCAAATTCCCCATTTCTAACAATATGCAAGACAAAAAGAATAAACGTAGAAAAATGAAAGATGCTGCTGGCTAAACATGAACATCATACGTTTGCAATGACAAAGAAAAATAAACATAACAGCTGATGGCCGTCTTTCAAGGGTATGGTACATGGGGTATCATTTTTTTAAAGTTCAAGCCTGTCTACAACATTTAGAACCAATGTGTTGGCCTCTTGGATTAGGCAGCCACAAGAGAAAGAACATATCGATCAACACTTGTTAGTTCTTGGCTGCCAGTCAGGGTTTAAAACCCATAAAAGGGATGAAACAGGCTTTAGCTAACAATAGACCGGCCTTTTCAACTCTCATACGGGACTAATCCTCTAAGTCCCATCTGTAGCATACTGTCAGGAATGATAGGGAGCAACAAAAATCAAGAGCATGGATTGTGATGTATACTGACAGGTTCCCATGATTTAAGTCTTGTATAAGTTCAAAGATGTCAGGCGTGTAGACTATGGAAGAGAGATACATGGAAATTAGCACAAAAGATATTGTAGTTGGGCTTCTGGGATATGGGCAGATGAGACAATATTATTTAATAAGGCTCCCACAGGCACTCGGTATGTGCTTGGCAGTGTCCCTCAGCTTTCTGCTTGTGAACTTGTTCATCACCCCATCTTGAATCCCTACATTTATTTGCTTTCATCATTCTCTGCTCCTCAAGGTTTGACTTCCTCAGCATCCTTTCTACTTACCTGAGCATTGGATGCCATGCTGCTCTTTCTCTGCTGGCAACCCACCTCCAAATCATCGCTGCCGGGCAGTTCTCCTCGTCACAGTATATGTTGACTCTAGACCTCTACCTGCTAGTGCTGGGGCTTGATACAATGCCCCTAGGCTGAGTGAAATGTAAGCTGCTAATGCAGAATTGCTTTGTGACCGCGAACGCGGTCGCAAAGCAATTTGCAGTTACCACCAGTGTCACACTGGTGGTAACCCATTCGCAAAAGGGAAGGGGTCCCCATGGGACCCCTTCCCCTGTGTGAATGGCTCTGATTTTTTTTTTCAGAGCAGGCAGTGGTCCTATGAACCAAAAATGAAAAAATGAAACAAAAATAATTCATTTTTTTCTTTTGTATTGCAACTCGTTTTCCTTTAAGGAAAACAGGCTGCAATACAAAAAAAAAACTGCTTTATTTAAAAGCAGTCACACACATGTTGGTCTGCTGTCTCCAGCAGGCCACCATCCTGGTGAGTGCTGCGACTCGCAAGGGGGTCGCAAATTGTGACCCACCTCATTAATATTAATGAGGTGGGCCTTTGTGATCCCCTTGCGATTCGCAGGTGGTGTCAGGGACACCATCCTGCATTCGGGTTTGCGACTTGCAATTTGCGACTCGCAAACCCAGAATTTCGTACATCTGGCCCGGGAAGTAGTGTCAACGAAGAGTTCCATGTAAAAAAAGTCATAGGATGTAAATTGTGTTTTCTGTAGTTAACTTGAAAGGCGTTCACAGCAAAGTATTGCATAATAGACGCTTTGAAAAAGGCTAGTAGTTTTGAAAGTCTGACAAAAAAATCCATGAATCCAGCAACTTATCATCATGACAGCAAAGTAAAACAAATGGGCAAGTATGGTCTTCAGTACATTCTGCTTTATCTTTCTGATAGGCTAAGTAATTCACATCAGCAATACAAAAACTTAAATCAGCAAATGAATATTATTCTGTCAGCAAAGTAAATACATCAAACGGCCTTTCTATTAGAAGTGCACGTCATGCTGCATCTGCAGTGTAACAAAAGACTTCCTGCAGCCCCATTTTTTAAATCTAACTTTAGAGTAAATGAGGCAATGTAACCACCCACAAAATGCAACTATAGACAAAATATTATGGTTTTTGGTGGACAACCTATTCAATTAATACGTAACCAGGAAATAGCAAACTAATACAAAAATGAAAGCTGGTGACTGAAGGTGTTGACATAAAGTAACTCTCTGCACTCCCTGTTGTACGTTTTTGAAGAAAGGATGATGTGAGGTCTTCCAAAGAGATACAACTGTATGCAGCTAGGCCTAACAATCCACCTATGCTTGTATTACATACTGGAGCATATCTGTAGTGAATCTATACTTCTTGTATACATCTCATCGGGCTATGCAGCAAAGGGTCCATTGTGATTGTCATGTGTATGGCTGAGAAAAGGGGGTGTTGCTAGACGTTTCATCTATTGGTCTTGAGTATTGGTATATGCGATCCATGCAGCAGCACGTGAGTATAGCTTCACAAGCGGCTTTTACAAACCATTCGCGTTTTTACCTTGTAAGTCTCGAACTTTTCGTACAGGCAAGGATTAGTTTGCTCATCTGAATTGCAAATTATAAATTTTACTTAATGTGCAGTTTATTCCATGTCAGTATTAAGAAGAAGTTAACTAGACTGGAATTATAGTAAGTGGGAGTCAACAGGAGTGAGGCCATTCTTCATCTAAGCTTTCTCCTTTGCTTGTAGCCTGTGCATTGTTTGATTTGTGATGCAGAGGGCTTCAAATGGTCCTTTGAGGGGAAGGGTAATATGATCCTGTGTGTTCAGGCTAGGATTTGTGTAGATGTAGGATTTAGATTTCTCTGTAGTTTGGAAACGTAAGGGCATATTTATACTTTTTTGAAGCCAAATTTGTGTCATTTTTTCTACGCAAATTCGGTGCAAAACTAACTCCATATTTATACTTTGGCGCTAGACCTGTCTAGCGCCAAATGTCTGGAGTTAAAGTCATTTGTTGGAGGTGGAAACCTAGGGGCATAATTATACTTCTTTTTCCCTGAATTTGGGTAATTATTTTTAGCAAATTCGGTGCAAAACCTACTCCATATTTACACTTTGGCGCTAGACCCGTCTAGCACCAAATATATGGAGTTAAAGTCAGTCAGTCAGTCAAAATTCCTTTATTCGGCAGAATGCCATTAAAGTACAAAATCATTACATGTAAGATTAAAAAACAGAAATGTAAAACAATAATAACAGAGCATTATTCACATGACCGATATACATAGCTGTATATAATAGCTAAAATCAACTTATCCATAATTGTACCTAAAAGAAACCAAAAATATATATAAAAAGGACCATAGATGTACTACAGATAAAATTTCAAGAAAATAGCGCAAAATGAGCGAGGCAAAAACAAGGTTAAAATCTTGTACTATTCCAGCTTGAATTAATCTACGACTGCTTCCAACAGTTCGTATCGTTTTCTAATGGCAATAGCGGATCTGATAAAATTTAGGACAGAATAACAGGTGTGCATAGATGCCGGTTTTTTAACATAAAACAGTGCGTCCTTGTGAGAAATAACTCATAATTTGCGTAGGGTAATATAAAAATATGTCTAGGAGCAGAGTGAAGTGAGCAAAATAGAAAAAAGTGAGGCGTATTTTGCTTAGAAGAGGCATCACAAGGACAAGCCGGTAGCACTTTTTGCCAGATGCAATGCTTTGAGAAAGCCACTCTAAAATGTATCAAATTTAGTCTAAATAAAACAAGGAGCGAGTAAGATGAGGAGCATAAAAAACCAAGTTAAATAAGATTCCGTTAAGCTCATGCTTGAGATCTGGACATAGGGATCAAAGGTTTTTAAGGTCAAAGGCCCATGTAATCTAAGATTCGAGATGTATTCAAAATATTGTTTTTTAACCAGTACCTTTGCATTTGAGGGCTGGCACTCTGGGTGAGTAAACATATTTTCCAAACCTAAGTTTCAAAAAGAGGTTTGCAAAAATGTGAGCCACGGAATTTTATTAGAATTGGCCAGTTGTATACAATTGGTCATGCAGTCTTGAACCAATCTGGCCGCCAGATTTGACCAGATTTTCAACCAGAGCAAGAGTGGGGCAACAGCAATTAGTTCCTCAATATGCTGTAGTCCCAGTTCCTCATGACAGATAATGTTTGCTACATTCTTGGGTACCATCAATCATCTATGCACAAATTTGTTCTCAACACGTTGGAGCGAGTTGTTTTGGTCTGACCCCACACACCCACCCTATTTGTGGCTGCTGGTACACATTTGGAATTATAGAGCAGAACAATCTGATGAACTGGTCTATGGCCTGATTTACAGGTGAAATGAAATATCGCTTCCAGGTTTCTCACCATTTGTTGGGTCTTGATAGTAAGGTGGGAATTCCATGACATAGAAGAGCTTACATTCAGACCTAAGTAATAGAAATCTTTTACTTTATTTATAATGTTCCCTCCCATAATGAAACGTTTAGATCTTGTATTTTGGGGGTCACAAGTCATAGCATATGACTTCGTGAAATTTACTCTCAAGTCTAAATCTTGCATAAAAATGTAAAAAAGGTCCAACAAACTTTGCATACCATTAGCTGTACGGGCAATTAAAACCGCATCATCGGCATAGAGAAGGACCGGGAGCTGTCTCATACCCACCCTAGGGAAATCCTTTCCATTTTTTACTAGAAAACCATAAAGTCAGTTAATATATAACAGAAACAAAAAAGGTGCTAAAATGCAACCCTGTCTGACTCCTCGCATAGATGGAAAGGGGGAAGACTTCTCTCCGTGCCGCCCATACTGCACCGAGACCGTTATAGACAGTATATAGACGTTTGATTAACTCCAGCAAATTCCAATCGACCCCCAGAGATTTAATAATCTGCCAGAGCTTCCCCCTATTCGTCAGATCAAAAGCACTTGATAGATCAATGAAAGCCAGGTGAATATATTATTTTCTAACAGTAACATATTTGCTATGAATGAGGTGCAGATGTAATGCTTGTTCGACTTTACCTAGAGAAGGTCTAAAACCGAATTGGATTGGGGACAGAATCTCTGGCTCCGCCACCCATTCCTCCAACCATGTCAATATCACACTCCCCAGTATCTTAGCAGTAGAAAGTATAAGAGATATTGGCCTATAACAGACTGGATCTTGCCTGTTACCCTTTTTTTTAAATGGGAATAATCATGGCCAGTTTCCAAGAAGAGGGGATATTGCTTATATTCAAATTAGATTCCGCAGGGCTATGGTCAATAAATTCATCTCCCTCTGGTCAGAAATTGCTTCCACACTGAAAAACACTCATGAAATGGTTTGCCCAAACCTATTCTGATATCAAGCAGTCATCTTCTTCATTGACATGTTCCGTGAAATAAGGGTGGTTTACCACCCTCCAAAATTGTGCTCTGTCCTTCAGTTCGGTAGCTGCCAAGAGCTTGTCCCATGATCTAGATCTAATTTCAGATTTCGTCTCTGTCAAAGCTGCCTTATATTGTCCCCTTTCCGTTCTAACTAGGTCACTGGAAAGAGGAATAGATCTGAGGGCTTTTTTAAATTCTTTATGGGCAGTAGTACAGGTGGAATCAAACCATTGGCAGGTCGCAGGGCCCCGGGGAATCCTGCCACTCACTAATGCCTCAGAAACAGCATAACTTAAATGTTCAAATTCCGATAGTAGGCAATCATGGGAAGAATGTTGCGACAGACATAAATTAATAGTCTCCAATTTTTGTTTAATTATTTACTGGTTGAAAGTCTTAGGATCCACCCTTTCCCATTTAATGCGGAGACCGTTTAAAAAAAAAAAAAAAGGTTTCTCTCTTTTAGTTAAAGCTGGTTTACTATTAGAAGCAAGGTTAATACATAGGGGATTGTGGTCACTGGCACAATGTGGTATATTCTTGAAACCGGTTATTATGTGAAAATCAGAAGAGCTAATCAGGATGAAGTCGATAATACTCCCTTTTGAGTTCCCCGTTAATGTAGGTATAGTTTGGGTATGTGCGGCAGCCTTCTCCCTTGCATATACAAGATAAAATTTATAGATAAAGGTATTTAAAACTTCGCTTTGCTGAGTGTGAATGAAATGGGTTGACAGTTCTCTACCCTCTATGGAGTTACTGCACAGATGTGGAACTTCCTGATTGCACAATGTCATGTTAAAATCTCCAGCCCAGATAATGATAAACTCAATATCCTGGAGCTTATCAAAAGAATCAAGAAAATCTATCACCTCTGCAAAACTTCCCTTCAGAAGATCACACAGGATATTTTTATAAAAATATATTAACAGCAAGCTCCCCTCAATCAGTAGTAAAATAATCATAAAATATGATGAAGACCAGATTAGAGATGCCTCCATTTTAAGCAATTGTAATGAAACAAGAACCAAGAGACCCCCCACTTGCCCTTCCCACTGGGGAGGGGGCTGCAGGTTGACATAGAAAAAAGTAGCCATCCAAATGGAAAGGGTCCACTGACCAGGTCTCCTGCAAGCAAATGATATCGTAAGTAGAAATAAAATCCCGCCACTCTATGTTCTTAACCTTTGACTGGAGCCCCACAACATTACAACTAATTAACGTTAAAGATTTGGAGCCCGGCCCTACCGTAAGTTCCTCACCAGTAGTAACAGCTGCTGAGTCATAGGGGGGGATATCTATCTTATCAAGCCCAATTTGTGGAGCAGGAATATCATACCCAACGCCCTCTACTGACCCCTCCAGAAGCCCTCTTGTAAGCCAGACCTTGACTGTGTGTCAATCATTCTGAACTAAGGGAATCAAGTCCTGGTGGCAGCTGGTGGTAAGGATGTTAGACCGGGTATAGGTATTGGCTGACCCTGCTTTGTAATCGCTTTGAACAGCTTTACAGCAGGGAGGTAAAAGAGTTGGATCATAAAAGTGCTGGATACATTTTAAGACCTTTTTCCTTCCTGGTACGATAAAACAGAGCAGCCAACGTACATTAGACTAGGCCGGGATTAGCAAAGTTAATCACAACACTGTCACCCTCATGTACTTTCTTTGAAGGTCCAACCCATTTCACTCTACGTGCCATGAGAATCTTGTCATTAAAATCTCCTTGGTAACTAGATTTAGGCCCTCATTCCGACATAGGCCGGCGGCGGTCGCCGCCGGCCTGTCGGGGGCCGCCAGAATACCGTTCCGCGGTCGAAAGACCGCGGCGGTGATTCTGACTTTCCCGCTGGGCTGGCGGGCGGCCGCCTTCAGGCCGCCCGCCAGCCCAGCGGGAAAGAGGCTTCCACGATGAAGCCGGCTCGGAATCGAGCCGGCGGAGTGGAAGCTGTGCGACGGGTGCAGTTGCACCCGTCGCGTATTTCACTGTCTGCGAAGCAGACAGTGAAATACATTTAGGGGCCCTCTTACAGGGGCCCCTGCAGTGCCCATGCCATTGGCATGGGCACTGCAGGGGCCCCCAGGGGCCCCGCGACCCCCCCTACCGCCATCCGGTTCCCGGCGGGAGAACCGCCGGGAACTGGATGGCGGTAGGGGGGGTCGGAATCCCCTCGGCGGCGCAGCAAGCTGCGCCGCCTTGGAGGATTCCAATGGGCGGCGGTACACTGGCGGGAGACCGCCAGTGTTGCCGGTCCGACCGCGGCTTTACCGCCGCGGTCGGAATGCCCATTGGAGCACCGCCGGCCTGTCGGCGGTGCTCCTGCGGTCCTCCACCCTGGCGGATTGAAACCGCCAGGGTCGGAATGAGGGCCTTAGTCCTTAACCAAAGAGCACTTTTCCTCATTAATGCCTGGGTGTCTTCATTATGGCTGGGGTCTAAAGGGGGCACATTCAATAGAACCAAAACATACGGGGTACAATCAGGTGGAAGATGCAATGGCGGCTCTGCTTGAAAATTGGTGGAATTATAGTGAGGGGTAGTTGAGCAACCAGGGTGGACTACCTTACTTTTCTCTAGAGAGGGGTTAGGCTTCATTGATAAAGGTTCAAGACTGGTTTTAGGATGATCAAGCTGTGAACCAAATTCCTTAGGTGGAAGTTTTTGTAGTGCTTCTCCCTTTTCGGGCAGTACCTCTCGCGTATAGAGACTATCCGAATCAGGTAGTCCTGAAGTTGTTTGAGAAATCACCCTGATCATATTGGTATGAAAATGTTCCAATTTTTTAGATATTAAGGTAACAAGTTTCTCTTCCAAGGCAGTACAGAACGGTTTAAGAATGGAGTCAATTAAGTGTATGGGATCATCCCGTAATGCTCCCTTCTCTTTGTTATCGGGCTTCAAATTATCAGATGACAAATCAGGAGCTGCCAGGTGACAAACAGGGTGTTCCAGGTGGGTATTGAATTTCCTCTTGGGCCCTGGTTCTCGTTTTGTGGTTTAGGGGCAGGCACCCGCTTTTCTCTTTTTCAGTGGCAGGGATACCAAAGGGGAGCAATCAATATTGGGTTCACTTATGGCTTGCGAGTAGGGATCTCTTGTTACAGGGTGGAGGGTGTCATGGTTGGAAACTATCAGAGGGCCCTGAACCCCTTGGTTAGGCTCAATACAGACAGTTGGATCAAGGGGTAGTCTCTGTGTCAATTTATGGGCAATCCTAATTTTTTCCTCCACCTGTACAATTTCAGATTCTATGGCCCTAATGACAGAAGATAAATAACTGGCAATTGATGGTTGAGTTGATTGAGTTAATGGGCTCTGGGCACCCACCCTCTTTTGAGGATTCATTTTGCTTTTACCCATAACAGTCAATGAAAAACACACACCCTGAAAATATGACTGGGCTTTTTCCCAGGGTGAAGATTTGGAGGGGGGGCCCTTACCTCTTGTCTTCCCAAAAGTCAGTTTTAAGGGGGGTGGCCCAGTCCAGCCTCTTCCAGACAATGACGGGTGAAGGACGGGCCCGCCCTTAGCCCGGGATTCTTCCATGCGCAGCCTGCTTGCGGGAAAAGCCTGACCCCAGCCCGGTCTCCTCAACAATGCAGGGGCTTAGCGTTCTCCTGGTTGGCATCTCTATTCCGCAGTGTGGGGAGTCAGGCAGTGCTATGAGCGCACGGGAAGAGCCTGACCCCGCCCTGGGTCTCCTCATTGATGCAGGGGCTCAGCGTTCCCCTGGTTGGCGTCTCCGTCCATTAAAGTAATTTTTTCGATGTGGAAACCTACTTTGTGTCACTGAAATGCAAAGTAGGCATTCCCGTGCAAAAAATGACTCTATGGCCATAGCGCCATATTTATCCCCTGTGCTAAAATCACACACGGGGAGGGCTCAAATAATGATATGATGCAACGATTGATTTGCACCATTATTTAGTGCCTGAGTCAGGGCAGGCGTTAGGGGACCTGTGGGCTTATTTCCATGGTGGACACCCCCACCCACACCAGAGGGACAGTGGAAGAATGGGGGACCCCATCCCAGGTAAGTATAGGTAAGTACAGGTAAGTATTTTTTTTAAGTGCCATTTGGGGCCCTGAAGTAGGCCCCCCTACATGGCACTGGGTGCAATGGTCATGCCCAGGGGACCCTGGCCCCCTGTGATGGCCATTGGGGTGGTGGGCATGACTCCTGTCTTTTCTAAGACAGAAGTCATGTGGTATGGATGGTTTTGTGTCAGAAAATGACGATAGGCTGGCTAGAGTCATTTCTTTTTTACTGTAACCTGCCTAAAGTCATTTTTTGTGCAAAACCCCCTTCTTCCATACTGCCAGCGCCACCCGGCTAATGCAATTTTTTTATGCTAGCCTACCCTTTGCACCTGCTTGCATCATTCCATAAATAGGGTACCTGGCTGGTGCTCAGAATTGGTGCAAGCCGGTGCTAAACGTTTTGGTGCAAAACTGCATTGGTGCAGTTTTGCACCAAAAAGTATAAATCAGGGCCTTATTTTCTAGTAATCATGATGTAGAGTCAGTTTGCAACTTCCAGGCCCTCAGCTACAATGGCATTGCACCGGATTGTCACTTTTACCGATGTTCTGGTGGCGCAATGCCCTGTCCTATATTTACAAAGTGGCGTTAAACCTATGCTTAACGCAGCTTTGCAAATACGGTGCCTTTACACGCATCACTTTGTGTGAAAGGGGCGTGCAATAGGTGTTGCTGTGGGCATTCCACTGCAACACCCATTGCATTTTTATGCTGCCCAAGATTTAAAAGCATTCATAAAACTGAGGCAGTGCCAAAAACTAACGCCACCCCAGGGGTGGGATAAGCATGGTACAACAGGAGAAATACTTTTATTTCTCCTTGTTTTTTCCTTTTCCTATGTGTGCTGCATTCAGCACCCCACATAGGAAGAACAAAACACCATTAATGATTGCTTATGTGCAGGAAGGTGTCTCTTCCTGCACATAAACAATCATAAAAAAATGACGATTTGCTACTCCCAATATATAGCGGGGCTCATCTGCTGGACAACCAGACATTTGTGGCTTTAGTTACGTCAGTGGTTTCCTTTTGTGTGAGGGGGCTATTTGACCACAGAGCAGGTTGAGGATTCAAAGTAGACAAGTTTGAAGAGAAATGGACTGACAGTATCTTGCTTGTTGTTGAGAGAAAGTTATTGGCTTTCTTAATAATGAACTGGTTTGAAAAGCTGCCGTATAGTTAGATAGTTTAACATTTATCAATGTGATGGTAGGTATCAGAAAATATGTTAATAAATTGAGAAAGGGAACCACTATCAAACGTAATAAACACACCTTGGCTAGGACTTAACACAAGTCTCAGAGAAACTCTGCTTAGTGCTGGTAGACATGGCTCAGACAACAGGAAATTCCTCAGAGAAATTAGCATTCAGTTCAAGCATTAGCAACAATTGTAAACCAAGGAACACAGAACAAAGAAAAAAAAAAAAAAAGAATGATATACATTTTTAAGGATTAAGGGAAAAAGCACCTAGAAAAATTAAAATACCATTATCAAACAATACTTTGCTGGTGACCAAGACCTAGACACAGTTTCAGGCCACTCGCAATGGAGCAGAGTATTGATACACAAAACTGGTCATTCCAGTCAACGTTTTTATCTCAGTTATTAGTTTTCTTTAATGAAGTCAAAATCATTCAGCACGAGAATTGCAAGGATGTGGCCAATGAGAGCTCTTCAAAGTCAGAAAATCACTGTCAAGTTTCCACTGAAGCTGGTGGCTTTTGGTACAAAATGGTCTGAGTGGGACACAGTTTAGACTTCCTGACCACATTGGGTAAGACCACTTAGGGCAAGCCTCACCACCTTGTCCCACCACACGTTTCTCCAACAACTGGCACATATCATTTGGTCACTTCTGGAGCACCTAAGTCCTCAGGGCAAACTTTTAGGCACAAAGTCTCTTTCCAGCAAGGGATCCCAAGAACTCTACTGCTTTGCACTCACATGGGTTTTGTTGGAGTCAGAATGCATAAATTAATTGCGTAAAAAAAAAGATTATGGCCCTCATTATGACTGGAAAAGTGTGCCCTTACAGTGGCTGAACGCAGTCACCACTGGATAGTTACAGTTAAGACCACGTTTCCACAGGAACAGCATTTATTGTTTTGCTTATAACTGGAAGAATCTGACGAATCTTCACAAAAACTTCCCTACATAAATGTCATTCACCTCAGCTCTTTCCTGGAAAGCTTCTGGGTAATCCCTCAAACAGCCACTGAGAGTGAAGGGGGTCTCATAACATGGTTTACCAATTCTTCCCAGTCCCAGTTTCCTTGGGAAAAATTAGACATAGCTAGAGTCAAAACAGCTAGAGCCAAGTGAAATTTGTTGCAAAACTAGACTTTGGCCTGTGAGACCCCAGAGCCCCATCCCCAGGGTTGTTTTAAAATGTGAGGGATGGTGGCATGCAGTACTCCTTTCTAAGCCTTTATGAGGCTCTAAGGAGCCCTATCTCTGGGGCTGTTTTAAATATTAAGGGGGTGTGTGTCCCTCCTCCCTTAGCCTCTCTAAGGCGCCAGGAGAAAGCCAGTGCTGGGGGTCTCCCGACCTCCATATTATGGATACTGCCAGATTTCCACCAAAACGTGGGTGGAAATCTGGCAGTAGCCATGCTGGCAGTCAGAGGCGCCTGGGCAGTGCTTCCACCTGCACCGCCCCACCAGAAGGACTCCACCAGCCATATTATGACCAATAATATGGCCTGGCGGTGTCCTGCTGGTGGTGCGCTGCAGGAGGTGCGCTGCTGGCGGTAGCAGCGCCCCTTCCCAGCCGGGCAACCTCCTTGCCAGACATGGTAAGACGGGCGTCTGACAAGGAAGAGGGGTGGGAGGGTGGGGGATGTTGTGTGTGAGTGTGTGTATGAATGTGTGTGTGCATGTGTGAATGTGTCTGTGAGTGTCTGTGAGTGTTGTGGTATATGCGTGGTTGTATGCATGTGAGTGAATGTGTGTATCAATATTACAGTGAGTGCATGTCTGCATGTCAGTGTGTATGCATGTGAGCATGTTAGTGTGGATGTGTGCCTGAATGCGTGTGATTATGAGTGAATGCGTGTATGGATGAGTGTGAGTGAAAGTGTGTATGGATGTGTGTGAGTGAATGCATGTGTGGAAGTGGATGTGAATGGGTGTATGTATGGTGTGCATGGCTGTGTGTGTGTAGGTATGTGGGAAGGGGGGTGGGATGCGCTCTGACTCTAAGGGATGGGGGTTACTGGGCTCTGTGACTTTGGGGTGGTAAAGGTTAGGGGTGCTGTGACTCTAGGGGGTGGGGGTTGGGGCGCTGGCACTTTAGGGGAGATGAGGGTGAGGTTTAGGGGGCAGTGTGACTCTCAGGGGTGAGGGTTAGGGGGTGCTGTAACTCTAAGAGTGTGGGGTGGGGGACAGGTGATTGCTGGGGGGATGGGGAGCCATCTACCAGTGACAGGGAAGGAATTCCCTGTCACTGGCAGCCCTACTTCGGTGGTTGTCATGACGATACTACCACCACGGAAACCATTGCAGGAGGCCAGCTAATTATACCGCTGGATGTCTTGTGAGGACCACCGGGTCAGAGATGCATATCTCTGGCCCGGCAGTATGAGTGGAGATTTGGCAGCGCCACACTCATAATGTGGCAGTACACATTGCCACGGTCAAATGAGGGCCTATATATTAAAAAAAAAAAAATTCTCAATCAAACACAACAACAGTTGTTCACTAAAAATTTACTTAATTCATTCTTACTAACATAGCAAACACTCAGGGGGTCATTCTGACCCTGGCGGTCGGTGATAAAGCGGCGGCCAACCCGCCAACAGGCCGGCGGTCAAAAAAATGCAATTCTGACCCTGGCGGGAACCGCCAACTAAGCCCGCCGCATTAACACTCCGACCGCCACGGCGGAACAAACAAACAGCGCGGCGGTCACCGCCAACAGCCAGGCGGCAGACAATGTACCGCCCACCCTATCACGACCCACCAATCCGCCACCTTTTCCGGGGCGGGAGCACCGCCGATAAAAACACGGCGGAAACAGACATTTCCAATGGAAAACGCTCACCTCGAGACACTCCACGCGGAATCCGGACAGCATGGAACCCGAATTGAACATCATACCTGCTCTCGTCTACCTGCTCATCTACCACGAGTACGAACTCCGGCGCAGACGTCAACGGTGAGTACTGCACCTACGACACACGGGAGGGGGGAGGAAGAAAGGTTACGGGCATACACATATGCGACCCCCCCACCCCCCCAATATGTACACACCAATGCAGAGCAGGAAGTCACAGTGACACCACACAAAGACCCTTTAAAAATACAATGACACAACCAAATTTGGAATAAATTTTCATGTACAAAAAAAGCACCTGGAAATAATTGAGCAACCGTGAAAAATATTTACAAAAACCAAAAAGATATACACATCAGTGTATCACTGAAGTAACAAGTCCTGCACATCCTACGAATCTAACATGTCCGTGGGCCAAGGTTCTGCGAAACAAGGGCAAAGCCCACACACGAGACCTGAGTCCTTTGGAAAGAACACTGCAGGGGCATCCGATGTCAAAACTACAGGCACCTCAGGGGGAAGGGAAGGGGGGGCCACCACAGCCACATGAGTCCACGACGCCAGATCCACGAGGAGCCACCATGCCCACTGTACCATCCTGGGGAGTGCAAAGACACAGTCTCTCAAGTCTCTGCAGTGGGTGGGTTGCCCACTGGACCATCCTGGGGAGTGCAAAGCCACAGTCTCTCAATGTCTCTACAGTGGGTGGGTTGCCCACTGGACCATCCTGGGGAGTGCAAAGCCACAGTCTCTCAAGTCTCTGCAGTGGGTGGGTTGCCCACTGGACCATCCTGGGGAGTGCAAAGCCACAGTCTCTCAATGTCTCTACAGTGGGTGGGTTGCCCACAGTACCATCCTGGGGAGTGCAAAGCCAAAGTCTCTCAGGTGGATTACAGAGTCCACTGGTCAAGGAGGAGGCATGGTGGGCACAGTGAACCATAAACAGTGCCTGAGACGGCGGGACCCAGCGCAGCGGTGCATGACATGGCGATGTCCAGCGGAGCGGTGCTTGACAGGAAGGGTCCAGCGGAGCGGTGCTTGACAGGAAGGGCCCAGCGGAGCGGTGCTTGAGACGGCGGGGCCCAGCGGAGCGGTGCTTGAGACGGCGGGGCCCAGCGGAGCGGTGCTTGACAGGAAGGGCCCAGCGGAGCGGTGCTTGAGACGGCGGGGCCCAGCGGAGCGGTGCTTGAGCTGGCGGGGCCCAGCGGAGCGGTGCTTGACAGGAAGGGCCCAGCGGAGCGGTGCTTGACAGGAAGGGCCCAGCGGAGCGGTGCTTGAGACGGCGGGGCCCAGCGGAGCGGTGCTTGAGACGGTGGGGCCCAGCGGAGCGGTGCTTGACAGGAAGGGCCCAGCGGAGCGGTGCTTGAGACGGCGGGGCCCAGCGGAGCGGTGCTTGACAGGAAGGGTCCAGCGGAGCGGTGCTTGACAGGAAGGGCCCAGCGGAGCGGTGCTTGAGACGGCGGGGCCCAGCGGAGCGGTGCTTGAGACGGCGGGGCCCAGCGGAGCAGTGCTTGAGATGGCGGGGCCCAGCGGAGCGGTGCTTGACAGGAAGGGCCCATCGGAGCGGTGCTTGAGATGGCGGGGCCCAGCGGAGCGGTGCTTGAGACGGCGGGGCCCAGCGGAGCGGTGCTTGACAGGAAGGGCCCAGCGGAGCGGTGCTTGACAGGAAGGGCCCAGCGGAGCGGTGCTTGAGACGGCGGGGCCCAGCGGAGCGGTGCTTGAGACGGCGGGGCCCAGCAGAGCGGTGCTTGACAGGAAGGGCCAGCGGAGCGGTGCTTGACAGGAAGGGCCCAGCGGAGCGGTGCTTGAGACGGCGGGGCCCAGCGGAGCGGTGCTTGACAGGAAGGGCCCAGCGGAGCGGTGCTTAACAGGAAGGGCCCAGCGGAGCGGTGCTTGAGACGGCGGGGCCCAGCGGAGCGGTGCTTGAGACGGCGGGGCCCAGCGGAGCGGTGCTTGAGACGGCGGGGCCCAGCGGAGCGGTGCTTGACAGGAAGGGCCCAGCGGAGCGGTGCTTGAGACGGCGGGGCCCTGTTCAGCGGTACCTGTCTCCACGGTGGGGCCCTGTTCAGCGGTACCTGTCTTCACGGCGGGGCCCTCTTCAGCGGTGCTCTTCTGCACGGCGGGGCCCTGTTCAGCGGTGCTCTTCTGCACGGCGGGCCCTGTTCAGCGGTGCTCTTCTGCACGGCGGGGCCCTGTTCAGCGGTACCTGTCTTCACGGCGGGGCCCTCTTCAGCGGTGCTCTTCTGCACGGCGGGGCCCTGTTCAGCGGTACCTGTCTTCACGGCGGGGCCCTCTTCAGCGGTACCTGTCTTCACAGCGATACTACCACCACGGAAACCATGGCAGGAGGCCAGCTAATTATACCGCTGGATGTCTTGTGAGGACCACCGGGTCAGAGATGCATATCTCTGGCCCGGCAGTATGAGTGGAGATTTGGCAGCGCCACACTCATAATGTGGCAGTACACATTGCCATGGTCAAATGAGGGCCTATATATTAAAAAAATTAAATTTCTCAATCAAACACAACAACAGTTGTTCACTAAAAATGTACTTAATTCATTCTTACTAACATAACAAACACTCAGGGGGTCATTCTGACCCTGGCGGTCGGTGATAAAGCCGCGGCCAACCCGCCAACAGGCCGGCGGTCAAAAAAATGCAATTCTGACTCTGGCGGGAACCGCCAACACAGCCCGCCGCATTAACACTCCGACCGCCACGGCGGAACAAACAAACAGCGCGGCGGTCACCGCCAACAGCCAGGCGGCAGACAATGTACCGCCCACCCAATCACGACCCACCAATCCGCCACCTTTTCCGGGGCGGGAGCACCGCCGATAAAAACACGGCGGAAACAGACATTTCCAATGGAAAACGCTCACCTCGAGACACTCCACGCGGAATCCGGACAGCATGGAACCCGAATTGAACATCATACCTGCTCTCGTCTACCTGCTCATCTACCACGAGTACGAACTCCGGCGCAGACGTCAACGGTGAGTACTGCACCTACGACACACGGGAGGGGGGAGGAAGAAAGGTTACGGGCATACACATATGCGACCCCCCCACCCCCCCAATATGTACACACCAATGCAGAGCAGGAAGTCACAGTGACACCACACAAAGACCCTTTAAAAATACAATGACACAACCAAATTTGGAATAAATTTTCATGTACAAAAAAAGCACCTGGAAATAATTGAGCAACCGTGAAAAATATTTACAAAAACCAAAAAGATATACACATCAGTGTATCACTGAAGTAACAAGTCCTGCACATCCTACGAATCTAACATGTCCGTGGGCCAAGGTTCTGTGAAACAAGGGCAAAGCCCACACACGAGACCTGAGTCCTTTGGAGAGAACACTGCAGGGGCATCCGATGTCAAAACTACAGGCACCTCAGGGGGAAGGGAAGGGGGGGCCACCACAGCCACATGAGTCCATGACGCCAGATCCACGAGGAGCCACCATGCCCACTGTACCATCCTGGGGAGTGCAAAGCCACAGTCTCTCAAGTCTCTGCAGTGGGTGGGTTGCCCACTGGACCATCCTGGGGAGTGCAAAGCCACAGTCTCTCAATGTCTCTACAGTGGGTGGGTTGCCCACTGGACCATCCTGGGGAGTGCAAAGCCACAGTCTCTCAAGTCTCTGCAGTGGGTGGGTTGCCCACTGGACCATCCTGGGGAGTGCAAAGCCACAGTCTCTCAATGTCTCTACAGTGGGTGGGTTGCCCACTGTACCATCCTGGGGAGTGCAAAGCCACAGTCTCTCAGGTGGATTACAGAGTCCACTGGTCAAGGAGGAGGCATGGTGGGCACAGTGAACCATAAACAGTGCCTGAGACGGCGGGACCCAGCGCAGCGGTGCATGACATGGCGATGTCCAGTGGAGCGGTGCTTGACAGGAAGGGTCCAGCGGAGCGGTGCTTGACAGGAAGGGCCCAGCGGAGCGGTGCTTGAGACGGCGGGGCCCAGCGGAGCGGTGCTTGAGACGGCGGGGCCCAGCGGAGCGGTGCTTGAGACGGCGGGGCCCAGCGGAGCGGTGCTTGACAGGAAGGGCCCAGCGGAGCGGTGCTTGAGACGGCGGGGCCCAGCGGAGCGGTGCTTGAGACGGTGGGGCCCAGCGGAGCGGTGCTTGACAGGAAGGGCCCAGCAGAGCGGTGCTTGACAGGAAGGGCCCAGCGGAGCGGTGCTTGAGACGGCGGGGCCCAGCGGAGCGGTGCTTGAGACGGCGGGGCCCAGCGGAGCGGTGCTTGACAGGAAGGGCCCAGCGGAGCGGTGCTTGACAGGAAGGGCCCAGCGGAGCGGTGCTTGAGACGGCGGGGCCCAGCAGAGCGGTGCTTGACAGGAAGGGTCCAGCGGAGCGGTGCTTGACAGGAAGGGCCCAGCGGAGCGGTGCTTGAGACGGCGGGGCCCAGCGGAGCGGTGCTTGAGACGGCGGGGCCCAGCGGAGCGGTGCTTGAGACGGCGGGGCCCAGCGGAGCGGTGCTTGACAGGAAGGGCCCAGCGGAGCGGTGCTTGAGACGGCGGGGCCCAGCGGAGCGGTGCTTGACAGGAAGGGCCCAGCGGAGCGGTGCTTGACAGGAAGGGCCCAGCGGAGCGGTGCTTGAGACGGCGGGGCCCAGCGGAGCGGTGCTTGAGACGGCGGGGCCCAGCGGAGCGGTGCTTGACAGGAAGGGCCCAGCGGAGCGGTGCTTGACAGGAAGGGCCCAGCGGAGCGGTGCTTGAGACGGCGGGCCTAGCGGAGCGGTGCTTGACAGGAAGGGCCCAGCGGAGCGGTGCTTGACAGGAAGGGCCCAGCGGAGCGGTGCTTGAGACGGCGGGGCCCAGCGGAGCGGTGCTTGAGACGGCGGGGCCCAGCGGAGCGGTGCTTGAGACGGCGGGGCCCAGCGCAGCGGTGCTTGACAGGAAGGGCCCAGCGGAGCGGTGCTTGACAGGAAGGGCCCAGCGGAGCGGTGCTTGAGACGGCGGGGCCCTGTTCAGCGGTACCTGTCTCCACGGCGGGGCCCTGTTCAGCGGTACCTGTCTTCACGGCGGGGCCCTCTTCATCGGTGCTCTTCTGCACGGCGGGGCCCTGTTCAGCGGTACCTGTCTTCACGGCGGGGCCCTCTTCAGCGGTGCTCTTCTGCACGGCGGGGCCCTGTTCAGCGGTACCTGTCTTCACGGCGGGGCCCTCTTCAGCGGTACCTGTCTTCATGGCGGGGCCCTCTTCAGCGGTACCCGTCTTCACGGCGGGGCCCTCTTCAGCGGTGCTCTTCTGCACGGCGGGGCCCTCTTCAGCGGTACCTGTCTTCACGGCGGGGCCCTCTTCAGCGGTACCTGTCTTCACGGCGGGGCCCTCTTCAACGGTACCTGTCTTCACGGCGGGGCCCTCTTCAGCGGTGCTCTTCTGCACGGCGGGGCCCTCTTCAGCGGTACCTGTCTTCACGGCGGGGCCCTCTTCAGCGGTACCTGTCTTCACGGCGGGGCCCTGTTCAGCGGTACCTGTCTTCACGGCGGGGCCCTGTTCAGCGGTACCTGTCTTCACGGCGGGGCCCTCTTCAGCGGTGCTCTTCTGCACGGCGGGGCCCTCTTCAGCGGTACCTGTCTTCACGGCGGGGCCCTCTTCAGCGGTACCTGTCTTCGCGGCGGGGCCCTCTTCAGCGGTACCTGACTTCACGGCGGGGCCCTGTTCAGCAGTACCTGTCTTCACGGCGGGGCCCTGTTCAGCGGTGCTCTTCTGCACGGCGGGGCCCTGTTCAGCGGTACCTGTCTTCACGGCGGGGCCCTGTTCAGCGGTGCTCCTCTGCACGGCGGGGTCCTGTTCAGTGGTGCTCTTCTGCACGGCGGGGCCCTGTTCAGCGGTACCTGTCTTCACGGCGGGGCCCTGTTCAGCGGTGCTCTTGCAGTATGTCAAGGGAATCATACCTGGCCTGGACACCCTGCTCAGTCGCCCTCCGACCGTGCTGTGTCAGGCCCCTTCGGGGAGTGAGTCCTGGGCCCTTTGGTGTCGTCCCTTGCAGCCGGGATGGGGCTTGTGGGGCCCTCCTGCTCCGCGCTCCTGGTGGTTGTCCTCTCCGCCCTGCTGTCCTTCCGCTCCTTAGATTGGGCTCTCGGGCCCTTGCCTCCCCTGGCTGCTGTGGCCGGTGAAGTGGCCGGAGTCACCTCCTTGGGGGCAGCCGTCTCTGTCCGCTCACGGCGGCCCTTCAATTTCCGGGTCCTCTTGCCTGGGGGGGGGGCTGGCTGTCCCCTTGCTGCTCACCGAAGTGTTACTGCCGCCAAAGGGTGGACTCCACATGCCATGCACCACTTGCACTGTAGTAGTTGGGCTGGTGGTGGCTGAGGTGCCCTTGGGACTTTTCCCAGTTGGAGGGGGTGGGTCGGGGGAGGGAAAGAGGTCAAAACTGGAGAGGTAATTTTTCTTGGGACCAAGGTAAGGGGTAGGAGTAGTGGTGAGAGAAGTGGAGGAAGAGGATGTGGTTGTATGAGAGCCAGGTGTGCTGTCCTTGGGTGCAGGTGACTGGGACGTAGGCTGTGGTGAGGTGGTTGGCTGTTGATTGGGTGTCTGCCTGCGTTTATGTGTCTTGGAAGAGGGGGTGACAGACACAGTGGGAGAGGACACAGGGGACGTGTAAATGCCAGTGGGGGTGGTGACTGCAGGTGTGCGGACTGTAGTGGAGGGTTTGCTGTTGGTGGAAGAACTGGCTGATGTTGGGGTGCATGCAGGTGTGAGTGTAGACGTCACAGGGAGGGAGGAGGGAGACGAGGAGGACGGGGACACAGAGGTGGTAGTGACTGTTGATATGTCTGCATCTGTGTGTTGCTTGGGTGAATGCTTGTGTTTTCTGTGGTGCTTATGTTTGGATGAGCTGGCCTTGGGTGTTGAGGTGTGTGCAGGCTGGTCTGATGGTGTGGATGGGATAGGTTGAGGTACAGGAGACAGAGAAAGGGTGGAGGCAGATAGAAGAGGGAGACTGGAGACAGGGACAATGGCTGCCGTCAGTGCTGAGGCCAGAGCAGTGAATGCTCGTTGATGGGCAGCCTGACCCGAATGAATGCCCTCCAGGTAGGCATTGCTCCGATGCACCTCCCTTTCCACCCCCTGGATGGCATTCAGAAGGGTAGTCTGCCCAACATTGAGCGTCCTCACCAGGTCAATGAGCTCCGCACTGAGGGCAGCAGGGGTAACAGAGGCAGGGGCTGAGGTGCCTGGGGCGAAGGAGACGCGCGCCTTCCTGGCCGAGCGGCCACGGAGCGAAGGCTGAGGGGCTGCTGGGAGGGCGGTGCTGGTGCGCTGGGTGGCGGCTGTACCTGTTGTTGCGGGGGGCACAGATGGTGCCGCCCCCGCTAGGGAGCTCCCAAACGAGGACGTGTCCGTGTCGCTGGTGTCTCCACCGGCCCCCGTTGTGGTGCTCCCCTCGCCCTCCGGATCACTGGTGCCCTCGGTGTCTGTGTCAGTGCCCACCGGGGCCTGGTGACCTGCAGCTCCCTCCTGCTCCGACGCCAAATCTCCTCCGCCTGATGATGCTAAAACACAAGAAGACAAAGATTTAGGGTGGGGGGAGAAATTAAACAAAGTTGAGTGCATGCCTTAGCAATACCCTTTGCGGAGAGGACAGACACAGGTGCCTCGTGCACTAAGTCGCAAACTTGGGGTACACTACTCAGTACTTCTGACTAGGCAAACAGGTCTAGGGACAACACACACGCACATGGGTGATGCTGGAGCATGGGTAGCTGCACTTGGCACCCTACAGAGGTGGGGGGCGGGGGCACAGGGCCATGCCTAAGGGAGCGGACTACACTACAGAGAGCGCCCGGGCCTAATGTCACCCACGGCCCTCCTCCCCCCCCCAGACGCCTCCAATGCGCATACAGATGGGAGAATGTGCGGATACTCACCCCCTTGTGTCTGCTGTGCTGTCCTCAAGCGCCCATCCAAATTAGGGTAGGCCACCGCCAGGATCCGGGACATCAGGGGGGTCATGGTGCGACTGGCACCCCTCCTAGGTCGGGAGGCCATCCCCAGCAGTGTTTCTGCGGTCTTCCTCGTTCCGCGGCGGATGTCCTCCCACCTCTTGCGGCAGTGGGTGCCCCGTCTGTTGTGGACCCCCAAGTTCCGGATTTCCTCGGCGATGGCACGCCAAATATTGATTTTCTGGTGGGCGCTCACCTGTTTGACATGTACAGGGTGGGAAAGAGAAACCGTCACATATCTGCATGTTTGGAGTACATGCCCCCCCCTCCCCAACCTTGTCATGGTTCCCATTCTCTCATCTGTCGTGCGTTGCACTCCCCATTCCCTCCACACCCCACCAACTTACATCCCCCCCCTCCACACAGGCATAACCCATTCAATGTGCACTGAGTGTACTCACCTGTTGGTCTGGAGGACCGTAGAGTTGCGCATACTGGGGGAGGACCCTGTCCACGAGCTTCTCCAACTCTTCTGAACTGAAGGCGGGGGCCCTTTCACCAGTAGCAGCAGCCATTGTCACTTCCAGACCGAGTTCACAGCAGCACTTGCAGTATAGGTCCTCTCCTGTGGATGATCAGGTCTCGAATGATTGAGCTGATAGAAAATGGCGGTCACGCCCGCGGCGGTACGTACCGCGGCGGTGCGTCCCGCGACCGCCGGCGCACATCGTCATTGGCTCCTGAAACCCATAGGCTTCAATGTTAACCAATGCGTCTTCGCACAGCGGTCTTCGACCGCCTACCGCCACGGTGTGCCCCGCCAGCGCAGTGACCTCACATCCCATTGTCCCACTTCACAGGTCAGGCATCGGCCATTTCAAGGGCCCACATGGCTTAATTTCTAATGCGTCACACAGGCCTAGGCCTTGCAATGGCACACATACAAACATATCAAACCATAAATTTACCTGTACTGTGCAAGCTGTGTTGTACGTACCTGTGAGTGGATTGACTCTGTACTCCATATTCTCCTTCCTAGGCACCGTCCGCTGGGACTAGCGATGAGAAGGAGGAATCCTCGCGTGTACCGGCTGCTGGTGGACCTGTCGACAATGGAAGAACGCCATTTAATACTACGATACCGACTTGACCGTGCCTCCATCCATGAACTGTGTGCCCAGCTGGAGCCAGCCCTGATGTCCCCCATCCGCCAACCCACAGGAATTCCCCCTCTGGCGCAGGTTCTGTCAGTCCTCCATTTCTTTGCAACTGGCTCATTCCAGACAACAGTGGCCATGTCATCTGGGATGTCTCAGCCTATGTTTTCCAAGATCTTATCCAGAGTGTTGTCTGCCCTGATGAAACTCATGCGGAGCTACATCATTTTCCCAGAGGAGGGTGATTTGCCTACAGTGAAAGCTGATTTCTATGCCCTTGGACACATCCCCAACATCATTGGTGCAATTGATGGGACCCATGTGGCTTTAGTCCCCCCAAATGACGATGAACAGGTGTACAGGAACAGGAAGAATTACCATTCAATGAATATCCAGGTGGTCTGTTTGGCTGACCAGTACATCTCCCATGTAAATGCCAAGTTCCCAGGGTCAGTGCATGACGCGTATGTTATGCGAAATAGCAGCATTCCCTATGTGATGGACCAGCTACAGAGACAGCGTGTGTGGCTAATAGGTGACTCTGGTTACCCCAACCTGCCGTGGCTATTGACCCCAGTGAGGAATCCCAGGACCAGGGCAGAGGAACGGTACAATGAGGCCCATGGGCGTACTAGGAGGGTGATTGAGCGAACCTTTGGGCTCCTGAAGGCCAGATTTAGGTGCCTGCATATGACAGGTGGATCCCTAATGTACTCACCAAAGAAGGTGTGCCATATCATCGTGGCGTGCTGTATGCTCCACAACCTGGCTTTGCGACGCCAGGTGCCTTTCCTGCAGGAGGATGGTCCAGATGGTGGTGTTGTAGAAGCCGTGGAGCCTGTGGAGAGTGAAGAGGAGGAAGACTCTGAGGACGACACAGACAATAGGGACAGAGTGATACAACAGTATTTCCAGTAACACCCAGGTAAGAATCACCCACGCCATTTCCCAATTGCTTCTAGCCTCCTGCATCTGTACTTTCTGTAGTTCCCCACAGATGTTTTTCATTAATTTTTGCCTTTCCCTTCCCTTCTCAGTGCTGTCTGACTCAGTACCTGACTTCTGCTTGGTTCGCACATGAAATACAGCGTATTGACATTGGTATGTTGTCATGACTAATTGACAGAACAGAAATTGAACAGTAATATGTAATACATTTGTTAATAATACAGCATGACTCAAAACAGATTTGTGTGCAAAATGTGATTTATTTACAGTGCTAGATATCGGTACATGTGATTCTAAGGGTGATGGGTGGGGTTGGAGGAATATCCATGGCAGAGTCCAGTTCTCAGTCTCACAGGTGCATTGTTCTTTTGCCTGTGGAAGGATGGAGCATAGGCAGTTCATGGTTGGACAGGGTGGCAATGTGGGACAGTGGGAAGACTTGAGGGGGTATGTCCTGCTGGCGGGGGTCTTGACATCCTACTCTGTCTTTTTTTTTGGTCTCAGGCTCCTCTTACGGGGTGGTTGTTCTTCAGCAGGAGGTGGGGTTCTGGGGGGCTGTCGAGGTGTTGGGACCTCCTGTCCACTAGCGCCGGCGGAGGTGGTAGGCTGTTCCTGGTCCGGCCTAGTGACAGGGGCCCTGTGTGGTGCACCATGGTCCCGCAACGCGTCCTCTATCCTGTGGAGGGCCAGGACGATGGTCCCCATTGCGGTCCCGATGATTCTCAGCTCCTCCCTGAACCCCATGTAGCGTTCTTCCTGCTGTGCCTGGATCTCAGTGAACCTGGCCAGTACCGTCGCCATCGTTTCTTGGGAGTGGTGGTATGCCCCCATGATGGTGGTGATGGCCTCTTGGAGAGTGGGTTCCCTGGGCCTCTCCTCCCCCCCCCTGTCGCACAGCAGCCCTCCGAGCTGCCCGGTTTCCCCCGGCCTCTGTCCCCTGGACGGTGTGCCCGCTACCACTGCCCCCAGGTCCCTGTTGTTGTTGGGGTGTTGGGTTAGCCTGGGTGCCCTGTAGTGGCGGACACACCGCTGATTGAGCTGTCCTAGAGACAGAGGCATGGGCCCGCTGGGTGGGAGCTGTGCTGGTGTTGGCAGAGGGGGTCGGGTCTGGTGTGGCCTGTGGCTGCCTGAGGGGAACCGACTGCCCAGAGGTCCCCGATGGTCCGGGCTGGTCATCAGGTTCACTGTCAACAGAGCTGCTATCCTCAGTGTGGGCCTGTTCCGGTGGTGGGATGGACACTTCTGGACCCTCCTGGCTGGTATGTTGTCGTTCGGGTCCTGCATGGGGTAAGAGAGTTTGGTTATTGTTTCTGTGTGTGCAATAGCGTGCGTGTTATGGGTGCCCTTGTCCCCCAGTGCAGGCATTCCCTTGAGGGAGGTGTTGTGAGGGTAGTTAGGGGGGGGGGTTAGTGCAGTGGTCATGCTTAGGTGATGGGTGCCCATGATTTGTGTTGGCATGCAGGAGTTGGTGTTGGGATGGGTGGGTTGTGCTGGTGAGACATTGTCAGGGAGGATGTGTGCTGGGGGGTTGGGGGTGAGGGTGGGGGTGTGGGTTGGCATGCTGGTGGGGTGGGGGGGATATAGTAGTTGAGATTGGACTTACCAGAGTCCATTCCTCCGGCTACTCCTGCGAGGCCCTGAGGATGCAGGATGTTCAAGACGTCTTGCTCCCACGATGTGAATTCGGGAGGGGTGGGTGGGGGTCCGCCGCCAGTCTTCTGGACCGCGATGTTGTGCCTGGAGACCATCGATCGGACCTTCCCCCGTAGGTCGTTCCATCTTTTGCGTATGTCCTCCCTATTCCTGGGATGCTGTCCCACCGCGTTGACCCTGTCCACGATCCGCTGCCATAGCTCCACCTTCCAAGCTATACTGGTGTGCTGCACCTGCGAGCCGAAGAGCTGGGGTTCCACTCTTAGGATTTCCTCCACCATGACCCGGAGTTCTTGGTCCGAAAAGCGTGGGTGCCTTTGGGGTGCCATGGGGTGGTGTGGGTGTGGTGTGGGGTGGTGTATGTGATGATAAGTATGTTGGTGAGTGGTGCTTTGTGCTACTATGTGGTGTGTATGATGGTGTAGTGTGCCTCAGTGTGTCTTGCTTTGGATTGTCTGCTGTGTCTCTCTCTCCTTCTCTCAGTAATTATGGTCGCAGGGGTTTGTGGGTGATGTGGGTGTGTGTTTTATAGTTGGTTGATTGTGTGGGAGTGGTGTGTGTATGTGTATCAGGTGTGTGTATTTCAAATTGTCCAATGTGGCTGTGTTTTGGTGATGTGTGTGTATTCTGACCGCGGCGGTGTGTACCGCCAATGGAATACCGCGTTTGAATGACCGCCGTGTGGATTCGTGGGTCGTAATGGCATGGGCGTATTTCTGTTGCCGTGACGGAGGTGGTTTGGTCATCTCCAGTTTATTGCTGCCCGCTGATGTGGCGGCCTGCAGTGGAGGATGGAATTTTGGAGGTTTGGCCGTTGTGGGTCAGAATGACCGTGGCGGTTAACCGCGGCCGCGGCGGTGTTATGGCGGTCTTCTGACCGGCGGTAAGGGCCTTTTACCGCCGAGGTCAGAATGACCCCCTCAGTATCTAAAAAATGTATGGCTGTCAGAAGCACCACTGTTCTCTGGCTAGGCTGCAGTTTAAAGGCCTTTGACATATATAAGAAATAAGTTGGTATAATTATGAGTCACACCTAGATGTGACAGGTAAGCTCACAGGCTAGAACTTAGCTTAGCTTGCGGTCATTTTCAACTTGAGGGGAGAGAAGAGGGACACGTATCCCTCCTTGAGCCACAGTAGGATCTTGGAAATCCCATTCTTCAGAGCAAGTTTATTTTACAGTGGATGGGCAGTCGGGACCTCCTCCCAGAGCCTAGATCAGCCCTGGGGACCCCATCCCTCAAGGCACAATCCAAGCAGTGTCCTGGGGACCCCATACCCAGGACACTAATGTCCTGCTTGGGAGAGTATGATCGTACCCTACCTACACTCTTCCAGCCACAAAACACAACTTTGATCTCCCCTGTGTGGGAGTACAGAAAAGAGCTGCCTCCACCCTGGCAAAAGCAAAGAAAGTAGCTGGCTCCCACCAGCACTACAATTACTGCTGGGTGGGGAACTGGCAGGGTCCGCAGAGGCTTTGGTCCCACCACCCCCAAAAGTGAGCATTTTGTGGGTCCCAAGGAGGGCATTGGAATATCTACAGTAAAGTAATAGCTGGCTCCTGTTGGCACCCACACCCCCTGGGGATGCCAAAGCATCGAACTCTTCATAAGTTGTTGGGGCCGTCGGGTGACACTGGGGTACCCTCAGTAAAAACAAATGCTGGTTCCCACCAGCAGGTATGGGGAGCCATCAGGTATGACAAGGGGCTCGGGCTCCCCCATGTCCCCAACATAAAAGAAAAGGAGTGGGTGCCTTGGATGAACACTGGGGCACCCCAAAAAAATAAAAAAGGAAATAATAGATCAACTGCAGGATCATTTCATTTATTATTCACTGTTCCAGATTAGGATTGCCCCATCTACCTTGCATGTGGTTTTTGTTTATATTTTTGTATCATGGTGGTGGCCATAGAGGGGCAGGGGCACCACCAAGCATTTTTTTCAATGTTGTGGGGGTCTGCAGGGAGCTTATCAAATCCATAACCCCAGGAGAACTTACCATGTTTATTTAAAGCACTCTGCTGAGCTGTATGCTCTTCAGCTGGAGTTCACGGCACTCTTGCAGTGGGTTCTATGGCTGAACTTTGTGGGCTGAAAAATGTTTAAAGAAATACTCAGAGATGTTGATTTTTAAAATATGGCTTTATGAAAAAAACTTATCGCAGTCACCTATTTAAACATGACAATGTTTCAATTTATATAAAATACATTTTATTATAATTGTTGGTGACTTTTTGACAAAGACAACAGGTCTGCTTTATGTATGTTAATATGCTGACCCCTTGATAAAGCCAATATTCCCAATCTTATTTTATATTTTCTTGTCCTGACCTTTTGACAAAGTCAGTAGGCCTGCCTTACATGAAATGACAGGCCCTGCAACATACACTATGGCATGCATTCCAAAGGCTAAGTATTCCAGTGGTTTTGTTAATTTGAAATGATGTGTTATAACTGACATTTGTAATGAACTATAATGTCCCGTTAATGTTATTTCAGTGAACATATATTTATATGGCAGACATGAGTTATTATTACCTTTGAAGCCCTGCACCAAACTGCAGAAAGAATTGATAGGAATCACCATGAAGGAGGTTTGTGGCAATGTTTTAGAATTTACTGCATGCTTGGCAGTCATTTCTAAATCTGGTGTGCAGCATCTCCCTTATGCTAACGAATTATCATATCTCCACCAGTATATAAATCATGCCCTTAGTATCTTTTTGGAGCCCATAATCTACCAGGGACACAAGGCTACTGGTTACATCTTGCAAGGAGTTCCACTATGCCGTACAGCTTCTCACAGAGGACCAGCTGAAAAGGATTTAATGGTGTATAGAAGCTCCAAACATATGGAACCTGTTTTTTCATTCCAGTAAAGTCATAACT
Organism: Pleurodeles waltl; assembly: GCF_031143425.1. Lineage (NCBI taxonomy): Eukaryota > Metazoa > Chordata > Amphibia > Caudata > Salamandridae > Pleurodeles > Pleurodeles waltl. The sequence continues at coordinate 224,456,512 of NC_090443.1, forward strand.
AGGGTAAATTGGCTTGGATGCTTGGTTTCAGCCATCTAGCTGATGGACTTCAGAATTTTCCAGGTCCCAAAGCCTTTCAGAGATTGTATGAGTGTAGGAAAGTACTATCTTGCCTGGCATGTTACCCCCATTTTTACTCAATGTGTGTTTGTTTTGCCTGTGTCACTGGGATCCTGCTAGCCAGGACCCCAGTGCTCATAAAGTATGCCCTGTATGTGTTCCCTGTGTGGTGCCTAACTGTATCACTGAGGCTCTGCTAACCAGAACCTCAGTGTTTATGCTCTCTCTGTTTTTAAAATTGTCACTGAAGGCTAGTGACTAATTTTACAAATTCTGATTGCCACACTAGAACACCCTTGTAATTCCCTAGTGTATGGTACCTAGGTACCCAGGGTATTGGGGTTCCAGGAGATCCCTATGGGCTGCAGGATTTATTTTGCCACCCATAGGGAGCTCAGACAATTCTTACACAGGACTGCCACTGCACCCTGAGTGAAATAACGTCCACGTTATTGCACAGCCATTTTACACTGCACTTAAGTAACTTATAAGTCACCTATATGTCTAACCCTCACTTAGTGAAAGTTAGGTGCAAAGTTACTTTGTGTGTGGGCACCCTGGCACCAGCCAAGGTGCCCCCACATTGTTCAGGGCAATTTCCCCAGACTTTGTGAGTGCGGGAACACCATTACACACATGCACTACATATAGGTCAATACCTATATGTAGAGTCACCATGGTAACTCCGAACATGGCCATGTAACATGTCTAGGATCATGGAATTGTCACCCCAATAGCATTCTGGTATTGGGGGGACAATTCCATGCATCCCCGGGGCTCCAGCATAGAGCCCGGGCACTGCTAAACTGACTTTCTGGGGTTTTCTCTGCCGCTACCGCTGCTACCAACCCACAGACAGGTGTCTGCCCCCCTGGAGCCTGTGCAGCCCAGTCCCAGGAAGGCTGAACAAAGGATTTCCTCCGATAAAGGGTGTTACACCGTCTCCCTTTGGAAATAGGTGTGAAGGGCTTGAGAGGAGTAACCTCTCCTGGCCTCTGGAAATGCTTTGAATGGCACAGATAGTGCCCTCCTTGCATAAGCCAGTCTACACCGGTTCAGGGATCCCCCAACCCTTCTCTGGCACAAAACTGGGCTAAGGAAAGGGGAGTGAGCACTCCCCTGACCAGCACCTCACAGGGGAGGTGCCCAGAGCTCCTCCAGTGTGTCCCAGAGCTCTGCCATCTTGGATGCAGAGGTGTGAGGGCACAATGGACAGCTCTGAGTGGCCAGTGCCAGCAGGTGACGTCAGAGACCCCTCCTGATAGGTCCTTACCTTTCTCTGTAGCCAATCCTCCTCTGAGGGCTATTTAGGGTCTCTCTTGTGGGTATATCACCAGATAACGAATGCAAGAGCTCACCAGAGTTCCTCTGCACTTCCCTCTTCGACTTCTGCCAAGGTTCGACTGCTGACTGCTCCAGGATGCCTACAAAACTGCAACAAAGTAGCAAGAAGACTACCAGCAACATTGTCGCGCCTCATCCTGCTGGCTTTCTCAACGGGTTCCTTGTGGTGCATGCTCTGAGGGCTGTCTGCCTTCACCCTGCACTGGAAGCCAAGAAGAAATCTCCTGTGGGTCGATGGAATCTTCCCCCTGCCCACGCAGGTACCAAACTTCTGCATCACTGGTCCTCTGGGTCCCCTCTCATCCTGACGAGCCTAGTCCCTGGAACACAGAAGCTGGGTCCAAGTGTCTTTAATAGTCCAGTGGCCCTTCTGTCCAAATTTGGTGGAGGTAAGTCCTTGCCTCCCCACACCAGACAATAATCCTGTGTACTGCGTGAACTGCAGCTGCTCGGGCTTCTGTACACTTTTGCAAGACTTCCTTTGTGCACAGCCTAGCCCAGGTCCCCAGCACTCCGTCTTGCATTGCCCAACTCGCTGATTTGGACCCCGACGTTGTGGGATTCTCCTTTGCTGTTCTGAGTCAACTGTCATCCTCAGATCTTCTAAGTGCCTGTTCAGGTGCTTCTGCGGGTGCTGCCTGCTTCTGCTTGGGCTCCCCATGTTGCTGTGGGCCCCCTCTGTCTCCTCCTCCAAGGGGCGACCTCCTGGTCCTTCCTGGGCCCTAGCAGCACACAAAACCTTCAACTGCAACTCTTGAAGCTAGCAAGGCTTGTTTGCCGTCTTTCTGCACGGAAACAACTCTGCATCCTCCAGCACACTGTGGGACATTTTCTGACCAAAGTAAAAGTTCATGGCACCTTTCGTTGTTGCAGAATCTTCAGCTTCTGCCACCCGGAGGCAGCCTTTTTGCACCTTCATCCGGGGTTTAGTGGGCTCCTGCCCCCCTGGACACTTGCGTGACTTTTGGACTTGGTCCCCTTCTTTTGCAGGTCCTTAGGTCCAGGAATCCGTCTTTAGTGTTTTGCAGTCAGTTGTTGTCCTTGCAGAATCGCCTATCTCAAATTTACTGCCTTTCTGGGGTAATAGGGTAACTTTACCCCTACTTTTCAGGGTCTTGGGGTGGGGTATCATGGACACCCTTAGTGTTTTCTTACACTCCCAGCGATAGTAGGGAAAATTTACACCTACTTTTCAGGGTGTTGGGGTGGGGTATCTTGGACATCCTTAGTGTTTTCTTACACTCCCAGCGACTCTACACACTACACTAGGACTGGGGTCCATTCGTGGTTCGCATTCCAATTTTGGAGTATATGGTTTGTGTTGCCCCTAGGCCTATTGTCTCCTATTGCATTCTATTGTGTTCTACACTGTTTGCACTACTTTTCTAACTATTACTTACCTGATTTTGGTTTGTGTGTGTATATTTTGTGTATATTACTTACCTCCTAAGGGAGTACATCCTCTGAGATACTTTTGGCATATTGTCACTAAAATAAAGTACCTTTATTTTTAGTAACTCTGAGTATTGTGTTTTCTTGTGATATAGTGCTAAGTGATATAAGTGGTATAGTAGGAGCTTTGCATGTCTCCTAGTTCAGCCTAAGCTGCTCTTCTATAGCTACCTCTATCAGCCTAAGCTGCTATAACACCTCTAATCTACTAATAAGGGATATCTGGACCTGGCACAAGGTGTAAGTACCACAAGGTACCCACTATAAGCCAGGCCAGCCTCCTACATTGGTGGTGCAGCGGTGGGATAAGTACTTGTAACTGCTTTACCACTTTGTCACTGGTGCTTTTCATAAGAAAAACATATACCAAATACTTCAAGATATACACGTTGATCTAAATAAATAGTTTAAATTTCCTTCTCTAAGACTTTCTGTAAAGTTTCTGAAAAGTTTCTGAAAACTAAACTAAAAGTTTCTCTGTTCTTTCAAAAGTTCCAAAAACATTTTTCTCTCTCTGTCCTAAACCTTTTCTATCATGTCTGCAGGGGAGCTTACTCCCACAGTTGTCCAGGCAACCGATGGGAATCTCAGCTTTAAAGGTTTGAGGGGTCTCTGCGTTGAAAGAGGTTTAGCAATTGGAAAGAATCCTACCAAAGATCTTCTCCTTAGCCTTCTCCTAGAAAGTGACCAGAACCAGTCTGGTCCATCCCAGGAACAGGAGGTAGAGGAGGCGGGTAGCCGGTCAGACTCAGAGGAGTCCCCTGAGGTTGCTGGGGAGGGTTCTTCCAAGGACCTGCCAGCTAACAGGCCACTTAGTGACACTGGTAGTGGGAGGGGGTCACACAATAGTAGGGCACCTTTCACTCCTAAAGGCCAGGTTACTAGGGTCTAGCCAGTTAGGGACAGGTCCAACTCTGCCAATTCCCACAATTCGTCTGTGTCTCACAATTCCCAAGCCTCCAACCCTGAGGATAACTTAATGGAAAGGGAACTCAGAAAGCTGAGGTTGGAAGAGGCCAGGCTGAAGCTTAAACAGCAGCAGCTGGCCTTAGACAGGGAATCTCTGGATGTGGAAAAGGAAAGGCAGAGGTTGGGGTTAGTTCCCCATGGTGGCAGAAGCAGTGTGTGTGATAGCAATCCTGTTAGAGAGCAAGATTCCAGAAACCTGCATAAGATAGCCCCCCCTTATAAGGAGGGTGATGACATTAACAAGTGGTTTGCTGCACTTGAGAGGGCCTGTATGGTACAGTTGGTCCCTCAAAGGTAGTGGGCTGCTATCTTGTGGCTATCTTTCACCGGTAAGGGTAGGGATAGGCTCCTTACTGTCAGAGAAAGTGATGCTAATAACTATAAAGTTTTGAAGGATGCACTATTGGATGGATTTGGCTTAACCACTGAACAATACAGCATTAAGTTCAGAGACACCAGAAAAGAGTCCTCTCAAGACTGGGCAGACTTTGTAGACTGTTCAGTGAAGGCCGTGGTGGGTTGGTTACATGGCAGTAAGGTGACTGACTATGAAAGCCTGTATAATCTAATACTGAGAGAGCATGTTTTGAACAATTGTGTGTCTGATTTGTTGCACCACTACTTGGTAGACTCAGATCTGACCTCTCCCTAGGAATTGGGAAAGAAGGCAGACAAATGGGTCAGAACAAGAGTGAACAGAAAAGTTCATACAGGGGGTGTGTCAACATCAGGGCAGTGCACGTTCTACGTGCGACTAGAATGCAAAAATCCAACAATTTCAAGTTAACAATTTATGCATTGTGCTGATATGATGTTGTTTAACCTTTTGCATTGCAGAGTTTAATCTTAAAGACTTATGTTCAACTTACATATAAATACTGTTCACATGCTATGTACTGCTGCAGGGTTTCAGACTGTTTCAGGGTGTGGTCCCCTTCCAGGGCCTTCTAGAAGCTTTCCTGTAGGAGGCTGGTCTGGCTTGTAGTGAGTACCAAGGGGTACTTGCACCTTGCACCAGGCCCAGTTATCCCTTATTAGTGTATAGGGTGTCTAGCAGCTTAGGCTGATAGATAATGGTAGCTTAGCAGAGCAGCTTAGGCTGAACTAGGAGAAGTGTGAAGCTACTACAGTACCACAAGTGTCACTTGCACAATATCATAAGAAAACACAATACACAGTTATACTAAAAATAAAGGTACTTTATTTTTATGACAATATGCCAAAGTATCTTAGAGTGTACCCTCAGTGAGAGGATAGGAAATATACACAAGATATATATACACAATAGCAAAAATATGCAGTATAGTCTTAGAAAACAGTGCAAACAATGTATAGTTACAATAGGATGCAATGGGGAAACATAGGGATAGGGACAAAGCAAACCATATACTCCAAAAGTGGAATGCGAACCACGAATGGACCCCAAACCTATGTGACCTTGTAGAGGGTCGCTGGGACTATTAGAAAATAGTGAGAGTTAGAAAAATAACCCTCCCCAAGACCCTGAAAAGTGAGTGCAAAGTGCACTAAAGTTCCCCTAAGGACAAAGAAGTCGTGTTAGAGGAATAATGCAGGAAAGACACAAACCAACAATGCAACAATGCTGGATTTCCAATCTGGAGTACCTGTGGAACAAGGGGACCAAGTCCAAAAGTCACAAGCAAGTCGGAGATGGGCAGATGCCCAGGAAATGCCAGCTGCGGGTGCAAAGAAGCTTCTACTGGACAGAAGAAGCTGCGGTTTCTGCAGGAACGCAAAGGGCTAGAGACTTCGCCTTTGGAGGACGGATCCCTCTCGCCTTGTAGAGTCGTGCAGAAGTGTTTTCCCGCCGAAAGAATGCCAACAAGCCTTGGTAGCTGCAAATTGTGCGGTTAGCGTTTTTGGACGCTGCTGTGGCCCAGGAGGTCGCAAATTGGACCAGGAGGTAGAGGGGACGTCGAGCAAGACAAGGAGCCCTCTTAGCAGCAGGTAGCACCCGGAGAAGTGCCAGAAACAGGCACTACAAGGATGCGTGAAATGGTGCTCACCCGAAGTTACACAAAGGAGTTCCACGTCGCCGGAGACCAACTTAGAAAGTCGTGCAATGCAGGTTAGAGTGCCGTGGACCCAGGCTTGGCTGTGCACAAAGGATTTCCGCCGGAAGTGCACAGGGGCCGGAGTAGCTGCAAAAGTCGTGGTTCCCAGCAATGCAGTCTAGCGAGGTGAGGCAAGGACTTACCTCCACCAAACTTGGACTGAAGAGTCACTGGACTGTGGGAGTCACTTGGACAGAGTTGCTGGATTCGAGGGACCTCGCTCGTCGTGCTGAGAGGAGACCCAGGGGACCGGTAATGCAGCTTTTTGGTGCCTGCGGTTGCAGGGGGAAGATTCCATCGACCCATGGGAGATTTCTTCGGAGCTTCTAGTGCAGAGAGGAGGCAAACTACCCCCACAGCATGCACCACCAGGAAAACAGTCGAGAAGGCGGCAGGATCAGCGTTACAGAGTTGCAGTAGTCGTCTTTGCTACTATGTTGCAGGTTTGCAGGCTTCCAGCGCGGTCAGCAGTCGATTCCTTGGCAGAAGATAAAGAGAGAGATGCAGAGGAACTCGGATGAGCTCTTGCATTCGTTATCTAAAGTTTCCCCAGAGACAGAGACCCTAAATAGCCAGAAAAGAGGGTTTGGCTACCTAGGAGAGAGGATAGGCTACTAACACCTGAAGGAGCCTATCAGAAGGAGTCTCTGACATCACCTGGTGGCACTGGCCACTCAGAGCAGTCCAGTGTGCCAGCAGCACCTCTGTTTCCAAGATGGCAGAGGTCTGGAGCACACTGGAGGAGCTCTGGACACCTCCCAGGGGAGGTGCAGGTCAGGGGAGTGGTCACTCCCCTTTCCTTTGTCCAGTTTCGCACCAGAGCAGGGCTAAGGGGTCCCCTGAACCGGTGTAGACTGGCTTATGCAGAATTGGGCACATCTGTGCCCAAGAAAGCATTTCCAGAGGCTGGGGGAGGCTACTCCTCCCCTGCCTTCACACCATTTTCCAAAGGGAGAGGGTGTAACACCCTCTCTCAGAGGAAGTCCTTTGTTCTGCCATCCTGGGCCAGGCCTGGCTGGACCCCAGGAGGGCAGATGCCTGTCTGAGGGGTTGGCAGCAGCAGCAGCTGCAGTGAAACCCCAGGAAGGGCAGTTTGGCAGTACCAGGGTCTGTGCTACAGACCACTGGGATCATGGGATTGTGCCAACTATGCCAGGATGGCATAGAGGTTGGCAATTCCATGATCATAGACATGTTACATGGCCATATTCGGAGTTAATATTGTGAAGCTACATATAGGTAGTGACCTATATGTAGTGCACGTGTGTAATTGTGTCCCCGCACTTCCAAAGTCCGGGGAATTGGCCCTGAACAATGTGGGGGCACCTTGGCTAGTGCCAGGGTGCCCTCACACTAAGTAACTTTGCACCTAACCTTTACCAGGTAAAGGTTAGACATATAGGTGACTTATAAGTTACTTAAGTAGAGTGTAAAATGGCTGTGAAATAACGTGGACGTTATTTCACTCAGGCTGCAGTGGCAGGCCTGTGTAAGAATTGTCAGAGCTCCCTATGGGTGGGAAAAGAAATGCTGCAGCCCATAGGGATCTCCTGGAACCCCAATACCCTGGGTACCTCAGTACCATATACTAGGGAATTATAAGGGTGTTCCAGTAAGCCAATGTAAATTGGTAAAATTAGTCACTAGCCTGTTAGTGACAATTTGGAAAGAAATGAGAGAGCATAACCACTGAGGTTCTGATTAGCAGAGCCTCAGTGAGACAGTTAGGCACCACACAGGGAACACATACATATAGGCCACAAACTTATGAGCACTGGGGTCCTGACTAGCAGGGTCCCAGTGACACATAACAAACATACTGAAAACATAGGGTTTTCACTATGAGCACTGGGCCCTGGCTGGCAGGATCCCAGTGAGACAGTGAAAACACCCTGACATACACTCACAAACAGGCCTAAAGTGGGGGTAACAAGGCTAGAAAGAGGCTACTTTCTCACACAACCCCCCCCCCCCAAACGAAGGACAATAAGGCTAACCTTGGCCAGTTGAGACTTTATTGTCTAAGTGGTGATAAGTAGAGAGTAGCTCTGCAATAGACTGGTTACTCCCTTTATCATCCACTATATGGTTACTTCCCTGTGGGGATGTAAACCACCCTGTTTGAAGTTTTTTAGCTAAGCAACAATGTGAAGATGTAGTTTCAGAGTTTCTATCAGTAAGTTTTAGTTTAGAGCAGTGGGAATTGTCCACTGAACCTATTTGTAGTGATGGAAATGCCAGACAAGGATGCTGTCTCAGAAAAGCCATAGCTGGGCAAAAACTTTGTCCATATGGCTGGAAGAGAGAACAGTGATGCTGTTTCTCTTGGGTTGGAGCAGGGCAGGGATGCTGTCCTATGAGCTCCACACTAGGGCAGGGATGCTGTCCTAAGTGTTGTGAGGCAGTGCAGAGTTTCTGCACTAAAGTTTCTCTGGGAGGATTGGAGGGATGCTCCATGTTAACTAAAATGGTGCTCTTTTTCTCACCAATGTTAGTTATCCCACAGAGAGGTACTTCCACCTCAGGGAGTACAGTTTTGCCAACTGATGATTCCCTTGGAACAGGTGCCACCCCAGGAGAGGTTTCTCCCACCACAGGAATGGTATCCTGAATGGTAGGGTGGTTAGGGGCTACTGTGATACCCTTTTTACCTGTTGATGGAGAGGGATCCTGAGTTTTCAGACCTTCTCTCCTTTGCTTTTTCATTTCAGTAGAAATGAGAGGGAACAATTCCTCTGGTATGCCCAGCATGGCTGCATGGGCATAAAACTCTACATCAGCCCAACCTTAGGCCTCTAGGTCATTACCTAAGAGACAGTCTACAGGTAAGCTAGGTGATACCACCACCTGCTTAGGGCCAGTAACTCCACCCCAACTAAACTGAATTATAGCTAAGGGAAGAAACTTAGTGGAGTTATGGACATCAATAATCTTATACTGTTGTCCAATGATGTGTTGATCAGGGTGCACTAGGTTTTCAGTCACCAAAGTGATACTAGCACCTGTGTCCCTGTAGGCCAAGGCCTCAACACCATTAATTGAAACTGTCTGCCTGTACTTATCCATTGTAAGGGGACAAGCAGCCAGTGTGGCAAGGCCAATGCCACTAGGTGTGACAGAAACTGTCTTGAGACTGACTACCCCAGTTTCTACTATGGACCCATAAGTGAACCCAACTACACCCTTAACTTGACTGTTGCCAGCAGTCCCACCACTAGTACCACTACTGCTAGGGGCACTAGAGCTTGATGTATTAGTGGTGGTAGGCTCAGGGGGTTTACCTGGACAGGACTTATCCCCTGGCCTATGGCCTCTGTTTTTACACACAAAGCACCAAGGCTTTTTAAATTGTGTAGGTTGAGAAGAAGAGGAAGAATTTGTTTTATCCCCACCCCCTGAAGAGTGTTTAAGATTTGAAGTGGGATCTTTGGTTTTACCCTTATCCCCATGCTTATCTTGAGATTTTTCACCATCTTTCTTCTTGTTGTTCTCTTTGTCACCCCCTGTATGAGCTTTTCTGTTCACCCTTGTTCTGACCCATTTGTCTGCCTTCTTTCCCAATTCTTGGGGAGAGGTCAGATCAGAGTCCACCAAGTACTGGTGCAACAAATCAGACACACAATTATTAAGAATATGCTCTCTCAGGATCACGTTATACAGGCTGTCATAATCAGTAACTTTACTGCCATGTAACCACCCCTCCAAGGCCTTCACTGAATGGTCAATGAAATCAACCCAGTCTTGTGAAGACTCCTTTTTGGTCTCTCTGAACTTTATCCTGTACTGTTCAGTGGTTAAGCCATAACCATCCAGGAGTGCATTCTTAAGAACTGTAAAATTATTGGCATCACTTTCTTTCACAGTAAGGAGCCTATCCCTACCTTTTCCACTAAATGATAGCCATAGGATAGCAGCCCACTGCCTTTGAGGGACATCCTGTACAACACAGGCCCTCTCACGGGCAGCAAACCACTTGTTAATGTCATCCCCTTCCTTACAAGGGGGAACTATCTTGTGCAGATTCCTGGAATCATGCTCTTTTGCAGGATGACTATGGGGAATACTGCTGCTGCCACCATGGGTTTCTAAACCCAACTTCTGTCTTTCCTTCTCTAATTCTAAAGACTGTCTATCCAAATCCAGCTGTTGCTTTTTAAGCTTCAGTCTGGTTTGTTCCACCCTCAACTTATTGAGTTCCCTTTCTAACAATCTGTCATCAGGGTTGGTGGGAGGGACATTTCTAGATACAGAGGTATGATGGGAATGAACAGAAGGAGACCTGTCCCTTACAGAGGGCACCCTAACAGCTTGGCTGACAGTGTAATGTGAGAGCACATCATCTGTATGATGTGACTCCACCTCAGTACCAACTATGCTAGACTGTCTTGTAATGGGAAGGCTAAGAAGTTTCTTTCCTGAACCTTTACCTGGGGGAGTCCCTGGATCAGATTGAGAACCATTAGCTACTTTTTCAACAGATGGGGCACTTTTAGCCTTATCTTGTTCTCTAAGCATGTTAAGTAACAGTTCCAAGGAAGGATTCTTCCCTACACTCAAACCTCTCTCTATGCAGAGACTCCTTGCTCCTTTCCAGCTAAGGTGATCATATGCAATTTTAGACAGGTCAACATTTTGGCCTGTGCCAGACATTTTTAGAGAGAGTTAAAGTGATAGAAAAAGAGAAAAAAGTTTGTCAGAGCTCACAGAGGACCAGCTGAAAAGGATTTAATGGTGTATAGAAGCTCCAAACATATGAAACCTGTTTTTTCATTCCAGTAAAGTCATAACTAGGGTAAATTGGCTTGGATGCTTGGTTTCAGCCATCTAGCTGATGGACTTCAGAATTTTCCAGGTCCCAAAGCCTTTCAGAGATTGTATGAGTGTAGGAAAGTACTATCTTGCCTGGTATGTTACCCCCATTTTTACTCAATGTGTGTTTGTTTTGCCTGTGTCACTGGGATCCTGCAAGCCAGGACCCCAGTGCTCATAAAGTATGCCCTGTATGTGTTCCCTGTGTGGTGCCTAACTGTATCACTGAGGCTCTGCTAACCAGAACCTCAGTGTTTATGCTCTCTCTGTTTTTAAAATTGTCACTGAAGGCTAGTGACTAATTTTACAAATTCTGATTGCCACACTAGAACACCCTTGTAATTCCCTAGTGTATGGTACCTAGGTACCCAGGGTATTGGGGTTCCAGGAGATCCCTATGGGCTGCAGGATTTATTTTGCCACCCATAGGGAGCTCAGACAATTCTTACACAGGACTGCCACTGCACCCTGAGTGAAATAACGTCCACGTTATTGCACAGCCATTTTACACTGCACTTAAGTAACTTATAAGTCACCTATATGTCTAACCCTCACTTAGTGAAAGTTAGGTGCAAAGTTACTTTGTGTGTGGGCACCCTGGCACCAGCCAAGGTGCCCCCACATTGTTCAGGGCAATTTCCCCAGACTTTGTGAGTGCGGGAACACCATTACACACATGCACTACATATAGGTCAATACCTATATGTAGAGTCACCATGGTAACTCCGAACATGGCCATGTAACATGTCTAGGATCATGGAATTGTCACCCCAATAGCATTCTGGTATTGGGGGGACAATTCCATGCATCCCCGGGGCTCCAGCATAGAGCCCGGGCACTGCTAAACTGACTTTATGGGGTTTTCTCTGCCGCTACCGCTGCTACCAACCCACAGACAGGTGTCTGCCCCCCTGGAGCCTGTGCAGCCCAGTCCCAGGAAGGCTGAACAAAGGATTTCCTCCGATAAAGGGTGTTACACCGTCTCCCTTTGGAAATAGGTGAGAAGGGCTTGAGAGGAGTAACCTCTCCTGGCCTCTGGAAATGCTTTGAATGGCACAGATAGTGCCCTCCTTGCATAAGCCAGTCTACACCGGTTCAGGGATCCCCCAACCCTTCTCTGGCACAAAACTGGGCTAAGGAAAGGGGAGTGAGCACTCCCCTGACCAGCACCTCACAGGGGAGGTGCCCAGAGCTCCTCCAGTGTGTCCCAGAGCTCTGCCATCTTGGATGCAGAGGTGTGAGGGCACAATGGACAGCTCTGAGTGGCCAGTGCCAGCAGGTGACGTCAGAGACCCCTCCTGATAGGTCCTTACCTTTCTCTGTAGCCAATCCTCCTCTGAGGGCTATTTAGGGTCTCTCTTGTGGGTATATCACCAGATAACGAATGCAAGAGCTCACCAGAGTTCCTCTGCACTTCCCTCTTCGACTTCTGCCAAGGTTCGACTGCTGACTGCTCCAGGATGCCTACAAAACTGCAACAAAGTAGCAAGAAGACTACCAGCAACATTGTCGCGCCTCATCCTGCTGGCTTTCTCAACGGGTTCCTTGTGGTGCATGCTCTGAGGGCTGTCTGCCTTCACCCTGCACTGGAAGCCAAGAAGAAATCTCCTGTGGGTCGATGGAATCTTCCCCCTGCCCACGCAGGTACCAAACTTCTGCATCACTGGTCCTCTGGGTCCCCTCTCATCCTGACGAGCCTAGTCCCTGGAACACAGAAGCTGGGTCCAAGTGTCTTTAATAGTCCAGTGGCCCTTCTGTCCAAATTTGGTGGAGGTAAGTCCTTGCCTCCCCACACCAGACAATAATCCTGTGTACTGCGTGAACTGCAGCTGCTCGGGCTTCTGTACACTTTTGCAAGACTTCCTTTGTGCACAGCCTAGCCCAGGTCCCCAGCACTCCGTCTTGCATTGCCCAACTCGCTGATTTGGACCCCGACGTTGTGGGATTCTCCTTTGCTGTTCTGAGTCAACTGTCATCCTCAGATCTTCTAAGTGCCTGTTCAGGTGCTTCTGCGGGTGCTGCCTGCTTCTGCTTGGGCTCCCCATGTTGCTGTGGGCCCCCTCTGTCTCCTCCTCCAAGGGGCGACCTCCTGGTCCTTCCTGGGCCCTAGCAGCACACAAAACCTTCAACTGCAACTCTTGAAGCTAGCAAGGCTTGTTTGCCGTCTTTCTGCACGGAAACAACTCTGCATCCTCCAGCACACTGTGGGACATTTTCTGACCAAAGTAAAAGTTCATGGCACCTTTCGTTGTTGCAGAATCTTCAGCTTCTGCCACCCGGAGGCAGCCTTTTTGCACCTTCATCCGGGGTTTAGTGGGCTCCTGCCCCCCTGGACACTTGCGTGACTTTTGGACTTGGTCCCCTTCTTTTGCAGGTCCTTAGGTCCAGGAATCCGTCTTTAGTGTTTTGCAGTCAGTTGTTGTCCTTGCAGAATCGCCTATCTCAAATTTACTGCCTTTCTGGGGTAATAGGGTAACTTTACCCCTACTTTTCAGGGTCTTGGGGTGGGGTATCATAGACACCCTTAGTGTTTTCTTACACTCCCAGCGATAGTAGGGAAAATTTACACCTACTTTTCAGGGTGTTGGGGTGGGGTATCTTGGACATCCTTAGTGTTTTCTTACACTCCCAGCGACTCTACACACTACACTAGGACTGGGGTCCATTCGTGGTTCGCATTCCAATTTTGGAGTATATGGTTTGTGTTGCCCCTAGGCCTATTGTCTCCTATTGCATTCTATTGTGTTCTACACTGTTTGCACTACTTTTCTAACTATTACTTACCTGATTTTGGTTTGTGTGTGTATATTTTGTGTATATTACTTACCTCCTAAGGGAGTACATCCTCTGAGATACTTTTGGCATATTGTCGCTAAAATAAAGTACCTTTATTTTTAGTAACTCTGAGTATTGTGTTTTCTTGTGATATAGTGCTAAGTGATATAAGTGGTATAGTAGGAGCTTTGCATGTCTCCTAGTTCAGCCTAAGCTGCTCTTCTATAGCTACCTCTATCAGCCTAAGCTGATATAACACCTCTAATCTACTAATAAGGGATATCTGGACCTGGCACAAGGTGTAAGTACCACAAGGTACCCACTATAAGCCAGGCCAGCCTCCTACATTGGTGGTGCAGCGGTGGGATAAGTACTTGTAACTGCTTTACCACTTTGTCACTGGTGCTTTTCATAAGAAAAACATATACCAAATACTTCAAGATATACACGTTGATCTAAATAAATAGTTTAAATTTCCTTCTCTAAGACTTTCTGTAAAGTTTCTGAAAAGTTTCTGAAAACTAAACTAAAAGTTTCTCTGTTCTTTCAAAAGTTCCAAAAACATTTTTCTCTCTCTGTCCTAAACCTTTTCTATCATGTCTGCAGGGGAGCTTACTCCCACAGTTGTCCAGGCAACCGATGGGAATCTCAGCTTTAAAGGTTTGAGGGGTCTCTGCGTTGAAAGAGGTTTAGCAATTGGAAAGAATCCTACCAAAGATCTTCTCCTTAGCCTTCTCCTAGAAAGTGACCAGAACCAGTCTGGTCCATCCCAGGAACAGGAGGTAGAGGAGGCGGGTAGCCGGTCAGACTCAGAGGAGTCCCCTGAGGTTGCTGGGGAGGGTTCTTCCAAGGACCTGCCAGCTAACAGGCCACTTAGTGACACTGGTATTGGGAGGGGGTCACACAATAGTAGGGCACCTTTCACTCCTAAAGGCCAGGTTACTAGGGTCTAGCCAGTTAGGGACAGGTCCAACTCTGCCAATTCCCACAATTCGTCTGTGTCTCACAATTCCCAAGCCTCCAACCCTGAGGATAACTTAATGGAAAGAGAACTCAGAAAGCTGAGGTTGGAAGAGGCCAGGCTGAAGCTTAAACAGCAGCAGCTGGCCTTAGACAGGGAATCTCTGGATGTGGAAAAGGAAAGGCAGAGGTTGGGGTTAGTTCCCCATGGTGGCAGAAGCAGTGTGTGTGATAGCAATCCTGTTAGAGAGCAAGATTCCAGAAACCTGCATAAGATAGCCCCCCCTTATAAGGAGGGTGATGACATTAACAAGTGGTTTGCTGCACTTGAGAGGGCCTGTATGGTACAGTTGGTCCCTCAAAGGTAGTGGGCTGCTATCTTGTGGCTATCTTTCACCGGTAAGGGTAGGGATAGGCTCCTTACTGTCAGAGAAAGTGATGCTAATAACTATAAAGTTTTGAAGGATGCACTATTGGATGGATTTGGCTTAACCACTGAACAATACAGCATTAAGTTCAGAGACACCAGAAAAGAGTCCTCTCAAGACTGGGCAGACTTTGTAGACTGTTCAGTGAAGGCCGTGGTGGGTTGGTTACATGGCAGTAAGGTGACTGACTATGAAAGCCTGTATAATCTAATACTGAGAGAGCATGTTTTGAACAATTGTGTGTCTGATTTGTTGCACCACTACTTGGTAGACTCAGATCTGACCTCTCCCTAGGAATTGGGAAAGAAGGCAGACAAATGGGTCAGAACAAGAGTGAACAGAAAAGTTCATACAGGGGGTGTGTCAACATCAGGGCAGTGCACGTTCTACGTGCGACTAGAATGCAAAAATCCAACAATTTCAAGTTAACAATTTATGCATTGTGCTGATATGATGTTGTTTAACCTTTTGCATTGCAGAGTTTAATCTTAAAGACTTATGTTCAACTTACATATAAATACTGTTCACATGCTATGTACTGCTGCAGGGTTTCAGACTGTTTCAGGGTGTGGTCCCCTTCCAGGGCCTTCTAGAAGCTTTCCTGTAGGAGGCTGGTCTGGCTTGTAGTGAGTACCAAGGGGTACTTGCACCTTGCACCAGGCCCAGTTATCCCTTATTAGTGTATAGGGTGTCTAGCAGCTTAGGCTGATAGATAATGGTAGCTTAGCAGAGCAGCTTAGGCTGAACTAGGAGAAGTGTGAAGCTACTACAGTACCACAAGTGTCACTTGCACAATATCATAAGAAAACACAATACACAGTTATACTAAAAATAAAGGTACTTTATTTTTATGACAATATGCCAAAGTATCTTAGAGTGTACCCTCAGTGAGAGGATAGGAAATATAAACAAGATATATATACACAATAGCAAAAATATGCAGTATAGTCTTAGAAAACAGTGCAAACAATGTATAGTTACAATAGGATGCAATGGGGAAACATAGGGATAGGGGCAAAGCAAACCATATACTCCAAAAGTGGAATGCGAACCACGAATGGACCCCAAACCTATGTGACCTTGTAGAGGGTCGCTGGGACTATTAGAAAATAGTGAGAGTTAGAAAAATAACCCTCCCCAAGACCCTGAAAAGTGAGTGCAAAGTGCACTAAAGTTCCCCTAAGGACAAAGAAGTCGTGTTAGAGGAATAATGCAGGAAAGACACAAACCAACAATGCAACAATGCTGGATTTCCAATCTGGAGTACCTGTGGAACAAGGGGACCAAGTCCAAAAGTCACAAGCAAGTCGGAGATGGGCAGATGCCCAGGAAATGCCAGCTGCGGGTGCAAAGAAGCTTCTACTGGACAGAAGAAGCTGCGGTTTCTGTAGGAACGCAAAGGGCTAGAGACTTCCCCTTTGGAGGACGGATCCCTCTCGCCTTGTAGAGTCGTGCAGAAGTGTTTTCCCGCCGAAAGAACGCCAACAAGCCTTGGTAGCTGCAAATTGTGCGGTTAGCGTTTTTGGACGCTGCTGTGGCCCAGGAGGTCGCAAATTGGACCAGGAGGTAGAGGGGACGTCGAGCAAGACAAGGAGCCCTCTTAGCAGCAGGTAGCACCCGGAGAAGTGCCAGAAACAGGCACTACGAGGATGCGTGAAATGGTGCTCACCCGAAGTTACACAAAGGAGTTCCACGTCGCCGGAGACCAACTTAGAAAGTCGTGCAATGCAGGTTAGAGTGCCGTGGACCCAGGCTTGGCTGTGCACAAAGGATTTCCGCCGGAAGTGCACAGGGGCCGGAGTAGCTGCAAAAGTCGTGGTTCCCAGCAATGCAGTCTAGCGAGGTGAGGCAAGGACTTACCTCCACCAAACTTGGACTGAAGAGTCACTGGACTGTGGGAGTCACTTGGACAGAGTTGCTGGATTCGAGGGACCTCGCTCGTCGTGCTGAGAGGAGACCCAGGGGACCGGTAATGCAGCTTTTTGGTGCCTGCGGTTGCAGGGGGAAGATTCCGTCGACCCATGGGAGATTTCTTCGGAGCTTCTAGTGCAGAGAGGAGGCAAACTACCCCCACAGCATGCACCACCAGGAAAACAGTCGAGAAGGCGGCAGGATCAGCGTTACAGAGTTGCAGTAGTCGTCTTTGCTACTATGTTGCAGGTTTGCAGGCTTCCAGCGCGGTCAGCAGTCGATTCCTTGGCAGAAGATAAAGAGAGAGATGCAGAGGAACTCGGATGAGCTCTTGCATTCGTTATCTAAAGTTTCCCCAGAGACAGAGACCCTAAATAGCCAGAAAAGAGGGTTTGGCTACCTAGGAGAGAGGATAGGCTACTAACACCTGAAGGAGCCTATCAGAAGGAGTCTCTGACGTCACCTGGTGGCACTGGCCACTCAGAGCAGTCCAGTGTGCCAGCAGCACCTCTGTTTCCAAGATGGCAGAGGTCTGGAGCACACTGGAGGAGCTCTGGACACCTCCCAGGGGAGGTGCAGGTCAGGGGAGTGGTCACTCCCCTTTCCTTTGTCCAGTTTCGCACCAGAGCAGGGCTAAGGGGTCCCCTGAACCGGTGTAGACTGGCTTATGCAGAATTGGGCACATCTGTGCCCAAGAAAGCATTTCCAGAGGCTGGGGGAGGCTACTCCTCCCCTGCCTTCACACCATTTTCCAAAGGGAGAGGGTGTAACACCCTCTCTCAGAGGAAGTCCTTTGTTCTGCCATCCTGGGCCAGGCCTGGCTGGACCCCAGGAGGGCAGATGCCTGTCTGAGGGGTTGGCAGCAGCAGCAGCTGCAGTGAAACCCCAGGAAGGGCAGTTTGGCAGTACCAGGGTCTGTGCTACAGACCACTGGGATCATGGGATTGTGCCAACTATGCCAGGATGGCATAGAGGTTGGCAATTCCATGATCATAGACATGTTACATGGCCATATTCGGAGTTAATATTGTGAAGCTACATATAGGTAGTGACCTATATGTAGTGCACGTGTGTAATGGTGTCCCCGCACTTCCAAAGTCCGGGGAATTGGCCCTGAACAATGTGGGGGCACCTTGGCTAGTGCCAGGGTGCCCTCACACTAAGTAACTTTGCACCTAACCTTTACCAGGTAAAGGTTAGACATATAGGTGACTTATAAGTTACTTAAGTGCAGTGTAAAATGGCTGTGAAATAACGTGGACGTTATTTCACTCAGGCTGCAGTGGCAGGCCTGTGTAAGAATTGTCAGAGCTCCCTATGGGTGGGAAAAGAAATGCTGCAGCCCATAGGGATCTCCTGGAACCCCAATACCCTGGGTACCTCAGTACCATATACTAGGGAATTATAAGGGTGTTCCAGTAAGCCAATGTAAATTGGTAAAATTAGTCACTAGCCTGTTAGTGACAATTTGGAAAGAAATGAGAGAGCATAACCACTGAGGTTCTGATTAGCAGAGCCTCAGTGAGACAGTTAGGCACCACACAGGGAACACATACATATAGGCCACAAACTTATGAGCACTGGGGTCCTGACTAGCAGGGTCCCAGTGACACATAACAAACATACTGAAAACATAGGGTTTTCACTATGAGCACTGGGCCCTGGCTGGCAGGATCCCAGTGAGACAGTGAAAACACCCTGACATACACTCACAAACAGGCCTAAAGTGGGGGTAACAAGGCTAGAAAGAGGCTACTTTCTCACACTACCCCCCCCCCCCCAAACGAAGGACAATAAGGCTAACCTTGCCGCTACCGCTGCTACCAGCCCACAGACAGGTGTCTGCCCCCCTGGAGCCTGTGCAGCCCAGTCCCAGGAAGGCTGAACAAAGGATTTCCTCCGATAAAGGGTGTTACACCGTCTCCCTTTGGAAATAGGTGTGAAGGGCTTGAGAGGAGTAACCTCTCCTGGCCTCTGGAAATGCTTTGAATGGCACAGATAGTGCCCTCCTTGCATAAGCCAGTCTACACCGGTTCAGGGATCCCCCAACCCTTCTCTGGCACAAAACTGGGCTAAGGAAAGGGGAGTGAGCACTCCCCTGACCAGCACCTCACAGGGGAGGTGCCCAGAGCTCCTCCAGTGTGTCCCAGAGCTCTGCCATCTTGGATGCAGAGGTGTGAGGGCACAATGGACAGCTCTGAGTGGCCAGTGCCAGCAGGTGACGTCAGAGACCCCTCCTGATAGGTCCTTACCTTTCTCTGTAGCCAATCCTCCTCTGAGGGCTATTTAGGGTCTCTCTTGTGGGTATATCACCAGATAACGAATGCAAGAGCTCACCAGAGTTCCTCTGCACTTCCCTCTTCGACTTCTGCCAACGTTCGACTGCTGACTGCTCCAGGATGCCTACAAAACTGCAACAAAGTAGCAAGAAGACTACCAGCAACATTGTCGCGCCTCATCCTGCTGGCTTTCTCAACGACTATATGGTTTGTGTTGCCCCTAGGCCTATTGTCTCCTATTGCATTCTATTGTGTTCTACACTGTTTGCACTACTTTTCTAACTATTACTTACCTGATTTTGGTTTGTGTGTGTATATTTTGTGTATATTACTTACCTCCTAAGGGAGTACATCCTCTGAGATACTTTTGGCATATTGTCACTAAAATAAAGTACCTTTATTTTTAGTAACTCTGAGTATTGTGTTTTCTTGTGATATAGTGCTAAGTGATATAAGTGGTATAGTAGGAGCTTTGCATGTCTCCTAGTTCAGCCTAAGCTGCTCTTCTATAGCTACCTCTATCAGCCTAAGCTGCTATAACACCTCTAATCTACTAATAAGGGATATCTGGACCTGGCACAAGGTGTAAGTACCACAAGGTACCCACTATAAGCCAGGCCAGCCTCCTACATTGGTGGTGCAGCGGTGGGATAAGTACTTGTAACTGCTTTACCACTTTGTCACTGGTGCTTTTCATAAGAAAAACATATACCAAATACTTCAAGATATACACGTTGATCTAAATAAATAGTTTAAATTTCCTTCTCTAAGACTTTCTGTAAAGTTTCTGAAAAGTTTCTGAAAACTAAACTAAAAGTTTCTCTGTTCTTTCAAAAGTTCCAAAAACATTTTTCTCTCTCTGTCCTAAACCTTTTCTATCATGTCTGCAGGGGAGCTTACTCCCACAGTTGTCCAGGCAACCGATGGGAATCTCAGCTTTAAAGGTTTGAGGGGTCTCTGCGTTGAAAGAGGTTTAGCAATTGGAAAGAATCCTACCAAAGATCTTCTCCTTAGCCTTCTCCTAGAAAGTGACCAGAACCAGTCTGGTCCATCCCAGGAACAGGAGGTAGAGGAGGCGGGTAGCCGGTCAGACTCAGAGGAGTCCCCTGAGGTTGCTGGGGAGGGTTCTTCCAAGGACCTGCCAGCTAACAGGCCACTTAGTGACACTGGTAGTGGGAGGGGGTCACACAATAGTAGGGCACCTTTCACTCCTAAAGGCCAGGTTACTAGGGTCTAGCCAGTTAGGGACAGGTCCAACTCTGCCAATTCCCACAATTCGTCTGTGTCTCACAATTCCCAAGCCTCCAACCCTGAGGATAACTTAATGGAAAGGGAACTCAGAAAGCTGAGGTTGGAAGAGGCCAGGCTGAAGCTTAAACAGCAGCAGCTGGCCTTAGACAGGGAATCTCTGGATGTGGAAAAGGAAAGGCAGAGGTTGGGGTTAGTTCCCCATGGTGGCAGAAGCAGTGTGTGTGATAGCAATCCTGTTAGAGAGCAAGATTCCAGAAACCTGCATAAGATAGCCCCCCCTTATAAGGAGGGTGATGACATTAACAAGTGGTTTGCTGCACTTGAGAGGGCCTGTATGGTACAGTTGGTCCCTCAAAGGTAGTGGGCTGCTATCTTGTGGCTATCTTTCACCGGTAAGGGTAGGGATAGGCTCCTTACTGTCAGAGAAAGTGATGCTAATAACTATAAAGTTTTGAAGGATGCACTATTGGATGGATTTGGCTTAACCACTGAACAATACAGCATTAAGTTCAGAGACACCAGAAAAGAGTCCTCTCAAGACTGGGCAGACTTTGTAGACTGTTCAGTGAAGGCCGTGGTGGGTTGGTTACATGGCAGTAAGGTGACTGACTATGAAAGCCTGTATAATCTAATACTGAGAGAGCATGTTTTGAACAATTGTGTGTCTGATTTGTTGCACCACTACTTGGTAGACTCAGATCTGACCTCTCCCTAGGAATTGGGAAAGAAGGCAGACAAATGGGTCAGAACAAGAGTGAACAGAAAAGTTCATACAGGGGGTGTGTCAACATCAGGGCAGTGCACGTTCTACGTGCGACTAGAATGCAAAAATCCAACAATTTCAAGTTAACAATTTATGCATTGTGCTGATATGATGTTGTTTAACCTTTTGCATTGCAGAGTTTAATCTTAAAGACTTATGTTCAACTTACATATAAATACTGTTCACATGCTATGTACTGCTGCAGGGTTTCAGACTGTTTCAGGGTGTGGTCCCCTTCCAGGGCCTTCTAGAAGCTTTCCTGTAGGAGGCTGGTCTGGCTTGTAGTGAGTACCAAGGGGTACTTGCACCTTGCACCAGGCCCAGTTATCCCTTATTAGTGTATAGGGTGTCTAGCAGCTTAGGCTGATAGATAATGGTAGCTTAGCAGAGCAGCTTAGGCTGAACTAGGAGAAGTGTGAAGCTACTACAGTACCACAAGTGTCACTTGCACAATATCATAAGAAAACACAATACACAGTTATACTAAAAATAAAGGTACTTTATTTTTATGACAATATGCCAAAGTATCTTAGAGTGTACCCTCAGTGAGAGGATAGGAAATATACACAAGATATATATACACAATAGCAAAAATATGCAGTATAGTCTTAGAAAACAGTGCAAACAATGTATAGTTACAATAGGATGCAATGGGGAAACATAGGGATAGGGGCAAAGCAAACCATATACTCCAAAAGTGGAATGCGAACCACGAATGGACCCCAAACCTATGTGACCTTGTAGAGGGTCGCTGGGACTATTAGAAAATAGTGAGAGTTAGAAAAATAACCCTCCCCAAGACCCTGAAAAGTGAGTGCAAAGTGCACTAAAGTTCCCCTAAGGACAAAGAAGTCGTGTTAGAGGAATAATGCAGGAAAGACACAAACCAACAATGCAACAATGCTGGATTTCCAATCTGGAGTACCTGTGGAACAAGGGGACCAAGTCCAAAAGTCACAAGCAAGTCGGAGATGGGCAGATGCCCAGGAAATGCCAGCTGCGGGTGCAAAGAAGCTTCTACTGGACAGAAGAAGCTGCGGTTTCTGCAGGAACGCAAAGGGCTAGAGACTTCCCCTTTGGAGGACGGATACCTCTCGCCTTGTAGAGTCGTGCAGAAGTGTTTTCCCGCCGAAAGAACGCCAACAAGCCTTGGTAGCTGCAAATTGTGCGGTTAGCGTTTTTGGACGCTGCTGTGGCCCAGGAGGTCGCAAATTGGACCAGGAGGTAGAGGGGACGTCGAGCAAGACAAGGAGCCCTCTTAGCAGCAGGTAGCACCCGGAGAAGTGCCAGAAACAGGCACTACGAGGATGCGTGAAATGGTGCTCACCCGAAGTTACACAAAGGAGTTCCACGTCGCCGGAGACCAACTTAGAAAGTCGTGCAATGCAGGTTAGAGTGCCGTGGACCCAGGCTTGGCTGTGCACAAAGGATTTCCGCCGGAAGTGCACAGGGGCCGGAGTAGCTGCAAAAGTCGTGGTTCCCAGCAATGCAGTCTAGCGAGGTGAGGCAAGGACTACCCTCCACCAAACTTGGACTGAAGAGTCACTGGACTGTGGGAGTCACTTGGACAGAGTTGCTGGATTCGAGGGACCTCGCTCGTCGTGCTGAGAGGAGACCCAGGGGACCGGTAATGCAGCTTTTTGGTGCCTGCGGTTGCAGGGGGAAGATTCCGTCGACCCATGGGAGATTTCTTCGGAGCTTCTAGTGCAGAGAGGAGGCAAACTACCCCCACAGCATGCACCACCAGGAAAACAGTCGAGAAGGCGGCAGGATCAGCGTTACAGAGTTGCAGTAGTCGTCTTTGCTACTATGTTGCAGGTTTGCAGGCTTCCAGCGCGGTCAGCAGTCGATTCCTTGGCAGAAGATAAAGAGAGAGATGCAGAGGAACTCGGATGAGCTCTTGCATTCGTTATCTAAAGTTTCCCCAGAGACAGAGACCCTAAATAGCCAGAAAAGAGGGTTTGGCTACCTAGGAGAGAGGATAGGCTACTAACACCTGAAGGAGCCTATCAGAAGGAGTCTCTGACGTCACCTGGTGGCACTGGCCACTCAGAGCAGTCCAGTGTGCCAGCAGCACCTCTGTTTCCAAGATGGCAGAGGTCTGGAGCACACTGGAGGAGCTCTGGACACCTCCCAGGGGAGGTGCAGGTCAGGGGAGTGGTCACTCCCCTTTCCTTTGTCCAGTTTCGCACCAGAGCAGGGCTAAGGGGTCCCCTGAACCGGTGTAGACTGGCTTATGCAGAATTGGGCACATCTGTGCCCAAGAAAGCATTTCCAGAGGCTGGGGGAGGCTACTCCTCCCCTGCCTTCACACCATTTTCCAAAGGGAGAGGGTGTAACACCCTCTCTCAGAGGAAGTCCTTTGTTCTGCCATCCTGGGCCAGGCCTGGCTGGACCCCAGGAGGGCAGATGCCTGTCTGAGGGGTTGGCAGCAGCAGCAGCTGCAGTGAAACCCCAGGAAGGGCAGTTTGGCAGTACCAGGGTCTGTGCTACAGACCACTGGGATCATGGGATTGTGCCAACTATGCCAGGATGGCATAGAGGTTGGCAATTCCATGATCATAGACATGTTACATGGCCATATTCGGAGTTAATATTGTGAAGCTACATATAGGTAGTGACCTATATGTAGTGCACGTGTGTAATGGTGTCCCCGCACTTCCAAAGTCCGGGGAATTGGCCCTGAACAATGTGGGGGCACCTTGGCTAGTGCCAGGGTGCCCTCACACTAAGTAACTTTGCACCTAACCTTTACCAGGTAAAGGTTAGACATATAGGTGACTTATAAGTTACTTAAGTGCAGTGTAAAATGGCTGTGAAATAACGTGGACGTTATTTCACTCAGGCTGCAGTGGCAGGCCTGTGTAAGAATTGTCAGAGCTCCCTATGGGTGGGAAAAGAAATGCTGCAGCCCATAGGGATCTCCTGGAACCCCAATACCCTGGGTACCTCAGTACCATATACTAGGGAATTATAAGGGTGTTCCAGTAAGCCAATGTAAATTGGTAAAATTAGTCACTAGCCTGTTAGTGACAATTTGGAAAGAAATGAGAGAGCATAACCACTGAGGTTCTGATTAGCAGAGCCTCAGTGAGACAGTTAGGCACCACACAGGGAACACATACATATAGGCCACACACTTATGAGCACTGGGGTCCTGACTAGCAGGGTCCCAGTGACACATAACAAACATACTGAAAACATAGGGTTTTCACTATGAGCACTGGGCCCTGGCTGGCAGGATCCCAGTGAGACAGTGAAAACACCCTGACATACACTCACAAACAGGCCTAAAGTGGGGGTAACAAGGCTAGAAAGAGGCTACTTTCTCACACAACCCCCCCCCCCCAAACGAAGGACAATAAGGCTAACCTTGGCCAGTTGAGACTTTATTGTCTAAGTGGTGATAAGTAGAGAGTAGCTCTGCAATAGACTGGTTACTCCCTTTATCATCCACTATATGGTTACTTCCCTGTGGGGATGTAAACCACCCTGTTTGAAGTTTTTTAGCTAAGCAACAATGTGAAGATGTATTTTCAGAGTTTCTATCAGTAAGTTTTAGTTTAGAGCAGTGGGAATTGTCCACTGAACCTATTTGTAGTGATGGAAATGCCAGACAAGGATGCTGTCTCAGAAAAGCCATAGCTGGGCAAAAACTTTGTCCATATGGCTGGAAGAGAGAACAGTGATGCTGTTTCTCTTGGGTTGGAGCAGGGCAGGGATGCTGTCCTATGAGCTCCACACTAGGGCAGGGATGCTGTCCTAAGTGTTGTGAGGCAGTGCAGAGTTTCTGCACTAAAGTTTCTCTGGGAGGATTGGAGGGATGCTCCATGTTAACTAAAATGGTGCTCTTTTTCTCACCAATGTTAGTTATCCCACAGAGAGGTACTTCCACCTCAGGGAGTACAGTTTTGCCAACTGATGATTCCCTTGGAACAGGTGCCACCCCAGGAGAGGTTTCTCCCACCACAGGAATGGTATCCTGAATGGTAGGGTGGTTAGGGGCTACTGTGATACCCTTTTTACCTGTTGATGGAGAGGGATCCTGAGTTTTCAGACCTTCTCTCCTTTGCTTTTTCATTTCAGTAGAAATGAGAGGGAACAATTCCTCTGGTATGCCCAGCATGGCTGCATGGGCATAAAACTCTACATCAGCCCAACCTTAGGCCTCTAGGTCATTACCTAAGAGACAGTCTACAGGTAAGCTAGGTGATACCACCACCTGCTTAGGGCCAGTAACTCCACCCCAACTAAACTGAATTATAGCTAAGGGAAGAAACTTAGTGGAGTTATGGACATCAATAATCTTATACTGTTGTCCAATGATGTGTTGATCAGGGTGCACTAGGTTTTCAGTCACCAAAGTGATACTAGCACCTGTGTCCCTGTAGGCCAAGGCCTCAACACCATTAATTGAAACTGTCTGCCTGTACTTATCCATTGTAAGGGGACAAGCAGCCAGTGTGGCAAGGCCAATGCCACTAGGTGTGACAGAAACTGTCTTGGGACTGACTACCCCAGTTTCTACTATGGACCCATAAGTGAACCCAACTACACCCTTAACTTGACTGTTGCCAGCAGTCCCACCACTAGTACCACTACTGCTAGGGGCACTAGAGCTTGATGTATTAGTGGTGGTAGGCTCAGGGGGTTTACCTGGACAGGACTTATCCCCTGGCCTATGGCCTCTGTTTTTACACACAAAGCACCAAGGCTTTTTAAATTGTGTAGGTTGAGAAGAAGAGGAAGAATTTGTTTTATCCCCACCCCCTGAAGAGTGTTTAAGATTTGAAGTGGGATCTTTGGTTTTACCCTTATCCCCATGCTTATCTTGAGATTTTTCACCATCTTTCTTCTTGTTGTTCTCTTTGTCACCCCCTGTATGAGCTTTTCTGTTCACCCTTGTTCTGACCCATTTGTCTGCCTTCTTTCCCAATTCTTGGGGAGAGGTCAGATCAGAGTCCACCAAGTACTGGTGCAACAAATCAGACACACAATTATTAAGAATATGCTCTCTCAGGATCAAGTTATACAGGCTGTCATAATCAGTAACTTTACTGCCATGTAACCACCCCTCCAAGGCCTTCACTGAATGGTCAATGAAATCAACCCAGTCTTGTGAAGACTCCTTTTTGGTCTCTCTGAACTTTATCCTGTACTGTTCAGTGGTTAAGCCATAACCATCCAGGAGTGCATTCTTAAGAACTGTAAAATTATTGGCATCACTTTCTTTCACAGTAAGGAGCCTATCCCTACCTTTTCCACTAAATGATAGCCATAGGATAGCAGCCCACTGCCTTTGAGGGACATCCTGTACAACACAGGCCCTCTCACGGGCAGCAAACCACTTGTTAATGTCATCCCCTTCCTTACAAGGGGGAACTATCTTGTGCAGATTCCTGGAATCATGCTCTTTTGCAGGATGACTATGGGGAATACTGCTGCTGCCACCATGGGTTTCTAAACCCAACTTCTGTCTTTCCTTCTCTAATTCTAAAGACTGTCTATCCAAATCCAGCTGTTGCTTTTTAAGCTTCAGTCTGGTTTGTTCCACCCTCAACTTATTGAGTTCCCTTTCTAACAATCTGTCATCAGGGTTGGTGGGAGGGACATTTCTAGATACAGAGGTATGATGGGAATGAACAGAAGGAGACCTGTCCCTTACAGAGGGCACCCTAACAGCTTGGCTGACAGTGTAATGTGAGAGCACATCATCTGTATGATGTGACTCCACCTCAGTACCAACTATGCTAGACTGTCTTGTAATGGGAAGGCTAAGAAGTTTCTTTCCTGAACCTTTACCTGGGGGAGTCCCTGGATCAGATTGAGAACCATTAGCTACTTTTTCAACAGATGGGGCACTTTTAGCCTTATCTTGTTCTCTAAGCATGTTAAGTAACAGTTCCAAGGAAGGATTCTTCCCTACACTCAAACCTCTCTCTATGCAGAGACTCCTTGCTCCTTTCCAGCTAAGGTGATCATATGCAATTTTAGACAGGTCAACATTTTGGCCTGTGCCAGACATTTTTAGAGAGAGTTAAAGTGATAGAAAAAGAGAAAAAAGTTTGTCAGAGCTTTTAGAAAGACAGAGAAAAAAACTTTTAAAACTTTTTAGAACTTTTTAGAAAGTTTTAGAAGTACTTTTCAGCACTTAGAAAAGAGTGAAAAGAGGAAATGCAAAACTTTTTGGCTATGTGTATATACACTGACCTTGTTTTGTATATTTTTCTCTTATGAAAAGTACAATGACAAGAGTGGTAAGTAGTCTCAAAGCACCTATCCCACCGCTGCACAACCAATGTAGGAGGCTGGACTGGCTTGTGGTGAGTACCAAGGGGTACTTGCACCTTGCACCAGGCCCAGTTACCCCTTATTAGTGTATAGGGTGTCTAGCAGATTAGGCTGATAGATAATGGTAGCTTAGCAGAGCAGCTTAGGCTGAACTAGGAGACGTGTGAAGCTACTACAGTACCACAAGTGTCACTTGCACAATATCATAAGAAAACACAATACACAGTTATACTAAAAATAAAGGTACTTTATTTTTATGACAATATGCCAAAGTATCTTAGAGTGTACCCTCAGTGAGAGGATAGGAAATATACACAAGATATATATACACAATAGCAAAAATATGCAGTATAGTCTTAGAAAACAGTGCAAACAATGTATAGTTACAATAGGATGCAATGGGGAAACATAGGGATGGGGCAACGCAAACCATATACTCCAAAAGTGGAATGCGAACCACGAATGGACCCCAAACCTATGTGAACTTGTAGAGGGTCGCTGGGACTATTAGAAAATAGTGAGAGTTAGAAAAATAACCCTCCCCAAGACCCTGAAAAGTGAGTGCAAAGTGCACTAAAGTTCCCCTAAGGACAAAGAAGTCGTGTTAGAGGAATAATGCAGGAAAGACACAAACCAACAACGCAACAACGCTGGATTTCCAATCTGGAGTACCTGTGGAACAAGGGGACCAAGTCCAAAAGTCACAAGCAAGTCGGAGATGGGCAGATGCCCAGGAAATGCCAGCTGCGGGTGCAAAGAAGCTTCTACTGGACAGAAGAAGCTGCGGTTTCTGCAGGAACGCAAAGGGCTAGAGACTTCCCCTTTGGAGGACGGATCCCTCTCGCCTTGTAGAGTTGTGCAGAAGTGTTTTCCCGCCAAAAGAACACCAACAAGCCTTGCTAGCTGCAAATCGTGCGGTTAGCGTTTTTGGACACTGCTGTGGCCCAGGAGGAACCAGGAGGTCGCAAATTGGACCAGGAGGTAGAGGGGACGTCAAGCAAGACAAGGAGCTCTCTTAGCAGCAGGTAGCACCCAGAGAAGTGCCAGAAACAGGCACTATGAGGATGCGTGAAACAGTGCTCACCCGAAGTTACACAAAGGAGTTCCACGTCGCCGGAGACCAACTTAGAAAGTCATGCAATGCAGGTTAGAGTGCCGTGGACCCAGGCTTGGCTGTGCACAAAGGATTTCCGCCGGAAGTGCACAGGGGCCGGAGTAGCTGCAAAAGTCACGGTTCCCAGCAATGCAGTCTAGCGAGGTGAGGCAAGGACTTACCTCCACCAAACTTGGACTGAAGAGTCACTGGACTGTGGGAGTCACTTGGACAGAGTTGCTGGATTCGAGGGACCTCGCTCGTCGTGCTGAGAGGAGACCCAGTGGACCGGTAATGCAGCTTTTTGGTGCCTGCGGTTGCAGGGGGAAGATTCCGTCGACCCACTGGAGATTTCTTCGGAGCTTCTAGTGCAGAGAGGAGGCAGACTACCCCCACAGCATGCACCACCAGGAAAACAGTCGAGAAGGCGGCAGGATCAGCGTTACAGAGTTGCAGTAGTCATCTTTGCTACTATGTTGCAGGTTTGCAGGCTTCCAGCGCGGTCAGCAGTCGATTCCTTGGCAGAAGGTGAAGAGAGAGATGCAGAGGAACTCGGATGAGCTCTTGCATTCGTTATCTAAAGTTTCCCCAGAGACAGAGACCCTAAATAGCCAGAAACGAGGGTTTGGCTACCTAGGAGAGAGGATAGGCTACTAACACCTGAAGGAGCCTATCAGAAGGAGTCTCTGACGTCACCTGGTGGCACTGGCCACTCAGAGCAGTCCAGTGTGCCAACAGCACCTCTGTTTCCAAGATGGCAGAGGTCTGGAGCACACTGGAGGAGTTCTGGACACCTCCCAGGGGAGGTGCAGGTCAGGGGAGTGGTCACTCCCCTTTCCTTTGTCCAGTTTCACGCCAGAGCAGGGCTAAGGGGTCCCCTGAACCGGTGTAGACTGGCTTATGCAGAATTGGGCACATCTGTGCCCAAGAAAGCATTTCCAGAGGCTGGGGGAGGCTACTCCTCCCCTGCCTTCACACCATTTTCCAAAGGGAGAGGGTGTAACACCCTCTCTCAGAGGAAGTCCTTTGTTCTGCCATCCTGGGCCAGGCCTGGCTGGACCCCAGGAGGGCAGATGCCTGTCTGAGGGGTTGGCAGCAGCAGCAGCTGCAGTGAAACCCCAGGAAGGGCAGTTTGGCAGTACCAGGGTCTGTGCTACAGACCACTGGGATCATGGGATTGTACCAACTATGCCAGGATGGCATAGAGGGGGCAATTCCATGATTATAGACATGTTACATGGCCATATTCGGAGTTACCATTGTGAAGCTACATATAGGTAGTGACCTATATGTAGTGCACGTGTGTAATGGTGTCCCCGCACTCACAAAGTCCGGGGAATTGGCCCTGAACAATGTGGGGGCACCTTGGCTAGTGCCAGGGTGCCCTCACACTAAGTAACTTTGCACCTAACCTTTACCAGGTAAAGGTTAGACATATAGGTGACTTATAAGTTACTTAAGTGCAGTGTAAAATGGCTGTGAAATAACGTGGACGTTATTTCACTCAGGCTGCAGTGGCAGGCCTGTGTAAGAATTGTCAGAGCTCCCTATGGGTGGGAAAAGAAATGCTGCAGCCCATAGGGATCTCCTGGAACCCCAATACCCTGGGTACCTCAGTACCATATACTAGGGAATTATAAGGGTGTTCCAGTAAGCCAATGTAAATTGGTAAAATTAGTCACTAGCCTGTTAGTGACAATTTGGAAAGAAATGAGAGAGCATAACCACTGAGGTTCTGATTAGCAGAGCCTCAGTGAGACAGTTAGGCACCACACAGGGAACACATACATATAGGCCACAAACTTATGAGCACTGGGGTCCTGACTAGCAGGGTCCCAGTGACACATAACAAACATACTGAAAACATAGGGTTTTCACTATGAGCACTGGGCCCTGGCTGGCAGGATCCCAGTGAGACAGTGAAAACACCCTGACATACACTCACAAACAGGCCTAAAGTGGGGGTAACAAGGCTAGAAAGAGGCTACTTTCTCACATTTCCCTGCAGCATGCCTGGGTGTGGTTTGTGGGCTGGGCCAAGACTCTATATAAGGGAGCCAGCCCGGCTCCACGTGCTCACTATTCAGAGGTTCCGGTGCAGAGTAGCAGCAACTTTCTGAGCTCCTGTTCTGGTAGCCTAGTTTGATCTTCCAGGCCTTGCCCCGTTATTGAAGACTCTCGAGTTCTTGGGCCTAATCTTTGCCTGATAAACAATTTTACTCTTGTGGTGTGAATGTGCGCCTTGTTCGTTTCGTAGCATTTGCATGCTGATACTCGAATCGGCAAAACGCGCAATTCTTTGCTTGTGTGTTAACTCTTGATATTCATTGTGCGCTACCATTGTATGGCATTTACAAGGTAGCATTCGAATTGGCAAGACGCGAGATTCTTTTCTCGTGCTTAATTCATGTTATTCATTGTGCACTACCATTCCTTGGCAGTCACATGGTGGCATTCGAATCGGCAAGTCGCGCCATTCATTTTCTTGTGCTTTAACCCTTGATATTCAGTGCGTGCTACCATTCCTTGGCAGTTACATGGTGGCATTCGAATCGGCAAGACGCGCAATTCTTTTCTTGTGCTTAATTCATGTTATTCATGGTGTGCCACCATTCCTTGGCAGTTACATGGTGGCCTTCAAATCGGCAAGACGTGCGATTCGTTTTCTTGTGCTTTAACCTTTGAAATTCATTGTGCGCTAACATTCCTTGGCAGTTACATGGTGGTACTCGAATCAGCAAGACGCGCAATTCATTTCCTGTGTATAATTCATGTTACTCACTGTACGCTACCATTTCCTGACATTTAGTTGGTGACAGTCGAATCAGCAAGCCGCGCAATTCCTTTTCTGTTTTTAAAATCACGGTGTTCATTATGCGCTACCATTTTAAGGTGTTTACTTGGTGGTTTTCGAGTTGGCAAGTCGCGTGATTTATTTCTCAAGTCTAATCTGTGTTCTTCATGGTGTACAATCATTCTATGGTATTTACTACTCCTGTGAAAATCAGCAATGTGCGCAATTCATGTTCCGGAAATTTGAGAGAACAAAAAAGCCAGAGTTCTAGATGTAATGTTGTGTGTTCCTAATATGTTTCTCAAACACGATTCATATGATGGTTTCAAAATCATTCAGATTGTTTCCTGGTCCTCATGCAAAGGATAATACTTGAATTTGAAAGTTGCATTTAACCTTTCTTGATTTTCCTCACAGGTATCCAGTCATCTTGAAGCCTAGTCAGTTTAAGTCTATCCTTAGGTTGTCCATGTTTTCAGAATGACAATGCTTAGAGACATAGGGCCTCATTCCGAGGCCGGCGGGCGGTGGGAACCGCCATATGGCCGCTACCGCGGAGGCCATTCTGGCTTTCCCGCTGGGCTGGCGGGTGACCGCCAGAAGGCCGCCCGCCAGCCCAGCGGGAAACCCCTTCCCACGAGGAAGCCGGCTCCGAATGGATCCGGCGGAGTGGGAAGGTGCGACGGGTGCAGTTGCACCCGTCGCGAATTTCAGTGTCTGCTAAGCAGACACTGAAATTCTTTGTGGGGCCCTCTTACGGGGGCCCCTGCAGTGCCCATGCCACCCCATACCGCCATCCTGTTCCTGGTGGGCGAACCGCCAGGAACAGGATGGCGGTGTGGGGTGTCAGAATCCCGCGCCGCCATGGAGGATTCCTGAGGGCAGCGGAAAACCGGCGGGAGACTGCCGGTTTTCCCTTTCTGATCGCAGCCAAACCGCCGCGGTCAGAATGCCCTTGAGAGCACCGCCAGCCTGTTGGCGGTGCTCTCGTGGTCGTTGACCCTGGCGGTCAGAATGACCCCCATAGTCTAGTATTGATTCATATGATGTAATCTTGATATTGTGTGTTTTAACCCTTTGCTTCCTACAGGTCTCCTTCCCAGCTGTTCCCATCCTAATCCCCTTTTCCCCACTTGGACTCTCTTAGACTCTGTGACAATTCAAATCAGAGTATTGGTGCTGTCTTGTGGTGTAAGTGTTGGGAACGTGCACAGATCCAGAGGATCTGGTGACTCTGACAGGGTGACAAGGATGGCAAGAAGAAGGATGGTAAGTCTTCTGACAAGGGAGGGGACAAAGATAAAAAATATTCTGAGTCTTCATCAGGCCCACAAAAATCCTCTTGGGGTGGTGGGTCCAAATCCTCTTCTAACAATCAGAAAAAGCCTTGGTGTTATTTATGTAAAGTAAAAGGCCATTGGGCAAGTGATTCCACTTGTCCAAAGAAAAACACCATACCTCCCACCACCACAACCCCAACTGCAACCTCTAGTGCCCCTAGTAATAGCAGTGGTGGAGGGAAGTCTACTACAAATATCCAATCCAAGGGTGTAGCTGGGCTCACTATTGGCATTGTAGTTGGGGTTGGTCTTGTTAGGGAGACCACAGAGGCTGTTTTAGTCTCTGATGGTGGAATTGACTTTGCCACCTTGGTTGCTTGTCCCCTTAATATGGGTAAGTACAAGCAACCACCCCTAATTAACGGTGTTGAGGTTGAGGCCTACAGGGACACAGGAGCCAGTGTAACTATGGTTATAGAGAAACTGGTTCACCCAGATCAACATCTACTTGGTCAGCAGTACCAAGTGACTGATGCTCACAATAACACACTTAGACACCCCATGACTGTTGTGAATCTCAACTGGGGGGGTTACTTGTCCAAAGAAAGTTGTGGTAGCCACTGAATTACCAGTAGATTGCTTACTAGGCAATGATTTGGCGACATCAGCTTGGGCTGAAGTGGAGTTAGAGGCTCATGCAGCAGTACTGGGCATTCCTGGGCATATTTTTGTTTTAACAAGGGCTCAGGCCAAAAAGCAAAAAGGACAGGGAAACTTGGATCCTGGAACAATGGACCAAGTGCTCCCAAAAGCTAGGGGTAGAAAGGGTAAATCCTTGCCCACTATCCCACCCTCTCCAGAAGATTCCCTTTTTGAGGAAGAGGAATCCTCTCCTTGTGCAGAACCTACACTAGATGAGCGGGCAGCAGATACTGCTGAGCTTTTGGGTGCAAGTGGGCATGCTAGGCAAGAGCTGAGTGTGGCACAGCAGACCTGTCCCACACTAGAGGGTTGGAGACAGCAAACTGTCAAACAGCAGAATGTGGATGTCAGTGATAGCCATAAGGTGTATTGGGAAGACAACCTCTTATATACTGAGTCAAGGGACCCTAAACCTGGAGCTGCCAGGAGATTGGTCATTTCCTTGCAATACAGAGAGTTTATTCTCACCTTGGCACTTGACATTCCCTTGGCTGGGCATTTAGGCCAAAGTAAAACTTGGGACAGACTTGTTCCCCTGTTTCACTGGCCTCATATGTCAGAGGACACTAAGGAGTTTTGTCGCTCTTGTGTGACCTGCCAAGCCAGTGGCAAGACTGGTGGCACTCCAAAGGCCCCTTTAATTCCACTTCCTGTGGTTGGGGTGCCCTTTGAAAGGGTAGGGGTTGACACAGTTGGCCCCTTTGACCCTCCAGCAGCTTTAGGCAATAGGTTTATCTTGGTGGTAGTGGACCATGCCACTAGGTACCCTGAAGCCATCCCCTAAAGGACTACTACAGCTCCTGCAGTGGCAACAGCCCTCCTGGGAATTTTTTCCAGAGTGGGCTTCCCTAAGAAAGTGGTGTCAGACAGAGGTAGTAACTTCATGTCTGCATACCTCAAAGCAATGTGGAAGGAGTAGGTATAACTTACAAGCTCACTACTACTTATCATCCACAAACAAATGGTCTGGTGGAGAGGTTTAATAAAACTCTCAAGGTATGATAATGGGACTCCCTGAAAAACTCAGAAGGAGATGGGATGTCCTGTTACCTTGCCTCCTTTTTGCTTACAGGGAGGTACCCCAGAAAGTAGTGGGCTTTAGCCCCTTTGAACTCCTCTTTGGACACCCTGTGAGAGGTCCACTTGCTCTTGTTAAGGAGGGTTGGGAACAACCTTTAAAAGCTCATAAACAGGACATTGTGGATTACGTACTTGGCGTAAGATCACGAATGGCTGAGTATATGAAAAAGGCGAGTAAAAACTTTCAGGCAGTGCCTGTGGTCTGGGCACTGAAAAAGTTGAGACCATACCTGTTTGGTACTCACTTTATTGTTCAAATAGACCACAAACCTCTACTTTGGCTAAAACAAATGAAAGGTGAAAACCCTAAATTGTTGAGGTGGTCCATATCCCTACAGGGAATGGACTATACAGTGGAACATAGACCTGGGAGTACCCACTCCAATGCAGATGGACTCTTCAGATATTTCCACTTAGACAATGAAGACTCATCTGGGCAAGGTTAGCCTTATTGCTAGCCAGGACCCCAGTGCTCATAAAGTATTCCCTGTATGTGTTCCCTGTGTGGTGCCTATCTGTATCACTGAGGCTCTGCTAACCAGAACCTTTGTGTTTATGCTCTCTCTGCTTTTAAAATTGTCACTGCAGGATAGTGACTAATTTTACCAATTCTGATTGGCACACTGGAACACCCTTATAATTCCCTAGAATATGGTACTTAGGTACCCATGGTATTGGGGTTCCAGGAGATCCCTATGGGCTACAGCATTTCTTTTGCCACCCATAGGGAGCTCAGACAATTCTTACACAGGACTGCCACTGCACCCTGAGTGAAATAACGTCCATGTTATTTCACAGCCATTTTACACTGCACTTAAGTAACTTATAAGTCAGCTATATGTCTAACCCTCACTTAGTGAAGGTTAGGTGCAAAGTTACTTAGTGTGTGGGCACCCTGGCACTAGCCAAGGTGCCCCCACAGTGTTCAGGGCAATTTCCCCAGACTTTGTAATTGAAGGAACACCATTACACGCGTGCACTACATATAGGTCAATACCTATATGTAGCATCACCATGGTAACTCCGAACATGGCCATGTAGCATATCTAGGATCATGGAATTGTCACACCAATACCATTCTGGTATTGGGGGGACAATTCCATGCATCCCCGGGGCTCCAGCATAGAGCCTGGGTACTGCCAAACTAACTTTCAGGGGTTTTCTCTGCAGCTACTGCTGCTGTCAACCCACAGACAGGTTTCTGCCCCCCTGGGGCCTGGGCAGCCCAGTCCCAGGAAGGCAGAACGAAGGATTTCCTCTGAGAGAGGGTGTTACACCCTCGCCCATTGGAAATAGGTGTGAATGGCCTGAGAGGAGTAACCTCTCCTGGCCTCTGGAAATGCTTTGAAGAGCACAGATGGTGCCCTCCTTCCATAAGCCAGTCTACACCGGTTCAGGGATCCCCCCAGCCCTGCTCTGGTGTGAAACTGGACTAAGGAAAGGGGAGTGACCACTCCCTTGCCCAGAGCTCCTCCAGTGTGTCCCAGACCCCTGCCATCTTGGATGCAGAGGTGTGAGGGTTACAATGGACAGCTCTGAGTGGCCAGTGCCAGCAGGTGATGTCAGAGACCCCTCCTGATAGGTACTACTTTTCTAACTGTTACTTAACTGATTTTGGTTTGTGTGTGTATATTTTGTGTATATTACTTACATCCTAAGGGAGTATATCGTCTGAGATACTTTTGGCATATTGTCACTAAAATAAAGTACCTTCATTTTTAGTAACTCTGAGTATTGTGTTTTCTTATGATATATACTGCTAAGTGGTATAGTAGGAGCTTTGCATGTCTCCTAGTTCAGCCTAAGCTGCTCTGCTATAGCTACCTCTATCAGCCTAAGCTGCTAGAACACCTCTAATCTACTAATAAGGGATAATTGGACCTGGCACAAGGTGTAAGTACCACAAGGTACCCACTATAAGCCAGGCCAGCCTCCTACAATGAGGTGTCCAGTTAGACATATTCAGGTGTACAATGACCTCAGGGATGGCACTTAAGGACCACTACTCACTACTGCAGAGGCCAGCCGCAGGGTTAAGGACCACAAGCAACTAGTCAGGTGGACACTTAAGGAAAAAGGCCTCCTGTAGCGTGTTGTGTACCTGTAGTCACACAGGAGGTAAGCCAGTGGATCCTTCTATGTCTTGGGTGCAAGTGGCAGCAAGTCCAGCCCTTGGGGTCTTCTCACAAGTCTCAAACAGGAGGCGCAGTTCTATTTCTGCTCTTTCACAGGTCCAGAACCTGTTCCAAGTATGGTATCATATTTGTTGCTGGTCCTAGCTATTAGGTGGGGGTGACTCCTGGTCCCTCTGTAACTAATGGTTTAAATGTTCCCACGGGCAACCTACACACTTTGTAAGCAGTTCCTGTTTGTCCAACTGCAAACAATACCACAGTGCACATTACTCCTAATTTGCATGTAGAGAAAACCCTTTCTCTTGTATGCCGAGGCTGTGTACCTGCCCAGAAGTGTACCCAGAGAAATTTATAATGTGCTCCTTTGTGGTCACCCAAAACTGGTTCTGGGAGAGCTTTCCTCCCAATGACTTTGCTGGGTGAATAAATGTTTGTCTTCCTCAGGTTTCACTTTACATTTACTTGTGAAAAGGGCGGGGATTTTACAAGTATTTAAGTTCTTGGGCCTCCCTGACTGGTCTTCCTGCACCTAGGCCATTATTTCTCCTCTGAAAGCAGTTTCCACAGAGGTCATGAACTGGCTGGGCAGTTCCTGTCAAAAATGCAAACTAGTCTCCAAGAGTTTCAGGCACTAAAACTAGAGGGTGAATCGATTTTATAGCTAGTCCCAAAGTCAAGACAGCAGAATGAGTATTTTAATCTGTGCTGCAGTTTTCCCATAGGAAAGCCAAAGCCTTCCACAGTAAAAATAGCTTTTGAGGGCTTGTCACTGCAGGGACATGGTAAATTACATTTCTACGTATCCCATTTTTTCACACCATGCACCCTTCACTGTGGACAGGAAGGCCAACATATTGGTGACTAATTAACATTTTAAAGGAAGATTTTCTCCTATCGAACAAGTTACTTACCTTTAATAAGGCTTTGTTTGGTAGAGACTCTAGCTAGCCCCAGATTCCTTACCTTCCTGTACACGCCGGTAGGTGGTGTAATTCGGCTCTGCATCAATGTTGTCAGTGTCATCTGTCGCAAAAGTGAGGGGTGTAGTATCTATTTAGGCACCATTCCAGCACACTGACATCAGTTACTTTTTGCAACCTTTCCATGGCAGAAGCACGGAGCCACAAATGTACCTGTGTGAAGACACCAGGGGCTTCATAAAGGTTACTCTATTTGGGAAAATCTGATTGCAGAGTGGGAAGGATGGAAGTGTCAGTGAAAAATCTACAGCTAGAAAGAGTCTCTACCATAGAAAATGTTACCGAAGTTATGCAACTTCTAGCTAGACTTTTAGCTGCAGATTATTTGCCTAAGAATAAATGCCTAAGCAATACCTCCCCAGATGTGGGACTGCAGACAGATGTATACCAGTACATCCTGACGAATAGGGAAGGTGCCTATCACAATGAACCTGAATTTACAGTCAGTAGTGCTTGGTAAATGTGTGCAGGGATGCCCATGTGGCAGCCTCACAGATGTCCCGGGCAAGGTCTCCATGACCCAATACACTGCATGCAGGCTTGGGTCTGGTGGAATGAACCCACATGCCCTATGTGGGGTTTATTTTTGGACAGTGCATAGCAGGTTTTAATGCAGAGAATAATCCATTACAAGATAGTCAGTTTCTACATGGCAGTCCATTCTTCTCTAGTGCCAATCAAATGAAGAGTTGATTGTTCACTCTGAACTCTCTGGTATGATGAATCTAGAATGACAATGCTCTTTTTGGGTCCAGTTGGTGGAGTCTATCCTACTCTTTAGAAGGGTGAGGCATAGCAGAGATGGAAGGCAATGTGATAGTCTAGATTACGTGAAAAGGTGTTACCACTCTCCACAAGAAAGAGGCATGTTTTCTCAAAACAAGCTTGTCTGGGAAAAAGGTCATGTGAGGAGGTTGATACAAAGTGCTTACAGTTCTCTGACCCTTCTGGCCAATGTAATAGCCACTAGAAATGCTGTTTTTAAGGTCAATAGGCTTACAGGGCAATTGTGCAAGGGCTCAAAAGACAAGCACATCAGAAAGGTGAAAAGTAGGTTGAAGGGCTTTGGAGGAAACAGGTTTTGTAAAAGGTAACCTGAACAGAGGAGGCTAGTGTGGCAACCACAAGAATGTTGATAAGGCCAAGAGATACTCTTTAACAGTGCCAGAGTAAAGCCATTCTCAGCTAACGAGAGAACAGACAACAAAACCTCAGACAAGAATGCAGAAAGGGGATCAACATTTATGGAAGCATACCAAGGCACAAATTTGTCTGAACAAATTTGGTTTGGTTGAAGGATGCCTGGCAGCCAGAATCACACCACAAACTTCTGGAGGGAGGTCAAGAACTAGTAACTGCCACTCCTCAATCTTCATGCATGAAGGTGGAGCATGTGCATGCTCTGGAGCAAGACTCAGCCCTGTTTCTGCAACAGTAGATCTTTCTGAGCTCAGGGATACCATACTCTTCATGCCCAACCAGGAGCCACAAGAATTACTTCAGCCTGATGATTTCTGATCTTCTTGAGCACTATGAGCAAGAGGGGTATCAGTGGAAAGGTGTATAGGAGGAATGAGCTCCACTTATCAAGAAGCGCATCTCCAAGTGAGAGTCGCTTTGGAAACTCCAGAGCGCTGAAATGTTGACATTGCACATTTTCAGCATTGGCAAATAGATCTAAGCAACTTTCTCTGCATTCTCTGAAGAAATCTTGCACCACCTCCAGATGGAGTCACCATTTGTGATCCACTAAGCATCGAAGGCTGGATTCAGAGTTCAGTGTGCCCGCTAGATGTTGAACCACCAGGGAAATGCCCTGATGTTCCAGCCTTGTTCTGAAATTCAGGTCCTCCTGATGTAGTTTCCTCGACCCCTCGCTACCCTGATTGTTGCAGTACCACTTGGTAGTGGTGATGTCCATGAACACTTCAGCCCTATAACACAAAGAGTGCACATTCTCTGTTTGCACCACTGCACACCTTAAAAAAGGTACACAGGCACAAACATTGAATGCATTGCATCCTGGGCAACTGCGAACTCGCACAGCCCTGCAGGCAGCACATTCCAATGAAAAACAGACCAGCTTCAAAGAAGCCATTCCATGTTTCACTGTGCAGGGCCTGCACTTTTATGGGGGATTAAGGATCCCCTTGCAGGTGGGTGCAGTGAGTTATTCTATCCGCCTGAGATCCCCCTCTCCAGAGGGCTGCCATCAGGGGGCCCACTGACAGTGCACCAGCTTTTAGGTGGTGCACTCTCAGTGCATCTCTTGACAGCTTCTTTTCCTCTGCAACCACATCTATAAAACAGCATAGGAGCAGAGGCAAAGGGATTCCCTCATTTGCATTTGGCCAAGCCACCATGGAAATAAGGGAACACCCTCTGGTGATAGCAATGGTGCTATAAGTGCACTAGCACTATCTGTATTACAAAAAGGGCTACACAAGCGTCTGTGTCCACATTCTATATTACAGCCCCTGAACTAACTTTCACTTGATGGAAATCAGAAAAGGTTTCAATGCCAGACAGATCGCTTTCAGCTCTAACAGGTTTATGTGGAGCTGAGACTCTACCGGAGTCCCCTGATCTCTACCTTCCACAGATGGCCAGCCCAGACCAGTAGTGTTACATCTGCCACTTCATTCAGCTCTGGGAGGGGAACAGAGAAGGGTCTGCCACTGATTCAATCACAGTTCATCAGCTACCACAGCAGGTCGTATGCAGTTGCTCTGATATCTGCACCAAGTCAGTGAGGTTCACTCACTGGGACTTCAGGCCCCACTGTGCAGCCCGCTTATAC
Organism: Pleurodeles waltl; assembly: GCF_031143425.1. Classification (NCBI taxonomy): domain Eukaryota; kingdom Metazoa; phylum Chordata; class Amphibia; order Caudata; family Salamandridae; genus Pleurodeles; species Pleurodeles waltl. The sequence goes on from NC_090443.1 coordinate 224,496,743, forward strand.
CAATGATCAAGTATTACCAGCAGGATGCAGGAGGTCATGAGACCCGGTAGCTTCAGAGTCAGTCTATTCAAAACCCAGGATAGAGGTTGACATGTCACAGCCCAAATACCCTGGACTTGCCATTCCAACATGAAACTGCACTATATCCAGAAGAGCTCACATGAAAGGGAAAGTCTGAAAGGGAAACAGTTGTGACTTTGGCACATTTATAGTGAGCCTCAGTGAATGCAGGAGGGACACCATAGTTTGTAAGTGGAAGATGACTGTCTCGGGCAAGCCCACCTTCAACAAAAAATTATCGAGGTAGGGGAAGACAGGAATCCCTAACCTTGATAGGTGAGCTGAAACTACTGTTATCTCCTTGGTGAACACCTGAGGTACGCTGGTAAGGCCAAGAGGGAGCACAGCAAACTGAAAATGCTTATGGCCCATCATAAACTGTAAGTAATGCCTATAGGCTTGCAGGATGGGAACATGGAAGTAGGTGCACTGCAAGCACTAAAATCCAGTCTCCAGGGTGAATAGCAGATAGAACCTGAGCTAACATGAGCATCTTGAACCCCTCCGTTTTCAGGAAAATATTGAGAGGGCATAGGCCAAAACAGAGCATCCTTCTTGGGCACCAGAATGTAGTGGAAGTAACAACCACAACCTACTTCTGATGTTGGCACACTCTCCATGGCTTCTTTGCTCGAAAGAGCCTGAACATTTTGATGGAGCTGTGAGAGGTGGCCCTCCGTCAGCCGGTCTGAGAATGGTGGAAGAGGTGGTGGGGTTTCTCGGAAAGAGATAGAGCATCCTGTCAGAAACAATCAGCCCAAAGGGTCAGACGAGGTCAGAACACAGATAAAGGATCTCTGGGTAATTGTTTCTCACATGAGGGTAGCAATTATGGACTTAAGGTCAAAGATCCATATATTAAGTTAAGGGGAGTCCAACTTGCCTGAGTTAGCTAACGCAAAATGTGAAATGAGATGTCACTATTTACCTGCTGGGGATCCTCCCAAAATAGGCTTTCACACTCCACCTTCAAAGAAGAACTCCCATGTTCCTCACATGTTGCTGAGGACCACAATTGGGCTCTTCTAGCACACAACTATAGCTATAACCAAGAGGCACCCCAACGGTTAAAACATTCATGGGAAACCCCCAAGTGAAAAACACCCACCCATTGGTTGCTAAAAAGCATCCCTATCCTTGCCCAAGATCCATCCCAGGTAGAATTAGCACTCTACCTACTACGAACCCATGCTTGCCACAGCCACCAAACAAAAGAAAGGAAGACTTGAACACGGGAAGCTTCCCCAACATTAGGAACATCGTCACAGCAGGTGTTCCAAAGTTGCAGGTACATGTTAGGGTACATGAGGCTTCGCTGACCAACAAAGTTATACAATGGATAAGAGATGTTTGGAAATGTTGTAGAGTTATTCACTCAGACATTTGTCAGAGCTATACAACTTTCCACTGTGGGAAATGACTTAGATTGTATTAAGTTGCAATTTGCTCATCTATCAATTGTGAATGGTTTACTATTTGTAGAAGCACATACTTTTACCCCTGCCAAAACAAAGGTTCTATTTAAAACTTGTATCTCACCTGCATAGAGGATTGCTCATCCCCAGTGTCTGCCCTCTTTGTCCTTAGTTGATTGACTGGAACCTTAAAGGAATCCGGCATCTACTACACTTTCAAGTTTTAAATCATCAATGCAGGGTTCCACTCAAGGCACTATTGCAATGTCTCACTCACTGGAAAGCTTTTTTCAAACACATAGGGGCATATTTACATTGCCCTAGCACCATCCTGCGTCACATTAGTGTCATTATTTTTTATGTTAATGTGGCTCAACGAGCCACACGCCGTACTTACAGAGTGGCACAATGCATGCATTGAGCGACTCTGGTACCCTTTGTGCTACATTATGCCTGTGCCAGGCATAATGTATGCAAAGGGGGTGTTCCCACGTTAGGGGGGCCAAAAAAAATGGTGCTAGGAAATCTATGAAATTTCCTTTCACCATTTTTACAGCACTTTCAACGCCTGCTCAGAGCAGGTGTTGAAAGGGGGCTTCCATTCTTTAGAATGGGCCCCTATCTACTCTGCAGGAGTAGAGCCAACAGTTTGGCACTACTCCTGCAGAGTACATCAATCAGTGCAGCCACTTTCCATAAATGTGCTCCAAAATCCTTGTACAGATCCAAGAGCACTTGATGCCCAAACCTTGGACAATTGACTTATTAGGGAGATAGCATTGTCGCCCCAGCGGTCCTCAGTTATGTTACATAATAAAGCCAGTAATATAACATTAATCTCCTGGAATATTTCAGGGTTTAAGAACAAAAGGGCACAAGAGGACTGTGTGGCTTACATTAAAATGGGGACATTATAATGTTTCAGAAAATCTGGGAATTACAGCCATTGCATAAGCATGGTTTTAAAACGTTTTTTGTCCTGGGCAAAAGGTCTTTGGCCAGAAGGCCATTGGGTAATCCCACTATATGGTTAAACATTTCCTTGGGCTATCTCATGAGGCAATTATCTATAGACTCTTCCGATCTCCTTGGGTTAGAGGTCTCCCACTGGAGAGGGAAAAAACGATACTTGTAGAAAGGCAGCTGCGTCCCCAGTATTAACTCTATTGAGAGATTGTGTCACCAAGATCAATAAAGAGACCACTGACATAGTGGGTAGTGACTTCAACCTAAGCTTTGAGCCATCAGCCCTGTTAAGCGACATTGCAGGTAAAGAAGATCATGCATGGGGAGTACCGCAGCCTTTAGGCCCCTGCACACTGTCCCTGCCCATGGCGGTCTTACAAATGGTATATGTCTGCCTATGTTGCCGCTTGAGAGCCTGTAGTGGCAAGACAACCTCCTATCTAGTGAGTCATCCCAGTTTCACAAGGAATGCCTATCAGAGTTACGTTGACTTCTGTTAGAAATGGGTGCTCTTTTCAGCTAGGGTATGCACCCAAGCCAGGCAGAACCCACCAACTCCAGTCAGGGAGTGGCAGTTACAGACCTAAGATAACCCCTGCTCACCGCCCTGGTAGCTTGGCATGATCAGTCAGGCCTATCCCAGAGGCAATGTGTAAAGCGTTTGCACAACACACACAACACACGTGATGCACTACCCCCACAACAAAGGAAACACAACACCAAATTATATAAAAATAAACTGGATTGTACACAACATTATTAGACAAAAAACAACATGTCAATAATACCCTGATACCCAAGCAGTTGTGAGAACATTACACAGTTCAGTTACTCTGCAGAAACAAGCAGTAGTCACACATAACAAACAGGTTACTCATTATTCTGCAACATAAGCAGTAGTCAGGAAAAACATTACTACCATAATGCACATGTCCCAAGCTCCTCAAAAATGCTGATTCCAGGAACATTTGCAAATACATGGCAAGTCATACAAACAGGTAAGTATAAGATTCATAGAATGCCCATAAAAGGAACATCAGATAAATATATGTCAATTCACAGGAGTCAGATTAGACTACATGCCCATAACAGGAACATTAGTGATACATGGCATGAGAAATGCCTCAGCATTGGGGGCCCAACCCCATCATAGGACACATACTTGGAGTGGCTTGGGGAACATTGGGGAGGATGGGGACCTCTGTCGAGGGTCACCACCCCGGACTGCTTATTGATCTGTGAAGTCAATCAGCAGGGGCCTCACCCGACTCTTGTGGGGACCAAAAAGCACTGCAGGAGTGTTTGCACCCCTAATGCAGTGACCGGGGAAGAGGGACTCACCCTCACCCCGTGTCTGCTTTCCTGGTCACTTGTCACAATGCAGGGGAGGGCAGCCCTCCGGAAGGGCGACCCCACTCCTTCCTAGGGGGTCCCCCAGTTCTCTGGCAGTCCTCGGCCGGGTGGTAGCCTCCGATGAGGCTCCCGGCGAGGCACCCGTTGTGCATGGCTCCCTGACATCTCTGGAGACCGTGTGTTACTCTCAGAGACCCGAGGTTCCCAAGGGCGGAGCCTCCTGGTCAGAGGCACTGCCCAACTCCCCGACCAGCCCTCTGCTGCCCTCAGGGACTCCAGGGGCTTATCTCGACCGCACACAACATGGTGCACGAACAGTCCACTGTCCCGGGCGCAGTGGTGAGGTTGGTCAGAAGGCAGTTTCTGCTGGTGTCCTGGGGGTGCTCCTCTCGGCGGGCTTCACCACGGGGGCACCGCTAGGAGTGCGTTCACTCCAGGTTCTGTTTTTGCATGTCTAGGGGGCACCGAACTCAGCGCGCTTCTGATGCACTTCGGTAAACCGAGTGCCCGGGTCACGGCGGTGATTTTTCAGCGGAGAAGCACTCTTTAGGGCATGATATTTGTAAAAGAACGCACTGTCCAGATGCTTCAACACACAAAGGAAGATGCTTTCAGGGGGCTGTATATCCACAGAAAAGTAAACGCTTTTCCAGGTGCTGTGACATAAAAATGAAGTGCTCCTCATGCGCTTCAGGCAGATAATTGCAGGGGTCAGGGGCCACAGCACCCAGCCCATGGGGACACAAAGATGGAATACAGGGTAGCAGGGCCCACCAGCAGGACAGCACAAAGGGGATGCAGACAGTGGCAGTTTCTCCAAGTGACCTAGCAGGTCACTGGTCAGCATAACAGCAGCAGTCCAAGGCAGTTCCTGATGGGTCCCTCCAGCAGAATTCTGTGTCCATTTCTAAGTATGTTACAAGTGTTTCAGTGTCTCCTTTTCATGGGAAAACCCCATGTACTTATACTCAGTTTTGCACAATGTTAACAAAGAGGGGGGGGGAGGTTCCAACCATTTACAATTGGTTCTAGGAGTGTTCCCTCTCTCCTCCAGCACGGGCTACAGACATCAGTTTGGGGTAAGTGTGCCCTGCCTCCCCTTCTCTCAGCCCAGGAAGGCCATTCACAATGTAGATGCACCACTGTGACACCTCCAGCCTCCCTGTGGACAGGCTGTCTGAAAAGTATTCACAAAGCCCAACTGTCACTCTGCTTAGTCGTGGATTGGAGTCAAGCTGCAAAACACCAGAGTCATAAACATAGAGAAATGCTCACTTTCTAGAAGTGGTGTTGGAAAATGGGTTATTCGTAAGGGCAGGTAAGTATCTACACTTAGCAATAGGCCACTAACCTCCACTTAGGTCCAGTTAGGTCTCAGTAACCCTTTGTAGCTTGGCAACGAGCGACAAGGCTTAACTTAGGAGACAGAGTGTAAAGCATTCAAATATCACTAAACAGTGATTAAATAAAACACAGGAAACAGTTTTAAAATCCAAAACCAATTCATAAAAATTATGACTTGCCATGTATTTGCAAGATTATATTTTTATCTTTACAATGACACAAAAATGAATAAAATCGGATAAGGGGAACCGGAGATATGAATTTTTAAATAATTATTGTTTTCTAGCACCTAGAAACAAAAAAGCTCCAATCAGGTCATCTGGCCGCACCTCGACTGGGGCAGAGTCAAAGTTTAAGGCTGACCACGATGGAGCCTGGCTCGGCTACAACCTGCGGGAGGCCTCGGTCAAAAGTTTACCTTCGGACTTAGTCATTTTTCTGAAGATTTTCTTCAGCGGGACGAACCTGCCAGTCAGGTCAGGTCAGAGTTGCCCCGGCGGGTCGGTCCCTTTATGGAGCTTTTTTCCAAAAGTTCTCCAAACTTCTCCAAATTTCTGGATCTTCTTCCAGATGTTCTTTTAAGGTTCTTTTGGGGTCCACAGCTCACCCCATGGTTCCAGAATCTCTGAGTTGCGCCTGGGGGGGGGTAGACTACAACTCCCAGAATACACCTGGCGTAAACTCCTTTTTGGCCACTGGGCAGTGGTCAGCTGTTTGGTTTCTTCAGGAGTTGGTGCTGTGGACTCTGGTTAGCAATTTTTCACCTGTAGCAAACAGGGAGTCCCTCCTTGAACCAGTTGAAGCCAGGCAAAGTCCTTCTTGGGGTGAAGCCCAAGTGTGAAGCTGGTGCAGTCCTTCAAAGTTCAGGGTCCAGGTGCAGGCCAGGGGTCCAGCAGGGCAGTCCTTATTCTGTGGTTCTTCCTTGTTGGAATCTGATGTGGATCTGAGGTGTGGGTGCAGGTCTGCCAGTTTTATCCTTGCTCCTGGGTGAAAAATAGGGGTGTCCTGGTTCTCCAATCAGGTGCAGGGTTCTTCCCCCTGTGATGACCACTTCCTGGGAAGTGTGGCAAAAATCTATCTCAGGAGACAACATTCTTCACAAATCCATCATGGCTGAAAGTGATTTTTGGATGTTACATCTGGCTGAGCCCACCCACTGGTGTGGCTAAAAATCCTAAACACACCCCTCTCCTGCCCTCTCCTTATCTGATCCAGGGGACACCTAACTGTCTGGGTTTGCAGGATGTGGGGGTGTTGCTGGGTTGCTCCAGATGTCCTTCTCTGCCTTTGAAGACCAGTTTAGCAGCCCTCCCCCTTCCTGCCTCACCATCTGCTGAGGGGAGATCTCCTCCCACAGGCACATCTCTTTGTGTGAAGCCAGGCCACTTCACACCTCATCACGGCAGCCTGGCCAGGTTGCCAGAGGCTGGCCGATCAGAGCACAGCAGCAAAAACACTGCAGGGCTGAAGTTGGCAACTTTTTAGGAAAAGTTTAAAACACTTTACCTGAACAAGTTATCTTAAATCCAACAACTGGAAGTTGTGGGATTTATTATAACAATTAATTTTATACCACACTCTTGGTATCTGTCATTTAAGGGGACTTTTAAATTTAAAATAAAGTCTCCCCAATCTAGCCTATGGAGGCCATTCACGACAATGAGGGAAAAACGAATTTGGCTGTTTTACCTCACCAGGGCTTATAAAACTATTTTTATAAGGTCCCTGCTTATAGTTACATGGCACCCAGCCCTAGGGGCACATAGGGCACACCTTAGGGGTGACTTATATGTAAAAATAAGGTAGTTCAAGACTTTGGAACTACTTTTAATTCCAAAGTCGAATTTGCATATAACTTTAATCTAAAAGCAGCCAGCAAGGCAGGCCTGCCTTTAAAATGACACTGGGCACCTCTGCAGTGCACCTATGGGTGCACAACCTATGCTGTGGTCCCTAAACCTACATGCCCTACCATATATTAGGGACTTATAGGTAGGTTGACTTAGCCAATTATAATTAGCTTAATTTGCATATCCACTTTACACAGAGCACTGGCCCTGGGACTTGAAAGCAGTACCAAGAGTCAGTAACCACCAGTACCTGTCCAAAAAGTGTGGGGGTGACCAGGACAAAAAGGAGGACTTTCCTACAAGTGGTATTTCTGTAATGGTAATAACAAATCCACCTACACCAGTAAGCAGCTTTTCTCACTACCATTTCAACCATACCAAACATGCCTACGCTACCCCTCATAAACCAGACAATCCCCGCTAGACATAAGGCAGAGCATTTCCAATGGAAACAAATGAGAAGGCAGCACTGACAGCAGTGGGAAACCAAAAAGGCTGTTTATCACTAGCAGGACAGGCCACGCAACCAGGCACATGTCCTGCCTTCTACATACATAGACCCTGCCCATAGGGATAGCTAGGGCCTAACTTATGGGTGACTTACATGTAGTAAAAGGGGAGTTCTGGGCCTAGCAATTAAATTTAGATGCCAGATCCCGGTGGCAGTAAGCTAAGCATGCAGGCCCTGTGCTAGCAGGCCTGACACAGGTTAGAAAGGCTACTTCTGTGGGTGGACCAAGCAGTGCTCGGGCCGACTAGTAGCATTTAATTTACAGGCTCTGGGTGTAGGGATGCCATTGTACAAGGGGCTTTCAGTTAAATTAAATGTACCAATTAGGTGTAAACCAATCATAAAAACTTTAGAAGGGAGAGCACCTGCACTTTAGCACTGATCCGCAGTGATAAAGTGCTCAGAGTCCTAGAGCCAACAGAAAATATAGGAAGAAGGAGGGAAAAGGTCTGGGGATGAACCCGCAAAAAAGGCCAGGTCCAACAACTCATACTCTTAGGTTTAAATTCCTGTGATAATCTTACTGACATGGATGTCCTCCAATGACATGAAAGTGACCGTATTCCCTTGCATTTCACCCTTCAAGGCCACCCAGATTATTCAGCACTTGCAATTACCTGGTGAGGATCTAATTGTTGCAAAGAGTTGGAAGAATGTAAGATGTAAGGTGGGAACATGCTATCATGAAGAATGGATTGCCCAACTATATCACCATTTGGATCCAACTTTATATGTTTTTACAGATCCTGATTCTACACCCAACACTGTTATTGATTCCCAAATGCTTTGAGGCTCTCAAGAACTCCACCTTCACAAAGCCACCTTAGATTAGGAATAAATCTTTGTTCAATAACCTCAGGTGTTATAAAAAGGCCTGCAGGACAGCCAAGAGCTCCTCAATTAAAGCTGTCAAAAGCGGCTCTCCTTGTGAGATCCAGAGGTCCAAAACCATTTATAAAACGACTCAAAGATGACCAAAACATCTTGGGAAACTGCTGTTTAGGGACATATTTTGAGTGCTGTTCAGTCTGGAAACCAAACTGCCTATTGGCACACAATCAGTCACAGTGCAACAACTAGCTTGATGGGTCTAGAGAACGTTATTCTCTGCCAAGATATGACAAGTCATTTTGAAACCCTATTGAGTAATATTGATACTGGCCCTTCTGTGGCACTAGCTTTGGATTCTGATAAGGACAGTTACATCTCTTTACCAACAACTACTCTACCGGAGCAGAAACTAGATAGTGGTGTGTTAGACCTGACAGCCTTAGGGTTGTCCACCCTAACTGTTTGCCTGCCTCGCTCCACTTTTTGGACACTGTTTTTGCTGGCTTTTAGACTCTGTGCACTTTACCACTGCTAACCAGTGTTAAAGTGCATGTGCCCTCTCCCTTTAAACATGGTTATCTTGGATCATACCTGATTGGACTATTTAATTTACTTATAAGTCCCTAGTAATGTGCACTATATGTGCCTAGGGCCGGTAGATTAAATGCTACTAGTGGGCCTGCAGCACTGGTTGTGCCACCCACTTAAGTAGCCCCTTTTCCTTGTCTCAGGCTTGCCATTGCATGGCCTGTGTGTGCAGTTTCACTGACACCTCGACTTGGCATTTAAAAGTACTTGCCAAGCCTAAACCTCCCCTTTCTCCACATATAAGTCACCTCTAATGTGTGCCCTAGGTAACCCCTAGAGCAGGGTGCTGTGTGGGGGAAAGGTAGGACATGTACCTGTGTAGTTTACATGTCCTGGTAGTGTAAAACTCCTAAATTCGTTTTGCACTACTGTGAGGCCTGCTCCCTTCATAGGCTAACATTGGGGCTGCCCTCATACAATATTGAAGAGGTAGCTGCTGATCTGAAAGGAGTAGGAAGGTCATATTTAGTATGGCCAGAATAGTGATACCAAATCCTGCTGACTGGTGAAGTTGGATTTAATATTACTATTCTAGAAATGCCACTTTTAGAAAGTGAGCATTTCTTTGCACTTAAATCTTTCTGTGCCTTACAATCCATGTCTGGCTGGGCTTGGTTGACAGCTCCTTGTGCATTCACTCAGACACACCCCAAACACAGGGTACTCAGCCTCACTTGCATACATCTGCATTTTGAATGGGTCTTCCTGGGCTGGGAGGGTGGAGGGCCTGCTCTCACACAAAGGACTGCCACACCCCCTACTGGGACCCTGGCAGACAGGATTGGACTGAAAGGGGACCTGGTGCACTTCTTAGCCACTCTCTGAAGTCTCCCCCACTTCAAAGGCACATTTGGGTATAAAACAGGGCCTCTGCCCTACCTCATGAGACACTTGCTGGAGAAGAAACCTGAACCAGAACCTGCATCCTGCCAAGAAGAACTGCCTGGCTGCCTAAGGGACTCACCTGACTGCTTTCTACAAAGGACTGCTGCCTTGCTGTTGCCCTGCTGCCTTGCTGAACTCTTGTCTGGCTGTGAAAGTGCTCTCCAAGGGCTTGGATAGAGCTTGCTTCCTGTTCCCTGAAGTCTCAGGACCAAAAAGACTTCTCTTTTTCACTTCGACGCTTCGTGCGCCGGAATTTTCAACGCACAGTTTGTTCCGCGGCGAGAAAAACGCCGCACACCGACGCTGATCGACGCGACGCCTTTGGGACGACCGGAACTTCGACGCACGGCCTCGCAAGGACAACGCCGCCCGACCTCCAGAGGAGAAATCGACACGCAGCCCCGCAGAACGGCACGCAGCCGGAAAACAAGCAGGGGAATCCACGCACAGACCCGGGACATCTGGTAATCCCCGAGATCCACAGAAAGAGACTGTCCGCGTGCCGGAAAACGACGCACGACTTCCCCGCGTGAAAAATAACAACGCAAGTCCGTGTGTGCTGGGGAGAAATCGACGCACACACCATTTTTCAACGTATCTCTTCTTCTGTGGCCCTCTAAGGAGATTCTTCACTCCAAACCACGTACTTTGTGCTTGAAAGAGACTTTTTTTTTTTTTTTTAAATACTTAAGACACTTTGGGCCATATTTATACTTTTTGACGCAAAACTGCGCTAACGCAGTTTAGCGCCAAAAAAATTAGCGCCGGCTAACGCCATTCTGAAGCACCATGCGGGCGCCGTATTTATTGAATGGCGTTAGCCGGCGTTAGCCGACCGGCTCTGCCTGGTGTGCGTGAAAAAAAACCACGTACACCAGGCAGCGCCGGCGTAGGGAAAAATGGCGTTTGGGCGTCCAAAAATGGGGCAAGTCAGGCTGAGGCAAAAAAAACGTCTTAACCCGATTTGCGCCATTTTTTTTGGGCGCCCAGACGCCATTAACATGACTCCTGTCTTAGCAAAGACAGGAGTCATGCCCCCTTGCCCAATGGCCATGCCCAGGGGACTTCTGTCCCCTGGGCATGGTCATTGGGCATAGTGGCATGTAGGGGGGCACAAATCAGGCCCCCCTATGCCAAAAAAAAAATAAAAAAAAATACTTACCACAACTTACCTTTTCTTCCCTGGGGTGGGTCCCTCCATCCTTGGGTGTCCTCCTGGGGTGGGCAAGGGTGGCAGGGGGTGTCCCTGGGGGCTTGGGAGAGCACCTCTGGGCTCATTCTGAGCCCACAGGTCCCTTAACGCCTGCCCTGACCCAGGCGCTAAAATCCGGCGCAATGCAGGTTTTTTAGTCCCGCCCACTCACGGGCGTCATTTTTGCCCGGGAGTATAAATCCGACGCAATAGCATCGGAGTCATTTTTTAAGACGGGAATGCCTACCTTGCATATCATTAACGCAAGGAAGGTGTTCACGCAAAAAAATGACGCAAACTCCATGAACTTTGGCGCTAGACGCGTCTAACGCCAAAGTATAAATATGGAGTTAGTTTTGCGTCGAATTTGCGTCGAAAAAAACTACGCAAATTCGGCGCAAACGGAGTATAAATATGCCCCTTTATATCACTTTTCAGTGATATCTCTACAAATTCACATTGCAACTTTATTTGTTTTGACCTACAATTATCCTGATAAATATTATAGATTTTTCTAAACACTGTGTGGTGTATTTTTGTGGTGCTATATGGTGGTATTGTATGATTTATTGCACAAATACTTTACACATTGCCTTCTAAGTTAAGCCTGACTGCTCGTGCCAAGCTACCAGAGGGTGGGCACAGGATAATCTTGGATTGTGTGTGACTTACCATGACTAGAGTGAGGGTTTTTGCTTGGACAGAGGGTAACCTGACTGCAAACCAAAAACCGCATTTCTAACATTGGTGATCAGCGGTGAGGATAGGACTTGTATTTGTGCAGTGACATACAGTAGCTAAGTATTTCACTACCTACCCACAGTTGAAGGTCAACTTGATTTTTATCTCTTTTTGCAAATTCATTTTTTTCCTGACAATTTTCAAAAACGAAATGCTCACTCAACATGTCTCTGACTGGGTCTCAGATAGGAGACTTTGACCTAGTCCTGTTGGATACATATACGGTCAAACAACTAAAAGGGTTCTGCAGAGCAATGAGGGTACCCACCCAAGGGGCCTCCAAAAAGGAGGACTTTCAAGTGGCGCTGAGGGCCTGGCCAGAAGCCCATTTAGAAGAGGATGATGAGGAAGAGGAGCCAGAAAATGGCTCCTCAGAGGATTTGTTGCTATCTGTGGATGGTGTTACCAATGCAATTGTGCCCCCTTCCAGACCTGGGAGCAGTGTCTCTGTGCAAAGCCTGACCGCAGAGGAAAGGAGAGAGGAAAGGGAGTTCCAATTGCATATGGTAAAACTGAAAATTGAGGCTCAACAGGAGGAAAGAAGGGCAGAGAGAGAAGCCAAGCAAGCTGAGGCTGAAAGAGCAGCCAAACAGATTGAAGCTGAAAGGGCAGCCAAACAAGCTGAAGCTGAAAGAGCAGCCAAACAGGTGGAAGCTGAAAGAGCTTTGGCTGAAAAGAAACTATTGTTGGCTCATGAACTGAGTCTCAAGAAGCTGGAGATCAAGGCGAGACAGTCTGAATCCACCAATAATGGTGGCAGCATACAGACAGGACCTGCTGGAGAAAAGAAGGTTCGTATACCCAAAAATGTGGTGCCCAGTTTTGTGGTGGGAGATGACATAGATAAATGGTTATCTGCTTATGAAGTTGCACTAAGGGCTCATGAGGTTCCTGAAGGGCAATGGGGGGTAGCTATGTGGGTTATGTGCCGCCATTGGGGAGGGACACACTTCTCACATTGGACCAACCGGATCAAAACACATACCCACTTCAGAAAGCAACTTTACTTGCCAAGTTTGGGCTGACCCCTGAGGGATACCATCAGAGGTTCAGGGACAGCACCAAACAAACCACACAAACATGGGTAGATTTATTTGACTTTTCCAGTAAGGCACTGAATGGATGGGTGCGGGGCAACAAAGTAGATAATTATAAAGGACTAAATGACTTTATTCTGAGAGAGCATATACTCAATGTTACCTATACAGAGTTGCGCCAGCACTTGGTAGATAGCAAGCTGACTGATCCCAGGAAGCTTTCTGAGGAGGCGGACCTCTGGGTTAGCACCTGAGTGTCCAAAAAGGTACCTGGGGGGACACTCACAAAGGTGGTCAGGGTTCCCAACAGAAGGAAGAGGGGGGAGATAAACTTACAGATGAGGAACTCTCAAAAGGCCCCGAAAAGAATTCCCAGGGAGGGGGTGGCAACCATTCCTTTTCCAGATTTGGGAAAAAGCCAGGGACGTATGACAGGTCAGGGAAATCTAACCCCAAATGCATGGAGTGTTACCAGTATGGTCACTATAAAGGCGACCCACAGTGCTCCAAGAGGGCACCGTCCACTACCGGACAGACACCTGGGTTGACTAGTGTAGCGCTTGGGGGGGAGATGGACCCAGATAGCTTTGGGGAACAGGTAGAGATTTCCCTAGTGTCCCTGGGAGAAGGAGAGATGGTGCCCAAAGCCCACATGCCCCAAAATACTTCCAAGTACAGGCAGTGGGTCACCATTGATGGGCAGAAGGTGGAGGCTCTGCGTGACACAGGAGCCAGTATGACTACTATCCAGAGTCAGCTGGTATCAACTGAGCAGATAGTCCCTAATACATTCCACCAGGTCATAGTCGCTGACAATCGTGAGAGTTACCTACCGGTGGCTCTGGTTCCCTTTGAGTGGGGGGGGGTCTCTGGTACTCTGAAAGTAGCTGTGAGTCCTGCCATGCCTGTAGATTGTTTGTTAGGCAATGATCTTGAGCATACTGCTTGGAAAGAAGTAGAGCTCAGATCTCACCTGGAGATGTTAGGGTTACCTGAGTGGGTCTGCATGACCACACGGTCCATGGCTGACCGAGAGGGAAGTCAAGGGCGTCTGGAGCCTGGAACAATGGCCCAGAGAACTGCCAAGAGGAGGGACAAGGGGCGTGGGAAACCGGCCCTAGAAGTTCCTGCAGTGGTTGATGGGGCTTCTGAGGAGGAGGCTCCCGAACCAACTGGGGAAGACATTGCCACCCTATGTGACCTACCTGAGCTTGCTGGCTGCCAAGTTGAGGGTGGACCCACCAGGGAGGAATTCTGCAAGGCGCAGAAAGAATGTCCCACTCTAGTGGGTCTGAGGAAGCAAGCGTCAGACAAGGCGGCAGGTGAAGCCTCTGGCGATCACCATATATACTGGGAGAATGATCTCCTCTACAGTGAGCCTAAGGTTCCGGCCATTGGGGCAGTACATGCGCTGGTGGTCCCCCAGTGTTACCGAACCTTCCTACTGGGTCTGGCTCACGACATTCCCCTGGCAGGATATTTGGGGCAAGGCAAGACCTTTGACAGGCTTGCCACCCACTTTTATTGGCCCAGAATGAGGACAAACTCAGATAAGTTATGTAGATCTTGCCCTACCTGCCAGGCCAGTGGTAAAGCAGGAAAAAGGGTTAAAACCCCCCTGATTCCACTTCCTGTCGCTGGCACCCCCTTTGAAAGTGTGGGCATCGACATTGTTGGTCTGTTGGACCCCAAAACTGCCCTAGGCAACAGGTTCATTCTGGTTTTGGTGGACCATGCCACCCGTTACCCAGAGGCAATCCCTCTGAGGACCGTAACTGCACCGGTGGTGACCAGAACTCTGATGGGGATATTTACCCGTGTGGGATTCCCAAAGCAGATAGTGTCTGACAGAGGCACTAACTTCATGTCTGCATACATGAAGTCTCTGTGGGATGCGTGTGGTGTAACCTACAAGTTCACCACACCCTATCACCCCCAATCTAATGGTCTTGTGGAGAGATTCAACAAGACCTTGAAAGGCATGATTGGTGGCCTCCCTGAGGCCATGAGGCATAAGTGGGACGTCCTCTTACCATGCCTTCTCTTTGCTTACAGAGAGGTCCCCCAGAGGGGGGTGGGGTTCAGTCCCTTTGAGCTTCTCTATGGGTACCCTGTCAGGGGACCCTTAAGCATTGTCAAGGAGGGGTTGGAGAAAGCTCCAAAGGCACCCCCTCAGGATGTGGTCAGCTACATGTTGGCCCTCCGCAACAGATGAACCGCTTCTGGAAAGAGGCCCAAAGTAACCTTGAGGCCAGTCAAGAGGTAATGAAACGCTGGTATGACCAGAAGGCCACCCTGGTAGAGTTTCAACCTGGAGACAAAGTGTTGGTAATGGAGCCAGTAGAGCCTAGAGCTCTTCAGGACCGCTGGTTTGGCCCATTTGAGGTAAAGGAGCGGAAAGGAGAGGCCACTTACCTAGTTGACCTCCAAACCCCTAGGAACCTCCTAAGGGTGCTCCATGTCAACCGACTAAAGGCTAATTTTGAGAGGTCTGAGGTCAACATGCTTCTGGTCACGGATGAAGGAATGGAAGAGGAGAGTGAACCTCTCCCCGACCTCCTATCTCCCCAAGAAGGTGATGGGTCAGTGAAAGGGGTCATTCTCTCTGACTCCCTGACTCTAAACCAGAAAGGAGACTGCTATGAGCTGTTGGAGCAGTTCTCCCCCCTGTTCTCCCTTATTCCTGGACTGACCCACCTCTGTGTCCATGACATTGACACATGTGACAGTCTCCCTGTGAAGAAAATATTTTACAGGTTATCTGATAAGGTGAAGGCCAGCATCAAGGAGGAGGTCTCCAAGATGTTAGCTTTAGGGGTTATGGAGAAATCCAGTAGTCCCTGGGCCAGCCCGGTGGTGTTGGTCCCTAAGGCTACTGCCCCAGGTGCGAAGCCAGAACTCCGGTTCTGTGTGGACTACCGGGGTCTCAACTCAGTCACACGGACTGATGCTCACCCCATCCCCCGAGCTGATGAGCTCGTTGACAGATTGGGCGCTGCCAAGTTCCTGAGTACGTTTGATCTTACTTCAGGGTACTGGCAGATCGCCCTGACTGAGGGGGCTAAAGAGAGATCTGCATTTTCAACCCCTGAGGGCCATTACCAGTTCCGGGTGATGCCATTTGGGTTGAAAAATGCCTCCGCTACCTTCCAATGGTTGGTTAACGGGGTCCTAGCTGGCAAGGATGCCTTCTGTGCAGCCTACCTGGATGACATAGCTGTCTACAGTTCCAGCTGGGAGGAACACCTGCTCCACCTCAAGGAGGTGCTTTAGGCCCTGCAACAGGCAGGCCTGACCATCAAGGCTAGTAAGTGCCAGATTGGGCAGGGTTCCATGGTGTACTTGGGACACCTAGTGGGTGGTGGCAAGGTGCAGCCACTCCCGGCCAAGATCGAAACTATCAAGGCCTGGCAACCACCTAGAACACAGACTGAGGTGAGAGCCTTTTTAGGCCTCACAGGATTCTACCGCAGATTTGTCAAGGGCTATGGTACCATTGTGTCACCCTTGACAGAACTCACTTCCAAGACACAACCTAGGTTGGTGAATTGGACAGAGGCTTGTCAGAAAGCCTTTGACTCTCTGATGGAAGCCATGTGCACAGCCCCCATGCTCAAGGCCCCTGACTACTCCCAAGAATTTATTGTGCAGACAGACGCTTCGGAGCATGGCATAGGGGCGGTCCTAGCACAGCTAAATGAGGAGGGCCTAGACCAACCAGTAGTCTTTATTAGCAGAAGGCTATTACCACAGGAACAGAGGTGGAGTGCTATTGAGAGAGAAGCTTTTGCTGTGGTCTGGGCACTGAAGAACCTGAGGCCCTACCTGTTTGGGACTCACTTCCGGGTTCAGACAGACCACAGGCCCCTCAGATGGCTCATGCAGATGAGGGGTGAGAATCCAAAACTCTTGAGGTGGTCCATTTCCCTACAGGGGATGGACTTTACGGTGGAGCATCACCCAGGGGTTGACCACGCCAATGCTGATGGTCTCTCCAGATACTTCCGCCTTAGCGATGAGAGCTCCCAGGAGGTCAGGTAGCTCTCCCCACTTTCAGCTGGGGGGGACACATGTTAGACCTGACAGCCTTAGGGCGGTCACCCCTAACTTTTTGCCTTCCTCCCTCCACTTTTTGGACACTGTTTTTAATGGCTTTTAGACTCTGCACACTTTACCACTGCTAACCAGTGCTAAAGTGCATATGCTCTCTCCCTTTAAACATGGTTATCTTGGATCATACCTGATTGGACTATTTAATTTACTTATAAGTCCCTAGTAATGCGCACCATATGTGCCTAGGGCCGGTAGATTAAATGCTACTAGTGGGCCTGCAGCACTGGTTGTGCCACCCACTTAAGTAGCCCCTTTTCCTTGTCTCAGGCCTGCCATTGCATGGCCTGTGTGTGCAGTTTCACTGACAACTCGACTTGGCACTTAAAAGTACTTGCCAAGCCTAAACCTCCCCCTTTCTCCACATATAAGTCACCTCTAATGTGTGCCCTAGGTAACCACTAGAGAAGGGTGCTGTGTGGGGGAAAGGTAGGACATGTACCAGTGTAGTTTACATGTCCTGGTAGTGTAAAACTCCTAAATTCGTTTTGCACTACTGTGAGGCCTGCTCCCTTCATATGCTAATATTGGGGCTGCCCTCATACAATATTGAAGTGGTAGCTGCTGATCTGAAAGGAGTAGGAAGGTCATATTTAGTATGGCCAGAATAGTGATACCAAATCCTGCTGATTGGTGAAGTTGGATTTAATATTACTATTCTAGAAATGCCACTTTTAGAAAGTGAGCATTTCTTTGCACTTAAATCTTTCTGTGCCTTACAATCCATGTCTGGCTGGGCTTGGTTGACAGCTCCTTGTGCATTCACTCAGACACACCCCAAACACAGGGTACTCAGCCTCACTTGCATACATCTGCATTTTGAATGGGTCTTCCTGGACTGGGAGGGTGGAGGGCCTTCTCTCACACAAAGGACTGCCACACCCCCTACTGGGACCCTGGCAGACAGGATTGGACTGAAAGGGGACCTGGTGCACTTCTTAGCCACTCTTTGAAGTCTCCCCCACTTCAAAGGCACGTTTGGGTATAAAACAGGGCCTCTGCCCTACCTCATGAGAAACTTGCTGGAGAAGAAACCTGAACCAGAACCTGCATCCTGCCAATAAGAATGCCTGGCTGCCTCAAGGACTCACCTGACTGCTTTCTACAAAGGACTGCTGCCTTGCTGTTGCCCTGCTGCCTTGCTGAACTCTTGTCTGGCTGTGAAAGTGCTCTCCAAGGGCTTGGATAGAGCTTGCCTCCTGTTCCCTGAAGTCTCAGGACCAAAAAGACTTCTCTTTTTCACTTCGACTCTTCGTGCGCCAAAATGTTCTACGCACAGCTTGTTCCGCGGCGAGAAAAACGCTGCACACCGACGCTGATCAATGCAACGCCTTCGGGACGACCGGAACTTCGACGCACGGTCTCGCAAGGACAACGCCGCCCGACCTCCAGAGGAGAAATCGACGTGACGCCTGCCATGAGAGCGAAACTTTGATGCGCAGCCCCGCAGAACGACGCACAGCCGGAAAACAAGCAGGAGAATCCACGCACAGACCCGGGACATCTGGTAATCCCCGCGATCCACAGAAAAAGACTGTCCGAGCGCCGGAAAACGACGCACAACTTCCCCACGTGAAAAATAACGATGCAAGTCCGTGTGATTTGGGGAGAAATCGACGCACACACCATTTTTCCACGTATCTCTTCTTCTGTGGCCCTCTGAGGAGATTCTTCACTCCAAACCAGGTACTTTGTGCTTGAAAGAGACTTTTTTATTTTCTTTAAAGACTTAAGACACTTTATATCACTTTTCAGTGATATCTCTACAAATTCACATTGCAACTTTATTCGTTTTGACCTACAATTATCCTGATAAATATTATAGATTTTTCTAAACACTGTGTGGTGTATTTTTGTGGTGCTATATGGTGGTATTGTATGATTTATTGCACAAATACTTTACACATTGCCTTCTAAGTTAAGCCTGACTGCTCGTGCCAAGCTACCAGAGGGTGGGCACAGGATAATCTTGGATTGTGTGTGACTTACCCTGACTAGAGTGAGGGTTTTTGCTTGGACAGAGGGTAACCTGACTGCCAACCAAAAAACCCATTTCAAACATGGTGGTACATGTTTCTTTTTTCCCCTGATGGATACTGAGCACGCTATTATCATGCAAAAAAGAGGGTAAGGCTCCTGGGTCAGACAAGTCAAACCAGAGACCACTAACTGGGTCCCCTTTCTAAATTGTGTTGCTAACACCATCATGGCGGTTGCCCAAATCCCTCCCACTTGGAAAGGAGCAGAGGTAGTTCCTATATAGAATAAGGGGCTTAAATCTGACCCTGCAAATTACCGCCCAATAAGCCTAATTCATGCAACTTAAAAAATGAGTTGTAGATAAATCTTGGAGTGTCTTCTACTGTGGATTGAAGACAATAAACTTTTCTCCCAGTTTCAAGCTAGGTGTTGCTCAAAGACTAGCACTGTAGATCAAGTCTTCAGATTCCAACTTATGAGGTGGAAAGTGGTCAACATGAATAGGGCAGTCTTCATGTGGCATTTGTCAACCTAAAGACAGCATTTGATATGGTTACCAGAGGAAAGCATTGGTGTATCCTAAGTAACTTGAGGCTTACATCTCCCGTTTTGGACATTATAGTGAGCCTGTACACCAACATCTATGCCAAATCAGATGGGGACCTAATGGGAAAAGACTGAACAAATCAAAGTTGTGAAGGTGGATCGCCAAGAGTTTGTTTGAGCGACAACATTTTTTCTCCTCTTTCTAAATGGTTGTGTAGACTCCCTTCTGGACTGTGAAAACAACTCTCCAGTCCAAGGTTTGGAGCTTCAACCTTGTTGTTTGCGGATGATACTTTGTTAGTGTCAAAAACAGCTAAAAAAACAGAAACCCTACTAGCTAGGTTTAAACTGTTTCGTGCTAATCATGTCCTAGATATCAACACCAGTGAAATTAAGTTAATGGCTATCCGCCCACATACGCACCTTGGAGGGGTCAATAGGCTGGAGTGCGAGGGACTTGAGAGAGTTTCAGATTTTGATTACTTGGGCGTTCACTTATCAAGCAGTATTACCTGGGCTAGCTACATCGGCAAGAGCACAATATAATAAATCACCGGCACTCCTATACTGAACTTCTCTACAAATACCACCCTTCATCCTATTTCTCCCCTCTAAGAAGTCTAGAGAACTCAGGCAGTAGAAACTGCAGTCTACAGAGCAGAGTTCTGGGAGCATAGTAGCATTGATTCAGTGGGGGTTGCAGAAAATAGGTTCTTGAGAATGGTACTCAAACTCCTTCAAAGCACACCACTGGTTTGTAAATTATATTTGGGTATTCAACTCATTACCTTGATAATAAGACTTATACCAATCATATTCTGGATGATAATTTGGTTGACCACCGAGTTTTAACCCTATAGAGCATGCCTTGGAGATATCCTGGATTTCAAGAGGGATGTGGAGAGACTGCCATGGCTCAAATAAATAAAGGGGGAGCTGGCTACTTTGGATATGTCTGAGTCTTAAACTAATCCAGTGTCTATTACTCCTTCATCCATATAAGACCTTATATAGTATACACTATAGCTAATTATCTTGAAATTATGTGGCCAATTAATCTAAGATTGTATCCTCTTTTCTTGCAATAGAGACATCATGACTCAAATAGCTACAAGAAATAATTCCAGCTAATAAAGTCCACTTTGGTCTTTCCACTAATATATTGCAGCTGGAGGGAATAGTAATTGCAGTGGAGGGTCGTAACTCTGTTAACAATCATACACACTGCTTGCTTAAATGCTTAACAAGTTAATGATATACAAGTGTGACCAGATTATCCTATTTAGAGCTGGGAAGATCTGAACGTATTGCCAATAGATGAACTGAAGGTTTTTCCTAGTCTTAACCCTTTCAGAAATGTTAGATTAACTACTTTAGTGAAGATGTGTAGAGTTTTTATTTTATTATTATTTTATTTTATTTTTTAAATACAACATACAAAAGAAAAAAACTTTCTTCAATTGGGGGGATGCATATATTTCCACCATTTGTCCCTATACAGGAGATCATAAAAAGAAAAGGGAATATCATTTTGATGCATCAGTCATTAGCCATGAGCCAGTTCCGAAATTGACCCCAGACCATGCTCTCTTTTCTTCTGGCCAGTCTTCCCTTCCGCTCATACAGGGAGATCTCCAGATAATATACTGATATTAACCTGCCCAGCCACTGTTGCCAGGATGGTGGTACCCTGCTCAACCATACGGAGGAAATACATAAGCGATACACTGCCATAGCGAGAAAAATGAAAGACCTCTGTCGTCCCCTTGTTTGTTCTGCAGTCCCCAGAACCAGAATTTCTGGGGTAAGGGCCACCTCGTACCCCACAATTTCTTTTATTACAGATTGTATCCCTTCTATCAATGTCTTTAATTCTCTACAGGTGGCAAACATATGTATTACACCTGTTGCGTGATCCCCACACCTTGGGCAATTGATTTCTCGTGATCCCCCCCACTTAGCAAGGTGGGCTGGTGTATAATGCAGATTAAACACCGTTTTATAATGTTGTGCCTGTAAAGACGAAGATAATAGCACAGTGTGACCTAACTCAAGTGAATTAAAAAAATTGACGCTTCCATCAGTCAATTTTCCGCTCCAACGTTCACCATGCTTCTCCAGATCGTCAAGTTGCTCTGCCATTAACAAGGAGTAAATTACTTTGATAGTTAAATTCGATTCTCCCAAAATGTGTTTTAGCAATTGGTTACTTTTAAACCCCTGTGACCCACCCGTCTTCCTGCTCAGAAAGTCTCGTACCTGCAAGAATTTAAAGAAGTCCCTTTGTTCTAAAGCAAACCGTTCTTGAAGACTCGTGAATGTTTTAATTCCAACCTCATCAAAGAAATCCCCTAACCTTGCTATCCCTTTGGAAACCCAATTTGTCATATAACCGTCTTTAAAGATATCGGGGAGCGACGGGTTATTCTTAATTAAAGTGTAGTAGTTAAACCTCCCAAGCCCGTTCTTTGTTCGCCAAGGCCGCCAGCATTTGAAAGCCGCCTCTAGTACCTTGTACCGTGTTTTCTTATAGTACCCCGGCTCATGAAATGTTAGCAAGCACCCCATTGAGGCAGACCCCACAAGTAATTCGTATATATTAGGGATATAAGAGGTACTTCCCCCCTTCCTCTCCCCTGGCCTTTCCCCCCATAGTGGACGCATATATTGAAAAGCAGCTGCCAGCTGGTATAGCTTCAAGTTAGGCAAAGCCCACCCCCCCCTTTCGCGAGGTAAGGACATAAGCTTGGCCGACCTTCTGCACTTGCCATATGCCCAGATAAATCTCATGATCATACGTTCTAAGTCTTCAAAGCAAGTTTTCGTAAAGATCAGAGGATTAGTCCAGAATAGGTATAGTAACTTGGGGAGAAGAATCATTTTGACCATATTACACCTCCCTATTATGGTCATATGCAAGTTGTTCCATCTGAGCATATCATTTCTAGCTTTTACCATTACTGGATCCAAATTCATGCTTACAATTTCTCCTACCCTTGGTGAGATACTAATACCAAGGTATATTGCCTGCTCAACCCTACGATTATTCTGTGATTTCGTAAATTGATTAACCAATAGCTGGGTTTTGGTCCTATTTAAAAAATACCCAGAGAATGATCCAAACTTAGTAGTAATCTCTTCAATTTCTTTCAGTGCTGTATCTGGATTGGAAGTTATAACAGCAATATCATCTGCATAGGCCAGGACTTTTGTGTCCCACCCAAACCTTTGTACCGGAGTTATCTGCCTATTTTCTTTGAGCTGTCTGAGCAGAGGGTCTATATATAGGGCAAACAGCAGTGGAGAACAAGGGCATCCCTGCCTAGTGCCCCTCCCCACTTGGATGCAATCGGACTGCCCTCCCATTAGTTGGATTCTTACTCCCAGTGATTTATACATGGCCCTTATTGCCACTATAAATTGATCTCGGAAGCCATATTTCCCCATAACCTCCCAGAGGTATCTCCAACTAACTCGATCAAATGCTTTCTCTGCGTCAAGTAGGGCCACCGCCATTGGTTCCTCTGCTACCCCTGTTGCATCAAACAGCGCAATAAGGCATTGAATATGCTCTGCCGTATCTCTACCAGGGACAAATCCGTGTTGCCGGGGCATTACCAATTTCTTAATTACCAGAGATAGACGGGCCGCCAATATTTTAGAATATAATTTGGTACCACTATTTATTAATGTTATTGGCCGGTAGGAAGCCGGATTCTGCGGGGCCTTCCCTTTCTTCAGGAAAACTACCATATTAGCCATTCCCCAAGAGGGCAGAGTCTTCCCACCACTCTGTACCTGAATAAACAACTCGAGCATCAGTGCATGTACCTCTAATTTAAATGTTTTGTAGAACTCTAATGGGATAGCATCGGGACCAGATGCTTTGCCAACGGCTAGATCACTAAGTGCCTTATCTATTTCCAAGCTGCCAATCTGACCCTCCAATTGCGAGTAATCTTCTTCTGAAATTGTATTAAACCTGATGGGGCGGAGAAATTCCTGCATCTCTGTTGCCGAGAACCCAGCCGTGTCCTTATACAGATCGGTATAATACTCCTGGAACACTTTCCTAATACCCTCACTATCTATCACCATTTGTCCCTGCTGGTCTTGAATCTCTCGAATCGCCCCTGCTGCGGCCTTATGACTTGCCCTTACTGCCAGCAGGTGACCGGTTCTTTCACCATACTCGTACCTTTCAGATCGTTGCGCGAGATGTTTTCCAGCCATTCTATCTGCGTTACCCTTGTTTATTGCTGCCCTTGTTATAGCAATTCGCTCCTGAATATTCTTTGTGTCTTCCCCCCTTTCTATAGCCATAATCAGTTGCAATTCTAGATCTCTAAGCTTCAGATGAGAGTCTCTAATTTTCTTTCGTGCCTTTCCTTGTTTACTCAAACTGAAACTTAGGGTTGCTCCCCGTACCACTGCTTTCGTAGTATCCCATTCTATTTCTATGGGAGCAGAGCCTCTATTAAACTCTAGAAATTCTACTACCCAATTCCTTATATATTCCAGATATTCAGAGTCACTGAGGAGCCCCCTTTCAAAAGTCCATCTCCTGGTTTTATGTTCTAGACCATTTAACTCCAAGTCCAATACCAATGGGTTATGATCCGACATGACTTGTGGGTATATCTCCATGCTAGCCTACGATAACCATTCAGATGATATCAGAAAAAAGTCTAGTCGGGCCAGTTTCACATGAGTGGCAGTGAAGTAAGTATACCCCGGATCTGGATCACACAGCTTGGCCCAAGCATCCACCAGTCCTAGTTCTTTTTGCAATCCTACCATGGCCTTAAAAACTAGAGGCTTCCGCCCCTGATATCTCTTTACTACGGGCACTGAAAGATCCTGCAGCCCGTTCCATGATCCATTAAAATTAAAGTCTCCACACATAATATACGGGGTTGGCCAGCCAGTTAATTCTACAGCCATAGTATTAATTACCGTTGGATCGTCTACTACTGCCCCATATATAGAGCACAGCATAAAGCTACCTTCTCTATATAGGCCTTCTACTATTACCCATCTTCCATTCTTGTCCACCTTCTGCCTCGCGAATTTCACTTTATTACTCTGGTCCAATACCGCCACCCCTTTTGTTTTCACCTCTTGTGTTGAACAGGCTATCACTCTCATACCAAGTGATCCTAGTATCCCTCGATTCCTTTGTTCTACATGCGTTTCCTGCAAGCAGCAAATATCTGCCCTGAGAGTTTTTAGTTCTTCCATGATTCTCCTTCTTTTCCTAGGATCATTTAGACCACAGATATTAATAGAGGCAATACGAAGTCTGGTCATTTTAAGTTCTTTCTACTCTCCCCCCACCTTCTCCAGCTCTCATTCTTCCTATTTGGCCTTTTTACTCCAATTGTATATACTCTTGCGTAGCCCTTACTCTCTCTGTTCTCCCTGATTTTTTTGTTGTTTTTTTCCCAATCTTTTCGTCCCTCCCTTACCCCTCTTCCCCCCCCTCCTTCCTGCCTCTCATCCCCTCCAAGCCCCCCCGTCCCACCACACACCCGCTACCCCCCTCCCTCCCCTTCCTCCCCCCAAAGGGGTGGCTGGGGGCCCTCCCTCTCAGCCATCCCCCCCTTTCTTGTAGAGCAATCGAGCCTCTGGGCTCGAGTGTTGGTGAAGTGTAGATGCAGAGTGCCCACCACCGAAACCCTTTAAATCTAGACGTAAAGAGAAAGAAAGAACATCATTATTTCAGCTGCGTCAGGTACTCCTTTGCCTGAATCTCTGACGAAAACCATCTCACTTTCCCATTAACCACCGTTTTCAGCCGAGCAGGGGAAATCAAGTAAGACTCTCCTCCCTTATTAAAATAGGGCTTGATCAGCTGTCGGAGCCGCCATCTCCGCTCCACCGTTGTATGACAGAAATCTGGTCGCGTGAAAAAGGTGACCCCTTCCACCTGTCGCGGGGTATTAGGGCGTGCTTTATCAAAAATTGCCTGACGCAGTAAAAAATTCCCAAAAAACACCAAAATGGGTCTAGGATATTTTGAAGGAGCTGGGTGCGCACCCTCCCTCCTGGTCGGGGGGAATCTATGCACCCGCTGTGTCTCATTGTTCCAATCCCAATGGTTCAATTCGGGAAAGGCTCTCTGCAAAAGCTTGATCATGTAGTCCCGAATGTCATTTCCTTCCAGCACCTCCTCTATACCCAAGAAGCGTAGATTATTCCTCCTATGCCGGTTCTCCAAATCTTCCAGTTTCCACATCACGTCAGTCATTTGGCTTTCCTGTATGACATTCTGTTGTTTCAGCGAATCGACATCCTCTTCGATTGCTACAATCCTCTCTTCCATCGTGCCTAACTTGGTTTCTATCTCAGCACATGATTTGGCCACCTTACGCACTGATCCTTGCAGCCATTTTGTATCCATTCTGGCTCGGCAACTTTCCACCCGAGTTTCCGTTTGGAATTCTTTGATTGAGTTAAATATTGATTGCAGCATCCTAGAATCAGTGCTCGCCACGCAAACATCGTTCTTTGAAGCCTTGATATTTTCTCCTCTGTCGTTACACCCTGGCGACTGCTGGTCGCTCATATTTGGTTTAATCGTTGTGCTAGCTATATCTGTTAGATTGATACTGGAGTAATACCACTTCAAAGTCCTGCTCCCACTAGTGGCGGTAAATTCGGGACCCTCCTGTAGATCAGATCTCGTTTTGATGCACTTACGCTGACGATGCCTCTGCCGCACTGTGAGTTCATTATTCGATGAAGCATTCCCCTCCTCCGAGGATACACTGCTGCTGCCAGAGTCATTTAGGCTGTGCCCCTCAGTACTGCTGGGTTCTGATTCCTCTGTTAATGAATAGAATTTATCTCCAGTATCTTTTGACCAGTCCAAGTTCTTAATCTCCTTCCCATTGTTCTTATCACTTTCTCCTAAGCTCTGCCGCCTGCCCTACTCTCCTGCGCTGCCCCGTGTTTGCCTTATATTACTCAAATCCTTTCCTTGTACTTCGAGCACATGTTGCAATTTCAAGGGAGTTTCCTGATGTTTTTCCATTGTGCTGCTATCAGACCTTATAGTTCCCGATTGAGATAATCTTTCCTTTCCGGACTTTTTGCTGGAGGCCCCCTCACATGTTCCTTCTGTAGAGGTTTGTTCCCCTCCCAGCATGGTAGTTAACAGTGTAGTTTCCATCTCTTGTGCCCCTCCTGTCAAAAAAGAGGTAATAGTGGCCTGAGTTTTACTTTTCCCCTTATTTTCCACAGGGGGAGTTATGTTATCGCTCATTTTGAGATCTTTACTTTGGCCCGTTGTGTTTTTCACTAATTGCCTCCCCACCATTGAGGTGGGGCGTCTGTTTACCCCGGCCAGGTCCCCTTTATCTCTTCCTGAGCTCAATGATTTAGCATTGTCAGTCTTATCTCCAGGGTTCTGGGGTATTTTAGGCGCCATCCTTTTTTTTAAAAAATGGGGGAATAGTTTCACCCAGCTGGTTACCTCTACTATTGCCGTTATCAGATCCTGTGCTATGCCATATATCGCACTTCTAATAATACCCTTAATGGTCCAGGGATAAGCACATAAGTGAATAGTATCCGCCTCCGTGGTTAATAACATTGGGGGAGCCCAGGTTGCAAACACGGCTCACCATAGACCCCTCATAAATACCTTAAGGTCTAATAAAGTTCTCTCCCCCTTTACAAAAAAAGTTTGCAAAAAAAAAGGGGGGGGGAGTGTGAGTCTAAACTAACGTGTTCTCTGGCATTTCAGTCAGTCATCAGACCACTTTCCCCCCCTTCTCTTACTTGGAATTACTTGGAATTGCTGCTCCTCCTTCTTGCAGAGTCCATAGTTGAAAGCGCAGAGCAGGCAGGCAAAAATGAAAGACTGCTACCTCCTCTCTTTTCCTAGGTATTTCTTTCCTTTACCTAGGTATGTGGCATGTCTTGAAGCTGCAGGGAGCAATTAACTGGAAATAGCCATCAGGGCTGCTTCCATGTGTCTCCCCCTGCTTTCCCAAAAATTTCAGGGGAGGCCGATGCTTCCCTTCACGCTGTTCTCCCTCAGCGCGCTTGGCTAATTCCCGGGATTAAAGCCAGCCGCTGAAGAACGGAGACGTCCTTCGGTTCTCAAAATGCCCTCGGGGGCCGCCCACAGCGTGTTCATCTCGGCCTTGCCAGGCTGAAAGTACATCGAAGGAGGGCCTCCCCTCTTGCAGCTCCCCCGTTCAGAGACGCGTCCGCACTCCTGGGCGTCCGGAGTCGGGGTGGGCGTGGCCGCAAGGCTGCGTCCGCTCTACGGCTCCGCCATCTTGCTCCAGGTCTTGTCATAAGATGACTTTCTATGACTACCTAGAATATATGTTTGAATTTTCTAAAGCATGTTACATTTTATATATGATGTTTTTATGTAAATGCATGTAAAACTCTTAATGTTTTTAAAGTGATGTGTTGCTGAATTGGTTTTAAATACGGTATACAGTGCATATGTACATAGCTCAATATTGTACATTGACTATGTTGCTTTTAAGGTCTTTGATTGAAATGAAGGGCTTCAATTGAATTGGATGTGGCAACTCAACTGAAATGTTTGTAGCACCCAGTTGTTATGGACTGCCAGCAGGGCAGGTGTTGTCGGATCCTGCCACCAACTGGTTGCCTATGATGGTGCGAGGGTAAACTAAAGTGGTTTTAGGGTGGCGGACTAGGTAGACTTTTGATTTTGTGTCACACAAAGCTTGGGGTAAGCCGAGTCCACAGCCACAAATGGACTGGGGAGTCTTTTGGTCTTGGTGGCTGGGTGGGAATGGACGTAGCTGGCAGCCCCTGTGGTAGCCACAAAAGGAGCAAAAGGCAAAATGGGGTTGGCATGGGGCCATGGAGAGGGCCAAGGACGTGGCAGTGGCCTGGCTGTATTTAAAATGTTCCAGCACTGAATCTGCCTTATTGCCAAAGAGGCGAGTACCTTCGAAAGGCATGTCTCTAAGGGATGCCTGGGTATCTGAGTATCACTGATAATGCAATGGCTTTGCATAGCAAATTGGTTGTATCCAGTTCACAATAGATGGTGAACTTTGATGCGTCTCTGTAAGCAGCAATAACCTGTGTGAGTATGGCTCGGGCCTCCTCTGAGACCATAGGCATCACTTACACAGTCAAATTCCAAACCATGTGGGTGTAATAGCTCAAACGTCCCAAAGGGCACATGGTATTTGCTGATTGCAGTGCAAGGCGGGGGGAAGAGAACACTCCCTTGCCAAAAGTGTCCAGGCTCTGATATTCCCTATGCAGTGGTTTGGTAGAGAATCCACCAGAGTTGACCCTGACTCTCTTGCCAAAGGTGTCCAGACTCTTATATTCCCTGTGTAGTGGTGTGGTAGGGAGTCCACCAGAGTTGACCTTGAATATGAAGCCTGGACAACTAGGGTTTAATGGGTGGGGTACCGGGTGAGGAAAGCTGGGTTCCCAGAAGCTGGGCAATAACGACGGGCATTAGTACTGTGCACAGGTGCCCCTTTGCAGTGCTTGGCCCAGGCCATGAACAAGACGTCAATAAGGGCTTCTTTCAGGGGACTACACCAGCAACTTGTGTGCAGAGGTACTGCTCGAAGATCGAGTCTGATGCCTAGGGAATATTCTAATGAAAGGATTCTGCGGATAGAATTCTCTATCAGATTAAAGGGTTATTTTGACATGTCAAGCTGCAAGTTTAAACTGCAGCAGTCATGCTACAAAGCTAGGCCTGAAGCCATGTTTTGCATGTCACAGTAGTAAATTGTACAATAAGTGCTGCAGTCTACTAGTGACATTTAACTTTTCATTCCACAGATGTAGTTTTTGCACCATACACTATGGCTTTACAGGAGAATTATATATTCCAATCAAGGATGAGCAAATTTCTACTTTTTTTAGGGGTCAGAGCACGTACACTGGCACTGGACAGCAATGCTGCATTGTGCAGAGTGCAAAAAAGCGCATGAAGGTCCATATTTATACTTTTTGGTGCAAACCTGCACTAGCGCAGATTGCGTCAAAAAGTTTAACGCGGGCTACCTTATTTATGGAATGGCGGTAGCCGGTGCTGCTGCCTGTTTTGCATCAAAATAAATTATGCTAACCGGGCAGCGGAGGCATAGGGAAGACTGGAGGTTGTGCACCAAAGAATTGTGCAAGTCAGGTTAGAGTCAAAAATATTGGCTCTAACCTGACTAGCGTCATTTTTTGATGCACAACCCCCATGGAAATGACTCCTGTCTTAGCAAAGGCAGGAGTCATGCCCCCCTGCCGAATGGCCATGCCCAGGGGACTTCTGTCCCCTGGGCATGGCCATTGGGCACAGTGGCATGTAGGGGGGCCCAAGTTAGCCCCCCCATGCCACTTCTACGTAAACAAAATAATACTTACCTCTACTTACCATAGATGGGTCCCCCCATCCATGGGTGTCCTCCAGGGGTGGGTGAGGGTGGCAGGGGGTGTCCCTGGGAGCAGGGAGGGGCACCTGTGGACTGCTTCCATGGTCGGAGACCGTGGAAATGAGCCCACAGGTCCCTTAACGCCTGCCCTGAACCAGGTGTTAAAAAATGACTCTAAACCGGTTTATAGTCATTTTTTAAGGCCCTCTCGTGCTTCATTTTTGCACAGGAGTATAAATAATGCGCAAAGGCCTTAGAGTCATTTTTTGTCCTGGTACGCCTACCTTTCATCTCATTAACACAAGGTAGGTTTCCATGGTAAAAACATTACTCAAACTCCATAAATTCGGCGCTAGACAGGTCTAGCGGCAAAGTAAAAATATGGAGTTAGGTTTGCGCCGAATTTGCGTAAAAAATATGATGCAAATTTGGTGCAAACCGAGTATAAATATGCCCCTCAAAGTCATGAAAAGACGGGTGACCATGCAAAAGGGGAATTTTCTCGCAATTAGATTTTACATTTTTATAAGAGTTACAGTCATGTCACACCTCATTCTATAGAAAGCTATGAAGTACAAACCACATTGTGGATTAATTTTCCCTGATTGGTCCAAGCCACCCATAATATGAGCACGGTCGTGCAGATTTGAGAGAGGAAACTCATTTTGAACTTGTGCAGACGTGAGCCGTAAACAAACGAACACCTCTTTGCTTCCTGCTGATACAACAAAAAAAAGTGAAAGAGTGTATGAGCGCATTTAGGTCAATATGCAGAACAAAAGTTGCTTCCTGCCTATAACAAAGACTGTTCAAGGTCATTCCTGCGGATAGACAGTGAAATCCAGCACAGTTATTGGCTGTTAATCAAGGCTACGGCCGGCATCCTATAAAATGATTGAATGCCTCTCATATGTTCTACTAGGGTGTCTAAGTTAATCTTCTGCTGCTCACAGTGCTTTTGACTCTCATGCTTGCCCGTTTTCATTTGATTTCCTTCACATCATCAGACAATCCCTGAGCCATTCATACCGTGATCCTGTGCTTTCAAGGACATGACAGCAGTAAATGCTTTCACCATCAATGCGTTTACGCACAGAACCTTTTAAGAGTTTCAAAAAAGAACAGTTACAAGTTGTCATAAAAAGCTAAAAATGAAGAAGAATAGCGTAATAAACTCCACTTGTATTCCCTCAATTGTGAATATTAACATGGTAAGTGACCCCTAGCACTGAGAGTATTAACGTATGCAGCAGTATGAATACTCTCAGGGTTAGTCCCTTACTACTGACACCTATGTGCAACTTGTAAGTCACTGGTATTTTGCACTCCAGAGCTGATTGTCCTTTATCCTTCTCAAGTTGATAAAATGAGTACCACTTAGTTCAGAAACATTACTATCCGGTAGCTACAGCACTATAACTCTGCTAAATCCGTAAAATTAAATAAACAATAAAAAAATGAATTGTTAAGTGTTGTGGGTTATAGGAAGTAGAAGAAATCAGTCCATACACGTCTTCCAAATAAATCTCATAAACATGATGAAGACAGATGTATGGAGCACTAAGTAAAAGTGCATCCGCACATCAGGTGGGAGATTCAAAGGTATCTGGGTGTATTTAGGCCCTGATTTATACTTTTTGGTGCAAAACTGCACCAACGCAGTTTTGTACCAAAAGGTTTAGCGCCAGTTTGCGACATTTCTGTGCACCAGCCGGGCACCATATTTATGGAATGGTGCAAGCCGGTGCAAAGGATAGGCTAGCGTAAAAAAAAATGATGTTAGCCGGGTGGGGCTCGCTGTATGGAAGAAAGTGGTTTTGCACCAAAAAATGACGTTAGGCAGGTTAGAGTAAAAAAAATTACTCTAACCTACCTAGCGTCATTTTCTGATGCAAAACCATCCATACCACATGACTCCTGTCTTAGAAAAGACAAGAGTCATGACCATGGTCCCCTGGGCATGGCCATTGTACCCAGTGCCATGCAGGGGGCCCATTTCAAGGCCCCCAATGGCACTTAAAAAAATATATATATACCTACCTGTACTTACCTATAGTTACCTGGGATGGGGTCCACCATCCTCCGCTGCCCCCCTGGTGTGGGTGGGAGTGACCCATGAAAATAGGCCCCCATGTCCCCAAATGCCTGCCCTGACCCAGGCGTTAGAAAATGGTGCAAAGCAAGCTTTGCACCATTTTCTTACCCCCTCCACCACCCCGTGCGTGATTTTTGCAGGGGAGGATAAATAAGGCGCTAGGGCCTTAGAGTCATTTTTTGCGCAGGAAGGACTACCTTGCATCTGATTGATGCAAGGTAGTTTTCCGCAGGCAACAAAAATTACTTTAACTCCAATATTTTGGCGCTAGACATGTCTAGCACCAAAATATAAATAAGGAGTTAAGTTTGTGCCAGATTTGCATTAAAAAAATTACGCAAATCCGGTGCAAACAGAGTATAAATATGCCCCTTAGTCCCTGCTCTAGGGCGCATACCATGCTATCATATTAGTGGTTCTATATCTATAGGTGTTAAACTGTGCTTTTGTGACGGAGTTCTCGAATGAACATAAGCCACTAAATGCCACACAACCTGCTTCTGAGGCTACTTTCATGGTATACAATAAAAAACAAACAATAATATTCATATGCGACAACTCTCAGAGAGCAATACCTGTGCGGTTTTGGGAAGTGACTAGGAAATACTTACAAACTGGCACTCAATCAATCAATCAGTCGCATTTATAAAGCGCGCTACTCACCCGTAAGGGTCTCAAGGCGCTGTGGGGGGGGGGGTCAATGCTCGAAGAGCCAGGTCTTGAGCTGCCGTCTGAAGTGAAGGTGGTCTTGTATGGCGCGAAGGTGGCTGGGAAGGGAGTTCCAGGTCTTCGCTGCTAGGTAAGAGAAGGACCTGCCTCCGGCAGTGGCTTTGCGAATGCGTGGTACGGCTGCCAGGGCTTGTCCGGTCAAGCGTAGGGTGCGAGGAGGAGTGTAGAAGGAGATGCAGTGGTTGATGAGTTCTGGTCCGCGGTTGTGCAGGGCTTTGTGTGCGTGGGTGAGGAGTCTGAAGGTTATCCTCTTGTTGACTGGGAGCCAGTGGAGTTTCCTCAGGTGTCCGGAGATGTGGTTGTGGCGGGGTATGTTCAGGATAAGTCATGAAGCAGCGTTCTGGATTCGTTGAAGTTTCCTCTGCAGCTTGATGGTGATGCCGGCGTACAGAGCATTCCCATAGTCCAAGCGACTGGTGACGAGGGCGTGGGTGACGGTCTTCCTGGTGTCGGTGGGGATCCAGCGGAAGATCTTGCGGAGCATGCGGAGGGTGTTGAAGCATGCTGAGGTCACCGAGTTGACCTGTCTGGTCATGGAGAGGGAAGAGTCCAGGATGAAACCGAGGTTGCGTGCGTGGTCGGTGGGTTGGGGAGTGCTGCCTAGGGCGGGAGGCCACCAGGAGTCGTCCCAGGCGGTAGGTGTAGGGCCGAGGATGAGGACCTCCGTTTTCTCTGTATTCAGTTTAAGCCGGCTGTCTGTCATCCAGTTCGCTACTTCCTTCATGCCTTCGTGTAGTCTGGTTCTTGCTGAGGTGGGGTCGTTGGTGAGGGATAGGATGAGCTGGGTGTCGTCTGCGTAGGATATGAGGTTGAGTCCGTGTTTGCGTGCGATGTTCGCCAGGGGGGTCATGTAGACGTTGAAGAGGGTGGGGCTGAGGGAGGATCCCTGGGGGACGCCGCAGATGATCTCCGTAGCCGTGGATCTGAAGGGGGGGAGGCGGACTCTCTGAGTTCTTCCGGAGAGGAAGGAGGTGATCCATTCCAGGGCCTTACCTCTGATGCCGGCGTTGCTTAGGCGACGTATCAGGGTGCGGTGGCAGACCGTGTCGAATGCTGCAGAGAGGTCCAGGAGTATGAGGGCCACGGTTTCTCCTTTGTTGGTCAGGGATCTGATGTCGTCCGTGGCTGCGATGAGGGCGGTCTCGGTGCTGTGGTTAGCTCTGAAGCCGAACTGTGAGGCGTCGAGTGAGTCGTTGGTTTCCAGGGCGGTGGTGAGTTGAGCGTTGACGATTTTCTCGATCACTTTGGCGGGGAACGGTAGGAGCGAGATGGGCCGGAAGTTTTTGAGTTCGGTGGGGTCTGCTGTTGGTTTCTTTAGGAGGGCGTTCAGTTCAGCGTGCTTCCAGTTCTCCGGGAAGGTGGCGGTGGAAAAAGATGTGTTGATGACGTCTCGGAGGTGGGGTGCGATGATGTTGTCGGGTTTGTTGAAGATGTGGTGCGGACAGGGGTCGGATGGTGATCCTGAGTGGATGGAGTTCATGACGCGGGTGGTTTCCTCAGTGGAGGTTGGGTTCCAGGTGTGGATGGTGGTGTTGTCGGTGGCGGGTTCCGGTGGAGGGTTCGAGTTGGTTGTGGTGAAGCTGTTGTAGATGTCGGTGATCTTGTGGTGGAAGAAAGCTGCGAGGGAGTCGCAGAGGTCCTGTGAGGGAGGGATGGAGTTGTTTTCGGCATCGGGGTTGGAGAGCTCTTTGACGATGCCAAATAGTTCCTTGCTGTTGTGGGCGTTGCTGTCTAGTCTGTTCTGGAAGGCTGCACGGAGGAGTTGGTGGTGTTTGCGGGTGGCGTTTTTGAGAGCAGACATGTTTTCGTCGGTCTGGTTGAGGCGCCAAGTCTTCTCGAGGGTGCGGCATTCTTTTTTGGAGTCCTTGAGGTCGGGGGTAAACCAGGAATTTTTCTTGTGGCTGTTTCTGTTTGCTTGGGTCTTCAGGGGGGCCAGGAGGTTGGCGCAGTCTGAGATCCAGCTCGTGAGGTTGTTGGCGGCTTCGTTGGGGTCTGTAGTGCTGGTGGGTGGGTTCTGAGAGAGGGTCGATGTGAGTTGTTCCGAGGAGATTCGGTTCCACTGTCTTCTTGGTGGTTGTTGGGCGTGGTGGTGTACGTTGGTTTTCTTGAAGCTGAAGTGGACACAGCTGTGGTCTGTACAGGAGAGTACAGTGGTGTGGCTGAAAGAGATGTGTTTGCTGGAGGAGAAGATGGGGTCCAGCGTGTGTCCGGCGTAGTGGGTGGGGGTGTTGACTAGTTGTTTCAGTCCCAGGTTGGCGAGGTTGTCCAATAAGGCGGTGGTGTTGTTGTCGGTGCGATTCTCCAGGTGGAAGTTGAGGTCCCCTAGGAGGATATAGTTGGTGGACGGGAGTGCGTGTGGGCTGATGAAGACTTCGATGTCTTCGCTGAACTTTGTGCGTGGTCCTGGTGGTCTGTATATGAGGGTGCCTCTGTGGGTGGTCTTGGGGTCGCTGTTGATTGAGAAGTGGAGGTGCTCGGCGTCGGGCAGTGAGTTGTCGGTGTAGGTTGAGATGCGGATGGAGCTCTTGTGGGCGATGGCGATGCCTCCTCCGGTGCGGTTGGTGCGATCTTTCCTGATGATTTTGTAGCCGTTGGGGATGGCTATGGCGATGTCGGGTGCCGAGGAGGGGTTCATCCAGGTCTCGGTGAAGAAGGCGATGACCGGGTTTGTAGAGTCGATGAGGTTCCACAGTTCGATGGCGTGCCTGTGGACGGATCTGGTGTTGACCAGGATGCAGTTGAGGTTGTTTCTGGGCGAGTCGTTCCTGTTGGGTGTAGTGTGAGTTCGTAGGCAGGTGAAATGGCAGTTGCGGCAGGTGAAGGGTCCGTGGGTCCGCTTCGGGGTGGCGCGGCAGCAGGCCGGCGTGCGGCCGGGGTTGAGAGCGGTGAGGAAGGCGGAGTTGTGGGTCAGGCGGGGGAGGTGGGGGTCGCGGGGGCCAGGGATTGTGGCGCTAGGCGCGGTCCAGGCGCGGACGGGCGCAGACGGGCTTGCCTTAGGCGTGCCCGCTGCGCGGCCTCGCAGCGGCCGCCATTTAAGGGTAGCCGGGGAGGAGGGGTCAGCTGGGAGGCGGGAGGCGGGAGGCGGGCGGGCGGGGGAATCTGGAGGCGGGAAAAAGAAAAAAGCAGCGAAAAAGGCGGCAAAAGAACGGCGGCAAAAAACAGCGAGAAGGCCAGGTAAAACTCTAAAGGGAGGGGCTGAGAATGAGGAAGAACGGCAGGAGGGGGCACACGGCACTCAGGGGGACACGCACGGGATACACGGGAAAAAAGGAGTATTCCGGTCAGTCAGTCAGCACAAGCACTCGGGGTACACGGGTAAAGAGGGGGCACACTCGCACACACTCACAGGATGAGAACGGTGAGGAGGGCAGTCAGGGACTGGTGGCGCTGCGTGAGCAGGGGAGCGACCTACCCGAGGGTCAGTGGTCGCTACCTCTGCCTCGCAGCGGCCGCCATTTAAGGGTAGCCGGGGAGGAGGGGTCAGCTGGGAGGCGGGAGGCGGGCGGGGGAATCTGGAGGCGGGAAAAAGAAAAAAGCAGCGAAAAAGGCGGCAAAAGAACGGCGGCAAAAAACGGCGAGAAGGCCAGGTAAAACTCTAAAGGGAGGGGCTGAGAATGAGGAAGAACGGCAGGAGGGGGCACACGGCACTCAGGGGGACACGCACGGGATACACGGGAAAAAAGGAGGATTTCGGTCAGTCAG
This sequence comes from Pleurodeles waltl, assembly GCF_031143425.1. NCBI lineage: Eukaryota > Metazoa > Chordata > Amphibia > Caudata > Salamandridae > Pleurodeles > Pleurodeles waltl. Next base: position 224,533,069 of record NC_090443.1, read on the forward strand.
TCAGCACAAGCACTCGGGGTACACGGGTAAAGAGGGGGCACACTCGCACACACTCACAGGATGAGAACGGTGAGGAGGGCAGTCAGGGACTGGTGGCGCTGCGTGAGCAGGGGAGCGACCTACTTGAGGGTCAGTGGTCGCTACCTCTGCCTCGCAGCGGCCGCCACTGGATATGATTGACAGCCAGTCACCATTCGATCAGCCTCATCAACATTACCTAAAGCTACTTTTATAGCTTCATGTGCTTTATACAAGTGCACATTGCTCTTCACACCTGGGAACTGCACTCAAATGGAGCTGGCAGTCATCATCCTCAACAGCTTACAACTCAGCGGAAACTATGGGCCTCATTTACAAGGAAATGGGGCATCAGCTCCAATGTACCAGTTTCCTTGCATCGTCCTGCGTCCCCTCTAACAACACCATGGTAGTGCTGTATTTATATACAGTGCACCATGGCACTCATTAGCATAACTGCTTCAAAAAAAATTCCACCATAATGGCACTTTGCTGGACTGGTGTCAAAAGTGTTGACGCTAGTCCAGCAAAGCTCAGGGAGTATTGAAAAGAGGCCTTGTGTCAGTTAGCCACATGCCCTGGGCAGGCCTTAAAAAATGATGCTACAATCGCGCATTGAAATCTTGGAGATTTCACTGCGTGATTTTCTGGGGCCTCCCTGTGGGGTAATGCCTCCCTTGCATACATTATACCTGGCACAGGTATAATGTGGCACAAAGGTTTACTAACTGGTGCAATGATTACATTTGTACCAGTTTGTAAATAAGGTGCGGAGTGGGGGACTGTTTTGTGCTGCTGTAGCTTGAAACAAAATGATGCTACAGAGGCACAGGGGACTTTAAATGAGCTCCTATGTTTCGTCATCGCAGGTGAAAGCCTGTATGTGCCTGCTTCACATTTACTAGGCTTAGATAAGAAGCTAAATACAGGCCTGGTATCTTAATTCCCCTGCACATCCAGCAATTCAGCTCTCTATAAGAAACTATTATTCCTCACAGCCTCAGGTGGAATCTGCCAAATCAGGTGACATCTGCCATTTTGTTTACCAGGGCACTTTCCAGAGTGCCAGAGGTACTAAGACCAGCAAAAAAGGCAATTAAATCAGGTCAAATAGAGACAACCACTTGATGAGAAGTGAGAGTAGCACTGCAACTTCAATCCATGGCGGTCTGAAAATGTACTTGGAAATGATGTGCAGCTTCTGAGTGAGTGAATTATATTACTAGCAGATGTCAAAATACTGGAACCTTTGTATGATTTACAAGAGATGATGGTTTTGGGTTATGGAAAGTAATGTTTACATTTTTCCCATAACTTTAAAGAACCAAGGGCCTGATTTACAAAAAGTTAGCACCTCTTTTACGTCATTTTTTTATGCAAAAGCGGTGCAAACTTACAAAATATAACTTACATAATATAATTATATTTTGTAAGTTTGTGCCGCTTTTGCGTCAAAAAATTACGTAAAGGCAGCGCAAACTTTTCATAAATCAGGCCCCAAGCATGCATGTATGGCAAATATCAGCAAACTGAAAGGTTTAAGGAAATAGGGAATGGAAATAGGGCATGTGGAGGAAAAATCAATGTTTGTGCTAAGAAAGAGTTGCTAATGGGACAAATGAGGAAAAGGAGAAAAAACGAATGAATGGTGGGAACCTCTAAAAGTAAGGGTGACTAGGTGGGCACCAGAAGTGGGAATTTAGGGAGTCTGCTTCTCAAGCAAAGGCAAAAATAATCTAAACATAGAACGAGAGAGGGTAGTAGCGAGGAGACTGGAGTGAGGAAATAGGAAAAGGAGTACAAAATAGAGGAAAAGTCGATGATCAAGCATCCTTTGTCAAGGAAAGGAAGAATAGAAACAGAGAAAAACAGTGCAGAGAGCAAGAGAGATGGTACATTTATCTGAGTCCTTAAGAAAAACAAACTTGTAGAATGCAGTGGGAATATATACAGGCATTTCTTTCATTAGATTATAACATTTGGTAACTGTCATTTATCTTGGAAATCCTGAGAAAATCGTGTGGAAGAAATTAATTATCAAATTTGAATTTTTTAAGTGAGATCTTCAAAATCAAATCCTATTTGCACTATTTGTATTGGTTATTTCAGAGGGAATGTGCCAACCATAATTTGTAATAATATACTAAACATAAAAAATTGTTTGATATAGGATTTCAAGCACTCCACTAGGAAATCACAGTGCGATGCAGCAGTACATCTTCCATTTAGTAATTTTGTTTTTACGAAAGTTGGCACAATAGCCCAAAAACCTTCCTCAAAACAGGTTTCCCAATTTTCAATTTCGTAATAGGATAACCAAGCATCCATAGCCAACATGTGTTTCGTCTGCGTTGAAAATATATCAGCGACTGCATCAGGGCTTCCACTAGATTATCAAGGTAATCACCTATCAAAGGCAATGAAAAGGGATAGAGTCTTCATCACCTTAAAACATATATAATTCACTAAAGTACAATAAGTGTGGAGCCATCACGTCACAGTGCAGGCAGCGCGTCGTTGACAGCATCACAGTGTTTTTTCTTCTGTTGCAGCACAAAACACACAGTTCCCAGTGCTGTAGGCAGATGAACGTGAAGTTGTTGGTATCCCTGGGACTTCCAACAGAAGGCAAGCTCTACTGCAAGCCCCTAGAAAATCTTCACAAGCAGGATACACAGCAAAGTCCAGGCCTTGCCCTCTCCACATCAGAAGCAGCAACCTAAGGCCAACCCAGCAAAGCACACACAGCAAAGGGGCAGTGATAGAAATGGGGTTTCTGGTTGGCTAGGGTATGCACCTCAGCCAGGCAGAACCTACCCACTCTAGTCAGGGCAAGGGAGTTATACGTCCAAAATAACCCCTGCTCACCCCCTTGGTAGCTTGGCACGAGCAGTCAGGCCTATCCCAGAGGCAATGTGTAAAGCGTTTGCACAACACACACAACACACGTGACGCAAAATGTACACCACAAAGTAAACACAACACTGAGCTATGTAAAAATAATCTGTATTGCACAAAAAATAATTAGACCAACATTACACGTAAGTAATACCCTGCTACCTTAGCAGTTGTCAGAATGTTACACCAGTTACTAATACTCTGCAAGAATATGCAGTTGTCACCTTAGACCACGTAAGTACTCAGGATTCTGCAACATAAGCAGTAGTCAGGAATTATAGTAAAAGATATATGCACTTGTCATGAACAATTCCTAAATACCCATAAAAGGAACATTAGAGAATATATCACAAGTCATACAAATACATATCAGCTAGACATGCCCATAAAAGGAACAGTAGCACATATATGTAGGAACAGTAAACAGGTAGGAAATCTAAAACAACCAAAAGTCTGTACTAGGCTCCTAGAGCCTAGATTCCCGAAAAAGTACCTGTTTCTGTAGTAGAAGATTCACTTATAGTGCCTAAAAGATGAGCACTGGAGACCCCAGCGCTCTGATGCGCAAAACGGGGGTTCCTGGTAGAGAGGGGCGGTCTGCACCCCCTCTACTATGCGAAGACCGGGCCCTCTGGGGACCGGTGATCCTTGGGGGCCCCCCGGGCCTCTAATGGCCCTCTCCGAAGGGGGGGCAAAGCGACAGAAGTTAAGGCAGTATGGGGCGATCACGTCCCTAGCGCAGTGACCGGGGGAAAAGGGGCTCCCTATTCTCCCCGTGTCCTGCTTAGGACTAGGAGGTGGTGCGGCTGCCTAACGAGGTATCCAAATAAAGCACTTCCCAAAGGGCTAAGGCAAGATCAGCATTTAAAGAGAGCGCTCTTTCCAAGCGCTTAGGCATGGTTGTCGAGTTTGTGTGCAGGGGTCAGGGGCCAGAGCGTCCTGCACCTGGGAGCATGCAAGAAAAGAAAAAGCACAGGGCTGGTGGGCCCAGCTACAGGCCAGCACAAGGGGTGCAGGTGGTGGCAGTTCCTCCTAGTGACCAGGCAGGACACAGGTCAGCACAACAGCAGCAGTCCAAGGTGGTTTCCTGGTGAGTCCATTCATCAGCGTTCTGTGTCCAGTTTCAAATTCCAAGAATGTTCAAATTTTTGGGAAAATTCGCCTGTACTAATACTGGCTTTACAGTGTGTTTTACAATGGTAGGGAGAGGAGGTTCCAGCCAGTTACAACTGATTCTGGGAGTGCCCCCTCTCTCCTTCCAGCACAGGCTCCAAACATCAGTGGGGGGGTTAACGGCCCTATTGTGTGAGGCCATAGCACAGTCTTTACAAATGCAGGTGTGCCCCGCCTCTCCCTTCTCTCAGGCCAGGAAGGCTTTACAATATGTAGATGCACCTCTGTGTCACCTCTACCCTCCCTGTGTTCAGGCTGTCCGAGAAGTATGCACAAAGCCCCAACTGTCAGTCTGCCCAGACGTGGATTGGAGACAAGCTGCAAAACACCAAAGTCATAAGCACAGATAAATGTGCACTTTCTAGAAGTGGCGTTTCTGTGATAGTAATAAAAAATATACTGACACAGTAAGCAGCATTCTTTACCACTATCACAACCATACCAAACATGCCTACGTTACCCCTCATAAATCAGACAATACCCCTTACACATAAGCAGGCCATTTCCAATGCAATCCTATGAGGAGGCAGCACTCACAGCAGTAAGACACCAAGTTAGGCTGTTTGTCACTACCAGGACAGGCAACGCAGCATGGCGCATGTCCTTCCTTCCACATACATGGCACCCTGTCCAAAGGGCTAGCTAGGGCATACCTTAGGGGTGACTTAGATGTAGTAAAAGGGAAGTTCTGGGCCTGGCAAGTAAATTTAGATGCCAGGTTCCTGTGGCAGGAAACTGTGCACACAGGCCCTGTGCTAGCAGGCCTTAGATAGTTTTGACAGGCTACTTTAGTGGGTGGCACAAGCAGCGCTGCAGGCCCACTAGTAGCATTTAATTTACAGGCCCTGGGTATAGGGATACCACTTTACAAGGGACTTATAGGTAAATTAAATATACCAATTAGGTATAAGCCAATCATACCAATTTCGTAAGGGAGAGCACATGCACTTTAGCACTGGTTAGCAGTGAAAAAGTGCTCAGAGTCAAAACATCAGCCAACAAAGGTCAAAAAAATAAGGAGGCAAAAACCAAAAAGTCTGGGGAATGACCCTGTAAAAGGGCCAGGTCCAACAGGCAGTTCTTCAGCTCTTCTCCTTGGCAGAGGTTCTTCTTGATCAGGAAGTTTTCTAAAGTTGTGGGGTCATCAGACCAATACTTATACACATTTGTGTCTTTGAAGTAAGCCAGCTTCAAAGGAAAGTCTTTGTACTGCACAAGAACCTGCCTCTTGCTTGCCCTGGCCCACACACATTCTAGGGGTTAGAGACTGTATTGTGTGAGGGCAGGCACAGCACTTTCAAGCTCAGGTGTCAGATCCTCTCTCCCACTGTAGCCCAGGAAGACTCAGCTCCCTTTTTGTCACTGTCTAGAGTGAATTCACAAACAGCCCAACTGACAGTCTGACCCTGATGTGTATTGAGCAACCAAGCACAGGCACCAAATGGTTAAGCAAGAAAATGCCCACTTTCTAAAAAGTGGCATTTTCAAACAGCTTTACTGAAAGATGTATTTTTAAATTGTGAGTTCAGGGACCCCAAACTCCATTTCTCTATTTGCTCCTAATGGGAAACTGCACTTAGAAGAGACTTAAAGGAAATCCCCTTGTTAATCTATGGAAGAGATAGGCCTTGAAATAGTGAAAAACAAATTTGGCAGTATTTCACTATCAGGACATGTAAAGCACACCGAAACATGTTCTACCTTTTAGATAAACAGTACCCTGCCCATGGGGTTTCCTAGGGCCTACCTTAGGGCTGACTTACATGTTGGGTTCGGGCCTGACAAGTGGATACACCTGCCAGGCCGAATTGGCAGTGCACATCTGCACACACAGACACTGCAGTGGCAGGTCTTAGACATGTTTATAGGGCTACTCATGTAGACATGTTTATAGGGCTACTCATGTAGATGGCACAATCACCTCTCCAGGACCACTAGTAGCATTTGATTTACAGTCCCTGGACACACATAGTGCACTTTACTAGGGACTTACCAGTAAATCAAACATGCCAATCATGGATAAACCAATCATCAATACAATTTATACAGAGAGCATATGCATTGTAGCACTTTTTAGCAGTGGTATTGTGCCCAGAGTCCTAAAGCCAATCACAACAGCTCAGAAAAAATAGAAGGAAAGAGGCAAAAGGTTTGGGGATGACCCTGCAAAAAGGGCCAGGTCCAACCGGGGTCCTGAGCTCTGCAACAAGTCCAGAGAACAAAGATGCACAGGTGGTGCCCCTTCTTAAGACAGTATTTCTAAATAGAAAGATTGGCACAAATTTGTAAACTTTTATTTAATTTAAAACATCATAAATAAAACCATCATATTAAATTACATGCCACGTACTTGGCATAAAGAGGAATGCATGAGACTGACCAAGAATGCAGAGACTGTCCATTGTTTTGTGGCAGTCAAGAACCGTGTTTACTTTCAGGGTGGACACGCCTAGCATATGGGTCTTAACCCCTTAGGGCCTCCCCCCCAGTGCTGAGCCCTTTTTTGGGCTATTTGGGGTAGTTTGCGCTTAGGCCTTCATAACTTTTTGTCCACATAAGCTATCCACGCCAAATTGGCGTCCTTTTTTTCCACCATCCCAGGGATTCTAAAGGTACCCAGAGTTTGTGGGTTCCCCTGGAGGAGACCAAGGAATTAGCCAAAATACAGCAATTTTTATTTCCAGAAAAATGGGAAAAAAGGGCTGCAGAAGAAAGCATGTGGCTTTTTCCCTAAAAATGGCATCAACAAAGGGTTTGCGTTGATAAAATCACTATCTTCTCAGCTTTCAGGAACAGGCAGACCTGAATCAGGAAACCACATCTGTCAACGCATTTTACTGGGACATCCCCCATTTTTGCTTTATTTTGTGCTTGCAGTCTCCATCCAGTTAGTGACAGAAATGGGTGTGAAACCAATACTGGATCCTGGACAGCTAAATATTTCTGAAACATAGATAACATTCTGAATTCAGCAAGGGGTCCTTTATGTAGATCTTTCAAGGTTTTCCTACAGAAAGTAACAGCTAAAACATAACAAAATGAAATTATGGTGAAAAAAAGAGCCATTTCTGTCCATGTTTTCTTCTATAATTTTTTCCATCTATGGTAGAGTTTTGAAAGCAATATATCATTATGTCTGCTGGACTCTTTCAGTTATGGGGATATATAGGGCAAGTAGGTTCATCAAAAACCCTAGGTACCAATAGGCAATAAATGAGCTGCACCTTGCAATGGGTTTTCATTTTATACCGGGACTACAGCAATTCATTTGGTGAAATATAAAGAGTGAAAAATAGATATCAAGGAAACCTTTGCATTTTCAAAATAGGCACAAGATAAGGTGTTGAGAAGCAGTAATTATTTGCACAATCTCTGAATTCCGGGGTCCACATACCAGCATGTGAATTATAGGGCATTTTTCAAATAGACTTCTTATTTACACACTGTCTTACATTTGGAAGGAAAAAATGTAGAGAAAGACAAGAGGCAATAACACTTGTTCTGCTATTCTGTGTTCCGCCAAGTCTCCGGATAAAAATGGTACCTCACTTCTGTGGGTAGGCCTTGTGCCCATGACAGGAAACACAACATGGACACATCACATTTTTACATTGAAATCTGATGTGTTTTTGGAACGTTCCTAGGTGTGGATTTTGGCCTCTAGCTTAGCCGTCACCAAGGGAAACCTACCAAACCTGTGTATTTTTCAAAACTAGACACCAGGGGGGAATCCAGGATGGGATGCCTTGTGGGGGTCTCAGCAGATTGTGTTACCCAGAATCCTTTGCAAACCTCTAAATTTGGCAAAAAAAACTTTTTTTCCTCACATTCCGTTGATGGAAAGTTCTGGAATCTGAGAGAAGCCACAAACTTCCCTCCACCCAGCATTCCCCCAAGTCTCCTGTTAAAAATGGTACCTCACTTGTGTGGGTAGGCCTAGTGCCCGCAACAGGAAATGCCCCAAAAAGCAACACGGACACATCAAATTTTTACATTGAAAACTGACGTGTTTTTTGGAAAGTGCCTAACTGTGGATTTTGGTACTCGCTCAGCCGATACCTAGGAAAACCTACCAAACCTATGTATTTTTCACAACTAGACATGTAGGAGAACCCACGATGGGGTAACTTGTGATGCTCTCACCAGGTTCTGTTACCCAGAGTCCTTTGCAAACCTCAACATTTGGCAAAAAAAAAAACTCTTTTTCCTCACATTTCGGTGATAAAAAGTTCTGGAATCTGAGAGGAGCCACACATTTCCTTCCACCCAGCATTCCCCCAAGTCTCTCAATAAAAATGGTACCTCACTTGTGTGGGTAGGCCTGGCGCCCGTGTCAGGAATAGATCACACAATGGTCAATGTTGGTCCTTACATGAGGGCAACTGTTGACCCTGGGGTGATCCATTCCTGATGCAGGCACTAGGTACAGGCACTCAAGTGGGGTAGCGTTTTTATCAGGACAGGTGGGGAAATACTGGGTGGTAGGAATTTTGTGGATCCCAGCATATTCCTGTAGTTTGTGTGGCTGAAATTCAAGAAAAATAGAGTTTTTATTCAATATTTCAAATTTGCAGGGTATTCTGGGTAAGACAACTTTAGGGAATGCACACAAGTCACACCTCTGTGGATTCCCCCAGGTGTCTAGTTTCCCAAAATGTCTGGGTTTGGTAGGTTTCCCTATATGGCCGCCAAGCCCAGGACCAAAAACGCAGGTGCCTGCCTTACAAAGCTAGGTTGTTTTGTGATAGATAATTTTGATGTTGCCACAATACAATTTGGGTGGTGGAATTTGGGGCTGAACTAAGATGGGGATCTCCCAAGAGAGCACTCTCTCTGTGCTTGCCGCCGCATACACCTGCTCTCTGAGTTGGGCTAACCCGCCATTGTCCCGCTGCTCAAACAATGCTGGCAAAGGGACAAACAGGACTGTCCTTATCACCTCCTTCAGAATCACTGTGAGAGGAGTTATCAAATGGGACTGAAAAATCACTCCCAGATACTGCGCCATTGTCCTATTCCTCAGAATCTGCTGTCTCAGTCTTTCATCCTATGCGAGAGCTGTCCTCAATAACCCAAATTAGGGATTGAGCAGCAGTAATCCAATGAGATGCCATCTCTGCTACTGGCTTAACTGTCGCTCTAAAACACTAGCCTACGTAGACAGTCACAAAATTGCTGGTGGGTGTGTGTGTAATATGTGCAACACACTATTACTTCACCTTGTCACATACCAATTGTCACAGTCTTTAGCGCGCATGGCGCCCAGTCCAACAATCATTATTGGTGCTCCCACTTCCATGACCTCCTCAGATTCCCTCACTTCCACCCAGCTAAAGTGCCCTTCATCTATCCATAGCCCCCCTCGAACATACATTTCATTTGTATTATAGAGCAGGTAATGGCTGACTTTACTAATCCACTCAGCTATTTACATAAAATACAGATTTGATCTTTGCAGTACGCATGTAAACCTTCTGTGCTACTTTATGACATGAAAACTGTCACTAGACAAAATTTAAATCCTTTTGTAGCAGAAACATAATCACAAGAGTTACCTGACTTTTTTATTGCTGCCTAAAAGCTACAGTTGAAGCGCATCAGTTGAAGTACGTGCATTGCTTTGAAGACTCCAGCTGCAACTGCAAGTAAACTGGTGGCAAATATAAATATATGTGAGTGTGGTTTTCCTGGAGGCCTATTGCAGCCACCTAGTGACTTTTACCCTACTTAGCTTACTCTGTTTTTGCGCATTTATTTGATTAAATCTTTCAAAATGGCTGCCTTGTTTTGGATTAAGCCTACGTTTTAGTTTGCATTATCAGTGTCACCACGCTAAGGTGTCAAGATTAAGCGACAAAGACAAACAAACTGTAGTTGTTCACCTTAGGTACTTTCCCTCTTCATGACTTTGAGTGAATTATTTATATTAATTACCGTCACAAGCACGCCTTGTTATCTATTGTTTGGGAACAAACCCACATCAGGGGTCCAAGTAGATCTGTATAAATACTCCTCACTTTAGCAGATAGTCAGAGGGATTCCGACCAGATGCCATCGCTGCTATCGATGCTAGACGTCCCCTTGACACTGACCCAGTCTTCGTGTCCCTACAAAGTCTGAGCTAGAGACCACATTCCAAGGTAAAGGTCCATTCTCATGGACATGGCATTAACAGATTCAGGTTTAACATACCTAGCTCTCTTTTAGGTTAGAGGTTAGGTTCACTATGCTAGGGTATGAGGACATATTTCACACTTCATGTAATTTCATGATATTGCAAGATAGTTTAGGTCTTTGTATTATTGACTCTTGTCTTTCCCATTCTGTTTCTTGCACTGTTCATTATCCTAATCATTGCAGCCCATGCAGCTTATCGCAGATTGCAGTTTTTCTCAAATAAAACCTATTGAAAACTCTACTGCATCTTCTTCATTGCCTGTGTGTAACTGAGACATGTCTATATATATATATATATAAAAAAAAATTAATAGCTGTATGGTGTTCCTGGGGGCCATAGTGGCCCCCAGGGAGAACATACAACTAATAAAAAAACTTTTCCCCCTCAGGGAGTCGCCCTGCTAACGGGCAACCACCTGTCAATTTCATTTTTTTTAAAAAAAAGATATGTATTTTAAAAAAATGTTTAAATGCCTGGGGGTGCGACTGTGTCCCTCCCACTCCCCCCCCTCCCCCCAGATGTAAACATACTTTTTATTTATTTTTTCAATTGTGCCAAGGGCGGGGTCAGCCCCTTCGGAAAACAAATGAAATCACTGCCGTCTAGTGGGGTTTCAGGGCCCTCGATCGCAGCTGTGCTGCGATCGAGGGCCAGGAAACAGTTTCAGGAAGGCCTCCTTTGAAAGGGAGGCCTTCCTGAAAGTCAGGGAGGCCCGTTTGGGCCCGTTTTCCCCACCAGAACAGGAAGCGGCCTTATGGATGCTTCCTGTGCAAGTGGGGAAAACAAATAGTGACATTGGCGCGTCACAAAGGAGGGGGGGGGGGCTGGGGGAGACAAAGAAGATCTTCTATGTGCCCTGGGGTTTTTCTAAATAAAAAAAAATCCTGGGGTGCGACGAACCTGAGGATTTTTTTAACCCCCTCCCTGTTGTCCACCACTGGTCGTGATCCAAGGGGTTAAGAACTGGCTTTGTAGGAGTCAGAAAACAGACACTTTTGTTTCAATTTCTAACAACACTATGTGGGAGCCATGAAATATTTGAGAATTTTGGAAACGTTTAAGAATCTTTAGCATACATTTATGTTGTATTCAATCCACTGTAATAGTCATTTTGAGATAAAGAGCATGGCAAATTGTAAGTCAATTTGCATGAAAATCTTCTCGAATGGTGTAAGTATCTGCTTGATGTCCTTCCAGAAAGAGCTTCTGTACTCAGGAGGAGTAGAACTCACTATATCAATGCAAAACAGTACAGTAACAAAATTCCTACTTGTTCTAAGCACCACATGTAACTCAAAATACAGATTGCTAATCTATTATATATAAGGAATTGAACAATACATTTGCTTCGAATACCTATTGCAAAATGCATGACGGCACAAAAACTGTATGACAAACGGTAACCCTTATACATGACTAAATCACTAACACTGTGCTCCAAGTAAGCAGGGTGCTACCACTCCTCGAAGTGTTTCAGAGCCTCGTCGGAGACAGTAAATTCAGTATAAATACTAATAATATTAGGGATCACTATTTGGGATCCTTTGCAACCGCGAATATTTGAAAAATATGGGGCCTTTTTACACCGTTAAATTAGACTTACCAGATACAATGTGGATAGAGCACAATGTCAGGCTGCTTGACACAAGATAGAAGCATGCAAGTGCTTCTTCTTTCAATAAAGATAGCTGCCGACGCGCACCCTGGCAAAATGAATGCAGAGGCAACTTCTCTCACTTGCCTCACTTGATTGAACAGCACATACCTATCAGCGGAAAGATATACCCTAAACTCTGCTTGAGCAGAGTGGTAGTGCAGGATACTGATTTGTTGCCAGGATGGCAGTGAAAAAACAGCACAATTTGGTGTTATGGAGCTGGTGCGTACTATATTACTCATGAAAGTGAGAACACATAACCAGTTTATTAGTAAGTGCACACAACAAGTTCATAGACCAAGAGCGACTTGCTAAAGCATAATTACCAAATATAACACAGGATTTCATTTTTTGAGTAAAGGTAGATTTGCATACTTTATTTCAGTGTTATGAAAGGTAAACTGCCCTTTTCACAGAAACTGAAAATGTGGGTTTTCTTTTAACTTTTAAATGTTCTTTATAAATGAAATAACGAAACACACACTTCCTGATTTAGTTCAATGCAGTTGCCACCTGCACAAAATACATGTGGGAAGCTTACAGCAATTTTAAAACGGGGGTCCTTTTCAACAATATATTTTCATTACCACACAATCTGGGACTCCAGGCGCATTCCAAAAACAGTTATTTTTATTGGCATAAAGAAACACCTGTTGTTTTTCAGATTTATCACCAGCTGGCAACAATGCGCCCAATTTTCTCCCAAGATGCTCACTGCTGAGCAGACCACACTGATATCATCGGAACAGTTTGAGCCTATTCTACAGCTCAAACCAATTTATAGCACTTTTTTTTTTGTAGTGCAGATGCCCACTGTACCTCTCTATTCACCTTTACTCTAGTTCTTAAAACTCTTTATTCCACATTTTAAATTGTGCATTAAAAGTAAAAACTTCACTTGTTTTACTGATGAAATCGTGTGCTACTGCCAGTTGTGTCTGGTGACATTTGAAAGTGGTGGGGCGTAAAAGTTGCGTATCACTTTTGTGTAGCGAGTGAAGCAAGCAAGCCTAATAGACAAATGTATGGTCCAGGGTGGGTTTTTCTCCCAAGAAACAAATTGAAAAAAGATGGACACGTGGTACATTCGAAAGCAAATAAATATATTGAGAAAGCAAGGTTTATAAAGTAGTGTGAATGTATAGCTGTGAAATATTAAGCACATTAAAAACTGCCATATTTCTTACTGCAATAATAAGTTCAACAGTTATTTGACTGTGCAAATTGTACAGCGGGACAACTTAAGGCGCTTTAAAGTGTGTGCTTGCCCAGTGTCAGGCACTGCATGCTACATCAACTTTGGAAGAAGATATTCTAACCAGGTATTCGGAAGCACCCATAGCTGCTGGCTGCAATCAATCATACAGATATATATATATATATATATATATAAATATATGTATAGTATGTATAATAGGTCTTTAAGTGGAATGAAAAAATGTGGGGGCTCTCTAAAAGGGACATGTAAAATACATGTGTATGATTAGTGTGCCACCAGGCCTGCATTTTGGTTTCTCTCTGAGATGTTACTTCATCCAGAAATATAACACAACAACTGACATACACCTGAAACTTGCTAGTCCTATTGGCTTTGTCAATGGTTATCTGTTTAAGGTACATGAGTAACAACAATGATTTCTTATAAATAATTAATATTGGAAATGTTTCAATTCTAAAATTGTAAGACTATACATTTAATATTATCGAGGCTTGTGGAAGGAGTACGGCCTTCAGTTATGTGTGCTTTATGTTAGTTAGTTATGCCCTTTTTCTCTGCACAGCTCATCCATCTGCACATTTTCAACCTCCTCTCTTTCCTCTTCAGCACTCTCTTTTCACTCTTGTCTGAATGCACTTCCTCACATCTCCCTCATTTTACAATCTCAAACATACACTGCACTCATACACATTTAAGCACTTGATTTCCTTTTGCCTTCACCTTTTAAGTATTTTGACCTCTTTACACAACCTTCACACACAATTACACTGAATTTCAATTGTAACTGGAATGCATGACCATTGTTCTGTGTGCTTTGCAGAGGAGCCAGCTCACTGACAAGCACTGTGCTTTGCCATATACAGCCTCATCACCCAAAGCCCTTCATAAACACCTGGCACAAGTCAAAGTATGCACTATTGAAGAGTAGTACGATTCATGAAAAAAATACAGAAACACAGCAAGATGAAACAGTTAACTCTCTTGGGGAATGGAGCAGTAAGTAAAGAGTGAAAAAAGAGAGGAACAAAATCATTGACACATATTACCTTAATGTTTTTAACATTCATTGTTCGCAAATCAATCCATGTCTTCAGCATTAGTGTTAAGGGCATGAAGATAGTTCCAGTTTTAATGCCATACAGAAGATAACTGCCTTTCCTGTAAGCACATATTTCTTGCTTTGAGTTTGACTTGGATTTCTGGATAAACTTCACAAGAGAAATCATAACCTTGCTTGTCTTTTGGAACAATTTAGCAGGGGAACAAGTATAGCAGCTCCACTTCTGAAGGGACTGGCGTTCTGCAGCCAGTGCCTGGGGTGACACAGTGAGGAGGTTAAGGTGACAAAGGGTCACAGCTCAATATAAATAACTCAAGAATAGCATTATAACACTTAATATTACCAAAGACAAGGCACCAAGTTATACGCGCTTGCATTCACTATTACTGTGTGACGAATGGGAATGGGTAGGATCTATGCCTGTGAATGATGGATGGTTTCCCTCACTCAGGGATGAAGACTCCAACACCCAAAACAATGATGCTAAAAGCGTTGCTGGCCTACTGTGAATATCCTCATAGACCACAATGGAAACAAAGGGTTTTAGAAAGCTAAGCCTTGCATCGTGAGTCACAGTGCAGAAAAGTTGATATATTGCCTGGCTTTCGTCTCCTACTTCAAAGCGAGGTGGGCGGGCAGGCAGCCTAGGAATTACAGCCCAGAGTTAAATACATTGATTTGTTTAGAGAAACAATCATATCTCTAATTTTTTTTATCTATTTAATATTTTTTAATGTAGATGTGCAGAAATTTCAGAGGAGCGCAGCCCCATAGCCCTAAAGGAGAAACCACCCCTGGCTCCTGCCTTAAAGCAGATGACAGTAGGCTTGTCAACACATTGTAAGTAGTATAACCCAAACCTTGGAGCAAGGCTGCACCTTTTTAATCATTTCTGTGGGAGTACAGGCCTAATGGCTCCCAAGAGACGGAGAGCACCCTTGCTTCATCGATAAAGCCACTTGGACCGCAACATGATGATCTTGCTGGCTGTCTTTATGTACCTGCAGAGCGTAAAGTCAGTTCGTTTACCTGAGTTTTCTCTGAGTTAAAGCTCCATTTTCCTGTACAGCTTGAAAACAAGGTTTGGCTCCTTCTGTTTTTGAACTCTGCTGTTTAAAACAGTGCACTAAATTCCCCTTGTGATATGGTCAGGTAGTCGCTGATGTCCCCTTAAGCTGCCTCAAACCCTGTCAATCGCTACATGCCCATGTAAAATGACAAAGCCCCAGTCCAGTTATTTTTTGGATTAGGTGTCGTAGGACTCCACCGTATTTATAACATATGTACACAAAACACAGTTTTTGAAAAATGTTCCCAATAACTCACAATTATTACATCTTTTTTACACAACTGAGACCTAGCCTTAACAGAGACTTTAGTACATGGGAGTTACGTCACCATAACTAGGTTTGTTCCTGTGCAACCAAGAAAACATAACCATTCCAGGTGAGATCATAACTGGTTTCGGGACCCTACCCCATAAAACCCCTCATCCATAAAGGGCAATAGATTTGTCCCGCTGTATGCGAGGACCCCATCAACTGTACTCCTATACCAGGAGCTCCTGTGCAGGGGGCCAGACTGTGCTTAGGATGGCTACCTCAGGCACCCCTTATATCAATATTCTCTGCCTCACCTAAGGGCCTGTGCTAGCTTGCGACAACAGTGCCTGCACGGGTGACTGCGAGGTATGGACTGCATGCCAGTGACTGCCCCAACTCCTGCACCACTGCTACCTCCTTTCAACTTGCTGTCAGCACCCCTTGAAGGTTTGGCATAACAGGATGCTGTACATGGCCCCTAAATGTCCCCACCAATCATGACCTTGGATGCTGCATTACCCATGTCAACAAATTCTTAAGAAACATAACATTAACTTCC
Organism: Pleurodeles waltl; assembly: GCF_031143425.1. Classification (NCBI taxonomy): domain Eukaryota; kingdom Metazoa; phylum Chordata; class Amphibia; order Caudata; family Salamandridae; genus Pleurodeles; species Pleurodeles waltl. Next base: position 224,549,153 of record NC_090443.1, read on the forward strand.
TTAGACAAGTGGACCTCATCCTGATAGAAAAAATGTTTTCCTTTTCTGAACAGGTGAGGTATAGATGACAAGCAAGCCCTCCTAAATAGCTTACCATCCTTCCTGTTCAACCCTTAACAAAGTCTTTGAGGGCTCTGACTGACTTACCCCCTCTACAATTTTACTGGGGAACCACATTGGACCATGCAACCAAGGTCTCAGGAAACCTTTTGTCTAACCAATAAACAGAGATAACCAGTACAAATAAGTCCTTCCTTTCAAGGTCTGTCAAATCATTGACTCCAAGATGCACAATTATTATTCCAGCAACTGGAAGTCCCCTGGGCAAGATACTGTGCAATGTAGTCCTCTAGTGGGCCAAGCGCAGCCCTCTTTAACACAGAAAATTAGCCCATATCCTGCTTACTTTGCCTTTGCTGCATAGTCACCTGTTTAATAGAAAACCTTTGCATGCCTCACATATGAGTGTCCCAACACCAACACTTCTGTAACACTCCCTGCTCCTGCTTTGACAGGAAACAATGCAGTATCCAGTGGCCAAATCAACTCCTCATGTCTTCCACCTGTGTTAACAGGAGAATATACAAAAGGAAGGGGAAATTAGTGGCAGAACACTTACAAGAGGTTCAATCTCATGTAACACTTGTAACAGTCAGACTCCCATCTGCTAATCCTTTGCAGGGTCCCAAGATACTTGTGTCCAGTACTGGGAATTCCAGGCAGGTCAGGTTGACTGTTCTCTTGGGGAGCAGGGTTAAAACTAGGCTAGGTCCAAACTGGAGTGGTGTGTTGGTCAAAAAAAAAAACAATGGATTAAACCCAGAACATTGTGACTGGGGGGGAATGTATGCATTGTTCAGCAATCCGACTATCATCTTTTTTTTATCTTGGGACACTGCTAAGCACTCTGGAAAACTGAAACCTTGTGAATGGTGTCCAGTCCTCATTAATCAAAAGGGGGCCACCAGTCACTTTCAGCAGGTTTGCCAGAACAATTTCCAAATCCATTAGGGGACAGCAAACATTCCATGGGTCACTGTGTAGCAGAATGTGGTTGCCCCTAATCATCTGGTCAGTCTTCCAATGGGCAATAGGGACTGCCTGTAGGAGGCTGGACTGGTTTGAAGTAGGTACTTTGGGTACTTACACCTTATACCAGGTCCAGTTATCCATTATTAGTGAAGTAGTAGTTTTCTAGCAGCTTAGGCTGATAGAGGTAGCTATAGCAGAGCAGACTAGGCTGAACTAGGAGACATGCAAAGCTCATGCAGTACCACATATAGTTACACAGTACTTATACCCAAGTAAAGACAATACTCAGTGTTACCAAAAATCAAATCAAATCAAATCATAAACATTTATAAAGCGCGCTAGGGGGATGGGGTTACTGCTGCTCGAAGAGCCAGGTCTTGAGTTGCCTCCGGAATGCGGAGTGGTCCTGGGTGGTCCTGAGGTTGGTGGGGAGGGGAAATAAAGGCATTATTTGGGTGACACAGTACCAAAAATATCTTAGAGACAATACTCCTTCTGAAGGTAAGTATTATACACAATATATACACTAGACACCAAAATTAGACAAGTAAATAGTCATAGAACAATGCAAACAGTGGGAAATCCTATAGAATGCAATGGGAGGAAATAGTCCTAGGGGCAACACAAACCATGCACTAAAAAAGTGGAATGTGAATCACGAATTCCCCCTAGACAAGTGCAGTGTGTGTAAAATCACTGTGAGAGTAAGAATACAGTAATGGTAAGTAAATTACCCCACCCCAGAGCCCAGAAAAGCAGGAGTAAAGTACTGCAAGTTTCCTTAGGACACACTACACCTCGTTTTTGGTATTTTTCAGCAGCCACCCAAGTCTGCAAAGAACAACTGCTGGATTATTGGACCCGAAGAGCTGCAAAGGAAGGGGACCAAGTCCAGAAGTCAAAAGAAGTTCCAGGAAGGACAGGAGTCCCTGTCAACCCAGAAGAGGGTGCAGAAGTAGAGTCCCTGGTTAGTCGAAGACTGCAGAAATGCACCCTAGTAAGGTGCCAGCAGGTTTGTGTGTAATGCAAAAGATGTCCCACGGCGTGAAGATTGTTGCAGATGAGATTTTGTGTTTGAAAGCACCAACAAGCCTTGGCTATGACAAAAGTGCCTTTTTCATCAAAATGGCTCTGGATGAACCCAGAAGGGAACTGGGGGACCCAACTCTGTGGGAGGAGAAAGAGGAGGCACTCAGCACTTTAGAGAGCCCTCAGGATTCCAACCAGCACCCCCAGAAGCCACAGGATCTAGGTTCAAAGGAGGTGGAAAATGTGGTTGATGCAGCACAACAAAATAAGGTTCCTCACCACCGGAGAACAACTCAGCAGGTTGAGCATTGCAGGGTGGAGTGCTGGGGACCTTGGCCAGACTGTGCACAAGGGAATTCTGCAAAGAGTGCACTGAGGCCTCAGGAGGTGAAGAAGACACAGTACACAGGGGTACCATTGTTCTCGGGGAAGGCAAGGTCGTACCCCCTCCAAATTGCTTCAGCAGGACCTCAGGACAGTCTATGTTGATGATGTCCACCCTCTGTGTTCTTAGGAGCAGGCTTGTTGCTGTGAGAGGAGTCCCAGGGTACTGGTCGTCACCTTGGAAGGTGCCTGCTTGGAGCAAGGGAGTGACTCATCACTCAACGGGAGATTTCTTCGGTTTATCTGGTGCAGGATGAAGACAGGGAGTCCCCAAGGCATGCACACTGTGGAAACTGTTGCAGTTGCTGACTTGGAGCTGAGGTTGCTGAAGAAAAGTGTCTCTTGTAAACACTTTGTTGCAGTTACAGTGTTTTTTTAAGCAGGCTGCGGTTAATCTGAGGTCAGAAGAGTCCGCAGTTGTTGCAGAGGATTCCTGAAGGAAACTTGCAAGCAGAATCTGAAGAGAACCCACAGGAGATACCCTAAATAGCCCTGAAGGGGGATTGGCTACCTTATCAGGTATGGGCCTATCAAGATGGGTGTTTGATGTCACCTGCTGGCACTGGCAACTCAGAGTCCTCCAGAGTGTCCCCACTCCTTGCAAAGCAAGATGGCTGAAGTCTGGGACACACTGGAGGGGCTCTGGGCACCACCCCTGGGGTGGTGATGGACAGGGGAGTGGTCACTCCCCTTTCCTTTGTCCAGTTTCCCACCAGAGCAGGGGAGAAGGGGTCCCTGAACTGGTGTAGACTGGTTTATGCAAGAAGCTCACCATCTGTGCCCTTCAAAGCATTTCCAGAGGCTGGGGGAGGCTAACCTTCCCCAGCCTGTAACACCTGTTTCCAAAGGGAGAGGATGTAATACCCTGCTCTCAGAGGAAATGCTTTGTTCTGCCTTCCTGGGACTGGGCTTCCCAAACCCCAGGAGGGCAGAACCCTGTCTGTGAGGTGGCAGCAGCTGTAGCTGCAGTGCAAGCCTCAGAGAGCTGGTTTGGCAGTACTGGGGGTCCATGGTGGAGCCCCCAGGATGCATGGAATTGACTCCCCAATACCAGATTTGGAATGAGGGGGCAATCCCATGATCTTAAACATGTTACATGGCCATATTAAGAGTTAATATTGTGAAGCTACATATAGGTATTCATCTATATGCACTGCACACCTGTAATGGCATCCCCACACTCACAAATTCCGGGGAAATGGCCCTGAAATGTGTGAGGGCACCTTTGCTAGTGCATGGGTGCCCTCACACTTAGTAACTTTGCAACTAACCTTCAGCAAGTGAAGATTAAACATTTAGGTGACTTATAAGTTACTTAAGTGCAGTGAAAATGGCTGTGAAATAGTGTGTGCACTATTTCAAGCAGGCTACAATGGCAGTCCTGTGTAAGGGTTTGTCTGAGCTCCCTACTGGTGACAAAAGAAATGCTGCAGCTCATCTTGATCTCCTGGAACCCAATGCCCTGGGTACCTAGGTACCATATACTAGGGACTTATAAGGGGGTCCAATATGCCAATTGAAATTGGTAAATGAAGTCACTGGCCTACAGTGACAAATTTAAAAGCAGAGAGAGCATGCGCACTGAGGTTCTGATTAGCAGAGCCTAAGTGACCCAGTTAGGCACTACACAGGCATACACATTAGGCCACAAACTATAAGCACTGGGGTCCTGGCTAGCAGGGTCCCAGTGAGACAGGCAAAAAAAATACTGACATATAGGCCCATATTTATACTTTTTTAGTGCCACATTTGCGTTGTTTTTTTTTACACGAAATCGGCGCAAACTTACAAAATACAATTGTATTTTGTAAGTTTGCGCAGATTTTGCATAAAAAAATGGTGAAAATGCGGCGCTAAAAAAGTATAACTATGGGCCATAGATTTTTATCTATGAGCACTTGGGTCCTGGCTAGCAGGATCCTAGTGACACAGTAAAAACACACTGACACATACTCACAAACAGGCCAAAAGTGGGGGTAACCATGCTAGAAAGAGGCCACTTTCCTACACTGCCAAGGAGCCAATTGTCCAGTGAATATCTGCCCGCTGCAGACCCCACTTCTGTTCCCTTTATTCATGGTTACCAGCTCCTCAAACATAATGCCTTGTAAAATGCCCGGGAAATGACTTCCCTGAAATGTCGGACCTCATCCTGTGATCTGCAAATGTCCCCCAAGCTACCCATGATGGCTGATAGCTTTGCCGTGCCTATGCAACACCTAACATCTGATCTGCATCCCTCCAAATTATGCCAACCCTTCAGTGCTCTCTGAACCAGTAAAGTCTTTTGCACCATAGAGTATGTGTACCCCAGCATCTTTGCAAAGAAGGATATAGCTGCAATATGGCACCTGACATATGATACTGTTCACCCCTTCCTCTCTCAAAAAGCAGAAACGCTATTACCAACTTGGTCAAGGACCAATCCCCAACCCCAGGGCGCTCCTGAAACTCACAATATGTGCAATATCCCCCTCGTAGGCATGCCTCGTCCTGGGTGCTAAACTGGCAGTCATGAGGTCTGGTAAACTGAGACACCAAGCTACCACAGTTGCTTCGGGAATAGTGTAGGGAACTCCACTGCTTCTGGGTGGTGGAACCTGAAGGCCTACATCTTAAATTGAGACAAAGCCTCCACTGCATTGTTCAATACACCCAGCACATGTTTGGATTAAAAATGACATTCAACTTTAAACACAAATGTGTAATTTCTTTCAATATCCTCAGAATCATCTTGCACTTTGCTGCTCATTGATTAATGCATTCAATCACAGTCATGTTATCCAGCCAGAACATTATGGACTGATTGCAGAACTGCCCTGGTCAAATTGTGAGGGCCACCAAAATGAGAAATAGTTCATAGAATCCAATGGTTCCCACCAGCCCAGACTCCACCCACTACTCTGGCCACTGTTAAACACACCATGAGGTACCTAGAATGGCTCTGAAGCCTTTGCTGCCTGCAGAATCTGTAAACAAGTCTATCTCCTCATTGGCCCTGACAGGGCTTGGCCACACTACTGTACCAATGAAATCCTTCTGAAGTGCCTCCCAGATCCTCATGTCCTGGTGGACCTCATTTGACAACCTAGTTTGGTGGTGCTCCAATTTCAGACAAGACATGGTCTGCGCTATTGTTCAGGAAAATGGGTGGCCCATGGGAATGATGCAGAAAGCAAAATTCAACTGGCCAACCACCACCTGTAGTTGATGCAAAGTCCCCTTCTTAGCAGCAAGGCATTCCTCCAATGCTTGTAAAAATGCCATGACGTTTTCCCAGGGGAGTCTAGATAGATAGTTAGCGTCCAATTCAATCCCCAAGAACTCAATAGTTGGAGCTGGGCCACAGGTCTTACCGTGCACCAGGGTTACTCAAAAAAGCCCCATAAATTCCTGGAAAGGCGCAAAGGCCCCACCACACTCTGTCATACCAGGGGAACTCAGAAAAAGGAAGTCATCCAGATAATGCAATACACACTGGTGCCCCAACATCTGTCTGAATACCCACTCTAGAAAAGTGCTGAACTTCACAAAGTAAGCACAGACCATGGGCATGCACGTGTCAAAATATAATGATCCCTCAAATTGGAAGCCGAGTATATGGAAAACATCTGGGTGTACAGGTAACAGCTTAAAGGTGGACTCTAAGTCAGCCTTTGCTAGCAACATCCCAGGCCCCAGCTCCTAAATCATCCTGATCACCTGGTCAAGAAAGGCCAACTTGAATGAAGATAGTTCCCTGTCAATACCCCCATTAACAGATTGACCACTAGGTGTGGATAGGTTGTGGATCAAGCAGTACTGAACTGGGCCTTTCTTCGGGACTACCCAAAAAGTGGAACAGGCAATATCCTCAAGCGAGACAGATTCAAAGGCACACAACACCCTCCCAAGGTTCCTTCTTCAGATTCTTAGCCCTGGCAACACTATGATTGGCCCTGAGGGACTGTTGGATTTTGTAGTATGGGACCCCAACAAATCCTGCTGCCAGGATCCTGATACCATCTTTAAAAACCCTGATACAAAGACTGCGCTACTCCTGTGTTGTTGTAGACATTGAACAATGACACCTTTGTTTGCCAGTTAACCAGGGAGGGGGGCTTAACCAGGAGGGGGTGAACATTCCTGATTTTTGGGGTCTCTTCCATTTGTCTTTTTGAAATAATTTGATTCTGAGTGTGAAGGCAGGCAGCGGAAGAATGTTTGAACTTGCAAGTTCCAGGCACTCTGGAGCAGGAGCTTTTTTTGAAATTCCAACAGGACCCCTTCTCCCCCGCCATCCCCCCGGAATAATGCTTGCCCCTGTACCTGTCAAAAAGGGCTAAGTAGGTGCAGCCCCCACTTCATAAAGCACAGGCAGGTGTTCACATTAATCTGGTCCCATGCCAGTATGGGCAAACTCCTAAACTCCTTGTCATACTCCCACCAGGCCCTGACCCCAAGTTCATTGTGACCACTCATGATCCTATTATGGTAGCATGCTAACTGTGCCCCCAAGGTCAGGAAATGCTCTGCTATAATTGCTTCGAAGATTGTGAAGTCTTTGATCCAATACGATGTCTCCTGAACATTTTTTTTGTAAGGCCAATAGTCATAATCCCGATAATGGCCACTTGCTCTCCTCTTGCTCTGGTCTATCTAAAATCAACTTGCACATATCATCATAACTGCCATTCCAAATCTTTTCCAGTACCATCCCACTGACTGCCCTCATGGGTGTGCCAGCAGTAAGTGCTTGCACACCTTGCCCCCCTACACCATCCAGGTGGGCCACCAACCTGCTGGCCTTTTCAACACTGTCACCCTCAGACACGCTTGCTAACATGCCCCCACTAAAGTTGTGGACGGCACCCCTAACTTTGCATGCAAAGGCAAAACACTGGTTACATTTTGTAAACAAATCGTACTGTCCAGGGCCCCCCACAGGTGTCACCCCAATCACAATACAACTATTGCAGTTCTGTACAATGCTATCATTTTCCACCATCACCATCACTGCAGAAACATGATGCTGAGCTACCCCTTCACTTATGTTCCTCTCTGGCAGAACCTCCGGTGACACCTGCACTTGGACCCCCTTCTTTTATTGGTCCCTGACCCCTACCTCACTATTTCACCTAGTGGAATGCCACTCAGGGTGCCTCCCATGGTATCTGTGGCTTCTCTGAAGGCACCATCAGCTCCATAGGCTGCCCCACTTGGGGCCTGTAGGTGCAGTAGGGCCAAGATCTCATCCATCGCATCCATCCTGTGCATCAATGCCTCCATATCTACCTCAGTGCGTGCATGCTTGGAGCCCCTCTTTGCACCTCCTTGCATCCTGACTACAGACCTAAACGTAGCATCAAATCATGATCACAATGTATCCTGCACAGTGATACCACCAAGCAACAGATACAGGCTCTCACTAAAAATTCTCCCTAACCAGGCAGGAATGACCAACCAAATACCAGGGGCCCCTGTCATTACCGATAATAAGGTTTCAAAATGTGTGATTCTACACTGTAGCACAATACCAGAATGAGGTACAGAAAAAAAGGCTTTCGCTAATATCCCCTGGACCAGGCAAGAATAACAAACAAGCACCAGGGCCCCATCAGGTAAACCAGCAAAAGTATCAAAGGCCTCACTAAGCCCCCAAGCACCACTCTCAATAGGCACGTAATAAAGACACCAAAAGAGGCTACTGCTTTCATCATATCACCTCTTAACTCAGTTAAATGCCTACATGCCTACACTGACACAGAACATGGACCTCACTGCACCTCCTGCACCACCCCTTACCTCCACAGACCTGTTGCGGCCTCACACATCGACCAGAGCCACCACTGAGCAATTAAATGTGAGGAAAAACACTCGGTCAGGTGAGACAAAGCTCAAGCCTGTGTGGCTGCCAGGATGCCTCGGGCTGTGCAGAGTCACTGCAGCATGAATGGTCCCATTTCTGTCGTGTGTGTGGGTGGGGTAGAGAGGAAGACTTCGATGGGGCACCTCCAATGGCAATCTGGAACCAAAGAGACTCACTTGGTGCCTTTTAAGGTGCATGCACTGTAATGATTCCGGGGCCATTCCTGGCGGGCCAATCATAACCCCAGTTGTCACTGAAGCCTGCGGTGACTCATGCCATGACCGATGTTAAGGCCCCACTCTCTGAAGTATGGTTCCATGATGATTGTTACTGTCTGAACCATGCAAGGCAGAACAACTGCCAATCAGCCAAACCCCTCTGAAAAACTGTAAAAACTTTAAAACATTAGTAAAGGAATTGTTCACTTGCAAATCAGTTTTGACTAAATTAGAAAACAGATATGAAAGTCTGTGCACAATGTAACCCTATATTCAAATCTCTCAATCTCCTTTCCCTTTATCTTCAATACTTCATCATACAACTCTGAAAGGAGCATATTCTGACATTCCTTAATGGTGTGTTTTCAGGGGATATAGAGGAATCCCTGGTTATTTTTGCCTCAATTGTATCTCCTTCGATAAATGTTGTGATTTGCATGTGTGAATGATAAAAAATGTTGAATGCCTTCAAGAGGTAGCCAGGGAAGGGCTACAGCTTTGAACAATTGTGTTCCTGCGTTTGCATCGTGCATACATTGCGGTCACTCACAAGTGCAGGAGTGTCACCTGTGAAAAGAAACAAACTGACTCCTAAGGAGGAGTCTTAGGGCCACATTTACTAAAAAGTGATGCAGCGCAGTGCTGCAACAAAAGCTGCAGCGCCATGCTGCGTTACTTTAGAAATGCAGGAATGCGCCATATTTATTAGAATATGGCGCACCCCTGCAGTTCCCACTGCCCTGTCGCTAAATTGAGCTGTTAGCACCAACACAGCTATCCTTGCACCATTGTTTAAGGATATCTGTGTTGAGGTGTTTGATTGTTCAAGGGTGAGGGAAGGTGTCAATTCCTGCAGATAAACAATCACTAATGGCAATTTGGCACTTCTGTGTGTGCTGCTGAAACATCATTTTGAAATGATTGTGTATGTGCAGGAATGGGCACCTTCCACACATAAACAATAATTGCTGGCATTTTGCTCTTTCTATGCATGCTGCAGAATGCATCACACATAGAAAAAGCAAACAAATGTGGAGAAATAGAAGTATTTCTCCTCATTGCGTCTGGCTAACACCACCCCTGGGGTGGCGTTAGATTTTGCTGCTGCATCAGATTTACAAAAACTCATAAATCTGATGCAGCGTCAAAATGCAATGCGTGTTGCTATGGCACACCCACAGCAACTCCAATTTCACACCCATTCCACGCAAAGGGCTGCGTGTGAAGGGGTTGTATTTACAAGGTTGCGTTAAGCCACAAAAAGTGGTTTAACACCACCTTGTAAATACGGGGCAGGGCATTACTCCAACAGAGCATCACGAAAGGTGACACTTTGGTAGTACTAGGTGCTCTTAAATATGCCCCTTAATCTTTGCTGATGGGCTAGCACATCCCATATAGCAGACTTTGACAAGCAGGGCTTCAAAATATCTGTGGAAGCCCATCACCTCTTTCTTAACATCAGCAGAATAGGTTTAATGTAAAATGGAGAAAATATCATTTAGTTGTCTGAGATTGTGCCACAAATGTGTTCTTAGAAGAGCAAGATTCAACTAGAAACATTTTGTGATTGCAAATCTTTCTCACGTATTTTTTTCTATAATCTCTGTCTATAACACATGTTTTAAGCAATGTGCCGAAAGTGACAACTGATGCCCCAGGTTTTCAAACATGAAGTGAAGAATTCAGTGATTGTAGTCAATGTTTTTATGGGGCAAAACTGAATGAGACTGTATTTGAGATCTTTATAAGTGTCTCTATGCCTGAAGTATCCTTAAACTGGTCAATCCTGAAATTATCTATGATGATCTCTCTCTTATTAAAGGTGATACACTCATGAGGAACAAGGAGGCTTGCTGGGGGTAGAAAATAAAACATATCCAAAACTCTTGTAAGAGTGGCTCCCTGGCACATGGAATTCTTAAATATAAAGATAATTATGGCTTTGAATCCTATCTAGATGATAATTACCCTGAGATGTGCCATTCATTATATGCTCTTTTGTCTAAGGATACTTCAAATAAAAACGTATACAAAAATGCTAAGGACAACAATGAATTATGTGAATGCTTGAGATAAAGAAAATATCATGCATTTAATGTTATTCTGTCTAAAATCATTGATTGTGCCCATGAAATTGCTTATTCCCTCATTTACAGCTTATAGTATATCAAATGAAGCGGATGCTCTATACTTGTGTTAAAGGAGGGACCAGCCTCGGATTTACCATACCGTCTCCATGTATATTTGGACTGCATGGATCATGACTGACAAACTTAAGAATCAGTGAAAGTAGCTTGTTGAGTATAGTATGGAGCAGATTAATATCTTTTGTAATGTATCATGTACTATATATTTTATCATGCTGGCCATATAGAATTTGTAGCTTATGATTGAGTAGGCAGGGCGGTAGAAGTTATGGTTTAACCCTATTTTAAATCTTCCTATTTAATGAATAAATGATTTTTATTGATTTTACTGTGGTTTATCATTTGTCTTCTATTTGCTCTATTAGTAAGTTTTAGACCTGGCATCTTTGGCGTGGTATCTCATGTTTGCCTCTGCTTCCCAGGTTGTTGTGGTGTGCTGGACTCTGTTTTTGCTCTTTTTGTTACTCTGGGCACTTTACAACTGCTGACCAGCGCTAAAGTGCAAGTGCTCCGTATGTGAAATTGTATGTGTAATTGGCTTTTCCATGAATGGCATATTCTATTTACTAGTAAGATCCTAGTAAAGTGTGTTAGATGTTCCCAGGGCCTGAAAATCAAATGCTACTAGTGGGCCTGCAGCACTGATTATGCCACCCACATGGGTAGCCCTGTAAACATGGCTCAGACCTGCCACTGCAGTACCTGTGTGTGTAGTTTGTGAACTGCCAATTCGACCTGGCAAGTGTACCCACTTGCAAGGCCCAAACATTCCCTTTTTATGCATGTAAGGAACCCCTAAGGTAGACCTTAGGTAAGCCTATAGGCAGGGCATGGTGTATGTTAAAGGTGGGCCATATACTGATGTGTTTTACTTATTCCAGAAGTAAAATACTGCCAAATGTGCAAGGTCTATCTCTCTCATAGGTTAACATGGGGGCCACCCTTAAATATTCTTAAAGTGCAGTTTCCCTTTATGAACAGAGAGAAATATGGAGCTTGGAGTCTTTGAACTCACAATATAAAAATACACCTTACAGTGAATTTGGTTTTAAGATTGTTAGGTTGAAAATGTCACTTTTAGAAAGTAGGCATTTTCTTGCTTAAACCATTCTGTGATTTGTTGATTTGCTGTCTGGGTCAGACTGACAGTTGGGCTGTTTGCCAGTGTCCTCTAGAAAGTGACACAAAGGGAGCAGGGGTATAGCCTGCATATCCTGATAAGCCATCTGGGCTAGAGTGGAGGGAGGAGTAGTCACTTACATCTTAAGGGGCTAAGTCTGCCCTCACCAGTACAGTCTCCAACCCTCTGGTGTGTGCCTGGGGCCTGGCCTTGGCAAGGCAGGATCCTGTAAACAACAAAGACTTTTATTTGAAGTTGGGCAACTTCAAGGCAGAAAGGGGTATAAGTATTGGACCTAAAACCCCAGACTTTAGATTTCTTCAAAATTTGCTTCTGGAACCAAGAGGACCCTCTGCCAAGGAGAAGAGGTAAAGAACTGAGCAGAAGAGCTGCCCCTCTCTGTAACTGTGCTTTGTTGGGCTGTCCTGCAATTGCTGGTTCGGCCTGTGAAAGGAGACAAAGACTGGAGTTTGTGGTATAATGCTGCTTGAGAAGAATCTCCATAGGGTTTGACTGAGCTTTCCCCCAGTTCTGAAGTGTCAGGGCCATCAAGGGCCATCAAAGACTTCCTCTGCCAGAACCTGGACTATCTGTTGAGACTCCTGCCCTGCCACATGGTGCCTAATCCAGTCCCTGGGCCCTTGAAAGCAGAAGCTGGTGGAAAAAACAATAAAAACCAAGGAAACTGACTTCGAACTACTCCGGACCCACACTGCTGCCACATCCCATGACGCTGTCTGCAAAGGAAGCCGTAGTCCTCGCTGGAGTGCGACGACCCCAGAGGCCTGATGCCACTGCAGCCCTGCTGAAGTCTGTGACTCCGTGGTAGTAACCGCACATCGTCATGACTGTCAGAGATCAACTCCGCCAGAAGCATGCGGATCCACGCTTCGCACTGACGCCGCCTCACCTCCACCGCTCCTCAGTAAGGACCTAACACCTCTTTGTGATGCCTCTGCACGTTTGCTCCACAGCACTGGAACCGAAGTCGCCTCGGATCCAATGACGCTGTGATCGTCGACTCCGTGCACTGGCTTGTTTCCTCATTTTCACAAGGTACTGTACCTGGGGGTCCGTGTGATTCCGTGACTGGTGCCATTGGCATTGGATTGTTGGGAATGACTCTGTTACAACACCATGATAGTACCTAATCGAAGCATTTGTGTTTCTAAGTGCTATTTTTGTGTTTAATCTTTAAAAATTCATAACTTTAACTTGACTTGTGTATGTAGGATTTTTGTCATTTTGGTCTTGTTCTGTTAAGATAAATATTCACTACTTTTCTAAACCTGTGTGGTGTCCATTTTGTAGTGCTTCACTGTTTGTGCCAAGCTACCAAGGGGGATGAACGGGGGTTAACTGGGTGTGTTTCTCCTTTGCCCTAGCTAGAGTGAGGGTCCTTGTTTCGACAGGGGGTAACCTGACACTCAACTAAAGACCCCTTTTTCAACAGTAAGTGATCATGCTATTTTTTAAAATATATATTAGTGTGAATTTAATGCTGTTTGATTAAATTATTAAGGCTCATGATGATCACAATAATAAATAGGAGACTTGTTAATAGATGTCAGTGTCAAATCAAAGATTTCACACACTACATTTTAGTATTCTAACCTGTAGAGCGAAACTGGAGACCCCTCTTATACTCAATTTTTTATGTCAAATACTGGAATGTTGATATCAAGGCACATGATGCACAATACCTGTCTTGGGCCTGAGGCTCCTGCCATCTCTAGAATCAAAGTGCTGTTGCATATTTGGTGCCATACCATTGGTTAAGGTGGGTTAGAAGAACTGTGAGTCTGGAATGTTGGTTTCTCTGCACTGCAATTGAGTGAAGTTGGTTCACACTGGAGTCAGGAGCCAGCATTCTAACATCTTCAGCACTAGACTCTCCTTAAAAGCTCCCCAACACAAGAGCTGCTTCAAGATTCACAAGCTAATTACTGGCTTGTCACCATTGTGCTTTACTGGGTGATACTGAGACACATAGACTGCAGGGTGCAAAACAAAACACAATTTAAAAAAATGTTAACTTATCAGATCTATCTGTGCTAAGATATGTTCACATCAGTCTGTTTCGCAGAGAAGAAAGGTCTATTCGCATTACCCCTAGACTTCCTAACACGCACACTGGAACTAGGTGTCAGCATCAAGATGTCAGAGATATGTTGCCAATTCTTTCATGTCATGGGACTTTGAGTACTGCATGATATCACGTCTGCTATTCCTGAATATGGTCAATAGAAGTTCATTTGAGGGCCAATTTTAGTAAAATGAATTAATCAAGAAGCAAAATATTATAATAGAGAAATTAAAATAAACACATGTGAAAAGTAAACCATATGGGGGGGTAACACAAGAAGAGCAATCTATCACATTTAATATGGGAGTCTATTGCATAATCGTTCTGGTACTGCCGATGGTAAAGCTCTGCATTTTTGCATTGGGGCAGTCACTGTCATGATTAAATCGAAATTTCATAGGGGCAGTAAAATGTTTCAGATATTTCATTGTTCCTCTGAAAATTGTTTTATACCACTTCATTTTGTGCAATGAGAACACCGAAACATATAATATAAAAAAGATATAGAACGAGTGACTGAGTCATATTTTTCAAAATGACAATGGAAAGGTTCAGGTGACATGATAAAATATGATGACAATGATTGCTTACTTTATAAATGGCAATAGAGCTCTGAATTAATGAATGTTTTAATCTGACTGATTGAAGTCATCACCAATATACAAGAACACATGCTACAGTAACTAACAAGCCAGATGTTCTTTAATAATGAGTACAAGCAAATATTATTCTTCTAATTTAAAAAGATAGAACCTTCTCATTTAAAAGGTTTTCAATATATTAAGAAATTCTTGAAGCACACACGGATTAAATACTAGAACCCTGAGATGGCAGTAGGGGTTCAGTCATAGTTCTGTAAACATTTAGCTGCGGTATTCTACTACAGTCTTGAACAAAATAGGTGGCTGAAATGTACTTCACCTTGTTTGCAGAACAGGGGCTGTATCATCCTCTTCGGCAGATCCATTAGATGAGTTTTTAAGGGAATAAAGAGTAGAGATAGTGTTTGTTTCCAGGCATTGATGATAAACTCTTACCATTTTAGCCTACAATCACTTGTGATGGGTTGCATCTTATAGTTATATTACATTGACACAACTACTTGTAACTCATCTGTAACACACAAGAGGACTGGTTAGTGAATTGTAAGTTCACTTATCTTGTTCACTCCGGCCAACGAGCATACCCTGTCAAGGTGAAAGAGGGCATAACAAGATCATGGGAGGTCCCCACTTGGAAATTAATATTTGATAATATTTAGTTATTCATTTAAATGTTTTAACTACTAAGTACCTGTCTTGAAGTGTGGAACAATCTTCACATGTTGAAGTGATACATCAATGGGATAAAACTTAAACCAATCGCAATAGTTTTTTTAGGGAGCTTTATTCGATATAAAGTTGCATGGAGTACAATCAGAATCTTATCACGTGTGATCCATGAATGGGTGCCTAATCACAGTTGTGTGATATGATCATCCCAAGTGCATATTTTCATATGACAGTGAAATTAAAATTAGAAGACAAATATCATTTGATTTCCACCACATTGGAACCAACAGGTCCTCTACTCATACCATGAACATATACAAAAAAGATAACGAGATTGGGTATATCATTTTGCTCAAAAATGAAGTTGAATTAATTCAATGTCGTAATCAGTTTGCATGATTCAACTCTCTTTATTGTACCAAAAATGTACCTGGTGTGATGAAGACTATCTCAATCTTTCTAACAGTGGAATAAAATATAGATGAGTAGTTTACTCAAAGAAGTAATAACCACATATATAATAAAGTAACATATGGCAAACCATGTAACGCAAATCTTTATATTATATCATGAAATAATGAACTGGAGCTTAAGTGATCACCAATCATAAAAAAACGACATAAAATTCTAGGTAAAAAATTGGCACAATCGATGTGATATCAATATATATTCACTGTAAATCCAGTGGTAGTGTCGCCATTCAACTATTTTCTGGATAAGAGAATTATCAGATCAAATAATAATGGAGATAATGAATACATGTTTGAAAAGTAATGTTGTTTTGACCAGAAAAGTTAAGACAATATTGCAGGACACCTCATTTTCATTCAGCTATGTAAAATTGATTATGGTCTGGTGTGAGGAGAGTGAAGTATAGAGTGAAAACAAAGGTGAACACCGTGCAAAAAACGGTGATGTGGCTGTGGTGTATAAATTACCTGTTTATAGTGTGCCATGACACAGAGGAGTAGTTTTAAAGTTACTACACAAAATGAATATTAAGCAATACAACTTTGGAATCAGAGAGGAAATCAGCACAAGGAGCATTTCTTGAACACAAAAATCTTTGAACTGAAAACAAAACTGAAACCACATTATAGAAAACCCGTGCCACAAAGGGTTTTGTGAGTCCCATGACATTCAACCAAAAAGTATTAAATAGAGTATCCCATTTGGTGATTTTTCGATTTTGAGAAAAACCTGATCAATTAATTCGAATTTGAAAGACATGTACATGCAGATCATGATTAAATATAAATAAAAAGTGTCCCCAAATAAGCAATTGTTGAGAAGCCTGTACAAATTCAGCAAGTCAAAAAAATCATCTTCACTGAGGAAAGAAATCTGAAACAATATTGGTGATAAACTGCACTGGTAAATTTGAGGTGTTTACGTTAAAGTGCCCATTTGTACTCAGATATTTCGGGAGCACAACATACCAATATAAGGAACACGTTTGACCAATAAGAGCAATAAAGGACCACATATATATTTATTCAAAAGATAAATAACTTTGTGCAGATGCACATAATCAATATAGAGCTGATGAAATTTGATGGGATAGGTCAACTGCCAAAACAAGAGAAAGAAGGTGACAGGATAAGTGACCTGAGGCAACTCGAACTGAAGCATATAAGAAGGCTTCATGATGTGATGCACTAGGGCTGAAATACCGATGAATGACGAAATAATAAATAAATGAAACAAGATATAATTTAAAGAGTCAAGCAGGAATACAAACGAAAAGATAATTGCATTTTGGTTCCATCTCCTTGTGATTGAGCCATTTCCAATACTGATGAGTTGTGTGATTACTCTGAATGTCACGCTTTGCCATCCAATATAAATAAGAACACGAACCTGAGAATTGTTAGGGTAACCGAAGATGAAAACAGCTATGAAATAAAAAAACTCAAAATCTCAGCATGCTTCATTATAAAGATTATGACAATTGTTTATTATGTTTGAGTCACAGGTGCAACTATACATCCAATAAACATAAATATGGATAGATTTAGCAAGAGGGTAAATGAAAATACAGGTGCATAAGTGTTGTCAAACTATGACTTCCAAAACTCACTGAGAAAGTGAACATTAACAGCAAGTGGACCCACAGGCACATTACAATATAAGTCAGATATTTAAACGGGACTAAGAAATCACAGTAAAATGGATCACTTGGACAAAATGATTTGGTATTTGAGTTGAACTACGTACCTGAAAATGTCCCTTTACATAAATATGAAAGCCCATTTCAAAACAGCTGATTTGTTTTATTTTATGTGCTGGATGTTGATACGAACAGATAAACATACTATAGAAACTGGCAACAGTAAACAAGTTGAGCGCTGCAGAGCTGTGGATCTGTGTATAACATTTGTACGCCTTTGTATTTAATACTTCATGTAATGTCAGTGGCTTCAAAGCCTGCATCCCACAACATAGAGATATTAACTGTCAAATATATTCAATAATTCACAGGGCTGACTTCATTTGAAGGGGAACTCGGTTTCCTTAAGCAAACAAAGAAGTTCAATCAACGTGTAATACTGCATTTCTTCTTTCTTTAATTGCTGGTAAATAAAATGCTTTCACAATACTGTGCAGTTCTCAGAGCATTAATCAGCATCCTTGCAGGCTGTGCTTCCACATAATGATGAAGATTTCTCGGTTTATGAAAATAAACATTGTAAAAGCAAATCCATGTGAGCAAACGTTATGTACAATGTCCCATACTGCACCTTATTATTCAATTTTCACTCTTGGTACACTTGCAAAATGTACACTTCTAATACTCACCCTTCTTTAAGGCTGATATGATAAAATCAAGAAGAACACTGATTACAGAGAAGTGTAAATTAAATAAAGTTTTTTTTTTTGCTTTCCAAAAAGCAAAATCCATTTATATCTAAGTGTGTGCTCATTGCTGAAGATAGCTATAAAAAAAGAAACCACCTGTAAAAGGAAAAAAGAACACTAAGGTACAATCTGAACACTCACAATTCAAAAACATTAAAGGAGATAGCAGTAAAATTTCACTATGTTAATGCATGTTTTGCAAGGAAAGATGTTAAATATCACATATCAATTGCCAGCAGAAAAACACACATTTCTCATAATATTGACAGACATACCTGCAGTTTCAGTGTACATCATTCCTCCACCATCAATCGGCACTTCCAGGATGGATGATATGGCAATGGCCTTCTTGTGGTGAGTCCAGAAACCTAGTAATATACACGCACAGCAGCACAGCAGCCCTGTAGGACACACAAGACATACACCACTACATTGACACGTGAGCAGGAAGACACTGAGGTATGACACTGGTAGTTATGTTTGATATCCTGACCCAACGGGATTCACACCTATGGACAAATGAAGCTGCCAATAACAATAGATGCCACTTTAGAGCCACAAGGGACCAATTTAAAACCACACAGTGGCAATGACATGGTCTGCACTGGCAGTACAAGTTGGAAGATTAACCATTCACTATCACATTAGGCCACATAGTCAATCCCACACCCTTCCAAACAATATGTGCTGTGTAACGGGTGTGCAATGTGTGTTGCTGCAGGTCAAACACCATGAGACGCATAGCATGATTACGCTGACTCGAATGAAGGTGACATGGAATTACTGAGGCAGTACCAATATTTCACATCACTCCTGGGGTGACATTGCAGCTAGCAATAAGGAAGTGGACTGTGCTAAGAAAACATGTTGATGTGACACTAATACAAAGTGCACACTGCTGCACATACTGAAAGAGATGATTCCCCATCTACATAACAGATGTACAATGAGATGGACCTTCCTTCACAAATACATCCACCGCCACAACCACATTAGACAGCTCACCTGGAGCAAGTTCAGTAGTGTAGGTGCACGGTTGCACATGAGCCACTGGCAGAGGGAACAAAAAAGGTTTGCATAGAACCAGACACAAATGGGACAATTGTGCATGGTCAGTGCTGCCAACTTATGGAGATGTGTTGTGCATTGTCACCCAGCCTACTCAAAGGGCCTCACTGTTGCATTTCATCTGCAATGACATATGTCTAATTGGATTGGATGTCCAGACACTGTAGTGCAACCATATTACCACCACCGTGGAATCTATTGTGTGTGTGGAAATATCATGTCACCTCCAGTGAACTCACACTAAAACATCTTGCTCACTACATAACGTATGGGTGATACACACAGAACTGCAAATTTGAAAATATACCAGAGATATCAGGTCAATTAGCCAAACACAAGTTTTTCAAGTCAAACAACCCAATGCAGAAAGAACCTCACAGAAGCCCAGGATCCCACACAATACCACAAACACATACAAGTCACAGATGACACAAGACAACAACTGCCATACAAAATGGCATTCCTGGTGCAAGCAACAACAAAATATTTACTCCTATTTTCTCTTTCAGCTGATCAGGGTTACGGGATCTAGCCATGGATCATGACCCCATTTGCCAACGCAAGCACAGCAGCAGAGCGTGCCTATAATGAGGCACATAGGAGTACACGCACCATTGTTGAAATGACTTTTGGCGTCTTGAAGTCCAGATTCAGGTGCCTGGACATCACCGGAGGCATATATTCTTCATAAATGGTCTACAAGATCATTTTGACCTGTGCCATCCTGCACAACATTTGTGTTAGGAGGAACATCCCCCTATTTGAGCCTGAACAAGAACTGCCTGAAGAGGAGGAGGAGGTGGATGCTGACCCGGAAAATGAGGGGAAACATCCTAGCAAAGCTGCAGGAATGCCTCTCAGACAACAGATAGTTCAAATCTTTTTTCAACAATAGTCACTGTCAACACATTGTTACGATATGGAATTAAACACCTCACTTTATCACTCAATCATGCTCTGAGTAATTATTTATGCATCACATGTTCTCTAGGAATCAGAGTATTACCTCAGGGAGCATTTCAAAAAGATATGTTTGACTACTTCTAATGCCACATCACACTTGATGGGTATGATTGTCCAGCAAACATCACACAAAGTTTGTAAGAATTTTTTTTGTCTATTTCACATTTAAAGGGCAAATTCATAGGACCACAGCTATGAGAGACATCCACGTTGCTAACATGGTATATTGCAGCATATGACACCCAACTATGACATCATCAATCATAAGGTAAATAAGCACATCATGCATGAGGCAGTGGATGTGAAATAGCATTGGTAACAGGAATGTATGACCAGACCCTTGACATCAGTAAGTGTGATGTCAGCATGTGTGACAAGAAGTGCATCAATCCTGAAATTGGTCCATGCCATGTTTTAAGTCTATGCCCTCCCATCTCTAGGGGGTGCTGTAAATGGACTATCTGTACCTTGGTGTCGCGTTGGCTCTCATTGTCCTAAATGAGACTACTGGATTTCTGGGTAGCAGGGTCGTTCCTGTTGTGGGGGACTGAGTCTGGCCCACTAAGAAGGACTTCTGTCACCTTCAATCCGGTTTTGCTCCGGCTAACTAGCAGTGCCTCATCTCTTCCAAGGGGAAGGGATAATTGGCAGCCGAGCGCTTGACGTCTATAGAACTTCTCAGGTAAGTCGTGGTCGCTCAGATCCCAACCAGCTCTCTCATTTACAGTATGATCTAATATACAAATGACAAAGGCAGTTTAAGTTTTATAGATGGTTTTTAATAAAACGACTGCAGTTTAGATAATAAGGCGTGAGCCGCAATAACCAGAACCATACAACACAGTAGGATTGAAATAGTCACGAGGAGAGTGAAACATAAGAATAATGCTATCATAGTGTTAATAGGTTACGTTCTCTCTGAGTAAGTTCTATTTCGAGCACAGCATGTTAAGCTCTAGGCTTGCCTTTCAGATTCCCTGGGAAGACATCGACCCCTATACCTGAGCAAAGGCCTGTGATCTGGATCAGCATCTGCAACAGGGCAGTCAGCGTCTAGTTGTGGTTCCCTGGTCGGAATCTCCCTCTTACGTGTATTAGGACAAGGAAGTGTTTTTATAACTAACATGTCGATGTGGTAACAAAACGTCCCTACGCAAGCTGCAACCCAAAGACTAAACTCCTACCACGTGTATCGGCAATGTACCAGACTGTATCCTTGACTGAAGCACAGAGTGAGCAAGAATGTGTTATTGAGAACTACAGTGCTGAAGTAGGCTGAACAGTGTGATATAAAAAATAAAACAAGACTGTAGAACTGGCTATTTGAATAATAACAGTACGAAGCTGAATACAATGCATTTAGAGCAAAGTGTACAGAGGCACGATGCTGCGAGCAAAGGAATAAAATACATCCAGGGCAAAGTGCACAAAGGCCTAACGCCTGAAGCAAACGCGCGAAGGATACATAAAAATGACCACACTACATTGGGACTCATCATCTACACTCACCCAGACTCTCATTCTGACTCCTGTGTGCTTCCCTTTTCAGTATGGCATGCCATAGTTCAACAACATAAGCCTGCATGGACTTCATGTCCCATAATGCACTGCCTGGTAGTCGGTAGGACCTGTAATCGTCTGTCCATTGCTTCCCATGGGAAGTCTGGTTGGCCCCTTATACTGCATTCTCCCCTCCAGGACTTGTGAGAGACTGAAGCTGCACACATCTGTGAGGGATCCTGGGTGACAAGTGGTGCATCAATCCTGAAAATGGATACCACAAGGGTCCCAGGCATGACAGACAATGCTCACAAGACATGTCCTGCACAGTCCATCCCAGGTAATAAGTCCTGCCACTGCCATGTTTTAAGTCTCTGACTGCCCTTCTCTAGGGGGCGCTGTAAATGGACTATCTGTACCCTTGGAATCATCATCCACACTCACCTAGACTCCTATTCTGACTCATGTGTACTACCCTTGTCAGTATGGCATCCCATAGTTCAACTACATCAGCCTTCATGAACTTCATGTCCCATAATGCACTGCCTGGTAGTCGGAAAGACCTGTAATCTTCTGTCCATTGCTTCCCATGGGAAAAGTCAGTTTGGCCCCTTATACTGGATTTTCTCCTCCAGGACCTGTGAGAGACTGAAGCTGCACACACCTGTGAGCTCTCTCATACAGCCCAGCCATTTGACTCTGCCCCGGCCTTGCTGCTGCCTGCAACTGCTTAGAAGCTGCCATTACTAAAAGCTCCTTTTTTTGCATTAGAATACAATTCATTTGTGTACCAGAGCCCTTGTTGGATTGTGTTACAGCGCTGAGTACCCCTGAAACTGCTCTTTGTTTCCACAGGGTTGTTCCTGCTTTTTCCAGTCAGACTCTGCTCCCTGTTTTTCTGCCTTGTTCATGTTTGTTCCTGACAGAGCCTGCTTCCTTTTAGCCAGACTGGTTCCAGTCTTTGCGTCAACTAGAGCTGTTTCCTATGCCAACATTTGCCTCATAGTTGGTTTCCACGCCCTCCGTTTCCTCTTGGGGTATAGTGTCTGATAAGTCTGCGATCAGTCCTCACCTGTATAGAATAGTTTACATTTTCTTTTTGTACCGGCACATGTTTTCAAGGGGGCGAATCCAGCCCCAATCCTTTGTCTGTTTTTGCATGTATTCATTAGTGCCAAACAGTGACAGTGTGCTATGGCTGTATTCCTGGTTTTGGTACTGTGCTCCCAGCCCAACAAACAAGGGCTGGTAATGTGTTTGTAAGGACAATCCATGTTTGTGCCCTCACAGTCCAAACACAGAATCACTTCTGCCGCCACCTTTTGATAGGGCTTGCGTGGTGACTAGCTGTGAGATTAATCTGCACAGAGGCACTGATGTTCCCTGTTGCTGTGGGAAGTTCAGAGCCCTACCCTGTGTACAAATGTAGTGATGAAACCTGCGTGTTTGTCCATTACTGATCCGTACCATATTTGTCCACAACAAGGTTGCTCTGTTGTCACTCTTCTGCATTTTCTGCTGTACCATAGCTGCCCTATCCCCTTGCATGCCTTTAGCTGATTTCTGGCTTTAGGTCAAATCTGCTTTAAAAGATACTCTGTTAACTCATGGGTTGGCTCCACAGACTCCTAAGTAGACCTGCATGTGACCGTTACATCATATAGGCCAATACTGACACAGGGTACACATGGCCACACATTTGAACAGGACACTTTTGTGCAATGAACCTCTGAAAATATATGAATACATGCAGCCTGGGCTGCTGGTCCTCCACAGCGACAGGAGCAACATAGGTCATTTACATTAGTCAAACTGTGGTGTACATAACAGTGTTATGATTGGAATTGAGGCTCTGTGTCACAAACACTGTACCTACCAAACATGTTCAAATGCCTGACTCATGGGTAGTATACACACAAGTGACCATGAAGTGGTAGCCAACAATTCATGACATGTGAGGAGTAATATATCCAACATAGCCCTTATCAGCCATCCTCGATCTTCCCTGTGTATTATTTGTCGTGGGAAATATATTCTCCCCAAA
This sequence comes from Pleurodeles waltl, assembly GCF_031143425.1. Lineage (NCBI taxonomy): Eukaryota > Metazoa > Chordata > Amphibia > Caudata > Salamandridae > Pleurodeles > Pleurodeles waltl. The sequence goes on from NC_090443.1 coordinate 224,572,725, forward strand.
GTCAAGCAACTACACACAGTAAGAGTCAACATATATTACAAACACATTTCATGACTGATGTACCTCATTGATTGGCATCTGATGGTGGTACCCATTTGTAACACATTCATACATGAACATTACGCCAAATGAATTGCATGCTGCTCCAACAGAAGCACACAAATAGTTTTAACAGTCAATTCACACACAAAACACACAGGTCATGATTCATATTTTTGGAGCGTAGCCTTGCTGTCCTCTATTGACGCAACACCTGCGCAAACTTAAAAATTCAATTTTAATTTCCAAAGTATGCACTGCTGTTGCATCAGTTATGAAAGTTAATCCTGCACAACAATATTAGTAATATGGATCACAGTAGCATGGTCTACCACATGTGGCTAAACAATAGAACACACACTGCAAGTCATACGATCCTATCTTTGTCTAGTTATATGATGCATACATGTTAAAATATGAAAAATGACACAAACACAGTTTGAGTCAGAAATTTTGACAGAAATACGTCAAAAAATGATGCAAATGCTCAAATTACATCAATGGTCCCTAGCGTTAATTCCACCAGTGCACCCCAGGCATGCGGATATCCATTGGAAATGTATCGATCCATGAATGCGTGGCATTTTTACGCCTATGCGTCAAAAACTTTGACATAAACTCCGTAAGTGTAAAAAAATTACACACAAGACAAAAAACGGGCCACAAATGAGACAGGAAGAGATATAATAGGATATCCTGTTTACAGAAATGGTACAGTTGGTGTACTTTCACTATGATTTTTCTAGACTGTGTGGCTGTGTTTTGGTTTGCTCTTCTGTGGATTTTGTAATTTTGTCTCCTGTATGGTCTATCTTTTGTCTTTTGATGTTCACTCACTGTATTTTGTACCTGTGTAAGTGTTTCCTTCCCTGTTTTTTCCCTTTTTACTGTCAGAAATTGTATTTTGTATTATGTCGGGAAGGGCACGGCTGGGGCGCGTGGGCGAGGAGGAGCTTGGGGCATTTGTGTGGCAGGTGTGCCACTTCCTTCCCATGATGTTGGAGGCTCGGGCGGTGTGATACAGGGGTATCACACGGAGGCAAGACAGCTGTGGTGGGCAAAGGTGCTGTTCCATCTGAGGAGGTTATTTAACACCACACAGAATGAGGCCCAGCTCAAGCATCGTTGTGCTGACCTGGTGGACCAATTGGGTGTGGTGATTGGTGGCCCTGTTGGTGAGTATCACATTGACAAATGTGTACAGTTCAATGCTCCTGAGTGACAGTAGCAGATGTCGTGACATGTTGCATGCAGTGTTTGTGGCCATGTGGAATGCAAGTTGAACAAACTGTAAGCGTACCAGGAATGTGATGTACTACATATGGTAATACATGAGAACAATGCAGTCCAGAGTTTCGTTGAGCCATGTCTGAACAGTATCCAGGCCCATGTGTACCAAGCTCTTTATAACTTTCACTAATATCTTAGGCCCATACTTATACTTTTTAGGGCCGCATTTGCGTCATTTTCTGACGCAAAAGCAGAGCAAACTTGCAAAATACAATTATATTTCGCCAACTTGTTCCGCTTTTGCGTAAAAAAAGTATGAAAATGTGGCACTAAAAAAAGTATAAATTTGGGCCTAATCATTCAAATGGACAAACCCAAATGGCCCATTCTGCTACCAGATTGCACAGTCACAAAACAGAGTTTTCTAGTGGCATTTAGGATTAGGCGTTGAAATCCTATCATTGAGTCGCAGGCCCCTACGACATTTTTTTAATGGCCACAATTGCCGGGACTGAGCTATTGCAGTTAGCATCTGTGTCACATTTGTGCCAACCCATTTTCAAAAGAGAAAGGGTTAGCATGGGATCCCTCCTCTTTGTGAATGAATGGCCACAAACTATTTCTAAGTATGAAGTTGTGCAAGGGACCACTGACTGCTTCCATAATTCTATTTTAGTGATGAAATAGGTCGTTAAATTACTTTCCGTACACCCCTGCTGAAATATTGCTGCATTTCAACAAATGTAAACATCTCAATATGAAGACAGTCACAGACATGGTGGTCTACTGAGCTCAGCAGGCCAGCATTCCTGTGAGTGCTGCCATTCCAAAGGGGTTTTCAAAATGAGACCTACCTCATCATGTTTGAAGAGGTAGGTCATTTGCTGCCCCACTTTTCATTTGCAAACATTGTCATTTCGGGTGTTCTACCCCTGATTATCCTACTTGCTAGTTGCTGAGTCTTGCAATGTGTGATTCACAATACCTGATATAGGTACTCATGGCCCTGGGTGATACATTTCAGGTGCAATGACTACACCTGTACCCATGCATTCTGTCAACGATGATCAACTAAGACACTGTCAGCATACATTATTTTGCAGTTTTAGAACAGCAAAGTGACCAATCCCTGTTTAGCGCTACATTGTAATCATTTCACACACAGAATCCCTGACATAATGGGTCATAGGGGGCATATGAGTCTTAGGGGACACTGCCAATGGGGCATATGTAACCTACACACAACACTGGCACACCTATTATGGACCACTGAAAGCACAATAATTCCTGAACCCAAATCAACCCACATGTCCATCACAGAGTTACATATTGTTCCTTGTTGCACAAGTCTCAATACATGAGTCACTGGTATTGCAGTGCACCAGGGACGTGGCATTGCAATTGTCACCAAATAACAAATGATGAAAAGGAGTACCATCTGAAATGGCTTAGCCAGAAAAGTGTGTAGTCAGGTTTAGCACCACATGATTGTTAGGGTCAGTGCATGTGTGCATATGTGTGTCTATCACTCACTGGAGTGACAGTATCAATGCAAGTTTGTAGTGGTATGTCTGTTTGAGTGTCTACATGCCTGATGTGCAGCTCTATCATATAAAATGCCACACACTGTGATTTGTTGTTCCACGTTTGTACAGTGATCAGAAATTGAGCATATATCTCCCTTCCATGTTTTACAGGTGGACCAGCCCTCTACACCAATGGTGAAGTGGTTCGATTTGAGGACCCAGACGTACCCAGTAAGTAAGAAAATGTTTGTCCTGTGTTGTGATTGCAGCTGTTGTGTGATTGACTCTTGTGTGTTGGACTAATTGCAAGAGATGATGAGCTGGCACGTGATCTGATATGTGACTTGACTGGAGGTTGACATAGTGTTCCTTGGAAGAGTTAGACATTCACTGGCAGAAAGTCATATATTAGGAGTCTAGTGCTGCACAATAGGCATGGGCAGGTGAACCAGGTGATTTGTAGCCACATTTATGCCCACATTTGATTTGGAGGTGGTCCAGTGTCCTAATTTAGTCAGCAAGTCATACCCTAATTCACACAAAACAGCGATGCATCATTTTAACACACAAAATTACACATCCCTGGGATGTAATGAACATGTAGGACTGTAGTGGTGAATGTCCCCCAGCATCTAGCCCATGTTGTTGTACTCCATTTAAGTACAACTTAAGTGTTATGTTATAGGCGTGCATGCAGGTCAAGGCCAGATGTGTGCTTGCATCAATGTGGGTGATTTAGGAAATGTGTCAGTGTGATCTGATATTGATGGTTGTCCACAAATGGTAACATGAATGCAGATGTGAATGACCAATGGTTGACTCATTCCTAGTTGGCAGGCCTCCTACATGTGTTCCACTCACTAAATCCAGGTACAGATGGGCACAGCTTTGTGGTTGTCATTGGCGGTTGCAAATATGTATTGCATTCCCATCCCCACTGAGGCACAGGGTTAGGGGGAGAAAATAGATGTAGCTAGGTGTGATGGTCACAGTGGAGATGACAGACCTGTAATTCAAGCATGCATGTGTGCCAAACTACACTGACCCGTTATGATTAACAACTTCATACCATCCTTGCAGTTCCATATACAAATCACAGGTCTTGTGTGCCCTGAAGTTGATCTGGATGATAGGGATTAGTTGGCCTGGCACATGTTGAGTACTTGCAGCATTTGCAATGTGACCAATTGCACTACATATATGCACGGATCAGTTAATTTGGTACACACCTTGCTGTGCATTGCTGTGCTGTTAGATAGTTGATGGGTAGGCTGCATTGGCATGTCATTCCTCAGGGATATTATATCATCTGTACTGTGATTTAGACTGCATGTGCAATTTGTGAGGAAGTGTTAGATTACCATCTGTACATGCATCACACAATGATGACACTAAAATTTGCCTGTCTCTTTTTTACAGCTGCCAACATGAATGCCCAAGAAATTCGAGAGGTTCAGAGGCAGGCAGTGGGATACAGGCACATCCTCGATGTGGAGGCTGGGTATCGAATGATGGCAAGACGCTATTGTCATGAAAGAGCCACAGGAGAAAGGCGGGCTTTTAGCCAAGGGGGCCAGTGTTGACCACAACAGGTGCCGCCACCACCCCGACTACAGGCACAGTGGACACTGGTATCTCTGGCACACCTGGTGCACCCTCAACATCTGCAGCACAAGGCACATCTGCTGCACAATCTATGCCACCACCCCCAACCACGGCACCAGCACCTGCAGTTGCTACATCCACTGCAACACAAACCACCACAGCAGGTGGTATGGACATGGCCTCGTTGCGCCAGCTACAGTAGGACATGCACATGGTCATAAGGCGAATGGACAGTCTCCAGCAAGAAGTGGCCTGCAACAGCAGAAGACTCAAGTCTATTAAAAAAAATCTGAGAAGGGCAAACCTCTGAGTCCAGTTGTGCCTCACCCCTAATTCCGTCTCCTCCCTCCTCTTTCCTTATACTGTTTTTAAGTGTATTCCAGAGAAAAAAAATACAAAAAAGTATATGTTTGTTTAGTATTAGTATCTGTTTAGGTTAGTATATGTTGCCCTGCACATGTCCCATCATACAAGGGGGGTGGGGAGCTGATGTTTAGAGTGTTTAGTTACATGTGGTAAGTAAGTTTAGCATAGGGTAGTTAGGGCCAGTTGCGGGTATTGTATAGTGAGGATAGGTTAGATTACTATAGGTGTATGACATAGTTCATGTTTTCTTTCATACATATGTAATAAAGTTTTAGGTACTCCTTTACGGTATGTGTCATATTCTTGGGGCCTTTGCATGAGTGTACAGTGGCAAATTTGTGTTTGCCTATGTATTCCATCCTGCATCCACATCCCATTCTTGACATGTTTATTCCCACTTCCAAATGAGCTGTCACATTGGCAGCTACAACAAAGCTGCATGTCTAAGCATCTGCAATCCATTGAACCCACCACTCAAGGTGACTATGGTTCCCATGTATTGGAGAGGTAGGTGTGATTTTAAAGCTGTCACCGTTTGGGTTCTGTGTTGGAATCTTGGGCACTGTGGGACCTCTGCCTGCAGCCTCATGTTCATGTGAACCCTGATAAACTGAATGGTGTCATAATCTTATGAAGTCCAGTATACATAAATCTTGCATATGAGTTTTCTTATTGTACTCCCAGGTGACGTTATCGTCCACACACTCTTACACATCCATTCCTGCTGTATGTTGTGGTTGTGGGATTTAAGTTTAAAGTGATATGTCACATACACAATGATTGTCTTGTTGGGGATGTAGACAGCATTGAGTTTCATCTTGTAGATACCTTGGGCCTGACATATGCAGTTTTTACACATAATATTACTGTTTGTGGTGCTTTAACTTCAGAAATGAGCCACAAGCAGCACAGATGATTGTAAAATCCAGACCCATGTGCATAGATATCAGCCCACGATCTTTCTACACTCTTGTATTGACATTCTTTAGCCATTGACATGTTACATGCATCACAAAACTCCTGCACAGTAGATGTGTCACATTACACAGAGACAAAGTGGTTGTGTAGGTTCTGTTTATTTTAAAGTGCTGTAGTGCAATATTTACATAGTCCAGGTTTGTAAGTCCATTGGTGTGATGCATTCTATTGTGATGCAGCACAAGTACAATGTTGAGGGACATGTCAGTGGACATGCTGCGATGGAGTGTCATTCAGTGCAGAGGAACATAAATTGCCAATGGGGTTGTGAGAGACAATTGCAGTCCATAGTGGTAAGGTACACAGTGTGTTGGAGAACAGTGCATGTTACCAACGCACAGGACATAGGAAAATCACTGCCCATGTGGCATGGGCTGGTGCTACTGGGTACTCCTACGGGTGAAGGTGATCCTTTCCACGTCTTCATCTTCTGATGTGTGTGTCATCTCCTCTGCCCTTGGTGGTGGTGGGTTTGAGGAGGCAACACACACTTCAGTGTTTGGAGAAGTGGACTCTGAATTCCCAGTAGCTGCCAACTGTGGAACTATTAAGGATATTACTGCAGCAAGGAGGAGCTGCTGGTTTTTGCGTATAGCAGCAACATCCCTGTGGTGGGCAGCCTGGTCAGCTCTGAGGGAGTTCTGATTGTTGTCATGCATGCAGTGAAAAGTTTGGGAGGCCAGGTGTTGTGGCAACTCCTTCACTGCGGTGGTGAAGTCCCTCACACACTGTTGTAGTCCTTGCAGTAGTGATTGTTGAACTTGCATGGATGCTGACTGTTCTGCGGATGTCATCATGCACATGTGCATCCCCTCAAGGCTGGCTGACATATTTTGCATTCCCACTGCACCTCCTTGGCCAGCTCCTGCTGTACTCCCCCAACTGTCCTCTCAAAGGTGGTCCCAGTGTCATCAGAGTCCTCAGCTGTGTTTGAGCTGGCAGGTCGTACTATTGGGGTGGTTCCTCTGGGATCGCTGCTACATCTGTGCTCCTCCTTGCGACTGAAGGTGGGGTCTGGAGGGTTCCCAGGACATGTTGGAGAGTTTCCTGGCTAATGGTTCTCAGCTCGTCATCCATGTCATCAGGGTAGTCCAGAACAGGCATAGTCACAGGAGAGGCATCGTCCTCTGCACTGAGATATTGCACAATTAGTGTGTCTGTGTTGTGGCAGTTGTAATGTGACATCAATGACTTCCTATTAGTGGAACATTGTAATATGGGTTCCTGTTCATTGTTCCTGACATTAATATTTGCATTATCACAGGCCTATGCCCCACCTGCATGTCACATGTAGTGGGGGCAGTTTGGGAAATTGTCTGCGTCACATCCTCTAGGTGTAGGTTCAGTCCAAATTGTGTCTTGCCACCTTCTTGTCCTACTCAACCCTCCCTCTACCTCCATTAACATGGTGAGGCCTTGCAATGCCTGCTGGTGTTCTGATGCCACTTGCACCACACCTAACAATATGGCCCTAACCTAGTCTATGATATTTTACATACACCTATATGTTGCTGAAACCTAGCACATACCATGTATTGCATTGGCATGACACGATACGTGTCAGCATTGGTAGTGTGTCATGTTGATGTTTGTGAATGTGTGCTACATTGCATTGCACTGATGGGCCTGGCAGAGTTCCATTTCCTCTTATGACTGTGCGGGTGTGTTTCACTAGCTACACACATATGTCCTCCCCCTCAATGCTGTTGTCTTAGCAGTATGACAGTTGAGATGTTGCAAGGTGACATTGCAGCTATTGGAACACAGTCATGGGGTAGACCCTGGAATGGGCAGCATGGGCAGTAAGATTACTGCTCTGTAATTCATAATGTAAGTTAGAATACCTGATGTTTATTGAGCCTTTAGACATGAGCATTTGGCAGGAGTTACACTTGGTTAGCAACTGAAGGGGATTGATCACGTAGTCATCCTGAACCCTCATTTTGAATGTGTTTGTGCCATGGGCACCTAACTGCCATTTCCTATTTGACCAGCACACACAGCACAGGTAGTAGTGGCAGATGTCAATGCTAAATGCCGCTTGAGGCAATGGACTGAGAGTGGGCATTGTCCCCTAGTTCACATTCTGACAATACCAGCTATCCTGTGACAGCAGCCCAGTTTGGCATTCTAGACTACCCCCCTGGACTGGCTTTGCCTTTCCAGCAGCCTTGGCATGGCAGTGTACCCCCATGCAAAGGTTGTTGGTGTTGTGTTGTGCTGTGCGTCCTGGATGCCCTTGCACAGCCCATGCACCCGTGCCGTGCCCCTTTGCCCTTTTCACTGACTGATTTCCATGGCTGACATGCATTGTGTAGTAGATATGTACCTCCCCCTGCTTGCAATTAACATTTAGGCATTTTGGTTCCCCATGCAACTTACCCTGTATATGTGTTGTTTCCTGGTAGTCTGCACTGTGCTGTCCTGCAATTTGTGTGATGATCTCCTCCGGGATGACAACTGCAACCATGTCCTCCAACTCGTCCAGGGCCTCCTGTGGTGCTGGTCTCCCACCTCCAGTCTGCAGTGCTGCCTTCCTGTTCCTTGCCATTTTCTCCTTTGTCCTGCGCTTACAGTCATACCAGCGTTTCCTGCACTCAGAGACAGTTCTCCTGACCTCTGCCACACTGTTTATCTTGTCGAAAATGTGTTGCCAAATTGTCTCTCTCCTCCCAAATGGCAATTTAGAGGTAATGAAAAGTTGATGCTGGTGCTCTGTCACCTCTCTGACCAGTATTTCATGCTTCTCTGCGCTGAAAAGACACTTCCTTTTCTTCTTGTCTGTGTCCTCCTGGCTAGTTCCTGGTAGACTGAGGTCTCCCTGGGGTCTCTCCTGGCTTCTAGGATCCATTTTGGGGTTCCTTAGCACTGTTTGCTGCGTTTGAGCCGCTTTTTGATGCTATTGCAGTGGAAAATGGTGCATATCCCGTTTCAATGTTTTCCGTGTCTCTCACCGGATTAGAGTCATTTTCCCTGTGTTAACGTCATTTTGCGACGCAGCGCAATGGTTAGTGTAAAAAGAAATACTCTAACCAGTTCCTAGCATCACTGTGCATCGAAGTATGATTTTGACACATGGGTGGTGCTAAGAAATGGCATCAGCCCGCGTTAAATTATTTGACGCAAAACTGTATTAGCGCAGTTTTGCATCAAAAAGTATAAATATGCCCCTGAGTACCATGCTTAAATGTTCCAAATCATTCTGAAGAATACTATCATCGGTTGAGAAATCATTCAATATAAAAATACATAACGAGTAACAGATACAGTATGGTTCTTTATTGCCACCCTGTGCTTGATGGGATGTTTTAGCCGTTGGCCCCATGTAATAAAATATCACCAGATCCATCTCAATAGCAATATGAGACCCTAATACCTACCTACTCTTTAGCACCTATAGCTAGGTCAAAGCTTCTATAGGAATAGCTTGTTTATTCTGCTAAGAACTTTGGTGCAGTTTGAAAAATCTTCACAATATTTTCCCCAAAAATCATCCTCCTCAGCTCCTTACTGAAAGGTTTGGGGAGTTCTCTCAAACAGGGAGCAAAGAAAAAGTTGGAGTCCCAACATGTTTTTTTTCCATATTAATTCTGACAGGAATTTTGGAAAGAGATACAGAAAAAAACAGAAGTAAAACAAATTTGGCTTAAAAATATAACTTTACTAAGAAAGTGTGCTTTTCTTGATGTGGTGTAAATAGGTCCAGCTCTTTTTAAGAAATTTGCATCTGAAGAGATGTTTTTTTCTGTTTGTCATCTTGATTCCGTCGGACTGGTGCTGCTCCTGCATGACCGAGCAATCTAATCAGCTTGACCCAACGTGAACAGAAGTGTTGCACAGGGGGCGTGGCTGGGCTCCAGCCAAGATGGCCTCCATTTAGCAGAGCTCCGTTCTCTGCTTTCAAATCCACCATAAGATCTGCACACACGTTCTTCCTCCCACCAGCAGCTGTGTTCAGGGTGCAGCCGGAATAGCCGTGCAACTGTTTGGGGGCTGTCGGGCCCTGTGCACTTCTGTGGTGAGCGCGTGTGCACCGTGCGGCCTGGAGGCGGCTGCGTGGCTGTGTGGAGCCAGCTGCTGGGATGAGGAGTGCTGAGCCCGGTCGGGGGTCTCCAAAGCCAGCTGGACCCTGGCTGGAGACGCTTGGTGCCTCTGCTCCCTGCCCCTCTGCCATAGGCGATTGGAGTGACATTGGGGACTGGGGCCCCAGAAGCAGACGGCAGGGGTAGATGGCGGCATGAGGAGGAAAAGCCTAAAGAGGTGACCAGACGAGTGGCAGGCCTGTTCAATGCCGCAGCCGGATTGAGTGGTCTGCAGCACTGGGGTACGGGATGGGGGTGCGGCCCGACGCAGGTGGTAGCCATGGCTCGGCAGCCTGCTGTGGGGGTTGGCTGGACCTGTGTGGGGGGAATGGTGGACGGTCGGCTCCCCCCCTGTCAGCGATGATGTAGCTGATGTGTCTGGGGATCACGGTCCCCCCCCTTGAGAGGAGCAGTCAGTAAGGCTGGAGTCTTGGTGTGGACCAGCATGGTGCTGGTAAGGACACAGTGTGCTGGAGAAGGGAGCTGCCCGGCTTGCTGGACTTTGAACTAGGGCCATTTGAGGCCTGCGATGGGGTGAAGCTTTGGCTGGGGGGGTTGCTGATGAGGCTCCTCAGCGGGAACGCCCCTGCAGAATGGTCAGGAACAAAGGGCACCCTGCAACAGATGATTAAAATGGATAAATATGCGGTGCCAAGACCGACAGGGGGCCGGTGGTTCTGGACAATGCTGAGGGGGGACAGGAGAAGGACCGGGGCCCTTCGGGCAAACCCTCCCTGGGTGCAATAATGGCAGCCATTCAAGACCTGAGAGAATCGCTGGAACCCAAACTAGACAAAGTGACAGTGGATGTTACCCTTCTCCGAGCTGATCTCAAGAAAGTCGCTGAGAAGTTTACAGACACAGAAATGGATATTGCCCGGTTACAGTCTACATCTAAGAGGCTTGAGGATCAGGTACAATTTCTCACAGCGGAACTAAAAAAAAAATAGTGGCATGCCTAGAGGATCAGGAGTGGAGGGCCTGGAGAAACAATATTAGAGTGGTTGGGGTGTCAGAGGGCGTTGAGGGCCTGAGTGTCGAGCTTTTTGTGGAGATCCTGATCACAGACTCCCTGCGCCCTAAGAGGCTTTCTAAGTTCTTCATGGGCGTACAGAGCTCCGGTCCGGCCCCCGCGGCCAGGGAACCCTCTGAGGACCATCATGGCACACATTTTTAACTTTCGGGACAGAGATGCCATTCTACAGGCTCCCAAATCTCACAGCGATCTTCAGTTTGAAAATGCTACTGTATGTTTTTTTCCAGATTTCACGCTAAGGGTCCAAAGACGGCGCCAAAGCTTTCAGGAGGTCAAAAAAGCACTGCAGGACCATGAACTCAAATACATGATGCTCTTCCCAGCAAGACTAAGAGTATTTGCAGAAGGGAAAACATGGCATTTCAACACTCCAGAGGAGGCATGGGAGTGGCTGGAGAGCTCCCAGTTGGTGGGCCGTGTGGATTGCAGGGGTCCCAGAGGATGACACAGTGAAAGGCGAAGGATGACCTCCCTCACGGCGACAGGAACAGGGAGTAGAGGTAGCGAGATCATAGACATAATGACTTGTGGCTTCATCCTAGACATGCTGTGTAGATTATAGAGCCCGAACAGTGGTGGTCCCTGGATCCGACTAGGGCGGGGCAGGATCAGCATTTCAATACAACTGGCGGGAGGCACACAGCCTGTGTTGCTTATTGGGGGATTGTTTTGAATTTAATCTTGGCATTGCTATTGATGGCGTCATGGAACGGTGGCACTAGCCCACCCACGCAGGAGATTAAGATGTTTTGGGTGACAGGAGCTCTGCTGATTAGGCGATTGGGTAGTTCTGAGACTGCTAAGTGGGGTAGCAGGGTGTGGGGAGATTCCGGTTGGGTACTGTTGATCTACTGTTTAAGGTTTTACACTGTTTCTTTGCCATTGTACAGCCATGGGATGCTATACGATGCGGCTCAGGGCAAAGTGGCATGGGAGGGACTACCAGAACTGGTGATTGGTGCAGCAAACCAGTTGGAGGGCTCACACATGGCAGGACTGACGGTTCGCACCCTTAGGGTCATGACATGGAATGTGAATGGTCTGGTAAATGTACCATAGTCCTTCAGTACCTACACAGACACTGCTGACCATGTCCTCTTACAAAAAACGCATCTAAGAGGGAATCATTAAAAGGCGTTAGATAGGGTTGGGTACCAGTTGGTAGCTCACGTGGGTTACACAACGAATTCTAGGGTGGTGGGTATCCTTCTAAAAAAATCAGTACCATTTATCCTGTCACGCACCTGGTGGGACACATTGGGGTGGTATGTGGCTGTCTCAGGAGTATGGGAAGGGTACATCCTTAATATGTGTTTGGTGTATGTTCCTCTTAGACTGCAGGGATCTACTCTGATGGACCTTGGTGCCCTGCTGTTAGATATCCCACCAGGACTCCTGATTCTGGGTGGAGACATAAATCTTGTGTCTGACCCGGTGCTACACAGAATCTCACATGTGGGAGCCCATTGATTCAAAAGTGTTGTGGTCCTTTATGGACTCCTTCCGCCTGGTGGACCTGTGGAGGGAACAGAATCCGGGGAAGAGGCAGTACACTTACTCCTCAGTTCCCCATAACAGTTTGTCTAAGCTAGACTATCTATTAACGAAAGGGGCTCATGTGGATAGGTTCCGGGAGGCAACACACTACTCGAGAGGGATCTCAGACCATTCCCCTGTGGGGGTCACCCTGCTGGACCCTTCATGGTGCCACTCTCTGCCGCCTCAAATTGAACCTTGGCATTTAAGAGACTAATCCTTTGTTGACAAAATGAGGAAGAGGGCCACCCAATATTCTGAGGAAAATTTAGGATCTGTGGACTCGGCATGAACCCTGTGGGAAGCTCTCAAAAGTGTACTTAAGGGCCACGTGCAAGATATGATTGGTGGTGAGAAAAAGAATCGTAACATGCAAGCTGCAAACCTCAAGCGGTAAGTGGTAGCTCTTGAGGCCCATTGTGAGGCTAACAAAGGGGCAGAAGGTAGTCTTCAGCACCAGTTACGACCTAAGCGTTATGAGCTGCGCGCCTTAGCTCAGCAGCATGCTTGGGCATATGCGCTGGCGAGACAGCGTCAACTATGTGATATGGGTGACAAAGCAAACAAACTGCTGGCTTGGTTGGACAAGAGGGACGTGAACGATCATGGGTCAGGGAAGTAGAGTCTAAGGATGGTGGCTTATGTGGGACCAACGAGTCCATAGTGGATTCTTCCACCACATACTGTAAGGAGGTTTATACCTTGAGGACTTGGATGACTGAGGAGGACTGTGTGGACCTCCTGCGGGACATCCCACTTCGGGAGCTCTCGAGGAAGGAGAGAGACGAGTTGGACACTGAGCTGTTGGAAAAGGAGGTTACCACGGCATTTCGGGGGCTTCAGTCATGTAAAGCGGCAGGTCCAAATGGACTTTCGATGGAGTTGTTTAAGTGTCTGGGGAGCAAGGTAGCAAAACACATGTTGGCCATATTTCTAGAGACGAGGGAGGTGGGAGTATTGCACCAGATCAGTGGATTGCGACTATCGTATTGATCCCAAAGAAGGATAAACAGCCTGAAATGTGCGCCTCTTATAGGCCTATCTCCCTTCTCAAAGCAGAGGTCAAGGTCCTGGTTAAGGTCCTGGCTACCAGAGTAAGCACGATTTTTACTAAGCTGATCCATCCGGATCAACAGCTTTATGCTGTCCAGATCCACATGCTTGAATTTGAGGAGACTTTAGGGGGTCTTGCACATGATGGATCACCAGCATGTAGAGGAGGCGGTGCTCCTATCCCTCTATGTTAAAATGGCCTTTAGTAGCGTAGACTGGTCTTATATTTTTGCTGCCCTTAGGAGGTTTGGTGTGGGCCCACGCTTCCTGGTCTGGATCAGACTGCTTTATCCAGAGCCAGTGGCCTGGGTGCGGGTCAATGTGACAATGTCACAGCCCTTTGCCTTATACAGGGGCACACAACAGGGGTGTCCGCTCTTACTGATCCTAGTCGCGCTTGCACTTGAGCCCTTGGTAGAGTGGATTAGGCAAGATCCCCTGATTTGGGGCATTGACTAGGGAGCAGCATGGGAGGAACGCATCTCCCTGTTTGCAGACGATATTCTGCTGTATGTCACCCGACCTCAATGGTCCATCGACAGTCATTGGTGTTCCCTCTAGCTGTGGCCCCACCCGCCCTGCCCCGAGTATGCGATGTGTTGATCTCCACAGACGGTTTAAAATACTTGGGTATATATGTGACTAGGAATCAGGGTCACTTTCTCCAGGAAAACTTGCAGCCCCGGCTTGACAGATTTCGTGGGTATGTGGCCCATTGGTGTGCTTTGCCTTTCACTCTCATGGGTAGAGTGGCCCTCCACAAGATGATGACCCGCCTTTTATATGTTTCTCAGAACACCCCCTAAAAGATTCAGGTGGAGGTGTTTCACCGATTGGATTGGGACAGCAGACTACTGCTCTGGGATGGTGGTTGTTCCCGTGTGGCATTGCTGAAATTGAAACTCAGGGTGTATCAGGGTGGAATGGCTATTCCGGACCCTCTTTGTTACTACTGAGTGGGGAACGCTGTTTGGTGCTGGTGCCTGGAGCCTGGAGGAAGGGGCGGGCTCTGAGGCCCTTTAAACATTTCATCGCGCTCCTGCCTCGCGTGAAACGCCTGGACCGCTGTTTGGTGCCAGTGCCTGCAGCCTGGAGGAAGGGGCAGGCTCTGAGCCCCTTTAAACATTTCAGCGCGCTTCCGCCTTGTGGGAAGCGTGCGGGAAGCGTGCGGGCGGCGCCCGGGGGCCAAAGGCGGGCCCGTCCTTCGCCCGTCATCGACAGGAAGAGGCTGGGCCCCCCTCTAACATTCACTTTGTTTCATCTGGAGTTAATTGAACATGTGTTTTCCAGGAAGCCACTATAAGGTACTTGTACTTTGTTGGGGGGTCTCTTTGGCTTGCTGGCTCCCTGGCCTAGGATCGTTTGTCCCATCGTGGGGGTGGAACTTTACTATTGCGCTACGTTGTTTTTGTTGCACAAAACACACGTTGATGTTTGAAGGTACTGTTGTTCTCCTTTCTCTTTTAGGAGGCGTGTGTGATTATTATTCAAAATGGGGAAAAGAAAGTACAGTCTCCAAAAGGGGGAATGCAGGCCTGGCTCTTCAGCCCAATCTTCTATTACTAGCTATTTATCCTCCGTAATTGGGGCTATTGAATCTGAATTGGAGCAAGTTGAAGAACGGATTGGGGATGTTAAAAAATCGGACCAGCAGCCCCCACTGGAACCTATTGTTCATATAATCACTAATTCAAAGGAGGGGTCATCTTCACTGGCTTGGTTTAGCAATATTACACAATCTGCTCACTGTGATATGCCCCCACAAGACTTACCCAAACCCCCTGTTCAAAGTGTTAATTCATCCTTGGAATGCTCCCAGGCACTTTCCCCCCCATCGAAGAAGAGGAGAGCGGGTAAAAGGTCCAAGGATATAAAAAAGATTTTGGGCCCTAAAAAGAGAATTCATATTTCACCGGCAATTAGTGCCAATGAATCAGTTGGTTTGGTTTCAACTAACGATCACCCAAAAAACAATGATGCTTTCAGTGACTCCTTTGGTATAATAGACTCCATACTTAAATCCTTTCGTGCTACCCTAGAGGAGAAGCTTATTACTATGATTACTAAAAGACTTGAGTGTTTTTGTAACAACGTGCTTAGTACTTTTGCCCAGTTATTTAATTCAGGAATATCAAGTGACGGAAAGGTACCTAGCCGTGATGTGGTAACAAAAGAAAATTCATTACCTATATCGTCATCTCAAGGTTCCGGCACACTCTTGGCCAAATCCCCGGTCATATCTGGCCAAGGTAATGCCGTGAATGAGTTGCCGCAAGTAATCCCTAAAGAGGTTATCTCCCTTGGCCCAAATTTTCCCCTATTAAATAAATCCATTAATCAAGCAGATTTATTGCACTTACCTCCTGATTGTATTCCTTATGTTTTGGTTTTAACAAACGTGCCTACTTTGGATAGTAACAAAAAAGAAGATGCCCAAGCTTTGATTAGGAAGTCTGCTCACTGGCTGAAATCTAAATTCAAATCCAACTATCATCCAAACAATAAGATTCTTATGGCACGTAGAGTGAAGCAGGTTGGCCACCGAAGAAAAGCGGATGACGGAGACTGTGTTGTAATAAATTTTGCTAACCCGTTTTCAGTTGATTACCTTCTGACAAATCTAGATTATTCTAACATTTCAGATAATGGGATCCAAATACACTCTCTGTGCCATTTTTATGACCATTCCCTTTTTCCACAATGTTTTAGTACTGTCCCTAGCAATCATAGTTCAGTTCCAGTTAGGCCATATGTTCAGGTAAATGTTCCTTCCACTAATTGTCCTTTGGCCTTTAATTCTCTTGACTAGAATGATTGATTTACGGTCACCGTAAGCCCGGGTCCTAAAAACTTGTTGAGATTAATGTCCGACGATGATCATGATGAATCTATACAGGAAGAAAGAGAGAACATTTTTGATACCTCCCATTTTAACAATACTGATAAATCGGTGTTATACTTAGGACCAAAGCCCTTATCCTTGATCAGTTGGAACATTGCGGGGCTTTGGTCTAAAGTAAATAACCCGGATTGGACGAGTTTTATATCGTCTTTTGACATAATTTGCTTACAGGAAACTTGGTCAAAAGATACGTTCCTTTTGGATGGGTACACAACTCTTTACCAGCCGGCATTAACTTCTTCAATGGGAAGAGCACGAGGAGGTCTTTTAGTTTTGTATCCCTACGACTACCATTATTGAAGGCTTCTTTAATTTGGTCTTCACCTTATTTTATGATTGTCTTACTATCTATTAGGGGGTGTAGAGGTATTTTGATTTTAAATTTCTATAACAATGTCCCACGTGGTCTCCTTAAAGGAAACCTAGAGGACGTAGTAGACTTTATTGATTCTTCCACCGAATTACAGGATGAAGATTTAGTAGTCTTATGGGTCGGTGATTTTAATACTCCCCTATGTTATCTGGAGAATTTAGAACTGTGTGCTATTCCCATTGAAGGCAGGAAGTCGTCAACCCATTTTATCCATTCACCTGAAGGAGAAGCTCTGAACTCCTTTTTATGTAATTTCAATCTGGTTTATGTTAGGGAGAAAGTGGCGCTAGATTCTTTAAATATTCCAACATTTACAGGGAAATCGAAGGGGAGTACTATTGATTTTATTCTTATTGGCTCCCCTGATTATCATTTAATCTGTGATTTTAAGATAATCCCTTACTGTGCTAGTGACCACAATCCCTTATGTATTAACCTAGACTTAATCATTGACCAGGTCTCTAGGGATTAGGGATTGTTAAGAAACACCACTTTTCATACAAATTCTGACCTACGTCTGAAATGAGACAAAATAAACCCAACAACTTTCAATCAAGAAATTATAAGATCTAGGTTTGACTCCATTAATATTTGTTTATTCCAGCAGTCTGACCATGATCATATAGTTCAAGAATTTGAACTATTAAGTAATGCTATTTCGCATGCCCTTGTGGTGGACAGACCTACCATGGGTTTGCCCGCCCATAGATGGTTTGATTCCGCGTGCTCAACTGCTCAAAAAAATTAAAAGATGCCCTTTAAACAGTTCATCCTTCCCGTTATTTAATTAAATTAGCTAGGGCTAAGTATAAGGCCACCTTGGGAAAAAGGAAATCAGAAATAAGGTCTAAGGCATGGGAAGAGTTACAGGCTGCGTCTGATCTGAAGGATACTTCAAAATTGTGGAAGGTGTTCAATCATTCATATTTCTTGGACAATAACACTAAGGTTGATGATTGTCTTATTGTAGAAGAGGTATGGTTGAATCATTTTAGGAAAGTATTTGATCCAGATAATGACTTTCTGACTAAGGAGGATAATATTACCAACCGGAATAACACCGACCCTAATACAAATGCCCTAGATATTTCATTTGATCTACATGAGATCCTTGGAGCCATTAATCGTTCAAGACAAGGGAAGGCTCCTGGCCCTGACGGTGTTCCCGTTGAGATCTTTAAATCTATGCCTAATCTTTGGGGTCCCTTAGTTACAAATGTCCTAAGAAGTGCTGTTAAAAGGATTATACCCTCTTCTTGGAAACTGACAATTATTATTCCTATATTCAAAAAGGGCAATAGACAAGATCCTTCTTGTTACAGACCAATATCTTTGACTGATTCTACGGCCAAGATTCTGGGCAGTGTGATTTTATCTCACATGGAGGACTTGGTGCTAAAGGCACAGATTTTATCTCCAATTCAATTTGGTTTTAGACCCGGTTTGGGTACAGTTGAGCAAGTATTAAACTTGCATCTCATTCTTAGTAAATATGCAACTGCCAAAAGGGAGTCAATTCACATGGCGTTTATTGATCTATCCAGCGCATTTGACTTGGTAAATAGTGAGAAGCTATGGCAAATAATGGAAACCCTGGGGTGCGATGTGACCCTATTGGAACTTATAAAGCGTCTCCCCATGGATTTAAAGGTTTCAGTTCAGTTTGGCCCATCGGGACAGAGAGCCGCCCCCATTTCCTCATTTAGGGGAGTAAGAAAGGGATGCATTTTAGCCCCCTTTCTTTTTCGGATATATATAAATGGGCCTTATGACTTTTTGATAAAAAATGGGAAAGATGTCCCAAAGATGGGTGAGAGATTTCTCCCAGTTTTATTATATGCAGACAATGCTGTACTTATTGCTCGCACTGCAAATGGTTTACAAGGCCTGCTGGACCTCTTTTTGAACTTCATGCTGGATCTTGATTTGAAAGTTAATTATTCTAAGACATTTGTTATGACATGTGGCCCCCGAAATACAAAATCTAAACAATTTACTATGGGGGGCAATATCATTGAGAAGGTGAGGAATTTTTGTTACTACGGTATGCAAATAAGTTCCTCCATGCTTTGGAATACTCACCTTAAATTTAAGACCCAACAAATGGCAAGGAACATTGAAGTTATTTTTCGTTTTACTCGTAAACTTGGTCATAGACCATCTTCTCAAATCATGATGCTATATAATTCCAAGTGTGAATCAGCAACCCTACACAGGGCTGGTGTCTGGGGTCACATCAAAGTACCCACTCTGCAACGTATAGAGAATACATTTATGCGCAGATTACTGATGGTACCCAAGTGTATAGCAAACATCATTAGCCACGAGGAGGTGGGCCAATGCTCTTTAGAGGACACGGTCTCTATTGCCCCCCTTTTGTGCATACAGTTGGCCAATGCGAAAAGGATTCCCTGGCTCTCGTATTTGCGATCATCTTTTGACAAGCTGGGGCTTAGGTATATGTTTGAAGAACCACAACTGCTACCTACAACTGCAAGGTCTCTGCTGAAATCATGTCACTCTGAGCATACTTTAGACATAAGACTTCATAGTTGCTTGAAACTGAAATCTTTAGATTCTTATACTCAGATTGTTACGGCCTCACATATAGAACCCTATTTGACTTGGTTTTCATGTCCAAAAATATATTCACTTTTAACTGTATTTAGACTGAATTTGATTCATTTTAAGGTGGCCTTTCCCAATCAGTGTATCTGGAAAAAAGACTTACCTTCATGCCCCTGCGATGCTAGTTCAAAGCAGAGTACTTCCCACTTTTTTCTTTTTTGTTCCCTTTATGCTACCGCTAGAAACGTTTTTATCTTACCTATTTTACGTACATTAAGACTGATCTATTATAAGGAAGCCTTGATATATTTCCAGAAATTATCAAATGTAAAAAAAAAATCAGGTATTAAACTCTATTAGATCATCTATTACTATTAGGAACCAGTATTAACATTTTGTAATTTATTAATCTACTTATACTATTTTTAAAATCTGTTTTGTTTAAAATGTTATACCTCATATGTGGTATAGGATAGTCTTATTCTATATGGAGAAAGGATTTCTATTATATTTTACGATATTTTAAATCTTTGGTACTATATTTTATGATACTAGTAAATGTTTTGATAAAAATTATTGGAATTTCCGTGAAAGAGGAATTTGGATTAGACTATTTTGTCCTCTTTTTTGTAATCTATGTATGATATGATCTTTTGAGCTGCGTTTTAATTTTTTTTTTATTCTGTTGCCTGCTCACTTGGATATGTGATTTTATCTGTACTTTTATGGCAATTGCCGAATAAAGATCTTTGACTGACTGACTGACTATTGAGTGGCACAAGTAGTGACTGTTAATAACTGGGCCTTTGCTGACCAGGGGGACACAGTGTTCCGGGTGGACAACAGACAATGTGCAGGAGGGATATGAGCAGTCCCTCTACGCCCTGCGAGTGTAGGAGCGCTGCCTGCGCACACTGCGATGGTGCTGAGGGTGTGGTGTGACACCACCTGCTTCCTTGGTTGGGGAACTACCTTAACGGCTCAGACCCCCCTGAGGTGTGCTGATTTATTGGGGGACCTGAAGACCCTGGGCAGGTTTCACAGGTAATCTCTTCTAGGGATTGAGCATCAGGGGGACATCTGGAGGGGTCAGGCAATTGTAACATTTGAATTCCTTCAGCAAGAATATGCTATGGCAGGAATAGAGCAGTTTAGATACCTGCGGCTTGTGCTGGGTCGCTGTGTCCCAGAGCATGATCAACTGCCAGAGGCGGTCCCTTTGGGGGACCGCCTCTTGACAGAGGGTCTGGTGGCAAGGGCCATATTTGTACTGTACAAGAAATTACTGAACACGATGACCGCTCTCCGCACCAAATGGGAGGCGGACCTGGGAGCACTGAACAACGATGACTGGGGGAGGCAAGATAGGGTCCTAGGGTTGTGGCGAAGAAAGCATGACTCAGACTGATCCAGTTGAGGATTCTGCACAGTGCATACTATTCCAGGGTGGTATTGCACAAGATGGGCTGGGCTCAGATCTCACAGTGCTTGCAGCGATGAGGGTTGGATGGCACCTTCTATCATATTCTATGCACCTGCCCTGTGATAAAGACCTATTGGGAGGGGGTTGCCAGGGTGGCACCCGAGTGTTGGGGGGAGAGGTCCCATTAGACACCAAGCTGCTTCTACTTATTGTGGTGGGGGAGGAGCACTGGCTGAATCAGCAAGCATTGTGGTTGGCCATAGCAGCAATAGTAGCCAAACGCAATATAGGGCAAGTGTGGGGTACTTGGTCTCTGCCAAGTGTACATAAGTGGGAGACAACATGGACTGGTGCAGCAGCTCAGAAAAAGTAATTTAGGAGAGCAGGGGCTGCCCCAGGAAGTGGGAGAAAGTCTGGGGAGGGTGGGGTGCCTACATATGTACCGGATGACCTTTGGTGGGCTGTGTGCGGGCGGGAGGGGCCTGGAATCGGACTGTACCTAAGAGGGTTGCTCGATTAACATGTTCTACACTTGAAATTCGATATTCGCTGTGAATGGTCTCTGAGTAGTAGATAAATGATGGGACTTTTATTGCCATCTGCAATATTGTACAATGGCTGTTTCATTGTTTAATAAAAAGATATCCCAAAAAAAAAAAAAAGAAGTGCTGCACATGACTTTACAGGACACAGGGACTTATTCAATCCATATCACTGCAGGACCAGGCAAATTTCCATGAGTGAAGCTTGAATGGTTCTGTGGTACCATGGTGGTGTAGCTTGTGCGGCAGCACTGTGGGCATATCTCAATACCAACAACAACTTAAATGAACTGGAAAAATGTGGGGTTGGGTGCATGCAGGATTTGTGTCATGTTAGGCTCAGAGCATGGTCATTAGGGATGTAATTTGTACGTCATCAGTAATGTCATCAAGGTTGTCATTTTAACCTCTTAGCTGCTGGGCCTTCCCCCCACCCCGTGCTGGGCCCCGTGTTGGGCCCTTTTTGGCTATTTGGGGTAGTTCGCGCTTAGGCCATCATAACTCTTTGTCCACATAAGCTATCCATGCTAAATTTGCATCCTTTTTTCCAACATCCTAAGGATTCTAAAGGTACCCAGAGTTTGTAGGTTTCCCTGGAGGAGACCAAGATATTAGTAAAATTAGTAAAAATATAGCTAAAATGGGAAAAGGGCCTACAGAAGAAAGCATGTGTTGTTTTCTGGAAAATGGCATCAACAAAGGAATGGCAGTGTTAAAATCACCATCTTCCCAGCTTTCGGGAACAGGCAGACTTGAAGCAGAAAACACAATGTTGGTATTTTACTGGGACATACCCCATTTTGACTATTTGTTATGCTTTCAACCTTCTTCCAGTTAATGACAGAAATGGGTGTGAAACCAATGCTGGATTCCAGACAGCTAAACATCTCTGAAAAGTACACAAAATTCTGAATTCAGAAAGAGGTAATTTGTGTAGATCCTACAAGGGTTTTTTTTCCTACAGAAAATAACAGCTACATGGACGCAACACATTTTTACATTGAAAACTGACATGTTTTTTGAAAAGTGCCTAGCTGTGGATTTTGGTCAATAGCTCATCCGGTACCTAGGAAAACCTACCAAACCTGTGCATTTTTTTAAACTAAACACCTATGGGGAACCCAGGATGGGGTAACTTGTGGGGCTCTCACCAGGTTCTGTTACCCAGAATCCTTTGCAAACCTCAACATTTGGCAAAATGAACACTTTTTCCTACATTTAGGTGCTGCAAAGTTCTGGAATCTGGGAGGAGTCACAAACCTCCTTCAACCCAGCACTGCCCCAATTCTCCCTATAAAAATGATACCTCACGTGTGTGGGTAGGCCTAGTGCCCATGACAGGAAATGCCCCAAACCACAAATTGGACACATCACATTTTCCCAAAGAAAACGGACCTGTTTTTTGCAAAGTGCCTAGCTGTGGATTTTGGCCTCTGGCTCAGCCAGCACCTAGGGAAACCTAGCAAACCTATATATTTTTGGACACTAGACACCTAGGGAAATTCAGAATGGGGTGACTTGTGGGGCTCCCACCAGGTTCTGTTACCCAGAATCCTTTGCAAACATTAACATTTGGCAAACAAAAACATTTCTCTCAGATTTCGGTGCTGCAAAGTTCTGGAATCTGATAGGAGCCACAAATTTCCTTCCACCTAGCATTACCCCGAATCTCCTGATTACAATGGTACCTCACTTGTGTTGATAGGCCTAGTACCCACGACAGGGAACGCCCCAAAATGCAACATGGACACATCACATTTTTACTTTGAAAACTGACGTGTGTTTTGGAAAGTGCTTAGCTGTGGATTTTGGTTTCTAGCTCAGCCGATACCTAGGAAAACCAACCAAACCTCTGCATTTTTTTAAAGTAGACACCTAAGGGGACCACAGGATGGGGTAATATGTGGCTCTCTCATCAGGTTATGTTACCCAGAACCATTTGCAAACCTCAACATTTGACAAAAAAAAAAAAAATTCCTCACATTTCGGTGATAGAAAGTTCTGGAATTTGAAAGGAGCCTCGAATTTCTTTCTACCAAGCATTCCCCTAAGTCTCCTGATAAAAATGGTACCTCAATTGTGTGGGTAGGCCTAGTGCCTATTTCAGGAATGGATCACACAACGGTCAAAGTTAATTCTTACACGAGGGCAACTGTTGACTCTGGGGTGATGCATTCCTAACGCAGGCACTAGGTACAGGCCCTCAAGTGGAGTCGCTTTTTTATCAGGACAGGTGGGGAAAACTGGGTGGTAGACATTTTGTGGATCCCAGCATATTCCTGTAGTTTGTGAGACAGAAATGCAAGAAAAAAATATGTTTTTATTCAACATTTCACTTTTGCCGGGTATTCTGTTTAAGAAAACTTTGGGGAATCCACACAAGTCACACCTCAGTGGACCTCCCCCGGGTGTCTAGTTTCCAGAAATGTCTGGGTGTGGTAGGTTTCCTTATATGGCAGCCGAGCACTGGACCAAAAACACAAGTGCCTGCTTTACAAGTGCCTGCCTTGTTTTGTGATAGCTAATTTTGATGTCTCCTCAATACAATTTCAGCTGTGGAATTTGGGGCTGCCACCACATGCACCTGCTCTCTGGGATGCACTAACCCGCTATTGTCCCACTGCACAGGCTGTGCATACGAAGAGACAGCAGGACTATCCTCATCACCTCCCTCAGAATCGCTGGAAGAGTAGTTGTCGGAAAAATCACTCCTAGAGTCTGCGTCATTGTCCTGTCCCTCCGATGTTGTTTCAGTAACTGCTGTCTCAGTCTCTGATCTCACATCAGAGCTCTCCTCTATATCCTGAGTTAGGGCTTGCTCAGCAGTCATCCAACAAGACGCCATCTCTGCTACTGGCTAAACTCCACTCTAAAATACTAGACTACGTAGACAGTGACAAAATTGCTGGTGGGTGTGTGTGTGATGCGTGCAACAGTAATGGTCAATCACCTTGCCTTCGCCTCTTTCCTCAATCAGCACGTTCACTCAAGAAACTCAAAAAAACAAAAAAGACGCATTCACCTTGTCACATACCAATCATCACAGTCTTTAGCGCCTCTGGCACCTCAGTCCAACAATCATTATTGGTGCTCCCACTCCCATGACCTCCTCCTCAGATTCCTTCACTACCACCCATCAAAGGTTCCCTTCCTCTCTCTATAGCCCCCCTCAAATAAACATTTTATTTGTATTATAGTGCAGGTAATGGCTGGGTTTCTAATCCACTCAGCTATTAACATAAAATACAGATTTGAACTTCGCAGTAGGCATGTAAACCTTCTGTGCTACTTTATGGCATCAAAACTGACACTAGGCAAAAGTCAGATCCTTTTGTAGCAGAAACTTAATCACAAGAGTTCCTTGACTTTTTTATTGCTGCCTAAAAGCTACAGTTGAAGCGCATCAGTTGAAGTTTGTGCATTGCTTTGAAGAAGCAAGCTCCAACTGCTATATAGATATACGTATATATACATATATCACTTTTATGTGTGAGTGTGGTTTTCCTGCATCACTATGTGCCTGGGTGTTTCACTGGGTGCATCAGTGTGTGCCTGACTGTATCAGTGGATGTACCAGTGTGCGTTTGGGTATGTTACTGTATGTATGAGAGTGTGCCTGGGTATGTCACTGAATGCATCAGTTTGTGCCTGGCATGTGACAGTGTATGCATCAGTGTGGGCCTCAGTGTGTTACACTCTGTGTCTGTGTGTGCCTGGTGGGTGTGACATTGTATGTGCCAGGGTGTGCCTGGGTATGTTAGTGGATGCATGAGAGTGTGCCTGCATGTGTCAGTGCATACATCAGTATGTGTCTGGGTAGTTCAGTGTATGTATGAGTTTCTATCTGGGTATGTTAATGTATGCATCAGTGTGTACCTCAGTGTGTCATTTAATGCATCAGCTTGTTCTTGGGTGGGTTACTGTATGCATCAGTGTGTACCTGGGTATGTCACTGTGGGCATCATTGCGTGCCTGGGTGTGTCAATGTATGTACCAGTGTGTTCCTGGTTATGCTAATGTATGCATTAGATTTTATCTGGGTATGTCAGTGTATGCATCACTGTGAGCCTGGGTGTGTCAACATATCTATACGTGTATATCTGGGTCTGGTAGTGTTTGCATCAGTGTGTGCCTGGTTGTGTCACTGAATGCATCACAGTGTGCGAGGGTGTTTCAGTGTATGTTTCATTGTGTACCTGTGTGCGTTACTGTGTGCATCAGTGTGCCTGAGTGTGTCAGTGTATGTCACAGTGTGTGTCTGGGTATCTCAGTGTATTTATGGGAGTATGCCTAGGTATGTCACTGTGTGCATCATTGAGATCCTGGGTGTGTCAGTGTATGTATCAGTGTGTACCTGGGTGTGTTAGTGTATGCAACAGTGTGTGGTTAGGTGTGTCACTGAGTGCATGCATGTGTCACTGAATGCATCAATATTTGTCTCTGTATGTCAGTGTCTGTATTAGTATTTCATTGGGTATATTATTTTATGATTCACCATTTCTTGAGTGTCTTACTATATATGTATCTGCATACATAGCTGTATTGACATTACTATGTTGGTCTAGCGGTAAAAACTATTTGAACTTGAGTATGTTTACAAATGGTCTCCTAATAAACACATATGTAATGTTACCTACATTATTGCAATTAATAGGTTCTTCAATCTGTGTAAAAAGAGACAAAATTTTAAAGTTAAACTTCATATTTTTAAGGTATCTATTAAAAGTTTATAATCTGTAATAAAAATTATATCGTTAATTACAAGACACAATAAATGTATACTACTCTATAGCAATAAGAAATATTATTTAAACATGTTACATTCACTTCTCCACTGTTTTCAGCTTCTATACTTTGGTACCATAAATAAAGTGTGTAAAGGTACTCATCCTTGAACAGTGGGGGAAAAACAGTCTTATGTAAAAAATAAAAAAACTCAATACTTCATACTATTGCTATGTATGGCACTCACTACAAATATTTGCTAACCTGGCATACCTGTACTATTTAAGTAATATGAAATATAATATAGTTTTTCTATATAGGTAATGTGTAAACATCAGAGAAGTAGAGAAAAAGATGTTTGAAGACATCTGCCTTGGTAGGCCATATGATATCATAAAGTCTGGTAATGCATTCAACAAGAGTAGAGCATATCACTGGTATTATTATTTTTATTATTTTCTACTGTTGTCCAGTCACAAATGTAGCAGTGTTTCTTTTTCTCTTCTGTAGATATTTGTCCTGGCTGAAACTTTGTGATCTGTATTTCCAGTTTAGTAGTATATTTCTGATTTCCCTCCAATAGTAAAAAGATTTGAAGATGTATAATGCATTTTAGAGACATCACCCTTTTTAGGCTGTGTGATGTCTTATGTTGTTGAATTAAAAGTCCCAGAGATTTATTATTCAATTCTTGTAGTAGTAATCCTCCTTAGAGCTTTGGTTTCAGAAATAGAAGACAGGAATTTGTTAATCTACATGGTAATCTTTGTTTGAATGTAAGATTACTATTGTTACACTGTATCTATTCAGTTCTATTTTATATGCTGATCGTGTAATGACCAGATGTAAGTTACACCTTCTTGGAAAATAGTAGTTGTACAAGTATATGTTTTACTAGCAATATAGATTTGTCCAGCTTTAATATTTGTAATTTGAGTTTCCAATTTAGTTCCATCTGCTTTTCATCATTGTAGCATTAAGATCAGATACTTGCCAGTTCTATTGATGTTCCAAGTTGATAGAAGGTCTGATTTACATTTTGGACAGGGATTATTCTGTTATGCATCTTAAAAACATTTTTCAAAATGCAGAGTTTTACAGTCTAGTAGAGTTAGGTAGATAAATTGTTCTGAATGTACATCTGTTTTTGAAGAAAAGGAACAATTTTCACAATCATGCTCCCATGACTAGCTTACTCTAAATAGTTCCTCAATATGTACTATCTCTTCTTCTAAAATATCTGTAGGACAATAAAAAAAAGTCCTGCATCTTTTTGAGTGTTTTGAGTGAACTGTACTGGTCCAGTTCACAGATCTGCAAGATCTCATATAGAAGGTGCAAAGTATGTTTTTGTTCTATAATTACACAAGCGTTCCAACAAGCTCAGGAGTGCAGAACATAATCATATTTCCTTTCTTTGTTTAACCTCATGAACCAGAGTAGGTACACAGAACAGTGCATTGAGAACTACATTAGCATAGCAGTTGACTCCAGAGATATTTGATAACTGGTCACCTACAATTTCAGCATCACTTTTAGTATCTGTTTTCTCCAATACTTCTTTCTTTTCTTTTTCTCCGGAACATCAATCTGATCCTTTGAAATCTTTCATTTTGGGAAGATTGTAGGCTTTTTGTAAACTGGATACTGTCCTAGATGTGGAGCATACAGGCTTCTCAAACTGTTGTACTCTAGTATACAACTGGAATCAGCATTTACTTTACTCTACTCAAACTCTATCAAACACAAACCAGACAAACTTCTAGCTTGTAACAATGCTACATAAGATGTACCTTCCTTGAGTACACTGCTACCACTATACTGTAGATAGATGCTGCATCTACACTTAATCATTGTGGCTTATGTATTGTTACAGCATAAGCTAGAGATTTTGGAAATTGCTTTCTGCGAACATAGAGGTCTTTCACAAGTATGAAATATGTAACAGACCTTGCTATCTGTTTTACACCTTCAAGATCATCAAATTTAATTGCTAGGTATTCAACATTGTTTCTGATTTTATACAACATGACATTTTTACCCAGGGCTCCATTAAGTAATCCTTCTTCAACATTAACATTTTGATGTGAAATCACACTACATTTTTTCAAACATGTAAACACTTTTCTAATCCTGCAGTTCTAGAAACTGAATTCTCCAAAGTATCCAATTTTGACTGTAGTTTTTCATTTAACATTATTGTTACTCCTTGGTGTTCCGTTTTATCAATTGCTGTGAGGTTCAACATTTCTTCTTTATTCGGTTGTAGAAGTTCTTCATTGAAAGAACTGAATTCTTGAAGAGTAGGCATTAGACATACAATGGTTATTTTTTGCTGAATAAATTCAAACATTAGCTGTGCTGCAGATATTTTGTAAGGAAGTTATTAGTCTGGTTTCCAAACAATATTTTCCTTCTTTTTTCAATATTTCTACTCTGATGTCCTTTAAAATATTTCCATATTGTATATCAGATGACTGGCATATTTCTAATTAGTTCTTTGTATTGGAAATTCAACCAAATGTTATCACTTTCAATGCTTCCTAAAGGAGTGTGAGTTTCTTCCTCTAAGAGTATCTAAAAGACAGGTTTTCCTTTCACAGGGGTAAGTTGCAATAAATCACCAAAAACAACTACATGTTTACCTCCAAAAAGGACATCATACTATGTCTTTGATATGTGTTGCATTCCCAATCCTACAAAGGCAAGCATTCATTAGGAGACCATGCTCACCTCATCAGTGATTAAAAGTTTCAGTTTCTTCAAAACTCTGGAAATCTCATGACAAGCTTCTCCAGATAACTTTTGGTACTCTAATTTATTGTTGTGTTCAACAGGGAGCATAGGAAATAATGAAAGGTAATTCCTTTGATTTTGTGTGAAGCTAATGAAGTGCTGTTACTACAAATGATGACATTTAATGTTCAGTCTTCTGTAGATAGGTGGTTAAAACTTGTATTAAAAGGGTTTTTTCAGTTCGGCCTTGTCCACTGATATTTAAAAGAGTTAGTTTAAATCTTGAACATTTACATTTACTTTCATGAAGGAATCCATACTCTCTTTTTTCTTTGACTTCCACGTATATTTTTTTCTGGTCATTATTGAGTTGCTCTACTGACTGTTCTAAGTTAACATTTCCTTCCCTTGCTTGCTGCATTGCTGTCTCTACTTCATTCTTGGCTATGGCAGCTTTCAATCTCCATTATTGGCGGACAAAGGGGCTTTTGACTCAGATGTGCAGAAATCTGGCTGCTTTGAGAGCTATCCTTTGGTATCTCAGTGGCAATTGTTTCTTCTTGTTCATTTTCTTCATTTAACATTTTGAGGTAGTTAGGACATATTGGACCCTGAATACTGTCTTTTACAGCATTGGAATAGTCTTCATAGCAATCAAATGTTCCAAGTAACTTTGGAAGAGTCCTCATAGCAATCAAGTGCTCTAAATAACTGTATTTCAGATTGCCTAGGTTTAAATAGCTGGAGAAGTGACAAACGTAAACATTCTCTTTTCTCAGTAGTTTAATAAGTGTGCTTTCTATGTTTGATTAAGTTACCTTTCGCATGCTAAACTAAACAACCATCAAAGCCAGCTTACACTATATTTGCCTTGATCAATATTTTCCAACACATTATTTCAGTACCTACAGTGTTGCAGAACTTCGTAAAGACACATATTTTAGAGGTTTGGACTTCTTCATGGATAGTAGGTATCCAGCATATTTGTTTTCACAACATCTGTACTCTCTGGATCAAAGTCTGCTAGGTACTGAATTTCTGGGTAAGATTTCAATACTCGTTTAACATGTTGGCAAGGCCTAGACTGACCCAAACCATTCCACTAGACTTTGAGAACAAGCTAGCTGAGCTCAATGCATCACAACACTCAAATGGACTTATCTCTCTATGAGAGAGCATTTTCAAGCTGAAATTGTATAATTAGTTTGATAGAGAGTTTTCTGCAAACATCTCCTCCCATGTTTCCTTTATCTCTGTTTTCTCTGACTTTGTGATGTAGGAAGTTGCATAGTGAGCAACAGCAAAGGAATTTTAAGCAACAAGTTGTATGGCCATATTTGCATTCCACAATTTCAGGATGACAGGATTTTAATTGGTAATATATTTGGAAGCTTCTGATCATTTCAGATTGTATGTATTTTTTGGTTATTTTCTTGGCAGTGTGTGCCTCTTTGCAGATAAAAAGCTCTTTGACTCTTCCTTTAGAGATGATAGGCCTTGGAAATCCAAAACAACATCTTGTATAAAAATGTTCTTAACAGCTATATCTTTGGTGGCTATACTTGACACATCTATGTGTTTGGAAGCATAACACTTGCTGTTTTAGGGTTTTGTTATTATTGTGATCTGGGATGGTACATGTAGCATACTGCTCTATGAAAGACAATACACAATCATCAGGATCAGATCCAAGTTTTGGTGCATCATTTATCCATAAGAGCATGTGTATATGATGAGTGCCTCTTGCCTGGTATTCTTTCCTCCAAAATGATCTGTAACTTCTACAAGAGGGGGATTTGTTTTGTTGCATATAAAACTCATCCTTGCTTGAAGCTTGTGATTGAAATACCTATATACATTAGCAGGATCCAAAGAGCAAAGTTATTCTGCTATCTTCAAATGTATATCCTTAACATTAAAGTTTGCTTCTCTTTAAAATTCTAGTAAATCATCTCACGCATACTCTGCACAATTAAGCTTTACAAACCTAGTAGGTGGAACTAAGTTGCAAAACATACATTTAAGTTCTCCATGATGACGATATCAGTATTCATTAGTCCCATGCTCACATGCCATCAAATTAATTAAGTTGTACTCCAGATTTTCATCCTTACATTGTATTTAAGCTACAAAATCTCCAGCTGGAAGATTTTTAAGATTGACTCCTGTATTAAGAGCATGGTTGACAGCATAAGACTGTCCTGACAAATCACTCTCAGATAACAGGTGCAATATATAATACATTGTCGAAATCTAGGGTCCTCATCCTCAAAAAATAATCTTGCTGACCTGTATTAAGCTGCTGCTATTTGAACAGCTCGATCATCATAATTGCCACCTACTCCTTGGGAAAATAGCTGTGGAAAGCAACAAGCCTCTAAACCTTTTTCCCACACACTCATTGGAGCTCCTTTGGCTTGTTTCATTAAAACCAGATCAATAGCTTTGCCAACAACATCTTTTGAATGGAGTGGATGAATCCTATAGTGTTCATATATTTCTTCTGATTTATTCTAGGCGACTTTTAAATTTTGTCCACTATTTGATTTTTGATTTTATTTTATTTTATTAGTTAAAGTGCATAAAAGTTCATAAAAACCTTTACACCATCTGTAAAAAGATAACATTCACAATACACATTTCATAAATACCATTACATCACATAAACATTGTTTCAGTACAGTACCTAACTCTAAATAAACCTTAAAATCATTTAAACATTTTTTCAGTGTAAACTCATTTCAGGATATAAATTTAAGTTTCCCAGGCTTTACCTGTTTACATGAAACTAAGGGGCATATTTTTTAATGCCCTAGCACCACTTTGTGCCACAGTAACATAATTATTTTTTACGTTAATGTGGCCCAAAGAGGCCGAAATCCTGCACCGTATTTACACGGCGGTGCAGTGCATGCATTGGGCCACCCTGTAACCCTATGAGATTTCCTTGCACCATTTTTTACGGCACTCTTAATGCTTGCACAAGAGCAGGCGTTAAAAGGTGTCTTCCAATCATTAGAATGGAGCCCTATGTATTCTGCAATATTTTGGCGCTACGCCTGCACAGTACATCAATAGCGTCATGTGAAATTATGCTATTGCCCCCTACCCTACGCCATGGTGCGCCGTATTTATTTTAAATACGGCGCTCACGTGGTGGCAGTAATCTGCCCCTTAATCTCTAACTTTTTTTCATAAGAAGAACACATGACCAATAACTTCAATGATTTAGGACTGGATACTGTAAGGGGCAGCTTCCAGGCCACAACCAACTTATTGAATTTCGCCCATGTGAATTTAAACAATATCCATTTAACTGCTAAAAGACCACAGCCTCATACCATACCCTCACTTAATTTTATCATTTTTTTAGTGACATGGCTTAAAAATTTTGTTCATCTTGCATTTAAGATAATATTGGATGATTTAAAACTAGAAATTAACGCTTGCCTACATGTGCGTATATTCCTCAGGTTAAAAGCCTCCTTAAGAGATCTTCTGAAATCTTTCTTTAGAGCGTGGCATGTACAGAGCCAATGTACAAGGCTGCCAATTCCACTCCTGCATAAGATACAGTGGGAATTGCATCTAGAACGTTCCCAGGTGGGGAATAGCAGAACCTCCTTGGAGAAGGCCAAATCGATACTTAATAAATAGATCTTTTTCTTTCTTTGATTATCTTGACTCCATATACTGCTGGTAGTTCATAGTTTTATACTCATTTATTATAACCCAGGAGTGTGGTCTGTTAGCCAGAAGACCCTTGTCCCTGGCCATAGACTTTTTCTTAATAATATGATTATTATTTGTTTTTAAGTTTTGAGAGCTAAGTGTTCATCCCACAAAGACTCTGCCCCCAAATCAGCTTGATCTAAATATATCCAGGATGGAGAGTTTGAATTTGATCTCAACTCCTGCTAGAGTGCTTGACTTAACCCGTTCCCCTTTGCTTGTTGTACCTGTTTCTAAACTTTTATATAGGCACACTGTCTTGCTCTTAATTGGTTCATATACCCAAATTCCAACCTGGTCTGGGCCTGAGATACATTTACTGGAAAATAAAAGATAGCTCGAAAATCTTTACCAACTATCCCATTCAGGGTAACTGCATCTCCACCCCTCAAAGATTTACTACCATAGGTGATACTAGGAATGAGTTTAGTGGATATCACTTGAAGCAAAGGGCGATAGCTGGGACCATCTAGTGAGCTTTGGAGGGTGTGAAATGCATGCAGCAGAACATTCCCTTTTCACATTAAGTCAGTTTTATGGGGAGTAAAGGATCCCTTCTCATCAAATATTACCCTCAGGTATCTATAGTTTACGACTTGTTCTAGTTCCAGGCCTTGAAGATACCACTTACACTTTTTATGTATTTTTTTACTTATTTCCATAGTCTTCGTTTTCTTTTTGTGTATAAACATTCCACTTTGTTCGGCAAATTATGCTAGTTTACTATCAATTGCTGTAATCCTATTTGGGTGTGATTTAGAAGGATTACATCATCTGCATATAGCAAATTTGAAATAGAGAGCTCCCCAATTTTGTAGGGTGCGCATTAACCCTGTTTAACATAGTGTATAAATCCGATACAAGTAGATTAAAAAGAGCGAGCACACAACCCTATTTGACACCGCCGTTGGTCTTCATTTTTGTAGATAAATATGAGCCATCCCTTACTTTCAGCCTAATCCAAGTGTCTGTGTATAACATCTGAATACCTCTTAATAACTGCGTCATAATACCCATTGGGTTAATTTTGCCCATAACTGGCTACGTTGGGCCAAGTCAAATGCGGATTTAAAGTCCACAAAACATATGTACAAAGGTTGCTTATTTTGACTAGATTTATCTATAATGTTGGGAGGGCTAAAATATTTAACGCAGTTCACGCCCTTTGCTGAAACCTGTTTGATTGACCGGAATTATGTTGTTTTCATCTGCCCATCTCTTGAGTTCCTCCAGAAGGGTAACAGCAGTAGTATTTAGTTTCTTGATTTGTTCACTAGATTGTAGTATTTCATCTTCAACACAACTTACATCATCATAATATCAATATTTTCATTAAAAACATAATTTTCTTTCAAATATATTGTACCTTTTTTTACTTTATTCACATCCATTAATTCTTGCCAGATTTGTTTTACTTTTGGCCTAGAACTAAATTTCCTAGAATAATGAGTGGGACATCTACATCTTGTTTAACACCCACAGAATCAACATGTTTTTAAAGGCTAGGGGTAAATACAAATTATTTCCTTAAGTCCTTTTTGTGGTTCATTTGCTGGTGGTATCCTTGATTTGGGGTCCATTTGAATGATAGCTTGAAATGGGTGGACAGTTTGTATTAAAATTGATTCATACACATTTATTTCATTAAGTTCATGAGGCATTGCTACTAATTCAAATCTATTATTGTAGGAAACTGGCCCGGTGTGTGGTTGGTACCTAAGATACTTATACCTTATTCCAGGTATCCCCTCTTAGTGAAGTGTAGGCAGTGTCTAAAAGCCAGGCACTCTATAGGTAGCTGTGGATAAGCAGCCACGGCTTATCTACGAGACATGCAAAGCTTATGCAATACCACTGTAGTCACACAGCACCAATACACATGGAAGAAACCATACAGTGTTACAAAAATAAAGGTACTTTCTTATGGTAAAACAACATCAAAAATACCATAGAGGCAATAATACCTTAGAAGGTAAGTCATACACAAGTTATTAACACCAGTGGTCAGAAATAGGCAGAATAGTTAGAAAACAGTGCACATAGTGTAAGACTCAATAGAGAATAGTGGACCTAGAGGGAGCACAAACCATATACTAAAAAAAATGAATGCAAGAGTGTCACCCACACCCAGGTAACTGTTGTGTAGAGGGTTGCTGAGGGCACCAGAAAAGCACAAATGTAAGTACCACCCCCAGCAACCAGGAAAGCAGGAGTAAATTACCAGGATTTTTCAAAACACCCACTTAGAAGAAAAGAAGAGAATTGCAAAACCCAGAGATGACTGCAAGACACCAATGGTGGATTCCTGAAGAGGAAGACCTGTGGAAAGAGGGGACCAAGTCCAGAAGACACAGCAAAGTGCAGTGGGGGCAGGAGCCCCTACCCACCAAGCTGAGGATTACAGGAGGTGGTCAACAGTGAAGAAGGAAAGTCAGCACTGCAGCCCTGGAGTTGGAGTTGTGTTCCTGGAGGATGCAGGTGATGTCCCACACTGGAAGGAAGATTGCAGTTGGGTTTGCACGTCTGGATTCCACCAACAAGCCTTGGCACAGGCAAAACTCGCAGGTGGTGGAAAGTGGAGCTGCTGGGGACCACCAAGACCCAGGAAGATCAAACTCAGGAGAGAGAGTCAGAGGGGGCCTTTTGCATTGCACAGAGCCCACAGAAGCACAGGCGGCATGCACAGGAGTTCTACAGGATGATGACAAGGAAGGTGCAAATGGAGCCCACACAGCACTACGAAAAGGAGTCCCACACCGCAGGAGAATCACTCAGGGAGCTCTGCATTGCAGGAAGGAGTGCTGGAGCCACATGAAGACTAAAGACCACTTGGAAGAAGTACCAACAAGCCTTGGCAGTTGCAAAGGGGTACTGTTCAGCATGGGAAAGTAAGAACTTAACTTTACCCAAGTTGGACAGCTGGTAGAGAGGACTATCTGGACCACTTCTGACCACCAGCTGTGTTCTAGGATCCACACAGATCAGCAGGAGAGGGTATTCACACAGCCGGTGGTCATTGCTGTTGGTGCCTGCAGATGCAGGGGAGTGACTCCTTCACTCCGTGGGAGATTCCTTCTTCTTTCCTTAGCAGACTAAGGATGGGCTGTCCTCAGGGGATGCACAACTGGGGAAATGTTTCAGAAGCTGGAAGTAGCCAGAGAAACAATGTTGCAGGCAAAGTCTTTGTCTTTTTGATGTAGATTGTCGGGTCCTATCGGCCTATCAGGAGGGGGCTCTGATGTCACCTGCTTGGCCTGGTCACCCAGTTGCTCCCAGATTTCCCTGCCATCCTTAAGTCCAAGATAGTAAAACCCAGGAACCCTCTAGATTAGCTCTGGGCACTACCTCTGGAGTGGTAATGGACAGGGGAGTGGTCACTCCCCTTTCCATTGTCCAGTTTTGCACCAGAGCAGGTACTGGAGGTCCCTGAACCGGTGTAGACTGGTTTATGCATGGAGGGCACCAAATATGCCCTTCAAAGCACACCAGTGGGCTGAGGAGGCTACTCCTCCCGAGTCCATTAACACCTATTTCCAAAGGGAGAGGGTGTAACACCCCTCTCCAAAAGGAAATCCTCTGTTCTGCCTTCCTGGACTCAGGCTGCTTGAGCAACAGGAGGCCAGAAACCTGTCTGTGATATGGCAGCAGCTGAGGCTGGCTGAAAAACCTCAGAAGGCTGTAGGAGTTATAGTGGGGGGTCCTCTAAGGAGCCCCCAGAATGTATGGAATCATACAACCAATACCTGGAAAAGTATTGGGGTATGATTCCAACATGTTTGATAACAGACATGCCTAGGTTCGGAGTTACTTTTATGTAGCTGGACATAGGTAGTGACCTATGTTCAGTACACTCATAAAATGGCATCCCTGAACTCACAAAGTCCAGTAAAGTGGGGCTGGAATTTGTAGGTGCACTGCTGCTAGTGCAAGGGTACCCTCACACACAGGTACCTGTACCGTGCCCTCTGAGCTGAGAAGGCCTACCATAGGGGTGACTTATAGTGACCTGGTGCAGTGACCTATAGTGAAAACAGGTGCATGCACTCAGTTCACCAACACTGCAATGGCAGGCCTGCAGAACCCCTTTTGCATGGGCTCCCTATGGGTGGCAGAATAACTGCTGCAGCCCATAGGGATCCCCTGGAACCCCAAGGCCCTGGCTACCAAGGTACCTTATACTAGGGGCTTACATGGGGGCACCAGTATGCCAATTGTGGGATGAAATGTTACCAGTAACCACGATTTATGGAGAGAGCAAAATCACTGGGGTCCTTGTTAGCAGGATCCCAATGAACACAGTCAAACACACTAACAAACAGGACAGAAAAAGGGGGTAGCCAAGCTAGAAAGAGGCTACTTTCCTACAATAATGAATTGCACATGCTGTCATTTTATTATCTTATAATTTGTCAAAACAATACTTCCATATTGTTTGCTTTGTGGCTAAATCAAAGAGTTCTTCTACAAATTGGTATGCAGCAAATCTCTGCCACTTATTATTGTTACCTTGTTCAGTTTTAGAAAATAAAACTACACTACGAGTTTGGTTTTAATAGTGAGCATGGCGACAACACACTGTGGTTTCCTAGAAGATAAGACAATGAACTTGTCTATCTCTTTTCTAAATCTTTCAGTACCAAATTCTGTGTCCAGTTCCTCTACTCCTTCAATCACTACCTGCACATTCTCCCTATTTTGTTCTTCAGTGTCAAAGAAAAGGACATGAGTGTCTTCATGAACTTTCTCAATCTCTTCCACAGTAGTATGTGAGAGAGCTCCAATTCAAAACTCCTAAACATAAAGCTTGAGTCTTCTTACTTAATTTTGCTTTTTTGAATGATGCACAGCTAACCTTCTAAAGTGATGAAATGTGCTTCTACACACTTTCTTCGAAAGACATGCCAATGAAAGGCCTTGTGAGCAAGTGTTTTTTCTAACTTTACACACACACTTCTAATTCTTGAAGCATTTCAATTTTCTGTTTTTCACTTCTTCATGAAAATTCTCTTAAGAAAATGTTGAATTTACCAATTAAATCCTGAGAGATATTACAAATACTTCTACACTTTAACTTGTACACAGGGGCCTGCTGATGCATTCTTTACACTTCTGCAGCTATCACTCCCTCTATATTCCTAGGAACAATCTCTTCTGTTTCTGGGAAAGTGCAGCTTTTTACTTCATAACAATGACCAGTTGTGTCAACTGCATGCACTAATGTAATCTCTTGCAAATAACTCTCTTCATTAAAAACGTTTCTGTCCTAGATGTGTGCATCCACTCACCTTTAAAAAGTTTGCAAAAATTAGTTTTGTTAATAACTGTTGTTTATAATAGTCTTTCCTCATGGACATGACTGTTTTTTCTAGTGTCTTTATTCTGTTTAATATTAAGATAAAAAAGATTCCTCTTCACAACCATTGCTTTGTCGATTATGTTCTCAATATGATGCTTTTGTATCTTGTTCCACAAATATTGACGTGCTCTGATTTGAAACAGTTTCACTCTTAATTCATTAAACTGTTGCTGTCTGAATCCCTCTGTTTTGTTTTTAGATTTCCTAATTTTAATAACATGAATTTGTTTCTCTTTCTCAGTACATTCCAAGCTTCTATTTTTAATTGACGTCTTTCTCTCATTTTGTATTTTACAGCATTTTTTTTTAAACTCCTTCGTACTCTTACCAGTGACTGTTTTTTTACTCTGGACTTTTTCCACGTTATCTTTGGCCCATATTTAAAAGAAAATGAAGGAGCGCAATGCTGCGCCAAAATTGCCAGCACCCGCTCCATCATTTTCACAACACAGGGATGCACTGTATTTAATTGAATACAACGCACCCCTGTGTTGTGCTAAATTAAGCTGCACCTGCGCTGGTGCTAAATTAAGCTGCCTGCGCCAAAGCAGGCATCCTTGCACCGTCCTGCAATGATGTCTGCATTGAGGGGTTTGATTGTTTATGTCCCTTTCTGGACATAAACAATCACTAATGGAATTTTGCTGTTTGAATGCTTGCTGCAGAATGCAAAAAACAAAAAACGAGCAGGAATAAAAGTATTTCTCCTCGTTGCACCCTGGGGTGGCGTTTGTTTTTAGCGCTGCCTCAGGTTCACGAAATCTCATAAATCTGAGGCAGCGTCAAAATGCAATGGGTATTACTGTGCACGTCCACAGCAACACCCATTGCACGCCCCTCTGATGCATTAAACTGCGTTGGTGGGGCCCATATTCACCAGGAGGTGTAACACCACAAAAAGTGGCGTTACACCTCCTTGTAACTATGGAGCAGAGGTTAGACTCACTGGAGCATCACGTAAAGAGATGCTCTAGTTTGTGCAAGGGGCTCATAAATAAGCCCCCTTGTTTTTTACTGTTAGTTTTGAATAGGTAGTAGTTTTGTTTTTATTTTTTTCTTCTTTCTGTTTTGTAGGCCTTGTGAATCGTCTCATTTAGCTAGAAGTAGATATCTGGAAAACAAATAAAGAATACATAATACATAATACATATTGATAAGCCCCTAGTGCCACATTAGCGTTATTTTCTTACGCTAATGTGGCCCAACAAGGCCAAAATCCCAGTGCCATATTCACAAAGTGGCATAATGTATGCAAAGGGGGCATTCCCCTTTATTATTATTATTTATAATGGGCCCCTATGTACTCTGCAGGAGTACCACCAATATTTTGGCGTTACTCCTGCAGAGGACATCAATAACGTCATGAAAAATTATGCTATTGCCCCCTATCCTGCGCCATGGTGCACCATATTTTAAATATGGCGTACACTTTGTGGCAGTAAGGGGCGCTAAGGGATACAGGGAAAGTGGTGCTGCACTCAGTGCAGCGCCACTTTCCATATATCTGCCCCAAAAAATGCATCAGTATGTGCCTGTGTGTGTCAAGTGTATGCATCAGTGTGTGCCTCAGTATGTCAGTGTATGCATGTATTTATCCTGGGTGTGACAATCTATTTATGACTGTGGCCCTGATTCTGACCTTGGCGGACGGCGGAGGCCGTCCGCCAAGGTACCGCCGCCAAATGACCGCACCGCGGTCAGAAGACCGCGGCGGCCATTCAGACATTTCCTCTGGGCCGACGGGCGCTCTCCAAAAGAGCGCCCGCCGGCCCAGAGGAAATGCCCCTGCAACGAGGACGCCGGCTCAGAATTGAGCCGGCGTAGTTGCAGGGGTGCGACGGGTGCAGTTGCACCCGTCGCGTATTTCAGTGTCTGCAAAGCAGACACTGAAATACTTTGCGGGGCCCTCTTACGGGGGCCCCTGCAGTGCCCATGCCATTGGCATGGGCACTGCAGGGGCCCCCAGGGGCCCCGCGGCACCCCCTACCGCCATCCTGTTCATGGCGGGTTTCCCGCCATGAACAGGATGGCGGTAGGGGGTGTCAGAATCCCCATGGCGGCGGAGCGCGCTCCGCCGCCATGGAGGATTCCCCCGAGCAGCGGAAAGTCGGCGGGAGCCCGCCGACTTACCGCTTCTGACCGCGGCAGAACCGCCGCGGTCAGAATGCTCGTGGGAGCACCGCCAGCCTGTTGGCGGTGCTCCCGTGGTCGGTGGCCCTGGCGGCCACCGGCCGCCAGGGTCAGAATGACCCCCTGTGTGTCTGTTCCTTGGTGTCTCAGTGCATACATCAGTGTGTATGGGGGTTTGTCAGAATGTACATTAGTGTGTGACTGGGTGACTGTAGGAGGCTGGACTGGCTTGTAGTGAGTACCAAGGGGTACTTGCACCTTGCACCAGGCCCAGTTATCCCTTATTAGTGTATAGGGTGTCTAGCAGCTTAGGCTGATAGATAATGGTAGCTTAGCAGAGCAGCTTAGGCTGAACTAGGAGACGTGTGAAGCTACTATAGTACCACAAGTGACATATGCACAATATCATACGAAAACACAATACACAGTTATACTAAAAATAAAGGTACTTTATTTTTATGACAATATGCCAAAGTATCTTAGAGTGTACCCTCAGTGAGAGGATAGGAAATATACACAAGATATATATACACAATAGCAAGAATATGCAGTATAGTCTTAGAAAACAGTGCAAACAATGTATAGTTACAATAGGATGCAATGGGGACACATAGGGATAGGGGCAACACAAACCATATACTCCAAAAGTGGAATGCGAACCACGAATGGACCCCAAACCTATGTGACCTTGTAGAGGGTCGCTGGGACTATTAGAAAATAGTGAGAGTTAGAAAATTAGCCCTCCCCAAGACCCTGAAAAGTGAGTGCAAAGTGCACTAAAGTTCCCCTAAGGACAAAGAAGTCGTGTTAGAGGAATAATGCAGGAAAGACACAAACCAACAATGCAACAACTGTGGATTTCCAATCTAGGGTACCTGTGGAACAAGGGGACCAAGTCCAAAAGTCACAAGCAAGTCGGAGATGGGCAGATGCCCAGGAAATGCCAGCTGCGGGTGCAAAGAAGCTTCTACTGGACAGAAGAAGCTGAGGTTTCTGCAGGAACAAAAAGGGCTAGAGACTTCCCCTTTGGTGGACGGATCCGGCTCGCCGTGGAGAGTCATGCAGAAGTGTTTTCTCGCCGAAAGAACACCAACAAGCCTTGCTAGCTGCAAATCGTGCGGTTTGCGTTTTTGGACGCTGCTGTGGCCCTGGAGGGACCAGGAGGTCGCAAATTGGACCAGGAGAAAGAGGGGATGTCAAGCAAGACAAGGAGCCCTCTCAGCAGCAGGTAGCACCAGGAGAAGTGCCAGAAACAGGCACTACGAGGATGCGTGAAACAGTGCTCACCCGAAGTCGCACAAAGGAGTCCCACGTCGCCGGATACCAACTTAGAACGTCGTGCAATGCAGGTTAGAGTGCCGTGGACCCAGGCTTAGCTGTGCACAAAGGATTTCTGCCGGAAGTGCACAGGGGCCGGAGTAGCTGCAAAAGTTGCGGTTCCCAGCAATGCAGCCCAGCGAGGTGAGGCAAGGACTTACCTCCACCAAACTTGGACTGAAGAGTCACTGGACTGTGGGGGTCACTTGGACAGAGTCGCTGGATTCGAGGGACCTCACTCGTTGTGCTGAGAGGAGACCCAAGGGACCGGTAATGCAGCTTTTTGGTGCCTGCGGTTGCAGGGGGAAGATTCCGTCGACCCACGGGAGATTTCTTCGGAGCTTCTGGTGCAGAGAGGAGGCAGACTACCCCCACAGCATGCACAAGCAGGAAAACAGTCGAGAAGGCGGCAGGATCAGCGTTACAGAGTTGCAGTAGTCGTCTTAGCTACTTTGTTGCAGTTTTGCAGGCTTCCAGCGCGGTCAGCAGTCGATTCCTTATCAGAAGGTGAAGAGAGAGATGCAGAGGAACTCGGCTGAGCTCTTGCATTCGTTATCTCCAGTTTCCCCAGAGACAGAGACCCTAAATAGCCAGAAAAGAGGGTTTGGCTACCTAGGAGAGAGGATAGGCTAGCAACACCTGAAGGAGCCTATCACAAGGAGTCTCTGACGTCACCTGGTGGCACTGGCCACTCAGAGCAGTCCAGTGTGCCAGCAGCACCTCTGTTTCCAAGATGGCAGAGGTCTGGAGCACACTGGAGGAGCTCTGGATACCTCCCAGGGGAGGTGCAGGTCAGGGGAGTGGTCACTCCCCTTTCCTTTGTCCAGTTTCGCGCCAGAGCAGGGCTAAGGGGTCCCCTGAACCGGTGTAGACTGGCTTATGCAGAATTGGGCTAATCTGTGCCCAAGAAAGCATTTCCAGAGGCTGGGGGAGGCTACTCCTCCCCTGCCTTCACACCATTTTCCAAAGGGAGAGGGTGTAACACCCTCTCTCAGAGGAAGTTCTTTGTTCTGCCATCCTGGGCCAGGCCTGGCTGGACCCCAGGAGGGCAGATGCCTGTCTGAGGGGTTGGCAGCAGCAGCAGCTGCAGTGAAACCCCGGGAAGGGCAGTTTGGCAGTACCAGGGTCTGTGCTACAGACCACTGGGATCATGGAATTGTGCCAACATTGCCAGGATGGCATAGAGGGGGCAATTCCATGATCTTAGACATGTTACATGGCCATATTCGGAGTTACCATTGTGAAGCTACATATAGGTAGTGACCTATATGTAGTGCACGCGTGTAATGGTGTCCCCGCACTCACAAAGTTCAGGGAATTGGCTCTGAACAATGTGGGGGCACCTTGGCTAGTGCCAGGGTGCCCTCACACTAAGTAACTTTGCACCTAACCTTTACCAGGTAAAGGTTAGACATATAGGTGACTTATAAGTTACTTAAGTGCAGTGTAAAATGGCTGTGAAATAACGTGGACGTTATTTCACTCAGGCTGCAGTGGCAGGCCTGTGTAAGAATTGTCAGAGCTCCCTATGGGTGGCAAAAGAAATGCTGCAGCCCATAGGGATCTCCTGGAACCCCAATACCCTGGGTACCTCAGTACCATATACTAGGGAATTATAAGGGTGTTCCAGTAAGCCAATGTAAATTGGTAAAAATGGTCACTAGCCTGTTAGTGACAATTTGTAAAGAAATGAGAGAGCATAACCACTGAGGTTCTGATTAGCAGAGCCTCAGTGAGACAGTTAGTCACTTCACAGGTAACACATTCAGGCACACTTATGAGCACTGGAGCCCTGGGTTACCAGGGTCCCAGTGACACATACAACTAAAACAACATATATACAGTGAAAAATGGGGGTAACATGCCAGGCAAGATGGTACTTTCCTACACAACCCCCCCCAAACGAAGGACAATAAGACTAGCCATGACCTGATGAGTCTTCATTGTCTAAGTGGAAATATCTGGAGAGTCCATCTGCATTGGAGTGGCTACTCCCAGGTCTATGTTCCACTGTATAGTCCATTCCCTGTAGGGATATGGACCACCTCAACAATTTAGGATTTTCACCTTTCATTTGTTTTAGCCAAAGTAGAGGTTTGTGGTCTGTCTGAACAATGAAGTGAGTGCCAAACAGGTATGGACTCAACTTCTTCAGAGCCCAGACCACAGCAAAGGCCTCCCTCTCTATGGCAGACCAACGCTTTTCTCTAGGGGTCAACCTTCTACTAATAAAAGCAACAGGTTGATCCTGGCCCTCAGAATTAAGTTGTGATAGGACTGCCCCTACTCCTAATTCAGATGCATCAGTTTGGACATAGAATTTTTTAGAGTAACAAGGGCTTTTCAGGACAGGTGCAGAGCACATGGCCTGCTTCAGCTCCTCAAAAGCTTTCTGACAGTTTGCTGTCCATAATACCTTTTTAGGCATTTTCTTGGATGTGAGGTCATTAAGAGGGGCTGCAATGGAGCCATAGTTCTTAATGAACCTCCTGTAATACCCAGTGAGGCCTAGGAAGGCTCTCACCTGAGTCTGAGTTGTAGGGGGAACCCAATCAATAATTGTTTGGATTTTCCCCTGTAGTGGTGCAATCTGTTCCCCACCAACAAGGTGTCCCAGATAAACCACCTTACCCTGCCCTATCTGGCACTTTGAAGCCTTGATAGTGAGGCCTGCCTTTTGCAGGGCCTCCAAAACTTTCCATAGGTGGACCAGGTGATCATCCCAGCTGGAGCTAAAGACAGCTATATCGTCCAAATATGCTGCACTGAAAGCTTCCAGCCCTTGCAGGACTGTGTTCACCAACCTCTGAAAAGTGGCAGGTGCATTTTTCAAACCAAAAGGCATTACAGTAAACTGGTAATGTCCTCCAATGGTTGAAAATGCAGTCTTAGGT
Source organism: Pleurodeles waltl (assembly GCF_031143425.1). Lineage (NCBI taxonomy): Eukaryota > Metazoa > Chordata > Amphibia > Caudata > Salamandridae > Pleurodeles > Pleurodeles waltl. The sequence goes on from NC_090443.1 coordinate 224,616,874, forward strand.
TTAGCATCTTCTGACAATTTGATCTGCCAATACCCTGCAGTTAAGTCAAAAGTGCTTAGATACTTGGCAGAGGCCAGTGTATCTATGAGCTCATCTGCCCTGGGTATAGGGTGAGCATCAGTTTTGGTTACCAAGTTGAGACCTCTATAGTCTACACAAAACCGCATTTCCTTCTTTCCATCTTTGGAATGGGGTTTTGGTACCAGTACCACAGGAGAAGCCCATGGACTGTCAGAGTGCTCAACCACTCCTAGTTCTAACATTTTCTGGATCTCTTGCTTTATGCAGTCCCTGACATGGTCAGGCTGCCTATAGATCTTACTTTTGACAGGCAAGCTGTCTCCAGTATCTATAGTGTGCTCACACCAAGAAGTGGTACCTGGCACAGTAGAGAAGAGTTCAGAGAATTGATCTAGGAGGTTTATGCAATTGTCTTTCTGCTCAGCAGTAAGACAATCAGCCAAAACTACACCTTCCACCAGAGCATCTTGTTCTGTGGAAGAGAAGAGATCAGGTAGAGGATCACTGTCTTCTTCCTGTCCCTCATCTGTTGCCATGAGCAGGGTGAGATCAGCCCTGTCATAGTAGGGTTTCAGGCGGTTGACATGGAGCACCCTAAGGGGACTCCTGGCAGTGCCTAAGTCAACTAAATAGGTGACTTCTCCCTTCTTTTCAACAATTGTGTGGGGTCCACTCTATTTATCTTGGAGTGCTCTTGGGGCCACAGGCTCCAAGACCCACACTTTCTGCCCTGGTTGGTACTGAACCAAAACAGCCTTCTGATCATGCCATTGCTTCTGGAGCTCTTGGCTGGCCTGAAGGTTTTTACTGGCCTTTTTCATGTACTCAGCCATCCTTGATCTGAGGCCAAGTACATAATCCACAATATCCTGCTTAGGAGCTTTTAAAGGTTGTTCCCAACCCTCCTTTACAAGTGTGAGTGGACCCCTAACAGGGTGTCCAAAAAGAAGTTCAAAGGAGCTGAAGCCCACTCCTTTCTGGGGTACCTCCCTGTAGGCAAAAAGGAGGCATGGTAGAAGGATATCCCATCTCCTGCGGAGTTTTTCAGGGAGACCCATAATCATGCCTTTGAGAGTTTTATTAAATCTCTCCACCAGTCCATTTGTTTGTGGATGATAGGGTGTTGTGAACTTGTACGTTACACCACACTCCTTCCACATGGCCTTTAAGTATGCAGACATGAAATTGCTTCCCCTGTCTGATACCACTTCCTTTGGGAAGCCCACCCTGGAAAATATTCCCAGGAGGGCCTTTGCCACTGCAGGTGCTGTAGTGGTCCTTAAAGGAATAGCTTCAGGATATCTTGTGGCATGGTCCACTACCACCAAGATAAATCTATTGCCTGAAGCAGTAGGAGGGTCAAGGGGGCCAACTATGTCAACCCCTACCCTTTCAAAGGGAACCCCAACCACAGGCAGTGGAATAAGGGGTGCCTTTGGGGTGCCACCTGTCTTGCCACTGGCTTGACAGGTTTCACAGGACTTACAAAATTCCTTTGTGTCCTCAGACATCCTAGGCCAATGAAACAATGGAACCAGTCTGTCCCAAGTTTTCATTTGACCCAGGTGCCCAGCTAGGGGAATGTCATGTGCCAGGGTTAGGAGGAACTTTCTGTACTCCTGAGGAATCACTAATCTCCTGGCAGCTCCAGGTTTAGGATCCCTATGCTCAGTGTACAAGAGGTTGTCCTCCCAGTAAACTCTGTGAGAGTCACTGACATCCCCATTAGCCTGTTTGACAGCTTGCTGTCTGAGACCCTCTAATGTGGGACAGGTTTGCTGTGCCACACTCAGCTCCTCCCTGGCAGGCCCCCCTTCACCCAAAAGCTCAGCAGTGTCTGCTTCCAGCTCCTCTGGTGTAGGTTCTGCACAGGGAGGGAATTCTTCTTCCTCAGAAGTTGAATCCACTGTAGAGGGAGGGATAGTAGGAAGTGGTTTGCTTCTACTAACCCTAGCTTTAGGGAGCACTTGGTCCATTGTTCCAGGATCCATGCTTCCCTGTCCTTTTTGCTTTTTGGCCTGAGCCCTTGTCAAAGCAAAAATATGCCCTGGGATGCCCAGCATTGCTGCATGGGCCTCCAACTCCACATCTGACCAAGCTGATGTCTCCAAATCATTCCCTAATAGACAGTCTACAGGTAAATCTGAAGCTACCACAACTTTCTTTGGACCAGTAACCCCCCCCAGTTGAGATTAACAACAGCCATGGGGTGGCTAAGTGTGTTGTTGTGAGCATCGGTTACTTGGTACTGGTGACCAAGTAGGTGTTGTTCAGGGTGGACCAGTTTCTCTATGACCATAGTCACACTGGCTCCAGTGTCCCTGTAGGCCTGAACCTCAACACCATTTATTAGGGGTAGCTGCTTGTACTTATCCATATTAAGGGGACAAGCAACTAAGGTGGCTAAATCAATAGCCCCCTCAGAGACTAACACAGCCTCTGTGGCCTCCCTAACAAGTTACCAATTTCCAACCCAACCAACCAAGTCCAACCCCAACTAAGTTACCAATAGTGAGCCCAGCTACTCCCTTGGATTGGCTATTAGTAGGTTTGCTCCCACCACCACTGCTATTAGTAGGGACACTAGGGGTAGCAGTAGGGGTTGTAGTGGTAGGAGCATTGGTGCTTTTCTTTGGACAACTGGGATCTGTTGTCCAATGGCCTTTTATTTTACATAAATAGCACCATGGTTTCTTTTCCTTGTTCTGATTAAAAGAGGATTTGGGCCCACCACCCCCACCAGAGTGTTTTTGTGGGCCTGATGAAGACTCATTTTTAGATTTGTCCCCACCCTTGTCAGAAGACTTACCATCCTTCTTTTTGTTGCCATCTTTGTCACCCCCTGTATGAACTTTTCTGTTCACCCTTGTTCTGACCCATTTGTCTGCCTTCTTTCCCAATTCTTGGGGAGAGGTCAGATCAGAGTCCACCAAGTACTGGTGCAACAAATCAGACACACAATTATTAAGAATATGCTCTCTCAGGATCAAGTTATACAGGCTGTCATAATCAGTAACTTTACTGCCATGTAACCACCCCTCCAAGGCCTTCACTGAATGGTCAATGAAATCAACCCAGTCTTGTGAAGACTCCTTTTTGGTCTCTCTGAACTTTATCCTGTACTGTTCAGTGGTTAAGCCATAACCATCCAGGAGTGCATTCTTAAGAACTTGGAAATTATTAGCATCATTTTCTTTCACAGTAAGGAGCCTATCCCTACCTTTTCCACTAAATGATAGCCATAGGATAGCAGCCCACTGCCTTTGAGGGACATCCTGTACAACACAGGCCCTCTCAAGTGCAGCAAACCACTTGTTAATGTCATCCCCCTCCTTATAAGGGGGAACTATCTTGTGCAGATTCCTGGAATCATGCTCTTTTGCAGGATGACTATGGGGAATACTGCTGCTGCCACCATGGGTATCTAAACCCAACTTCTGTCTTTCTTTCTCTAGTTCAAAAGACTGTCTATCCAAATCCAGCTGTTGCTTTTTAAGCTACAGTCTGGTTTGTTCCACTCTCAACTTATTGAGTTCCCTCTCTAACATTCTGTCATCAGGGTTGGTGGGAGGGACATTCTTAGACACAGAAGAATGAACAGAAGGAGACCTTTCCCTTACAGAAGCCACCCTAACAGCTTGGCTAACAGAAACATCACTACCAGTATGGTGAGAATAAATGCTTTTGCTATGACGTGAGACAACACTATTTGTATGGTGAGGCTCTCCATCATTACCAACTATGCTAGACTGTCTAGTAATGGGCAGGCTAGGAAGTTTATTTCCTGAATCTTTTCCTGGGGGAGTCCCTGGATCACATTGGGAACCATTTGCTACTTTTTCAACAGATGTGGCCCCTATGGCCTTATCTTGTTCTCTAAGCATGTTAAGCAATAATTCCAAAGAAGGATTCTTCCCTACACTCAAACCTCTCTCTATGCAGAGACTCCTTGCTCCTTTCCAGCTAAGGTGATCATATGCAAGTTTGGACAGGTCAACATTTTGGCCTGTGCCAGACATTTTTAGAGAGAGTTAAAGTGATAGAAAAAGAGAAAAAAGTTTTCAGAACTTTTTAGAAAGACAGAAAAAAACTTTTTCAACTTTTAAGAACTTTTTTAAAGTTTAGAAGTACTTTTCAGCACTTAGAAAAGAGTGAAAAGAGGAAATGCAAAACTTTTTGGCTATGTGTATATACACTCACCTTGTTTTGTATATTTTTCTCTTATGAAAAGTACAATGACAAGAGTGGTAAGTAGTCTCAAAGCACTTATCCCACCACTGCACAACCAATGTAGGAGGCTGGACTGGCTTGTAGTGAGTACCAAGGGGTACTTGCACCTTGCACCAGGCCCAGTTATCCCTTATTAGTGTATAGGGTGTCTAGCAGCTTAGGCTGATAGATAATGGTAGCTTAGCAGAGCAGCTTAGGCTGAACTAGGAGACGTGTGAAGCTACTACAGTACCACAAGTGACATATGCACAATATCATACGAAAACACAATACACAGTTATACTAAAAATAAAGGTACTTTATTTTTATGACAATATGCCAAAGTATCTTAGAGTGTACCTTCAGTGAGAGGATAGGAAATATACACAAGATATATATACACAATAGCAAGAATATGCAGTATAGTCTTAGAAAACAGTGCAAACAATGTATAGTTACAATAGGATGCAATGGGGACACATAGGGATAGGGGCAACACAAACCATATACTCCAAAAGTGGAATGCGAACCACGAATGGACCCCAAACCTATGTGACCTTGTAGAGGGTCGCTGGGACTATTAGAAAATAGTGAGAGTTAGAAAATTAGCCCTCCCCAAGACCCTGAAAAGTGAGTGCAAAGTGCACTAAAGTTCCCCTAAGGACAAAGAAGTCGTGTTAGAGGAATAATGCAGGAAAGACACAAACCAACAATGCAACAACTGTGGATTTCCAATCTAGGGTACCTGTGGAACAAGGGGACCAAGTCCAAAAGTCACAAGCAAGTCGGAGATGGGCAGATGCCCAGGAAATGCCAGCTGCGGGTGCAAAGAAGCTTCTACTGGACAGAAGAAGCTGAGGTTTCTGCAGGAACAAAAAGGGCTAGAGACTTCCCCTTTGATGGACTGATCCCTCTCGCCGTGGAGAGTCGTGCAGAAGTGTTTTCCTGCCGAAAGAACGCCAACAAGCCTTGCTAGCTGCAAATTGTGCGGTTAGCATTTTTGGACGCTGCTGTGGCCCTGGAGGGACCAGGAGGTCGCAAATTAAACCAGGAGAGAGAGGGGACATCGAGCAAGACAAGGAGCCCTCTCAGCAGCAGGTAGCACTCGGAGAAGTGCCAGAAACAGGCACTACAAGGATGCATGAAACGGTGCTCACCGGAAGTCGCACAAAGGAGTCCCACGTCGCCGGAGACCAACTTAGAACATTGTGCAATGCAGGTTAGAGTGCCGTGGACCCAGGCTTGGCTGTGCACAAAGGATTTCCGCCGGAAGTGCACAGGGGCCGGAGTAGCTGCAAAAGTTGCGGTTCCCAGCAATGCAGCCCAGCGAGGTGAGGCAAGGACTTACCTCCACCAAACTTGGACTGAAGAGTCACTGGACTGTGGGGGTCACTTGGACAGAGTCGCTGGATTCGAGGGACCTCGCTCGTCGTGCTGAGAGGAGACCCAAGGGACCGGTAATGCAGCTTTTTGGTGCCTGCGGTTGCAGGGGGAAGATTCCGTCGACCCACGGGAGATTTCTTCGGAGCTTCTGGTGCAGAGAGGAGGCAGACTACCCCCACAGCATGCACAAGCAGGAAAACAGTCGAGAAGGCGGCAGGATCAGCGTTACAGAGTTGCAGTAGTCGTCTTAGCTACTTTGTTGCAGTTTTGCAGGCTTCCAGCGCGGTCAGCAGTCGATTCCTTATCAGAAGGTGAAGAGAGAGATGCAGAGGAACTCGGCTGAGCTCTTGCATTCATTTTCTCCAGTTTCCCCAGAGACAGAGACCCTAAATAGCCAGAAAAGAGGGTTTGGCTACCTAGGAGAGAGGATAGGCTAGCAACACCTGAAGGAGCCTATCACAAGGAGTCTCTGACGTCACCTGGTGGCACTGGCCACTCAGAGCAGTCCAGTGTGCCAGCAGCACCTCTGTTTCCAAGATGGCAGAGGTCTGGAGCACACTGGAGGAGCTCTGGACACCTCCCAGGGGAGGTGCAGGTCAGGGGAGTGGTCACTCCCCTTTCCTTTGTCCAGTTTCGCGCCAGAGCAGGGCTAAGGGGTCCCCTGAACCGGTGTAGACTGGCTTATGCAGAATTGGGCACATCTGTGCCCAAGAAAGCATTTCCAGAGGCTGGGGGAGGCTACTCCTCCCCTGCCTTCACACCATTTTCCAAAGGGAGAGGGTGTAACACCCTCTCTCAGAGGAAGTTCTTTGTTCTGCCATCCTGGGCCAGGCCTGGCTGGACCCCAGGAGGGCAGATGCCTGTCTGAGGGGTTGGCAGCAGCAGCAGCTGCAGTGAAACCCCAGGAAGGGCAGTTTGGCAGTACCAGGGTCTGTGCTACAGACCACTGGGATCATGGAATTGTGCCAACAATGCCAGGATGGCATAGAGGGGGCAATTCCATGATCTTAGACATGTTACATGGCCATATTCGGAGTTACCATTTTGAAGCTACATATAGGTAGTGACCTATATGTAGTGCACGCGTGTAATGGTGTCCCCGCACTCACAAAGTTCCGGGAATTGGCTCTGAACAATGTGGGGGCACCTTGGCTAGTGCCAGGGTGCCCTCACACTAAGTAACTTTGCACCTAACCTTTACCAGGTAAAGGTTAGACATATAGGTGACTTATAAGTTACTTAAGTGCAGTGTAAAATGGCTGTGAAATAACGTGGACGTTATTTCACTCAGGCTGCAGTGGCAGGCCTGTGTAAGAATTGTCAGAGCTCCCTATGGGTGGCAAAAGAAATGCTGCAGCCCATAGGGATCTCCTGGAACCCCAATACCCTGGGTACCTCAGTACCATATACTAGGGAATTATAAGGGTGTTCCAGTAAGCCAATGTAAATTGGTAAAAATGGTCACTAGCCTGTTAGTGACAATTTGGAAAGAAATGAGAGAGCATAACCACTGAGGTTCTGATTAGCAGAGCCTCAGTGAGACAGTTAGTCACTTCACAGGTAACACATTCAGGCACACTTATGAGCACTGGGGCCCTGGGTTACCAGGGTCCCAGTGACACATACAACTAAAACAACATATATACAGTGAAAAATGGGGGTAACATGCCAGGCAAGATGGTACTTTCCTACAGTGACTCAGTGTGTATGTACATCAGTTTGTGCCTGGGTGTGTCAGCGTGTGCATGACAGTATGCCTAGCTTTGTCAGTATATGCATCTGTGTGTGACAGTGTATATATCAATGTGTGCCTGGGTGTGTTTGTGTGTGCATCACTGTGTGCCTAGGTGTATAAGTGCATGCATCAGAGTCCCTTACTGTGTCAGTGTATATATCACTGTATGCATGTGTGTGTTGGCTTATGCATCAGCGTGTGTGGGTGTGGAAGTGTATGCATCAGTGTGTGTGTGAGTATGGAAGTGTATGCATCAGTGTGCCCCTAGGTGTATCAGTGTATGCATCAGTCTGAGACTAGGTATCTCAGTATATGCATTAGTGCACCTGGGTGTGTCATTGCATGCACCAGTGTGTACCTGGGTGCATCAGTGCATGCATGATTGTGTTCATAGGTGTATTAGTATATGTATGAGAGTGTGTCTATGTGTGTCAGTGTGTACATGTTTAATGCTCACTGAAATTAGCAGTGAATCTTCACACTTAGGTCCCGGTTTAAGAGGGCCTGGAGCCACTTTAGTGCCATCTTAGTGTCATTTTTTTATTTAAGGTTTTAAAACTCAGTACAACATACTAGTTTCAACATAGGAGAGGGATAAGTTTAGCTTATTGAAAGAAATCACAAACACTCACCAGTAACTTTTCTAATTCTAACTAAATCCTTTAGTTATTTATTAGATAACTTCTATACATTCTTTACATTAATCAAAAACCTGTTATTCATGTTTGTTATGGCTTGTCATGAACAAGCTGTTCAGTTTCATTCACATACTATACATGGATTAATTTACAAATAGTTTGTCAAATAAACAGCATTTAACTAGACACACCTCACACGTGTGCTTGTTGAAGTGTATGTTTGTCTTTCAGTATCAGTCAGAATATCTTCTCATTGCCAAATGTTCAAAAGCCAACCACAAGAATGGCAATCAACTTTCACAAGAGAGAAAAGCAAAACTTTTTGGTTAGGTGTACATACACTGAACTTGTTTTGTATATTTTTCTCTTATGAAAAGTACAATATAACAAAGTGGTAAGTAGTTACAAGTACTTATCCCACCACTGCTCAACCAATGTAGGAGGCTGGCCTGGCTTGCAGCGGGTACCAAGGGGTACTTACACTCTGTACCAGGTCCAGTTATCCCTTATTAGTGTAGAACAGGTGTTTCTAGCAGCTTAGGCTGATAGAAGGTAGCTATAGCAGAGCAGCTTAGGCTAAACTAGGAGACATGCAAAGCTCCTACTGTACCACGGGTGTCATATGCACAATATCATAAGAAAACACAATACACAGATATATTAAAAATAAAGGTACTTTATGACAATATGCCAAAAGTATCTCAGTGAGTACCCTCAGTATGAGGATGCCAAATATACACAAGATATATGTACACAATACCAAAAATATGCAGTAACAGCAAAAGGAAGTAATGCAAGCAATGTAAAGTTACAGTAGATTGCAATAGGAGCACATAGGTATAGGGGCAACACAAACCATATACTCCAAAAGTGGAATGCGAACCACAAATGGACCCCAAACCTATGTGAGCTTGTAGAGGGTCGCTGGGACTGTAAGAAAACAGTGAGGGTTAGAAAAATAGCCCACCCCAAGACCCTGAAAAGTAGGTGTAAAGTGCACCTATATTCCCCAGAGAGCACAGAAGTCGTGATAGGGGAATTCTGCAAGGAAGACCAACACCAGCAATGCAACCAAAGTGGATTTCTGGACGAGAGTACCTGTGGAACAAGGGGACCAAGTCCAAGAGTCGCGATAAAGTCGAGAGTGGGCAGATGCCCAGGAAATGCCAGCTGAGGGTGCAAAGAAGCTGCCACCGGATGGTAGAAGCTGTGGATTCTGCAAGAACAAAGAGGACTAGGAACTTCCCCTTTGGAAGATGGATGTCCCACGTCGTGAAGAGGCTTGCAGAGGTGTTCCCATGCAGAAAGACTGCAAACAAACCTTGCTAGCTGCAAGGGTTGCGGTTAGGGTTTTTGGATGCTGCTGTGACCCAGGAGGGACCAGGATGTCGCCACTTGGATAAAGAGACAGAGGTGGTTGGCCAGCAAGTCAGGGATCCCTCACAGAAGCAGGCAGCAACCGCAGAAGTACCGAAACAGGCACTTGGAAGAGGAGTGAACTGGAGCTCACCCAAAGACACAAAAGGGAGTCCCACGACGCCGGAGGACAACTCAGGAGGTTGTGCACTGCAGGTTAGAGTGTCGGGACCCAGGCTTGGCTGTGCATGAAGGAAATCCTGGAAGAGTGCACAGGAGCCGGAGCAGCTGCAAATTATGCAGTACCCAGCAATGCAGTCTAGCGTGGGGAGGCAAGGACTTACCTCCACCAAACTTGGACTGAAGAGTCACTGGACTGTGGGAGTCACTTGGACTGAGTTGCTGAGTTCCAGGGACCACACTCGTTGTGCTGAGAGGGGACCCAGAGGACCTGTGATGCAGTCTTTTGTTGCCTGCGGTTGCAGGGGGAAGATTCCGTCGACCCACTGGAGATTTCTTCAGAGCTCCTGGTGCAAGAAGGAGGCAGGCTACCCCCAAAGCATGCACCACCAGGAAAACAGTTGAGAAGGCGGCAGGATCAGCGATACAAGGTTGCAGTAGTTGTCTTTGCTACTTTGTTGCGGTTTTGCAGGCGTCCTGAGCAGTCAGCGGTCGATCCTTTGGCAGAAGGTGAAGAGAGAGATGCAGAGGAACTCTGATGAGCTCTTGCATTCGTTACCTAAAGAATTCCCCAAAGCAGAGACCCTAAATAGCCAGAAAAGGAGGTCTGGCTACCTAGGAAGGAGGATAGGCTAGCAACACAGGTAAGAGCCTATCAGAAGGAGTCTCTGACGTCACCTGCTGGCACTGGCCACTCAGAGCAGTCCAGTGTGCCTGCAGCACCTCTGTTTCCAAGAATGCAGAGGTCTGGAGCACACTGGAGGAGCTCTGGGCACCTCCCCTGGGAGGTGCAGGTCAGGGAGTGGTCACTCCCCTTTCCTTTGTCCAGTTTCGCGCCAGAGCAGGGCTGGGGGATCCCTGAACCGGTGTAGGCTGGCTTATGCAGAGATGGGCACCATCTGTGCCCATCAAAGCATTTCCAGAGGCTGGGGGAGGCTACTCCTCCCCAGCCCTGACACCTTTTTCCAAAGGGAGAGGGTGTAACACCCTCTCTCTGAGGAAGTCCTTTGTTCTGCCTTCCTGGTCCAGGCCTGGCTGGACCCCAGGAGGGCAGAAACCTGTCTGAGGGGTTGGCAGCAGCAGCAGCTGCAGTGAAACCCCAGGAAATGCAGTTTGGCAGTACCCGGGTCTGTGCTAGAGACTCAGGGGATCATGGAATTGTCTCCCCAATGCCAGAATGGCATTGGGGTGACAATTCCATGATCTTAGACATGTTACATGGCCATGTTCGGAGTTACCATTGTGACGCTATACATAGGTAGTGACCTATTTATAGTGCACGCGTGTAATGGTGTCCCCGCACTCACAAAGTCCGGGGAATTTGCCCTGAGCGATGTGGGGGCACCTTGGCTAGTGCCAGGGTGCCCACACACTAAGTAACTTAGCACCCAACCTTTACCAGGTAAAGGTTAGACATATAGGTGACTTATAAGTTACTTAAGTGCAGTGGTAAATGGCTGTGAAATAACGTGGACGTTATTTCACTCAGGCTGCAGTGGCAGGCCTGTGTAAGAATTGTCAGAGCTCCCTATGGGTGGCAAAAGAAATGCTGCAGCCCATAGGGATCTCCTGCAACCCCAATACCTTGGGTACCTCAGTACTATATACTAGGGAATTATAAGGGTGTTCCAGTATGCCAATGTGAATTGGTGAAATTGGTCACTAGCCTGTTAGTGACAATTTGGAAAGCAGAGAGAGCATAACCACTGAGGTTCTGGTTAGCAGAGCCTCAGTGAAACAGTTAGTCATCACACAGGGAACACATACAGGGCACACTTATGAGCACTGGGGCCCTGGCTGGCAGGGTCCCAGTGACACATACACTAAAACAACATATATACAGTGAAATATGGGGGTAACATGCCAGGCAAGTTGGTACTTTCCTACAGTTACTGAATCAGAAAATCAACCACAATCTCCCTTTCATGTTAAATTTATGCACTACCACTTATGACTGCGTTATATAGTTTCTAATAATCCTTTGAAGATAGCCCAATTCAGTAGGTGTTTTTCCCAGATCCACGGATCTACTGCAGCACTCAGCAGGGCCCCCACATGTAAATCCATGGGGAATTTCAAAAATGATTTTAAACATGTTAAAAAATACAAACCCATATGCATGACCTTTTTTGGACAACAGAAACATCCACACCAAATAATCATTTTAAATAATCATTGCCAATAGATTTGCAACTACAAAGTCCCAGTCTAGTCTTTTTCTATTCCCTCCCCTTTCATGCTCCTGTTGCTTTGTTACCATGGTAATACAGTCTGCAACATTGTGCTGCAGCAGGTCACAAGTTCATAAAATTTTCTGAATAGAGCATGTTTACTTTCAAATCGTTAGCAGGTGTTGTTAAAGCTTTCACAATCAACATATCACAGGTACTAATACTGTTTTCCAATTTGTCTACAGCCAATCCAACAGTTAGGGGCATGTTTATACTCTGTTTGACCTGGATTTGTGTATTTTTTTTTCGCAAATCCGGGGCAAACTTATCTCCATATTTATATTTTGGCGATAGACATGTCTAGCGCCAAAATATTGGAGATAAAGTCATTTTGTGCCTGCAGAAAACAACCTTGTGTCAATGAGATGCAAGGTAGGCGTTCCCAGGGAAAAAGTGGCTCTAAGGCCCTAGCGCCTTATTTATCCTCCAGTGCAAAAAACACGGACGGGGGAGGAGGGGTCAAAAAATGGTGCAAAGCTTGCTTTGCACCATTTTTTAACGCCTAGGTGAGGGCAGTTGTTAGGGGACCAGTAGGCCTACTTCCATGGTGGAACACCATTAAATAAGCCAACAGGTGCCCTCCTCAGGCCCCAGGGACACCCCTACCCACACCAGAGGGACAGCGGAGGATGGGCGACCCCATCCTAGTTAAATAAAGGTAAGTACAAGTAAATATATATATATATTGTTTTTTAAGTGCCAATGGGGGCCCCTGAAATGGGCCTCCCTAGATGGCACTGGGTACAATAGCCATGCCCAGGGGACACTGGTCCTCTGTGCTGGCCATTGGAGTGGTGGGCATGACTCCTGTCTTTTCTAAGACAGGAACCATGTGGTGTGGATGGTTTTGCGTCAGAAAATTACTCTAGGCAGGTTAGACTAATTTCTTTTTTTAACTCTAAACTGCCTAACATCATTTTTTGGTGCAAAACACCCTTCTTTCATACCGCCAACCCCACCCGACTAACAATTTTTTTACGCTAGCCTACCCTTTGCACCAGCTTGAGCCATTCCATAAATATAATGCCCACCTGGTGCACAGAAATGGTGCAAGTCAGTGCTAAATGTTTTGGTGCAAAACTGCGTTAGTGAAGTTTTACACCAAAAAGTATAACTCAGGGCCTTAGTTACTATTCACATAACCTCACTACCAAGCTTCATCAACAAACACTTCTACAACAGCCAATGAAATGTGTTCTTTCTGATTCTACCTTTTCCCCTCCCTTTTAACTAAATATAATTTAAAATTTGCCTCATTCAGTTGCAGGCTTCTGATGGATGCTACTCCAGCTTCCCTCCAATATGTTCAGATTGTGGAGAGTGGGACACCATTTTGTGTTTTGGGTCAGAGAGAATGCACAAAGGTAATATTGACAGGGACCTGGGTTTATCTAATGTGGATATTACTTGTGTTGGTTAGAGAGGGTTAAGGTGGCATCAACTGCTTCCTTTGGTTGAGTCTATCAAGGATTGTCAACATCCAGATCTTACTTTTGTGCACTGTGGTGGCAATGACCTATGCACAGTTACAAGGGCTGGTTTGGAAATGCTAATGAAGGATACCTTTGGAAAATTCATCACACTTTTCCAGTGCATTGCCTTTGTTTTTTCTAACATTTGCCAAAGACGGAAGTGGAACTTGTCAACTCAACTCTGCCCACAAATAGAAAAATCCAGAAAATATGTTACTAAAACTGTTTCTGCATTCCTCAGAGACCATAACATGGGCTCTATGCCACAGCAAGTTACGATTTTTTATGGATGGTGAATACCGAAATGATGGGGTTCAACTAACTGACAAAGGCAACAGGGTGTCCTTCATAACATGAGAGACTACATCCTCTTTTATCTGTAGTAATCAGCTACACATCCTAAACAGGAAGTCTCTTTTCACAGCAATCATTTAACCATGCATATATTTATTTATTATTAAATACTTACATTTTCAAATGACATTTGGATCCACGGATCAAATTGTGGATCTAAAAAAACAAAAAAAATAATTCTGAAAATCTTTAAATATATTTTTCTCAATTTGCTATATTTGCGTAAAGCCATGTGGCTAGGGAACTCCTACCCTCTCTCTTTCATAAGCATCATTGCCCACATATTAGACCTGGGACCCTTTCCCAACACAACAAAAAGACAGCAACAGTTTACCCTCTCAGGTCACACCCAGTGCACACTAAATGAGTATTACTGTAATTATATAAGGCTTAGTCAGGGTATAACAGTGTGAGCGCGAGGATGTATGGGTAAGTAACAGTGGATGTGAGTGTGTGTTTCAGGGTGGGAGACTGGATGTGTGAGGATCTGTCTGGGTGTGAGAGTAAGTGTGAGAGTGCCTGGGTGTGAGAGCGGGTCTGCCACTGTCTTCCTGGGTGTGACTGTGTTTGTGAGAGTATGCATAAGTGTGGAAGTGTCTGTCTGGATATAAGAGTGGGTGTGAGAGTGCCTTTCTAGGTGTGAGAGCGAGTGTGTAAGATTCTCCCTAGATGTCACAGTGGGTGTGAGAGAGTCTCTCTGGATGTGACAATTGTTAGAAATAGGGTCTCTAGTTGGCAGTCAGTTTATACCCTGTCCAAGTAGGGACCCTCACTCTAGTCAGGGTAAGGGAGTTACACAACTCAGATAACCCCTGCCTACCCCCTTGGTAGCTTGGCACAAGTGGTCAGGCTTATTTCAGAGGCAATGTGCACAGCGTCTTAGGAGCTTGCTCCCAGCCCTCCTTCACCAAACTGAGAGGCCCTCTCACATGGTGCACATACAGAAGTTCAAAACGGCTGAAGCCAACCCCCTTTTGTGGTACCTCTCTGTAAACAAACAACAGGCATGGTAATAAGACATCCCACTTACACCTCATGGGTTCAGAGAGACCCATATTCATGCCCTTCAGGGTACGGTTGAATCTCTCAACCAACCCATTGCTTTGGGGGTGGTAAGGTGTGGTAAACTTGTATGTTACACTTGTGGTACACCACATGCCTTCCACATGGCCTTCATGTACAGTGATATGAAATTGGTACCCTGGTCAGATACCACCTCCTTGGGGAAGTCCACACAGATAAAGATCCCCAACAGCGTCCTGGCCACTGTGGGCACTGTGACTGACTTTAGGGGGATAACTTCAGGATACAGAGAGGCATTGTCCACCATGACTAGGATAAACCTACTGCCCAGGGCTGTTTGTGATCCAGAGGCCCAACAATACCAATCCCTACCCACTCAAAAGGGGTGCCCATGATAGGAAAGGATTGAAGAGGAGCCTTGCACCTCTTCCCAGATTTGCCACTCACCTGGCAGGGCTGATAAGTCCTGCAGAACGCATCTGAGGCCTTTCTCATTTGGGGCCAAATAAATGTGGGTGACTGTAGGAGGCTGGCCTGGTTTGTAGTGGGTACTTAAGGTACTTACACCTTATACCAGGTCCATCTATCCCTTATTAGTGAAATGTAGTCAGTGTCTAGACGCCAGGCTGTCTAGAGGTACCTGTAGGCAAGGCTGAACTAGGAGACATGCAAAGCTCTTGCAGTACAACTGTAGTCACACAGTACGTACACACAAGAAAGACAATACTCAGTGTTACTAAAAACAAAGGTACTTTATTTTAATGACACAAGGCCAAAAATATCTTAGAGGCTATACTCCCTTAGGAGGAACGTATTATACATAAAATATACACTAGAAACTAAAATCAGGTAAGTAAACAGTCATAAAATAGTACAAATAGTGAAATCACCATAGGTTACAATAGGCCTAGGGTGAACACAAACCATATACTACAATAGTGGAATGCAAATGTTGGTTTCGCACCAACAAGAGTAGTGTGTAGAGGGGCGTTGGGGAGGGTAAAAACACACCAAAGGTAAGTAAAGTACCCTACCCCAGAGCCCAAGAAAGCAGGAATAAAGTACAGCAAGTTTCCTCAGAATACACTAGAAGTCGTGATAAAGAATAATGCAAAAACCAAGCAAGAGTGTAAGAAACCAACAATGGATTCTTAGACCTAAGGACCAGTGGATAGTGGAGACCTAGTCCAAGAATAGATGAAGAGTCCAGGAAGAACAGGGGCTCCTGCTAAACCGGATGAAGGTGCAAAAGTGGAACCTCCAGTTGAAAGAAAAAGTCAGAGATGCACCAGAGAAGACAGCTCTGGGTTCCGGCTTGGTGCAAGAGATGTCCCACGTTGAGTAGATGAATGCAGGCTAGTTTTCGTTATTGGGTTCCGCCAACAAGCCTTAACTCACGCAAAAGAGGCGTTTGGTGGGAAAAGGCACTAGCTGGACCCCAGAGAGACCTGGTGGAATCAACTCGGACTGAGGAGACAGAGGGGGCTCTCAGCACTTCAGAGAGCCCTCAGAAGACTAAGCAGAACCCACAGTAGTCCCAGGACATGGGGACAAAGGAGTTGCAAATCGCAGTCGTTGCAGCACTACACAAAGGTATCCCACGCTGTCGGAGAACAACTCAGGGAGCTCAGCATCACAGGATAGAGTGCTGGTGACCTGGGCTACGCTGTGCATGAAGGATTCCTTGTAAAAGCACACAGAAGCCCTAGGAGCTGCAAAACAAGTAGTGCACAGGGGTACTATCTGGCTCAGGGAGGCAAGCTCTTACCTCACACCAAATTTGGACAGTTGGACCTTTGGACAATAGGGGTCACTTTGGTCTACCACCTGTGTTCTAGGATCCACACTCATTGTCAGAAGAGGGGACCCAGAGTACCAGTTGTCACTGCATAGAGGTGCCTGCTGAAGCAGGGAAGTGACTCAGTCACTCCACGGGAGATTCCTTTGGTCCTTCTTGTGAAGGATGAAGACAGGCAGTCCTTGAGCGTGCACAACCTGGAAATGGTTGCAGTTGCTGCCAGGAGCTGAAGTTACAGAGTTGCAGTAGCCTTCTTGGATACTTTGTTGCTGTTGTAGAGTTCCTAGAGCAGTTCTGCGGTTTATCCGATGATAGAAGGTGAAGCAGAGGTTGCAGAGGATTCCT
Organism: Pleurodeles waltl; assembly: GCF_031143425.1. Taxonomy (NCBI): domain Eukaryota; kingdom Metazoa; phylum Chordata; class Amphibia; order Caudata; family Salamandridae; genus Pleurodeles; species Pleurodeles waltl. The sequence continues at coordinate 224,633,619 of NC_090443.1, forward strand.
GCTGCAGTCTTGCAAAACCAACTCTGCAGAAACACCCAGAGGAGAGACCCTAAATAACCATGAGAGGGGGATTGGTCACCCAACCAGGTAAACACCTATCAGGAGGGGTATCTGACATCACCTGCTGGCACTGGCCACTCAGATGCTCCCAGAGTTCCCTGACCATCCTGAAAACAAGATGACAGAAACCAGGGACACTCAAGGAGCTATGGGCACCACTCCTGGGGCCATGATCAACAGGGAAGTGATCACTCCCCTTTCCTTTGTCCAGTTTTGTGCCAGAGCAGGGACTGGGGGTCCCTGAACTGGTGTAGACTGGATCATGCAAAGAGGGCACTGTTTGTGCCCTTCAAAGCATTTCCAGAGGCTCTGGGAGGATACCCCTCCTATGCCTGTAACACCTATTTCCTAAAGGAGAGGGTGTAACTCCTCTCTCCTAAAGGAAATGCACTGTTCTGCTTTCCTGGGATTGAGCTGCCCGACCCCCAGGAGGGCAGAAGCCTGTCAGTGAGGTGGCAGCAGCTGGGCTGCAGTGGAAACTTCAGAGAGCTGGTTTGGCAGTACTGGGGTCCATGGTGGAGCCCCCGGGCTGCATGGAATTGGCCCCCCAATACCAGAATTGGATTGGGAGTACAATTTCCAGTTTCTAAACACCCCACATGGCCACATTCAAGGTTACCATTGTGAAGCTGTATATAGGTATTCACCTAAATGTAGTGCACCCTTATAATGGCGTCCCCACACACACAAAGTCAGGGAAAGTGGGCCTGGACAACGTGGGATCACTTCTGCTAGTGCAGGGGTGCCCTCACACACAGGTACAATGCACCTAGCCTACAGGAACTGAAGGGTAATTATATAGGTGACTTTTAAGTGACCTGGTGCAGTGAAAATGGTTGTGAAATAATACTTACACTATTTCACTCTGGCTGCAATGACAGTCCTGAAGAAGTGTTTGTATGAGCTCCTCATGGGTGGCAAAAGAAATACTGCAGCCCATAAGGATCTCCTGGAACCCCAATGCCTTGGGTACCTAGGTACCATATACTAGGGACTTATAAGGGCGGGTCCAGTATGCCAATCTGGAGTGAAATGAGTAGTCACTAGACTATAGTGACAAATGTGGAAATAGAGAGAGCATAAGCACTGGAGTTCTGATTAGCAGGACTCCAGTGACACAGTCAAGCATACTGACAAAATAGTAAAACATACTGACATGTAGGCTACAACCCATAGGCACTGGGGTCCTGACTAGCAGGATCCCAGTGACACAGTCAAAACACACTGACAATCAGAGAGAAATTGGGGGTAACATGCCAAGAAAAATTGTGCTTTCCTACAGTGACAAGCCTGTCCAAGATCTCGTCCTGCCCACAAATGACCTGGCAGTTGCACATCATGAGCACATCATGAGCCAGACCCAGTAGGTGAGCTCTGAAACACAGGGGTACCACCAGCACATGGGCTGTCCCAGGCTCCGCCGCCTTATGCTCCCTATACATTCTCTCAGTAAATCAGGTGAGATCCAGAGGTATCACCAGCTGCCTGGGCCTCGGCTTGATTCAAAGGCCCTCAAGGGAGGGGCATGTTTTCTGCATTGCTCAGAAGTCCTCTCTGGTGAGGCCTCTTTCCTGCTGACAATGTCTGATGCACGTCCCCCAGTTCGTCCACTTCTTCCCGTGTAAGTTTGGGGACATTCCCACAGGTTCAGCCTCCTCCAGTACTGTGGGAATCTCAGGAGCGGGTTTGCCGTGCCCCTTGTGTCCCTTCCTCCTGGCAGGCACCTGGGTCACTGTTTCAGGCTCCAGGTTCTTCTGATCACCCTCTCTGGCCCCTATGAACTATGTGGTCATACACACCCACTCAGATAATCCCAACATTTTAAAATGTGACCTGCTCTCCACCTCCTTCCAGGCGGTGTGCTCCAGGTCATTCCCTAGGCTACAGTCACCAGGCAGGGATAGACCCACAGCTACCCTCAAGGAATCTGAGACCCCCCATTTGAAGGGAACCTGAGCTACTAAGCATTGGCGCTCACTGTCTACTGGTACAATCTGGTGGACCACATTAGGGATTACCTGCTTTTGAGACACCAGATGACAGTGGACTATTTTCATACTGGTTCCTGTGTCTGTAAGAGCCTCCACCTTCCTCCAACTGATGGTAAACCCACTGCCTATACTTTTTTTTATTGTCACGCATGAGGGTTCTCTGTATCACCTCACCCTTTTTCCAGGGAGACTAGAGCTATCTCAGCTGGCTACCCACCACTAACTGGGGCCAACTTCTCCCCAAACGCTACACTGATCACCTCAACTGACTTCCCACCGATGGGAACTGTACACAGTTGAGGCACTTGGGATTCCCTATGAAATATACTTCCTGATTACAGGCAATACACTTGAGGGGTCCCTTTCCTGAAGGCTTTCCTAAAAGGTGCCAGCTCTTCTTCCTTCATCAGGGGGTTGGGAATCCTTACCCTGGGAACTAGTTTTGGGCCCTTTATAGAAGTCCTCCCTTTTATCCTTGTCCCGCCCTTCCTTCTACTGCTGGGAACCCTGCCCACTCTTGGCTGAGTCTCCAACATATAACTTCTTATGGACCCTTGTACTTATCCAGCGATCTGTCTCCTGAGCAAGCTTCCTGGGATCAGTCAAGTGCTGGCGAAGCTCTGGGAAACACAGACAAGACAAGTGCTCTGATACAAATCTTACAGCCCCTGCTAATCTGTTGCCTCACTGCCCTTCACCCAACCATCAATTGATCTGCAGAAGAGATCCACACACTCATGCCAGGTCAGAGAATCAAGTTTTCTACTCTTCCTAAACTTATTTCTGCACATCTCTGGATCAGGGCTTGTCTAGGGATTAGGGCATCCTTTATCCTGGTGTAGGTGAGCTCACTAGCTACCCCTAGCACCAACAAGGTGTCCCTCTACTCTGCTGTGAAGTAGTTCCACAGGCCTGCCCCCTATTCTCTCTCAGGGGTCCCATGCACGTGGAGTGCTGCCTCAAAGCCCCTAAACCACCTGTGGATGTCATCCTCCTGAGTGTACTCTTTCCCTAGATTCTTGGGAAGGTGCACTCTCCTCTCAGCCTGCACTGATGTAATGCTGCCTGCATCTGTGCTGGGCCTGCTCCTCTGATCCAGCTCCTTTAAGCTCAGCTCCTGAGCTAAAAGCAATTTCCACTTCTCTTTGGCGAGTTTCTATTTTTCTGCCTCCCTATTGGTCTTTGCCAGCTCCAGCTGAAGTTCCCTCTTATGCTGTAGCTTATGTTTTTTTATCTCCCTCTGATTCCTCTAGGCTTCCCACCTGTCCCTCAGCTCTTCTGGGGTCAGTCACCTTGAGGACACACTGGTACTCCTAGGCAGATCACACTGCTACTTGCCCTAGAGGGTACCTCCCTCCTAGGCAGATCCTTGTTATCCACCACATCCTACAGGTTGCCCTCCTCTCCCTCCACAACATCATACTCCTCCTCCGCTTCAGGCCCCCAAGCCTCCTTTGCGCCTTTTGCAACACCTTCTTTTAGTTAAGGCCTTTAACTGGGCACTTTAGCTGCTTACAAAACTTTCTGAGCAGAGACAGTGAGTATGTCTCCAACTTTTACTGCACAAACACTTTTTGTTACTGCACAAACATTGCATTTGCAGCAACTGCTGATGGCTCCCAGACTGAGATATGCTTGTAGATAAGGCTCAAACATTGCAAAGTTCAAAAAGGCAAGATATCCAAACAGCAGAAAAAAACAGTATGTGGTTGCGTAGTAGTCTGCAATCAGACAGTAGTGTACAAGTAAACACCAATTGCTGTATGAAAAGTACAAATACAAGTCCTATCCTCACTGCTGATCACCAATGTTAGAAATGGGATCTCTAGTTGGCAGTCAATTTAGACCCTGTCCAAGTAGGAACCCTTACTCTAGTCAGTGTAAGTGAGATATACAGCTCAGATAATCCCTGCTCAACACCTTGGTAGCTTGCCACAAGCAGTCAGGCTTATCTCAGAGGGAATGTGTAAAGTATTTGTACATACACACACACACAGACACATAAACACAGTAACACAGTTAAGAGAAGTACTCAAGACCAGTTTAGAAAAAGAGCCAATATTTATTTGACTAAAACAAGACCAAAATGACAAAAATCCAACATTCACAAGCAAAGACATCACTTTTTAAAGACATAAAATAATTTTAATACTGGAAAATCAGTGGCTGTAGCCTTCTAACACACAATACCTCCGATGCCTCAAAAACAAAGATGATGCAAGCCACAAAGGACGTAATGCATTAGAAAAGCAAGCAGTGTTGGGTATTTTGATGCTGGACATGCCATGTGTGAAATCTTTTCCCACCCGGCTGGTGATATATCGATTCTTGCCCTGCCCAGCTGGCGATGTGTGGATTATTTTCCCGTCTGACTAACATGCTATGATTTCTGGTTGCAGAGCAATGTCAATGAAGAAAAATTTTGCCGAGGGATGATGTGTGGAAACTCAAGACGCACGGCAGCGATGGATCTGCGCTGAAGCAGGCGATGTGTTGATTTTGTAGTGCTGCGTCGATTTTTCAGCCGTGGTGCAGGCGCTGCATCGATTTTTTTGTTGCACTGGCCTCAGTGCATGTATTTTTACTCAAGCTACCAGCTTCCACTTCTAAGGCCCTAGGGTCTGGATTTGGCACCACTGAGCAAGTCAGGACACTCAGCAGAAGAGCCCAGGCACTGGCAGATGAAGACTTTGATATCCCTGAGCCTTCACAACAGTAGGCAAGCTCAGTTTAAGTCCTTTAAGAACCTTGGAAAGCAGGATGTAGAAAGCAAAGTCCAGTCTTTTCACTCCCAGGACAGAAGCAGCAAGCAGCAGGCCAGCACAGCAAAGCAACAGGCAGAGTGGCAGTTCCTGCTAATGCATCCATCTCTTCTTCCTTGCAGAATGTCCTCAGTCCAGAAGTGTTCTGCAAAGGTAAGTCTTTACAGTGCACAAGACCCTGCCTCTTCCTGTTCTGGTCAAAAACAAATGGCAACTCATTAGTTGAAATCAATGCACATTCGAATTATGTAAGAAGAAACTTATGGGTGCTCATACACTGAAACACATCGTTGCCCTGATGTGTAAAACCGAGTTTCTAAGTAAACCCGTTCTAATACTACAAAAACAAACCAGTGGTGCACACCAAGCAAAACAATATCTCTACTTAAGAGATGGTCAAATATCTTGAAGAAACCAATTAACATATCATAATAAATTCCCCTAGAATGCTTGTTTGGTCCTCTCTCTTCCTTAAATGAACTAAACATTCATAAATCTGACCAGAACATACTGTAAACAAATATACAACTAACCAAAAGATGAATATGTCCATGCGAATATAAGTTTTAATACAAAAAGGAAAAATCTTCTTAAATACATAAACATATACATATATATACAAAACATGAAGAAAATAAATGAATAGCCATCAGCCGACACGTGTTTCGTCCTGACTGGACTTCTTCAAGGCTGAGAAAATCACAACAGACAACAATCAATACACGACAAACATATATATACAATTTTACACAAAAGTTAAAACATATTTACATTTTATCCTATTGTTTTCCAAAATCACCAAACAAAGGTATTCTTTTGGTCAGTTAGGTGTCCAACATATTCTATACAAATCATATTTATAATATTGATTTGAATCTAAACCAGAAACTACACAGGAAGAGAAGAGAACCACCACCACATAGTTTTAGTGGCAAAGTGTTATTTAATGTCCAAAGATATAGCATAGAATACTCCCCACGTCTCAAAAAATTGGTATATCAAAGCCATATCCAAAGTTCAACATGCCACATGCACACCCAAGTGTAAAAAGACATCTTTTGTTGGCATTCTAACAGTTCATATCTAGAATTCATGTTTAGTTAATATTAGACCGCTCAATGCCTCAAGTGACCCCTCCTTATACCTGAAGTTACTCATTATAATGCTATTACTGACCTGTTTCAAAACCACAATCAATCACATCTTTTCCTTCTTCATAATCAATTTAAATACTGGACATTGCTAGTTTCGTCTATTGGTGAGTCAACTGGAATAAAGACAAATAAAATATCTCTAGTAACCTTTCTACAAAACCAAATAGCCTTTAGTTTCTATCTACGTCCATTCACCTAACAGAATTTATATCAGTGTCTCCATAGTTTCCAACAATGAAACAAACACATTAATATGGCTCAATTTTTCCATTACTTACACTAAATACCATTACCAACTGACGTGCTATTAACTTACCTATTCACCCCTCTTTCTATTCTTTTTGTTTACTCTCCAAGCCCGTCTGCTGATAAATCTCGGCAAAGAAACGTCGAGGGAAGTATGTGCCTCCTGTAAGTCTTCTGTGGGCCCGAAAATCAATATGAGCCCTTCGCCGGCATTAGTGCATGCCGCGTTTTTTCTTCAAAACGCGATCATATATAGCAATGACGGAGGGAATCGTGTGCCCTCCGTTAGTCCTCTGGCTATTATGTCCTGCCTGTAACCCCCGTGCCGGCATTTAAAATGCCGCGTTCAATTTCAAAGCAGGCTAATGAACAGCAAAGCCGGACTTCCGCCTGTCCGACAGGACTATGGCGGCCATCTTAAAAAGGGTTCATTACTGAAAATAGAATTACTAAACAGCAAGGAAGGACTTGCCGTCTATTTATGTGTATATATGGCGGCCATTTTGATGTGGCAATTCCAGTCTATGGACATATTAAGTCCAAGGCATACAAGTACGGCGGCCATTATTATATGGCAATTATAGTACATTGTGTTGTTCAACAAGTACCCCAGCCACAATGACAGGAGAGATTTAGATACAAAGATCATATGTATCTCCAAACAATCGCCGTTTTTACTAAGCCGGCAATCCACTTAAAGTATATGGAAGAATGCCAATTAGATCTATTTGCCAACAAAAGAGATCAATTTTCCGTTAGCTTTCGGACATCAAGTTCCATAATTACAACAAAATAAATGCCCCAAATGTATATAAAAGTGTCAAAATTAATGCACATGCAGAGTGAGGAAGTAAAGAGTCCCCCCAGTATATAGGGAAACTAGGGTGAAAGAAGGAAAAATCCCCCCAAAAATATGGTAGTACAATGTGTATCACCCGAGTAAGTTGCTCATACATATGTATGTTATTCTTCATCAGTAGTATACCCAGTGAATACATTCAGAGGAAGTGATACAATTCATCATCCAAGTTCATGCCCATTTCGATCGTTCTCAATTTAATGATCCATTTTGCCTCATTTTTTCGCAAATCCAATGTTCTATTGCCACCCCTAACATTTGTTGGGATGTGATTTATACCCATGTATTTTACTAATGGGACCTCAGTTCCTGGATGTTTATCATTGACATGCCGTACTAGTGGTGATGCTGTATCATAATTTCTTAAGGCTCTGATATGTTCTTCGATTCGTTCCTTTAAGGGCCTGATTGTACTGCCCACATATATCTGGCCACATATACATTCCAATATATATACCACAAATTTTGTATTGCAGTTGATAAAGGTGGATATTTTGTATTTGTCACTACCATTGTAACTGAATTCAGAAGTTTTATGCAGTGCCATGTTGCACATATTGCAATTCCCACACCTATAGAAACCCACAATTTTTTTGGGAAGCCATGTTGCTTTGCTTTCCATTATCGGTGGTAAGAAACTTTTGCAGACTTCATTTCTAATAGTTTTGCCTCTTCTGTGGACCATTTTTGGTTTCTTAGGAAGTAGAGCAGCAAGTGTCTCATCTGTCTGTAGTACGTTCCAATGTTTACATAGAATACGGTGTATATTGTGACTATTCTGACTATACGCCGTACAAAAACGTATTGCTTTGTATGCTGAGTTATCTCGCATTTTCATATTTTGACCCAAGAGAGTGGATCTACATGTTTGATCAATCTTTTTTCTTGATGTTTTAATGATATGCTTTGAATAGCCTCTCTGTGTAAACCTATCCTCCAATTTATTTAATTCCATGTTACATACATTTGGATCACTACAATTTCTTTTTAATCTTGTCATTTCCCCAAAGGGAATGGCTGAAATTTGACTTTTGGGGTGCGCACTTTCTGCATGTAGTACAGAATTGCAGGCTGTTGGTTTGCGATAGATTTTTGTATGGATCTTGTTGTCTATGATGGATATCTCTAGATCCAAAAAACAAACTTTATTCTTACTAAAATCATACGTCATTTGAATGTTAAAGATATTGCAGTTGATATATTCATAGAATTCCATTAATAGTTGTTCAGATCCAGTCCAAATCATTAAGACATCATCAATAAATCTTCCCCAGAAGAAAATGTTATCAGTAAATACAGAAGGGCACTTTTTCCAAATATGTATTGCCTCAAAGAAACCCATATACATATTTGCTTACGATGGAGAGAATCGTGAGCCCATAGCTACTCCTTGTGCTTGCTTAAACCATTGTCCCTCATGTAAAAATACATTATTTTCCAATGTAAATTCAATCATATACAGTATCATTTCAGTGTGTTCCATGTGAGATGCCGATCTTCCTGTTCTGGCCCCAGACAAGCTGTAGGGTGTTGGAGACTGCTTTCTGTAAGGACAAGCACAGCCCTATTCAGGTGCAAGTGTCAGCTCAACTCTCCATTCTATCGTGAAACAGGGTTGCGCACTTGCACCCCTGCTTTTTAATCTGTTCATTGCAGATTTGTCATCGGCTCTCAACGCTGTTAATTCTCATCCCCCCAAGATTGGTGGTTTTAGGCTCAGCCACTTGCTCGATGCTGATGATCTGGCACTGTTCAGTTATACCAAGATTGGCCTTCAATGACTGCTTAACCAACTTGCATCTTATGAGCTTGTAAATCAATTAGAATTTAACCTGCTCAAAACCAAAGTGGCCTCCTTTGGTAGAAAAAAAAGCATTTGGGAATTAGTTGGTACTAAAAGAGGAGTAAACTCATTTCTGACCAGTCTTATAAATATCTAGGGGTGCATTTCGACTCTAGGGGTGGTTTTGTTAAGCACAGGAAGGAGATTGAACTTAAAGATGTGGCTCTGCAGGTGGCCTTTTCTAAACTATTTGAAGTTCCAATGGGGCTTAATTTCCTCCCCTGTTGAAAGTTATGAGAGCAAAGATTATCCCCTCATTGTCTTATGGTCATGAATTTCTGCTGGGTAAAGGCTCTTGCTTATTAAATAGGCTAGTTAATAACATCCCACGAAGGTGGGGTTGGAATTTGGGCTTTTTGATCAGCAGTCAGTAGGTGCTAGTGCCTTCTTGAAGCTTTGTCATAAGCTGCGTCGGGCCAAGGAAGGTAGCCTGGAGGCAGTTCTATGTCTGGAAATTATTGTGTCGAGAATGAAGGGGTCTCATTTTAACTTTTTGGCTGAATGTAAACTGCTGTTGAAATCAGATGACCTCTGGACAAGCAACCCCCCATTCTCTTTTCAAACTAGGTGTCAAAAAGATTACACAGTTACACTTGTACCACTCGAATCGCACCCTTCTTGCCAAACGTAAGTACACCTGATCAGTAATTAATTAATTTAAGCCAGCTACTCAAGCTGGCTATCTTTCTTGCTCCGACGGGTTTTCTGAAACATCTACCCACATGGCGGTCTACTCGGAAGGAGGGGGTGATGTGCAGGGGTTGTGCTTGTGGGGATGAAACAATTGAACATGTGGTTTGTTTGTGTCCAGCCCTGCTCAAGGAGAGGAGATCTCTGCTGTGGAGTAAGTGGAATGAACTGGGGATCCTCTCCTGTCACCAGGCCATTATTCTGTCTTTGGATCCTGCAAACTCAATGTTGAATGTTTTACTGATCAAATTTATTAAAATTGCTCATACCAAATTTAGGGCCCCTGTGAGTAGTGGATATTTATTTGAGACATTTTTACCCGCTCTTGCCACATTTGGGTTTGTATCAATTTTGTGAAGTTGTTGAGCTTACACCTTGCAGCACGGGTTTTGATCTTTGTTGGTAGCTAACTTAAGATCATTCAATGCACTTAAGCACTTTAGGGCCTGATGTCAGAGTCACCAGATCCTCGGGGTCTGTGCACGTTCCCAACACTTCCACCACAAGAGAGCTCCAATACTCTGAGTAGAATTGTCACAGAGTCTAAGAGAGTCCAAGTGGGGAAAAGGGGATTAGGAAGGGAACAGCTGGGAAGGAGACCTATAGGAAGCAAAAAGGTTAAAACACACAATATCAAGATTATATCACATTAATCAGTACAAGGCTATGACTCTAAGCATTGTTATTTTGAAAACATGGACAACCTAAGCATAGACTTAAATAACTAGGCTTCAAGATGACTGGATACCTGTGAGGGAATCAAGAAAGGTTAAATGCAACTTTCAAATTCAAGTATTATCTTTTGTATGAGGATCAGGAAATAATCTGAGTGATTTCTAAAACATCATATGAATCGAGTTTGAGGAACCTATTATGTACATCCAACATTACATCTAGAACTCTAGCATTTTTGGTTTCTCAAAATTACCGGAACATGAATTGCGCACATTGCAGATTTTTACAAAGGTTGTAATGCCATGGAATGATTGTGCACCATGAATAACATAACTTAGACTCGAGAAATAAATCACACGTCTTGCCAATTCGAAAGCCACCAAGTAAATGCCAAGAAGTGGTAGCACATAATGAACACCGTGATTTTAAACACAGGAAATTAATTGCGTGTATTGCCGATTCGAATGTCACCATATGAATGTCAGGAAATGGTAGCGTACAATGAATAACATGAATTACACACAAGAAATGAATTGCACGTATTGCCGATTCGAATGCCATCATGTAAATGCCTAGAAATGGTTGCGCACAATGAATGTCAAGGGTTAATACATGAGGAACGAATCGCGCATCTTGCCGATTCAAATGCCACCATGTAACTGCCAAGAAATGGTAGCGCACAATGAATATCAAGGGTTAAAGTACGAGAAATGAATAGTGCGTCTTCCCGATTCGAATGTAAACATGTAAATGCCAGCAAAAACCCAGAGCACATTTATGCACACAAGTTAAAATCTCTCAACATGAAAATTAGGCCCAAGAACTCGGATGCTTTCAGAAACGGGATCGGGGGCCCAGCCCGCCCTCGTCTTACCGCCCTGATCAAGGATCACCAATGTAAATGAAGGGCAAAGGCCTGAAAGATCAAAGTAGGCCTCCGGAACAGGAGCTTAGGACGTTGCTGCTGCTCTACACCAGGACCTCTGAATAGTGAGCACGTGGAGCTGGGCTGGCTCCCTTTTATAGAGTCTTAGCCCAGCCCACCAACCACACCCAAGCATGCTGCAGGGAAAGCTTCTAGAAGGCCCTGGAAGGGGACCACACCCTGACACAGTCTGAAAGCCTGTAGCAGTACACTGCATGTGAACAGTATTTATGTGCATGCTGAATATAAGTCTTCAGGATTAAACTCTGCAATGCAAAAGGTTAAACAACATTATATCAGCACAATGCATAAATTATGTTAGCTTGAAATTGTTAGGTTTTTGCATTCTAGTCGCCCGTAGAGCACGCACTGCCCTGATGTTGACACCTGAGTACTGTGGGCCCTCCTGTTTATTATGTATCACGTGGGGTTCTGGTTTGTGGAGGTCCAGTTATATTTTAATTGTAGGTTTTACAATACCATTGTGGGAATGCTTTTTACTGAGGTTAGCATATATAAATTATTGAGTGTTTTAGTATGTATTTAATGTCAGATTGCAACTGTATAATTGATTGTTTCTTTTTTTGTTTTAATTGTATGGGACTTTATTATCTGTACAATAAACTATTGATCATCACCATTCTAGCCCAGGAAGGCTCAGCAGGATATGCAGGTCACTCCTGAGCTCCCTTTGTGTGACTGTCTAGAGTGAATTCATAAAGAGCCCACAGCCAGACACAGGCACAGAATGGGTAAGCAAGAAAATGCCTACTTTCTAAAAGTGGCATTTTCAAACTTACAATCGAAAAACCCACTTTAGCAAATGATGTATTTTTAAATTGAGAGTTCAGAGACTCCAAACTCCAGATATCTATCGGCTCCAAATGGGAAATTGCACTCAAAAGATACTTCAAGGCAATCTTCATGTTACCCTATGGGAGAGATAGGCCTTCCAATAGTGAAAAACAAATTTGGAAGTATTTCACTATCAGAACATGTTAAACACACGAGTACATGTCATACCTTTTAAAGATACTGCACCCTGTCCATGCATCTGCCTTGGGCCTACCTTAGGGATGACTTACATGTAGTAAATGGAAAGGTTTGGCCTCGCAAGTGAGTACAATTGACAGGTTGAACTGGTAGATGAAACTCTGCCCACAAAGACACTGCAGTGGCAGGACAGAGGCATGTTTACAGACCTACTCATGCGGGTGGTGCAATCAGTGTTGCTGGCCGACCAATAGCATTTGATTTACAGGCCTTGGAGTACTTTGTGTCAACCATGGAGAAACCAATCACCAATATAATTTACACAGGGAGCACTTGCCTGTTTAGCACTGGTCAGCAGTGATAAAGTGCCCAGAGGCCTAAAGCGTGGCAGAACAGAAATAGTGTATACTAGGGAAAGGTACCCACAAATTACGCATCACAGTGAAAACCTTAATTATTCACTGGAAAAATGTTTTAATTCAAAACCATGTTATTTATATAAATCTATATTATTGTCTCCTTCTGTCTCGCCCTTCTACATAAACCACAACATATAATATGAATATTCAAAAAAACATTACTATTACAAAATATAACATATATATCACTCCACAAGATACATAAAGAAATATATGTATATTTATATATATATACAATGGAAATATTTATATATATATATATACAATAAACAAACAGGTACTAAGTGAGCAGCAAATTATCACTAAAAGCTTCCGAATTAATTCACTTTTAGGAGCTGCCAAATGGCTTTTTCTAAGCAGTCCTCCAATGGAGGTAGTTATGATTAATACCGTCTGTGATGGAAAATTACTCAAGTCTACTTAAATGTGGTATAATCATATATCGCAGTTTTAAAAGTTATAAGTTCATCACACTCTTCCAGTTGATACTCAACGTGTTTCAGCCCTTTAATTCTTGGCCTCATCAGGACGTAGGAAGCAGTACCTATATGTGATTATAAGATGTATATCTTCATTATCATAATCATAGATAATCTCTAACACCACCAGGGTCACAATACTCCCTGTTCACCAGAAAACATGTGTTACAACACCCTGTGAACATTTTTGAAGCACTAAAACCTAGTAGTGCAATATAAAACATGTATATTATTAAGTGTTTAACATTCATCTACATCTCATACCATAGCGAGTGTGAGGTTAACACTGCGTCCCACAGCAGCAGAATCGAGCACCCAAAAATTGAAAATAATAATAAATAAGAAGGAAAAGTAGGTGCTTAGAAGAAACCTAACTATTTCTTTGACACCGTGGCATATACAAAAATGGCACTTACTGTTAGAATACATAAGCTCTAACCTTTGATAATGTTGGGTATTTGCTTGAACGTATTATTCTAGGTGAGACAGTCTAGATTCTTCAGGAGTTAACTTCATGTAGGAGCCATAGATACTTAAAAAACAAACCAAACTAAAAATAAAATATATGTGACTCCCTGATTACACTTATTCCCAGTTTAATGCTAGTCAATCTAAATTACATACATACACAGGTCACAATTCATTAAACTTTGCAAAAGCAAATCATTTGGATGCTAACAATGTTCTTTTGATTAATCAATAGACCCATGGAGGCTCTGATAAACACAACAATTAATTGCCTCATAATGCCAATGTCATTACGCTCCACAAAGGTTACACCAAAGCTTGCTCGTAGTGTTAAAAAAAGCACATTCACAAGTCGGTAGACTCACCTTTATGTAGACGATGTTCACGGCTATATGGCAACACTAGTTGAAACCCTCCATGGTACAAAGTGTAAGCACTCCTCACCGGTATTAATGAAACTCTTGCGTATGTTGGTAGCCATATTTATAGAAATCAGGCAATTGGTTGCCATGGGGCGCAGTGAGCCCATTACTCGGCAGCCATAATTATCAATGCCAACAAATGCCTCAGAATCATATAATTACATATCTCTTTGCCATGTGTAATATGGAAGAGGCTAAAAAAAGAAATGGAATTGTGAATTTATCTTCTAAAAAATAATAAATACACACCACAACGGTTATAAAAGGTCACGCGTTTTCTTAAGAAAGGCCACATATTCACAAATTGATTGGCTCACATTTATATAAACGATGTTCCTGTGGCTATATGGCATCACTGGTTGAGACCATCTATGGTACCGAGTGCAAAGAACTCCTCACAGGTGTCAATGAATCTCTCATGCGTGTTAATAGCCATATTTATAAGAAATGGAAAGCGGACTATTGATTCTCTAAGGACGCAGTGAGCACGTAACTTGGCAGCCATATTTACAAATGACGGTAGGTACCTCAAAATCATATAATTGCATATCCCTTTACCTTATGTAATATGGAAGGGCTGCAAAAAGGAATGGCATTGTAAATGTATCTGCTAACACACCTATACCAGAGGATTATGTGGATCAAACATATTGGTAAAACCTAACAAACAGACATATAAACATAAAAGAAACAGCATATGCTTGAAAACAAATAAAGGGGCGTGTGTTAACCCCATCGACACATAGGTTATCAAAAATGTATATAGGAGCACATAGATATTGAATATAATAATAGATTATGTCAATATACACGGACATGAAATGCTTCAATCCTATATATACAACATACAACTTAATGTACCATCCATCTATAATTTTAATTAATGTCTTATAAGAGAACACATTTCATTTAGGTAATTCAGCCCATGTCTTCTTCTTTATTTGCTTTGTCTATAAAATGTTCTACTAAAGGAGCCCCTTGCACCATACCTCTGAATCAATGTTGCAAAATGTGTAAATTAACTGGTTGTACAGTTTGACCAATAAATACCAATGTACAGTATACAATAGATAACATTTTTCGTGTTATAGATCGAGAATCAAACTTATAGTGTTCTATGATAGGAGGCAGATTTAACATTTGTCTCAAGTCTTTTTTTTTTGGGCCTGTAAAAGCGGCATGAACTAATGAAACTTGTAAAGCCTAAAGCCAGCAAAAACACAATTCAACACAGGATCAAAAAAAGAAGGCCAGAAGCAGAAGGTGCAAGGGAATACCATGCCCAGGTCTGACAGGTCTAATAACAGTGTGTGAGAGTGTGTCTCTAGGTGTGAGTGTGGAGGCAAGAGTGTTTCCCTAGGTGGAAGACTGAATGTCTGCCTGGAGGTGACAGTGGTTCTGAGTGTCAAGACCCAACAACTCTGCCTAATTTGTCAACATCCTCAGGGACGTTGTTTTAATCATGTACGTGTGGCACAACTGGGTTGCTTGTAGCATCACTGTACTGTCTGCAGTTCAGGATAGATAGTGCCAATGTTCGATATGTACTTGATGTTACCAATCTTGTTCCACTACATAGTTGTTTTCACCAATGCTTGTTGAACACATGTGACTGTGTCAAGGCCTCATGCTTCTAAATGTGTCAGGTTCACTTGTTTATTGTTGGCCAGGCAACTACCATGCCCCCATGGTCTCCAGGGAGCAGCTGCCTTGTGTTTTTCAAGACATGAGTGATGCTGGCTATAAATACTCTTGCTGTGCATATGACTCTGATCAGTTTTCTTCCTGTCTGGCAAGGAAAGCCCTCTGCACTCTGGAATTCCCTCCAGGCCCCTCTGCTTTCCCCTTGACTCAGTTGGCAGCAAAGAGCATCAGCAGAGATCTTCTGGAAAGAACACACTTCTGTCAGCTAAGTGGAGCATGTTGTCTGGAATCTTTTTATGTAGAATTTTATTATGGTTACTTTGTTTTTTGGTGAAAGATGAAAACTGAGACTGATTGCACTCTAGCCTTCTTGAGACTTTGAAAGGCCTCTTCTAAGAACACAGACATGATTTATGAATGGGGCCTTAATGTGGGTTGAATAACAGATTTAGAGTGGGGGCCTTGACAACATATGTTTTGTAACTGAGAACTGTGATAGAATATCACCATCCTCCACTTGTTTATTTTTTTACTAATAGTGATTATGCAATTCAGTCCCAGGATTACTTTATGTGTGAGTTTACCTGCTTTTGGTATTGCAATTCATTTTATGTTAATAGTGATAATGCAATTTAGTGTTAGGGATACTCTATATGTGAGTTTTCTTGCTTTTGGTCATTGAAAACCTAATGCGAAAGTGCAGATCCATGAAAGAGACTTGCAGAACTTCCTAATTTGTTTAGAGACATTCAGATTTCATCACCTTTTGTATATATTAATCCGTGAGAAGAGAGATATGGCCAAGTTGCCGATATTACCAGGTGAATGTGCCTTGATAACTAAATTAGATTAATTTAATGAGATCAGTGAATGCCTTTTGAATGCTGTTTAATGAGACTAGTGCATGCTTTTTTGAATGTTGTAAAACAGTCTCTTAATAGCACATAGCTTCACCAATACCGTAATTCATCATAGAAAGGCAACTTTCAGGGGCTCCACTGACAGTCCTTCATAACCTGAAGAACCGCACCCGGTTGGACCTGGTGAAAAGGAGTGCAGTGTTTCTTTCTCTCTTTTTCCAAATCCCTTTTCCTTTTGGGGCATCTGCCAGGGCTCCTGATGTAATCAGCAGCACTGATAGGTGCCTCAGGAGGTCGGGAGAACAGTCATCGCCCCTGCAGACAGTGTGGTTTTCAGGTGAGTGGCCACACCCCAACACTGAGAGTGTCTTTCTAGGTGTGACACTGTGTGTGTGTGAGAATGTGTCTCTTGCTGTTACAATGGATGTGAGAATGTCTCTCTGCATGTGAGAGTTGGTGTGACAGTGGCTCTCTGGATATGAGAGTGGGTATAAGAGTCTGTCTAGTTGTGAAAGAAGATGTGTAAGTGGCTGCCTGTGTGTGAGAGTGTCTATCTGGGTGTGAGACTGTGTGTCAGAGTGTACCTCTAGGTGTGACAGTAGGTCTGTGACTCTCTTTCTGGGTGTGACAGTGTCTGTGAGACTGTGTCTAGGTATGTGAGTGTCTCTCTGGATGTGGCATTGGGTGTGAGTGTCTCTCTAGGTGTGAGAGTGAGTGTGTGCCTGGGTGTAAACTTGGGTGTGAGAGTGTCTCTCTGGATATGACAATGTGTGTGAGAGTGTGTCTCTGAAAGTCACAGTGGGTTTGAGAGTGTCCCTCTGCATGTGAGAGTGGGTGTGATAGTGTCTCTCTGGCTGTGAGAGTGTGTTTAACAGTCTAGATGAGAGTAAATATGTAAGTGTCTGCCTGGATGTGAGTGTTTCTCTCAGGGTGTGACAGTAGGTGTGTGACTGTCTTTCTGGGTGTGACAGTGTGTGTGAGAGTGTGTCTAGGTGTGAAAGCAGATTTGTAAGTGGCTGCCTGGGTGTGGGAGTGGATGTGAGAGTGTCTACCTGGGTGTGAGTATATGTGTCAGAGTGTGCCTCTGGGTATGACAATAGGTCTGTGACTGTCTTTCTGGGTGTGACAGTGTTTTTGAGAGTGTGTCTAGGTGTGAGAGTGAGTGTGTGCCTGGATGTGAGAGTGGGTGTGAGAGTGTCTCTCTGGATATGACAATGTGATTGACAGTGTGTCTCTGAATGTCACAGTGGGTGTGGGAGTGTCCCCCTGCATGTGAGAGTTGCTATGAGAGTATCTCTCTGGCTGTGAGAGTGTGTTTAAGAGTCAAGGTGATAGTGAATATGTAAGTGTCTGCCTGGATGTGAGAGTGTTTCTCTGTATGTGAGAGTGGGTGTGAGATTGTCTCTCTGGATGTGAGAGTGGGTATGACAGTCTAGTTGTGAAAGCAGATGAGTAAGTGGCTGCCTGGGTGTGGGAGTGGATGTGAGAGTGTCTACCTGGGAGTGAGAGTATGTGTCAGAGTGTTCCTCTGGTTATGACAGTACGTCTGTGACTGTCTTTCTGGGTGTGACAGTGTTTGTGAGAGTGTGTCTAGGTGTGAGTGTCTGACTGGATGTGAAATTGGGTATGAGAGTGTCTCTCTGCATATGATAGTATATGTGAGAGTGTGTCTCTGGATGTCACAGTGGGTGTGAGAGTGTCTCTCTGCATGTGACAGAGGTTGTGAGAGTGTCTCTATGGTTGTGAGAGTGTGTTTAAGAGTCTAAGTTAGAGTGAACATGTAGGTGTCTGCCTGGAGGTGAGAGCGGGTGCGAGATTGTCTCTCTGGGTGTGACAGTGGGTGTTTGACAGTCTTTCTGGGTGTACAAGTGTGTCTAGGTGTGAAAGCAAATGTTTAAGTGGCTGCCTGGGAGTGGATGTGAGGGTTTCTACCTTGGCGTGAGACTATGTGTCACAGTGTGCCTTTGGGTATGACAGTAGGTCTGTGACTATCTTTCTGGGTGTGACAGTGTTTGTGAGAGTGTGTCTAGGTGTTAGAGTGAGTGTATGCCTGGATGTGAAATTGGGTGTGAGAGTTTCTCTCTGGATATGACAGTGTGTGTGTGAGAGTGTGTCTCTGGGTGTCACAGTAGGTGTGACAGTGTCTCTCTACATTTGAGAGTGGATGTAAGACTGTATCTCTGGCTGTGAGAGTGTGTTTAAGGGTCTAGGTGAGAGTGAATATGCAAGTGTCTGCCTGTATGTGAGAGTGGGTATGAGACTGTCTCTCTGGGTGTGACAGTGGTTGTCTGACAGTCTTTCTGGGTTTGACAGTGTGTGTGAGAGTGTGTCTAGGTGTGAACATGGATGTGTAAGTGTCTCTCTGGCTCTGAAAGGGGTGTAACAGTGTCTTTGTTGCTGTGAGAGTGGATGTGACAGTGTTTGACTGGGTATGACAGTGAGTGTGAGAGTGTCTGTCTAGCTGTAAGAGTGGGTGTCACAGTGTCTGAGTGTAAGAGTAAATGTAAGAGTATCTGTGTGGGTGTGAGAGTGGATGTGACAGCATCTCTCTGGGTGTGAGAGTGGATGTGAGGATGATTGGGTGGTCGAGTAAGTGTATGAATATATATATATATTTGACATTTCACGAGATCCGCGCATCCACCCACGGATTCACACCAGGAGCTAAGCTGAACCCCGTGGGTGGATCTTCGGCTCTCGCAAAGCATTAAAGAAAATATGGTATCAGGCACTTCAAGCCCATTATTTAGTGCTTAATCACAACCATATCACCCCCATGGGATCAAGAACCTCTACTGTGACCCCATCAGCTCCATTACCCCTCACATTTCAGCCCTGAGGACAATTTCCCAACAAAATAAATTGGCCCCACAATCAGATTCTTCCGGTAGCATATGGATACACAAATTGATCTGTGGTGGATCTGCGCAGGATCCACGTCAGTATATATCCATATATTTGGCCTTAAATTACTCTAAAAACTACAGAACGGATTTACACCAAACCACAAAAAGAGTACTATGTGAAACAGCATTTACCTTTCTACCAAATTTGATGTAATTCTGTTCAGTAGTTTAGGCTGTAGACCCTATGGGAACAAGGAAAACGCATTATGGGACCTTCCATTTTTCCTGGCCCCTGCTTGATGGATAACTCTAAGCATTCAAGACCGCAGCTGAACTGACAAAAGTATACGTTTTGAACTCTTTGTCAAACTGTGCCAAAGTTCTAGGCAAAAAAACGACTTTGTCTATGGAAATTAGGTCCTAACTGTAACTACCTAGTGGCCACTGGGGTGGTCGCCAGTAGGTAGTTATAGTTTGGACCTAGTTTCCGTAGAAAAAGTATTTATTGACTTGCCTATATCTTTGGCACTGTTTGATGAAGCTTCACAAAATTTTCCAAACAAGGTGCCCTGGTTGTACTTGTTGCACATAGAAAGTTTGGGAGTGATGCATTGAGCGGGGTCGAGAAAGATGGGGGATAAAAAGGGTTGTGTTTTCTATGCTAATTTCTATAGGACATTTAGACAAGACTACAGCCCCAATGACTGGACGGAATTACACTAACTTTGGCAGACAGCTAGCTTTCGGTACACAGCTTACGTTTTTTCTTACTTAGTGTGCCTCCGTCCAGTAGTTTTCGAGATATTAAAGGAAATCCAAATTTGTATATATGGGCTCGCAAATAATTTGCAAATTTTTGCGAATGCGCATGCGGTTAGAAGCGTTGTAATTAGCTGAATGCAATCTAAGTAGAAACTTGCAGCTGCCATTTTATTTCACAGGACAGGTTTCCCATGGCTGAGACACCTAATTGAAAGTGGCATAAGGGGTCGGATCTAGGTACCCTAATCCCTGAGGTGAGATATAGGTGTGAATTAGGAGAAAACTATGCGTTTAAAATAATTTTGCATCACAATGCGCGATATTCACAAATTATTCACAAAATATTTGTGAATATGAAAAAGTTTGGAAGAGAAACCACAGACTCATCCATGCACTAATTAATTTACTTCTACAGGCACTCAGAGACTCATGTCACACTCACACACCCAATCAGACACTTATGCACCCACTCAGACCCTCATGCACACACTCTCAGACCCACTGAGGCACTGATGCACCCACTCACAGACCCAGTGGGACAATGATGCACCTACAAACAAACCCACTCAGCTACTCATACAACAACTCACAGACCATTCAGAGCCCCACACACCCACTTAGACACCCACTGAAACCCTCACACATACACTCACAGACCCACTCAGACACTGACACACACACACACACAGACCCACTCAGACACTTATGAACCCACTCACAGACCCAGTGAGACACTGATGCACACACACAGACTCACTGAAACACTTATATACCCACTCACAGACCAGTCATACCCTCATGCACCCACTCATGAACCTACTCAGACACTGACACACTCACTCACAGATCCACTCCGACCCTCACACACTCAGTCAGAGACCCACTCAGACACTCAGGCTCCAACTCACAGACCCACTCAGACACTCATGCTTCAGCTCACAGACTGAGTAAGACACTGATGTACGCACTCACAGACCCACACAGTTCCTCTTGCACCCACTCACAGACCTATTGAGACCTTCACACACCTGCTCACAAATCCACTCAGACTCTCTTGCACCCAGTCACTGACCCACACTGACACTGACTCATCTACTGACAGACCCACTCAGACCCTCATGCACCCACTCACTGGCCCATTCAGACCCTCACAAACCCTACACACAAATCAACTCAGACCCTCTTGCACCCACTCACAGACCCACTCGGCCACTGTCACACCCACTCACAAACTCTCTCTGAGACCCTCACATACCCATTCACATACCAACACAGACACTGACTCATCTACTGACAGATCCTCTCAGACCCTCATGCACCCACTCACAGGCCCATTCGGACCCTGACAAACCCTACTCACAAATCCACTCAGACCCTCATGCACCCACTCACAGACCCATTGAGACCCTTGTGCATCCACTCACAGACACACTCAGACACTGAAGCACCCACTCACAGACCCACTCAGGCTCTGATGCACCCACTCACAGACCTAGTGAGACACTGATGCACCCACACATAGAACCCCTGAGACATTCATACACCCACTCACAGACAACTCAGACCCTCATGCACCCTCTCACAGACCCACTCAGACACTGTCACACCCACTCACACACTCTCTCTGAGACCCTCACATACCCATTCACTGACCAACACACAAATCTACTCAGACTCTCATGTACCCAGTCACAGACTCACACAGACACTGACACATCCACTCATAGACCCACTCAGACCCTCATGCATCCACTCACAGACCCATTCAGACCCTCACAAACCCACTCAAAAATCCACTCAGACCCTTGTGCACCAACTCACATACAGATTCACTGTCTCACCCACTCACAGACCACTCAGACCTGTGTGCACCTACTCACAGACCAACTCAGGCACTGTCTCACCCACTCACTGACACACTTAGACCCTCAGACACCCATTCACAGACCCACACAGACATTGACACATCCACTCACAGACCCTCTCAGACACTGAAGCACCCACTCACAAACCCATTCAGACCCTCACGCACTCACTCACATATCCACTCAGACCCTGATGCACCCACTCACAAATCCACTCAGACCCTCATGCACCCACACACAGACCCATTGAAGCCCTCATACACCCACTCACAGACCCACTCAGCCACTGATGCTCCCACACATAGACACACTGAGGCACTCATACACCCACTCACAGACCACTCAGAGCCTCATGCACCAACTCACAGACTTACTCAGGCACTGACACACCCAAGACACTGATACATGCACTGTCACACCCAGACAGAGACTCTCACAGACACTCTCACTGAGATACATCCTCTTACACCTATTCTCCCACCTAGAAAGATAATCTGCAGCCAACTCCCTTCGGCCGTGCGTGGCAGTAGTTGGATTAACGTATACTAATAAAAATTACTATAATTTAAAAAAACATAGAAATTCACTGAAAAAAACTAAAGTTACAGGGGCATTATAGTAAGGAAATCAAATTTAAAAAACCTGCGAAATTCACAGAAAAAATTCAAAGGTTACAGAGATGTTATAGTTAGGTCCTGAATTTACTTTCACAAAACCAGAGAACAGCAGCAGTTATAGTTACCTATAACTTGCGCCCCTTTAATCCACTCCTTATGACATCACATATTACATGACTCATGACATAGTCAGTGATATCACTCATGACATCACTGATGTTATCACTGATGACGTCTTCCGCAGAACCACTCACACACCCAATCATACTCTTACACAAACTCATGTAGATCACCACACATACAAATACTAAAACACCAAGGGGCAGAATTAAGAGCTCTTAGCGCCACATTAGTGCTGCCATAGAATCATTTTTTGATGCTAAGGTGGGGCTAAAGTCACATTTTCTGTGCCAAATTTACAAAGTAGCACAATGCATGTATTGTGTTACTTTGTAAACCCTTGCACCACATTATGCCTGTGCCAGGCATAATGTATGCGAGGGTGGTTAGGGGGGCGAATAAAATGGTGCAAGGAAATCTAAGAGACTTCCTTGATCCATTTTCTTGCACTTTTAATGCCTGCTCTAAGCAGGCGTTAAATGAGGCATCCCATTATTTATAAAGGTCCCTTATATTCTCTGCAAGAGTAGTGCCAAAATGTTGGTGCTACTCCTGCAGAGTACATCAATAGCATGAAAACAATTACGTTATTCCCCCCTACCCTGTGCCATGGTGCGTCATATTTTAAATACGGTGCACACATGGTGGTAGTAGGGGGGTGCTAGGGGCCACTAATTGACAGAGCAATACAACTACTGCCACAAAGCTACTCACTCACTCATGCAAGTCTAACATACCCACTCACTCATGCATAAATAATGAATTCTTCTATTACCACACTCATACAACCATTCACACACCCAGTGACAGCCAAATACACCACTGGTACATGCACTCACTCACCCATACATGACTTCAAATCTACTATGAAATACACAAACCACTGACACATTCACTCACTCAAACATACAGCAAAAACACACCCATGAACTCACCCATACAGAAAGTTAACAACTACTTACCCACCACAAAGATCTACACACCCAATCACCCATACAACAACTCCTACTCACAGTCATCGATACATACATGCACTCACTCACCCACACAGCCATTCATACTCCCAGATGTTCATGAATAAATCTGCTCACACATCCACTCACTCTCCCAATGACTCACTGATACAGCACTCACTTATGGGAATAGCAACTCAAAGATAAAATCAGTCACTGATACACTCACTAAATCACCCACTGACGGACTAATAAAGATGCTATTACAGCTTCAAAGTCCCCAATCAAACCTCTCATACAGATCCATAATTATCCATACAACTTCCAACAGATCCTCTTTCTTACTGTTACATCTGCTGACACATACACTTACTGTACCACACAAGAAGTAACCTCTAGATACAGCCACTTATAAAGGCATTCACTCATCAGTGCTCTCAATAACAGAAAGTTACACACTAACACAGTTAATGAAATATACAGGCAGTACTCTATATAAACACTACCACACCCATTCTCTCAGCTATACAACTACTCAGACCCACACTCACTGTCCCATTACAGACTATCACACAGCCACGCCCTCATATATACACCTTTTAACACATCCACTTATGGTTTCATGCAGAAACTAACTCAACCACTAACTCACCAATACAAGCACTCACACCTTCAGTCATTTCTACATGTAACCGCTTACAGATACTGGATATCAGTGATGTCATCAGTGATCTTATTTGAGATGTAATCAGTGATCCCACTGACTATGTCATGAGTGATGAAATATGTGATGTCATAAGTAGTGCATTACAGGGGTGCAAGTTATAGTTAGCTCAGGTAACTATAACTGCTGAATTTCTATGGTTTGTGGAAGTAAATGCAGGACCTAACTATAACATCCCTGTAACCTTTGAATTTTTTCAGTGAATTTCTAAGGTTTTTTAATTATATTTTGTAAATATAACATCATTATAACCTTTGTTGTTTTTTTTGCTTTTTTTTCAGCAAATTTATATATGTATATATCGGTCACAGTAGGTAGTTATAGTTAGGATTATGTTTCCAGAGAAAAATATTTTTTAAATTTTTTGATTTACCTATATCTTTGGTGCCGTTTGATGAATCTTCACGAAAATGTCAAAAATAAAGTGTACTGGTGATGCTTGCTGCCTATGGAAAGCTTCTGAGTGATCCCTAAAGCCCCAAAGCTTGGGCTGAGACAAAGGGGGGGGGTTGGTCAAAAAAGTTGCATTTCCCATGTTAATTTCCCATAGACTCTTTAGACACACCTGAAGACCGAGGTGCTGGATGGAATTAAACCAAATGTGGCAAAAAGGTAGCTTTTTGGTCTGCAGAAGGCCCTTTTTGTTATTTGGTGTAAATCTATTCAGTATTTAATGAGAAATTATGAGAATCAAATTAAGGAAAATCTAAATTTGTATATCTAGGGTTGTGAATAATTAGCGAATATTCGCGAATATCCTGAATATTTGTGAATGCACACATGAATAGAAGAGCTGTAATTGGCTCGCCACAACCCAAACAGAAAGTTGCAGCCACCATTTTAAGGTCTCAGGACTGAAAAAAGAAAAAGTAGCATATGAGGACAGGGTGGAGGTAACCTGAACCCAGGGATGTGATATAGAGGTGATTGAGGGTCAAATTATGGGTTTTAAATGATTTTTCTTCACAATGGGCAACATTATTGAATTTTCTCAAATATTCTTGAATATTCATGAATAAGCAAAAACAAATTACAAAAAACATTCTCAGCTTATTAATACTCTAATTTATTGACTCCTACATGCACTCATTTTAATGTCTGCTGCCTTGAGGCACATTTTAAATAAGCAAAAGCTTTTACACCTCTATCAAAACACAAAACACCAAAGAAAGGCACTTTATTTGTCATGAAAACTTCTAAATCTAGCCAACAGTCTGGCATTTTTCAGTGTTGTATTGGTCACAGGAAAATATTAACCTGCCCCCCCCTCCAAACTTACTGCTGCAATTCAGATTTTGACTAGAGAAAGAGTGTTTTTCAAATTCTACTCAGCTCCTGTACTCTGCTTTGGATACCTGAGAAGCACACATAACAAGCATTGTCAAAGCCAATTGGTTTGGTTTATAATCAAATGTGCCTGGATGCGTACATCCATGCAGCCATAAATCCATCTATACATGCACTCACTCACCCATAACAAGCACACAATAACTCTTCCTTCCACTAATGTATTGATGTATCTACCCTTATAACATTACTGTATACAACCACTCTCTGACCAACAATGCTGAACACAAAGTGCACAATGTGCATGAAGAGAAGAGAGTGCACATAAGCTGCTGAGTAAGTGCAAACAGCTGAAAACAAACAGGAGTGTGCCGGATATGCCCAAACATGGGTCCTGCGCTCACTGTGCCATTGCAACCAAGCTATACCTGTCTGAAGTGCCCTCACTACGGTGAAACTAGCCCTAGGTTGCTTGTGTTCTGGTTCAGGGAGGACCTGGCGTGGCAGTTTGGGCTGGATTGTTCGCATGAGGAGCAAGGACAAGACTGCTTTGCATAAGGCTGGATCCAAACTGAGGTGGGATGAAGGGTAAAAAACAATTGTTTGGGATGCGGCCCAAGTGATTGCCAGTGGCTGAGATTAGTTCAAGCATTCCATCCACCATCTTTTTGTTTTTGCATTTACTGCCCTAAGTGCATTGACATGCCCAGACACAGCTCCCAGGCTCACTGTGCCACTAGAACCAGGCTATACCTGCCTGAAGATCCCTAACTAGGGCAACCCCTGTCCTAGGTTGCTTGTGTTGTGATTCAAGGAGGACCTGGCCTGGCAGTTTTGGGCTGGACTGTTCCCTTAGGAGGAGAGTCAAGACTGATTTGCATAAGGCTGTGTCAAAACTGAGGTGGCTTGGTGGGCAAAAAAACCTCAAGGGTTTGGGATGCAGCCCTGAGCGATAACCAGTGTCTGAGATTAATTTAAGCATTCCATCCATCACCTTAATCACCTTGTTGTTTTTGCATTTGCCATCCTGAGTGTGCCAGGTATGCCCAGATGTGGGTCCCAGGCTCACTGTGCCACTGGAATCAAGTTATACCTGGCTGAAGAGCCCTGTTAAGAGTGAAACTGGTCCTAAGTTGCTTGTGTTCAGTTCAGGGAGGATCTGGCCTGGCAGTTCGGGCTGGACTGCTCGCATAAGATCAGGGTCATGACTGATTTGCATAAGGCTAGGTCCAAATTGAGGTGGCATGGTGGGCCAAAAAAATTATGGTTTGCGATGCGGCCCAAGCGACTGCCAGTGGCTGAGATAAGTTCAAGCATTCCATCCATCACCTTCTTGTTTATGTATTCATCCACCTAGGTACACCCGGTGCCCATACATGGATCCCGAACAACCTGTGCCACTGCAACAAAGCTATACCTGGCTGAAGAGCCCTAACTAGGATAAAACTGGTCCTAGGTTGCTTGTGTTCTGATTCAGGGAGGACCTGGCCTGACAGTTCTGGCTGGATTGTTCCCATGAATAGTTGGGTCAAAACTGATTTGGAAATGGCTGGGTCAAAACTGAAGTGGCATTGTGGGAAGAAAAACCAATGGTTTCAGGATGCATCAAGAGCAATCACCAGCGGCTGAGATTAATTCAAACATTCCATACATCACCTTGATTTTTGCATTTGTTGCCAAAAATAACACAGAACACTCAGAGGAACATTCCTTGCTAGGTTCATTTTATGGAATGGTCTCAACACACAAAGGTGGCCATCTTGGATCGCAAAGTTTATTATGTGACTAAATTAAAACGTAGGTGCTGTTTGCTACTTTTAAGGCACAGAAAAAGAATGCATTATTTTAGAAAATGCCATGGCTGTCTTACAATGCCTGTGTAAGCCACAATGTTTTATGGAGAGGAACTGTGTGAGATGTGCTGTGACTGACAACACAAATAGACAAACAGATTATTTGGCATCTTGATGATTGACTTTGCAAATGTGTGATGATGATGATGATGATGATGATAAGATAACAATGTTGATCTTTGCCCATTGTTGTGGATGAAAACCTCAACATTTCTTTGATTTGTTGGACATGATTTGTGCATCTGAAGATGACTAAGTAGATTGATTCTGGGTAAAATATTCTGTTGCACGTCTTGCTGAATGGTTCAGTTCGAAGGTTTCCCAGGGGCTGGTGCTGATCTTGAGGTTCTGCAAGGAGACCTTCAGCGTGTCCAAGAACTGCCTCTTTTGTCCTCCATGGAAATGCTTTTCCTGAGTGAATTTTCTGTTTGGGGATGTGCTCATTTGACATTCTGACAACATGTCCAGCCCATCTGTTGTGGGCTTTCATCAGCAGTGTATGAACTGGGAGAATTCTAGCTCTAGAAAGGACTTCAGTATCTGCCACTTTGTCCTAAGATCTTATTTCTCAGAAGCTTGCACAGACAGGACATGAGGAAGTGAGTGAGCCATTGTGCACAACTCTGGTAGACAGTTCATGTCTCACAGCCATACAGTGGGGTAGGAAGCACCACTGCTCAGTAGACCTTCAAGTTCACTGTTAGGCTGATTCCTTTATTTTCCAAAACTTTGCAGCTCAGTCTGCAAAGGCAGATCTGCCTTTCACAATTCTGAAGAATTTCAGCACTGATTGCCACTGCAGTCCTCTGCCTGTAGGATCTTTCAGTTTACAGTGATGGATGATTCAGTGTACGGAGCGTGGGAGCTGGCTGGCGCATGACCTGAGTCTTCATGTGTAGAAGGGGAGATCTAAGTTGCTGCATGCAGATACAACTTGTCCATACTGGCTTCCAATTCTGGCTCTATACTAGCATACGAAGCACAATCGTCTGTAAAGAGATAGTCTCACTGTACAGTTTCCTTCACCTTGATGATGGCACTCAGTCAGCTCAAATTAAAGAGTTTCCAGTTCAGTGCTGTAATTCAGGCCTACTCCTTCAGTGCAGTGCTGGATAGCATTGCACAGAGTGGCAGAGCATATCATTCTAAACAACGTTAGTGCTAGAACACACTCTTGCTTGACACTGTTGGTGACTCGGAAAACCTCAGATGGTTCACCGTTATCCAGGGTATAAACCATCATACCGTCATGAAGTTGCCATGCTATCAGTATGAATCTGTCAGGATAGCCATATTTCAACAAGATCCTCAACAGTCACTGATGACTGACAGAGTCAAATGCTTTTGTTCATTCCACAAAGGTTGTTTACAGTTCACGACTATGCTCTTGACGCTTCTCCTGAAGTGCAGCAACAATTATGTAAAAGGGTCTATGTTCCTGGAAGCAACCTCACTGTGTTTCAGGCAGTAAGCCCTGCTCCATGCAAGTGATCAAACGATTCTGTAGAACTTGTGCAAGACCTTTTCCTGTTGTTGAGAGTGACACAATTCCACAGTGATTTTCACATACCTCGTGATTCCCCTTTCTCTTATAGAGTTTCACAATGGAGTTACTCTCATTTCCTGTGGAGTGGATCCTTGCTTCTAAAAGGATTGAAACAGTGCAGTGAGTTACTGTAGCAACACGTGACCAGGCACTTTGTCAACATCTCCTAGTATATTACTTGACCTTAGAACTTTGACACCTTAACAGCTGATTGATGCTTTTCTTCGCATCATCATCTTCTTGTGGAACATCCATGGAGTCACTGACAGCAACCTGGGCCATCCTGTTGATGGCCTCATTGTTGATGACACTGAACAGCAGTTAAGAACTACTTCAAAATATTCAGCCAATCTCTGGAGAATCGGTGTCTTCTTTGTAAAAAGGGTAGTGCTGTTTAAACTCAGGAGGGGAGACTGTAGTCCATAAAGTGTGTCGAGGGCTTCATAAAACCATTTGGAATCAATACTGTCTACATACCCTGTATTTTATCTGCTTTGGTGCTCAGCGTCAAATCCTGAATTGTGTGCAGTTTGTGAGCTTTCATGAAGGCAGACATCTTTGCCACTGAGAATGGGTCGTTCTGATAGGCATGTTAAAAGGAATGATTTTCAGCATGTAAGGCCTGAGTTTCCACATCATTTTCATCAAACCAGTCATTGTGCCTGTGTGGGAAGGGATGTCGGACTTGCAATGCAGCTGTGTGGACAGTTTTGAAGAAACACTCCCATTCTGCATCATCCTCAAGACAAAAATCAACAACCCTATTCTCTAGGACTTTCACTAGATTTTCAGTGATGCTGCTTTCTTCGGATTCAACACATTGATTCTCTTCAGGGTCTTACAGGCCTTGTAGAAGTCTGTTTGGCCTGATATGGAACTTCATTTTGGATGCTAGGAGCCTGTGATCCATCCTGGAGCCATCACAACACATAGCCTTTGTACCCTGATGTCCATCTGTCCCTTCTCCTGATGAGGACATAGTTGATCTAATGCTAGTTCTTAGTGCGGGGATGCATCCACAAAGACCTGTTGCGAGTAGGGAGATGGAAGATTGTGTTGGTGATCAGAAGGTCATGTGTTCACAGGCTTTCAGGAGTAGCAGGGCATTGCTGTTACACTGGCCTACTCCATTTCTCTCAATGACTCCTTCCCAGCTTCTGCATCACATCCAACTCTTGCATTAAAATCGTCAAGCAGAATCAAGCAGAATCAGCTGGTCTGTGCGCTGCACTGACAAGAGCATGACATTTAATTATTTGTAGAATTTCCCCTTCACATCCTCAGAGTGGTCACTGTGGGAGCGTATGAGATGATCCAAGTTGCTTGCCTTCCTTTTAGAAGTAAGAGCTGCTTTGTTATGAGTTGGTCATTAACATCTATGAGAAGGCTGACCAGTTTCTGAACAAGGAGATAGATTTTTGAGGGTGAAGTCAACACCAGATTTGCATTGCTCATCACTCCTGCAGCCACTCCAGAAGAACGTATAGCCACCACCTGATTCTGACAGCTGTCAGTCATTAACAAAGTGAGTTTCGCTAGTTTTGTCTAGTTGCCTTGGCACATTCCATGGGCCAATAGTAAATGGTACCATCCTAAGATTTACTTTCGTTTGACCACTTATGTGAGATCCACGCCAACTGCAGTTTGCTATCAAAGGCAGGGTGAAGCAGGCAAAATTTGGGCCACCTTTTCTAGCCCCCTTCACATTCCATGGAGGTGACCGGTGCAGTCTATCACTGCCACCTTCAGCATCTTCCTTACCAAAAGGATGGGGTTGCAGCCAGAGTTGCTGACTTTAGAACTGGGGAACCAGGTTCATGTCTGGGTGTCACCTCAACATTCTCTGATTCTGGGCAGCTCATTGAATCATCCCATGCCTGAAAAATGAATGTGGCCCTGTATATTACAACTGGTGCTCGTGTAATGTGCTCCAATACCTTCGGGTCGCGTTTGCGCTATAAAATACTGCCTAAAATGTTATACTCTGCTGAGACTGTGTCTTCTCCCTAAAAACAGACGTAACTTTTCCACTTAATTTATTAACAATTTCTTGTAATATTTATTATCATTTACTTAAAGCCTCTGGCACTTCTTCTTAATTCTCTCTTTCTTAACCTGCCCTTCTCATGATATGCAACTGTCTCTTCCACAGTCATATACCTTATTTTTTTGTCTGACTTGTCCGTTTCTGACTAAAACCACTGTTCTTGTCTTCAGTAAAATTTCACTTGTATGTTAATCAAAAGGGGATTAAGACTATGGATGGCCATTATATTGCATGTACTATATCACTTGAAAGAAATATCACGTACACTATACCTGCCAAAACTATCTCTACATGACAAGGTAAATCTGGGTAAATAGATGTGGAGTTCAGAACAGTAATTACATAAATAGTGGGAGTCAAAGCACTAGATAATATTTTGTGGGTCGCTATTATCTCCCTTTGTAGAGAGTCAAACAATGTTTCCATAAGTACAAATCTTTTTGATAGAAATAGTCTGGCATCTGTATTAATACAAGAGCAGACTTTCGGCCACATTCCAGTTCTTAAAATTGAAACACTCCATAGACGTTGTATGCACTCTCTCCTCAGGGATCTATATTGAGTTCCTCCCGTAGGTTTATTGATGAAACTAGCAAAGAAGTTATCAAAAAAATAACACAACAACCACAGCAATGAGACTAGTGAAAGCCAACAAGGCTCACATGCAACATCACCATATTCTAGAAATGGCAAATCACCCCAAAAAAAAACAAGAACGAATGAATTATGAATGATCATTGAACATGTGGAACCAGGAACTGCTTCTAAAGACCCATAATTGGGACAAGAAAAAGACACTTCCGAAATCCAAAACAAACGTTGATGCTTTGGGATTAGAACCTACTAGTGCTAGGATAATGAGAAATTGATCACAGTCTGCATGTGTCTTACAGCTATACAGCAGAGATGGCAGCTGCTCAGTAGACCTTCAACTTCATTGTCAGGCTGATTCCTTGATGTTCCCAAAAATTGGAGCTCAACCTGTGAAACTGCGATCCCAATCTGTAAATGTGCATTACAATACTGGATCAAATTTATTTTGCTTACTTTGTAGACTTTATGACAAAGAAAGAAATGATTCATAACATATATCCTGCTAAAGGATACAATTAATAACATAAAGGATACAATTTTCATCTTAAATATGGCAGAGGTTAAGGCTATAATATGTCCAGCTGTTGACTTTGTCTGAGATGAGTGAGTGATGCTACAAAATGAAGACATTAACAGAAAGCATTTGCATTTAAACAGATGGAGCTTTAAGGATGTTTTTTTTAGCCAAAGTTAAACAGTATGTTTAGCTTTCTAATGTAGTACAATTGATTATAATATTCAAGATTTAAAACTCTAAACCAGATTTAAGTTTGAGCAATTTCAGTTTTTCATAAATCTTTATTCCGCCAAGTCCTGACCATAAAAGAACGTAAAGCTTAATGCGATAGCAACAATAATCATCAGAACCATTTTCACTCACAAAATCTATAGCTCTCTAAGGCAATTGTACCATTAAAACCCAATAGTCTAAAAAGGGAACATAAAATAGGCAGTAATCCCAACATTCCACAAGGGCACCTACCATTATCCTTAATGTAAAGGGCAAGTGATTAGTTAAATCCCTTCGTACCCTTCCCTGGACTTTCTGCATCTTACTGCAGCATGGAGAAAGGAACTCACTCCCAGACATATTTCTTCATTATTCAACATTTGCAGACGAAAAAGTGCTTCTCTGCACTTATGGTGCCCCAACTTTTTCACCAATGGTTTATGAAAGATTCTTAACTGAGAGTTAAAAAAATCTACAAAAGAACATAAAATTCATTGTACACCTGCCATTGATTCCAACATATTGAGTCAGACTTCTGCATTGTCACTTATATGTATTGAAAAGTAGAAACTTTATGTGATCTGATGAAATGAAGAGACAAGCTGATCACCAAAAATGTATGTGTATCAAAACCATACTAGTTCATGCAAAGATATGTTGCAATACGAAGAAAGGTATGTGATTCACATGAGAACAGTCCATACATACATCGCATATCATTTGTATAAATGATATGCAATGTTGGAATCAATGGCAGGTATACAATGTAATAACAGGTCCATGCATGGGTATGCAATACTGCAGCGTAGCGTGATATGATAGATTGCGAACAATAGCTTTACTATGTATACTTTATGATTTGGACATTCCAAGATGGCCGTTGCTACTTTGTATCGTAAACGGAGCTCCACCTGTTTTATTCCTTTTTCATGGTCTGAGATGCACTTATTTATGCATACTCTATGGATATAGGTTACGGTTGGCACCCTGAGGACGCAGAGACTTGGCTCTGTTATTCTCCTTATGGTAAATTTAGATACACATGATATTTGTACTATATTAAGAAAGCACATGCAATACTGTTGAGTAGCTTGTTAACAATTTCTTGCCCATGAGTGGTCCCTCAGAGTGCCCTCCATCAGGCTCATGGGGTCAGGATACCTCTATCCTGACCTCTTTTGTCCCATTTAGTCTTTATTCCCCCCCACAACTCTGTCCACATTGACAAAATGGAAGCTGCAACTTTTCTCCCAGGTTGCAGCCAGCCAATCACGACATTGCTGTTGACAGGTGGATCAATGCATCCACCAAAGTGGATCCACAGTGGATCCACATCTCTAGATATATATAAATCTTTTTCTTTAATAACTCCAAAACTACTGGACATATTTATACCAAATTCTAAATGGAGATCTTTCTGGACCAAGATCCAGCTTTCTCCCAAATTTGGGGGCAGATTTATGGAAAGTGGCACTTCATCGAGTGCAGGGCCACTTTCCCTGTGCCCCTTAGCAATCCCCACCGCACCATGTGTGTGCCATATTTAAAATACAATGCGCCATGGCGCAAGTTTGGGGCAAATAGCGTCATTTCTCATGACGCTATTGATGTACTCTGCAGAAGTAGCGCCAAAATATTGGTGCTACTCCTGCAGAGTACATAGAGCCCCATTCTAAATAATGGAAGCCCCCTTTTAATGCCTGCTCTTGAGCAGGTGTTAAAAGTGCCATAAAAAATTGTCCAAGGAAATCTCATGCATTGCGCCACTCTGTAAATACAGTGCTGGGATTTTTGCCTTGTTGAGCCACATTAACGTAAAAAATAATGATGTTAATGTGGTGCAAGGTGGCCCTAGGGCATTATAAATATGCCCCTGTGTGTAATTTCTTTCAGCCGTTTGGCCTGTTTTCATGTCCTAAATCTCCATTGGAAATTGCACGGGGAAATGTGTTTTGAGGGCCCTGTAGTCCCCTGTTGATGAATCACCCGGAAATGTCAACACAGCTGCTGAAGTGAGTGGCAAGCTAGTTTGGACATTTTCATGAAGGTTCGGCAAGCGGCACCAAAGATAATAGCAAAACAATAAGCACTGTTCCTATGGACACTAGGTCCTAACTATAACTACATACTGGTGACCGCTTTTATGTAAATACTATATATATATATATACACATACATATATATATATATATATTCATTAATAATCTGTTCCTCAATCTTCAAGTGAGGACCAGATACACTGCACTGCAGACTCCAACAGTTTTACATATATTTATTCATTTTAAATGCTTCTAACACCAAAAGTGCAGTGCAGAAAAGAAAGATCGACTTATTTTGGCATTATGTCTTCAACAATACCATATATATATATATATATATATATATATATATATATATATATATATATACTGTTGTTTGGAGCAAACGCATATGCTAATGCCCCATACCAGAGACAAGTAATTCAATACCAAAGTACTGAAAGAATGTTGCATGTGACATACAAGATTCCTCATCATTAGAAAGAAACTCAAAACATTACAATCCCTCCATGTAGCTCAAGTAGGAAAAGGTCCCAAACAATGCAACAACCCAAAAACCAGAAAAGAAAACAAACTTTACTTGAACATTTGGAGATATAAATGCCCTTCCCATGTTCAATTAATCATTGTATCACAGTTAAATCAAAATCCAAATAGCACCCATTGTTTTTGTCCCTGAAAAAAACATTAAAAAAACAGTAAGAAGAAAGTTAAAACAAAACTCAGTTAAAAAACAGAGATTGAAAAACAATCCCTTACTCAACCCAGAAACTACAGCTAGGCAAGCACTTTTCAGAAATGTACATACAATTCCTCAAAGAAAATTGAGAGCACATAGGAAGCAAGTCATAGGATATGGGCGCTCACAGTGAGTCAATATAATAGCATTAACTTTCCAATTTTAACATGGTGCTCCTGGCAAGAGGATCTTCCTAACTCCTCTAATGTTTCCAGGGAAACTCACAATGACAAAAACACAGCTGTCAGGGCACCCATGAATATGTAATTCCAAGTGAGTAATATATCAATATGTAATGTATAATGGCATTAATACCATGGAGAGTTTCAAGCTCAATTTATTCTTCAACAGAAAAGTTCATCATAGTAACCACAGAATTGTCCTTTGACATCCATGTTCATGTAGTAAACACAGTATTGAAGTCAGTATCCATGTAGCACATACAGCCACAGCCAACACGTGTTTCGTCCTATGAGAACAGTACTCTCACGGACTTCATCAGGGCTGAAAATAAATGAGAACAGTCACTACTTCATAACATGTGTACAGAACCGTCAAGAGCAGACCATAAAATATATCTTATCGTGACAATTTGTGAGATCCTAAAACGAAAACATATAATTTGTGACTTCTTGTGATCATTCATCTGGTGGGAACTAACATATAGTCCCATCACCACAATAAAATTATTAAAATCACAAAATATGATAACATTGCCTATAAAGTTAAAGCACAAAATGGGAATATATATGTGAATAACCCATGTGTACAAAGTTTATCACAATATGAGTGTGCATGTTTATAAAGTCCAAAGAAAAGTCACCCCAGACACCCAGTCAATACCAAAGTGCGCAATGTAATAATAGCTTACCCAGTGTAAGATAACAGAAACACCACCAGAGCCCTTCATAATAAACAGTGAAAAACCCATAATTCGAAACATACCTTAACTCAAATTATATCTACGTGTATAACCAGTATCATTAAGAACCGTCCAGAGTCTGTGGAAAATAATCATAGATCCACTATATAATCAACTAAGTCTCCTGCATGTCTAAATAAAAAAAAAAACGTCCCCAAATGAGGGTACAAGCAAATGTGACCAAAAGGTCCCAGACTGACCTGAGTAAAATATATATAATATCCAACATTAGGATGCAAATGAAGTATTCAAGAACCGTTTCCTAAGTATGCAGAGTGAAGAAAGAAATCGGAAAGAAAAATTATTATATGCTGCAATTTAGGCATGCTAAATATAAATGAACATGATTAGGAAATATCCCCAAAAGTAATACTGAGACATCAAGTCACCAGGTCCCCAATGACCAAATTCAGTATCTCACCTATCGTGTACGTAAGTATCCATCATCAAGAAAGGCAACGACCGCGGTCGAAATCCCCCCGCGGCGTCCTCTGTATCGGTAATTAATCTCGAACGTCGAACTAACGGAGGAGGATTGAAATTTAAAGCCTCCGCGCGTTAGTAGTTGAAGTAATAGAAAATGGACTAACCCATAAGTATGGGCGCCATCTTAGAAAAGGAGAGAAGGACCAGCCTTCAACAGGAAACGAGAGGAAAAGAAGGACTATCTCCCGTAATGGGCGCCATTTTGGAACTGCATATACCCCGAGCTTGATGTATGTTAATAATCGGTATAAACAACAAATACATAACGAGTAAAAAAAAAAAAAAAAAAAGTAAAATAAGTATCCTCCCAAATTCTTATTAGCCTAAGTCATGCAATACAGCAATAACTGTGAGGAATTCCTTAAGTTGCATACCGCCACCATCTGTGTCAAGATAATGGCCTATGGGGAGAACTCCTTCCCCCAAGATATCTGGTTATAACCATAATTGTTTATTACCGCATCTAACAAGATATATGTAGGTGAAGTAGTAGTATCCCTCGCACAGCCCAACTGAATAGATTAATACGAAAAACCCAGAGGTCTATACGTGAGTGTTTGGTGTGAAAGGAGAAAGGGGAAAAGTACACGTGAACGTGTCATGCCCCACTCATATTATGTATAGACAACACACTAGCAAGTATACCTAAAACATATAAATTACACCATGGTTTGGATTACAAACAAGCAAACCTGAGACAGTTAATGATGATCTACCATTGCATTACTATGTATTCCTGTTCTAACACAAATATGTATCTGATCTCTCCAAATGAGTATTTATGCATGCCGCAAATATAGAGTATATGTCCCTCTGAGTTGGGCACCAGTCAGTATAATCAATTCACATAGCATTTGACCCAGTGACTTGTGTATAGATGAGACACAATATAATCAAAAGACTACACTTGCAGTAGGTTTCATGAATAACATATGCTTAATGAACTTAGTAAGTCAGAATGAGAGGAGAGTAGATTGTAAAGATGATGCATAAATATCAGTGATTATTTTTACGTTCCCAAATAGTATTCCATTTCAAAGTTGGTATTGAGACCCTCCTCCACCGCTCTGAGTTTCAAAATCCAATAACATTCTTTTCTCCTGAGGGCTAATTCCCTATTGCCACCTCTGGGGTCTTTATTTACCTGATCAAATCCAAAGAATTCAAAACCAACAATGTTTTTTTGTTTAGGACAGTGTCGCATATGGTTTACTATAGGGTATCTCTCGTCACCTTGTCTCAAAGCTCTGAAATGTTCACTCGCCCTAACTCTGAGTGGTCTGATAGTACTGCCTACATAGTATAGGCCACACTTGCACATGATCATGTAGATGACAAAATTACTATCACATGTAATATTGTGGTTAATGTTGTATGGCGTCCCAGTACAGCTGGTGAATGTGGAGATGCCTGACTTGGCCCATCTACACATTCCACAATGTCCACACTTAAAGAAACCCTTTCCACGGCTGGTAAGCCAGTTAGTCTGAGTTGGTTTACAGCGAAAATTAGAACATAGCAAATTTTTAAGAGTTCTGCCTCTTCTATAAGTAAACAGTGGGGTAGCCGGGATCACTTTTTTCAGAGTAGGATCTGCTGTTAGAATAGACCAATGTCTGTTCATACATTTACGTAATAAAGTAGCCGTTTTTGTGAAATTCACAATACAGCGGATACCATTATCCTTAGTTCTCAATTTTTGACCCAGTGTGTCTGATCTGGACAGACGTAAAGCCCTATTCCGAGCTTTGTCTATCACCTTAGTGGAGTATCCCCGTGCTTTGAATCTCATGCTCATATCTTGTATACATAGGCCAAAATCTTCCTCAAGACTACAATTGCGCCTCGCCCTAACCATCTCACCATAAGGTATCGCATTAATTTGATGAACTGGATGTGCGCTCTTTGCGTGTAGGATAGAGTTACAGGAAGTACTCTTTCTGTAAAGACGACTTTCTATTTTGTTGTTGCAAATCAGAAGTTCCACGTCAAGAAAGGCAATGTTAGTCACACTTCGTTCAGAAGTAAAGTGAATGTTATACTCATTATTATTTAAATAGTTAATGAAGTTGTCAAGTTCTTGTGAGTCGCCAGTCCAGATCATCAAACAATCATCGATATATCTGCCCCAATAGAGTATATCAGAGATCCATTTACTACCCTCTTTACTCCAGATCATATTTTGCTCAAACATTCCCATAAAGAGATTCGCATAGGCCGGTGAGAATTTGGATCCCATAGCGACACCTTGCTTTTGGCGATACCAATCATTTTTAAATAAAAATACATTATTGTTTAAGATCAGATCTACCATCTTTATAAGCATTTGGGTATGGCCATATAGGTTCGCCGGTCTTTTGTAGAGGAAGAGACGTAGTGCCTCCTTTCCTTGTTCATGGTTAATGCTGGTATAAAGGGAGGTGACATCTAGTGTAACTAAAATCATCCCTGGTTCCCATGTTATATCCATGAGTATGCTGAGAATATGTTTCGTATCCTTAATATAGGAAGGTAAGTTTCCTACACAAGGCTGTAAAAAAATGTCAACATATTCCGACAGTCTCTCAGTTGGACCATCGATGCCTGAAACAATAGGCCTGCCAGGAGGGGAAGTGAGACTCTTATGTACTTTAGGTAGTATATATATACAAGGATTCCTGGGTCTGTGAATACGAAGGTACATATACTCATCTTCTTTTAAAAGTGATTGAGTAAAACAGTCATGTAGAAATTTATTGATTTTATTCGTAAGTGCGGGGATAGGGTCTGATATCATCTTTTCATAACAGGTCACATCCCCTAGTTGCCTATAAATCTCCTGATCATAATCTGAGGTGTTTCATTATTGACGGTTCTGTACACATGTTATGAAGTAGTGACTGTTCTCATTTATTTTCAGCCCTGATGAAGTCCGTGAGAGTACTGTTCTCATAGGACGAAACACGTGTTGGCTGTGGCTGTATGTGCTACATGGATACTGACTTCCATACAATTCCTCATCCATATTTTACCCAAATGCCTCTTTGCTCTCTAAAGTCAGAATGTCTGGACTCCGATCTAAGCAATTCAAGCTCCCTATCCCCTACTCCCTGTCTTTTAGGGACGTGATCAATAGCACTGTATGTTAACAATGTGTGGTCTCTAGCATCAACCTTCTGAAAGTGGCTAGCGATTGGATAATCTGCACCTGATCGACCACAACTGTTGCCAGTGCGTCTATGCACCAGGAGAACTGTACTCCCAATGCACGATTTAGGACAAGGCCAAAAAAGGGTGTCGACAACAAATTCTGTTCTACAATTCAAAGATTTTTTATTCATGATGACTCTGTCAAAAGGTATTCGTACTTCAGCCATATTTTTTTCATTTTAACATGACTTGCTTTTGTGGCATTTGTGGAAACCAGCCTGGGGCTTAAGCCATTTGTGTTTTATGCCTGATGCTTTGTTCCTGACCAGGAAGTCCCACATGGACTAAGCTCTTCTGAATGTAATCTGTAGTCTGGTGGTGGCACAATTACCAAACTTAGGATAGCTTTTAATGAAATGCCAATGCCTATCCAGGACTTTTTAGTGGTGATCACCACTAGGTAGTTGTAGTTAGGATCTAGCTTTTACAGAAAAAGCATTTTCTGTTTTGCTAATAACTTTGGTGTAATTTGATGAATATTCATGTAAGTTTCCAAAAAGATACAGCACTTACTTCAGCATCTATCTAGAAGGTTTTGGTGAAATCTGTCAAGCGGGGATTGAGTAAAGAGGGGGGGGATGCCACAAAACACTTTTCCCCTATACATTTTTCCATAGGGATTATGAACAGAAATAGAGCCCGAACCACTTGATGGAATTACACCAAATTTAGCAGAAAGGTAGATCGTGGTCAGGAAAGTGCTCTTTTTGTTATTTGGTGTAAATCCATTCAGTAGTTTTAGAGAAATTAAAAAAAAACAAATCTGTATATATCTATATAGGAATGTGAAGGCTTGGCGTCCGCAAAGCCTCCTGATCTTATGCTGAGATCTGATTGGCTACCAACACTTCAACAAAAGATTTTAAAAGCATGTTTGTCTTTTTAATTTTCGGCAGGAAACATGGAAGATGCATGGATCTGCCCAAAAATAAAAAAAAATAAAAGAGTGGGCTCCCACGCTCATTAAATCAAGCCCCAGGGTGAGCCAGGTCCCAGGGTACTGAAATTTTGAATGCGGAGGGGACTGCCACCTCCCTAGGGCACAATTAGTAATGATATGTGGGGAGACCTCTGCCCCCCCTGCAGAGACTGGACTGCCCCCTCCTCAGGGCTTAAAAAAATAAGATAGGGGGTCCGCGTCGGACTGCTGGCCCCAACCTCCCTAGGAATGTATAAGTTGGAGGGCTGTCACCCGGCTCCCCTTGGGGAGCCAATAATAACCCTCAGGACCTCCACCCCAGGACATAGCTGTTTGCTCTGACTTGGCAGAAGCCAGAGGAAACACTCTGGTTCCAGCAAGTGAGAGCTGTCAGTCAACTCTCACTTGCTGATAGCGGAGGTTTCCTCTGTTTCCCAGCCTGCAGAGACACAAGGAAACAATTGCTGTCACAAAGAGGAAGCTGCATTTTAGCAGATCCCTCTCTGTGGCAGCAATGCTGGCTCCCACAGGAGACTGGAAGCCAGCTTGAACCACATATGCCTTCAGTCTCCCCCATGGTCCCCACCAGTGGTGTCTGGTTGCCTCTCAGCAGGGATCTGGGGATGACAAGACCATGGGCCAAGATCAGACTGGGGGGTCGCACAGCCCCCACTCTAAAAAACTAATAAAATAATTAGGCTAAAGGCCTTGCACAGCATGGGGTTTGGTGGTTAGGGGGATTGGCCACTGGGACTGGTGGCCAACTACACGACGCATAACCAAAGGCCGTGCATGGCACAAGGTTGAGTTGTTATGGGGTTGGCCGCAGGGCCTAGCTGCACAACAGTGGTTATATTAAAGTAAGTAATGAAAATCTCTTTCTGTTAAAAAAATTGAAATTCACTGAAAAAAAACAAAGGTTACAGGAACGTTATAATTAGGAAACAGAATTTAAAAAAACATAGAAATCCACTTCAAAAACTAAGGGGCATAGTTAAGATCCCCTAGTGTCAGCTTGTACCACATTGGTGTCATTTTGTTTCTGTTAATGTGGCCCAACAAGGCAAAAATCCCTGCACCATATTTACAAAATGGTGCAATGCATGCATTGTGCCACTTTATAACACTTTGCGCTACATTATGCATGCAGAAGGCATAATGTATGCAAAGAGGACATTCCCCCATTAAAGGGGATGATACAATGGTGCAAAGAAATCTTTGGCACTTTTAACAGACTCCCTCGTCATGCTGCTTCCTCCGTGGAGGGCAGCACAGGGAGCCAACTTCCGGGTGCCCTCATACTTGGGGGTGCCTGGTCCCACCTGGGTGAGCTCGCCCCCAGCCGCTCCACCTGGCTCCCTGATGCTGCGGAATCCAGCCTGGTCTTTGAAGTCTGCCCACTCCTGCGGGCAGAAGTGTGAAGCTGGGTGACCAGAGGGGCCGCCTGGGTGGAGTGTGATGGTACAAACACTCTGGTTTCATTAACATTTGCATTCTTACTAGC
The DNA here is from genome assembly GCF_031143425.1 of Pleurodeles waltl. Taxonomy (NCBI): domain Eukaryota; kingdom Metazoa; phylum Chordata; class Amphibia; order Caudata; family Salamandridae; genus Pleurodeles; species Pleurodeles waltl. The sequence continues at coordinate 224,675,851 of NC_090443.1, forward strand.
TTTTTGTATTTTTTTTTCACACAAAGAAACCAATAGCCTAAGGGTAGAATCACCAAATTCACACAATAAATAATAAAGTATGTACACACTACTACAAATGTAAAACTAAATGAACTTGTAATGAAGCACCAAGTAACACTAAACAATGTCAGAAGTGTATACTTCTATGTATATGATAGTGTCTCTCATGTATTTTAGTATATCTCAAATTGACAACAAAATCAGCTTAGTAACTTCAAAAGAATTTTTTTATTAAACACAAACTTTAGAAATTCACTGAAAAACAAACAGTTACAGGGACATTATAGTTAGGAAATAGAATTTAAAAAACATAGAAATTCACAAAAAAACAAGGGTTTCAGGGACTTTATAGGTAGGAAATAGAATTGAAAAGATCTTAGAAATTCAATGAAAAAACTAAGATTACAGGGACATTATAGTTAGGACCTGAAATTACTTCCACAAAACCAGAGAAATTCAGCAGTTATAGTTACCTAAGTTATCTATAACTTGCGACCCTGTAATGCACTTCTTATGACATCACATACCACATCACTCATGAAATAGTGAGTGACATCACTCATGACATCACTGACATCTCAAATTACATCATTAATGACATCACTGATGATGCCATCCAGTGCACAGTTGTCTCATCAATAATTTTATTGCAAATGTTGCTGTGATAATATGAAAGCTAGGATCAAAGATGATATCAATGATATATGTGGAGTATTTAGTTGTGCATCGCAAAGGCGTGAGTTATAGTTACTTGAAAGAACTCTAACTATAACGGCTGAATTTCTATGTTTTGTTTAATCAGTAAATTCAGTACCTAATTATAACTCCCCTGTAACCTTTGTTTTTTTCAGTGAATTTCTATGTTTTTTTAATGTATAGTATCTTCATTACTATACGTTAATCTAACCACAGCCAGGCCCTGAAGTCAATCCCTTTTAAGCACTCAACCTTGAACTGCGCAATGGCCTCCACTTGTGTGCAGTATGGTTTGCCCGCAAGGGCTGGCCTGCAGCCAGTCCCTGCAGCCAACCCCATAGCCACCCAACTCCTTGCTGTGCACGTCCCTCTCGTCATGCATAGTGGAAGTTGGCTCTGGCATCTCTGGATTTGAGAATAGGTGTGAGAGGGTGTATCTGGGGGTGAGAGTGGCTGTCAGACTGTGTGTCTGGGTGTGAGAGTGAGCACATCATGGTTTCAGTGGGTGGATCACTTTGTGCCCTGGTCTGTGAGTAGGTGCATGAGGGTGTCAGTGGGTTCATGAGTGAGTGACAGTATGAGTGAGTGTGTGAGTGGGTGTATGAGTGTCTGAGTTGGACTGTGAGTGGATGTGTTAGTGTCAAAGTGGGTGTAAGGGTGAGTAAAATATTGAAATAGAGAGAGAGAGAAAGAAAGTGGGAGGGAGAGAGAGAGATAGTTGTTTAGGCTTTGATATACGACACACTTAGAATGAGTATTTCTTGACACATTAAAAATAAACATTTATTTGCTATTTAAAAAAGAGTAAGATTATCTTTCAGTATGAGCCTTAAACATCTGTAGTTAAAATAAAGAAGAGGGAAACGAGTCCAGGTGGACTCAAATCCTCAACGCTCAGCTGAGCTATTGCCTTTTCTTTTTCATTCTCTTTTCTTTTTTTAGCACTTTATGGGGTATCTGGGACAGCAAGGGATTCCTCAAGGGCTCCCCCATGATCCCAACAGATTTATTTTCTTTTTTTATTTTCTCTTAACAAAATTCTCTTTACAGGCTATCTGGCACTACTGGGGAAGCCGTAAGCCTTCCCTAGCAGTGCCATTGCTTCAGCAAGCAGTGAGGGACTTTAACAGCAGCTCCCTGCTTGTTGAAGCGTTTCATCTCTGTACCCTGCATGCTTGAAGGGGACAGAGATGAAAGCTCTTCTGTTTGACAACGGCACCTGCTTTAGAGGTCCCACTGTCAAACAGCGGCGTATTTGCTGTTGCTTGGCTGCAAGTGCAGAGAAAGTGCAAAAAAAAGCTCAAAATAATATGAAGCATCATTACTGCTTTAACACATACCGGCCCCATAGGTAAAGCAAGTATGTTCTATGGGCAGTATTGACCCCTTACAATACACTTCATAGGTAGCCGAATTCATGTTGACTATGAACCACAGAGGAAAGGGTAACCTATCCTGCAGAGAGTGTTCAATCTGTGTACAATTGTACAGAGAAAACCACAGTCTTTCACCTACTGAAGCCCTGTCACATAACTAATGTCCTGTAATAGACAATCTTCATCCTTATCAGGCACCTGACAGTCACTGAACCTACATTGACCAATGGAGTGGATTTAAGTAGAATTATGGGTACTATTAGTACTGTTTACTCTATGGAGAGAGTTTACTCTGTACCACACTGTTTACAGACAGTGAAACTCTCATGACAAATACACCACAGAGTATCAAAAATGATCTACTAAGAACATTGTACACTCCATGCAAACCCTACCCAAAGAGCAACTATTCACATAAAATAACCAAAGACTGAAGATTCTAATGACCCACTGTGCAAGGGTGCCTGTGTTGGCCCTAAGCTGCCGAAACAGTGCCAGCGCAGGGGGAAGGGATAGGAATGCACCACATGCCATAAATACGGTGCATTCATTCCCTTTTCCAGTGATGCAGGCAGTGCAGCTAGATAACTTGCTGTGCTGCCCTGCGCCACAAAAACATAAATATACCCACAAATGCTTTGACCTGCCGTCACACCCACAGGCAAAAAAATATTTATATTGTTTGGGGCTCTTACTGATGCTTGTTGTGAACAATAAGTTTGTTTGCCTGCAAAAAACAATCACAATACCATGAAGTGGATTTAGTGAAATGCACTTCTATCATTTTCTTTGTAAAGAGCATTATTCTTTATTTCTCACCTCATATGCATCTGAGTAGTAATGGCTCACCAATATTAAAAAAACATCAGCAGGAAAAAGTGTCAGTTGATTCTGAAATTTTCCAGGTTGGCATTTTCTGTTGACATCCCTACAAAACTAGCAACACCTGCAGATTAATGCACTGCCCTATCCACCAACTCCTAGAATGATGGGCTCAGATTCAAGTGCAAGGATATGTCTTACCACAAAAGACAATGCTGTTTTAGGGAGCTAGGTAATGGGTGTGGGGAGCAGGATATCTAAATAAATGAGTTTGTGGGCAGCTTGGATACAAGGCGATAGCCATTGAGTTTTAGTATATCTTGCAACAACGAGAGAACAAGTATTTTTAGTCCATGACCCCAGAACTCCAAGGAACCACCACACGGATCCCCACCTCTAAACATTTATACTTCATCTAAACATAACAAAACCTATAAACAGGGAAATACCTCCCTTTCTCACCTTCCCAAGCCTTAATTGCACCACCACGGAAGGATTGCTGCAACATCTGAATACACTGGGACTTCGGCAATATAACTGGTAAATCCTTATGTCCAGGCAACTCACTACTTGTTGTGTATTTTGTCCACCACAGGCAGGCAAAACTAGATGGCGTAAGGGACGTAAGAAGAGATGCAGATTATCCTTTTATTTCCATTACTGCAGTTGACGAATATTTTAATGTTATGACATGCGAACACTGCTGAGATGAAACTGATCTAATTTAAGGATTAAAAATGGTTTAAGGATTCTCGCACCTTTGATAACCGTCATCAGTGGTTCAAATTGTTAAAACATACTCTTTTGACAATATGCTTTTACTACTCGTTGATCTGCAGGCAATCAATATATGCAACCACTTTTTGGATAATGTTCAATGATATATACAAACTAAGGCCCTGATTTATACTTTTGACTCAAACCTGCGTTAGCGCAGGTTTGCATCAAAACGTTTACCGCCGGTTAACGCCATTCCTGGATGCCAGCCGGGTGTCATATTTAAGGAATGACGCTAGCCAGTGGTAAGGCCCGGTTAGCGCCAAAATAAATTTTGCTAACCGGATGGGGGAAGCATAGGGGAAAGAGGAGGTTGTGCATCGAAGAATGGCGCTAGTCAGGTTAGAGTAAAAAAAATGACGCTAACCTGACTAGCGTCATTTTTTGATGCACAACCCCCATGGGCATGTCTCCGGTCTCAGTAAAGACAGGAGTCATGCCCCCCTACCCAATAGCCGTGCCCAGGGAACTTATGTTTCTTGGGCATGCCCATTGGACACAGTGCCATGCAGGGGGGTGGGGGGGGGCAAGTTAGGACCCCCTATGGCACTTAAAAAAAAAATACTTACCTGGACTTAACTGAGATGGTTCCCCCCATCCTTAGGTGTCCTCCAGGTGGGGGTGGGCGGTGGTGTCCCTGGGGGCAGGGAAGGGCACCTGTGGGCTTTTTTCATGGTCTCCGACCATGGAAATGAGCCCACAGGTCTCCTAACGCCTGCCCTGACCCAGGCATTAAATAATGGTGCTAAGCAAGCTTAGCGCCGTTATTGAAGGCCTTCGTCCTCCCGTGCGTGATTTTTGCACAGGATGATGAATAAGGCCTTAGAGTCATTTTTTGCCTAGGAAGGCTTACCTTGCATCTGATTGACGCAGGGTAGGTTTTCATTGCAAAAAAATGACGTTAACTCCAATATTTTGAAGCTGGATGGGTCAAGCGTCAAAATATAAATATGGAGTTAAGTATGCGCCGGATTTGCGTAGAAACAATTATGCAAATCCGGCTCAAACTTTTCAGAAATCAGGCCCTAAATGACAATTTCCCTTGGATGGAAAGTCTGAACCCATGATGTTCATGAACCTCTTATTGTCACCACTCCCCTACTTCTGCCATTTACGTTATGCATCCAGCTCAAAAAATGCATGGCACTATGTCTTGGCATAAAAGTGAACCAGTAATCCAGACATTCCCAAACAACAGGGAAACACGGCTCTACAAACATCAGAATTGACACCTACACGCCCATCCCAGTACAGTGCTAACACATCAACTGGGTGGTTGGCACTCGACAATGGACCCATGTCCCCGAATCACTATTGTAAATTTAATCTATAAATGATTTTAACACTGTACCGCATTGCTATTTATATAAATACATCACTACGTTTTATACGGAATTATTTTGTCTATTCCTTCATTCCCACTCTTTTATAATCTAACATAAAAACAATCTGTTTTTGCTTCAAAAATCGGTAAATTAATTTGCGCAGAACTAGTAAGAGTACAAGCATGAAATGGGCATGTGATAGGATAACACAGGTGACAGCTTATCTGTATTAAAGTATTGTATTTTTTTCATTTCTTTGGAAAGTGATGATGTGTGATGGGTTGCCACTGCATATAACTTGTTAAGTATTGGTGACAATTCCCTTTTTAACAAGGATTGATGCTCAAAGTCAAGGGTCACCTTCTGAATGCTCCAGTATTAAAATGGTCCTATGAACTGCATACAGAGGGTACAATATAATCAAAATCAATCATATTACCTTTTTCATGGCACAAAAGGCACATGCGGTCAAATGGACAGCAATCAGTGAAGACGCTATGTCTGGCTAAGGCCACTGCCCAAAACAATGAGAATTGCATAGGTGTTGTAGCCAGTGTGTCATGAACCCTAGTAAAAGAAAGCAAACAGGCCTCACGCTTCGGTTTGATCTGTGAAATGCTGCACTAATCAATGGTTCTGTGGTCCTTTCAGGCCCCTTGGCCCCGTTGCCCCTGCACTTCTTGCACTAATGGAAGATTCGCCGCTAAACAGCATAACTCCTACCACAAACAGAAAGCAAACCTTCTCTCTGCATTTGTCTGCTGCCTTTTGTCGCATGATACACTCAAGTGGAGGGAATCAAGTCTAACCTTCCTGTGATATGAGGGGGTGTGCATTTCCAAATAGATAAGCTGAAGGCATATGTCTGAAAAATATAGTCTAATTTGGCTAATTTATATTCTACCTGGAGTAGGAAGATTCAGAGAGCTTGTGCGTTCACCATTCGATTGTTGATTCCTGATTGTGACCTCAATGTGGATGACTTTCTCTTCCAGATTTCCTCCGTCCTCACATTTCAACTACTCCAGGACTAACCAACCTAGTCATATGAGTTGGACACCCTTCTTAACCTTGTTAGGCCCTCCAGCTCCTTTCAATTCTTTAAACAATGGAAGGCTGCACAGGCCCATTTCCTCACAGCTGCAGACACTTGCTTAATTTTCCTCTCCTGACACCAAGTCAGTGTAGTATTACCTTGCCGGGCACCCTAAACACTTGCATTGTTCGCACCAAAGTAATTTGGGTCATGTCTCATCGTGTGTTTTGCTACTTGTTTATTGTGATTATAATTGTAAATTGTATTTATATAGTACTTACTACCCCTGGCAAGTCTTCGGATTGCCTTGTGGTGAGTAGCACACTACTCAGGAATACAAGTTTTGAAGTATTGGTCAATTATTACTAAAAAAAGAGTGCCTGTGTGCCCGCATGCAACCAGCAGCTCAACTAGTTCAGCAGTGTGCATGCCTCGCCTCTTCTCTCCTCAGGGCCTGCAGCTCTTTGCTTTGTCTCACCATAGTCCCTGTATTGTTTCACTGCTCTAACTCCAATGTCTCTATTTCTATTTGCTGTCACATCTTCAGCTCCTGAATCTCTTCACTTCCTCAATTCTTCACAGACCTGCATTTCTTCCCTGTCACATCTTATACCTTAACTGCCTTTGCTCTCCACAGCCCTGGCAACTCTTAATATGCCCATCTCTCCACAACTCATGGATCTTTCCGCTGACTTCTTTCTGCACAGTTCTTGCCTCTTCTGATTGTCAAGTCTCTCTACACCCCAGCAATTCTTCACTGCCTCCTTTCTTCAACACTCCTCGAACTCTTATTGTCCTATCTCGTCACATCAGCGTCATTTCTTTTTATCGCTTTATAAACTTTGCTCCTTTTTCTATCATATTTCTGTACAATCACTCAACTCTTCTCTGGCCCATCATCTCACAGCTCCTACCTCTCGATGCCTGCAACACTTGACTGTACCATTTCTCCAAGTACCCATTCATTTCTCCACACTCTCCTCCTTTCCACATTGCTTCACAGTCCCTGCATCTCGTCATTGCCTCCTTTCGCCATGGCTACTGCAACTCTTCACTGTTATAGTTCCCCACAGACCCAGCAACTCGTCACTGCCACCACTCATCACAGCTTCGGCACCCCTTTATTGCCTGTAGCTCCTGCATTTCGTTAGATCTCTTTTCAACAGAGCACCTGCAGCCCCTCACTTGCCAATCTCCCACACCCCATGTATCTCTTTACTACCTTATATTCCAAAAGCCTCTGTGTTACTTTGTTGCTATATCTGTTTACAGCCCTGCCGTGTCTTTACTGTCAAATTTATGGACAAACTCTTCACTGTCCTATCTCGCCACAGAACCTACATTTCTCACAGCCACATCTCTCTGCAGCAGTTTCTGCATTTCGCTGTTGCCCCACCTCTCCATAGCCCCATCATCTCTCCATACCCCTATTTCTTTTGCCAGAGTTCCTGTCATCTTTACTGTTATATAGCTCCATAGCCCCTGCATCTTTTTCACTCTCCAATTTCTCGACAGTAGCCCCTACATCTCTCCACTACTCGAAAGACACAACAGGGCAGAATTATGAAAAGTGGCAGTGCACCTAGTGTAGCGCCACTTTTCTAGCGCACATTAGCGCCTCCGTAACACCATGATGTGTGCACCGTATTTTAAATATGGTGCACCATGGCAGTAGTCAGGGGTACTAGCATCATAATTTCTGGCGCTTTGCAGGATTAGCATCAAAAATGTTGATGAAAATCCTGCAAAGCACCCAGAGGACAAAAATGCTGATAAAAATGACGCAAAGAAATCTCTCAGATATCTTTGCGCTATTTTTTCAGCCCCCCCCCCAGCTCTGGAACACCCCCCTTGCTTACATTATGCCTGGCGCAGGCATTATGTGGTGCAAGGGGTTACAAAGCTTTGCAATGCAAGTATTGCTGCTAATGTGGTGTTGGAATGGTGCTAGGCCCTCTAAAATCTAGGCCTACATTTTAGTCCCTAGGCCCATCTTTCCACAACCTCATTCATCCACTGCCACTTATCTCACACTAATTTTCCCAACTCTGTTTTCTCTCCAATGCACCCTCATGTCTCCATAATTGATCTGCCCCTTATCTTTCATAAATCTCTTCATCTTTCCCAACCCTGGCATTTCATCAGAAGCATAGCATCAAGTTAGAGCTTCAATGTCTATTCACAGTCTCAGTATTTCACCAGACCATCCTCATTTCAACATAATCCTACATCTCTGACCATCCCAGCGTCTCTCTACAACTCTAACATTTCTCTGCCACAGAATCTAATCCAAGCCTTATTATGTCTCCACCACAGCCTTGCACAGCTCTTTAAAGCCCAATAGCAGTTCACAATGTGCGCATCTCTCCACATTCGCATTTCTCCATAGCCATAGAATCATTTTATGATCCGAGCATCACTCTACACTTCCAACATCTCTAAAAATGCAGGGGTTCGTTCTCACTTCCTGGGTAGCCTGACGGAGGCCTGTTTGTAACTTGCCAATTCTCCCTCATCCACATACCTATATCTCAAAAATTTCTGCACTGCGTTAGCGTAATGTTTTTGTACGTTAAAGTGGTTCAAACCGAACTCCATATTTACATTTTGACGCTAGACTCGTCTGGCCTCAAAATTTCAGAGTTAGAGCCAATTTTAGGGAGGGCCAAGCCACTTTGCATCTCATTGCGACAATGAGATGCAAGGTAGGCGTTCCCTTCCTAAAAAAAACCCTAGCCCTCTAGTGCCATATTTACCTCCCAACGCAAAAACGATGCATACCAAGGAAGCGGACCTACAAAATGGCACTATGTATGATTAGAGTCAACATTTAATGCCAGGTCAGACCGGCATTAAAAAGAGGCCCATACACCACCACTCAAGGAAAACACGCAAAAGGAGCATTTTAAACCTCCAGGAGAAAATGGAAGTGGTACTTCTCCAGCTTGACACAAGCCTCAGGCATCAGCGAAGAGAGCAGGTCCCTCCACCACCGCAGCAACCCCAAACACCACCACAGCATCCACAAAGGCAGCTCAGAAAGAGGGGGAGGATCTTCAGACAGCGCACAACCATCCTTCATCTCAGGGAACAAGATGCGATCAGGATGTACTGACTGAACCGGGTGTCTGTTGTACACCTGCTACACCACATTGAGCCACACATCACAGCAAGGGTGAAAACTCTTACTACAATTCCACCCATCGCTGTCCTCAATATGCTGGCATCTGGATCTTTTCATATAACAGGTGCACAGGTGGCTGGTATGTCCCAGCCATCCTTCTCCGTCCACCTACCTAAGGTCCTGGACGTTATCATACAACTCACACCACACCACGTCTGCTTCCAAAATACCCAGCATCTGCAGCAAGAGACCAAGCAAGGTGTCTTTCAAATTAATGGGTTCCTGCATGTGCTGGGTGCAAAGGACTGCACCCATGTGCAACTGGTGCCACCTGCAGCAATGGAACACCTATATAGGAACCAAAAGCATACCCAATCAATGTGCAGAACATTGTGGACCATTGTGGGCTCTTTACCAAGCATCCTAGCAAAATATCCCAGCAGTGTCCAAGATGCCTACATATTCTGCCATTGCACAATCAATGAGCGGTTCCAGGATGGGCAATATGGCAATGGTCTACTCACAGGTAAGCCACCATACCAACCATTACACATACAACACACCAACCATGTAGGACAAATAAGACATATACCACACTAACCACACATGGGTAGTGCAACATAGATGTACAGGCAACAACACATATGCAACATGTCACACTACACCGCATTCATTGCACTTCACAAACACATACACCCACATGTACATAACACAACCACCCCCTGACTGGCACACCACGTGTGGACAGGTGGAGCTAAGTCCCCTTTGCATACTGAAGCTGCTCACTAACCCCTACAAGTGTCCACTGGTTGACAACTAAGTACAAATCACACACACATTACACCAAACAAAGAATAGCTCAGCCATGTCAATGCCATACTCCATGCCCATTTTAAAGAAAGTCACACATAGGCACAGTCCCACGTCATGGTGTGTAAGCCTCTGGCAGAACCTATATCACATGCCACTCAAGTGGTGCATCACCAACTACATATTATCTACACATACCTGACATACCTGTAGTGTGCACATACACCTGCCTGCTGCATTGTGTTGCACACATACAAATAGAAATTAACCTGCCATTAAAGACCATGGGGCATAATCATGAGAAATGTGGCAGCACCAACTCCAGTGCCACCTCTCATGCACCCCTAGTGCCCCTATTGCCCCTAACACCACAATGTCTGTGCCATATACCAGGTTTGGTCCACCATGGTGCAGAGTTTGTGACAAATTGTAAAATTCATTGATGGCATGGTGGGACTTGATAGGAGTATAGAGGACATACTTGACCTTACATGCACCGTACTAAGGGACCCATGTGAAAAATAGCTGTGCCCCTTCCCAAATCCTGCACTGTGCATGTGTTCAAAGTGTCTGTGATAAATCATGTATTGGAAGCTAGGAGAAACTACTACACCAAATTAGATCATCCTACAAAAGTGTGATACACACCCACGTACATTTGATGGCTGGCACAAACATTATCTGCCGCAAAGGGTCACTAAGTGTTGAACTGCATGCGTAGTGCCACATGGTAACATGGATGGCACAGTTTGTTTTTTGTTGGGCTACTATGGTGTCTCTACATCTAACACCATTGTGGTTCAAGGAGGTGGTAATTTCCATGTAACAATAGGACACTGCTTCAAATATGGACTACACAACACATGTTTGCTCAATTTTAACTATCATTTTGGAATCAATATGAAAATTCCCAGGTCCTTAAGTCACAACCCAAGATTGTCATATCCATCAAAACCGTCCAATTAAACCATTTCACAAGAACAGGAACATACACTATACCACAAGCAAGTCTGAGTGACCACTCCAACTACAACTTACAACTGCCATGGTATATTCCAAACCACTTTCAAGCTTTACAAACACATTTGCTGTCATTCCTTTGCAGCTGATCCAGGTAACGGCATACAGCCATGGGAAATAACTCCATTTGCCAATCCCACAATGGTGGAAGAGCGTGCCTACAACGAAGTGCACAGAAGAACATGCAATGTGGTGGAGAGGACATTTGGGCTTCTGAAATCAAAGTTAAGTGCCTGGCCCTGACAGGAGGAAGCCTCTTGTATGCTCCACCACTCGTATGCAAAATCATGCTGGCATGTGCAATTCTCCACAACATCTGAGTCAGAACAAATGTCCGTTGGGATGAACAGGTTGATGTCACCAACGAGGAGCAAGATGATGATGGAGCAGATCATTTGGAGGGGGAACAACAGAACATTGCTGCAGGAGTTCACAGGAGGCTCCACATTGTAGAGAACCTCTATACATAGTGACTGGACAAACAACATGACATTGTAAATAGCACAAATAAAATACTTTACACCTGATTATCCTTGGTCTCCTCATTCTCCACTATATATACACCCTTGGAATGTGACTCAATCGTCAGGGAGCAGGTGAGAAACAGAAAAGTTACAAGTATGGTAACAGCATTGTTGGTGATGTAAGGGGGTCTACTGCCTTCATCTCACATATCAGTGACACACAATTCATGGGCATGTTACTCCTGAAGGTCTACATCCATGCACCACTACATATATTGTGCCGTCAAGTGGCCAAGGTGCAAATTCCAAGCCCATTCCCCACAACAACACTATGCCTACCTGGATGTATGCAAGGGGGGCACACATAAGGTAGGAGTTGTGAACAAATGGAGTTTAAAGGATGCGGGAAGTGAGCACTGTCACCTCTCAGGGTGATAGCTGCTTTGCCTGCATGGTACAAAAGGGGGACATCATAGGTAACTATGGTCCTTCAGTAACTGTCCAGGGATTATAACCAATGTCAGATGCAGAGCCTGCACAGTGTATCCATGGGATTATGTCCTGGCACTGCCATAGGGCACAACCCTGACACATGGTGGACTGTACCTCATGTATGGCACACACACATTGACTATGGAGTGGGCTTTAATTAAGCAGCTTTGGATGTAGAATCACTACCCAAACACATGACCCATTGTCAGGATGTAAGAATTTAATGGGACAATGCACCACCAAATAATTGTCTGGGTGGATTGTAGGCAGAGTGTGTTACACTCACTATGTAAATAAGATGCACACTTGTCACACAAATCTGCTGTCGCTACACATGCCTACGGCAAATCCAGGTAAAAATGTGAATACTGTTGTGCAGGTGTATGTCCTAGGTAGCAACAGGTTTGCTAGTACTAACAAGGTTTGTCATGTGTCAGCATGTTTACATAGAATGATCTGTCAAACAACATCACACAGCGCATAGCAAAACACACCACTCATTGTCACTTACATGATAGAGCAAGTGCATGGTAACAACAATAACAAATTATCCCATATATGTTTTGGGCTCCAACATCACGATCAGGTGTGGGATGTGCAACAATGTTCAACATTGTTCAATAATGTCAAAGACCCATCATTTAACTGAATGGGGGTAGACCTAGCCATATATGTTGCATTTGGCTAATGATAAATACAGCACTGAGATGATTTCACACCTTAACATCATTCAGTCATGGTAAGAGTTACCTAGGTTGTGGCATGCTGGAAGAAATGCATACCCATGTTCAACGGAGGATGTGGATGGACACCTGAGAGATACTCACAGATACTTGCAAATACAACATGGGAGGTCACTTGGAGACAACACAAGTGCTGTGACAGGTGTAATGTCATCTTACAAATACCATCAATGGGATGATAACTATCAAGAAGCCAGTAGTAGGAGATGTATACATCTACAAATTACACAAGTCACATGTTGCATCCAGTCCATGTATGACCAGACAATGCTGCTACAATGCTGCTACAATGCTGCTGTAGAAATTGATTACAAAGTGCAAGTAGCCTAAAGAATAGGAGCAATGTAGGAGACAATACGTACCTTACAAGTAAGGCAGGAAAACATGGATAAGGAACACACATAGACCAACACTGACTGTGCAACATATCAATGTCTACATGTCAACATTTAAGATATCTACAGAAGGGGTGGCCAGGACAATACATAACCCTGTCATGTTTGCCACTACCATACCCTGGTATTTGCCCATCACTTGCCACCCTGACAGGAGGCAGTGACAGATAACACCATCTGTACCCTTGCAAGTTCCCAGAATTAAAGTCACAACAGATATACAACCCCTAATCAAGCTGCCCATGGAAACAACTAAGGAAATCAAATAAAGAGACATGCCCTACACATGCAAGTACCTAGTCCTCTATACATGAGAGGGGAAGACTAACATGAAGTACAGCACAGGAAAATGTGATAACTTGGTCTATTTGATCACAATTGTGCATGTGTCTGTCTATAGGGCAGTGTGCATAGTTTTGCTGAGTAGCAATCATGAAGTGGCTAGATCCCCACTTAAAAAAAAAAAAAAACACTGCTCTGGCTACATAAACATATGACATTGTCAGGGGCCTGATGCACGAGCACAGGGGGCTGATTAAACTGAGCTCATTAACCTGCCCCTTCACATGCAAACATGGGTTTGTGTTGCCATACAAACTCACACAGTTGTGATGATGAGTAGGCTTGCATCTATGCCAGACTGCTACAAATTCTATACAGTGGAATGGCATTGTATGTGACAGTCTTAACAAACATGATGTGGAAAAATGTGAGTGCCTAGTTAGAGGCATGCACACATATACCACATATCTCAGCACACATGTGCCACTATAATGGCTCAGGCATGGTAATATATATGGATTGTGAACAAAAGGCAACCTGGCACAAAAGTAAGGGTATAGTTATCACAAGATCAGTGACTGTAAGAAATTACCTTCACATGTGTTCCGACATACAGAAACATGGGTGGCACTGATGTGAATACACATGCATTGTCAAATGCCAACATGTGTCCATGCAGGAATATATTAATGTGAGGTTTCACATCCCATGAACACACCACTGTGGTAATTTGTTACATAAATAACACTACACACACAGCATATACCAACCTTCAGTTACACATGTGTACATACCATCTCCTGCAACTAAGATGCATGGGGAACCATATTTCACACGTGTAGCAGAGCATCATGAAGTAAAAACCAACAAAACACCACTGAGTGGACACACATGCACACACAAATTACCAGGGGTAGTATGAAGTCCTAGTCCACTGCCTACTCTGAGTACAAATTGCCATGGTTGTCACATACCTTACCATGTATTGGAAATAAGCCATCATATATGTTGTGTTGTAGGTGTATGTACATTTGTATGTCAGACATAACAATTTAGTACTCCCACAAATTAGTATTCAAACACATATGTACACACATAGCACACATGTGCAAACGTATGTGGACACTGTGTAGATACACATGCACATATGCACAAGGAATTAGTAATCACACGCAGCAGACTCATTGACAAGCCTATGGATTCAACATACCAATGTCAATGTTATGACATTACTGGATAGTTGCACACATGTAGCCTTACCATATATACAACAATGTAGCACAGTCCACATGGCATGGTAAGTGAATCAGGGTACACTCAAGGCCTACAATGCAAAATTCCACATAATCCCATCATGTGTCAACAAAAAAAATGCAAATGCATCAAATCTACACTCTGCAATGTCACACGCCTTTTAATGCACCATGATGAAAAATCGATGCATGATCATCACAAGTCAAAAATGTTCACACATAGGCATATACCAGGGTTCTGCAAAGTCTGTCCTGGACAGCTGGGACCATGCCAGATTTTTAGCATATCCATATTTAGGAAAATGTAGATTTCTGAAACATCTTTTTTCTAAACGTGGATATGCTAAAAACCTGGGATGGACCTGGCTCTCCAGGACTGACTTTGCAGAACCCTGGCATATACCGTGCTATTCACCTAAGCAAAAAGATGCCTAGCCTCTGAACTTCTATTGGACGTCTAAAGGCAATTTCACCCAAAATGGGAGATAATTGATGCATGACTTTCAAGTGTAAAAACTGGAAACGTGATGCACAGGCCCAGGAAGTGATGAAACAGGACATCCTGCTTGCAAGCATTGTACAATACAGTCCACTTTATCTGTCTGTGACTCTCTGAGGGTGTGTGGAGCTGGTGCTGTTGGAGTTCCAGAGTGTTTGGAGTGTTTATTGTTCTGTGCCTTGTAGCTGTTGTGTTTTTTTTGTTTTTAAACCTGTATTTTGTATTATAAGTGTTCTTTTTCTGTCTGTGTATTGTGGGTTTTTTGTCTGGGGTAGTATAGTGGTTGGAGTAGTTCGGGTAGTTGCGGTAGTTGTAGGGAATTCTTTTTGTTTGGGTAAACTGCATTTGCAGTCAAGTATGTCATGGAAAGGGAGGATGGCCAGGATGTCAGCCGATGAGTTGGGGGGCTTTATATGGCTGATGTAGCACTACCTCCCCCTGATGCTGGTACTGGGTGGCTGTGTCTTTCAACAGCGGCAAGGAAGCGGCGGTGGGGCAAGGCGTTCCACCACCTAACAAGAGTGTTTGCGACAGGACGGATTGACCACCAACTGAAACACCATTGGGCAGACCTCATTACAAGAGAGCAAGATCTGCTGGATCATCTGGGCATTGAGATTGGTGGAGCAGTTGGTAAGTATCCCATTTACATACAAAGTCCATTTTTTACATGCGCATGACAATTGCAGATACGGTTGAGTGCTGCATGTCATTGTTATGGATCTGAACATGTCGTATGCTACCTGTATGAAGAGCCTCAGGGCCACCTTAGGCCTGCCATTCAAATGTATAGTAATGAAACTGAGGCAGGGCAGATGTACCATGTTTCCAGCACAATCATTATAAAGTGTTGTGATGCATGCATAGGGCAACTCAGTATTGAGCAGCACAAAATGAGGCCTGCACAATGCATCATATGAAAGGGGGTACCAAAACCTGTTTGAGAGGCAAATGTATATGCCACTTGGAAAAATGAGAAATACCTAAATTCCACATTTCATGCACTCTGAATGGCTGCTGAGAGCAGGTGTTATATGGGGGCGTATACATGTATGTGATGGGTCCCCATGTACTCAGCAGAAGTCATGATGATCTGTTGTTTTGCAACTCCTGCTGAGTACATCATTTACCTACACACAAATAGATGCAGTTGGACCCTGCCTGCATCATGCTGTGCCTTTATACTCATTAGGCACACACATGTCAGGGGTAAGGGGTGCACTGAGGGCCACAAGGACTGTAGTGATGCACTTGGTGCTACACCACTGTTGTTCAACCGGCCCCTTTGTGTCATTCGCCAAGGCCATGTAAGGGAGCTTGACCATGCACTGGATCCAGACTACTAGCACTTCCCTCTTCCTGTACACTGTGTATCACATACAACCTAAACTATGTCTATTACCACACACACATGTGCTGGATTCCACAGGACTGCCACTTCTCACTGACAGTATGGGGCTGCCCTGCATCTGCTCCATCGCTGGTACATTACTCAGTAACCTGCACCAACAAATGCATACTTGGACCATAGAGCAAGTGTGCCTGCATTGAGGCATATGTCTATGCCCATGTTCTTACCATTTCCTGGACAAATAATTGTATACCATGCCAACAATGGCTGGCCACACACTATTGGCAATATATCTATGATTTCAATTGGTCAATGTGTAGGTGGGTACAACTATTTTCCCATGAGTAAACTCCCATAGCATTATTGATTGTGTGTGCATTGTGATGGCACATACCTATTACTTAATTCACACAAGGATGTATTGTGGCATTTGTCAACATTTTGGAATACCCACACAACCCCTGGGCAGTAGTTTGTCACTTTTCTATGACTCTGAGGTAGATATCAACAACATCTGAGGCATGCTCAAATGCTACAGGTGTCACAATGGGGTAACCACTGCAACAACCACTGAATGTCCCTCAGATGCAGTATACAGTGTCATGCAGTCATACATGGTCATGAAGGTGTAGAGCTAACAAACACCTGCATGACAATGCCATGTATAAATGATGTAGTGAGAAGCACCACAGGAGTGTCAGGGACGTTGATGGTTTGTAGGTGTGCAGGTCTACTTTATCTGAGACTATGTGTGATTGACTGATCGTAGATGTTTGTCAGTTGCTCTGATCTACCACTAGGATGACTTGCTCATTCAGCCTAACAAGTTGACAGTGAACAATGTTGTCCATTAACTGACATGTACTAATTACACTAAGCAACGTTTTCCTTTCATGTTTTGCAGGTGGACCCCTGCACTACTACGTTGGTGAAGTTGCCCGATTTGAAGACCCCGATGCAGCCAGTAATTGTCATCTTGTGCGTCATGTGTGCCAATCCAGCATTTGGTGTGAGTCAGTCTGATATGTGGAATGCTATGAAAAGTGGTTTGCCTGACCAATGATACCATATCATTGGAGAATGGATGGTGACATCATTTATGCTGGAATGTTGTGGAATGAGAATGTCTTGCTTGTAGCACAAGGGGCAACATGTGCTGGAATGGAATCATGTGTTTTAGGAATAGTAATGGCTAGCCACATATTCATTGATGTCTACCATTACTGTGTAGCTATTTTAGTTATAGCTCCATTTATGTTAAACTAGGCCTGCTGCTCTGCACTTTGACCTAGATACATTTTATTCAGCTTTGTTTATTATTTTAATATTAGCCACATTTGCGGTCTTGTTTTATTTCTCTCTAACTAGCTGTCCTTTGCCTAAGTCAGCAATGCGTTCTTAAACAAGACATTTCTTTCACTCTGTGCTTTTCTCAAGGCTGCAGTAAGATAGGTTGCTGGTAAACGTGGTAACGCTTTGTCTCTAGTGTTCATAGAAACATGCACATTCTTACGTAGGGACATTTTCTCAGAACATCAGCTGTTTTATTATAAAAACACTTCTCTGTCCCATACACATTAGAGGGAGATTCCAGCCAGATGACCACGACTGTATGCTGATTGCTGAACACTTCACTACAGCTCCTTCTGTAGGCTACAGGCCTCTTGCTCAGGTATGAGGGATGATGTCTTCCCAGGGGAACCTGAAGGACAGAACTAGAGTTTAACATGCTGTGCTATAATATAGCCTAGGTAGGGATTATTTTAATCATTTTAGTTACAATATTATAGCGTTATTTTTATGCTTCGCTCTCCTTGTCACAATTTTAATCCTGTCATGCTTTATCGTCCCGGTTATTGTAGTACATGCTTTATTATCTAAGATGCAGTTGCTTTTTAAAAATCTCATTGAAATATATGCTGCATCTAATTGTCGTTGTATATATAAGACTAATGTAACTGAGAGAAATGGATGCGATCTGAGTGACCACGATTTCCCTGAGGAATCAATTGTTTCATGCTCTTGGCTGCCCAATCATCTCCACTCTTGGGTGGAGATGAGGCACTGCTAGTTAACCGGAGAAAATCGCGGATTAGGACGACAAGTGTCACCAGTAGTGGATTTAGTCCCACACACCGCAGTCAATTCTGCCGCTCCAATCCCGTAGTCTCATTAGAATAATGAGAGCCTACTCAACATGGCGCCACCAACAATTGGTCAGGTTCTAATTTTCGGGTCCTCCTGAGTATATCTGTCTCACTACATGCAAAGACACCTCAGTACTATATATGGAGACGTCCTTGGTACTCAGGATTTTCCACCTCAGCTAAGTAGGGATTACCTAACTAACGCTGTAGGCTGTTCAAGCTTGAACTTGAATTGGAGTCAATGTGCCACCAAGCCTTACTGCACGTTTATTGGCACATGGCCTAACGGTCCTGGTGGGTCCTGTTACATTTGTTGTTGAGGCTCATCCAGCCTATAGAACAGAACTTTTTTATTCTTGGGTCAGATTTCCATCAACTCATGGGAACACAAATACATTTTGTCACTATACACCTGCAAATATACCTGCACAAGTGCATGCCAAATGAGAAGAAATTCCGTTTTGGTTATCTCAAAAAATAAATGCACTGGAAGCAGTATTTCCCCATGCGGGACCTCAGGATAAGCATAGAATATTAACTATGTACAAAACCAATAAAGATTTTACCAAGCAAGTCCCACACACCGCAGGCGATTCTGCCGCTCAAATCCAGTAGTCTCATTAGAATAATGAGAGCCTACGTAACACCATGATATGGGTCAGGGCAGCGGTTTATGTACAGAGAATCCCCGTTGACAACCAATTTGTCTCAGCACTATTGAGCGCACTATGTGCCACACATAGCTTATACTTACTGACAAAATGGTACAGATGTGGGTTATATCTTGAGATGTCTCTAGAGGGGTCATTTAGGAGACACCTGCACTACAGGTACATCAGTACTCTTCAGATACATATTGAGGCTGTTGTATTGCAATGACCTATATTGAACTGGACAACAGTCAGTAGTGTACACAATTAGTAGACAAATCAGCGTCAGATTGTTGTGGGAAAAGTCTATGATTCTTCCCATGCCAGATCTCAGCAGTTTTCACAACATGGCCCACAATGATATTTGAAAGTGATGTAGGTCACATCACATATGCAAATGATGTGAATGCTGTGTGCGTACCTGGTACTTTGATGATGTCTGACATGCATGTGTAAATGATGTACAATGTATCAGGATCCTGTTGCAGCACCCAGTGCAGTGCCAAACTCACTGTGGGCCTCAGGTCACCCATACAGCCACCATGTGTGTGCTGTTTCACAAATGTAGTACAACATAGCACAGGGTAGGGGGCTTCTGTTCTGGAATGTGTGGACAACTTTGATGTGCAGGTCGGGCTTTGGCCAAACGTTCTGGGGACATTGTATCAATTTTACATGTAGGCACATCATGTCACATGGTGTGCCCCCTTGTAACATAAGCTCAGGCCAGGTCTTATATCAGGACACTTTAATGATGATTTAACAAACCTTAGAATAGCCGATGGGAAGTTTCCAGATGCCCTATCATATGGCCCCCACCTTCATCCATGATGACTGGGCATGCTTGATGTTTTGCCAGGG
Organism: Pleurodeles waltl; assembly: GCF_031143425.1. NCBI lineage: Eukaryota > Metazoa > Chordata > Amphibia > Caudata > Salamandridae > Pleurodeles > Pleurodeles waltl. Next base: position 224,695,995 of record NC_090443.1, read on the forward strand.
GTGTCAAGGTGATGGATTGCATGCACAGCCCCCTTTATTCACAGGGACACAGGAAATCCAGACTTGTTGGGGCACGTGATCCTCACAAGTTTGATAACACAAATGTTGATCATGGACAATTATGTCCACTTAGCTCTGGGCCCTGTTGGTCAAGAATGGATAGCTGTCATCCCAGTGGCATGTACATGATATTGTAGATGGCTGGTGGGAATTAGAGATGAGGAGTAAGTCATGCTTGAGGAATGTGTGGTGGACTGCACATTTTATCTGCAGTTGCAATATACATAATATGTCTGTTCTCCTCATATTTCAGCTGTCAATATGATACTAGCCCAGAGGCAGGCATTTCATAAGATGGCCGTTTGCACATTGCGGACCTCCACAACAGTCACAGCCACACAAGGATTATGTTGGTAAGACATCAGGGATGCAGGGGACCTCAACAGGTCCAAGGCTCTCCATGTCATCTGCACCTGTCAGGAACCAGGTACCTGTCTAGCCCTCGCTGCAGTTGTTTTAAACCAATTTGAACAAGACAATGAGATGGAACATGGCCACAATTTTAGCTAGACTTGACAATTTGGAGGAGGAGAGTGCAGACAATAGGAGGATGTTGCGGTACATCAAAAAGAAACTAAAGAAAATGAAGAAATGAACCAATACTGTTCTACAGCCTCCCAGTTTCTTCCCCTCCCTTTTACTGTTGTATATAGTTTCAGATTGGGTTTTAGATGGGTAGTATTAATTTAGTGTAGGGTAGGCATAGGTTAGGTTAAATATAGTGGGTGGCGGGTTTTTCTTAATTTTTTATAATTTCTGCCACTAACTGGATGGAGGTTGAAAGCACAAAAAGTAGGAAATATTGACTATGTCCTTGTAAAATGCCAAAACTGTGTTTAAAAATGTGTTCTTATTTAAGTCTGACTGTTCCTGAAAGCTGGAAAGATGGTGATTTTAGCACTGCAAACCCTTTGTTGATGTCATTTGCAGCAACAACAAAAAACAGATTTTTTTTCTGCAGCAATTTTTTTCCCATTTTACACAAAAACCTCAAACTTTAGCTGTACTTTGCCCATTTTCTCAGTCGCCTCCAGGAGAATCCACAAACCCTGGGTACCCTTAGAATCCATAGGATGTTAAAAAAGGACACAAATTTGGCATGGATACCTTGTGTGGGCAAAAAGTTGAGGGGGCCTAAGAGTGAACTACCCTAAACAGCAACAAAAAGTCTTAGCACAGGGGGTGAAAAGGCCTAACGGCAAAGGGGTTCAAAGAAGGTAAAGAATAGAAAGTAAAGCACCGGTGAAGCAAAGTATTGGTCAACTTGCCATTTTACTGACATCACTTTTATAGGCTGATGTGTCCAAGTGATCAGGAAATAATGCTATCTCTCAGTGTGCAAGAAGCTAATGTCTGACCAAGGTGAGCCCACTGCCTCATATATTATGTTGTGGTGAGTGGAAGCAAGATGTGAATGACAGTGAACAGTTCGATGGATGACGAGAGTTGACCTAAACATCCATGTATACATATTTGTACATATGTTTGCATTTTTTCTCAGGGATTTCTTTGATTACATGCAGCAGTCGAAACAACTAAAGATAGGTCAGTTCCGAGTTACAACGAGTAAATTATGCAACTGGTCATTTTCAGTGGTATAGAATACTGTGACTGTAAATACCTGTTCATGTCTTCTCTCACTCAGTTTCATAGCTAAAAACCTTGCTCTACCCGTGTAAAACCTAGCATAGAAAATTGCATACTTGATATAGTTGGAGTCCCTATTCTTTTGTTAAGAGGGCCAAAGACAACAAAGATAGAAATAATAAACTAAACATCAGTACCTGTAGCATTCTATCCTATATCAAATATGAGGTTAGAAACTGGAGTCGTTAAGGTCAGACCAAGACTTTTACAACTGTGTCCTTGCAGACCACAGTTGTGAACAAGAATTGGCAAAGCCAATAGGTCTTGGCAATTGGAGAGTTATAGGTGTTTTCAATGACAATGTCTTTTAGCCATGTGTTATGGAGTGGAGTGGATATATGTGGTGCAGAGTGGAATTATGTGGGTTGGATTGAAATTGTTTGTTGTGGAATTGTGTGGCGTGGAATTGTGTAGTGTTTAGTGGAGTTAGGTGGAGTGGAATTATGTGGCATGATGTGCAGTGAAAATATGTGGATAGTATAGTGGTATTGTGTGCTGTGGAATGACATGTAGTGGAGTGGAATTGTGTGGTATTGTGTTGAATTTTGTGTCATGATGTGGAATTCCACGGTATGGACTGTATGTATGTGGTTTGTAGCAGAATTGTGTTGTGGAATGGAATTATGTGGTTTGTTGTGGAATCAGGTAGTGTGGAATGGAAATTTATGAAGTTGAATTGTGTGGTGTGGAACTGGGTGGCGTTGAGTGAAATTGTGTTCAGATGAATTATCTGGTGAGGAGTGTATTTATAACAATTGCTGGTATGTAGCACAGAGTGAATTTGTGTGGGTTGTGTTTATGTGGTATTGAGTACAGTGTAAATATGTGGAGTTGAAAAACATTAAAGAAGGCAATCACCCATGTATGTCAAATGGAAGGGAACAAAATATGCAACACAGTGTAGAAAAGTACCATCTTGCCTGGCATGTTACCCCCATTTTTTACTTGTGTGTCAGTTTGTTTTTGCATGCCTCACTGGGATCCTGCTAGCCATGACCCCAGTGCTCATAATTGTGGCCTGAATGTGTTCCCTGTGTGGAGCCTAACTGTGTCACTGAGGCTCTGCTAATCAGAACCTTTGTGCTTATGCTCTCTCTGCCTTTAAAATCGTCACTGCAGGCTAGTGACCATTTTTACCAATTCTGATTGGCACACTGGAACACCCTTATAATTCCCTTGTATATGGTTCCTAGGTATCCATGGTATTGGGGTTCCAGGAGATCCCTATGGGTTTCAGCATTTCTTTTGCCACCCATAGGGAGCTCAGACCAATATTACACAGGACTGCCACTGCAGCCTGAGTGAAATAACGTCCACGTTATTTCACAGCCATTTTACACTGCACTTAAGTAACTTATAAGTCACCTATATGTCTAACCCTCACCTGGTGAAGGTTAGGTGCAAAGTTACTAAGTGTCAGGGCTCCCTGGCACTAGTTAAGGTGCCTCCACATAGTTCAGGGCAATTTCCCTGGACTTTGTCAGTGCGGGGACACCATTACACATGTGCACTACATTTAGGTCAATACCTATATATAGCTTTACAATGGTAACTCCGAATATGGCCATGTAACATGTCTAAGATCATGGAATTGTCCCCCCATGCCAAATCTTGTATTGGGGTGCCAATCCCATGCATCCCCGGGGCTCCAGCATGGACCCTGGGTACTGCCAAACCAGCTCTCTGGGGTTTTCACTGCAGCTACCGCTGCTGCCAACCCACAGACAGGCTTCTGCCCTCCTGGGATCTGGGCAGCCCATTCCCAGGAAGACAGAACAAAGGATTTCCTCTGAGAGAGAGTGTTACACCCTCTCTCTTTGGAAATAGGTGTTAAGGGCCTGAGAGGAGTAGCCTCTCCTGGCCACTGGGAATGCTTTGAAGGGCACAGATGGTGCCCTCCTTGCATAAACCAGTCTACACCAGTTCAGGGATCCCCAAGGCCCTGCACTGGCGAGAAAATGGACAAAAGAAAGGGGAGTGACCACTCCCCTGTCCATCACCACCCCAAGGGTGGTGCCCAGAGCTCCTCCAGTGTGTCCCAGAACTCTGCCATCTTGAATGCAGAAGTGTTAGGGCGTAATGGAGGCCTCTGATTGGCCAGTGCCAGCAGGTGACGTCAGAGACCCCTCCTGATAGGTGCTTACCTGACTTGGTGGCCAATCCTCCTCTGAGGGCTATTTAGGGTCTCTCCTTTGGGATTCTCATCAGATAACGGATGCAAGAGCTCACCAGAGTTCCTCTGCATCTCCCTCTTCGATTTCTGCCAAGGATCGACCACTGACTGCTCCAGGATGCCTGCATAACTGCAACAAAGTAGCAAGAAGACTACCAGCCATATTGTAGCGCCTAATCCTGCCAGCTTTCTCGACTGTTTCCTGGGGGTGCCTGCTCTGGGGGCTGTCTGCCCTCTTCCTGCACTGGAAGCCAATAAGAAATCTCCTGTGGGTCGACAAAATCTTCCCCCTGCCAACGCAGGCACTGAACTTCTGCTTCACTGGGCCTCTGGGTCCCCTCTCATCGTGACGAGCGTGGTCCCTGGAACACAGGAGCTGGATCCAAGTGACCCCGACAGTCCAGTGGTCCATTTGCCAAAATTTGGCGGAGGTAAGTCCTTGCCTCCCCACGCCACAGTAAACCTGTGTACTGTGTGAACTGCAGCTGCTAGGGCTTCTGTGCACTTTTTCAAGGAATCCTTCGTGCAGAGCACAGCCCAGCACTATATCCTGCATTGCTCAACTTGCTGAGTTGACCACTGGCTTCATGGGACCCTCCTTTGTAGTGTTGAGACAACTGCTGTGCTCAGTTTTCTTGAACCCATGTTCAAGTTCTTCTGCAGGTGCTGCCTGCTTCTGCGTGGGGTCTGTATGTTGCTGGGCACCCCCTCTGCCTCCTTGTAGGAGGCTGGACTGGCTTGTAGTGAGTACCAAGGGGTACTTACACCTTGCACCAGGCCCAGTTATCCCTTATTAGTGTATAGAGTGTCTAGCAGCATAGGCTGATAGATAATGGTAGCTTAGCAGAGCAGCTTAGGCTGAACTAGGAGACGAGTGAAGCTCCTACAGTACCACTAGTGTCATATGCACAATATCATAAGAAAACACAATACACAGATATACTAAAAATAAAGGTACTTTATTTTTATGACAATATGCCAAAAGTATCTCAGTGTGTACCCTCAGTATGAGGATAGCAAATATACACAAGATATATGTACACAATACCAAAATATGCAGTAATAGTATTAGAAAACAGTGCAAACAATGTATAGTTACAATAGGATGCAATGGAGACACATAGGGATAGGGGCAACACAAACCATATACTCCAAAAGTGGAATGCGAACCACGAATGGACCCCAAACCTATGTGACCTTGCAGAGGGTCGCTGGGACTATTAGAAAATAGTAAGGGTTAGAAAAATAGCCCACCCCAAGACCCTGAAAAGTGAGTGCAAAGTGCACTAAAGTTCCCCAAAGGACATAGAAGTCGTGATAGGGGAATTCTGCAGGAAAGACACAAACCAACAATGCAACAACAATGGATTTCCAGTCGTGGGTACCTGTGGAACAAGGGGACAAAGTCCAAAAGTCACAAGCAAGTCGGAGATGGGCAGATGCCCAGGAAATGCCAGCTGTGGGTGCAAAGAAGCTGCTACTGGACAGTAGAAGCTTAGGTTTCTGCAGGAACGACAAGGGCTAGAGACTTCCCCTTTGGAGGACGGATCCCTCACGCCGTGGAGAGTCGTGCAGAAGTGTTTCCCACCGAAAGACCGCCACCAAGCCTTGCAAGCTGCAAATCATGCAGTTAGTGTTTTTGGATGCTGCTGTGGCCCAGGAGGGACCAGGATGTCGCCAATTGCGTCAGGGGACAGAGAGGGCGTCGAGCAAGACAAGGAGCCCTCTCAGCAGCAGGCAGCACCCGCAGAAGTGCCAGAAACAGGCACTACGAGGATGCGTGAAACAGTGCTCACCCGAAGTCGCACAAAGGAGTCACCGGAGAACAACTTAGGAGGTCGTGCAATGCAGGTTAGAGTGCCGTGGACCCAGGCTGGACTGTGCACAAAGGATTTCCGCCGGAAGTGCATGGAGGCCGGAGTAGCTGCAAAAGTCACAGTTCCCAGCAATGCAGTCTGGCGTGGGGAGGCAAGGACTTACCTCCACCAAACTTGAACTGAAGAGTCACTGGACTGTGGGAGTCACTTGGACAGAGTTGCTGGATTCAAGGGACCTCGCTCGTCGTGCTGAGAGGAGACCCAAGGTACCGGTGATGCAGTTCTTTGGTGCCTGCGGTTGCAGGGGGATGATTCCGTCGACCCACGGGAGATTTTTCATCGGAGCTTCTAGTGCAGAGAGGAGGCAGACTACCCCCACAGCATGCACCACCAGGAAAACAGTCGAGAAGGCGGCAGGATCAGCGTTACAGAGTTGCAGTAGTCGTCTTCGCTACTATGTTGCAGTTTTGCAGGCTTCCAGCGCGGTCAGCAGTTGATTCCTTGGCAGAAGGTGAAGAGAGAGATGCAGAGGAACTCGGATGAGCTCTTGCATTCGTTATCTAAGGAATCCCCAAAGACAGAGACCCTAAATAGCCAGAAAAGAGGGTTTGGCTACCTAGGAGAGAGGATAGGCTAGCAACACCTGAAGGAGCCTATCAGAAGGAGTCTCTGACGTCACCTGCTGGCACTGGCAACTCAGAGCAGTCCAGTGTGCCAGCAGCACCTCTGTTTCCAAGATGGCAGAGGTCTGGAGCACACTGGAGGAGCTCTGGGCACCTCCCAGGGGAGGTACAGGTCAGGGGAGTGGTCACTCTCCTTTCCTTTGTCCAGTTTCGCGCCAGAGCAGGGCTAAGGGGTCCCTGAACCGGTGTAGACTGGCTTATGCAGAAATGGGCACCATGTGTGCCCATGAAAGCATTTCCAGAGGCTGGGGGAGGCTACTCCTCCCCTGCCTTGACACCATTTTCCAAAGGGAGAGGGTGTAACACCCTCTCTCAGAGGAAGTCCTTTGTTCTGCCATCCTGGGCCAGGCCTGGCTGGACCCCAGGAGGGCAGAAGCCTGTCTGAGGGGTTGGCAGCAGCTGCAGTGAAACCCTGAGAAAGGCAGTTTGGCAGTACCAGGGTCTGTGCTACAGACCACTGGGATCATGGGATTGTGCCAACTATGCCAGGATGGTATAGAGGGGGCAATTCCATGATCATAGACATGTTACATGGCCATATTCGGAGTTACCATTGTGAAGCTACATATAGGTAGTGACCTATATGTAGTGCACGCGTTTAATGGTGTCCCCGCACTCACAAAGTCCGGGGAATTGGCCCTGAACAATGTGGGGGCACCTTCGCTAGTGCCAGGGTGCCCTCACACTAAGTAACTTAGCACCCAACCTTTACCAGGTAAAGGTTAGACATATAGGTGACTTATAAGTTACTTAAGTGCAGTGTAAAATGGCTGTGAAATAACGTGGACGTTATTTCACTCAGGCTGCAGTGGCAGGCCTGTGTAATAATTGTCAGAGCTCCCTATGGGTGGCAAAAGAAATGCTGCAGCCCATAGGGATCTCCTGGAACCCCAATACCCTGGGTACCTCAGTCCCATATACTAGGGAATTATAAGGGTGTTCCAGTAAGCCAATGTAAATTGGTAAAATTGGTCACTAGCCTGTTAGTGACAATTTGTAAAGAGAGAGCATAACCACTGAGGTTCTGGTTAGCAGAGCCTCAGTGAGACAGTTAGGCATCACACAGGGAACACATAGCTATAGGTCACAAACTTATGAGCACTGGGGTCCTGACTAGCAGGGTCCCAGTGACACATAACAAACATACTGAAAACATAGGGTTTTCACTATGAGCACTGGGCCCTGGCTAGCAGGATACCAGTGAGACAGTGAAAACACCCTGACATACACTCACAAACAGGCCAAAAGTGGGGGGAACAAGGCTAGAAAGAGGCTACTTTCTCACACAACCCCCCCCCCAAACGAAGGACAATAAGGCTAACCTTGGCCAGTTGAGACTTTATTGTCTAAGTGGTGATAAGTAGAGAGTAGCTCTGCAATAGACTGGTTACTCCCTTTATCATCCACTATATGGTTACTTCCCTGTGGGGATGTAAACCACCCTGTTTGAAGTTTTTTAGCTAAGCAACAATGTGAAGATGTATTTTCTGAGTTTCTATCAGTAAGTTTTAGTTTAGAGCAGTGGGAATTGTCCACTGAACCTATTTGTAGTGATGGAAATGCCAGACAGGGATGCTGTCTCAGAAAAGCCATGGCTGGGCAAAAACTTTGTCCATATGGCTGGAAGAGAGAACAGGGATGCTGTTTCTCTTGATTTGGAGCAGGGCAGGGATGCTGTCCTATGAGCTCCACACTAGGGCAGGGGTGCTGACCTAAGTGTTGTGAGGCAGTGCAGAGTTTCTGCACTAAAGTTTCTCTGGGAGGGTTGGAGGGATGCTCCATGTTAACTAAAATGGTGCTCTTTTTCTCACCAATGTTAGTTATCCCACAGAGAGGTACTTCTACCTCAGGGAGTCCAGCTTTGCCAGCTGATGATTCCCTTGGAACAGGTGCCACCCCAGGAGAGGTTTCTCCCACCACAGGAATGGTATCCTGAATGGTAGGGTGGTTAGGGGATACTGTGATACCCTTTTTACCTGTTGATGGAGAGGGATCCTGAGTTTTCAGGCCTTCTCTCCTTTGCTTTTTCATTTCAGTAGAAATGAGAGGGAACAATTCCTCTGGGATGCCCAGCATGGCTGCATGGGCATAAAACTCTACATTAGCCCAACCTGAGGCCTCTAGCTCATTACCTAAGAGACAGTCTACAGGTAAGCTAGGTGATACCACCACCTGCTTAGGGCCAGTAACTCCACCCCAACTAAACTGAATTATAGCTAAGGGAAGAAACTTAGTGGAGTTATGGACATCAATAATCTTATACTGTTGTCCAATGATGTGTTGTTCAGGAGCCACTAGGTTTTCAGTCACCAAAGTGATACTGGCACCTGTGTCCCTGTAGGCCAAGGCCTCAACACCATTTATTGAAACTGTCTGCCTGTACTTATCCATTGTAAGGGGACAAGCAGCCAGTGTGGCAAGGACAATGCCACTAGGTGTGACAGAAACTGTCTTGGGACTGACTACCCCAGTTTCTACTATGGACCCATAAGTGAACCCAACTACACCCTTAACTTGACTGTTGCCAGCAGTCCCACCACTAGTACCACTACTGCTAGGGGCACTAGAGCTTGATGTATTAGTGGTGGTAGGCTCAGGGGGTTTACCTGGACAGGACTTATCCCCTGGCCTATGGCCTCTGTTTTTACACACAAAGCACCAAGGCTTTTTAATTTGTGTGGGTTGAGAAGAAGAGGAAGAATTTGTTTTATCCCCACCCTCTGAAGAGTGTTTAAGATTTGAAGTGGGATCTTTGGTTTTACCCTTATCCCCATGCTTATCTTGAGATGTTTCACCATCTTTCTTCTTATTGCCATCTTTGTCACCCCCTGTATGAACTTTTCTGTTCACCCTTGTTCTGACCCATTTGTCTGCCTTCTTTCCCAATTCTTGGGGAGAGGTCAGATCAGAGTCTACCAGGTACTGGTGCAACAAATCAGACACACAATTATTAAGAATATGCTCTCTCAGGATCAAGTTAAACAGGCTTTCATAATCAGTAACTTTACTGCCATGTAACCACCCCTCCAAGGCCTTCACTGAATGGTCAATGAAATCAACCCAGTCTTGTGAAGACTCCTTTTTGGTCTCTCTGAACTTTATCCTGTATTGTTCAGTGGTTAGGCCATAACCATCCAGGAGTGCATTCTTAAGAACTGTAAAATTATTGGCATCACTTTCTTTTACAGTAAGGAGCCTATCCCTACCCTTTCCACTAAATGATAGCCATAGGATAGCAGCCCACTGCCTTTGAGGGACATCCTGTACAACACAGGCCCTCTCAAGTGCAGCAAACCACTTGTTAATGTCATCCCCTTCCTTATAAGGGGGAACTATCTTATGCAGGGCCATATTTATACTCCGTTTGCGCCGAAATTGCGTCGTTTTTTTTGACGCAATTTCGACGCAAAACTAACGCCAACTAACGCCATATTTATACTATGGCGTTAGAGGCGAATAGCGCCAAAGTTCCCGGAATGTGCGTCATTTTTTAGCGTGAACCCCTTCCTTGCGTTAATGATATGCAAGGGAGGCGTTCCCGTCTAAAAAATGACTCCCAGGCCTTTACGTGGTATTTATACTCCCGGGCAAAAGAGACGCCCGGGAGTTGGCGTGGCAAAAAACGGCGCATTTGCGCCACTTTTTAACGCCTGCTCAGGGCAGGCGTTAAGGGGCCTGTGGGCTCAAAATTAGCCCACAGGTGCCCTCCCATGCCCCCAGGGACCCCCCCTGCCACCCTTGCCCACCCCAGGAGGACCCCCAAGGATGGAGGGACCCACCCCAGGGACATTCAGGTAAGTTCAGGTAAGTTTTATTTTTTATTTTTTATATTTTATTTTGGTGGCATAGGGGGGCCTTATTTGTGCCCCCCTACATGCCACTATGCCCAATGACCATGCCCAGGGGACAGAAGTCCCCTGGGCATGGCCATTGGGCAAGGGGGCATGACTCCTATCTTTACAATGATAGGAGTCATGTTGATGGGGGATGGGCGTCGTTAAAAAATGGCGCAAGTCGGGTTAAGACGATTTTTTCGACGTAACCTGACTTGCCCCATTTTAAGACGCCCATGCGCCATTTTCCCCCTACGCCGGCGCTGTCTGGTCTACGTGGTTTCTTCCCACGCAAACCAGGCAGCGCCGGTCTGATTGCGCCGTCTAACGCCATTCCATAAATACGGCGCCCGCATGGCGCTTCAGAATGGCGTTAGACGGCGCAAAACTTTTTGACGCTAAACTGCGTTAGCGCAGTTTAGCGTCAAAAAGTATAAATATGGGCCGCAGATTCCTGGAATCATGCTCTTTTGCAGGATGACTATGGGGAATACTGCTGCTGCCACCATGGGTTTCTAAACCCAATTTCTGTCTCTCCTTCTCTACTTCTAAGGACTGTCTATCCAAATCCAGCTGTTGCTTCTTGAGCTTCAGTCTGGTTTGTTGCACTCTCAATCTATTGAGCTCCCTTTCTAACAATCTGTCATCAGGGTGGGTGGGTGGGACATGCCGTGAAACAGAAGTATGGTGAGAATGGACAGAAGGAGACCTATCCCTTACAAAAGGCACCCTAACAGCTTGGTTAACAGAAACATCACTTCAACTGTGGTGAGAAACAATGCTCTTGCTATGATGTGAGACAACACTATCTGTATGGTGTGACTCAACCTCAGTACCAACTATGCTAGACCGTCTAGTAATGGGCAGGCTATGAAGTTTCTTTCCTGAATCTTTTCCTAGGGGAGTCCCTGGATCTGATTGGGAACCATTAGCTACTTTTTCAACAGATGGGGCCCTTTTGGCCTTATCTTGTTCTCTAAGCATGTTAAGCAATAATTCCAAGGAAGGATTCTTCCCTACACTCAAACCTCTTTCTACACAGAGACTCCTTGCTCCTTTCCAGCTAAGGTGGTCATATGCAAGTTTGGACAGATCAACATTTTGGCCTGTGCCAGACATTTTTAGAAAGCTTTTAAAAGAGAAAAAAGTTTTCAGAACTTTTAGAAAGACAGAAAAAAACTTTTAAAACTTTTAAGAACTTTTAGAAAGTTTTGGAGGTACTTTTCAGCACTTTAGAAAAGAGGTGAGAAAAGAAATGCAAAACTTTTTGGTTAGGTGTACATACACTGAACTTGTTTTGTATATTTTTCTCTTATGAAAAGTACAATGACAAAAGTGGTAAGTAGTCTCAAAGCACTTATCCCACCGCTGCACAACCAATGTAGGAGGCTGGACTGGCTTGTAGTGAGTACCAAGGGGTACTTACACCTTGCACCAGGCCCAGTTATCCCTTATTAGTGTATAGGGTGTCTAGCAGCATAGGCTGATAGATAATGGTAGCTTAGCAGAGCAGCTTAGGCTGAACTAGGAGACGAGTGAAGCTCCTACAGTACCACTAGTGTCATATGCACAATATCATAAGAAAACACCATACACAAATATACTAAAAATAAAGGTACTTTATTTTTATGACAATATGCCAAAAGTATCTCAGTGTGTACCCTCAGTATGAGGATAGCAAATAAACACAAGATATATGTACACAATACCAAAATATGCAGTAATAGTATTAGAAAACAGTGCAAACAATGTATAGTTACAATAGGATGCAATGGAGACACATAGGGATAGGGGCAACACAAACCATATACTCCAAAAGTGGAATGCGAACCACGAATGGACCCCAAACCTATGTGACCTTGTAGAGGGTCACTGGGACTATTAGAAAATAGTAAGGGTTAGAAAAATAGCCCACCCCAAGACCCTGAAAAGTGAGTGCAAAGTGCACTGAAGTTCCCCAAAGGACATAGAAGTCGTGATAGGGGAATTCTGCAGGAAAGACACAAAACAACAATGCAACAACAATGGATTTCCAGTCGTGGGTACCTGTGGAACAATGGGACCAAGTCCAAAAGTCACAAGCAAGTCGGAGATGGGCAGATGCCCAGGAAATGCCAGCTGTGGGTGCAAAGAAGCTGCTACTGGACAGTAGAAGCTTAGGTTTCTGCAGGAACGACAAGGGCTAGAGACTTCCCCTTTGGAGGACGGATCCCTAACGCCATGGAGAGTCGTGCAGAAGTCTTTTCCTGCCACAAGACCGCCAACAAGCCTTGCTAGCTGCAAATTGTGTGATTAGTGTTTTTGGATGCTGCTGTGGCTCAGGAGGGACCAGGATGTTGCCAATTGCGTCAGGGGACAGAGGGGGCATCGAGCAAGACAAGGAGCCCTCTCAGCAGCAGGCAGCACCCGCAGAAGTGCCAGAAACAGGCACTATGAGGATGCGTGAAATGGTGCTCACCCGAAGTCGCACAAAGGAGTCGCCGGAGAACAACTTAGGAGGTTGTGCAATGCAGGTTAGAGTGCTGTAGACCCAAGCTGGACTGTGCACAAAGGATTTCCGCCGGAAGTGCACGGAGGCCAGAGTAGCTGCAAAAGTCACGGTTCCCAGCAATGCAGTCTGGCGTGGGGAGGCAAGGACTTACCTCCACCAAACTTGGACTGAAGAGTCACTGGACGGTGGGAGTCACTTGGACAGAGTTGCTGGATTCAAGGGACCTCGCTCGTCATGCTGAGAGGAGACCCAAGGTAGCGGTGATGCAGTTCTTTGGTGCCTGCGGTTGCAGGGGGACGATTCCGTCGACCCACGGGAGATTTCTTCTGAGCTTCTAGTGCAGAGAGGAGGCAGACTACCCCCACAGCATGCACCACCAGGAAAACAGTCGAGAAGGCGGCAAGATCAGCGTTACAGAGTTGCAGTAGTCGTCTTCACTACTATGTTGAAGTTTTGCAGGCTTCCAGCGCGGTCAGCAGTTGATTTCTTGGCAGAAGGTGAAGAGAGAGATGCAGAGGAACTCGGATGAGCTGTTGCATTCGTTATCTAAGGAATCCCCAAAGACAGAGACCCTAAATAGCCAGAAAAGAGGGTTTGGCTACCTAGGAGAGAGGATAGGCTAGCAACACCTGAAGGAGCCTATCAGAAGGAGTCTCTGACGTCACCTGCTGGCACTGGCCACTCAGAGCAGTCCAGTGTGCCAGCAGCACCTCTGTTTCCAAGATGGCAGAGGTCTGGAGCACACTGGAGGAGCTCTGGGCACCTCCCAGGGGAGGTACAGGTCAGGGGAGTGGTCACTCCCCTTTCCTTTGTCCAGTTTCGCGCCAGAGCAGGGCTAAGGGGTCCCTGAACCGGTGTAGACAGGCTTATGCAGAAATGGGCACCATGTGTGCCCATGAAAGCATTTCCAGAGGCTGGGGGAGGCTACTCCTCCCCTGCCTTCACACCATTTTTCAAAGGGAGAGGGTGTAACACCCTCTCTCAGAGGAAGTCCTTTGTTCTGCCATCCTGGGCCAGGCCTGGCTGGACCCCAGGAGGGCAGAAGCCTGTCTGAGGGGTTGGCAGCAGCTGCAGTGAAACCCCGAGAAAGGCAGTTTGGCAGTACCATGGTCTGTGCTACAGACCACTGCGATCATGGGATTGTGCCAACTATGCCAGGATGGTATAGAGGGGGCAATTCCATGATCATAGACATGTTACATGGCCATATTCGGAGTTACCATTGTGAAGCTACATATAGGTAGTGACCTATATGTAGTGCACGCGTGTAATGGTGTCCCCGCACTCACAAAGTCCGGGGAATTGGCCCTGAACAATGTGGGGGCACCTTGGCTAGTGCCAGGGTGCCCTCACACTAAGTAACTTAGCACCCAACCTTTACCAGGTAAAGGTTAGACATATAGGTGAGTTATAAGTTACTTAAGTGCAGTGTAAAATGGCTGTGAAATAACATGGACGTTATTTCACTCAGGCTGCAGTGGCAGGCCTGTGTAATAATTGTCAGAGCTCCCTATGGGTGGCAAAAGAAATGCTGCAGCCCATAGGGATCTCCTGGAACCCCAATACCCTGGGTACCTCAGTCCCATATACTAGGGAATTATAAGGGTGTTCCAGTAAGCCAATGTAAATTGGTAAAATTGGTCACTAGCCTGTTAGTGACAATTTGTAAAGAGAGAGCATAACCACTGAGGTTCTGGTTAGCAGAGCCTCAGTGAGACAGTTAGGCATCACACAGGGAACACATAGCTATAGGTCACAAACTTATGAGCACTGGGGTCCTGACTAGCAGGGTCCCAGTGACACATAACAAACATACTGAAAACATAGGGTTTTCACTATGAGCACTGGGCCCTGGCTAGCAGGATACCAGTGAGACAGTGAAAACACCCTGACATACACTCACAAACAGGCCAAAAGTGGGGGTAACAAGGCTAGAAAGAGGCTACTTTCTCACACAACCCCCCCCCCCCCAAACGAAGGACAATAAGGCTAACCTTGGCCAGTTGAGACTTTATTGTCTAAGTGGTGATAAGTAGAAAGTAGCTCTGCAATAGACTGGTTACTCCCTTTATCATCCACTATATGGTTACTTCCCTGTGGGGATGTAAACCACCCTGTTTGAAGTTTTTTAGCTAAGCAACAATGTGAAGATGTATTTTCAGAGTTTCTATCAGTAAGTTTTAGTTTAGAGCAGTGGGAATTGTCAAATGAACCTATTTGTAGTGATGGAAATGCCAGACAGGGATGCTGTCTCAGAAAAGCCATGGCTGGGCAAAAACTTTGTCCATATGGCTGGAAGAGAGAACAGGGATGCTGTTTCTCTTGAGTTGGAGCAGGGCAGGGATGCTGTCCTATGAGCTCCACACTAGGGCAGGGATGCTGACCTAAATGTTGTGAGGCAGTGCAGAGTTTCTGCACTAAAGTTTCTCTGGGAGGGTTGGAGGGATGCTCCATGTTAACTAAAATGGTGCTCTTTTTCTCACCAATGTTAGTTATCCCACAGAGAGGTACTTCTACCTCAGGGAGTCCAGCTTTGCCAGCTGATGATTCCCTTGGAACAGGTGCCACCCCAGGAGAGGTTTCTCCCACCACAGGAATGGTATCCTGAATGGTAGGTTGGTTAGGGGATACTGTGATACCCTTTTTACCTGTTGATGGAGAGGGATCCTGAGTTTTCAGGCCTTCTCTCCTTTGCTTTTTCATTTCAGTAGAAATGAGAGGGAACAATTCCTCTGGGATGCCCAGCATGGCTGCATGGGCATAAAACTGTACATCAGCCCAACCTGAGGCCTCTAGGTCATTACCTAAGAGACAGTCTACAGGTAAGCTAGGTGATACCACCACCTGCTTAGGGCCAGTAACTCCACCCCAACTAAACTGAATTATAGCTAAGGGAAGAAACTTAGTGGAGTTATGGACATCAATAATCTTATACTGTTGTCCAATTGTAGGAAGTTTTCTCTGTATGTGCTATTTCAAAGTAAGGAATAGCATGCACAGAGTCCAAGGGTTCCCCTTAGAGGTAAAATAGTGGTAAAAAGAGATAATACTAATGCTCTATTTTGTGGTAGTGTGGTCGAGCAGTAGGCTTATCCAAGGAGTAGTGTTAAGCATTTGTTGTACATACACATAGACAATAAATGAGGTACACACACTCAGAGACAAATCCAGCCAATGGGTTTTGTTATAGAAAAATATCTTTTCTTAGTTTATTTTAAGAACCACAGGTTCAAATTTAACATGTAATATCTTGTTTGAAAGGTATTGCAGGTAAGGACATTAGGAACTTTGAATCATTTCAATTGCATGTATACTTTTCAAGTTATTCACAAATAGCTATTTTAAAAGTGGACACAGTGCAATTTTCACAGTTCCTGGGGGAGGTAAGTTTTTGTTAGTTTTACCAGGTAAGTAAGACACTTACAGGGTTCAGTTCTTGGTCCAAGGTAGCCCACCGTTGGGGGTTCAGAGCAACCCCAAAGTTACTACACCAGCAGCTCAGGGCCGGTCAGGTGCAGAGTTCAAAGTGGTGCCCAAAACGCATAGGCTCCAATGGAGAGAAGGGGGTGCCCCGGTTCCAGTCTGCCAGCAGGTAAGTACCCGCGTCCTCGGGGGGCAGACCAGGGGGGTTTTGTAGGGCACCGGGGGGGACACAAGCCCACACAGAAATTTCACCCTCAGCGGCGCGGGGGCGGCCGGGTGCAGTGTTAGAACAAGCGTCGGGTTCGCAATGGAAGTCAATGAGAGATCAAGGGATCTCTTCAGCGCTGCAGGCAGGCAAGGGGGGGCTTCCTCGGGGAAACCTCCACTTGGGCAAGGGAGAGGGACTCCTGGGGGTCACTTCTGCAGTGAAAGTCCGGTCCTTCAGGTCCTGGGGGCTGCGGGTGCAGGGTCTTTTCCAGGCGTCGGGACTTAGGTTTCAGAGAGTCGCGGTCAGGGGAAGCCTCGGGATTCCCTCTGCAGGCGGCGCTGTGGGGGCTCAGGGGGGACAGGTTTTGGTACTCACAGTCGTAGAGTAGTCCGGGGGTCCTCCCTGAGGTGTTGGTTCTCCACCAGCCGAGTCGGGGTCGCCGGTTGCAGTGTTACAAGTCTCACGCTTCTTGCGGGGAGATTGCAGGGTTCTTTAAAGCTGCTCCTTTGGATAAAGTTGCAGTCTTTTTGGAGCAGGTCCGCTGTCCTCAGGAGTTTCTTGTCGTCGTCGAAGCAGGGCAGTCCTCAGCGGATGCAGAGGTCGCTGGTCCCTTTGGAATGCGTCGCTGGAGCAGAGTTCTTTGGAAGGCAGGAGACAGGCCGGTGAGTTTCTGGAGCCAAGGCAGTTGTTGTCTTCTGGTCTTCCTCTGCAGGGGTTTTCAGCTAGGCAGTCCTTCTTGTTGTTGTTGCAGGAATCTCGTTTCTAGGTTCAGGGAGAGCCCTTAAATACTAAATTTAAGGGCGTGTTTAGGTCTGGGGGGTTAGTAGCCAATGGCTACTAGCCCTGAGGGTGAGTACACCCTCTTTGTGCCTCCTCCCAAGGGGAGGGGTTCACATCCCTAATCCTATTGGGGGAATCCTCCATCTGCAAGATGGAGGATTTCTAAAAGTTAGAGTCACCTCAGCTCAGGACACCTTAGGGGCTGTCCTGACTGGCCAGTGACTCCTCCTTGTTATTCTCATTATTTTCTCCGGCCTTGCCGCCAAAAGTGGGGGCCGGGACCGGAGGGGGCGGGCAACTCCACTAGCTGGAGTGTCCTGCGGTGCTGTGACACAGGGGTGAGCCTTTGAGGCTCACCGCCAGGTGTTACAGCTCCTGCCAGGGGGGAGGTGTTAGCATCTCCACCCAGTGCGGGCTTTGTTACTGGCCTCAGAGTGACAAAGGCACTCTCCCCATGGGGCCAGCAACATGTCTCTAGTGTGGCAGGCTGCTGGAACCAGTCAGCCTACACAGATAGTCGGTTAAGTTTCAGGGGGCACCTCTAAGGTGCCCTCTGTGGTGTATTTTACAATAAAATGTACACTGGCATCAGTGTGCATTTATTGTGCTGAGAAGTTTGATACCAAACTTCCCAGTTTTCAGTGTAGCCATTATGGTGCTGTGGAGTTCGTGTAAAACAGACTCCCAGACCATATACTCTTATGGCTACCCTGCACTTACAATGTCTAAGGTTTTGCTTAGACACTGTAGGGGCACAGTGCTCATGCACTGGTACCCTCACCTATGGTATAGTGCACCCTGCCTTAGGGCTGTAAGGCCTGCTAGAGGGGTGTCTTACCTATACTGCATAGGCAGTGAGAGGCTGGCATGGCACTCTGAGGGGAGTGCCATGTCGACTTACTCATTTTGTTCTCACTAGCACACACAAGCTGGTAAGCAGTGTGTCTGTGCTGAGTGAGGGGTCTCTTAGGGTGGCATAATACATGCTGCAGCCCTTAGAGACCTTCCCTGGCATCAGGGCCCTTGGTACCAGAGGTACCAGTTACAAGGGACTTATCTGGATGCCAGGGTGTGCCAATTGTGGAATCAAAAGTACAGGTTAGGGAAAGAACACTGGTGCTGGGGCCTGGTTAGCAGGCCTCAGCACACTTTCAATTCAAAACATAGCATCAGCAAAGGCAAAAAGTCAGGGGGTAACCATGCCAAGGAGGCATTTCCTTACACAACCCCCCCCCCCAAACGAAAGAGGATGAGACTAACCTTTCCCAAGAGAGTCTTCATTTTCTAAGTGGAAGAACCTGGAAAGGCCATCTGCATTGGCATTGGCAGTCCCAGGTCTGTGTTCCACTATAAAGTCCATTCCCTGTAGGGAGATGGACCACCTCAACAGTTTTGGATTTTCACCTTTCATTTGCATTAGCCATCTGAGAGGTCTGTGGTCAGTCTGAACTAGGAAGTGAGTACCAAAGAGGTATGGTCTCAGCTTCTTCAGGGACCAAACCACAGCAAAGGCCTCCCTCTCAATGGCACTCCAACGCTGCTCCCTGGGGAGTAACCTCCTGCTAATGAAAGCAACAGGCTGGTCAAGGCCATCATCATTTGTTTGGGACAAAACTGCCCCTATCCCATGTTCAGAGGCATCTGTTTGCACAATGAACTGCTTGGAGTAATCTGGAGCTTTTAAAACTGATGCTGTGCACATAGCTTGTTTCAGGGTGTCAAAGGCCTGTTGGCATTCTACAGTCCAGTTTACTTTCTTGGGCATTTTCTTGGAGGTGAGTTCTGTGAGGGCTGTCACAATGGATCCATATCCCTTCACAAACCTCCTGTAGTACCCAGTCAAGCCAAGGAATGCCCTGACTTGAGTCTGGGTTTTTGGAGCTGCCCAGTCCAGAATAGTCTGGATCTTAGGCTGGAGTGGCTGAACTTGGCCTCCACCTACAAGGTGTCCCAAGTAAACCACAGTTCCCTGCCCTATCTGGCATTTGGATGCCTTGATAGAGAGGCCTGCAGATTGCAGAGCCTTCAAAACCTTCTTCAGGTGGACCAGGTGATCCTGCCAGGTGGAGCTGAAGACAGCAATATCATCAAGATAAGCTGCACTAAAGGATTCCAGCCCAGCAAGGACTTGATTCACCAACCTTTGGAAGGTGGCAGGGGCATTCTTTAAACCAAAGGGCATAACAGTGAACTGATAATGCCCATCAGGTGTGGAGAATGCTGTCTTTTCTTTTGCTCCAGGGGCCATTTTGATTTGCCAGTACCCTGCTGTTAAGTCAAAGGTACTTAAGAATTTGGCAGCCCCTAATTTGTCTATTAGCTCATCAGCTCTAGGAATGGGATGGGCATCTGTCTTGGTGACAGAGTTGAGACCTCTGTAGTCCACACAAAACCTCATCTCTCTCTTTCCTTCTTTGGTGTGAGGTTTGGGGACTAAGACCACTGGGCTAGCCCAGGGGCTATCAGAGTACTCAATTACTCCCAATTCCAGCATCATGTGGACTTCCACCTTGATGCTTTCCTTAACTTGGTCAGACTGTCTAAATATTTTGTTTTTGACAGGCATGCTGTCTCCTGTGTCCACATCATGGGTACAAAGGTGTGTCTGACCAGGGGTTAGGGAAAAGAGTTCAGCAAACTGCTGCAGGACCTTCCTGCAGTCAGACTGTTGCTGGCTAGAGAGGGTGTCTGAGTAGATCACTCCATCTACTGAGCCATCTTTAGGGTCTGAGGAGAGGAGATCAGGGAGAGGTTCACTCTCAGCTTCCTGGTCCTCATCTGTTACCATCAACAGATTTACATCAGCCCTGTCATGGAAGAGCTTAAGGCGGTTCACATGGATCACCCTCTTGGGGCTCCTGCTTGTGCCCAGGTCCACCAGGTAGGTGACCTGACTCTTCCTTTCTAGTACTGGGTAAGGGCCACTCCATTTGTCCTGGAGTGCCCTGGGAGCCACAGGCTCCAGAACCCAGACTTTCTGCCCTGGTTTAAATTCAACCAGTGCAGCCTTTTGGTCATACCACAACTTCTGGAGTTGTTGGCTGGCCTCAAGGTTTTTACTTGCCTTTTCTATGTACTCTGCCATCCTTGAGCGAAGGCCAAGTACATAGTCCACTATGTCTTGTTTAGGCTCATGAAGAGGTCTCTCCCAGCCTTCTTTAACAAGAGCAAGTGGTCCCCTTACAGGGTGGCCAAACAGAAGTTCAAAGGGTGAGAATCCTACTCCCTTCTGAGGCACCTCTCTGTAAGCGAAAAGCAGACATGGCAGGAGGACATCCCATCTCCTTTTGAGTTTTTCTGGGAGCCCCATGATCATGCCCTTTAATGTCTTGTTGAATCTCTCAACAAGGCCATTAGTTTGTGGATGATATGGTGTAGTGAATTTATAAGTCACTCCACACTCATTCCACATGTGTTTTAGGTAAGCTGACATGAAGTTGGTACCTCTGTCAGAAACCACCTCCTTAGGGAAACCCACTCTGGTAAAGATACCAATGAGGGCCTTGGCTACTGCAGGGGCAGTAGTCGACCTAAGGGGAATAGCTTCAGGATACCTAGTAGCATGATCCACTACTACTAGGATGTACATATTTCCTGAGGCTGTGGGAGGTTCTAGTGGACCAACTATGTCCACACCCACTCTTTCAAAGGGGACCCCCACCACTGGAAGTGGAATGAGGGGGGCCTTTGGATGCCCACCTGTCTTACCACTGGATTGACAGGTGGGGCAGGAGAGGCAAAACTCCTTAACCTTCTGGGACATATTGGGCCAGTAGAAGTGGTTGACTAACCTCTCCCACGTCTTGGTTTGTCCCAAATGCCCAGCAAGGGGAATATCATGGGCTAAGGTCAGAATAAACTCTCTGAAACCCTGAGGCACTACCACTCTCCTAGTGGCACCAGGTTTGGGATCTCTTGCCTCACTGTACAGGAGTCCATCTTCCCAATAGACCCTATGTGTTCCATTTTTCTTGCCTTTGGACTCTTCAGCAGCTTGCTGCCTAAGGCCTTCAAGAGCGGGACAGGTTTCTTGTCCCTTACACAACTCTTCCCTTGAGGGTCCCCCTGGGCCCAAGAGCTCAACCTGATAAGGTTCCAGCTCCATAGGCTCAGTTCCCTCAGAGGGCAGAACTTCTTCCTGAGAAGAGAGGTTCTCTTTTTGGTGTTGTGTTGCAGCTGGTTTCACAGCTGACTTTCCTTTTCTCTTGGTAGGCTGGGCCATTTTTCCAGACTCCAGCTCTACTTTTTCACCCTGTGCCTTGCACTGTGCCCTAGTCTTGACACACACCAGTTCAGGGATACCCAGCATGGCTGCATGGGTTTTCAGTTCTACCTCAGCCCATGCTGAGGACTCCAGGTCATTTCCAAGCAAACAGTCTACTGGGATATTTGAGGAGACCACCACCTGTTTCAGGCCATTGACCCCTCCCCACTCTAAAGTTACCATAGCCATGGGATGTACTTTAGTCTGATTGTCAGCGTTGGTGACTGGATAAGTTTGTCCAGTCAGGTATTGGCCAGGGGAAACCAGTTTCTCTGTCACCATAGTGACACTGGCACCTGTATCCCTCAGGCCCTCTACACTTGTCCCATTAATTAAGAGCTGCTGCCTGTATTTTTGCATGTTAGGGGGCCAGGCAGCCAGTGTGGCTAAAACCACCCCACCCTCAGAGACTAATGTAGCTTCAGTGTGACACCTGATTTGCTCTGGGCACACTGTTGATCCCACTTGGAGACTGGCCATTCCAGTTTTAGCTGGATGGGAGTTAGAAGTGGTATCTTTCTTGGGACAGGCCTTGTCTCCAGTTTGGTGTCCAGACTGACTACAGTTTCGACACCAGGCCTTTTTGGGATCAAAGTTTTTACCCTTGTACCCAGGATTGTTTTGTGAAGAGGCTCTGGGCCCACCCTCCTGTGCAGGTTTTTGGGGGCCTGTAGAAGACTCTTTACTATTTTTATTTTTGGCTGTCTCACCACCTTTCCCCTGGGGAGGTTTTGTGACCCCTTTCTTTTGGTCACCCCCTGTGGAAGTTTTGGACACCCTAGTCTTGACCCAATGGTCCGCCTTCTTTCCCAATTCTTGGGGAGAAATTGGTCCTAGGTCCACCAGATGCTGATGCAGTTTATCATTGAAACAATTACTTAATAGGTGTTCTTTCACAAATAAATTGTACAGCCCATCATAATCATTTACACCATTTCCTTGAATCCAACCATCTAGTGTTTTTACTGAGTAGTCTACAAAGTCAACCCAGGTCTGGCTCGAGGATTTTTGAGCCCCCCTGAATCTAATCCTATACTCCTCAGTGGAGAATCCAAAGCCCTCAATCAGGGTACCCTTCATGAGGTCATAAGATTCTGCATCTTTTTTAGAGAGTGTGAGGAGTCTATCCCTACACTTTCCTGTAAACATTTCCCAAAGGAGAGCACCCCAGTGAGATTTGTTCACTTTTCTGGTTTCACAAGCCCTCTCAAAAGCTGTGAACCATTTGGTGATGTCATCACCATCTTCATATTTAGTTACAATCCCTTTGGGGATTTTCAACATGTCAGGAGAATTTCTGACCCTAGTTATGTTGCTGCCACCATTGATGGGTCCTAGGCCCATCTCTTGTCTTTCACTTTCTATGGCTAGGATCTGTCTTTCCAAAGCCAATCTTTTGGCCATCCTGGCTAACTGGATGTCCTCTTCACTGGAGTTATCCTCAGTAATTTCAGAGTTGTTGGTCCCTCCTGTGAGGGAGCCAGCATCTCTGACTATTATTTGTGGAGTCAGGGCTTGAGAAGCCCTGTTCTCCCTTGATAGGACTGATGGGGGGGAATCACCCTCCAAGTCACTATCATCATCCTCTGTGTTGCCATCCTCAGAGGGGTTGGCTCTTTCAAACTCTGCCAACAGCTCCTGGAGCTGTAGTTTGGAAGGTCTGGAGCCCATTGCTATTTTCTTTAGTTTACAGAGTGACCTTAGCTCTCTCATCTGTAGATGGAGGTAAGGTGTGGTGTAGAGTTCCACCACATTCACATCTGTATTAGACATTATGCTTCTAAAAGTTGGAATACTTTTTAAGAAACTAAAACTAGTTCTAGAATCTAATTCAAACTTTTACCAAACTTTTAAACTCTAAAAGAAAATGCTAACAGGGACTAACACAAGGCCCTAGCAGGACTTTTAAGAATTTAGAAAACTTTTCAAATTGCAACAAATCAATTTCTAATGACAATTTTGGAATTTGTCGTGTGATCAGGTATTGGCTGAGTAGTCCAGCAAATGCAAAACTTTTTTAGAGAGTGTGAGGAGTCTATCCCTACACTTTCCTGTAAACATTTCCCAAAGGAGAGCACCCCAGTGAGATTTGTTCACTTTTCTGGTTTCACAAGCCCTCTCAAAAGCTGTGAACCATTTGGTGATGTCATCACCATCTTCATATTTAGTTACAATCCCTTTGGGGATTTTCAACATGTCAGGAGAATTTCTGACCCTAGTTATGTTGCTGCCACCATTGATGGGTCCTAGGCCCATCTCTTGTCTTTCACTTTCTATGGCTAGGATCTGTCTTTCCAAAGCCAATCTTTTGGCCATCCTGGCTAACTGGATGTCCTCTTCACTGGAGTTATCCTCAGTGATTTCAGAGTTGTTGGTCCCTCCTGTGAGGGAGCCAGCATCTCTGACTATTATTTGTGGAGTCAGGGCTTGAGAAGCCCTGTTCTCCCTTGATAGGACTGATGGGGGGGAATCACCCTCCAAGTCACTATCATCATCCTCTGTGTTGCCATCCTCAGAGGGGTTGGCTCTTTCAAACTCTGCCAACAGCTCCTGGAGCTGTAGTTTGGAAGGTCTGGAGCCCATTGCTATTTTCTTTAGTTTACAGAGTGACCTTAGCTCTCTCATCTGTAGATGGAGGTAAGGTGTGGTGTAGAGTTCCACCACATTCACATCTGTATTAGACATTATGCTTCTAAAAGTTGGAATACTTTTTAAGAAACTAAAACTAGTTCTAGAATCTAATTCAAACTTTTACCAAACTTTTAAACTCTAAAAGAAAATGCTAACAGGGACTAACACAAGGCCCTAGCAGGACTTTTAAGAATTTAGAAAACTTTTCAAATTGCAACAAATCAATTTCTAATGACAATTTTGGAATTTGTCGTGTGATCAGGTATTGGCTGAGTAGTCCAGCAAATGCAAAGTCTTGTACCCCACCGCTGATCCACCAATGTAGGAAGTTGGCTTTGTATGTGCTATTTCAAAGTAAGGAATAGCATGCACAGAGTCCAAGGGTTCCCCTTAGAGGTAAAATAGTGGTAAAAAGAGATAATACTAATGCTCTATTTTGTGGTAGTGTGGTCGAGCAGTAGGCTTATCCAAGGAGTAGTGTTAAGCATTTGTTGTACATACACATAGACATTAAATGAGGTACACACACTCAGCGACAAATCCAGACAATAGGTTTTGTTATAGAAAAATATATTTTCTTAGTTTATTTTAAGAACCACAGGTTAAATTTAACATGTAATATCTTGTTTGAAAGGTATTGCAGGTAAGTACATTAGGAACTTTGAATCATTTCAATTGCATGTATACCTTTCAAGTTATTCACAAATAGCTATTTTAAAAGTGGACACAGTGCAATTTTCAAGGTTCCTGGGGGAGGTAAGTTTTTGTTAGTTTTACCAGGTAAGTAAGACACTTACAGGGTTCAGTTCTTGGTCCAAGGTAGCCCACCGTTGGGGGTTCAGAGCAACCCCAAAGTTACTACACCAGCAGCTCAGGGCCAGTCAGGTGCAGAGTTCAAAGTGGTGCCCAAAACGCATAGGCTCCAATGGAGAGAAGGGGGTGCCCCGGTTCCAGTCTGCCAGCAGGTAAGTACCCGCGTCCTCGGGGGGCCGACCAGGGGGGTTTTGTAGGGCACCGGGGGGGACACAAGCCCACACAGAAATTTCACCCTCAGCGGCGCGGGGGCGGCCGGGTGCAGTGTTAGAACAAGCGCCGGGTTCGCAATGGAAGTCAATGAGAGATCAAGGGATCTCTTCAGCGCTGCAGGCAGGCAAGGGGGGCTTCCTCGGGGAAACCTCCACTTGGGCAAGGGAGAGGGACTCCTGGGGGTCACTTCTGCAGTGAAAGTCCGGTCCTTCAGGTCCTGGGGGCTGCGGGTGCAGGGTCTTTTCCAGGCGTCGGGACTTAGGTTTCAGAGAGTCGCGGTCAGGGGAAGCCTCGGGATTCCCTCTGCAGGCGGCGCTGTGGGGGCTCAGGGGGGACAGGTTTTGGTACTCACAGTCATAGAGTAGTCCGGGGGTCCTCCCTGAGGTGTTGGTTCTCCACCAGCCGAGTCGGGGTCGCCGGGTGCAGTGTTGCAAGTCTCACGCTTCTTGCGGGGAGATTGCAGGGTTCTTTAAAGCTGCTCCTTTGGATAAAGTTGCAGTCTTTTTGGAGCAGGTCCGCTGTCCTCGGGAGTTTCTTGTCGTCGTCGAAGCAGGGCAGTCCTCAGCAGATGCAGAGGTCGCTGGTCCCTTTGGAAGGCGTCGCTGGAGCAGAGTTCTTTGGAAGGCAGGAGACAGGCCGGTGAGTTTCTGGAGCCAAGGCAGTTGTCTTCTGGTCTTCCTCTGCAGGGGTTTTCAGCTAGGCAGTCCTTCTTGTTGTTGTTGCAGGAATCTAGTTTCTAGGTTCAGGGAGAGCCCTTAAATACTAAATTTAAGGGCGTGTTTAGGTCTGGGGGGTTAGTAGCCAATGGCTACTAGCCCTGAGGGTGAGTACACCCTCTTTGTGCCTCCTCCCAAGGGGAGGGGGTCACATCCCTAATCCTATTGGGGGAATCCTCCATCTGCAAGATGGAGGATTTCTAAAAGTTAGAGTCACCTCAGCTCAGGACACCTTAGGGGCTGTCCTGACTGGCCAGTGACTCCTCCTTGTTATTCTCATTATTTTCTCCGGCCTTGCCGCCAAAAGTGGGGGCCGGGACCGGAGGGGGCGGGCAACTCCACTAGCTGGAGTGTCCTGCGGTGCTGTGACAAAGGGGTGAGCCTTTGAGGCTCACCGCCAGGTGTTACAGCTCCTGCCTGGGGGAGGTGTTAGCATCTCCACCCAGTGCAGGCTTTGTTACTGGCCTCAGAGTGACAAAGGCACTCTCCCCATGGGGCCAGCAACATGTCTCTAGTGTGGCAGGCTGCTGGAACCAGTCAGCCTACACAGATAGTCGGTTAAGTTTCAGGGGGCACCTCTAAGGTGCCCTCTGTGGTGTATTTTACAATAAAATGTACACTGGCATCAGTGTGCATTTATTGTGCTGAGAAGTTTGATACCAAACTTCCCAGTTTTCAGTGTAGCCATTATGGTGCTGTGGAGTTCGTGTAAAACAGACTCCCAGACCATATACTCTTATGGCTACCCTGCACTTACAATGTCTAAGGTTTTGCTTAGACACTGTAGGGGCACAGTGCTCATGCACTGGTACCCTCACCTATGGTATAATGCACCCTGCCTTAGGGCTGTAAGGCCTGCTAGAGGGGTGTCTTACCTATACTGCATAGGCAGTGAGAGGCTGGCATGGCACCCTGAGGGGAGTGCCATGTCGACTTACTAATTTTGTTCTCACTAGCACACACAAGCTGGTAAGCAGTGTGTCTGTGCTGAGTGAGGGGTCTCTTAGGGTGGCATAATACATGCTGCAGCCCTTAGAGACCTTCCCTGGCATCAGGGCCCTTGGTACCAGAGGTACCAGTTACAAGGGACTTATCTGGATGCCAGGGTGTGCCAATTGTGGAATCAAAAGTACAGGTTAGGGAAAGAACACTGGTGCTGGGGCCTGGTTAGCAGGCCTCAGCACACTTTCAATTCAAAACATAGCATCAGCAAAGGCAAAAAGTCAGGGGGTAACCATGCCAAGGAGGCATTTCCTTACACCAATGATGTGTTGTTCAGGAGCCACTAGGTTTTCAGTCACCAAAGTGATACTGGCACCTGTGTCCCTGTAGGCCAAGGCCTCAACACCATTTATTGAAACTGTCTGCCTGTACTTATCCATTGTAAGGGGACAAGCAGCCAGTGTGGCAAGGCCAATGCCACTAGGTGTGACAGAAACTGTCTTGGGACTGACTACCCCAGTTTCTACTATGGACCCATAAGTGAACCCAACTACACCCTTAACTTGACTGTTGCCAGCAGTCCCACCACTAGTACCACTACTGTTAGGGGCACTAGAGCTTGATGTATTAGTGGTGGTAGGCTCAGGGGGTTTACTTGGACAGGACTTATCCCCTGGCATATGGCCTCTGTTTTTACACACAAAGCACCAAGGCTTTTTAATTTGTGTGGGTTGAGAAGAAGAGGAAGAATTTGTTTTATCCCCACCCTCTGAAGAATGTTTAAGATTTGAAGTGGGATCTTTGGTTTTACCCTTATCCCCATGCTTATCTTGAGATTTTTCACCATCTTTCTTCTTATTGTCATCTTTGTCACCCCCTGTATGAACTTTTCTGTTCACCCTTGTTCTGACCCATTTGTCTGCCTTCTTTCCCAATTCTTGGGGAGAGGTCAGATCAGAGTCTACCAGGTACTGGTGCAACAAATCAAACACACAATTATTAAGAATATGCTCTCTCAGGATCAAGTTATACAGACTTTCATAATCAGTAACTTTACTGCCATGTAACCACCCCTCCAAGGCCTTCACTGAATGGTCAATGAAATCAACCCAGTCTTGTGAAGACTCCTTTTTGGTCTCTCTGAACTTTATCCTGTATTGTTCAGTGGTTAGGCCATAACCATCCAGGAGTGCATTCTTAAGAACTGTAAAATTATTGCCATCACTTTCTTTCACAGTAAGGAGCCTATCCCTACCCTTTCCACTAAATGATAGCCATAGGATAGCAGCCCACTGCCTTTGAGGGACATCCTGTACAACACAGGCCCTCTCAAGTGCAGCAAACCACTTGTTAATGTCATCCCCTTCATTATAAGGGGGAACTATCTTATGCAGATTCCTGGAATCATGCTCTTTTGCAGGATGACTATGGGGAATACTGCTGCTGCCACCATGGGTTTCTAAACCCAATTTCTGTCTCTCCTTCTCTACTTCTAAGGACTGTCTATCCAAATCCAGCTGTTGCTTCTTGAGCTTCAGTCTGGTTTGTTCCACTCTCAATCTATTGAGCTCCCTTTCTAACAATCTGTCATCAGGGTGGGTGGGTGGGACATGCCTTGAAACAGAAGTATGGTGAGGATGGACAGAAGGAAACCTATCCCTTACAGAAGGCACCCTAACAGCATGGTTAACAGAAACATCACTTCAACTGTGGTGAGAAACAATGCTCTTGCTATGATGTGAGACAACACTATCTGTATGGTGTGACTCAACCTCAGTACCAACTATGCTAGACTGTCTAGTAATGGGCAGGCTATGAAGTTTCTTTCCTGAATCTTTTCCTAGGGGAGTCCCTGGATCAGATTGGGAACCATTAGCTACTTTTTCAACAGATGGGGCCCTTTTGGCCTTATCTTGTTCTCTAAGCATGTTAAGCAATAATTCCAAGGAAGGATTCTTCCCTACACTCAAACCTCTTTCTACACAGAGACTCCTTGCTCCTTTCCAGCTAAGGTGGTCATATGCAAGTTTGGACAGATCAACATTTTGGCCTGTGCCAGACATTTTTAGAAAGCTTTTAAAAGAGAAAAAAGTTTTCAGAACTTTTAGAAAGACAGAAAAAAACTTTTAAAACTTTTAAGAACTTTTAGAAAGTTTTGGAGGTACTCTTCAGCACTTTAGAAAAGAGGTGAGAAAAGAAATGCAAAACTTTTTGGTTAGGTGTACATACACTGAACTTGTTTTGTATATTTTTCTCTTATGAAAAGTACAATGACAAAAGTGGTAAGTAGTCTCAAAGCACTTATCCCACCGCTGCACAACCAATGTAGGAGGCTGGACTGGCTTGTAGTGAGTACCAAGGGGTACTTACACCTTGCACCAGGCCCAGTTATCCCTTATTAGTGTATAGGGTGTCTAGCAGCATAGGCTGATAGATAATGGTAGCTTAGCAGAGCAGCTTAGGCTGAACTAGGAGACGAGTGAAGCTCCTACAGTACCACTAGTGTCATATGCACAATATCATAAGAAAACACCATACACAAATATACTAAAAATAAAGGTACTTTATTTTTATGACAATATGCCAAAAGTATCTCAGTGTGTACCCTCAGTATGAGAATAGCAAATATACACAAGATATATGTACACAATACCAAAATATGCAGTAATAGTATTAGAAAACAGTGCAAACAATGTATAGTTACAATAGGATGCAATGGAGACACATAGGGATAGGGGCAACACAAACCATATACTCCAAAAGTGGAATGCGAACCACAAATGGACCCCAAACCTATGTGACCTTGTAGAGGGTCATTGGGACTATTAGAAAATAGTAAGGGTTAGAAAAATAGCCCACCCCAAAACCCTGAAAAGTGAGTGCAAAGTGCACTAAAGTTCCCCAAAGGACATAGAAGTTGTGATAGGGGAATTCTGCAGGAAAGACACAAACCAACAATGCAACAACAATGGATTTCCAGTCGTGGGTACCTGTGGAACAAGGGGACCAAGTCCAAAAGTCACAAGCAAGTCGGAGATGGGCAGATGCCCAGGAAATGCCAGCTGTGGGTGCAAAGAAGCTGCTACTGGACAGTAGAAGCTTAGGTTTCTGCAGGAACGACAAGGGCTAGAGACTTCCCCTTTAGAGGACGGATCCCTCACGCCGTGGAGAGTCGTGCAGAAGTGTTTTTCCGCCAAAAGACCGCCAACAAGCCTTGCTAGCTGCAAATTGTGCTGTTAGTGTTTTTGGATGCTGCTGTGGCTCAGGAGGGTCTAGGATGTTGCCAATTGCGCCAGGGGACAGAGGGGGCGTCGAGCAAGACAACAAGCCCTCTCAGCAGCAGGCAGCACCCGCAGAAGTGCCAGAAACAGGCACTACAAGGATGCGTGAAATGGTGCTCACCCGAAGTCGCACAATGGAGTCCCACGTCGCCGGAGAACAACTTAGGAGGTCGTGCAATGCAGGTTAGAGTGCCGTGGACCCAGGCTGGACTGTGCACAAAGGATTTCCACCGGAAGTGCACGGAGGCCGGAGTAGCTGCAAAAGTCGTGGTTCCCAGCAATGCAGTCTGGCGTGGGGAGGCAAGGACTTACCTCCACCAAACTTGGACTGAAGAGTCACTGGACTGTGGGAGTCACTTGGACAGAGTTGCTGGATTCAAGGGACCTCGCTCGTCATGCTGAGAGGAGACCCAAGGTACGGTGATGCAGTTCTTTGGTGCCTGCGGTTGCAGGGGGACGATTCCGTCGACCCACGGGAGATTTCTTCTGAGCTTCTAGTGCAGAGAGGAGGCAGACTACCCCCACAGCATGCACCACCAGGAAAACAGTCGAGAAGGCGGCAGGATCAGCGTTACAGAGTTGCAGTAGTCGTCTTCGCTACTATGTTGCACTTTTGCACGCTTCCAGCGCGGTCAGCAGTCAATTCCTTGGCAGAAGGTGAAGAGAGAGATGCAGAGGAACTCGGATGAGCTCTTGCATTCGTTATCTAAGGAATCCCCAAAGACAGAGACCCTAAATAGCCAGAAAAGAGGGTTTGGCTACCTAGGAGAGAGGATAGGCTAGCAACACCTGAAGGAGCCTATCAGAAGGAGTCTCTGACGTCACCTGCTGGCACTGGCCACTCAGAGCAGTCCAGTGTGCCAGCAGCACCTCTGTTTCCAAGATTGTAGAGGTCTGGAGCACACTGGAGGAGCTCTGGGCACCTCCCAGGGGAGGTACAGGTCAGGGGAGTGGTCACTCCCCTTTCCTTTGTCCAGTTTCGCGCCAGAGCAGGGCTAAGGGGTCCCTGAACCGGTGTAGACTGGCTCATGCAGAAATGGGCACCATGTGTGGCCATGAAAGCATTTCCAGAGGCTGGTGGGAGGCTACTCCTCCCCTGCCTTCACACCATTTTCCAAAGGGAGAGGGTGTAACACCCTCTCTCAGAGGAAGTCCTTTGTTCTGCCATCCTGGGCCAGGCCTGGCTGGACCCCAGGAGGGCAGAAGCCTGTCTGAGGGGTTGGCAGCAGCTGCAGTGAAACCCCGGGAAAGTCAGTTTGGCAGTACCAGGGTCTGTGCTACAGACCACTGGGATCATGGGATTGTGCCAACTATGCCAGGATGGTATAGAGGGGGCAATTCCATGATCATAGACATGTTACATGGCCATATTCGGAGTTACCATTGTGAAGCTACATATAGGTAGTGACCTATATGTAGTGCACGCATGTAATGGTGTCCCCGCACTCACAAAGTCCGGGGAATTGGCCCTGAACAATGTGGGGGCACCTTGGCTAGTGCCAGGGTGCCCTCACACTAAGTAACTTAGCACCCAACCTTTACCAGGTAAAGGTTAGACATATAGGTGACTTATAAGTTACTTAAGTGCAGTGTAAAATGGCTGGGAAATAACGTGGACGTTATTTCACTCAGGCTGCAGTGGCAGGCCTGTGTAATAATTGTCAGAGCTCCCTATGGGTGGCAAAAGAAATGCTGCAGCCCATAGGGATCTCCTGGAACCCCAATACCCTGGGTACCTCAGTCCCATATACTAGGGAATTATAAGGGTGTTCCAGTAAGCCAATGTAAATTGGTAACATTGGTCACTAGCCTGTTAGTGACAATTTGTAAAGAGAGAGCATAACCACTGAGGTTCTGGTTAGCAGAGCCTCAGTGGGACAGTTAGGCATCACACAGGGAACACATAGCTATAGGTCACAAACTTATGAGCACTGGTGTCCTGACTAGCAGGGTCCCAGTGACACATAACAAACATACTGAAAACATAGGGTTTTCACTATGAGCACTAGGCCCTGGCTAGCAGGATACCAGTAAGACAGTGAAAACACCCTGACATAGACTCACAAACAGGCCAAAAGTGGGGGTAACAAGGCTAGAAAGAGGCTACTTTCTCACACTCCTCTTCCAAGGGGTTACCTCCTGGTTCTTCCTGGGCCCAGCAGCACCCATTTTCTTTAACAGTGACCTTTGCAGCTAACAAGGCTTGTTTGCAGTCTTTCTGTGTGGAAACAACTCTACATCCTCCAGCACGCCGTGGGACATCTTCTGTGCAAAGGTAATGTTCCTGGCATTTTCCGTTATTGCAGAATCTTCAGCTTCTTCCACCGGAGGCAGCCATTTTGCACCTTCATCCGGTGTTTAGTGGGCCTCTGCCCCCCACTGGACACTTTTGTGACACTTGTACTTGGTCCCCTTCCTTTCAAGTCCTCAGGTCCAGGAATCCGTCTTCAGTGCTTTGCAGTTTGTTGTGGTCTTTGGAGAGTCTCCTATCACGACTTTATTGTGTTTCTGGGGAAGTAGGGTAACTTTACTCCTACTTTTCAGGGTCTTGGGGTGGGGTATCTTGGACACCCTTAGTGTTTTCTTACACTGCCAGTGACCCTCTACACACTACACTAGGCCTGGGGTTCCTAAGTGGTTCGCATTCCACTTTCTTACTATATGGTTTGTGTTGCCCTTAGACCTATTGCATCCTATGGTATTCTAGTGTTTGCACTACTTTTCTAACTGTTTACTTACCTGATTTTGGTTTTTGTGTATATTTTGTGTATGTTACTCACCCCCTAAGGGAGTATATCCTCTGATATATTTTTGGCACATTGTCACTAAAATAAAGTACCTATATTTTTAGTAACTCAGAGTATTGTGATTCTTGTGATATAGTGCTATATGATATAAGTGGTACGGTAGGAGCTTTGCATGTCTCCTAGTTCAGCCTAAGCTGCTCTGCTATAGCTAACTCTATCAGCCTAAGCTGTTAGAACACTACTAATTTACTAATAAGGGATAACTGGACCTGGCACAAGGTGTAAGTACCATCAGGTATCCACTTAAAACCAGGCCAGCCTCCTACACACAGGGATTGTGTTACGAGGAACACAGAATATTATGTTAGTGTTCAGGTTATAACCATCACAGATTTCCTTGGTACTGCAGCCCACTGGACAGTAAAAGGTAAATGCAGGAGGAATGAAATGCAGCCAGATTGCATCCAGTAAAAATCCTTGTAAGGAAACCACACGAGCATCGCACATTAGCATTTATCAGATACTGTTGGTATCTGGAAACTGGTATCTTGATTTCACAACACCTATGTGTCTATTACCTAATTTGTACATGAACACTCTTTTCAGCTCCATCTAAGTCACTATCTCTCGACTGGTCCACAGAACTGGCGCTCATTCTTTCTGTGTGGTTTTCAAAGACAAATCCACAATGCCAAATACAGAGGGCAATATAGATTAGGTTGTGAAATGGTAACCATTAAAGACTGGTGTATCGTCTGTCTGCTTTAAAATTACTGACTATCACTGAGGTGGGGACGTAGGGGTATGAGAGAGAAAGGGTTGGGTTAAGGAGCAGAAGTTGGGTTTATGTTAAAAAGGGAATGACGGTCTAAAGTTTTCTCTTTCCAGTACTTAAATTCATCAATAGGCAATAAAAATGATTAAAAAGTAAAATGACCAAGTGATACATAGATTACTGCAGTACCTTGACCTGAGCCCTTGCAGTCAGAGGTTCAGGACACACAGAGAGGGCATGGCGTTAAGGCCAGAGCTGCCAAATATGGAACTGGGAAACTGGGTTCGAGTTTCAGCGTCGGCAAAACATCCTGTGATCTTTGGCAAACCACTAAATCTCCCTGTCCCTACAAAAACAAACGTGTCCTTAAGTACATTCACAACGGAGGGTGAACCTTTTACCTTAAAATCGTCATCCACTACATATCCACCCCAAAACTGGAGTGCATGAAGTTCTGAGTCATTTCTTCTACCCGCCTTCCCTTTTCAAGCCCCTCAGACGGGTGACTTAAGATAAACTCTTTTGGCCAAGTGCCTACCATTGCGGCTTGGAAAGGGTATGAATGCAGCTCTCATACGTCATTTAGCGCTCTGCAAAAATGAACATGATGATGTCATATTCAAGAATGGTTTGCTTTCATTGGCTCAAGCAAGCATCGCAAAGCTGTAATTCCATCCTCTCCAAAAAGTCACACTACAGATATAATTTTTCACTTTACATAGCATCCTAGACTTGAGGTGGCTGAAATGAGAGAGGTGCCAAATTGTCAGGGACACAATCACGAACACACTTTTTGCTCCCTCGCATGAAGGCGCAATAGTGGTTCCTGAAAGGTCACCTTAATAGTCATCTAAAGTGAGGTCCAAAACAAACAGCACAGAGGCCAAGAGGCAATGACTCACAGTTGGTAGTTTGTTGGACCTCGTCTTCCATTTCTTAGCCTGGGTGGAAAGTGATTGAGGTGGAATATTTTTCTGCCTCTTGCTCTATTTACTAAGCTGCTTGATGAGCCAGTTCATTCTAGCCTACCAAACACCCCGCCTTATACAGTGACCTATAGACGAGGGCAGAGAACCTGTGGTTCTCTGCACTGTAGATCACTGGCAGCCCCTTCTCCCCTCCCCTCAACACTGGAGCTCTCAGCTGCAGCAAGGGTCGCATGGCCCTGTTGCTAGTAAATGGATGTCCTGAGGCTCTAAGTGACAAAGCTTCTGTTGTCTCATTAGGCAGTGTGTGTGTGGGGGATGGGGGGTGGCTGCTGTGTGTTATAATTATCCGTAGTTACCCGCACTCATTAAGCTGGCTATTGTTTCTGATTGACTTTAATTGGCTGACATTCAGCGCAGAAGCTTGTTTCCTTCCGTGCCACACCTGGGATGAGCGGAGCTCTGAAAACTGCTCGCCCCCTGCCTACAATTAAAAAAAGAGTGTGCCTTTGTGTGAAATAACTGGCGCTCACATACATTGCTCTAATAATACATTCAGGTGGTGTTTGCGCTTTATGAAACTGCATTAAAGAAAAGAGAAGACGGAGAACGAGTGAACTGAAAACACAAACACTATATGGAGTACTCCGAGACAAAGAATAAAAGTAGTTAGCAAAATGGGATCAGCAGATGTTTACAATTAATTGGTCCATGCTGTGGGGGAGGGCCGAACACAGGAGAGGCATGACAAAATAATGCCATGAACAAATGGGTGCAATGGATTTGAAAGCGATGATGTAGCAAGCAAATGGAAAGCCTATTGTCAGGCTGAAGCCCACAGATTGAACAGTACACTTTTCCTCAAGACAGTGCATGTGCTGTCTATCCGAGACCTAAAAATGATCTGGAGCTTAGAGTCGAGAGCCCCTTTCCTCCAAGTGGTGCTATGCATTTTAAAAAATGGACCCTTACCATGTTGGATTGCCTCTGTAATTAACCCTTGGGGCATTCTTTTGCCAAATGCTTTACTGCTTCTAACCTACTCTGTGGGCTACCCTCTTTAAGCAAACCATGAACATTTTTAGGCCCAGATTGAAGAAGCTCTAGCTCCACATTAACTTCATTTTTGTAATGTAATGTGGCGTTAGGCTTCAAAAATCACCACGCCATCATTACAAAGTGGCGCAATGCATTCATTGTGCCACTTTGCGACCCCTTGCACCACAATAGGCCTGTGTCAGGCATAATTTTCGCAAGTGTGGCATTCCCCCGTTAGGGGGGTGAAAAAATGGTGCAATGAAATCTGAAAAAGGTCTTTGCGCCATTTTTAGCAGCATTGTTTAATGCTTGCTCTGAGGTGTTAAAAACAGGCACACCACTTATTAAAATGGGCCTCTATGTACTTCGCACTAGTCCTGCAATGTACAGCAATAGCGTAAAAAATGTCGCTATTGCCCCAAGGCTGCAGCATGGTGCACCATATTGGATGCAGCAACACTTTTTAGTAAATATGCCCTTTAGTTCCTCCTTTGAGTCAATCAAATTAAGCACCACATTTATAGGAAAAACATCCAAAGACTGCTGTTCTACCAGTACGTAAGGATAGCAAAATGCTTGTATGCTCACAATGGGCAGGAGACATAGCTTTCTGGATGAAGCTGCAACCTTAGAAAGGGGGAAACAAGGTTTGAATTCCGGCTTCCACTCAAAGTCCAGTGATTCTGTGCAAATCACCTAATGTCCACTTGCCCACCACCCCAATGGCCATGCCCAGGGGACAAGTGTCCCCTGGGCATGGACATTGGGGCCAGCCCCATGAAGGGGGCCCCAAGTCAGGGCCTCCGAGCGGTGTTGGACAAAAAAAAAAGATACTCACCCGGACTTACCTTCGGATGGGTCCCCCATCCGTAGGTGACCTCCTGCTGTGGGTAGGGGTGGTTGGTGGTGCCCCTGGGGACAGGGAAGGGCACCTGTGGGCAATTTCCATGATCTCCGACCATGGAAATCTGCCTACAGGTCCCCTTACGCCTGTCGATAACAAGGCATTAAATAATGGTGCTAAGCAGGCTTAGCGTCATTATTTAAGGCCCTCCTCTCGTGAGTGATTTTTGCATGGGAGGATAAATGAGGCGCTAGGGCCTTTGAGGCATTTTTTGCCCTGGAACACCTACCTTGCATCTCTTTGCCGCAAGGTAGTTTTCCAAAGGCAAAAAATGACACTAACTCCAAAATGTTGGCACTAGACAAAAGATAAGTATGGAGTTAAGTTTGCGCCAGATTTGCGTAAAAAAAATGATGCTAAACTGGCCCAAACAGAGTATAAATATGCCCCTTAATCCTTTGGGTCAACCTCAACTTGTTCTTGTGTAAAGCACTTTAATTCTCTCGGGCCAGCTTGCCCTTTAAAGACACTACAAAAAATGTGAAACAATAGATTTGGGTTCGGTTTCAATACCCATGTATAGTAAAAACAAATCCCTTAAGTGCAGTGGAGCCCTGACCTCTGCGAGGTTGCTGGCGCGACCAACCAGGAAGGACATTCTGATCCAAAACTCTTTATGGGTGACTTCTATTATAGAAAATCTGATCGCTCCAGCCTGAGGGAATATATTTGCTACAACTGAATATTCTACGACTAAGTCATTAAATAAAACGATAAATATATATTTCTTTTTTCTCTGATAAAGCTCGAAGAAATTAAGTTTTTGTAATGACTAACAAGTAGTAACGACACAAAATATAATGTCCATGTCGCTGCTCAGTTGCTGAATATATTTTCATAGTTTAAACCTAAATAGCTATTGGCTAACGTTTGTTACAGTTTCTATGCCATTTACAGAATAGAGGCAGAACTGTAAAAAGAGTGTCAGGTGCATGGAGACATACACCTTTGGCAATCCATATTTTTTACTGCTTTAAGTTGTAATCTTAAGCTATTTTATATAAGTAGGAATGGGATAAATACAGCAAAAATGTATAATGGCATCATTAAAAAAATGTTGAACTCTGTCGCTTTTTCCCAATTTTCTTGTCTGAAAATGTAGAAATGTCTGTGGTTAGAGCCTTAAATGCAACCTAATGGGGCATCGCTGCACTTTGCAGCATTTCATGGAATTCAAGTAATGATAGCATAAAAGAGGTAATGCAAATGCAGTATAGGCTCTCGTAAAAGTGCTGAACAATGCAGAAAAATAATCCAGAAGGAATGAGATTTAAATGCAATTTTTAAAGCTAATGCGAATTCAGGCTGAACGAATCGTGACCTGTGTGAATCTACAAATGAGGCTTGATGGGCAAACAACGTGATTCAGCTTGGAAAGAAAGCAAACTATGTATGGTGCATTAAATGAAACCACTGCGCCGGCCCTTGGAATTTTGTTTCTGTCTAGCTTAAACCGTGCGTAGATTTTTCAAATGCGCTATCATACCAGGAAACACCATTCTGTAATAAGGTCAGACAATTGTAAAATGAATATTATAAGGCAGTCCTCCTTAAAAACGATGTTTAATGTTAATTGTGAAATTATGCCGTTTACAAGAGAAAAACGTGGCAGCCGTTGCAGAGGTTAATGGGAAGAACTGTGAAATCGTCATGGGGGCGTAGTTATCTAATACAATGCAAGAGAAACAGCCTTAGGCTGTGAAATAATAGAACATGTAATATTAAGAACGTATACGTAGCCCAACATTGTGTGGTACATAGGCTGAGGGGCAAAGAATAACGGGCACTGGTAGGACATACACATACCCTAAATTACAAGGGGTAGATTTAAGAGCCCCTAGCGCCTCCATGTGCCACATTAGCATAATTTTTTTAACGCTAATGTGGCCCAACGAGGCGAAAATTGTAGCGCCAAATTTACAAAGCGGCGCAATGCATGCATTGTGCCCTTTTGTAACCCTTTGCACTATATTATGCCTGCCCCGGCATAATGTATGCAGAGGGACGTTCCCCCGTTAGGGGGGCTGAACAAATGTGGCAAAGAAATCTAAGAGATTTCTCTGCACCCTTTTTTCTGAACTTTTAAAGCCTGCTCAGAGTGGGCATTAAAAGGAGGCACAGCATTGTTTACAATGGGCCTCAATGGGCTTTGCAGGATTAGGGTCAACATGTTTGGACCTCACCCTTCAAAGCTCCAAACTAGCTTCAAAAATTCTGACGCTAGTTCCCTAACTAGCGCCATGGTGCGCCATATCTTGAACACAGAGCACACATGGTGGCATCGGGGGGGGGGTGAGGGGGAGAATGGGGGGGGCAAAGGGGCTCAAGAAAAGTGGCGCTGTACTGGGTGCAGTGCCACTTTTCTAAAATCAGGCACTAAATTTGTTAAACGAGAGTCACAGAGATGCTTGACAGAGTTGTGGAATCAAGAAGGCGCAACCCTTGTTGACTGCATGGGCGAAAAAAGCGCAAGATCGCCTACAGCTGTACTAGCAGTATCCACCATTCAGAAGGGTCTCAGAGGTGCATTTGTTGTGCATTTCCCACATCTCTGACTTTTGCAGCATTTCACAAAT
This sequence comes from Pleurodeles waltl, assembly GCF_031143425.1. Lineage (NCBI taxonomy): Eukaryota > Metazoa > Chordata > Amphibia > Caudata > Salamandridae > Pleurodeles > Pleurodeles waltl. The sequence continues at coordinate 224,734,936 of NC_090443.1, forward strand.
TGAAAACATTTTAAAAAGCTAGGCCTGCAGAGAGTCAGGAAAATGTTACACAGCCGGGAATACCACAACCTCCAGCTCACAAGAACAGGACTAATTGTGCTGGGAACATAATCTGCATGCATTGCAGACTGTAGGTCGAGTAAGTGAGGTCAGTGAGCTGACTCAGTTGATATGCAGCTTAGACTGATGCAGTATGATCTTTTCTGTGGCTAAGAAGGCAGAACCGAGTGGAGGGTGGAGGAGATGGACAAGCACCAGTCTTGTAGTGAGGTAATAGCCAAGCCCTGATGATAGAGCATGTGATGTGACTGTGCCACATGAGGCTCTCATCTCATTCCACCAGTGCTTCCCTATTGCACTGGATCTTCTCACTCCTTGCTCCTGCAATGAGACTCTGGGACTGCAAACACCCTGAGTGAGACTATGTGATAAGGCAGAGCAGATGGGTGCGGAACTCAATTTAGGCAGAAGTCAAGCATACATAATACATAAACGCACACAAACATAAACATAGTAACCAGAAGCTAATAAAACACGAAGGGGTGAGTTTTTCTGGCATAGCTGTAGTCAAGGGGCTGCTGTACGCATTATGCTGAAAAATGAAAAAGCACAATTAAGGAAAAACTCCATGAAAATGCTATGCCAGGAAGAGAAATTATGAAAAAAGGTTGCTAAAGGTGCAGTGCACAAAGCACAATATTGGAAAAGCAACAAACACACATTGATAATAGAGAGAGGCCAATATACCACTTGTTACGCCAAATCCAGCGTGAGAGAGGAAGAGCACATCACATCTGCCTCTCCGTCTTTAATTGCATTTTCTTGTCACACGTTAAGGAAATCCTTATATAAAGGCAAGGGGCAAGAATGAATCATAATATGCATGGCCAAAGTCCAAAAGCCTCAAAATTTGCTGCATGCCCATTTGATCGGAAATGGAAGGCGCAGAAGGTAGATGAATTGTAACAAACTGCACCTTTCTATAAATCAACTAAGATGTAACCTGAAAGGGTGGTTTTGGAGGCTATGACTCTGTGAGCAGAATGAGCACCAACCATTGACATATTAATACTCAATTTAGATAATAGCAAATGGACCCATCTGGCACACATGCGGGTGCTCACTGCATGGTTTTCTGAATGAGAGGAAGAGCTGGGAAGCAGAGGGAAGTCTCAAGGAGCTTGTATACATACTTCTCATATTTCTCAAGACTGCTAACAATTTGAAAGTTGAAGATGTTTTGAGAAGCAGGGATACAGAATGGAAAAATAAGTCATTTTAGTCCTCCCTTAAATGACGAGGGGAGACCACTGGGAGTAAATGACAATTTGTGAATAGAAAGAGCCTTGATGGCAGACAGCTTTTGAGGGTGAACAAGTTAAGGAGGACTGTTAGCTTAGTTGAATAAGCTTGAGAGACAAGTCCTCTTTAAGAAGCCAGACAGAGAGGCCAAGAATTACTATGTTCACGTACCATGTCAAGGAGCATTGAGAACAAGGGGAATGGGAGAGACGAGGACCCCGTCCAAGCCTGCAAAGAGAAGATGCACCAAACAGCTTGCTGTGCAAAAATACTAAGGTTCTTCTGAGAAAGGCCCTGCTGAATAAGTAGGCAAGGAAGTTAACTAAGGGGTAGCAAGAGGAATGAGGGAGAATAGGGCTTCCTTCCTTAATCCAAATAACCAAGACTACAAGGTTTGACAAAAATGCATTTCTAGCTCAGGGCTCCTTGAGTTTTCCACAAGTCAAGAAGCAGTCAAAGAAATGAAGTTGCTTCTTCTACTGACACCAGCCAAGCCAATTGGGAAAGGTGGACATTCAGAACTAAGGGGTAGCCATTGGCTTCAGAGTCTCCTAGAAAGTCCAGAATGAACAGAAGAAGAAAATGAAAGCCCATACTGCACTCTACGACTGAAGGGAATCAGGCCTGGGATGGTCAGAATGGGGTCATAAGAACCAAATGGGCTTGGTTGCAGCATAGCTAGAGGAGATAACGAATAATCAGACAGATTGAGGGGAAGGCAGAGACCACAAAGGCATTTCATTCCTAGAGTAACCATCTACAGACTAGGGGCCATATTTATACTTTTAACCGCTGGCTAATGCCATTTCTTTGTGCCTCTCGGGCATCAAATTTATACTTTGACGCACGGCGGAGCATACCACAGGTGTGAGTCATTTTTTTCACTCAAACCAATGCGTTGCGTCGTAAAGAAAAACGACGTTAACGCAGTGAAAATGACTGTGAGACGGTTTACGACGTCACAAACCGGATACGTGCCTTTTTTTGACGCAATAGCGTCAAAAAGCGGCGCAAACACTGCACAATGTGCTAAGGAGAGCCAAAATGGATCCCAGATGCTTGGAAAGACCCCAGGAAGATGACAACAAACCAGGAACCAGCCAGGAGGACCCACACAAGACCCAGCAGAGGGAGAAGAAGAAAAGAAAGTGTTGGTTCAGTGCAGAGGAGCAGGAAATATGCGGCGCAAACACTGCACAATGTGCTAAGGAGAGCCAAAATGGATCCCAGATGCTTGGACAGACCCCAGGAAGATGACAACAAACCAGGAACCAGCCAGGAGGACCCACACAAGACCCAGCAGAGGGAGAAGAAGAAAAGAAAGTGTTGGTTCAGTGCAGAGGAGCAGGAAATACTGGTGAAAGAGGTGAAGGAACACCAGCACCAACTTTTTGTCACCTCAAAAATGCCATTTAGTAGGAGAGAGGCAATATGGTAACAAATTGTTGGCAAGATAAACAGTGTGGCAGAAGTACGGAGAACAGTCATCGAGTGCCAGAAACGCTGGCATGACTGCAAGCGCAGGACAAAGGAAAAGATGGCCAGGAACCTGAAGGCAGCACTTCAGACTGGAGGTGGGAGTTCAGCACCACAGGAGTCCCTGGACCACATGGAGGAAATGGTGGCAGCCGTCTCCCTTAGGATATCGTCACAGGGATTCAAGGACAGGACAGCGCAGACTACCAGGAGACAACACAGATGCAGGGTAAGTCGCATGGGGGATTAAAATGCACAAATGTTAATTGTAAGCAGGGGTGGTGGACATACCTACTACACAATGCATGTAAGTCATGATATTCAGGGAGTGGCATGGGTAAAGGGGCACGGCACGGGGGCATGGGCTGATCAGAGGAAACCTGGGGCACAGTACTAAACTACACCTACAACCTTTGCATGTGGGTATACTGCTATGCCAAGGATGTTGGAAAGGTAAAGCCAGTCCAGGAGGGTAGGGTACAACGTAAAACTGGCCTGCTGTCACACGACAGCTGGTTTTCTCCCTACATGAACCAGGGCTCAATTGACAGTCTCAGGCCATATCCCCAAGTGGAATGTAATATTGACAACAGTTGCCACTACCACCTCTGCTATGTGTGCAGGTCAAGTAGCTAATGGCGGTTACGTGCCCATGGATCAAACACACCCAAATTAGAGGGTTCAGGATGACAACGTTATCAATCCCCTGAAATCAATACAAATGTGCTAATCCTGTCAAATGTGATTGTCCATAGTTGCTACACACATCAGCCATTGTTATAAACATTGTGAGGTACACAGCACTCATGTCATACCCATGCTGCATATGTCAGGGTCCACCCTGTGCCTGAGTCACAATAGCTCCAATGACACCATGCAACATCCCAACTGTTATACTGCTCAGACAACAGCATTGAGGGGCAGGACATATGTCACCAGCTAGTGAAATACACCCGCAAAGTAAGAAGAGGAAATAGAGCACTGCTAGGACCATCAGTGCAATCCAATGTAGCACACATTCCCCAACATCAACATTACACACTGCCAATGCTGACATATGTAGTGTGCATTGCCAATGCTATACATAGTTATACTAGGTCTCAGCAACATATAGCTGGATGTGAAATATCAGAGACTTGGGCAGTTCAAGATTGTTAAGTGTAGTGCAAGTGCCATCAGAACACCCACAACCAGTGCAAGGCCTCACCATGAGAATGGAAGTAGACAGAGGGTTGAGTAGGACAAGAAGGTGGCAATATACAATTTGGGCAGAACCTACACCTAGAGGATGTGATGCTGACAAGTCCCCAAAATGACCACAATACATATGACATGCAGGTGGGGCCTAGGCCTGGGAGAATGCTAATATTATAAACAGGAACAATGAACAGGAACCTATATCACAATGTGCAACTAATAGGAAGGCAGGCACGTCTCATTACAAATACCACAACACAGACACACTAATTGTACAATATCTCATTGCAGAGGACGATGGCTCTCCTGGGGATATGCCTGTCCTGGACTTTCCTGATGACATGGATGACGAGCTGACAAACCTCAGCCAGCAGATCCTTCAAGATGTTCTTGGAACCCTCCAGACCCCACCTTCAGTCGCAAGGAGGAGCACAGATACAGCATCCATCACAGAGGACCCACCCACCACTTCAATTGTATGACCTGCCAGTTCCAACCCAGCTGAGGACTCTGATGAGACTGGCACCAGCTTTGAGAGAACTGTAGTTGGAGTACAGCGGGAGCTGGCCAAGGAGGTGCGGGTGGGGATGGAAAATATGGCAGCCAGCCTAGAGGGGGTGCGTTTGTGCATGATGTCAACAGGCAGCAGCCATGCAGGGGCGAACATCAATCTTGCAAGAACTTGAAAAAAGTGTGAAGGAAATCAGCACAGCTGTAAGAGAGTTGACACAACACCTTGCACACCACACATTTCAACGCATGCACAAATGCTATATTGACCCCCTCAGATCCGACCTGGCTGCCTACCACAGTGATATGGCTGCTATTCTTAAGAACCAGCAGATCCTCTTTGCTGCAGTACTGCCCTTCATAGCCCCACAGTTGGCAGCTACTGAGATTTCTGAATCCACGTCTTCAAACACTGAGGTGTGTGTTTCCCCTTCTCACCCACCACCACAAAGAGCAGAGAAGACAACACACACATCAGAAGATGAAGACGTGGAACAGATCACCCGTAAGAGTACCTGGTAGCACTAGTCCCTGCCACATGGCCACTTATAACCAAGGTCCTGTGCTTTGTAACATGCCAGTCTTGCAACAGCTGCTCTCAAGCACTGTTCTCCAGCCCACTGTTTACCTTGTCACAATGCCCTGTGATTGTCTCTCACTATCTCATTGCAAATTCATGTCCCTCTGCACTGTATGACATTTCACCCCACCATGTCCAATGACATGTCCTTTTGCACTTGTGTAGGATCACAATGGAAGGTGTCACACTAATGGACTCACAGTCATGGACAATGTAAATATAGAACAATAGCACTTTAAAATAAATAAATAATAGCACTTCAACAACCACTTTGTCTCTGTGTAATGTGACACATCAACCGTGAGGGAGATTAGCGATGTTTGCCTCATGTCAATGCCCATAGAATGTCAATACAAATTTCCTGAAAGAATGTGGGCTGATAACTATGCACTGTGGTCTGGATTGTACCATCATCTACCCTTCCTGAAGTTTAATTCTGAGGTAACTCAAAACAATACAGTAAAATGCTGTGTTGGACAGAATAAGTCTTCTTCAAGGGATGTCTAAGCCGAAAAATATTGCCTTCAAATTATTGTACTAGACAATCTTTACGTATGTGACATTTGCCACAATCTTTTCCACACACACATACAGCAGGAATGGATGTGTATGAGTATACGTACAAATAAGTAACCTGGCTGTACAATGTAACAAATGATAGGTGTGAGACATGTATACTATTTGAAATTATACCATCACTCACCCTATAAAGCTTCACTTGAACACCAGGCTGCAGGCAGATGTAACACAGTGTCCTCAATACCAAATCTGGTCCCAAAGTATGTGAGATTGAAAACATACATCAAAAACTAACAACACATTGGGATACATGGTAACCTTGAGTGGTGGGTGCAATGGATGGCAGATTCCTAGCAAAGTAGCTCTGGTGTAGCTGCCAATGTGACAGCTCAATTGGGATTTGGTAGCAGGATGGGACACAAATGCAAATACTAAAAAAACACTGTTCACCCATGCCAAGGCCCTGATCCCCAAGCATATGACACATACTGTAAAGGATTACCTAAATATTTATTTAACAGTAAAAAAGGATACTAAAACCAGGGGAAACACCCTAACTAACCTAATCTATCCTAACTACACATTACCCACAACATGCCCTAACTAACCTAAGCAAAACTTACTTATCACATTGAACTAAACACTCTAAACATCAACCCCCACGCCCCCTTAAGAGACGGGACACATGGAGGACAACATATACTAACCTAAACACATACTATCTCATACTAAACAAATATATATGTTTTTGTACTTTTATATATATTTTTTTTACACCAAAACCCCAACATCATCCAACCCACATAAAAAAATAACATTTCAAAATATCATACCCCCATCCCCCAACCCAGTACTACTAACTAAACTAACAGCCTATTCTAACCTAACACTAAGCCCCCTAAACCCACTAATTAAGAGGAGGGAGGGGACGGAATCATGATAGACGGTATAATTGTCACAAGTTCACCCTCCGCAGGGTCTTCTTTATGGTATGCACCCTTTTATTAATTTGTGACACCTCCTGCTGCAGCCTGTCCAGTCTCCGCACCATACGTTGCATGTCACGTTGCACTACTCTAAAATCACCAGGGTCAATCACTGCAGCAGGAGTGGTCTGAGTGCCAGTTGTTGATGTGTGTCCGGTTGGTGATGCCATGGTTGTAGGGGAAGGTGCTGCTGTCAGTGGTCTTGGAGCAGTGGAAGTCGATGGTCCTGCAGTGGTGGCTGATATCCTTGGTGCCACCTGGGTCGTAGTGGTGGTGCTGGCGGCTGTTGTGGACACCGAAGTGCCCCCTTGGACAAATGCCCTCCACACTCATTAGGCTCTTTCATGATGATAATGACGTGCCATGTGGCGGAACCCAGACTCCACATCCAGAATGTGGCGGTAAAGCCTCGCTCGGCGCTGACACTCACGAATCTGGCTAGCATCCATATTGGCTGCTGTTAAAAAGGATAAAGCCAAACATTAGGTACTTCATTGTGTGATATAGCTACTGATGAGAATCAGACAATACATCTAATGTAGCTGAAACAGGCCAGATCACCATACAGATCACAGATTATCCCTGAGGAGGCACATGCCAACGCAGCCTACACACGTCTTACCTAACAGCACAGCAATGCTCTAAAAGATGTGTACCAACTTAAATGACCTATGCATCATTGTTCAGCCATTAGCCATGTACAAAAATGCTGCACGTTCTCCAGATGTGACAGCCCAACTAAGGACTATCTTCTGGATGACAATCAAGGGCCACAAGATCTGTGATTTGTAAATGGAATTGCCAGATGGAATGCAGTTGCTAATCATGAGTGGGTATCATAGGTTTTGACAAGTGATTTACAGATTTACATGTCTGTGTACTAAACTTGGATCATCACACCGAGGTACACATTTCATAACCCTAAGCCTGTGCCTCAGGGGGGATGGACAAGCAACACATACTTTCAATCATCAAGGACACCCAGGAAGCTTTGGACAGCTGTGCATGGGCTTAGGCAGTCCACCACAGGTAAGGTGGATGTCCAACTAGGATAGACCCAAACCTTGACAATCCCATCCACATTTATGTTTGCAAATGCAGACAATTGTCAACATCATTTAATACCACTAATACCTGTCTTACAACAAGCAGATAGATGCAAGCACACATCTGGGCATGAGCTGCATGCACACCTATGACATTGTACTCAAGTGCCACATGCACGAAGCACAACATCTGGAGCTAGATGCTGCTAGGAAGTCAAACATATAGTCTAACATGTTCATTAGTGAACAGGGAGGCTCAAGTCTGTGGGTAAGACTTTGGTATCCCTATTCTGTGAGGTTCAGTGTCTGACTTGCTGACTAAATCATGAATATGGCCCTCAAGCTAATTTTTCTTTATACAAATTTCAAAAACAAATGTCACCCTCTTCACATGGCCATGCCTACAGGGCTGCACTACAATCCCAAAATATGACTATACGCTACTGATTGTCCAACTCAAAGATGGAAAAAAGTGAAACTCCAGTCAAGTAACACATGAGATCATGTGCCAGCACATCATACCTTGCTATGTGTCCAACACATAGGAGTCAATCACATTATAGGTGCAAACACAACACAGAACTGAAATATCAACACTTACTGGATATGTCTGGGTCCGCAAATCGAGCCACTTCTCCGATTGTGTAAAGGGCTGGTCCACCTGTAAAGCATGGAAGGGAGAAATGTGCTCAATGTCTGTGCACTGTACAACACTTTCAAATAAAATTACTGTGTGTAGCATTAAATCTGAAAGTCCATCCTCTCAGGCATGATGATACTCCAACAGACATACCACTGCAAACATGTACAGACCCAGTCACTCCAGTGAGTGATACACACATATCTGCACACATGCAGTGGCCTTAACTATCATGTGGTGACACACATGCTCTATCAATTGGTTGCAGACTCATTTATGGAGTGTACTCCTCTCATCATTTGTAGTAATGAGAGACATGCAAAGCCACATTCCTGGAGCACTGCAATACCAGTCACTCAGGTATTGTGGCTTGTGCATCAAGGGACAATCGTTTACTGTGTGACGCACCTGTGGGTTGATTTAAGGTCATGATTAATCATGCTTTCTATGGTCCCTTACATGTAGGGCCTGTGTTATGTGTAGGTTACATATGCTGCATTAAGAGTGTACCCTGAGCAACATATGCCCCCTATGCCACCATAATGGCAGGGATCCTTTGCGGTAATTGGTAACAATTTGAGGCAAGCCATGGATTGACCATTTTTAATATTTTAATACAACAAGGAGATGTATGCTGACAGTGTATATTGTGGTCATCCATGACAGACTGCATGGGCACAGGTGTAGTCATTGAACCTGAAATGTGTCACTCATTGCTCTGTGTACCCATTATGCATTTTGGAAATCACAGTGAGCCACATTCATCATCTTACATTTGCCAAGTTGGGAGATCAGCGGGTATACAGCAAACTGACACTGTATTATTATTAACACATGGTTTAGCAAATGTACCATTGTGTCAATCATGATGATGTAGGTTTCAATTTGTATCTACCTTCATAATGGCAGCAGTCACAGGAATGCTGGTCTTCTGATCTTAGCATACACCCATGTCTGTGATAGCCTCCATACTGGGAAGTTAGTTATTGAACATATGCTGCACTAGGGATGTACCAAACAAAAGTAGCAAAGTATTAGGGAACTTTATTTGTATGATGGAATTGGTCAGGGGTCCCGTGCACGTCATCATGCACGTAATACATTGTGACCATGCATTCCCCAACGTCAGGTATCCCATGATGATCCATAACTTATGAGAAGTGCATGGCTATAGAGTAACACAGATGGGAAATACATTAGCTCTGTTCCAGCTATTGTGCCCAAGACCACGCACAGGTACAATGAACAGAGGGCCATGGATAGTTGTTATCCCTCAATTTGTATCATTTGCTTCATTTTATATGCTACAGCTATGGAAAGTAGCCCCAAACATTTAGATATGAACCTGTGTGCAATATTTTGGCATCCATTCCTAATTTAATTGCGGTACAACCAAGTCAAACTATCAGCCTAAGATATTACCTGAGGTTAGAAAGAAATTGTTACGTATGGGCCAGAATACAGTTCAGACATGTATTAGAAATAATTGGGGAACACATTAATTCTTGAAATTATCTGGTGAAAAACATGTCTTTCCTGATACACTCACAGACCATAGCTAAAACATATGTTAGAGCCACATTTGCATCATCTATTGACGTGAAGGCAGCACTAATTTACAGGCTCCAGTTGTGTTTTGTAACTTCGTGCAGCTGTTGCGTCAACAAATGACGGTAATGTGTAGCAATTATTGTATAACTCAGGGCCACTGTATGTTTAACTTGCATTCCATATGTCCAAATACATTGCCTGCAGCATATCAACAAATCTGCTACTTTCACTACAGAGCATTTAAATGTGCACATTACTCTGAATTGTACTCACCAACAGCGCCACCAATCACAATACCCAGGTTGTCCAGCAGGTCTTGCTCCCTGGCAACAAGGTCAGCCCAGCGGTGCTTTAATTGGTGATCGTTGCGCGGTGTGTTGTAGACGCGTCGCAGATGGTACAAGACCTTTGACCACCAGAGCTTCCTTGCCTCTGTGTGATACCCCTGTATCACCATGCCACCTGCTTCGATAATTAATGAGTTGAAGTGGCACACCAGCCAAATGAATTCCCCCAGCTCCTCCTCACATATTCTCCCCAGACGTGGCCTACCCAACATGACTGAAATAAAAAGGGAATTAAGAGGTACAGAGGATAATGAAGGGAAAGGAGGAGAGGAAAATGAAATGTAAATAACCCTAAAACAGCCCAACTATCCCCAAACTAATTATACCCACAACAGACTCCCAACAGTACAAAGACAAAATTAGACACCAGAAATGACAAAGATACACTTACACAGGATACTACAGACAGTTAGAAAACACCAAAAGACAATACAAATAGCACACAGGAGACAAATTCACAATATTCACAGAGACAAGTCCAAACACTGCCACACAGTCAAGAAAAATCACAGACTGCAAAGTGAAAGTGAAAGTACACCCACTGTACCAATTCTGTAAACAGGATATCCTATTACTTCACTTCCTGCCTCAAATGCGGTGCGTTTTTATTATGATGCGTCAAAATATTATGACGCTTACAGACTGTGCGTAATTTGTTTTGACGCACATGCTTAGAAATGACCCTGCATCCATATTTCCAAATATTTTTAATTGGTAACCAATTTCATGGGGTACAGTGTGGGAATTACCGCTCGGGGCCAATGGATGTATCATGGCTGTTAGCGTCATTTTTCTACGCATATGCAGTGTTTTTTTACACATATGTGTCTTTTTTGATGCGTATGCGTCAACATTTATGTCTTTTACTGGGTTTGGGTCATTTCTCACATTTCTATAGCACATGACAGCTGTACCTATACAGAGATAGGCTGTTTGCGCCTACATTGTGCATTCCAGTGTTTGGGCACATGTGGCAGATCACACTACTGTGGACCATGATCCTCTAGTTGTTGTACCGGATTTGCACTCTTCCCTGACGCAATAGATACCCAAACTTTTGGAATACATATTGGTATTACCCAGTTTGAGCAGGTTGTGCGTCAATAGAGGATAGCAAGTTTACGCAACTTAATATAGTAACTCATTGCCTGTGTGTCAATGTCTGTAAATTAGCTATTTCAATTTTAGTTGTCCAACTGTGTGAACATCACAAGACGTGTTTCCATGAATGTGCTTGTATGCATGTGTTGTCAATGTGGATAACCATCAGAAGCTATTCAGTGTTGAAATGAGTCAGGAATGTGTTTGTCATACACGTAGCAACAAATGCTGTGTGAACTTCCCTGAATTTGGGGACAAACGCATCTCCCATGACAAACCATGCACAGGATGTATAGAGGACGGTTGATTATAGCATTGTTACAAGACTAAGCCATCACATGTACTGGAATGTTGGGTACCACTTCCTGGTCACTTGTTTGTATACTACCCATGAGTCAGGCATTTGAAAATGCTATGTATGTACAGTGTTTGTGACACAGAGTCCCAAAACCAATCCAAAAATGTAATGTCACTCCACAGTTTGAGTCATATAAATGACCTATGTTTCTCTTGTGGCAGTGGAGGACCAGCAGACCAAGCAGCATGTGTTCACATATTTCCAGTGGTTAATTGCACAAAGGTGTCCAGTTCAAGTGTGTGGTCATGTGTACCCTGTGTCATTATTGGGGTCCATGTTGTCACAGTTACATGCAGCTCTAGTCATGAGTCTGTGGAGCCAGTCCCTGCATTAACAAAGTATCATTCACAGCTGAATTGAATGAAAGCCAAAGAGGAATTGAGAACACACATGGGGATAGTCCAGCTATGGCACTGCAGAAGTTTTATGAGACTGACAACAGGGCAACCTTGGTGTGCTCACAAAGTTAATGGATCAGTAATTTAAAACCAGCAGGTTTCCTCACAACATTTGTACACAGGATGGCCTCTAAAATTCCCACTGCAACTGGGAACATCAGTGCGTCTGTGCTGATTAATCTCACAGCTATTCACCACGCAAGCCCCATCAATAGGTTGGGGATGATGTGAATCAGTGTGTGGACCGTCAGGGTACAAACATGTTTTGACATTTCATGCACATTAGCAAACTTTGGAGGTCATTACGACCTCGGCGGTCTTGGAAAAAGACCGCCGAGGCCGCGGGAGACAGAATACCGCCATTGCCGGCGGTATTCCTGTCTCCCTATTATGACATTAAGGCTGGGCCAGCGGAAATGTCACATCAACATTGCAGCCGGCTCGTAATATAGCCGGCGGCAATGCTGATGTGCAGCGGGTGCAGTAGCACCCGTCGCGCATTTCACTGCCCGAAATTCGGGCAGTAAAATGCGTGACGGGGCTATGCCTGGGGGCCTCTGCACTACCCATACCAAGTGCATAGGCAGTGCAGGGGCCCCCAAGGGCACCCCAAGTCCCCTTACCACCAGCCTTTCAATGGCGGTGGCTACCGCCACGGACAGGCTGGTGGTCGGGGACTCATAATCCCCAGGGCAGCGGTGCTTGCACCGCTGCCCTGGGGATTATGACCGCCAGGTGGAAACCTGGGGGGAAAGTGGAGGGGCCGGCGGTATGGCCGTGGCTTTTCTGCCACGGTCATAATTGCTGGCGGAACACCGCCAGCCTGTTGGCAGTGTTACCGCCAACTTACCGCCGGCCGCCAGGGTCATAATGACCCCCTTTGTTTGTTGTGCTTGAGTCACCATACCCAATCCATGCATACAGCCATGGTACACTGTCACTATTTGTCACTCATGCATACATGAAATCCAGACAAGGGATGGGCCGTGATTAGGCTATTTGAAGACATGTCCCACCCCATGACACGATAAGTAAACTGATTACGATATACAATGTATTTGAGTATTCATTATAGAACTACCGGACACAATACCCCAGGAGGAAAGGGAGGGTGTGGAAAGCACCTATGAGACAAAAGTAGCCACATGGGACCTTTATGGTAACAGAAAGACAGGGACCAATCAGGCTAACAGGTTGGAAGCTTTGTCAGGAACTAACATGAACAAGGCAAATACACAGTTAACAGACTGAGACTGGTCAAAGCTGGAACAACACTGTGGAAAATGAAAACTTTATTTGTCCTTTGTGCTGCAATGGTAAGCAATAACCCAAGGCCTGTGTTACACAAGTGATTTATACAGCAATGCATAACAGGGATATACATATAATGGTAGCTTCTATGCTATTCCTGGTGGTTGTGTGTCGGAACAACGCAGGTCTTTAGCACGCCTGCCTTAAGAACGCGGCCCAAACCATGAATGCGTCTCTGCAACGCATTCTTTTACCACGCAAGTCATTACAACGACTTGCCTTGGGGAAATTGCTGGACTTTGGAATAATATAGTTTACTATTCCAACTCCAGTCAGCGCCACAGTAGGGAAAGTGTGGGACTTAAAGTCCAACATCAGTCCAAAAACACTTTCCCTAAGGTAAGTCATTGTAATGACTTGAGTGGTAAAGGAATGCGTTGTAAAGACACATTCGTGGTTCAGGCTGCATTGTAAAGGCACAAAGTGGCTCGAGACGCGTTATTAAGGCTGTTTCCCATTCCTGGCAGCAGCAAGGGCAGTGCAGGTTCAAATGGCTGGTCTGCATGGAAGTGCTCACAGGTGTGTGCAGCTTCAGTCTCTCACAAGTCCTGTAGGTGACAATCAAAGTCAAAGGGCCAACAGTGCCTTTCACATGGGAAGCAATGGACAGGTGATTACAGGTCCGACAGACTACCAGGCAGTGCCTTATCTGACCTGAAGTCCATGCAGACAGATGAACTATGACTATGGCATGCCATACTAAAGAGGGAAGCACACTGGAGTCAGAATGTGAGTCTCAGTGTGTGTAGATGAAGGATTATCTGGGTACAAATAGTTCATTTCCAGGGCCCCCTAGAGAAGGGTGGGGAGAGACTGAAAACATGGCAGTGGCAGGACTTATGACCTGGGATGGCATGTGCAGGGCATGTCTTGTGAGCAATGCAAGTCAATACCTAGGGCACTAGTGCTATCGATTTGCAGCTTACATTGACTTCTTGTCACACATACTCCATGCAGAGATAGCTGATGTCACATTTACTGCTGTCAAGGGTCTGGTCATACATCCCTGTTACCAATGCAATAGCACATCCACTGGCTCATGTATGAGGCAGTTTTTTACCTTCTGAATGATTTTGTCTTTGTTGTGTGCCATATGCTGCAATGAATCATGTTGCCAACATGTATGTGTGAATAGCTATGGTCCTCTGCTATTGCCATTCAAATGTGAAATGGACAGGATATATGTCATTTACAGTGTGTGTGAAGTTGGGTGTACATTCATAACCATCAAAGGTGATGCAGATTTTTCAGTATCCTAATCTGTATATCTGCAATGCTCCATGAGGCTACAATCTGATTATGAATCATAGTGATAATAATGTGATGCATAAATGATTACCCAGACCATGATATAGTGATTAGAATAGGTGTTTAATGACATGTGGTAAGACAGTGGTGATGGTGACTATAGTTAAAAGACGTTTTGTACAATGTGTTGTCTCCGACGCAATCCTGCTGCGGTGTTTGGATGGTTCCCCTCATGTTGATGGACAACATCCTCCTCTTCCTCCTCTTCAGGCATTTGTGGGTCTGGTTCATAGAGGGGAATGTTCCTTCTTACACAAATGTTGTGCAGGATGGCACAGGCCAAAATGATCTTGCAGACCATTTCAGGTGAGTATAGGAGGATGCCTCAGGTGATGTTGAGGCACCTGAAGCTTGACTTCAGGATGCCAAAGGTCCTCTCTACTATGGTGCATGTCCTCCGATGTGCACCAATATAGGCACGCTCTGATGCTGTGCTTGGTTTGCAAATGGGGTCATGATCCATGGCTGGATCCCATACCCTTGATCAGCTGAAAGAGAAAATGAGTGAAAAATGTTGATGTGGCTTGCACTATGATTATCACTTTGCATGGCAGTTGTTCTCTTGTGCTGTCTGTGACTCATCTGTGTTTGTGTTATTGTGTGGAATTCTAGGCTTCTAGGATGTACTATCGGCAATGGGATGTTTCATTATCTGAACTGGTGTTTGGCTGATTGACCGGATGTCAGCAGTATTTTTGTAGACTTGCAGTACATTGTGTACTCCCATGCATTATGTCATGTGAAAGAGGTGTCCATGTGTCTGAACTGGGGGTGACATGATACTTCCATACACAGAATCAATTCCATAGTGGTGGTAACACGGTTGCATCTATATGGCCTGGACATCCCATCCAATTTAACATATGCAATAGAATTTGTTAAACATCAGTGAGACCCTTTGATTTGGCTAGGTGACATTGTACAACACATCTCCATAAGTTGGTAGCACTGACATGCTGACAAGTGACAATGCACAAATATCCCATGTGTGACAAGTTCTATGCATACCTATTTACCTGCCCTTACCGAGTTGACTCAAGTTCAAACGTGTACCTATTCTACTGAATCTAGTCGAGTTCAGCTGGCTAACTTGGTTGTGAGGTTGACGGTTTGAGCATCAGAAGGTCCATATGCCTGTACATATGTTGTGCATATGTGTAATTGTCTCAAACCGTATGTGTAGGAATGTGCACTTTCAATATTGTCACATCAATATGTGTTCTTAGCACAGTCCACTTGCTTATTGGTAGTGGACAATGTCACAATGTCAGAGCAGGAGTGATGTGAGATATTGGTACAGCCTCAATGATTCCATGTCCCTTTCATTAGAGTCATCATCATCATGCTATGTGAGTCATGGTCTTATGCCTGTAGCGAAACACATTGCATACCCCTTACACTGTACATATTGTTTGGAAGGGTGTGTGATTGAGTGTTACTGATGTGCTATTGTAAGACTAATCTTCCAAGTTGTATTGGCAGTTAAGGCCATTTCATTGTCACTCTGTGGTTTTAAATTAGTCCCTTGTGGCTCTGGAGTGCCATCTTTTGTTATTTGCATCTTTCATTTCTCCCTAGGTGTGTATCCAATTGGGTGAGGATATCAAGCATACCTAGCAGTGTCACAACCTCATTGTCTTCCTGGCCACATGTCAATATAGTGGTGTATGTGTTGTGTGTCCTACAGGGTTGCTGTGCTGTGTGTATATAAGTAGGTTTCTGTACTTACCAACAAGTAGGCCATTGCCACATCGCCCATCCTGGAAATGTTGATTGATGGTGCAGTGGTGGAAGATGAATGAATCATGTACACTCCCAGGATACTTTGCCAAGATGTTGGTGATCAATCCTCAGTGATCGACAATGGCCTGCACATTGATGGAGTGTGTGTGCTTCCTGTTGCGGTATAGATGCTCGGTTGCAGCAGGGGGTACAATCCATACATGTGTGCAGTCAATGGCACCAAGCACGTGTGGGAAGCCATTGATTTGGTAGAAGCCCTGTTTGGTCTCCTGCTGCTTCTGCTGTGTTGTGGGGAAGCTGATGTGGCGGGGTGTGAGAGAGATGATGGCATCCAGTACCTTGGGTAGGAAGGCAGAGAATGAAGGCTGTGAGATTCCAGCAACCAGGGCACCAGTGGTTTGAAAAGAGCCACTTGCCAACATGTGGAGGACAGCTAGCAGCTTGGTCTCTGGTGGAATGATGTGGGGTGTTTGCAAGCTGGGTTCCAACTGTGTCTCAATGTTGAGCAGCAGCTGCTGAATGGCTTGCCAGTTGAGTCTGTACCTCTGGATGATGTCTTGTTGCCTGAGTCCCTGAAGGGTTGTCCTGGTCTGAAATATCCTCTCCTGCCTTCTGCGTTGCCTTTGGGGTCCCTGCTAGTGTGGTGGTAGCTGCTGGTTTTGGTCCTGTGCTCTGCGTCTTCGTGCATGCTGGATGAATAGCACCTCTATGTCTTCCTTTTTGAGCTCTGCTTCTGCTTCTGTTTATTTTCATTAAGTACTGGTGTTTTTGTCCAATTTTAACGCCTGCCCTGACCGAGGCATTATTTTCTGACTCTGCTTCCCGGCGTGCAGGATTTTTGTGCTTTAGGATAAATATGGCACAGAGGTGTTTAAGGCATTTTTTGGACAGGAACGCCTACCTTGCATGTCATTAATGCAAGGCGGTGTCCCGCATCCAGAAAATGAAGCACACAGAGGAATTTTGATGTGCGCGGGGTCTGGCTTCAGTATAAATATGGTGCGAGGTTTGCGCTGAATGCACGTAAATATTTTTGACGCACGTTCAGCACAGAGTATAAATATGCCCCTAGGTTTCTTTTTCCTTGTGCCAACTCACAAACATCTGTTAAGGTGAGGGTGAGCCAATGCACTTTTGAGGGCCTTCAAAAAGAGAGAACAATTCTGTAAAAAACTTAGGCGGTCATTACAACCCTGGCGGTCAGTGTTAAAGCGGTGGTAATACCGCCAACAGGCGGGCGGAAAAATATTTGCAATTACGACCGTGGTGGAAACCGCCAACAAAGACAGCCACTTTAACACTCCGACCGCCACGGCGGTACAAACAAACAGCTTGGCAGTCACCGCCAACAGACAGGCGGAAGACAATGTACCGCCCACACTATTATGACGGGCCAATCCGCCACCTTTTCCGGGGCAGATTCACCGCGGATAAAAACACGACAGAAACAGGAATCCCGAAGGAAAAATGCTCACCTCCACACACCCCACGAGGAATGAGGAAACCATGGATCCGGAACTCCAAATTCTCCCTGCGATAGTCTTCCTGCTCCTCTACCAGGAGCACGAACGCCAGCGGCGAAGACCACGGTGAGTCCTGCACCTATGACACAGGGGAGGGGGGAGGCAGAATACAGGGACAGACACACGCAACACCCCCACCCTCACCCACTACAACACACACACTAATACACATCAATACATCACACTTACACCCCCCAAACCCCCAGGAAGAATGCGAAGACAATAGAAAATGAGTGTAACCATTGTAATATATTAAAAGCAAGTAGGCAGAAATATATATATACACCATGTACATAATATATACCAAGCATAGTAGTCCAGGTAGTGCACTAAGAAAGTCCGTGGAACACTGGGACCACACGGTATGGGCGAGGCCCACACAAGATCCCCGACCATGACGGAGAGAACACTGCAGGGGCGTCAGAGAGCAACTAAACAGGCACCTCAGGGGGAGGGAAAGGGGGGGGCACCTCAGCCACTTGAGTGCACGACGCCAAATCCACGAGGGGGCCACATGCCCTCTGTTACATCCTGGGGAGTGCAAAGCCACAGTCTCTCAAGTCTCTACAGTGGGTGGGTTGCCCACTGTTACACCCTGGGGAGTGCAAAGCCACAGTCTCTCAAGTCTCCACAGTGGGTGGGTTGCCCACTGCCATATCCTGGGGAGTGCAAAGCCACAGTCTCACAAGTGGATGACAGTCTCCACTGGTTCTGGAGGGGGCATGGTGCCCAGAGTGCTTCATCCTGCTAAGGACAGAGGTAGTGGATGTATCTCTCCACTGGTTCTGGAGGGGGTTTTGTGCCCAGAGTGCTACATCCTGCTAAGGACAGAGGTAGTGGATGTATCTCTCCACTGGTTCTGGAGGGGGCATGGTGCCCAGATTGCTTCATCCTGCTAAGGACAGAGGTAGTGGATGTATCTCTCCACTGGTTCTGGAGGGGGCTTTGTGCCCAGAGTGCTTCATCCTGCTAAGGACAGAGGTAGTGGATGTATCTCTCCACTGGTTCTGGAGGGGGAATGGTGCCCAGAGTGCTTCATCCTGCTAAGTACAGAGATAGTGGATGTATCTCTCCACTGGTTCTGGAGGGGGCATGGTGCCCAGAGTGCATCATTGACCCCGTGACGGACTCAGTTGCGTCAGTGCCCCTGCCGCTCATGGGCTAGCGGTGCTTGAGATGGCGGTGCCCTGTTCAGCGCCTGTTCAGCGGTGCTTGAGATGGCGGTGCCCTGTTCAGCGGTGCTTGAGGCGGCGGTGCCCTGTTCAGCGGTGCTTGAGATGGCGGTCTCCATTGCAGGGTCTCAGCTGCTGGCGGTCCTTCATGGCCCAGCGGGCTGGTGCTGGCGGTCCTTCATGGCCCAGCGGGGCTTTTGCTGGCAGTTCTTCATGGCCCAGCGGGGCTTTTGCTGGCGGTCCTTCATTGCCCAGCAGGACTTTTGCTGGCGGTCCTTCATGGCCCAGAGGGGCTGGTGCTGGCGGTCCTTCATGGCCCAGCAGGACTTTTGCTGGCGGTCCTTCATGGCCCAGCGGGGCTGGTGCTGGCGGTCCTTCATGGCCCAGCGGTGCTTTTGCTGGCTGTCCTTCATGGCCCAGCAGGGCTTTTGCTGGCGGTCCATCATGGCCCAGCGGGGCTTTTGCTGGCGGTCCTTCATGGCCCAGCGGGGCTGGTGCTGGCGGTGGCCTCCTGGCCAGGTGGGCTGGTGCTGGTGGTGGCCTCCTGGGCAGGTGGGCTGGTGCTGGCGGTGGCCTCCTGGCCAGGTGGGCTGGTGCTGGTGGTGTCCTCCTGGGCAGCTGGGCTTGTGCTGGCGGTGGCCTCCTGGGCAGCTGGGCTGGTGCTGGCGGTGGCCTCCTGGGCAGCTGGGCTGGTGCTGGCGGTGGCCTCCTGGGCTGGTGCTGGCGGTGGCATCCTGGGCAGCGGGGCTGGTGCTGGCGGTGGCCTCCTGGGCAGCTGGGCTGTTGCTGGCAGTGGCCTCCTGGGCAGCGGGGATGATGACGTTCTTCTCCGCCGTGCTGCTCTTCCCAGACTTGCTGGGTTTCTTGTTGCCCTTCCCTACCTTGGAAGGTGTCACAGCTGACTCCACACTCCCACCGGGACCCCTGGGAGCAGCTTTGGTGGCTGGAGTCTTCCCCCTCTCCTGCCGGGCACTGGCCAACTTCTGATGCTTCACAGGTGGGGGACTGTCTGTGCTGTCGCTCCGTGCCACACTGGCTGCCCTGGTGGCCGGGGCACTCCAGATTCCGGTGACTACAGGCACCACTGGTCCCAGAGATGTTGTGGCTGAGGTGCTAGTTCGGGACCTATGAGACGGACGGTGTGGGGAAGGTGTGGGAAAGAGGTCAAGGTTGGACAGGAAAAGTTTTTGGGACACACTGGGACGGGTAGCTGGAGGGGGGTTGGGAGTGGAGGAAGAGGTGGTGGTTGTAGGAGTTGTACGTTTGGTGACTTTGGGTGAAGGTGCATGCGCTGGAGGCTGTCGTGAGGTGGATGACTGTTGGGTGGGTGTGTGCCTGCGTTTGTGTATATTGGGAGGGGGCGTCACAGACACACTGGGAGAGGACACAGGGGACGTGTGAATGGTAGTGGGGGTGGTGACTGCACGTGAGCGGGGTGTGGTGGTGGGTGTGCTAGAGAGGGACGTTGTGGCTGTAGAGGTAGTGCATGCAGGTGTGAGTGTAGACAAGACTGGGAGGGAGGAGGGAGACGAGGAGGAGGGGGACACAGTGGAGGCAGTGGATGTTGGTGTGTCTGCATGTGTGGGATGCTTGCGTGAGTGCCTGTGGGATGTGTGGTGCTTATGTTTGTCTGAGCTTCCCTTGGGTGTTGAGGTGTGTGCATGTTGGTCTGAAGGTGTGCTTGGGATAGGCTGAGGTACAGGGGATTGGGTCGGGGTGGAGGAAGTTGGAGGGGTGAGGCTAGAGACAGGGACAATGGCTGCCATCGGTGCTGAGGCCAGAGTCTGAAAAGCTCGCTGAAGGGCCGCCAGACCAATGAATGCCCTCCAGGAATGCATTGGTTTGTTGCAACTGCCTCTCTACACCCTGGATGGCATTCAAAATAGTATACTGCCCAACAGTGAGGGATCTGAGGAGGTCAATGGCCTACTCACTAAAGGCAGCAGGAGTGACTGGGGCAGGGCCTGAGGTGCCTGGGGCGAAGGTGATGCCCTCCCTCCTGGGTGAGCGGGCACAGGACAAAGGCTGAGGGGCTGCTGGGAGGGCGGTGCTGGTAGGGGGAGTGGCGGCTGTACCTGTAGATGCGGGGGAAACAGATGTTGCTGCCACCACAAGGGAGCTCCCATCAGAGGACGAGTCTGTGTCGCTAGTGTCAGCTCCTGTCCCCGCTGTGGAGCTCCCCTCCGTCCGACTGGTGAATTAAGACTCTGCAGTGTCGCCCTCCATGGCCATGTGGGATGCAGCTCTCTCGTGCTCCTGTGCCACTGCTCCTCTGCCTGATGATGCTAATGCACACAAGAACAGGGAGACTACAAAAAGGGGGGGGTAAGACAGAAGAAAGACATGTTGAGTGCATGCATTACCACTACCATTGTCGGACACGACAGACACAGAAGCCCCCTGCACTACGCCGCGCTCTTGGGCTCCACTGTTCCATTCCTGGGAAATGGCCTACAAGGCTATGGACGACATCTGCACACATAGATGACACAGGGGCATTACTAGGTGTACGTGGCACTCTACAGAGGTGGGCTGGGGTGCCACATGGCCTGCCTTACGGAGGGGCCTTGCCTACGGAACTTGCCCTGTCCTAGGGAAACCCACAGCCCACCACCCCCACCCAGACACCTCCACTGCGCGCAAAGTCAGCAGAATGAGAGTGTACTCACTCCCTTGTAGCTGCTGTGATGCCCTCAAACGCCCATCCAACTCCGGGTAGGCCACCGCCAGGATCCTGAACATCAGGGGGGTCATGGTGCGACGGGCACCCCTCCCACGTTGGGAGGCCATCCCCAGCTGAGCCTCCACCGTCGTCTTGCTCCAGCGACGAATGTCCTCCCATCTTTTACGGAAGTGGGTGCTCCGTCTGTGGTAGACACCCAGTGTCCGGACGTCCTTGGCGATGGCACGCCAAATATCTTTTTTCTGGTGGGCGCTGACCTACATGAAATGTACAGGGGAAAAAGATAAGTTATTACCAACTGCACCGTCAAAGTGATTGGCCCCCATCCCTACCCTTGCCATGTGGCACATGCATTCACCGTCTTTCATGCACGCAGCACTCTCCCCCCTTCCTTCTTACATCCAGCCCTCTCTACACAGGCATAGCCCCTACAACATGCGCCCTGTGTACTTACCTGTTTATCTGGAGGACCGTAGAGTAGCGTGTACTGGGGGAGGAACCCATCCACAAGCTTCTCCAACTCCTCCGATGTGAAGGCAAGGGCCCATTCCCCGGACACTAGAGCCATTGTCTCTTCCAGACCGAGGTCACAGCAGCACTTGCAGTGTAGGTCCTCTCCTGTCGAAGATCAGGTATCGAGTGATTGAAGTGATAGAAAATGGCAGTTACGTCCGCAGCGGTGCGTACCGTCACCACCGGCGTATATCGTCATTGGCTCCTGGGACCCATAGGGTCCAATGTTAACCAATGCAGCATTGCGCCGCGGTCTTCGACCGCCTACCGCGATGGTGTACAAAGCCAGCGCAGTTACCTCACATCCCATTGACCACTTTACAGGTCAGGCAGCCGCCATTTCAGGGGCCCACATGGCTTCATTTCATACTGCATCACACATACCTAGGCCTAGACTCAACACACATACAGACCACCTTTTGTGTATGATTGATGTTCTGGGTAAACTGTGGGTACGTACCTCTGAGTTGTTTGACTCTGTGCTCGCTGTTATCCTTCATAGGCACCGTCTGCTAGGACATGTGAGGAGATGGCGGCATCCTCCGGTGTACCGACCGTTGGTGGACCTGTCGACAATGGAGGAGCGACATTTGATTATCACATACAGGCTTGACCGTGCCACAATCCAGGAACTGTGTACCCAGTTGGAGCCAGACCTGATGTCAGCAATCCGCCATCCCACAGGAATTCCCCCTCAAGTGCAGGTGCTCAGTGCTCCATTTCCTTGCAAGTGGGTCTTTTCAAACAACAGTGGCCATAGCATCAGGGATGTCCCAGCCTATGTTTTCCAACGTATTGTCCAGAGTGTTGTCTGCCCTTCTGAAACACATGTGGAGCTACATCGTTTTCTCTCCGGTGGAGGATTTGCCTGCAGTGAAAGGTGATTTCTATGCCCTGGGACACATCCCCAACATCATAGGTGCCATTGATGGGACCCATGTGGCTTTGGTCCCCCCTCACAGGAGTGAACAGGTGTACAGAAACCGGAAGAGTTATCATTCTATGAATATACAGATGGTATGTTTGGCAGACCAGTACATCTCCCATGTAAATGCCAAGTTCCCTGGCTCAGTGCATGACGCATACATCCTGCGGAATAGCAGCATCCCTTATGTGATGGGTCAACTCCAGAGGCACCGTATGTGGCTATTAGGTGAGCACCTGGAGGCAAGTCAGGAATGGTTGTCTGGGTCTGGGGATATCCCTCCAGGTTAGTGCGTGTCTAACAGTTGTCCCTCACCATTTGCAGGTTACCCCAACCTGTCATGGCTACTGACCCCAGTGAGGAATCACAGACAAGGGCAGAGGAACGCTACAATGAGGCCCATGGGCGAACTAGGAGGGTGATCGATGGACCTTCGGCCTCCTTGAAGGCCAGGTTCAGGTGCCTCCATATGACAGGTGGATCCCTATTCTACTCACCAAAGAAGGTGTGCCAGATCATCGTGGCCTGCTGTATGCTTCATAACTGGGCTTTGCGACGACAGGTGCCTTTTCTGCAGGAGGATGTGAGGAACCAGGAAAAATAGAATCCCCACCCGGGGTCTCCTTCCCCGCGGTGGAGGGACACCCTAGTCCTCAGGGTCCGTTTAGCAGAGAGTACACAAATCAGGAGGAGTCACCAACTGGAGGAATAAAGAGAAGTTTATTACATGCATTATAGCTCGAGCTAATACAGAGTCCCAGGACAGTCAAGTGACTATCCTACGGAGGCTGCCCCTTCACTCCGGGGCACCCAAACTTATATATACTCAAAACTGCTTAGTCAGAGGACAACTCCATCCCTGGACAATTCAAGGTCCTCTGCGGCCTTCAGAATATTTCAGGGATACACATGTGGTGGGAGAAGGTACAGATGCAGCTGGCAGGAGGTGGCAACGACCTGTACGAACCTGTTCTGGTAGTTACTGATTAAGCACAACAATTCTCGGAACTACGGTTAGAACAAGTAAATTACAGCGATAAGCAGATTGCAGCCCAAGGCTGCGAACAGAAGGTCAATCATCAAAGTTCAGGAGGTTTGTCGAGCACATGGCAACATAATAAAGATAAACAGATGCCTAGCAGCTATGGTGTATGATTAAGTTTATGTACATTTTCTCAGATGGTCCAGATGGCGGTGTTGTTGCAGCTTTGGAGCCTGTGGACAGTGAAGACGAGGAAGCAGAGGAAGAAGACATGAACAACAGGGACTCAGTTATCCAGCAATATTTCTAGTGAGACACAGGTAAGAGTACAGACCTGCCTACTACATGTACTTTAACACTACTACCTCTCCATTGTGTGTCGTTTTCACCCAGTGTATGGTCACTGAGTTGTCACTTTCCCTTACGATTTCACAGATGTGGGTCCCACTGTGTGACATCTGCTTAGATTCCTCATGGACTAGAGCTGTGCGACATAGGTATGTTGACATTACAATTGAAAGTGCATTTTGTCACTGTAATTGCTAATACACTATTTCGAAATCACAGATAGACTCCAGTTTTGTGCTTTAAGTGTGTTTATTTAAATGCTCAATATTGGAGGGGGGAGTGAAATGGTGAGGGTTGATGGCGGAGGAATGTCCATGGCAGAGTCCAGTCTATTAGTCTCACAGGTGCAGTGGAGCTGGGGCAGTTAAAGTATGGACAGGGTGACAAAGTGGGACAGTAAGATGACAATCAGGGTGGTCTCATTTCTTGGCGGGGGTCTTTGCATCGTGCTCTGTCTTTGTCCTGGATCTCAGGGACCGTTTGCGGGGTGGTTCTCCTTCTGCAGGGGGTGGGGTGCTGGTGTGGTGGTCCTGTGGCGGTGCCTCCTGTCCACTAGCGCTGTCGGAGGTGGTGGGCAGTTCATCGTCCATGCTAGTGTCAGGGGCCCCTTGTAGTGCCACAGTGTCCCTCCTGGTGTTGAGTACTTCCTTCAGCACCCCTACGATGGTGCCCAGGGTGGAGCTGATGGTTCTGAGTTCCTCCCTGAAACCCATATACTGTTCCTCCTGCAGGCGCTGGGTCTCCTGAAACTTGGCCAGTACCGTTGCCTTCGTCTCCTGGGAGTGGTGGTATGCTCCTATGATGGAGGAGAGGGCCTTGTGGAGAGTGGGTTCCCTTGGCCTGTCCGCACCCTGTCGCACAGCAGCCCTCCCAGTTCCCCTGTGTTCCTGGGCCTCCGTCCCCTGGACAGTGTGCCCACTACCACTGCCCCCAGGTCCCTGTTGTTGTTGGGGTGGTGGGTTATCCTGGGTTCCCTGTAGTGGTGGACACACTGCTGATTGACGTGTCCTATGGACGGAGGTATGGGCCCGCTGGGTGGGTGCTGTGCTGGTGTTTCCAGAGGTGGGAAGGTCTGTGGTGGCCTGTGACTGGGTGAGGGGAACCGACTGTCCCGAGGTCCCCAATGGGCCGGGCTGGTCATCTAGATCCAGTTGGACAGAGCTGCTGTCATCACTGTGAGCCTCTTCTGTTGGTGGTGTGGACATGTGTGGACCCTCCTGTCCGGTGACGTTGGGTAGGGGTCCTGCAGGGGTATAATGGGATGGTTATTACATCTGTGTGTGTCATGGTGTGCAATGGGTGGGTGACCGTGTACCCCAGTGCTTGCATTCCTGTGTGGGACCTTGTGTGAGGATGGTTTAGGGGGTTGTATGGGTATGTGCAGTGGGCATGCTTTAGTGATGGGTGTCCATGTTTTGTTGTTGCATGCAGGGCTTGGTGTTGGGATGGGTGGTTTGTGATGTTGGGACATATGTGAAGATTTGGGGTGCTGGGGGTGAGGGTGAGGGTGGGGATATGTGGCGGCATGCAGGTAGGGTGGGGGATGTAATAATTAAGATTTGTCTTACCAGAGTCCATTCCTCCACCTACTCCTGCGAGGCCCTCAGGATGCAGTATCGCCAAGACCTGCTCCTCTCATGTTGTTAGTTGTGGGGGAGGAAGTGGGGGTCCGCCGCCAGTCCGCTGAACTGCCAGGTGGTGTCTTGAGACCACGGAACGCACCTTCCCCCGTAGGCCGTTCCACCTCTTCCTGATGTCTTTCTTGGGTGCTGTCCCACTGTGTTGACCCTGTCCACTATTCTTTGCCATAGCTCCATCTTCCTTGCTATTGAGGTGTGCTGCACCTGTGATCCGAATAGCAGTGGCTCTACCTGGACGATTTCCTCCACCATGACCCTGAGCTCCTCCTCCGAGAACCTGGGGTGTCTTTGCCGTGCCATGGGGTGGTGTAGGTGATGTGTGGGGTGGAGTGTGGGGTGTTAAGTGTGCTGATATGTAGTGGTGTGTTGTGTGAGGTGCGTGGAAGTTCTGTGAGTGATGGTGTTGTGTGCCTGTGGATGCTGTTGTTCTTGCTGTTGCTATCTCTCTCTGGCCTTCTTTCTTAATTTTTGGTCGTGGGGGTTTGTGAGTGATGTGGGTGTGTGTTTTATATTGTGATGGGTGTGTGGGAGTGGTGTGTGTATGTGTATCAGGTGTGTGTATTTGGAATTGTCCAATGTGGCTGTGTTTTGTAAGAGTGTGCGTATTGTGAGCACAGCGGTGTGTACCGCCAATGGAATACCGCAGTTGAAAGACCACCGCGTGGATTCGTGTGTCGTGATAGTGTGGGCGTATTTCTGTTGGTGTGACGGTGGAGGTTTTGTTTTCGCCAATTTATCACTGACCTTTGGTGTGGCGGACTTGTGTGGGTGTCTGAATTTTGGCGGATTCCGAAATGTGGGTCATAATAGCTGTGGCGGAATTCCGCGGGCGCGGCTGTGTGTTGGCGGTCTTCTGCACGGCGGTAAGCGGCTTTTACCACCAATGTTGTAATGACCACCTTAGTGTTTTAGCATCCAGTCTCTGCAGCATTAAATATGGTGGCAAAAACAATCTGATACTGAAATCAGGTTGCCTGGAAGATACTCCTCCATGCACCAACTAAACACAGGGCATTTTTAAGCATATGGTCAGCTTACACCAAGAGCTAATTCTGATGAAGATCTTTTCAAGGAAGTCATCTGTAGTAGGTTATAGGAGTAATGCTACATACATTGGGCCCTAATGATTGAGTAAGATTACCTGAAAATAAATAAATACGTCCTTCAATAATGTTGCCTACAGTACGATTAAAAACTTCTAAAATCTGTTCATTAATGGTACTGATTCACCCTCATATATTTAATTAAGCCTGTCTAAACCTGTCTAAGGAAGTGACTGTGCAAGCAAAAAAACAAAAAGTCAGAAAGAGAAAGACTGTAGAGGTTATACCAAATCACTTCTTATCTGTCGCCTTTGACTTTCATAGGTCTCTAAAAGGGTGTTGTAGAAAGAAGAGCCATGATAACCCTCTATGTCAAACCTCTGCCAACAGTTAAAAGCTGGTTTGTGCATCTAGATCCTGATGCTTGGGAGCTGGTAAGTGGCAATAATGGTGGTTTGAATAGCTAATGGAATGATTTTTTTATGCTCAGCAGAAAGAGTGGAATTGGTATCTCAATAGAGGCATATGACTTTCTTCACCCAACTTCTTAGATTGGAGGGGTTGATTGCACCAGAAAAGGCACTATTGTGTTCCAACAAGTTCAAAACCTATCTACGTGGCCGGTTACGTCAAGGACCTCATTCTGGCGACACATTATGGTGTGATTTATGTCCTTCCTAGGATCTCAGTACAAACAGAGGAGAAAGGGGAAGTGTAGGGTCTAATTCAGGGGTGATGTGAGAAATTAGCCTCTTTCTAGCATGGTTACCCCCACTTTTAGCCTGTTTGTGAGTGTGTGTCAGTGTGCTTTTACTGTGTCCCTGGGATCCTGCTAGCCAGGACCCCAGTGCTCATAGATGAAAAACTATATGTCAGTGTGTTTTGTCTTTCTCACTGGGATCCTGCTAGCCAGGACCTCGGTACTCATAGTTTGTGGCCTAATGTGTGTGTCTGTATAGTGCTTAACTGTGTTACTGAGGCTCTGCTAATCAGAACCTCAGTGCTTATGCTCTCTCTGCTTTTAAATGTGTCACTATAGGCTAGTGACTTCATTTACCAATTTCAATTGGCACATTGGACCCCCCCCTTATAAGTTCCTAGTGTATGGTACCTAGGTACCAAGGGACTTGGGGTTCCAGGAGATCCTTATGGGCTGCACCATTTCTTTTGCCACCCATAAGAAGCTCAGACAACCCCTTTCACAGGACTGCCATTGCAGCCTGTGTGAAATAGTGCACAAATTATTTCACAGCCATTTCCACTGCACTTAAGTAACTTATAAGTCACCTATATGTCTAACATTCACTTGCTGAAGGTTAGGTGCAAAGTTACTAAGCGTGAAGGCACCTTTGCACTAGCAAAGGTGCCCCCACATAGTTCAGGGCCAATTTCTGGGACTTTGTGAGTGCGGGGACGCCATTAC
Organism: Pleurodeles waltl; assembly: GCF_031143425.1. NCBI lineage: Eukaryota > Metazoa > Chordata > Amphibia > Caudata > Salamandridae > Pleurodeles > Pleurodeles waltl. The sequence goes on from NC_090443.1 coordinate 224,763,561, forward strand.
ACCTGTGCACTACATATAGGTCAATACCTATATGTACCTTCACAATTGTAACTCCAAATATGGCCATGTAAGGTGTTTAATATCATGGAATTGCCCCCATTCCAAATCTTGCATTGGGGAGACAGTTCCATGCATCCTGGGGGCTCCACCATGGACCCCCAGTTCTGCTAAACCAGCTCGCTGAGGCTTGCAATGCAGCTACAGCTGCAGCTACCCCGCAGACAGGGTTCTGCCCTCCTGGGGTCTGAGCAGCTCAGTCCCAGGAAGGCAGAACAAAGCATTTCCTTTGGGAGAAGGGTATTTCTCCCTTTGGAAATAGGTGTTACTGGCTGGGGAGGGGTAGCCTCCCCCAGCCTCTGGAAATACTTTGAAGGGCACAGATGGTGCCCTGCTTGCATTTGCCAGTCTACACCGGTTCAGGGACCCCTTGTCCCTGCTTTGGCGTGAAACTGGACAAAGGAAAGGGGATTGACTACTCCCCTGCTATCACCACCCTAGGGGTGGTGCCCAGAGCTCCTCATGTGTGTCCCAGACTTCAGCCATCTTGATTTGCAAGGTGTGGGGGCACTCTGGAAGACTCTGAGTGGCCAGTGCCAGCAGGTGACATCAGAGACCCCTCCTGACAGGTCCATACCGATAAGGTAGCCAATCCCCCTCTAAGGGCTATTTAGGTCTTTCCTGTGGGTTCTCTTCAGATTCTACTTGCATGTGTCCAGCAGGAATCCTCTGCAACTACTACTTCATCCTCTGACCTCGGATCAACCTCAACCTGCTCCAGGAACCGCTGTAACAGCAACAAATTATCCACAAGGGATACTTTTCCTCTGCAACTTCAGCTCCAACCAGCAACTGCAACAGTTTCCATGATGTGCACGCTCTGAGGACTCCCTGTCTTCACCCTGCACCACAAGGCCCGAAGAAATCTCCTATGGGGTGAAAGAGTCATTCCCCCACTGAAGCAGGCACCTTTTAAGTCAATGACCGGTTCTCTTGGACTCCTCTCCTGACAAAGAGGATGCTTCTTGGAACACAGAGGAGAGACCCCATCAACACAGACTGTCCTGAGGTCCTGCTGTTGCAATTTGGAGGAGGTAAGACCTTGCCTTCCCCCAAAACGACAGTACCCCTGTGCCCCATGTCTTCTTCAAGTCCTAAGGGCTCTGTGCAATATTTGCAAAATTCCTTCATGCACAGCCTGGCCCATGTCCCCAGCACTCTATCCTGCGATGCTCAACTTGCTGAGTTGATCTCCAGTGGTTTGGGACCTTCCTTTGTAGTGCTGCATCAACCGCATTTTGCACCTCCCTTGTCCCCATGTCCTGGGAATCCTGTGGGTGCTATTTGGTGCTATGAGGGCTCTCTGAAGTGCTGAGAGCCCCCTCTTCCTCCTCATATAGTGTTGAGGCCCCAAGGTCCCTCCTGGGTACAGATAGCGCCTGCTTGACACAAAACACGACTTTGCCGGAACCAAGGCTTGTTGGAGGAATCCAGCTCCAAAACTCGCCTGCTTACAACTTCACGACGTGGGACTTCCCTGCATCATGCAGAAACCCACTGGTATCTTCCTAGGGTACATTTCTGCAGTCTTTGCCCAACCTGGGACTCTTCTTTTGCACCCTCTTCTGGGTTGACAGGGGCTTCTGTCCTTCCTGGAACTTCTTTCGACTTCTGGATTGGGTCTCCTTCCTTTGCAGGTCTTCAGTTCCAGGAATCCACCATTTGTTGTTGGCAAACTTGGTTGGTTCGTGCAATAACTCTAATCACGACTTGTAGTGTGTCCTAAGGAAACTTGCAGTACTTTACTCTTGCTTTTCTGGGCTCTGGTGTGGGGTAATTTACTTACCTTTACTGTATTCTTACTATCCCAGCGATTCTGCACACACTACACTTTTCTAGTGGGAATTTGTGATTCGCATTCCACTTTCTTAGTATATGGTTTATGTTGCCCCAAGACCTATTTTCTCCCATTGCATTCTATAGCGTTTCCTATTGTATGCACTATCCTACGCCTAAATATTTGCCTTATTTTGCTGTCTAGTGTATATATTGTTTATAATACTTACCTCCAGAAGTAGTATTGCCTCTAAGATATTTTTGGTACTGTGTCACCCAAATAAACTATCTTTATTTTTGGTAACACCGAGTATTGTCTTTACTTGTGTGTAAGTACTGTGTGACTATAAGTGGTATTGCAGGAGCTTTGCATGTATCCTAGTTTAGCCTAAGCTACTCTGCTATAGCTACCTCTATCAGCCAAAGCTGCCAGAACACTACTACATTTCACTGATAAGGGATAACTGGACCTGGGATAAGGTGTAGGTACCCAAGGTACCCACTACAAACCAGGCCAGCCTCCTACAGGTGACACATGCTTTATATTCGAAGGTGGGTCTAGGTCATTTGGACTTGTGTGTAAACATGAAAGATCTTTTGTAAGAGTATACCAAGCCAGTGTCTGGAAAAACTGAGCCATACGTTCAATAGGAAAGTTCTCAGGGATGTGGGCTGAACATTTATATCTAAGAAACAATTCTTGAAAGTGAGGGAAATCCAAAGGTGTTGATATCCAACTTAGTGGTTGGTAGGTCCCCCATGTGTACATAGCCAGAGCTGAAATCCACATCAAAATCTGGCTCCCCGCTAGGGGGGGAGGAAGTAAAGTCCTCATCAATAGTAATCTCCCTGATAGGGCACTTGGAAAGCAAAAGCTCAGAAGAATCTGTGGTCAAAGAGGAGCGTAAAGTAGTTTGATACTGGTTGGAAGAAGAACGTATTATAGGTCCTTTGGCAGGTTTAGGACTGATAATGCTTACGCTTCTTAGAGGCTTTTTGTTGGGGCCCCTTGTGCGGACGAATTGTAGAACAGGTAATAAAGAACTTCTTGTTTGTAATTTTATTGAAAGTAGAGACATTAAAGGTAGGGTATTAGGCAATAATAACCACTGCCGTCCATTCCAACAACAGGGTAAAAGCTCTAAACAAAGTCATGCTTGCTTGTTCCTACAAATAAAAGCACAAAAAAAAGAATCGATCTTGAGAAAGAACGTCTGATCGAAGGCAGCCCATCATAGACATAACATCCATCTGGGTGAGTAGCGCAAACAAGAAGATGAAACATCCCACAACAGATCTTGAATGTTTTGCATTCTTTTAAAGGACCAGACCAGGACCATAGTGATTTCTATTGTGAAAGAGACCACTGCTCCATCACAAGTGGCCTGAAATCACACCTAGTCAAACACAAATGACGACTATTTCATGATGCTTTGATTTCTAGGGTCCTTTACATAACAAGTAAAAGCATACCTCCGGCTCCCCTTATCAGGTTTTGACGATTTAGGTGTCTTTTTTGCTAATTGAATTCTTCTCTATTTTTCAAAATTGGCTAGGCTTTTGGGTTTTTTGTGTGATTCACATTAAAAATGTTGGTACTGTTTGAGCTTAACACTAATTTCCCTTGGTATTTGCCTAATGCTTGTGCCATTACTGCCAGGGTTGGAGACCCAACACGTGTGCTTATTAAGTTAGCAAGGGCCACCCATTTCCAAATTAATAAACTGCTTTCTGGCAGATACATTAAAAGGTTTTTTGGTCAGCTCTCGCCTTCACTGGTTTGTTCAAGTGTCATTTGCATGTTCTTTCCATCCACCACATCGTACATGCAAAAGGCAATTATTCAGCCCATATCATCCACTCACTGTCTTACACTCTGAATGAAAGCATTTAGACTTATTGCATGTGGAGAGCTGCCTGAAAAAAAAAATACTTCAGTTCCAGGACTGGTGTTTCTGGGCTGCTGATCCACTCCTTTATTTTATATTAATGTAATGTGTTGCATTTTGCATATTTTTGCAAAACAATGAGAAGGGCAAACTTTTTGTTTTGCCAACACTTGATTAAATGAACAGGCTTCCAGATGGAAAGATTCCGTAGTTGTGAGTCAACTAAATTGATTAGTGTGGGGTCAAGAAAACTGAATGTCCATATTAAATAACCTTATAAAGAATACATGCCAGCTTAGACGAGAGATTTTTTGCTCTCAAGAACAGAAGCCTTGAAGTCAGGTAGGTTTATTGCATTACTCAAGGGTTCCTATGGGGAGCTGTAATATGGATGGAAAAAGCAACAGGGCAATATGTTTTGGGGTTCAGTTTGATCAGGTGTAAAGACATTCATGCCTGGATATCTAACAGTGTCTTTGCAAGACAGGATATGTCCTTAAAGGAGGTAATGTTTCAATTATTGCTGAGTAGAAATAGTGCGAAGACTGAAAGAGAAGTTAGATTCTTTCAGCAGGCACGGGAGGTGCTCTATGAAAGATGTAAGAGGGTTAAAGATAGGACAGGGACCTAAGTGACACCAAGATGTGATGTGACCAACCTTATCGATCATTATCATGTATTCATTTGTTACCATATAGCAGATTACATGCTCTTCATGTCTTAAGGTTGACCAATATGTTTTGATGTTATGGAGGAAGATGGCAGCTGAAATTTTTCTCTGTCATTTGAGGCACCCCAACATGCATTGAAATCTCTTAATAAGATATTATTTAAAGTACAGCTAGATATTAATGTAATTAATTTTGTCTGTTAATACTAGGATAACTTGGTGGGTAATAGATGTTGTAAAAAATTATATATTTATTTTCAGATATTTTATATATCTTGAAGGACAGATGTTGAACTGAAGGGAATTAATCCACTATTAGGTATTTACATTGCATGGTCGATATGTGGATTAGGGACACCACTCAACAGCCCAATTTCCCTTCCCAAACTATTTAAATGATCCATTACATCGAAGTTTTTGAGGACTTGTTAGTAGACATTTGTAAGCCAGGTTCATAAAGAGTAAGGGCCTGATTCAAGAAAAGTGGCGCTGCACCCAGTGCAGTGTCACTTTTCCAGCACCCTTTAGTGCCCACCTAATGCCACCATGTGTGCGCCTTATCTAAAATATGGTGCACCATGGCGGTAGGTAGGGAACTAGCGTCATAATTTTTGACGCTAGTTCGGAGCTTTGCAGGATTAGTGTCAACAATTTTGATGCTAATACTGCAAAGCCCGTTGAGGCCCATTGTAAACAATGTTGTGCCTCCTTTTAATGCCTGCTCTGAGCAGGCGTTAAAATTGCTCAAAAAAATGACGCAATGAAATCTCTTAGATTTCTTTGCGCCGTTTTTTCACCCCCACTAATGGCGGAACGCCCCCTTTTCATACATTATGCCTAATGCAGGCATAATGTAGTGCAAAGGGCTACAAAGTGGCACAATGCATGCATTGCACCACTTTATAAATTTGGAGTTGTAATTTTGGCCTCGTTGGGCCACATTAGCATAAAAAAGTGATGATATTGTGGTGAAAGAAGGAGCTAGAGGCTCTTAAATCTGCCCCTAAGTGTTAGACCTGTCAGCCTTCATGTGTCTCCCCCAAACCTTTTGCCTACTTACCTCAAATTTTGCTGAAGTCATTTTTGTTGGCCTTATGAGTTCATGCACTTTACAACTGCTAACCACTGCTAAGGTGCTTGTGCCATCTCCTTAAATCATGGTTTGATTGCCATATACCTTAATTTCACATTTAATTTACTTTACTTATTAGTCCCTAGTAAAAGCACAATGTGTGCCCAGGGTCTGTAAATTGAATGCTACAGTGGGCCGGCAGCACTGGTTGTGCCACCCACTTAAGTAGCCCTTTAAACCTTTAAACATGTCTCATGCCTGCCATTGCAGAGCCTGTGGGTGTAGTTTAAAATGCCATGCCGATCTAGCAAAGTAACCCTTTTGCCAGGCCCAAGCCTTCCTTTATAAAACATATGTCATGCCAAAGGTAGGCCCTAGATGGCCCAAAGGGCAAGGTGTAGTACATTTTAAAATTCATACATATACTGTTAAGTTTTACCTGCTGTGCTAGTGAAAAACACTTACATTTGTTTTTCACTACTTCAAGACCTATCTCTCCCATAGCTTAGCATTGGAATTCCTCATTACATCTGATAACTGTAATTCACAATCTGAAAGAGATATGTTTTTCATGTTTGGTGTCTCTGGAATCCCAATTTTTAGTCACAATTTATGGTGAAGTCGGATTTTAAATTGTAATCCTGAAAATGCCCCCTTTTGGCATTTTCTTTCTTTAGCCATTTGGCGCCTGCTGCCTGTCTCTAATCACTTGTCTGGGGTGGGTGACAGCTGGGTTTTATGTATTCCCCCTAGACAGCTACCCATTATGGGAGCTTAAGTGTGACTTGATGAGCTCTGATGGGTCATCCTGACAGGATGGGAGGGAGGAGATGGCCACACCTTCACACGTACACCTGCATAGCCGGTCTTGTGCCCTGTAGTGAGTCTAGAGCCAAGGCAGGAAGAGAGGACCATTGTGAACTTCTTTGAAGTCTCCCCCACTTCAAGGCCATCACTGGTCTTAAGAACTGGACCTCAGACCCTACCACTTCAGTACACTTATGGACATCTGAATACTCAGCCAGGAAGAAGGACTGCTGTTCTACTACAAGGAGTGCCACTCTGCTGGACTGCTGTTCTGGAAGAACTGCTGTCTGGGTGTGCTGACTTGCTGCCCTCCTTACCTTGGTGAGAAGGACTGGACCTTCAACTCTCCAACCAAGAACCCAGAGTGACTCCAGGGGCCAGCTGACTGGTCTACTGATCTGAAGTCTCAGGGACATAAATGACTTCCACCCATCCCAACACTGCAACTGGACTCAGTGAGCCTGAACTGCCAAGTGGTGCTACTCCAGTCCTAGGCTCTTAGAAGCAAATCTTCAGGTGCTCCCCCAGGAGAACCCCCACATCTCTGGGGTTTCAGGGACCCTGGCATCTCTGCCATTGTGTTGATAAAACTGGCACATCGCTTTTGAAACCAGCACTGCAGCACTTTCTCCGGGGCAAGGTCCGTGCATCCCCATCAACGACAGCCTCAATGGCGAACTCTGCAATGTTGCCATTACGCTTATCATAAAAAGTGCATTGCCTCAACTACAATGGGAAGATCAACACATCTACTTAACGGCATGGTTTGGAACCAGTACAACGCTCCTGCACTAGGATTTTGAGGTACTTTGGTTCAGTGGACCCAACGGGGTCACTATAGCTAGTCCAGGCTCCATCGTCTTTTGACTGAACTTTTGACTTTGTCCCTGTCCGGCACAGCCAGATATCCCTGGTTAGTGTTTTTTGCTTCTAAGTGCTTTCTTACAGTTCATTCTTTAAAAGTTCAATTCATAACTCAAGTTCTACGTATTGGAGTGTTGTCATTTTGCTCTTGTTTTAATTATTAAAATAAGTTCTATTTTTCTAACCAGGTGTGGTATCTTTCTGAGTGGTGTTTTCCCTGTTTTACTTTTTGAAGTATTGCATGAATACTTTAGACATTGCCTCTTAATTTAAGACTGACTGCTCTGTGCCAAGCTACCAGAGAGTGAGCACAGGTTAATTTAGGGTAGTGTGATTTATCCTGACTAGGATTGTGACCCCCTGCTTCATCAGGGTTATAACTTTGTCAGCCAGAAACCCAATTTCTAACAGTAAGCCAAGGCTGTCTTTTTGTATTCTATCCTCTAGCTCAAAATGGTGTTTGGTAGCTAATCTACAGGACTTTAGGAGATCAATATTTTTCGAGAATTATATAGCTTGCTTTGCTTTTTATTCAGTCATCGTCCTTCATTTCTATCACTTCCAGTCATACCATTTTGGCTTTGCTGGTTTCTGCCATACATTATAAATATAATCTGACCATCACATTCAGGGCCGTATTTATACTCCGTTTGCGCCGAATTTGCGTCGTTTTTTTCGACGCAAATTCGACGCTAAACTAACGCCAACTAACGCCATATTTATACTATGGCGTTAGAGGCGAATAGCGCCAAAGTTCCCGGAATGTGCGTCATTTTTTAGCGTGAACCCCTTCCTTGCGTTAATGATATGCAAGGGAGGCGTTCCCGTCTAAAAAATGACTCCCAGGCCTTTACGTGGTATTTATACTCCCGGGCAAAAGAGACGCCCGGGAGTGGGCGTGGCTAAAAACGGCGCATTTGCGCCGCTTTTTAACGCCTGGGTCAGGCATGGCGTTAAGGGACAAGTGGGCTCAAAATGAGCCCAGAGTGCCCTCCCCTGCCCCCAGGGACCCCCCCTGCCACCCTTGCCCACCCCAGGAGGACACCCAAGGCTGGAGGGACCCACCCCAGGGACATTCAGGTAAGTTCAGGTAAGTATTTTTTTTTTTTTTTTAATAATTTTTTTTGGCATAGGGGGGCCTGATTTGTGCCCCCCTACATGCCACTATGCCCAATGACCATGCCCAGGGGACAGAAGTCCCCTGGGCATGGCCATTGGGCAAGGGGGCATGACTCCTATCTTTACAATGATAGGAGTCATGTTGATGGGGGATGGGCGTCGTTAAAAAATGGCGCAAGTCGGGTTAAGACGATTTTTTCGACGTAACCTGACTTGCCCCATTTTAAGACGCCCATACGCCATTTTCCCCCTACGCCGGCGCTGTCTGGTCTACGTGGTTTTTTCCCACGCAAACCAGGCAGCGCCGGTCTGATTGCGCCGTCTAACGCCATTCCATAAATACGGCGCCCGCATGGCGCTTCAGAATGGCGTTAGACGGCGCAAAACTTTTTGACGCTAAACTGCGTTAGCGCAGTTTAGCGTCAAAAAGTATAAATATGGGCCTCAGTATGAATATGCAACATTTGGACTGCTTGTTTGAATCAGTGAATCACAATAAGAAAATGTCAACACGTAATTTGCAACAATTCAGTAAGGGATCCCTTAGAGTAATATTTAAGGGCCAGATGTACGACCGTCAGCTTTTGCGAATTGCAAATTAAAAAATGTTTTTATAACTAGCAATTTGTGAGTCGTAAAAGCTGATGTACAACAGTGTCTCAAACACTGTTTGAGATTCACAAATGGGTCGCAAAGGGCCTGCTTTATTAATATTCATGGCCAGGTCACAGTTTGTGACCCATTTGGGAATGGCCAGCACTCACAGAGATGGTGGCCTGTTTGGGTCAGCAGACCACCATGTCTGTGATTGTTTTTTTAAAGAAAGCAGATATTTTTTTAAATGCAGCCCGTTTTCCTTAAAGGAAATTGAGATGCATTGCAAAAAAAAAAAAAAAAGTTTCCTTTTCATTTTTTCAGAGTAGGCAGTGTCCATCAGACTACTCCTGCTCCAAAAAAATGTTAGCACCCCCATTGACAAATTGACCCCTTCCTGTTTGCAAATGTGCTACCACCAATTTGAAATTGGTGGTAACTGCAATTTGTTTGCGACCACATTCCTGGTTGCAAGTGAATCATGCATCCCTGGGACTGGCTGGGACACCCTTGGCATGCCCCTTCTTAATAGCAAGCTCTAAACCCTTTTTTGTGATTTGGTAATAGGTTACTGACTCGGAAAATAGGGTTGGTACATGATACTAGGCCATTTAATGGTTGCAAATGGCACATTTCACTGTTTGCGAATGCTAAATCGATTTGTAGATCTGGCCCAGAACGTTTTATGTTTTCTTTAGAGCTTAAAGTTGGTGCTATAGCATCTACATTTGAAAAGTAGGACACATCATCCTTTTTATGACCTATTTAGTTTTTGCTCAGAGAGTGCAATTAGGTCAGGATTCACAAGTTTTAGAGCACAACATTCAACATGAGCCTTTTGGAATGCATACCCAAGTGGCTGGGTATTAGTCAGCTGAGTGCATGATTCAAAAATGCAGTCAAAGCTTCCTAGAATTATTTGGGATGCCATCAACAGGATTATGTTTTCACATCTTGTAATCATCTAATAGTGGATTTAGTGGTAAAGCACAAAATTAGATAATAATATATTGTTATACCTCAATCTTTCTCTTAAAACTATTTTATAGATGTTTATTTTGTTTGATTTAGAAAAATGTCCTTTTCTTTTATATTTATTAAATGATTAAAATACTTACAAAGTCTGAATGATCACTGAATAAACACACACATGCCCACACACACACCCTAAGTTATGGCAGGGTCCATTGTAATTAGAATGTTAGAATTGTTAGCTTTATAGGTCCTGTTAGTTAAACACGTCTAAATTAATTTTTCACTACTGTGAAGCCTACCTGTCCCATAGGGTAACATTGAGTTGCCTTCTTACATTGAATAAATGCTAACTCTTGATTGTGACCAAGTAGCCAGTTCATGTTTGGTAGCTATCAAATTGTAATGAAAAATCTGCTTCAGATTTTTATTTACAATTTTGAAAATGTCACTTTTAGAAAATTTGCCTTTTCTTGCCCTCTGCCCCTTTGTGCTTTCAGACTGTCTTGGGTTATATGACTGGGTGTAACTGACAGTTAGACATTGTGAATTCCTCCCAGACAGTTGCAAAATAGAAGTTATATCTGAATGGGCCATCTGCTGGCAGGATGAGGGTAATAGACTATGGTCTGCCTTCACGCAAAGAGCTCCACATTGTCACTGCAGCCAGCTTAGAGCCAGGGCAGGGGAGGAAGGAAATTTCATGCACTTCAAAGAGGCTTTCTTGAAGATACTCCCACCTTCCAGGGCCCTCAGACCCACTCTTCAGTTCACTTCTGGATGTATGGAAAGGCCTCTCAGAGGACAGCTTGTTGCTGTGACCTGTTGTACACTCTGCTTGCCATACCTGCAAGGGCTGCTTTGCTATCTGGAGCCTGCCTTGAATCCTCAGAGGCCAGCCTGATGTTTGAGCCCTGCAGCTTCACTTCACACAGGACAAACAGAGTGACCCCAAGAGCTAGTTTGCTGGTCTCCTGTTTAGGGCCACAGGATAATAAAAGGCTCCTACCATTTTGAACCCACACCTGGACCCAGTCTGAGTGAGTTGTGAAACCTCAACTCTTGTCCCACCAGTCCTGGATACTTTGGTTGTGGTGTGAAAAGTGCCAAAAAACACAACTGAATACTTAGAATTCTTTTTGCTAAAAACATCTTTGAGAACCAGGAGGATTCTGGGACTAACATGCTCATCCACCCACCCAAGGTCTACTGACGATCAGCCTGACTTGGCTGCTGCTCCTGTTACATTCTTCTCCACAGCAGTAAATCCTGTTCAACTGCCCTTCACCAAAGGGGTGTCTGAGTCCCTGGAACTGTATTCAGCTACTGCCTCCTGCCCTATCCGATGGAGAATTTCAACTTCCTAAAAAGAGACCAAGTCCAAACATAGAAATTTTCATCTGTGGCCTCGACCCAAGGCTCCTCGATGGTGACGCTCCCTACTTGTACATTATTTGCATCCTTGCCCCACTGAACATTACCTTCTCAGAATTTTTTAAAAAAAATTCTTATAAGTCCAAAGATAAACGCTGAATGGGCTAAATCCTCTTCTTGTATTGGAACCACACTTTCCTATATATTTTTAGATATCCGTGGTTGGCGCTTTGATCTTTTAGGCACCAGTTTGTGGAACAAAATGTAAAAATTAATAACTCTGGTTCTACTGATAGGAGTTTTGTCTTTTTGGTGTCAAATAATTTATTAAAATGTACTTGATTATTCTAACATGGTGTGGGTTTTTTGTTGTGCTGTGTTTTCACTTTATTACTGTTTGTGTGCTACATACGTGCTTACACATTGCCATGGAGTTTTGAGGCAAGCTACTCAGGATTAAGCTCAGGTTAATATGTAGAGTGGTGCGGTATAGAGTACAGTGGCATAGATTTGTTTAGAATAAAGTGGAGTAGAGTAGAGTGGCACACAGTGGGGAAGAGTGGGGAAAAGGGGAGTAGAGTAAAGGGGCATAGAGTGGTGTGGAGTAGAGTGGAGTGGCATAGAGTGGCACAGAGTTGAGTGACATAAAATAGAGTGGTGTGGAGTAGAGAGGTGAAGAGTGTAGTGATAAAGTAGAGTAGCATAGATTTGTGTGGCATAAAGTATAGTTGTTTACAGTACAATGGGGTGAAGTTGCATAGAGTAACATAGAGTACGATTGTAGAATGGGGTAGAGTGGAGTAGAGTGGCATAGAGTAGATTGTCATACAGTACAGTGAGATAGAGTAGAGTGGTGTAGAGAGGAGTGGCATAGAGTGGCATATAGCGGAGTAGAATGGAGTGGAATTGAGTAAAATGGCATAGAGTGGAATAGAGTTGTGCAGATTGGACTGGCATAGAGTAGAGTGTCTTAGAACAGATTACCATAGATTACAGTGGCATAGAGTAGGGTGGCAATGATTGGGGTCTTGTGGAGTACTGTAGCATGGAGAAGAGTGGTGTAGGGTGGAATGGAGTGGAGAATAGTAGAATGGCGTAGAGTGGAGTGGCATAAAGTAGAGAGGAGTGAAGTGGCATAAAGAAGAGAGGCACAGAGTAGCATAGAGTAGGATGGTGTAGAGTGGAGTGGTGTACAGTGCAGAACAATGGCACTGTGTGGATTGGAGTAGAGTGGAGTGGTGTGGGGTGACATAGAGTAGAATAGCATACAGTAGAGAGGTGTGACATGAAGGAGAGGAGAGTTGCATGGAGTAGAGTTGTGTAAAGTCGCATAGAGTGGGGTGCAATGCAGTACAGTGGCAAGGAGTAGAGTGACATAGAGTTGAGTGGTTTGAAGTACAGTGAAGTGACGTAGAGTTGAGTGGAGTGGCATAGATTAGAGTTGCATATAGGGAGTGGCTTACAAAGAAGTGATGTAGAGAAGAGTGGCATTCAGAAGAGTGGCATAGAGAGAAGTGGTGTAGAGTAGGGCAGCATACATTAGAGTGGCATAGAGTGAAGTGGAGTGGCATAAATAAAGTGGTGTAGATTAGAGAGGCATAGAGTGGAGTGGCATTGAATGGAGTGGCATAAAGTGGCTTAGAGTGGCATTGTGGTGTGGAGTGGCTAACAGTGGAGTAGTGTAGAGCAGAGTGGCATTGAGTACAGTGGCATAGAGAGAAGTGGAGTGGCTTGAGCAATGGAAATAAAGTAGAATATAATAGAGTGCATAGAGTAAAGTAGTGTAAGTGAAGGGGTGTAGAGTGCCAAGGGAGGCATTGCATGGAGTAGATTAGAGTGGATTGGAGTGGCATAAAGTAGAGTGCAGTAGAGATGTTTAGAATGGAGTAGAGTGGCATAGAGTGAATAGAAAGGTGTGGAGTAGAGTGAAGTGATGTAGAGTAGAGTGGAGTGGCACAGGTTAAAGATTGGCATAACGTAGAGTGGCATAGAATGCTGTAGAGCAGCATTGTGCGGAGTGGAATAAAGTGGCATAGAGTAGAGTGGCACAGTGTAGAGTGACATTACATGAAGTGGTGTAAAGTGGAGTGGAGAGACCTAGAATGGAATAGAACAGCATAAAATGGAGGACAGTGGTGAAGAGTTCTGTAGATGGACATAAAGTGGCATAGAGTAGAATGATGTAAAGTATATTGGCATAGAGTGCAGTGGAGTGCAGTAGAGTGGGGTTGAGTTGAGTGATATAGAGTAGAGAGGCATGGATTAGAGTGGAGGGGAGTGGCATTGGGTGGCACAGAGTAGAGTGGCGTAGAGTAGTGTAGAGTAGAGTGGTGAGGAGTGACATAGAAGAGAGTGAAGTAGTGAGAAGTGGCATAGAGTAGTATGGCATAGAGTGAAAGGAAGTGGAATTGATGGCCCTATGGTGGTGTAGAGTAGATCAACGTACAGTAGAGTGGCATGGAGTAGACTGCTGTAGAGTAGGGTGCCGTGTAGTAGAGTGGAGCGCATAAGGTAAAGTGGCTTAGAGTAGAGTAGCATAGAGTGGCATGAAGTAAAATGGCATAGTATGGAGTGTTGTAGAGTTCTGTTGAGCTACATTATGTGAATTGGAGTAACGTAGAGTGGAGTGATGTGTTGTGGAATTGCATAGAGTAGAATGCCTTAGAGTAGAGTGAGTGGCATAGGTGAGAATTGAGTGGTAAAGAGTGGTATAGAGAAGAGTGTCTTAGAGTACAGTGTCAGAGAGCAGTGTGGAGCGGATTAGAGTGGCTTGGAGTAGTGTGGAGTGGCATAGAGTCAAGTACAGTAGAGAGGAGTAGGATAGAGTGGAGAAGAGTAGTGTGGCATGGAGTGGTGAAGAGTAGAGTGGTCCAAAGCAGAGTGGTGTACAGTAGAGTGGTATAGAGTGTAGTGGCCTAAAGTGGAATAGATAGAGTGATGTAAATATTGTGGTGTAGGGTAGAGTGGAGCAGTATACCTTGGCATTGTGTTGAGTGGAATAGAGTAGAGAACAGTGGGGTAGAGTAAAGTGGCACAGTGTAGAGTGGAGTGGCATAAAGGGGCATATTTATACTTTTTTGTTGCATTAATGCAGTTTTGCACCAAAAAGTTTAGCACCAGCTTGCGCCATTCCTGAGCACCAGCTGGGCACCATATTTATGGAATGGCGCAAGCCGGTGAAAAGGGTGGGCTAGCATAAAAAAATTATATTAGCCGGGTGGGGCTGGCAGGAAAGGGAGTTTGCACCAAGAAATTACAATAGGCTGGTTAGAGTAAAAAAAGATGACTCTAACCAGCCTAACGTCATTTTCAGACACAAAACCATCCATACCACATGTCTTAGAAAAGACAGGAGTCATGCCCACTACCCCAATGGCCAGCACAGGGGACCAGTGACCCCCTGGGCATGGCCATTACACCCTGTGCCATGCAGGAGTCCCGAAGTTGGACCCCCGATGGCAGTTTAATTTAAAAAAAAATACATGTCTATACATAGCCTAGTTACCTGGGATGATGTTCCCCCATCCTCCTGTGTTCCTCTGGTGTGGGTGGGGGTGTTCCTGGGGCTTTGAGGAGGGCACCTCTGGACCTATTCCATGATGATTGACCATGGAAATAGGTCCACAGGTCCCCTAACACCTGGTCTGACCCAGGTGTTAAATAATGGTGCAAAGCAAGCTTTGCACCATTATTTAGCCCCTTCTCTTACCAGTGTTTCATTTTAGCACGGAGATAAATATGCGGCTATGGGGTTAGCACCCTTTTTTTAGATGGGAACACCTACCTTGCATCTCATTGATGCAAGGGCAGTTCAAGCATCTAAAAAGTGGCGCAAATTCCAATATTTTGATGTTAGACGGGTATAACATCAAATATAAATATGGAGTTAGTTTTGCTCCAAACTTGAGTAAAAAAAAAATTACACAAATTCAGTGCAAATGGGGTACAAATATGCCCCAAAGTATCATAATGTAGAGTAGCATAGAAAGGTTTACAGTGGATTAGAGTGCCAGAGGGTGGTTTAGAGTGGTGTAAGTTGGAGTACAGTGGCAGTGAGTAGAATGGCAAAGCATATAGTGGCATAGTAGCATAGAGGGGAGTGGCAAAGAATGGCATGGAGTAAAGTGGCATAGAGGAGAGTTGCATAGAATGGGTGGAGTGGAGCAGAGCACAGTGGAGTGGCATAGAGTGGAGTTGTGTAGAGTAGAGTGGCATACAGTAGAGTGGTGTAGAGTAAAGTAAAGTGGTGTAGAGTGGCATAGATAGAGTGGCATAGAGAAGAGAGGTGTAGAGTGGCTTAGAGTAGAGTAAAGTGGAATAGAATGGTATACAGTGAATTAGAACTGCATAGAGTGGAATAGAGTGACATAGAGTAAAATGAAGTGACCCTGAGTAGAATGGTGTAGAGTATATGTTGTAGAGTGGGGTGGCATAGAATGACATGGAGTAAAGCACTGTAGAGTAGACTGGCATGAGTAAGGTGGCATAGACTGGGATGGAGTGGAGTAGATTGGCATAGAATAGAGTGGCATGGAGTAGAGTGGTCTAGAGCAGAGTAGTGTAGAGTAGCATGGAGTGGTGTAGAGAAGAGTGGCATGGAGTAGTGTAGAGTAAAGTGAAGAGGCGTTGGGTGGAGTGGCATAGAGTAGAGTGGCATAAAGTAGAGTGTTGTAGAATGGAGCATTGTAGAGTGGTGTAGAATACAGTGGCATAGAGTAGAGTTCCATAGAACAGAGTGCAGTGGTGTGGAGTGGCACAAATTAGAGTAGCACACAGCAGAGTGGTGCAGAGTAGAATTGCATGGAGTGAAATGGCATAACATGCTGTAGAGTGGCATTGTGTATGTTGGAGTAGAGTAGATTGGAGTAACGTGCAGTGTCACAGAATAGAATAACATAGAAGAGCGAGGAGTGGCGTAGAATGGTATAGAAGACAGTAGAGTTGTTTAGAGAGTAGAGTGGAGTGGCATAGAGTGGAGTGGAGTAAAGTGGAACATGGTGGAGTAGAGTAGCATGAGTAGAATCGAGTGGCATAGATTAGAGTGGAGTGGCATAAAGTGGGGTGGAGTAGAGTGGTGTTGTATAGAGTGGCAAGGGTCCATAAAGTGGAGTGGTGTAGAGTAGAGCTGCATACATCAGAGTGGCATAGAGTGAAGTCGAGTGGCATAGATAAAGTGGCCTAGAGTAGAGTGGCATAGAGTGGAGTATCATTGAATCAAGTGGCGTAGAGTGGCTTAGAGTGGCATTGTGCTAAGGTGAATGGAGTTGTGAGGAGTGGTGTAGAGTAGAGTGGTGCACTGTAGAGTGGACTGGCATAGAATGATGTAGAAAAGAGTGGTGTAGAGAGGCATAGAGTTGAGTGGAGTAGGTTGGCATTGTATGGAGTGAAATGGAGTGGCAAGGAGTGGCGTGGAGTAGAGAGAAGCAGTGTAGCATGGAGTGACACTGCGTTGTGTAAAAAAGAGTGACAGAGTAGAGCAGCATAGATTGAAATGGAGTGGAATAGAGTAGAGTGGAGTAGAGTATAATGGCATAGAGTGGACGGGCTTAAAATAGCATAGAGTAAAGTGGGGTAGAGTAGTGTGGCATAGAGTATATTATCATATGGTGAGTTGGAGTGGAGTAGAATGGCATGGAGTTGTGTAGGGAGTAGAGTGGAATAGAGTGACATAGAGTGGTGTGGAGTGGTAGAGAGTAAAATGACATAAAGTAGTACTATTGTGGAAGTAAGTAACTAAAGTATCAATAGAGAGGGCAGATAGGGTGAAAGCAATATAGATACAAATCTGTAATCGTGTGCTAAAAGTAGAAAAGTGCATTGCACATCAGCAGATAATACTAAAATGCTCATAAAATAAAAAATAGTGTGTTGCAAAAAGCTGAGGAAGAACAAAGACAAGGAAGAACATATGTATTTGGTCCATGCTATGAGGAGGAGTTAACATAAGAAAGGGAGGCCTCTTGGAACTAAGCAGTCGAAAGACTGCAAATGAGAATGACAGCAAAAATAACTAATGGTATGCTTTGGGAGGGCTCTAAACCTAGTGAATTGTAAGCAATACGTCTCACAGCACTTGCACTGTGTCGGTGAGACCTAACTAGTACTTCTTTTGTATGCTTTCCCATATTCCTAAAGTTTTTGTGCATATGCGTCAAATTATGGCCAGTATGACCAATTCGCTTTCTACTACCACAAAAGCAAAAATAGAACAGCCAGTACCACGTGGTTTAAAGCTCCTTGTATCTCACAAGATTGTACCTTAATGTCAGATTTTCTGACATTAGATCATATGTATTATTATTCAAAACATTTCAAATGAAAGCAGAGCAAAATTTGAATAGCAATTATGGAAGCCTCTCCTCGGAAAGGCACTTTTCTACGAGAAAGGCTTAAATTTGGCATCCCCTTTCTGAACCAAAATGTTTTTAGCTACTTGTGTCCAAAGAGGGGCTTGGCTGTGTTCCACAGGAGGGAGTGGAGCTGCCCTACTTCTGTTGAGCATAAGTCACGTTTCCTTATTTAAAAATGCTGGCAGTGCCTTCTTCTTGTTTAAAGAAATGATTGCATGTCTTTGTAAGTATGGGCACAAATCGTGTTGCATTATATTTTGGCAGCCATATTTATTAGAGACTGGCCAACTACTGAGCCAAGCCGCAGGTATCCAGAGCGTGACGAAATCCAAATAAATATGATCACCACACAAAGTCCTGAATGAATATAAATAGATTCGTTGGCATCTCATTAAAAAGTAATGGATGAGCGTTGCATTCATATTACCCAATTAGTCATAAAGTGTCTCCTTATTTTTCCTTCTATGGCTGGTTGGCCTTCCAGTAAATTGCACAGGAAGAAGATAGTTATGCTGTTTTTGACAGAAACAATATGAGATTGACAAAGGTAAGGAACAACAAGGTGCAAACTACAACACCCATGGTTTATGCGTATGCATGGTCGTTTTAGTGACGTTTTAGCTGTTTATATTAATTTCTGAGGTAAGTACGCATTATTTACCAAAACAATTCATGATACGATTTAAGAGTCTTGTATTTATATTATTTATATATGTAAATATTAAGTTATTTTTCCCTATTGTAGCATTAAATACCTACCTTTCCACGTCCACTCACCCTCAGGAAAATTCGACTCCTGATCAGTTTCCCGCACTTTTTGCGGCATTTATAGCGGTGCCGCTGACACTGTTAACTGCAAAATAGCTTTGAGAAACGATTCCTGTGTAAAAGTCTTTTGAATGGCATCTGTATTTAATTTCATATTTCCAGTTACACCTACAAAAAGGACATGGAGATGTCCCTGTAAACACAGAAGAATTCCCTTGCTTTCATTGTTTCATAAACAGGTCTATAGGTTTTCTATCGTAACCAACTGACACGTCCACCCTTTGAACAAATAAAATAAATACACATTTTAATTACGTTTTTGGGAAGGCGTTTATATTTCCAAAACCTCAAGGTCGTAGGGAAGCAGATTATCTGACCACTTAATATTCTAAGCGGAAGAGCTCAGATGTGGACTCTATTTAGATATTATTTATACTATAGTAGTTGCTAAATTCCGGTGCAGATCTTCTATCCCTTTTTTTTGTAGGTCTGGGTTAGCTAGGACCTTTTGATTTTACTAAAATTACATGAATAATATAGTTAGGGGTTTCAGCCTCCTCTCTTTATCCATTAGGCTTTTGTTGTTTCATTCACATTTTGCTCACATACAGCATAGGGCACTGGGCCAGCCTACTTTGGCCACTGGTCCCTGGATGGATGGATGGATGGAAGGAAACAACACCGCTTTATTTAGTAATATAATAATTGAATGTCTGCATTAGCATGACTTACAAGAGCACTGAAAGCACATTGGGAAGCCATATGGGCATGACAAACTAGCTAAACATGTTTACAAGTATAATTGTAGCCCTCCTTTAAAATACAGACCTGTATGGCACACATATGAGTGCAGTTATAAATGCATTTCACTGCATGCATTATAAAAAGATGATTACTTTATAAATACCATTTTTAAATGGACAACATCTGGTATGCTGTAAAACAGCAAAAGTCAGATAAAGAAAGGACACTGAAAAGGAATTTACAACAGCATTACCAGGAGACAAGAATTGATAAAGATGGAGTATGCCCTGTGCTCTCGTCCTGTAGCAACTTGCTATCACATCTGGTTGTAAACACAAAGGCAACACTAAACAATAAAGTGAATACAAAAACACTGCTACCGAAGAAACTATCTCATGTACAGCTGTGCTTGTTTTGAAAGAGCAAATTCCATTCCCCCAAAGTGCAGTTAGCCAGTGGCTGAAGTAGTCTGGCCCATTGTCCCATGCTGTATGCTACAGTGGGCAGAAGAAAAATGTGAATGACACAATAGGCCAATGGATAAAGAGAAGTGGCTGAAAGCCCCTTTACTTCAGCAAATTATACATCATTATTTTAAAACTAAAATGTCTTGGCTAATGCCAGATTTAAAAATGATATAAGGGGGCAGGGAGTGGTTGTCCCACTTAAGAAAAAAAAAAAAGGGATGGGTTAGAGCCAAGGGGGTGGCACAATCTTCATATTTTAAGGTGAGGGGTGCTTGTGGCACTATTTATTGACTTTATCATATACTTTGCATAACCAGCTATGTTTGTTCAATTTACTCAAGTAAGTATGCACTAGTTTATCCCCTAGTGAATATGTTCTCCTATATATTTCTATGGGATGTTGGCCTATGCATCTTTTCAAATATTGTCTGTTTTTAAGAGATCCCAGTGCCTATTCAGCATCTTCATGACATTCTTTGATTCAATTCCTTAGTCAGTGAATTACATGAACAGAAGAACAGTGTTCTTGTCTTGATTTCCTGTGAACCATCAGTTTGAAAAAATGTGTTTATTGATGTTGACCTTCTGATATGTGTTTGCGGTTACCCTAGTTGTGAATCATTCAATATACTCTGGGGGTCAACCGCCCAAACACCGCCCCGCGGTCAGATGACCGCGGGGGACATTCCGACTTTCCCGCTGGGCCGGCGGGCGATCTGCAAAAGATCGCCCAGCGGGAAAGCCCCAGCAAAGATGAAGCCAGCTCCGAATGGAGCCGGCGGATTTGCTGTGGTGCGACGGGTGCAGTGGCACCCGTCGCGATTTTCAGTGTCTGGCAAGCAGACACTGAAAATCTTTATGGGGCCCTGTTAGGGGGCCCCTGCACTGCCCATGCCAGTGGCATGGGGAGTGCAGCGGCCCCCAGGGGCCCCACGACACCCGTTCCTGCCAGCCTCTTCCTGGCGGTGTAAACCGCCAGGAACAGGCTGGCGGGAAGGGGGTTGGAATCCCCATGGCAGCGCTGCTTGCAGCGCCGCCGTGGAGGATTCCTTTGGCCAGGGGAAAACCGGCGGGAAACCGCCGGTTCCCCTTTTCTGACCGCGGCTTTACCTCCGCGGTCAGAATTGGCCAGGAAGCACCGCCAGCCTGTTGGCGGTGCTTCCACGGTCCCCGTCCCTGGCGGTCATGGACCGCCAGGGTCGGAATGACCCCCTCTGTCTTTTCTTTTTTAGAATCTTCTAAAATGATGCAATTATGCTTGATTGTAAATATATGTCTAAAAGCTATGCACCATGTCAAACTGTTTGGATTTGAGCTGGACACAAGCAACAAGCTTTTTCAGGCTATTACGTTTCTCAGCAGAATGGTTTGTGGGTACCTATATTTGAATATTAGTTTCAGACCTAAAAGTGTTACTCGACCTTACCTTTGTCAATGCGTGTAAGACCTGTCAGCTCTTTGCATGGTTTCCCCTATCTTTGTGGCTTCTGACCTTCTGACCTCCTGTTTTGATCCTGTGCTGAGCTTCGTTTTTGCTGGCTTTGGGACCCTTGCCACTTTACCACTGCTGACCAGTGCTAAAGTGCAAGTGCCCTCAGTCTAAAATGGTATTAGTGAATGGTTTATCCATGATTGGCATATCTGATTTACTAGTAAGTCCATAGTACAGTACACCATGTGTGCCCAGGACCTGTAATCAAATGCTACTAGTGGGCCTGAAGTACTGATTGTGCCACCCACATAAGTAGCCCTGTAAACGTGTCTCAGACCTGCCACTGCAGTGTCTGTGTGGGCAGTTTGGAGCTGTCAGATTCGATCTGGCAAATGTACCCATTTCTACCCACAGAAAAAGGGAAAGCACATATTCTATGATAAAGATTCACAGGGAAGAAATCCTAAGTGGAAAGCCCGAAGGATTGTTTTTAAATTGACCTCACCCCTTAATACTGGCATGCTTCATCAAAGGGCTGATAACACATCCTGGCGCAGCCTAGCGCTCAGGGTGGAGCGCTGTATTTTTTTAATTTAAGAGGGATCCACACTGCAGAAGAATGTTAAAACTGTCTAAGAAGGTGAAGTCCCAATTTTATTATGGGCCCCCATTGGCAAGGTTAACATAATTACAAAGGGATGGACCCGGAAAACTAGATCCCTGTCACCCTCTCTTCTGCTATCAACATGTTTCAGCCATTCCAATACCCTTTTGGGTCACTGGCCTTCCTCAGGATGCAGATCCCTTGTACAAAGCCTCCTGGTCTATGACTAGATGAAGGCTATAAACAAATATTAAGCCCGTACTTGCCACTCGTAAAGACGCTCCACAGGGTCATCCACGTTTCATTATCATCATTCTGAACTTGGGGTAAGAGTGGGGATGTTGCCTCAAATCTTCAGAGGGTAACAAGTCGCTCTGAAGGCAACATTGGACCTTGACAAATTTGTGATTAAAGGGCAACTATTTGGGGAGCACTGGGGAAAGCTGCCCCTTTGTCTCTCTTGTTTGTTTATATAGAAATGTGCCCACTGGCCAGGCCCAAACCTTCCCTTTTACTACATGTAAGTCACACCTAAGTAAGGAGAAAGGCAGCCTAATCGGCAGGGTGCAGTGCATTCAAAAGGTAGGACATGTACTGGTGTGTTTTACATGACCTGATAGTGAAATACTGCTAAACTCATTTTTCACTATTGCAAGGCCAAGGGCCATCTCTCCCTTAGAAATTGCCTTGAAATAGCTTTTAAGTGTAATTTCCCAGTGGGAACAGATAGAGACTTGGAGTTTGGGGTGTTTGGACACACGATTTAAAAACATATCTTCTGGTGAGGTTGATTTTTAAATTGTAAATTTGGAAATGCCACTTTTAAAAAGTGGGCATTTTGTTGCTTAACCATTCTCTGCCTCTTCCTGTCTGTGGAATATACTTCTGGGTCAGGATGACAGTTGGGCTATTTGTGAATTCACTCTAGACAATCACACAAAGGGAGCTGAGGTGTGCCCTGCATTTCCTGATGGTTCTTCCTGGGCTAGAACGGTGGGAGGAGCTGACATTTGCACTTGAATAGGGCTGTGTCTGTCCTTACACAAAGCAGGCTCCAACCCCCTGCAGTGTGTCTGGGGCCAGGGCAGGAAAGGCAGGGTCTAGTGCACTACAAAGTCTTTCTTTTGAAGTTTGCTTACTTCAAAACAGAAATTAATAGAAGTATTGGACCTCTGAGACCACAACTTCAGAACACTTTGGGACTGAGGACATTCTGCCAGGTGAAGAGCTGGATGCTGTTGGAGGAACTGCCACTCTGCCTGTTGCTTTGTTGTGCTGGCCAGCTGCTTGCTGCTTCTGTCCTGGGAGTAACATCATACTTTCCAAGGTTCTCCAAGGGTTTGAACTGAGATTGCCTCCTGTTAGAAGTCTCAGGGACATAAAAGACTTCATCTGCCAGTGCCTGGACTCTTCTGCACAGACTCCTGACTTCTCAAGTGGTGCCAAATCCAGTCCCTTGGAAGTGGAAACTGGTGTTCTGAGAAAGAAAATCCATGCATCAGATTGCCATGCCGGAAAATTGATGCATTGCTTGGCTTGTGGCAGAAGAATTGACACAGCCCCTGCCTTCCAGCTGAAGAATCAATGCAGCACATATAGGATCAATGCAACGCCTGTTCTACTGGGGATCCATCATCACGGTGAGTGTGGATTATCCCATGCATGATCCCTCAGCATAATGTTCGCATCAACCCCGTGTGTCCAGAAACCGATGCATCACCTCCCCTGTCAGTAAGGAACAGATGCATCACCTCCCCTGTCAGTAAGGAACCAATGACTTGCCTTTTCGGTGAGGAGAGAATCGATGCATAATCTTCCTTGTCAGTAAGGAACCGACTCATCACCTCCCCTGCCCAGTAAGGAACCAACACATCACTTTGTTTTCTGGTGGCGCACCTCCTCTGCGCCCGCATTGTCTTTTTTTTATGTATCCCAGATATTGTGTGTTCAAAAGAGACAACCATTAATTCCTCTGGATTAAGACTTTTTGCATCTTTTTAAAAGTGATATGTTTGCTTGTGTATGTTGGATTTTTGTCATTTTGGTCTTCTTATGTTCAGATAAAAAATGGCTCTCATTCTAAACTGGTGTGGAAAACATCTGGGGTGTTTTCACTGTCTTACTGTGTGTGTGTATACAAATACTTTACACATTGCCTCTGTGATATGTTTGACTGCTTTTGCCAAGCTACCAAGGGGATGAGTGGGGGTTATTTTAGCTGTGTGACTCCCTTACCCTGACTACAGTGAGGGTCCATACTTTGACAGGGTGCAAACCTCTGCCAACTAGAGACCTAATTTCCAACAATATATATATTGATGATGTTTGATTAATGTTTTCTTAATTTGTAGGGGCACCAGAAGCCGAATTAGATGCTTTTTATACGTGGCTCAATGAGAGATCGGCTGATATTCAATTTACTATGAGTTACAGCAAAGACGATATTCAATTTTTAGACCTAAAGATAGGAATCGATGAAGGCAGACTAATGTGTTGCTATATAGAAAGCTGACAGAGACGGAACACACTATAGTAGCAGTCATCCAAGGAGTTTGAGGGATAACTTACCGTTTGTGCAGTTTTTACGTATTCATAGGAACTGCACAAGGAAAGCAGACTATTTCAGAGAATCCGAGGTATTGATCAACATGCTGATTGAGAGAGGTCATCCTAAAAGACTGGTAAAATAAGCAAGGAAACAGTGTGGTGTAACCACAGAGAACGGCTCTTGGAACCCAATCAAAGAGAGGACAGTTTGAATAGAATAACATGTGTTACCACATTCAGCCCAGCTAGTAATGGGATTAAGAAGATAATCAAAAGGCATTGAGAACTGAATTGCCTCTTTTCTCTTTTTAAAGAGGAAAGACTTTGAAGGATACATTGGTAAGGGCAGCTTTAACACAGTCACTGAAAGCTTCTATAAACACAATATGGGGTTTTCCAACAGTGTTGGGTCATCATAAATGTGGACACTGTTCAGCTTGTAATTTAACCTTTAATACTAAGGAGTTTTGTTTTGACAGGGATGTGTTTATTTTGACCTTCTTTAGTATTTGTAACACACAAGATGTTGTTAATGCAATTTGGTGTCCATGTAATTTGACATACATAGGAAAAACAAACCAAAAGGTGAAGTGCAGAATTTCAAAGAGTAGAATGAAATGTTAGACCGTGGGCGCACCACTTGTGGAACATTACTTGGGGCAACATCACAACAGTGATGATATAAGGTGGCAAGTCAAGTTGGGACCTCGTGGAGGAGACAAGAACAGTCTTCTTTCCAGACGTTCACTTTACTGGATGGAATGGTGTGGAACAATAACAAATGGGATCAACACACTAGAGGATTGGAGACAGGCTGGATCAGTCTGAATACACCTGTCCTTGATGGTCTTTTATTGAGGATTTAAGACTGCTTTTTTAATTTTAAGTCCAACTAGTGATGAATCTACCATTGTTGATTCCTCCATTTTCCCGAAGTTTTCTTTAATGGAACTGTAAGGTCTAATTTTGACTATCAAACAAACCTGAGTGATTGATTTTATTTAATTGTGTGATGTACTAAATACATATTTATGTTTTCTTATTGTACATCACAGTCCTTTGAGTAGGAGTTACCATAAATTGAGCAGTTATGCAAGGTGTGTAAAGTAGACAATTTAATTTGCTCAGTTTGTCCATGAGATAATGAAAACAACTTTCACAATTGTTGGTTTTGAATGACGAATAGCTGTCAACTATTCAGGATGAATGTGCAATTTACCTCCATGCCTGATACAACCTCGTCAAACATGAGTAGGAGTCCTGTGCCATTTCAGGTATGTTTTACACATTATAATCGTTTGGTGAGAGCAACACTAGAGGGAGCCCTTTTTTCCCCGCATTTCATGCGTGTCCAAATCTACATAAGAAAGTTGTTTTTGGTGAGATGTGAGAGATGCAAGGCGGCGTCCTCCGTTTCCTACATCCTAAAAGTACGTTTGTTGCTGAGTGTTTTACCTACAGATACCAGCTAACTCAAGCTCAGAAAGCGCTACACATTTATGCCTACTTTTGATACAAACTAACTTTAGCCTTGATGTGAACTCACTTTAATTTTCAATGACACCTAGCATGGTTAGTTTCTATTGTGATTTAAGGCAATGTGAAAGAAAATCTTAGCATTATAACCTGGATGTAGTCGCTTTTATTAGAATGGAGGTCAATAACTGATACTAACATTAATTTTGAGGGCCACGCGTTTTTATTCTAAAAGCTATACAGGACGATTTCTATTGTGATTCTAAATCTTAGCAGTTTGGTCCCAAGGTAGTTTTACTCCATTTTAGCCTTGGGATGGAGGGTTGCATTAAAGTATATACGGAGACTGGTATATACCAAAAACCAGTGTTTGAGCCAGGTAGATTGGATAATGGCAACACTTTTAATTATGAGAGCATTTTGGCATTACATTTTTATTTTAGTTATATGTTACTCAATTAAAACTTGAGAACACAAGATTCTTTGATGATATTGATGTAATATGAATGACTTCAGTAAATGGTGTTCACATTGTAGAGAGGTTTAGGCTAATTTTTAAAGAGATATTGTGATTTCTATTTTTAGATTAGTTGGTTGATTTAGTCCCCCTGGGAGACTTGGTTCTTACTGAAATAGAGGAGTAGCACATTGAGAGAATTTCGGCAGTGCATATGATTTGATTGGATTTTTTGAGACACTAAAGCATTATCTGGTTCATTTTTACTTATTTGCTAATATAAAAGTAAGGGTATAGTCCCTGGAGAAAACTAAAGGTTGTCATGTCATTTCCTTTGAACAGGGGATACATTTGCCTCTGATTGTGAATAGGACATATTTTAAAAGAAGTCATATGAAACATGAGATTATTGGTTGTAGTTTAGGATGAGTAACTTGGCAGTGAAATTTACCAACTCTTATTGAAATATTATCTTCACACATGAGGAAAGTGATAATTGTCTTTTTGGTTTATTTCAGATTCTTCCTACAGAAAATAAGTTTGTCCTGATGATGACCCTCTAATGATGGGTCGAAACATCAACATAATTCATTGTGGATTATTGTCAACATAAATAGTGGTTTCTGGACACCTGGATTGAAGGGTTCTCTTTGAAGACCACCATTTCTAGCCACAATTTTGTAGATATTGTATATAACACCTTGGCACTTTTTTTTATACACTAATCACATTCACTACACCGTAACTTTAGGAGCACCAAAATATTTTGAAAAATAATTTGAAAAAGACTTTAAGATATTTTGATTCTTGATTTTATTCCTACAAAATGTTATTTGAATGTAAAATGGCATATAACTACTTAACCTGATACAGTTATTAGTTCATTGATTTATTTGCTGTCAAAGTTAAGGGCTACACTTCCCCCTTGGGGCCATAAAATATTCTTATTACATTTATATATCTGGGACCAGGGGTTACTGGGTTTGCCTCATTAATTCTAAATAATGATTTAGAACTTGGCTGGTGAATACTCCGTAACAAATGAGACGGTTGTCCGTCCACCCACCATATTATGTCTTCCATAGAAAATAATGGGATTGTGATACGGTGGACAGGATATCCGTCACTTTAGTAACAGAGTATTTCCCTCCTCCAAGTTCTAAATCAGGCCATAAGTCATTATATGGTCCATCAATTCCTGATTGCTATTGGTCTATACATACTTTTTCTCACCATGCAGTCCACAGATTTGCATTGAGGGTGTTTGACCAGGCATCCTTGGCATGGTTTTCCCTGCCTTTTCATGGAATTCATCCATTGAATCCTGCATGGATGTAATGTTTTAGCATTAGGAACACCTGCTTTGGTGACAGACTCTAAGGCTGGCACCAGGGTAACAACAACATTGTGTTTTCCTTGGGCAGGTCACCTTTCCTTGACAACAGCCATCTGTACAGCAGATTTTGTGGGTGCAAAGCGTTGTTCTTCATTTGAATATAAATGTGATTTATATGCTATGGGTACAGTGTCGCCTTCATTAACAGAGACATAGGTGAACCCAATGCCACCAACAATTATTCTGATGACCAAATTTGTTTTGTTGTCACATGTGTGTAAGTGTTTTGCTTCTAGCATGTCTTGCTGTAGTCCTCTAAGGATGTGTAGGTGTGTTCAACTGTCCAATGTCTGCTTGAGAAATCTGGGTCAATTACATCATAGAGTGGTTTGATGTGTTGTGCATAGTCAGGAATGTATGTTCTGCCAAAGTTAATGAAACCAAGTGAAGACTGCAGTTTCTTGACAGTGTTTGGTGGTTGCAATTGAGCACATTTTTCTAAAGAGTCAGGCTCTTGCCCTCATTTAATAGCTCTTATCTCAGGAACAATACACTGAGAAAAGCTATTTTAGTTTTCCTAAAATTGAATTTGTAGTTAAGGGCTGCAAATCCTAAAAAGATCCTATTGATCCTGGCAAGATGAATGTTAAGGGCTTCATCTCTGATATAGATGTCATCCACATAGGACAACACCTTGGGATCAATAGCATGCAATATTGATGTTACAAGGGCTGAACACAGCCCTGAGCTATACTTATAACCCTGGGGGCAGACCACTGACGCATTTTTGTGAGCCAAATGAGAATGCACTCAGGTTCCAACTTTCATGCTCTAAGTTTTGGCAGAAAAAAATGTTAGAAATAGTCCAGGTTGTTTTTTTACACACCATGTTGTTAACTAGTGCGGTGTTGTGTGAGTTTTGTATTGCATACGTGCGTGTATAGTTTCAGTGTCTGTAATCTAGGACTATTCTATATGAATGGTCTGGTTTTGCAATTGGGAATAATGGCTTATTCATTGCAGAGAGACAGGGCTCGATTACTCTGTGGTACTCGAGCTGAGTGAGGATCTCTCTCACTTAAACTTTAGCCTTGTGTTTAACACAATATTGGGACTGAGGCTGGTGTGTAGACCTGATAGATATTTCATGATAGGTGGAATTTCTATCCGATCCTACGTGGTCTGTGTCATAGCGCCGCCCAGTCAACAGTGTAGGTTTCTTTTACCGCTTTCGGAACAAGCTCTGAGATAGAAGGCAAAATGACATCTTCGCCATGTTGGAGCTCACAGAAGTGTTCATGTGGCCAGTCTCTGTCTGTGAATAGGATATCACAATTTAAGTTCATCCCCAAAAATTACACTAATGGTGTGCTCTATGTCTCCCTCAATTTGGATATTTAAATCATAAACCCTGTAGGGTGGGAGAACGAGCCTGTCCACAGTCTCGACTGCAAGAAAGTTGTTAGTTGCTGTGGCATCCAGATGATCTTTCAGACTCTGGTGATATATTGTGACTTCTGACGCACTGTCCACCAGGGTTTTTGCCCACATCTTGTTGTTCAGCAATGTTCTCAAGTTTGATGGTATTGAAATTGCTGCCACCTTTTTCTTTTTAAATTGCAGCTTGTGTTGTGGTGATTGTCTTTTTCCTTGTCTGAAGACCTCTGACCAGTCCACTCTCTCACTAAGTCTATCTGGTGTGTCCCGAAAGGAAAGAGAGGGACATGAATAATTATATCTGTCAGGAGCCTCAAAATGTTCTCTATTTCTGAGATTATAACTCCTTTCAGAGGTCTCTGGGTGTGGAGAGTCTGCTCTCTGATGTTGTCTGTCTTTATTTGGTTTTTGCTTGTCCCAGTGTCTTTTAGAACCCTCTTGTGCTAGTTTAGTACTGTCCGTAGGGGTGGTACTCTGAATTTCAGGCTTTTTCTGCTTCACTCCCAAACTATCCTGTCCTATACTAGTATAGGTGTCAGAAATCATTTTCGTAGTTGAAACTCCTGTTCCAACTGTGGACTCTCCGGGAACTGCTGGTGTATGGCCAACACTACTGCTTCCCTTTTAATATTACTAAGTGTTATTGAGGAGACTTTGTCAAAGTTATGCATCAGTTTAATCCCTAAATCTAGGGTTGGAGCAGCCCCATGCTCATTTTGAATTTGTTTTAACACTTCCGGTAAATTGGCAAGTTTTGGGGTACCATGCATGGTAGTGTATTTTGTAGTGAAGACTGTACCCCATGTGGTAAAGTAATTCGCTAAGGGAACCATTCCGAATGGCAAGCATATTGTGAGAATTCTGTTTGTCTCGGGCTCCCATATGGGGAAGCACTACTTCCAGCTGGTTAGTTTTTTGTGCTATCTAGAACAGAACCTTCTCACACTCTGTGGGTGCTTTGCCCATGATAGAATGTATTGTTTGTCGGTCAATCCCAGTGTTGGACAATTAGTGACCAGCTGGTGCAGTCCGTGCTGGAGCGGTATCCAATGTTCACACAGCCAATTGTATTAATCGTCATTATAGTTGACTAGCTCATTATAAAGTGTGCAAATGTCAGCTATTTGCAGTGCCTGTAGGTCAGGATGTTGTGTATATGGCAAACATGGGCCACTTTGGTCTGTCATTACTTAAGGAAGCTAATCTCACCAGTTGTATTACATGTGGTATGGCGACATTGAACCAATTTTGATGTTCTTGATAGGAAAGGGGTATTTCTAGATTCTGCTATGCTCTGTACCGCTGCGGTATGCTTGCTATTTTGTATGTGTGAAATGTATATGTTGTATCATTTTCTGCAGGAAAGGTGATCCAGTAATAGAATGTTTCAGTTTAGTAAGCTTCATGAGCTTCCACGATAAATCTGACATCTTTGCCACCATCTGTTAAGACATGGGCTATTAAATGCTGTGTTAAAGCGTGTCTGACATTTTGCAGAATGTCTATGGTGGTAGCCATGTTGAAAAATGGGTGCAGAGATGGTACACCAGTTCGGGGGAAATTCCTTTTAAGAGTTCAAGCTTGAGCAAAGAACAGCCTAGTTAGGTACTCGCTATTCATCTGAGGAGGATTGTCCCCAAGAGCATGGATGTCTCCTTATTATAGTACTTAGGGTACCTGCTATGTGTGAGACAGAGTGACTCAGGCTATCCGTAAATTAGTGCCAATTAATTAATCTGTAAATTAGTGTCTAGAAAATGTTGTAGAAGACAAAGATGACTACAAGGTTATGATTCACATGTAATAAATTTTTATGGTCTGGGGAAGCATAAACTCAGGAGTCAGAACGTAACACAGTGGCTAGGGTTAGCTTTACTAACAACAATTAATTTCTACCCAAACAAACCATTTTTAGCAAAATTAAGATAATTAAAGACTGGGAAAAACATAACTTTGTCACATGTACCATGCAGTTTGCATGCACCTCTTTGATGCCAGCTCTTATCTCACTGTGCTTGATTATGCCCGTAACTTATGAACTGCACAGTAATAAAAGGATCTCTTTAAAAAAGCAGAAAATCACTCAGCTACGCCCATAAACTACTGTTTTGTAATCTACATAGTACATGTTCTTTGCAGCAGGCATATTAACCCTCTGTGCTACTTTAGATGAGTCAAAACTGCCACTAGACAAAACTCTGATCTCTCTTCAGCAGGTACATTAATCACCAGAGATATCTTGGCACTTTAATTATTGCCTGAAAACTGTTAGATGTACCTCACAGGGAAAAGCCAGGAGGGGTTCCACAGCGGTATGCGTACAGCGCCTTGAGACCCTAACGGGTGAGTAGTGCGCTATACAAGTACGAAGTTTACAGTTTACAAGAAACTTTGCAATGCTTTTAAAACTGCTGCACTGCTACAAAACCAGACCACCAGTAACAAATGCAGACCCCCACCCTTCCATCCTCCTGTGGAAACCCCCTAGGGCCTTGCTTGCCGTCCATGTCAGAGGGGTTTAGGTTAGATTTACATCCTCTTACAGATTCTTGATGACTTTTTGTTAATCCATTGCCTCTGTAGCCATCGGTCTGTTGTATTTTCAGATCAATGTTTTTCAAATCAATAACCATCAGATCCTGAACAATGTAGTTGGCCTCTGTTGACATTTTAGGCATAGGACTTGATTTCCTTTTCGAGCCACTGAGCTCAGTGTCTGCCAATTTTCATTTTTCTAATTTGTGAGGGTAGATTACTTTGTACTGGAAGGACCTTGTTCACTGTTTGCCTTCTCCACTAGTGTTTGATGTTTTCCCACTCCCATGCCATCAAATCAGACAAGAGATTGAGCAAAGATTTTTAATATGTCTCTTTTCAGTTATGTATGAGACCTGTTGAACTAGTTTCAGCTTTCTTGTCATTTTTAACATATATATTCCATTTTTTTGTGGAGTAGTCAAAGTATCTTTTAGTGCAGAAGGGTAAGCCCATTTTCAAAACATCTTCCTTTATATCATTTGCACATGATTTAAATATTTAAAAACTTCCTGTCTCCTGTCATTATGTTACCATATGCTAGTGTGTATTCCTGTTTCTACTTGATTTGTGCTTAGTTTCTTCATCTACACACTCTTTCCACTTCTGTCTTCAGTTTTGCTCAGTTGATTTTGACTGGTCTTCCTCTTGATCTCTGGCCCGAGTCTTATCCTTTTCTCATAACTCAGAATTAATCTACAAAAGTTCCCTTTTAACTTTCTGTTTCCCCACTTGAGTATTAGCCCAGTTTAGAAGCCTCAGGTTCAGGGGTCATCTCTGAGCTTGTTCCAGAACTGATAGCCTATTATCTCCTTATGCCATAATCCCTGGAAAGTGCTTCATGTAGTAAATAAAGTGGCATATTTAAAAAACAACTGGCGCTTCCGTACTGATGCACCAGTTTTATTGTGTCACCCCTGCCCCACCTAATGACACAACGGGTGCACCATACTTACAATTTGTGATGCTATTGTGGCACTTTGCTTTGAGCAAACATTAAAAATGACGACAAAAATGGCACCGCGAAATCTTGTAGATTTCACTGCACCATTTTTGCACTCTTCCTAATGCCGAACGCCCCACTTGCATACATTATGCCTGGCGCACAGGGTTGAAAAGTGACACAATGTGAGCATTGCACCACTGTAAATACAGCACTGCAAACAGTTAGCATAAAAAAATTATCCTAATGTGACGCAGTAAAGGGCTAGGGGCATGTAAATATGTCTCAAAATTCTTGGAATAAGTGAAGGCTCTCCCTGTCCTGTAGTCCAGTCTGTCCCAGATACATTAATGCAGATTTATACTTCTTATGTCAAGTTCATATTTTACCAGTCGTGTTTTCATTTCCGCCTAGACTTGATTGTTTTTTATCAAGGTCATCGTTTAGTTCTTTGATCAAAGTAAGCGTATTTTTCCTGTCTACTATTGCTTCTTAATGAAGATCTTCATCTAAGAGAGCCCCATAACTAAAGCTTCATCAGACAAGGGACCAACAATTCGATCACAATATAAATAACAAAACCAGCCTTTGAATTATGGCATAACTGCCTGTAAATGGGCGGTGTTGTTCATTACAGGCGTTCCTTAAAATGTATACCATTCTAATCCAATAGATGACACTGTGGGTCTTCCCGGAGAATCCTGTATATATCTTTATGGTTCTTAGGAAAAAAGTATATTTTAGGGGTGAATGGATAGTCTGTTCTCAAATATATAAACTCTTCAACATTGCCCATCTTCTCTCCACTTTATCAGCTTGCTGACTGGTTCCATAACAATCTTGTCTATTGGACTTTTTACCAATTTCTCTTAATGGTTCAAACTGTTCACCTTTGTATGAGCTTCTCTGATACTTGATTTGATCCATGGCTACCATAACTTTGCATTTTTCTGAGGCTTTTTTCACAATGTATTTCTTTTTAATCAATTCATCTATAGATTCCTTCCCATTCATGTTTTTAGGAAATTCATTTTAATTCTAGTTTTCTGCCTATTCTGATTTAATGTATTCATCTTGTACATTGTCATTTAATTCAAAATCTGTGATTTTATTACTAGGATACAGTGGGAGGTACATCTTGTTTTTCCTCCTTATTCAACAATTTTGGAAGATTGCATTCCCTTCCTATGCTTCTCAATATTTTATCACCAAGATCAATTGTTGTTCCTCTTCTTCTGTCTGGAACCTAACCCTCAATAAATCCTAGATCGCCTCACTGTGAAATCTGAGAGTATATTTGCAGAGCTTTCTATGATTTCTGAGTATTTGAGTAAGTTGAAAAAAGGTAAAAAAAATTAGATTTCTTACATGTTTGTAAAGCATCAAATCTGATATTTACACAGTGAATAAAAGTTCAAAGTTTTGTAGTCATTTATTCCTTTGAAGTTATTTTAATAACTATGCTCTCTTTGTCCTCCATCTTCATTTTTGAATCACATTTCCTCTGATTGTTTCCTTAACTGTGCAATTGTTTCTGTACACCCTTCAAGTTATTTCTCTTGTTTCTGTTTCAGACTACCTCTTTCTCTTTCTCTTTCTTTTCCTTTTCATCTTCTTATTTCTCTGATATTCATGTGAAATAGCCTGATTTATTCTTAATAATTAAGGGGTGGCTTCATTTGCTGAGGAATCTAGGTCAGAGCTTTCTTCCAATTCTGTTTTCATTTCCATCGACTGTAATGCTTTCTCTTTATGGTCTCTGGTTCGTAAGGGTTCAAATCATTTGACAAAAGTGTAAATCTGACCATACATATAGTCTGAGTTACCTCAGTTGAATAGTCATTCTTACTCATCTTTTACATAAGAAACTTAGGCGGTCATTCTGACCGTGGCGGTCCATGACCGCCATGGCGGAGTGCGGCGGAAGCACCGCCAACAGGCTGGCGGTGCTTCCTTGGCGATTCTGACCGCGGCGGTAAAGCCGCGGTCGGAAATGGGGAGCCGGCGGTTTCCCGCCAGTTTCCCGCTGGCCCAGGGAACCCGCCATGGCGGCGCTGCTTGCAGCACCGCCATGGGGATTCCAACCCCCTTACCGCCAGCCTGTTTCTGGCGGTGTCCACCGCCGGAACCAGGATGGCGGGAACGGGTGCTGTGGGGCCCCTGGGGGCCCCTGCACTGCCCATGCCACTGGGCCCTAGCAGGGCCCCACAAAGATTTTCACTGTCTGCTTAGCAGACAGTGAAAATCGCGACGGGTGCCACTGCACCCGTCGCACCCCTTCAACTCCGCCGGCTACATTCCGAGCCGGCTTCATTGTTGAAGGGGCTTTCCCGCCGGGCCGGCCGGCGGTCTTCTGGCGGTCGCCCGCTGGCCCAGCGGGAAAGCCGGAATGACCGCCGCGGTCAAAAGACCGCGGTGCGGTCTTTCGGCGGGAACCGCTTGGCGGGCGGCGACCGCCGACCGCCGCGGTCAGAATGACCGCCTTAGTTACTTAGGGCCATATGTACGAACACTTTTTCCCATAGACACAGAATGGGTAAAAACCCTTGCTTCATCTGGCCCTTAGTTACTCAGTTTTCCAAAACTAAGTATGCAGGCTTTTTTTTCCAGAGCATACTTCACTTCCTTCACATACTTTACAGTCCGAAGTGGTTTCAGTAACTCCTTAAAAATTGCTGCTTGTTTCCTCAAGTTTATTCCTACATGTTTCACAAGAATGCCCATAGGCTTCATGGAACAATCCCTCATACATATTTGACATTCCTCCATCAGAACCTTGCCCACGTCTTCATATGTGAACACTAATGATATCTTAAAGCCCTTGGCATCCTTTCGGCTTTGAAACACGTATTCATCCCCACCATGAATTTGTTATAATTTACAGGCTTTCTCTAAATCCCAAACAATCTTGTTGGTTTTTCTTCTTTCAGCCGCAGCCCGCCCTTTGGAGTTGAGGGGCCACCCCCTGCCTTTTTCCCCTCAAGGAGAGTGTCTGTCAGACTGAGCAAAGGACAGCCTGACAGACACTCTTCATTTTCAGGTCAGGCAGCCAGGAACTAGATATGTGCTATTTGTGCAGGCTCCTGTCTGCCTGAACTGAACTTTGCTGTGCTAAGGAGGTCACCTCTCTTGTGGGTGTGACCTCTTTAACTCAACATAGGTCCTCAAGACCCTCCCCATCAGTGATGAGTGGTAGTGTCACTCATTGCTGACCTAGGTGCTTCAGTTTTAAGCATTTTAAAACCTGAAACACCCAGGGCAAGTGTCAATGACACCTCATCACAGAGTGGAGTAGGTTCAGCAGTCTCACTGACCCCACCCCCGCTGTAAAAAGGTAGGGACTGCTGCCTTCCCTCATTGGCTAATGAGGGAAGGGAGCAGTCCCACCCCCATTTGGACCTTTGAGGCTTAGGACTGCTGCTTTCCCTCACTGGCTAGCCTAAAGTCAACCATTGAAGGAGGGCGGCAGTCCCAACCCTCCTGGCTCCTACGAGGCTGAGTTGCAGGTAAGTGTGTGTGTATGTGTGTGTTTGTGTGTGTGTTTTTAATGAATGTTTGGTGCACAAATGTATGTTTGAATATGTGGTAATGAGTGTTGTGAATGGATGAGTGTGAGTGTGCATGTGTTTCATGTGTGCCAGTGTGTCCCATTGTAGTGCTTTCCTCTTATCTAGTTTTTAAAGCACTAACATAACACACCAGAAATGCACTTCTGAGGTCAAAGAAGACTTTTATTGTTGTTAATTCTTCCCCAACCCCAATTTTTATGTATGACGAATTAGTAGCTTTCAAGTCCGCGTTAATCAAACAAAATATATCAGTTTGCAATATACACAGCAGGTTATATTTATAAGATATTGAATGCAAAGCAAAACAAATACTTCACCGGGTGGGAACTATCTACAGCTTCATCTTTCTAAGGTCTGCAAGCTGATGACCCCTGTCAGCCGCGAGAAAGAGAGATTCATCTACCCACACGGGATTGCTGCCAGCTGGCGCCAAGCTCCAGCACGAGGTCCGGCAGATTCGAATCTGACCCTCTGCAGCCTGTTACATTCGTTACAAAGGTGTGCCCCCTCCTCTCAGACCTGGGAAACTGAGCAAGCCTTTTGGAGACTGGCCAGGTCTCCAAGACTACTCCTGTTCCCAAGCTCAAGCGAAGAGAAAAACACCCATGTACTCTCTCTTATCACATCTAGTCTACTGTGAGAACAAAACATCTTGGTTCATCTTGTGCAAAAACACAGCTTGGAAAAATACAGCTTGGATTCTCAACTGCAATGTCTAACTCCACGTTAAAGGCAATGGGCAGCTAACCTAAATATCAAATGCAATGTCTAGTGTCATGTCAAAGCCAATAAGCATCTAAGTTGAATACAAAATGCAATGTATAATATCATGTCAAAGCCCATAGGCAGCTGAGCTGAATATAAAATGCAATGTATAATATCATGTCAAAGCCAATAGGCAGCGGAGCTGAATACAAAATGTAATATATGATATCATGTCAAAGCCAATAGGCAGAATATCTAATAGCATGTCAAAGTCAATAGGCAGCTAAACTGAATACATCATGTCAAAGTCAATAGGCATGCAATGTCAAAGCCAATAGGCGGCTAGACTGGATACAGCATGTCAAAGCCAATAGGCAGAATACAGAATGTAATGGCTAATGCAATGTCAAAGCCCATAGGTGGCTAAACTGAATACAGAAAGTAATGGCTAATGCCATGTCAAAGCCCATAGGCGGCTAAACTGAACAAAACATACCATGTGCTACTGGTGAACATTGAGCAACTAATATGCGCAGTGGTGAAACACAAAGTCATTGGTCAAAACAAAATTTAACAAATGGCAGTACACCCATCCACCCCCCTCCCTCCTAAAACTACTGGCCACCACTGGTTTCTTTTCACTTGCATTTGTTTTGTTATATTGATAATCTTCAAAAATGTCAAGAGCAGCTTGTGCCTGCTTTGATGCTTTAGCTACTTAAAATTCTGTTTCTCTGATTTCCTGTATGCTCATTTTCTTATTATGCATGGTAGCAGATTATTGCAGGATATTTTCTTAAATTAATTCTGTCATACATATCTTTTTTATATATTCAAACAATGGAGATGATTCTTACCTATAAATTCTGAACATCCACAATTCATTACATAATCCTGTTGGCTTTAAATATTATGAATCAGCGGAAGAAATACCTCCACCAAAGCACACACACTACTACTGAATGACTCCCTGTGTTTCCAGAGGCTACAAATTCTATGAAGCACGACTTGAAGCTTATTAACTTCAATGGGGGAGCTCACCACTCCCCTCATCCTCTCCAAGGCACCAGGCAGGCCTATCAACCTGACCAGACAGAATACCCTCTTACTGGCTGTTAGAAATTAGGTCTCTAGATGGCAGAGGTATGCACCCTGCCCAAGTAGGGACCACAATCCTAGTCAGGGTAGGTCACAACACAATCCAAATTATCCTGTGCTCACTCTCCAGTAGCTTGGCAAAGAGCAGGCAGGCTTAACTTAGAAGGCAATGTGTAAAGTATTTGTGCAATAACTCATAGAGTAACACAGTGAAAACACCATAAAAAGCACTCCACACTAGTTTAGGAAAATAGATAATATTTATGTGAATGAGATACGACCAACACAGCAGAAATCCAATATGCACAAGTCAATGTAAATTGGAGACTATAAATAGCACATATAACAAATGAGTACAAGCATTAACCAAAATTAACAAAATACATCCAGATTTCGTAAATCCATAAACCAAACCTCAAGTCATTGTATATTCAAGTAATGTTAATGTGATGTTACTGTAACTTGAAAGAATCATGTAGAGCTTCAGATATAACTTTGAGTGAATGATATAGATATAGGGCAAGATTCATGAAACTGCAGCCTACACTTGCAAAAATGAACCTGCGGTTTTGGTCCTGTCTACCAAACATAAAAAAGAAGCTGGCCTGCATCGGCTCCTGCCCGTGCATCCACATCATATTTTGGAGTTAATTCTTCTGGAAAAAAAAACCTTACATGGCAATAGAAATGATTACATTCTCACATCAGATTTAGGGGTGGGGATGTAACTATGTACTCTATTGTTCATAGGTTTTATGGGCAGTGGAGTACAATGCCTGCAGTGCAGACAAGGCTACTTCTGTCTCTTATCCACAATACGCTTTCCAATGTACCAGCCATGCACTAAGATAAAGCATAAAGAATGGAGCATGCAACAGGGACCGATTCCAATCTGTCTCTCTATGGCTAAAGTGTGGATTGAAACATTCAGATTCCACTCCTCCTGGATGCAAATTAGGCTGTACATGGACGGATATTTATGTGCAAGCAAATATTTTCACACACATCTCATTTTGCGTATTCACAATTTTCCTTGGAAACTGCCAACGCATTTTGCAGGGTAGCATATTTATGATTATGTCAGGCAATGATCGAATCTAACAATAGAAAAGAACTCCATATTCATAGGCATTTTAAGTGTGGCGAGGTTATTTGAGTGATTTTGAAAATAAGTTGGCTGGATTGAGATTATGTTTGGGGTCTAACAGACCTCAAAACAGGTTGTGGGACATTCACACAATACCCTCCTCCCTACTACACGGATGAACATAATGTCTTTCTTGCACACGAAAACAAATTATTGCACACTGGGTTATGTAGATTGAGAGATTGACACCACATGATTGAATAACATCAAGTGTAAAGGAAAGGTTAGTATTACGACATGTCTAAAGTGTATCAACTAGAAACTTGTACCAAATGCAATTTGTTTTGACCACCAGCATCTTGCTGTGTTGATGTTGCTACCTGCCTATGGGAATCAAATTGAAATGTAATGGGCACAGTCGTTGCCTGGATCCAATCCAAGTGGAAATCAATGAGGAAGAAAAACACCTAAAATGCCACTGTTTGATATCCTTTAAAAATGTCATGAAAACAAGTAAATTATACCGACTGAAAAAAATACCGGAAGAAAGAGAAACTTTTCAAAGAGAAAAAGATAGTCGGATGCCCTTTAGTGTGCAAAGCAATCCTGTTTGCATTATCAAAAATACATTTCCAAATTTTGTTTTTCGTAGGTATGTGTTGCTTTGAAGAACAAGCTTAGAATTGGGAATTCAAGTTAACAACACCTAGTGACCTATTTACAAGCTGCATAGCATGACAGGAGCGTAATTTTGGTGCTGCTGTACATTACTCACTTTTTACGGCTTAGCATCACCTTGTAAATGTGCTCCCAGAGTCCATTTGTCTGTGTCAGAGGGGCACGCAGTGGGTGTTGCTGTGGGTGTTCTACCTCAGCACCGATTGCCTTTGACACTACTCTAGATTTACAAGAATCTGTGAATCTGTGGCAGTTTCAAAAACGAATGCTACCCCAGGGGTGTCGTTAGCATGGTGCAACGAGGAGAAATGCTTTCATTTCTCCTTGTTATTGCTTTTTCTATGTGTGCTGCATTCTGCAGCACACATAGAAAGAGCAAAACCTCCATGTATGATTGTTTTTGTGCAGGAAGGGACACCTTCCTGCACATAAAAAATCAATCCCCTCAACACAGACACCCTTGCACTATGATGCAAGGATGCCTACGTTGGCACAGGCAGTTAAATTTAGCACTGGCACAGGGGGAAATGCAGGGGTGCACCGTATTCTTATAATTTTGGTGCATCCCTGTGTTTCAGAACTAGGGCAGAGCAGCGCTGCATCAGTTTGTTGTAAATCTGGCCCCTAGTATGTTTAATTCAATCTTTGCACTCTAAAATTTATTTCAGATTTAGGCCCAAAATGACTAAGGCCTTGCATCCAGGTTGTGTCACTTTGATGACACAGCCCCAAAGCAAAATCCTTTTTGGCATGTACTAATCAATGCAAAGCCACTTTCCATGGCTTTGTGTGGCTTTAAAAATACAAACTAAAGCGTGCCAGTGCATAGCCCATGCTTGCATTGCTTTGAGTCTGGGAGGCATTCAATGTGTGGAGGATGGATATTACCAAGCAACCATCTATAGATTTTAAAACAATTCCGGATTCAGTAAGGTAGGTAAACCTGCAATTGTGCCAAAAAGCTATGCCTCCCTGAAGCAGGCGTGGCAAGGAGAAATATCTGTATTTCTCCTCATTACGTCCTCTTTCTATGTGTGAAAATTCTGCAAAGAAAGAGGAAATTGCTTCTAAATATTTATTTTGCTTGGAAGGAACAATCCTGCTTGCAATGCAGACACCCTTTCACCATGGTGCAGAGGAGGCTGGATTAGCGCTGGGCAGCACACTGCACAAGGGCTTGAAGAATACAGACATGTTCCATATCTTAATAGGTATGGCACATTTCTACTGTCTTTCTTTTTTTCAATGCAGTGCAGCAACTTTCCTTGCTGCCCTGCGTTGCAAGAAATTTTAGTAAATATACTCCTTAGTTTTTATTGCGTAGTATATCCCCATGACACTACTCGAATAACACCACATATTAACATAGTGTTTAAGGCATACAAGTTATAAAAACACTCACAACATACAGCAAGATAAAAACACAAATTCATTGACAATATCAGTTTAAAAAAATCCACAAAAAATCAATTTTCATCACAAACTATCTAACTCTTTAGACTTTAGGAAGCCAGCTGGTCTACCACTTTAGAAGCCCTGATGCAGTCCAGACAAAGTACTTCACAGAAAACTGAATTGTAATGTCAGTTTGTAGCTATAATTCTAATGCATTATGTATGTTTTTCAAATGCTACCTGTGGCAGCTGCCCTCAGCGGGTGTGGCAGGATGGGGGTGACAGGGTGGGGGATAAACAGTGTTAATTTGTTTCTTTCTTTTTTTTTAAAGCTTACCTGTGGGGGGACGCGTTCGTCTCCCCTCCGTCCTCCTCCTCTTCCTGTTTCCAGGCACTCAGCAAATCACGATGATGCTGTCACCAGTACAGCAGCATCGTGATTTGTCTGAGTGGCCTGTTTCATCGCTCAGACGAGGGATGGGAGCCTGATCATGTTCTCCACTTGTCTGTGCTATACAGCCGGGTAGAGAGCATGAAACGTGTGCATGTCCTTTTGGCCAGTCGAACACAGCCGTTCAAACAGACATGCTCACTTTTTTCTGCACACAACCCTCCTCTGGCCCCCTCCCTCCAGCCCAGCCCGGCCCCTTCTCCCAGAAAAAATACAATGATAATAACGTAACGTTATAATCATTTTATTTTTCCTTTCCCCACAATCCAGTGGAACAATGCTCCTCTGCCTTAGCAGAGGAGCTGTCCCTGAATGCTAACCCGTGCTGGTTCTTCAATGTCTCCATAGATCCTTTACAACTACAAGCTATAAATAAAATGTATGTTCTCCAGCTGTAAGCAAAACTATGTGTATATTGCTATGTGCGCATTAAAGATATGCCCCCAGGTAACAATTTAAATAGGTAATCAACCATCTCTTTCACAACTACCTGTCTGGCTTTAGATCATACTGCAGCATGGAGACAGCTATGTTAAACATTGTGGTCAATGCCTCCTGATTACAAATGAAGATGCTCCTTGCCTCCTGATATTGTTGGACCTCTCTGGTGCCTTCGATACAGTTGACCATCCCACTCTCATACTCACCCTGGATTCTCAAACGATTTATAATGGCAATGTCCTTCATTGGTTCTCCTTCTTCCTTTCCAATCAGCATCAGTTTCTTCACAAGGGCATCTTCAGGTTACAAAAAAGATTGCGATTATCCGTGGTGTTGTTCCCCCAGGTCCCATACTAGCTCTCTGTCATATGCAACATTTACATGGAGAACATCAGACTACAGATTAAGAAGTGTAAAATGGGGAAAAAAGACAGCAAGGGGCAGATTTATGAGTGCCTCGTTGCGCCACATTGGCGTTATTTATTGATGCTAATGTGGCCCAACAAGGCTAAAATCACTGCATCAAATTTACAAAGTGGCGCAATGCATGCATTACCCCTCTTTGTACCCCTTTGCGCTACATTATGCCTGTACCAAGCATAATGTATGCAAAGGGGGCGTTTCCCCGTTGAGGGGGCAAAAAAATCATGCTAATAAATCTGAGAGATTTCTTTGTGTCATTTATTTCAGCACTTGTAATGGCTGTTCAGAGCAAGTGTTAAAAGGAGGCACACAATTGCTAACAGTGGGCCTTAGTGGGCTTTGCAGGATTAGCATCAACATTTTTTACACTAATCCTGCAAAGCTCTGAACTAGCATCAACAATTTTGATGCTGGTTCCCTAACTACCGCCATGGTGCACCATATCTTAGATGAGGCACACACATGGTGGCTTTCGAGGGGCGCCAAGGGGTGCAAGAAAAGTAGCGCTGCACTGGGCCACTTTTTTTAAAATCAGGCCTTAAGTCTTTTCCAGCTATCCATCCAGGATCTGTAAACAATGTCCCTCTATCTATCAGGACTACCGCAATGCTGTACCCATTTCAGAAAGTGTGGAAGACCTACCTCTTTAAAGAACGCTACATCACAATGCATTAACCATCCACAACCCAGCTTCATCTCTTACTATACATTGACTTTATGGTTATCTTTGACCATGAACAGTGTTCCACTGCCTTTTGGCTAGGTTTGAGCTATAGGAATGTCATTCACATGCATACATACTGTGAAGCTAAATTTCAGTCACTTATCAGTGACTAAAGAGTTAACACAAATTACTTCTCATTTCTGTTGGAGTGAAAGTTAAACAATACAGTCAGTAACAATCCCAAAAATAGAGAATATCAAGACTGGTTGCACAATAGCTCCATTCAGTGTGGCACATTTGCTATGAATCATGCTGTGTGCTGCATTATTTTATATCGGTACTACTTACGAGACTATTTTATATTTATTGAGCTACAAATGCCACGCATATCTTTGTTTATTTATGCGTATATGCGGTGTAAATCTGAGACAAGGAGGCGAGTAGAAAATGTATCAATTAAATGGGACAGCGGCCTGATTTTTCACGAGACTCACGTATAGCAGAGATGAAGGAATTGTTGACCTCGGTACTAACATGTGAGGCTAATGGGACAAGACAAATGATGGCGACGAGGTGTCTTGCAGCAGAAGAGCCCCAGATGAGACCTGCTGCATTAGGAGGGCTGGCTGCTCCCACCTTGTGAAATGAGATGAACTTGTGAAATGGATCTCGTTTTAAACCTTGACACGCTTTCAAAATGGATGGGAGGGTGTGTTAGAAGGTGACATGGAATTTGTTGGCACATG
This sequence comes from Pleurodeles waltl, assembly GCF_031143425.1. Taxonomy (NCBI): domain Eukaryota; kingdom Metazoa; phylum Chordata; class Amphibia; order Caudata; family Salamandridae; genus Pleurodeles; species Pleurodeles waltl. The sequence continues at coordinate 224,807,107 of NC_090443.1, forward strand.
AATCAGTATCAGTGCCAAGGGCACTGCAATGCAAGGTACCTGAAGAAAAATCCTATTTTGAAGAGATTGAAAACTTGCAGAAATAGGAAAAATGTAAGTAAAATTTAATGCCATCATCCACCAAAAAGCATAAGGAAGCATAAGGCTTTTAAAACTGATAACATTACTATTTTGTATTTACTTAGGAGTGAGTACGACACTTTTTAAATGTTACCTCAATGATTCAAAAGCTCACTGCAGGAAATGTGTTTTTTGCGATCAAAAAGGACACCAGCCTGTCGGGATGTTAACCTTTTTTTAAGTATGGTTGTTCTCGACATGCAACAATGGGTTTGCCAGCAGTATACTATGGTGCATGAATTAACTGCATCAATTTCACTAGCTGCATGTTCAGAAATATTTTCAGTTTCATCCAGTGCTCACAAAATTTGTAAATCTTGTCATAGACTTTCATGTTAACTACCACATCCAAGAGAAAACTATTCCTTCAAAGTGGCATCTTACCCCAAACATACTTGCTTCCAATCGTCTACAGGAACGTGGTGCATGCAAATGATGTAAACATTCATCAAAAAGTACTTTTATCAGATGTGACTTATCTGTGAAACTGGTCCGGTACCATATTATCGACTTTTAAATATCGGTCTGCAACAATATCCTGGCAAATTTAAATGTGCATAACCTTGTCAAAAGAAGGAGACGTGCAGGCCGAATAGACACTACGGCCCTATATACGCCTGTCCTGACGATTCTGTGCAAGTGAGTAGCTTGTAGTGAATATCGTTCAGTTTGAACGTTTTGTTTTGGACATTTGACACAGAACACAATGCTCGCAAAATGTAGATATTTCGTTATGCACAAGAAACCTTTTCTTTTACCCATGTGGCTCCACTTGACATCTGCCGCGAGCAGTTGCATATACGCATTACAATGGACGGAGTCTATTCTTCAAATTCATCGCACCACTCACCTGAAGGTATTGGACTAGAGCAGCTCTACGTACAGCGTTCTAAACACTCTCAATTTGCCAGAATATTAACCTATGACAAAGGAACAACGTGTAAATAGAATTATGAATATTGTGAGCACTGTCTGAAACTAAATATTGCAGTGGAGCAACTAACATGTATTGACCTTTTACCTCAACTTTGCCTCATGGGCCATGTTGCACCATTAGGGGCATTGATGCGCTGCATATGTTCGCTCTGGCACTGGATCTCAGTTGAGGGCTTTCTGAAAGACTCTCCAGTGCGAAGGCTCTAATGACTGATCTATCAGACAGTCACCTAGGCGGTCACCGTGTCTCCCACTTGCAATGGTACAACTCGGATTCCACAAAGGTTATCCTCAAATGCAAAAAATCTAAGATAATCAGGTTGGTTCAGGTCACCAGTCAGCATGGTAAAGAGGGTCATATGTGTATTTCCATATGACCCCGATTTCCTAAACAACCATGCTTGCTTCAGGGCGTGACTGGGGAATCAAAAGCCGCCGTAGCAAAAATGTGCAAACCAGCCACACTCTCCCCGCTTTATCTCTTTCCGTTTATCAGTCCTCTCTGTTTCCTTATCACATCTATCGCTTCTCCCTCTCCATCTTCCTTTCTCTCTCTTCCTCGAAGCCACTCCAATTAACCCGAGAGATCTGGTAAAAGTGGCAGAGGCACCAGCAGCGAGCTTGGACTTTCAAAAACGACCCCCAATGGAGAAATGCTCAATTGAATCAAAGGCCAGTCCAGCCATTTGGTCCATGACTCACTTGGCATGATTTCCGACTAATGCTGACGGATGTATTGCTATGTACGTCGCTATAAATGTTCTCATTTACCTTACACCTAAACATGGATGTCTTGTCTCTGCCCTGATTTTGAAATCCACTGAGGTGCACCGTGTCACCTGGGCCCTTCTGCACAGAAAGGCAAGCACAATGTTAATGGGAGGCCTCACGTGTCTGCCCTCGGTTTTACATCAAATGTTTAGTTTTTGGTGCAAGTGCATCAGAGATTCATGAGTCCGTGAACTGGTGTACTGTTGCTAAATATGCATTGGAAAGAAATCCATTTATTCTCGGTGTTATGTTTAGGCAGATAATTTAGCTCTGCTTCCATAGGTGCACAACGTACCAACAGGAAAAGCGCCATTGAAAATATCCTGTTTTTAATTTAAACTCCTAATGCAGTCGTTTAAACACCGGGAGAAATGTTAAAGTAATATAAAATAAAATACAATTATAGCATATCTTAACCTTACTAAATTAAATATATACAGTATTTTCATGTAACCATACAAGTTCACTAATCCCGTGAAAGGAAGTTAATTATTATTATTATTATTATTATTATTATTATTGCTGTGTTGTTATTAGTTTTTGTTTCTAACGATAATAATAATAACAACAACTAAAAGAACACGAATAATGATAATAACGATAGTAATAATAATAATAATAATAATCGGTGTTTGGCTGATCTCATAGAAAAGAACTCAGCCAAATTAGGCAGACAATTAACCTTAGTTAGAGAGGGATAAGGGCTCTTTTCTATTCCCATCAAATGTGATAGTCTTCTAAATAAATGCGTGTCCAGTATTCTTCACTTCAAGTTGTGTACATGAATATATCATGAGAGTTTAGCCCCACATTAGTTGATTCTTACATTAGGGCAGATTGATTAATCTCTGTAGGAAAGTCCTTTTTTTTTTTTTTTGCCTGATCACCCCCACTCTTTCTGGATAGGTACTGGTGGTTACTGACTCTTGGCTGTGCCCTGGGTACTGCTTACCAGTCCCAGGGCCAGTGCTCTGTGTAAAATGGATATGCAAATTAGGCTAATTATAATTGGCTAAGTTAACCTACCTATAAGTCCCTAGTATATGGTAGGGCATGTAGGTTTAGGGACCACAGCATAGGTGGTGCACACCTAGGTGCATTGCTGAGGTGCCCAGTGTCATTTTAAAAGCAAGCCTGCCTTGCTGGCTGCTTTTAAAATAAAGTTATATGCAAATTCGACTTTGGAATTAAAGGTACTTCCAAAGTCTTAAACTACCTTATTTTTACATATAAGTCACCCCTAAGGTGTGCCCTATGTGCCCCTAGGGCTGGGTGCCATGTAACTATAAGCAGGGACTTTATAAAAATAGATTTATAAGCCCTGGTGAGGTAAAAACAGCCAAATTCGTTTTTCCCTCATTGAAGTAAATGGCCTTCATAGGCTAGAATGGGCAGACTTTATTTTAAATTTTAAAGTCTCCTTAAATGTTACATACCAAGAATTTGGTATCAAATTGATTGTTATAATAAATCCCACAACTTCCAGTTGTTGGATTTAATATAACCAGTTCAGGTAAAAAGTTTAGACTTTACCTAAAAAGTTGCCAATTTCAGCTCTGCATTGTTTTTGCTGCTGTGCTCTGATTGGCCAGCCTGCAGCAGCTTCTGCCAGGCTACTTTAATGAGGTGTGAAGTGGCCTGGCTTCACACAAAGGAATGTGCTTGGGGGAGAGAATCTCCCCTCAGCAGATGGTGAGGCAGGAAGGGGGAGGGCTGCCAAACTGGTCTTCAAAGGCAGAGAAGGACATCTGGAGCACCCAGCAACACCCCCACATCCTGCAACCCCAGACAGCTAGGTGCCCCCTTGATTAGATTAGGAGAGGGCAGGAGAGGGGTGTGTTTATGATTTTTAGCCACACCAGTGGGTGGGCTCAGCCAGATCTCTCCTCCAAAAATCAGATTCATCCATTTTGGATTTTTAGAGACTGTTGCCTTCTGGGATGGATTTTTGCCACACTTCCCAGGAAGTGGTCATCACAGGGGGACGACCCTGTCCCTGATTGGAGAACCAGGGCCCCCCTGCTTTTCACCCAGCAGCAAGGATAAAACTGGCAGACCTGCACCCACGCCTCAGATCCCCACCAAATTTCAAGAAGAAGGAACTACAAGGAGAAGAAGGACTGCCCTGCTGGACCCCTGGCCTGCACCTGGACCCTGCACTCAGAAAGACTGCACCAGCTGCACACTTGGGCTTCACCACAAGAAGGACTTTGCCTGGCTTCCACTGGTTCAAGGAGGGACTCCCTGTTTGCTACAGGTGAAAAATTGCTATCCAGAGTCCCCTGCACCAACTCCTGAAAAAGTGACCAGCTGACCACTGTCCAGTGGCCAAAAAGGAGTTTGCGCCAGGTGCATTCTGGGAGTTGAAGTCCGCACTTCCCAAGGACCATCACAGAACTTCTGGACCCTTGGGGTGAGCTGTGGACCCCAAAAGAACCTTAAAAGAACATCTGGGTGAAGCCCCAGAAGTTTGGAAAAGATTGGAGAATTTTAGAAAAAAAGCTCCATAAAGTGACCGACCCGACGCGGAAATTCTAGCCGGCTTGCCTCAACCGCGACCCGGCCTGACTTCGTGGTTCGTCCCGGTAAAGAAAAACATCCAAAAAAGAGACTAAGTCCGAACGTAAAAAGTTGACCGGGACCTTCCAGCCATCGTATCCGAGAAGGGCTCCACGGACGTCGGATCAAGATCCAGGTTTACCCCGGTCGAAGGATTTTCATCTCGAAAAAACGACTAAGTCCGAAGGTAAAAATCACCACCGAGGAAACCGACTTCGCGTATCCGGACAAGGGCTCCAGGAGGTCAGATCCAACTGGCAGGTTCGTCCCGGGGAAGAAAAACATCAAAAAAGAGACTAAGTCAGAAGGTAACTTTTTAACCGAGGCCTCCCGCGACTTGTAGCCGAGCAGGGCTCCATCGCGGTCGGCCTGAAAGTTTGACTTTGCCCCGGTCCTGGTGCAACCAGATGACCCGATTGGCGCTTTTTGTTTCTAAGCGCTAGAAAATAATAATACTTTAAAAATTCATATCTCCGGTTCCCCTGAACCGATTTTAATCGTTTTTGTGTCATTTTAAAGATAAAAATATAAGCTATTTTTATAAATTGTTTTTGGATTTTTAAACTGTTTCCTGTGTTTTATTTAATTACTGTTTTGTGATATTTGAATGCTTTACACTTTGTCTCCTAAGTTAAGCCTTGACGCTCGATGCCAAGCTACCAAGGGTAGAGCTGGGATTAATTTACTGAGACCTAACTGTACTTATGTGGAGGTTTGTGGCTTGTTGCTAGGTGTAGGTACCTACCTGCCCTACCAATAACCCATTTTCCAACAATCTCCGACTCCTATTTTGTGCAAAGATTGTGACGTTAAACATCCATTTGCTGGAACAGTGCATCGGCCTAAAATTATCTTCTTTTGATGCACAAACATTGAGTCTATTCATTATTACGAAGTACGTTCTGTTATCATTCTCCCTGATTTCCTAAACCATTTATTAGTGATTTTCTCGAATGCATTTGCCCGGGCCCTGTTCTGTAAAATTATATATCAAAATCCTATTCCCCTTTTCTTGGGTTGTGCAGTGTCTGCTATATATTTACAGATTTTTTTAATTTTAGCTATTATTTCCTATTTTCTGAACATTTCTATCCTCCACTGTAAATTTGTATTTATAATGTAGCTTTCTCCTTAGGACAAAACCATTCTGATCTTCATATAGTAATGTTGTCTCCATCTTGGCCATTTTTATTGCTATTGCTGTTACAATTACCTTGTAATCATCATTTGATAATGTGATTGCTCGATACAAATTAGTCTCTTCTGCCTTTTAACCCAGTTTAAAAAAGCTACCATTAGGAACGAGATTATTGGTTGAGGGTGGTGAAACGCAATTCAAGCAGCAACCACAATCTCTGTCGGGGTGCATCACAAGCAACCCCAAATTACCCTGTGCTTAGCCCTCTGTTAGTTTGGCACAAAATCAATGAGGCTTAACCCAGAGAAAATTTGCAAAGTATTTATACAGCACACAAATAGTAATAAACTGTAAACAGAACACAAGAAAAATCCCACACCAATTTAGAAAAATAGAATAGAATTGAATTAATTATTAGCCACTACCACAAAAAAAAATTCAATCAGTAGAAATGGAGTTATACAGTTTCAAAGATTTAAGGTAAGTATAGCACCAGAAGCACAAGGGGCCACTCGCAGTTAACTGGCTGCATGAGACCGGGTGAAACTCACAAGTTCAGGCCGACCATTATGTGTGGGCAGGGAGAGTGCTAAAGATGATCATCCTGTAGCGTGAAGAGCAGGCCAGGCATCATGATCTGTCTTGCTGTAGCGTGAAGATCCTGTGGGGTGCTTTGGTTGGTCATTGCTGGAGTTTCATGTTGACAGTCACTGAGAGCTGTGCATGATGCTGTGCAAATTGTAGACTGTAAGTTTTTGGTCATCGCTGGTGATTACTGTAGTAAGAAGGGCTAATTTCAACAATGCATTGCATTGGAAGTCAGCTCGGGTGGCAAGAGCTTGGCATGAACAGACCCGTTAGAGGTTGCTAAATGCCCAAAACGTCAGGTTTTCTACTTTTCCTCCAAAGGGAGCTCAGCTGATGCCACACCAAGAGTTCAGGACTTGGGAGGGACCTCTACAGCAGAGGCCAGCAAGGCTTAAGCCAGTTCAGTACAGCAGAACAGCTTGGCAGTTGCAGAGATGTCTCTGGAGCTTCTTGTGTCACTGTAGCTCAGAACCAAAATTCAGTCAGTTGACCATTGAAGTTTTTCCTGGGAAGTATTCACAGGTCCAGGAGTGTATTCCAGAGTGGGTCTGACACCTGGTACCTCCACCGAAATGGAAGAAACTTCTGGAGCATTCCCTCTAGAGATATGCATGGAACATCCTGCTTCCTGTGCTAGTCTGTCTGCAATCACAATAGGCTAGTATGAAGTCTGTTACTTGTAAGCTGAGGCAGTGTCTTTGAAATGCAATTGTGACAGCTCCACCCTTCTCATTAAGTCAGGATGACCCATCCTGCCAACACCCAGACCCACTATTGTGTGGCTGTCTGAGAAGAATACACAAAGGCCAGCTGCCAACTACATCTAGTCGTGTGACCTGGGAAACAGGCTTAAGCCATCAAATGGTTAGGACAAGAAAATGCATACTTTCTAAATGTGGCAATTTCAGAACTGTGACTTACAATCATATTTAACCATTAGAGAAAGTTTTAAATTACAGTTCCTGATACATCAAACATGGTATTCCTACCTGCTCCCAAACAAAATATATCACTTATTAAATGTAATAAGGTAACCCAATATTAATCTATGGGAGAGATGAGCCTTGCAATAGTGAAAATGAATTTCAGAGTGTTTTACTACCAGGACATGTAAAACTTAAAAGTACGTGTACAGCCTTTTATATACAATGCAGCCTGCTCTATGGGCTATTTAGTGCCTAGCTTAGGGGTGATATATGTATTAGAAAGGAAGGTGTAGACCTGGCAAAATGTTTATTTTGCCAGTTTGAAATGGAAGTTTAAAATGGCATACACAGTCTGCAATGGCAGACTTGAGACATCTTTAAAGGGCTATTTAATGGGTGGCACAGTATGTGATGCAGGTCCACTAGTAGCATTTAATTTACTGGACCAGGGTACATGTAGAACTACTTTCTACCTAAATGTAAATTAAACATATTAAACATACACCAATTGGGTGTAAACCAATTTTACAATGTTTAGAGTACCACTTTAGCATTGGTTAGCAGTGGTGAAGTGTACTGATTGCTAAAGCCAACAAAAATAAAATAAAGCAAATCAAGAGGAGTGAAGGCAAAATGTTTGGGGGTGACCCTGCAGAAAGGGCCAGGACCAACAAGCTGTGTTAGCTTCATTATTCATCCTGATTTGATTTGAAGAATCTCTCTTAGAATTCTGTATGAAAGTAAAATCTCCACTAATTATGTCTCCTTTTGCTGTTGTTAATGTGACTAATAACTCAGCTAAGGGTTTAGAATAATCAAATATTGAGCCATAAAAGCTCACCATTGTATACGTTTTCTTTTGCAAACTGAAACCAACACAACCCCATCTACGTTTTTGTCTGTACCACTAGACAGAATTTAAATACCTACCTTTTAATTCATTATTTCTACAATCCTTCTAAGTGATGCTTTGTTTGAAGGAAACATCCTAAAATGATCTCATTCCTTAAACATATGTATCCTGTTTAACCTAGATGCTGCCCAAAGTGTTCTGAAGGAGAATAACAGAGGGCCATGCCTGAGCAGTTTCTTCTTCCTTTAATGTTTTCAGGCAGTTTGTATTAAATTAAATAATTTCAATACTACTAATTTTCACAATCTAAGCCTTCCATACACATGCTGCTAATATATCGACACACTGTTGTGTATGGTATTAAAATATCCTCATGTTTTAATTTTACTGATTTCATCCTTATCTTTGCATTTTTAATATTTCACATTCAGGGTGCTTTGAAGGTTGATCCCTCTTTATCTCTGAAAGTTTCCTTCTGAATGGCTTGTAGATGGATTTTCCTTTTCAGTCTCTAATCTCCAAAACTGGTCAGAATAGTCTCTGGTCTTGAAGATTTTTTACAGAAGGTAAACATTGATACTTTGAGCTCTTGATATAGTTTAATCTTATTGAAACTCAGAGAGGATACAAAAACTGAGGGAGGGTATAATATTTTATTAATGATGTTATCAATCCACTGAAATATCCCCTTTCCCTGCATTCTACAGGATTCCCGCAAATCTTAAATTTGGTCTTCTACCCTGATTCTCTGAATCTTAAATTTTGTTCCAGATGCAGATGACATCTTTGACTAGATTTGACACTTCTACTTGTCATTCTTTGTAGAAAACTTGAGACAGAAACATGTTTTACTAATGATGGGATGGGATTTTCAATCTGCATCAATCTTTCATAAATATGATAAATTTTAGCACTTAGTAAGGATGTAGTCTCATCTCAAACAAAGAATCCTGCCTGACATGAGTTCTACTTTGCATTTGCAGTGCTTACTGATAGTGCTCCTTTAATTCTCTTGGCCTTATTACTCCTTCCGATATATTTATGACAAGATCTTTTGTACTAAAATAATATGAAGGAAGCTGCCAGAATCATCTCCTTCAAGCTTTATACATTTCCTCCAAATGCATTGATTTCTTCTATTATTTTGTTGGGAAGTGCTCAGCTTGCAAGCTTTTGGAATGATATTCAGCTGAGGGTGGCTAATATCAACACATTTGGATGCTCTGTTGTCTCCTTTGTGTTAGCTTCTTCAGTCTTCTTTTGCCTTGCTTCATATGGCTAAAGTTCTAAAAGAGCAACCTCCTTTTTTTCTGGATTTCCTTCTTTGTCCTTTGGGACAATTTCATATTATCCTTAGGCCTCTAACCTAGCTCCACAGGGAGACTTGGTTCCTTTTGTGAAAACACTACTGTCAGTCAGCCTCCTGGATAAACCAGACTTTCCGCTTTTCTCCCGGGCCTGCCTAAGCTTGGATACAGTTTATGTTTGTCCCATCACTAATGTAGCATTGTAACTGCTTTTCACCTGCCGACAGCATTGTCGAGTGGATTTCATAGTTGCTTGGGACCTCTGCTGAGCAATTTTGCTACCAGTCTCTTCAGAGAGATTCAATAACCCCTGAATGTCCTCGTAGACTCAGCTTTGTACTCCTGAGCAGCTCTGTACGTCCAACTAGGGCTACACAATGTACGCTATGAACCTGTGTGGGCATGTCCAGCAGTCAAGAAATGTGTTGTTGCAGGATCAGAAACACAGGATAGTAAGCCTTCAGAAAACCAATAAGGCTATGTTAAGAAACCTAGGGAAATGGCCCTTGAAGATTCAAATTATATGTAAGTTTTACTGAAATAAATAAATCTAATATATTTTATTATAATAGCATACAAATTCTTACCTAACTTTCAGTCAGGGCACATTACATATGAGCTAACTCTCCGGGAGCTGCCTGGGAGTTGATACTTATGAATTAGACTGTTCAGAAAAGATCATTAGACTTCAGCACGTGAAGACTGTGCAACGGCAGAGTCATTGCTTTAATGAAAACACAAAATAGCGTTTTGTCCATCTAGCAGCAGTCAAGACCTAGGGGACAGTATCAAGGGCATGAAAGCAAAGACAAGAAGTGCTCCTTTGCAAACCATGGTCCATATTTATGAAAAAGTGGTGCATCAAAGCTGTTGCGGCACTTTGCCTGTGCCCCCCTACCAGCAACTAATGACACCATGGTTGCACCATATTTATAATACGGCACACCATGGCGGTCATTGGCACAATAGCATAAACATGTTTTATGTTTTTGTGGCACTTTTCTACTCTAGCATCAAAAATATTGACGCTAGTGTAGCAAAATGCAAGGAGGCACATAGGTTTCTATGGAGCATCATTTTAATGCCTGCTCTGAGCAGGTGTGAAAAATGGCGCCAAAAATTGCGCAGTGAAATCTGTTAAATTTCTCCCTGCAATTTTTGCAGGCCTTCTAGTGCTGGAACGTCGCCTTACATACGTTATGCCTGCCTCATGCATTGCCCCACTATGTAAATATGGCACAGGGAAAAAGCCACTTTAGACTGCCTTAGCATAGAAAAATGATGTTATGGTAGCGCTAAGGTGGCACTAGGGGCTCTTAAATATGTCCCTATGAGGTTTCCCTCAGCCCTTGTCAGATTTTCAGGAAGCCAGAGATTGATGAATGTTGTTTCTTAGAAAAATTGTTACTGGGTAATTTTACACTACAAACCTACTCCAATAGTGCCACAGTCTTAACTTGCATTTTGCGAATCTCAAACTTTGTAGGAGTTCTTGTACTTAAACTCTTTCATTCTAAAGGGAAAAATAAATGATATCCGTTCTCCCAGGGTCCAGTTAGAGTGACTCCTAACTACCAGTATTTAGTTAGGCCATTTCAAATTGATCCCCTAGGGATAAGCAAGACAGTAGAACCAGCTTGCCCCTTTGTGTACGCTGAATTCCTTTATGTCCTAAAGCAGCTCTTGCTTGCATGCGAAAACAAATAGTGGTACAAGACCCCTTATAGAGTTGATTGGCTGGATTCTGTGTTGTTCCTGGTTATTCAGAAGTTGACAGGAGTGATGTGTTTAAATGGTAAGGTAAGGGCCGGTTTTATAGGAGCGAGAATCTATGCAGAGGCTAGTATGGGAATATTCATATAGAGTAAGAGAGAAATGTAACAGAAAAATAACATACATAGGTTAGAACCAAGATCTGGAGGCAATGCTTAAGTAAAAACATACCACGAAAACCAGCAAAAACAGCATGAAACATTTGGTGATACCTTTTTAAATCACTTCACCCTGCTCAACTGGCCTCTGTGAACATATGTGGCATGATGAGGTACTTACCCTCATATTTATAATTGCTTTACAATGAATGTGCATCATTTTTTAAAATGCAAATTCGGTGCAAACCTAACTCCAAATTTATACTTTTTGGAGTTAGCATAATTTTTTGCTTGCAGGAAACTACCTTGCATCAATGAGATGCAAGGTAGGCGTTCCCGTGCAAAAAATTACAATATGGCCTTAACGCCATATTTATCCCCCCAAGCTAAAATGACACACAGGGGGGAAGGGGTCATTAAATAATGGTGCTAAGCTTGCTTAGCGCCATTATTTATCGACTGGGTCAGGGCAGGCGTTAGGGGACCTGCGTGCATATTTCCATGGTCAGAGATCATAAAATGGGCCCACAGGTTCCCTTCCCATGCCCCATGGACACCCCCACCCACACCAGAGGGACACCAGAAGATGGGGGGGGGACCCCATCCCGGTTAAGTACAGGTAAGTATTTTATATTTATTTTAAAAGTGCCATAGGGGGACCTAACTTGGGCCCCCCTACATGGCACCAGGCCCAATGGCCATGCCCAGGGCACATCTGACCCCTGGGCATGGCCACTGGGGTGGTGGGCATGACTCCTGTCTTTACTAAGACAGGAGTCATGTCCATGGGCTTTTATGTCAAAAAATGATGCTAGTCTGGTTAGAGGCATTATTTATGCCTCTGTCTATACTAGTGTCAACCTTTGCCTTCCAACCTCCTGTTCCCCCTACGCCTCTCACACCTGGCTATTGTCCTTTTTTATGACGCTAGCCTGGCCTTACCGCCTGCTACCATCATTCAATAGATATGATGCCTGGCCGATGTCTTGAAATGGTGCTAGCCAGCAGTATACTTTTTCATGCAAAACTGTGTTAGCACAGTTTTGCGTGAAGAAGTAAAAAACGCGCCTTAATGTTTCTCCTGTAAATATGTGCGGCTGCTAGTTAATAGACCAATTTGGACATTGTTTTCATTATTCTTTAACTATTTTGCTTTTTTGTGTAGCTGCATCAGTGCAATCATCCCATCAACAATTCCTAAGAGTAAGTTTTGATCACTGGCTCATATTATCTATTGTATGGTTAACAGTATTTTCAGAAACCTTTGGTTTTGCCTATGGGGATTTTTTACCAGGTTTTTATGGGAGCCCTAACTTCAACTCTTAGGCACAATAGCACCAACATATAAAACCGTGTCAAAAGCAAGCACTTTTTAGATAGAAACAGAAAAATAAGGAAAAAGTATTTTCTGAATATTGCACTTTAAAAATTAAATTTTTATTTTTTGCTGATCTTAATCACTAACTATGGTTAGTTGCACGTGATTTCACAAAGTGAAGGATTTTAACGGTCAAATTACAAAACGCTGATTTTAAACAACAAATATGTAAATACATCTTATATTCCTTTCCATCCACATTCACACACAAACACATATATTTATAATTAATTAATTAATTAATTTAAGGAAAATCACCGATCCATCTTGTAGAAATGAAAGTGAAACCAGTAACTTGTTTGATAGTTCATTAAATCAGCCATAACGGAGAATGAAGCGCAAACTAAACGGTGGAGTAACAGTAATTGGTGAATCTTCTTATCAAGAGCTTGAGTGATGGGACTATTGAAAGGCCAACATCATGGCACTGTGTTCATAGTGGCATGATAATCTGCCCCAGATAAAAATCTTCACATGAAATGTGTTTGATCCAGTAACATAGTTAGCCTTATTTTCCCTTTGTTTGAGCTATGCACCCAAATATCAGTTAGGGATTGTTTGCATTGTCTGACAAGAAGAAAAGACTTATCAAGTCAACATCGAATTAGAGCTTTGTTTTCTATGTCTTTCATTAAATGCATGCACCCTTCCCGTCTTTCAACCGTGTGAAGGTCACATTGATAAAATGAGGGCAACAGTTGTGTTATATTATCTATTTGAGCATTTTGGTTTTATTCAAATTACACTACAGAAGCGGTTCCCAAAGAGCAGCTAATAAGGCCGGCGCAGTAAGAAAGGACATAACTTTTGTCATGGACACACAGAGCCACACGGATGAACCAAAAGCAGTCCTGACGAAAATGTTGAAACCAGCGCCGCTCGTTTGTCATCTTGCGCTATGTCTAGCTTTTTATCCATCTTTCTCTCTCTCTTTCTTTCAATGACTCTCTCCCGCTTTCTCTTGGATTCTGTTTTAATTACACGCATCTCCACAGGAGGCCCATTTGGCAGCTGCAATTTTGGGCCTCGCATTCACCTTTCAGGCTACTTCCTTGGTTATACTGCCTGGCATCATCTGTTCTGACCGCTGAGGCCCTCTCCAAGTGTGATCTGCACATGCATTCAAAGGATTAGGGGCCAGATGTACGTAGCTTTAGGTTTGCTGTTTCCTAATAGTGAATTTTTGTGATTTGCCATTAGGAAATTGCAAATTGCTATGTACCACAGTGTGTTTAACACTGTTTGTGATTCCCAAATGGGTCTCAAGGGACCTGCCTCATTAACATTCTTGACAGGTCACAATTTGCAACCCATAGGGAATGGCCAACACTCAAAGGGATGGTGGCCTGCTGGGGTCAAAAGACTACCATGTCTGTGACTGCATTTTCAATAAAGCATGTTTTTTTGTAATGGAGCCCATTTTCTTAACCTCTTCGATTCATCAGACGGCTGGGAGCCCTCCAACCCCGTGGTTCTTGTGTGTGTTGGACTGCTCCCAGCCATCCAACATACACGGCACTCGAAATCCCTTTGGTGAGGGTACCAAAGGGATTTCCTGCATAAAGAAACAGCCTCAGGAGGTGGAAGAAAGCTTCACTGGCTCCTGATGCTGTTTCTTTGTTTTTAGGAAAATGACATCCAGGAGCACAGTGGGGTGATGTCATTTCCCTAAAACCTAAAGTAAAATGAGCCGATCGTCTCATTCTACTTTCTCTTCACTGGTGCTTGTGGAGCTATCTCAGCCCCCTAGCCCGATCAAGATGAAAAAGGTATCATTTGAAAGGGGAGAAAGTCCACTTTCCAATGGTACCTCTTACAAGTGGATCTCTGCTTGGGGATCGCCCAAGAAGGGAAATCCCCAAGCAGGAGTTTATCCACTAGACCCCAGGAAGGGGGAACAGCTCTTTGGGCAAGGGCTTTTTCTCCCTCATTATAATTGGGGCACAATTCAGTCTTTCTGCCCTAGGGCAATATTCTCTGATCTGCCCCCGTGGGGGCGTGGGGGGTGCAGAAAGCCCACTAGGAAACTAGGGATTGTTTTTATTTAGTTACTGTAGGGGCGGGGTGGGTCATGCTGGCCCTATCAATGCCCCACCTTAAAAAAAGAGGCACTGTCTTTCTGCCTCTGACTTGCCTCCCTGATGGGACAGAAATCCCACTAGTACACCAGGGATTTTTTTATTGTAATAGTAGGGGTGGGGGCAGGTCATGATGGCTTTGTGAATGCCCCACCCCAAACAAATGGTAGAGTCTTTATGCTCCCCCCGTTGGGGGCAGATAGGGCAATAGCCCATGATCGGCCCCCACAGAAAGCCCACTAGGACACCAGAGATTATTTGTATTTATTACTGTGGGGGTTGTTGCTGGCCATGATGGCCTTGTCAATTCCCCACCCCAAAAAAATAGGCACAGTCCTTCTCCCCACTGAGGGCAGAAAGCCTACTAGTCACCAGGGACTATTTGGGATGTGAGCTGCCCAGAATGGGTATAGCAATGCCCGACCCTAAAATGGGCACAGTCTTTCTGTCTGCTGCTGACTAAAGCATCTCATCCTAATGGCAAGGAAAAGGAGATTTGACTCTTTTGTTGTTGATTTCATATATGGGCCAGCAAAGCTTGACTAACTCACAAAATTGCCCCACTTGTAATAGTGAACTGTTGCACTTTTTGGGCTTGGTTAGGCTGCTACCTGGAAAAACCTACCAGACCCAGTTACTTCTGAAAAGTAGATATCTGGGGAAATCCAGGATGATGTGCTTCGAATGCACCCCACATCATTTTTATACCCACAATTCCCTGCAAAACTCCAACTTTGCCTGACGTCGTTTCTCCTACTTTCTGTGATAGAAACTTCCAGAATCTACAGGAATCTACAAAATTCCTACCACCCAGAATTGCACTAGCTGTGGGGTAAGAAACTCTGCCCCACTTGTTTGGCAGGGCCTATTGCCAATAACAAGAATGGATCCAACCAAGGTCATTAAGGGGCATATTTATAATCCTGTATTGCTTCCTTGCACCACATTAATGTCATTATTTTTTACTTTAATGTGTCCCAATGAGGCCGAAATCCCTGTGCCATATTTACAGAGTGGTGCAATGCATGCATTGCGCCATTCTGAAACCCTTTGCACTGCATTATACCTGTGCCAAGCATAATGTAAGCAAAAGGGGCAGTCCCCCATTAAGGAGGCCGAAAAAATGGTGCAAGGAAATCTATGACATTTCCTGCGCCAATTTTTACGGCACTTTTAACGCCTGCTCAGAGCAAGCATTAAAAGAGGTCTTCCATTCTTTAGAATGGGCCCCTATGTACTCTTCAGGAGTAGCGCCAACAGTTTGTCAATAGCGTAAAAAATAATGCCACTATTGTCACCTACCCTGCGCTATGATGCGCCATATTTTAAATATGGCACACACAAGGTGGTTGTAGGGGGTGATAAGAAGTGCAGGGAAAGTGGTGCTGCACCTACTTTTCATAAATGAGGGCCTAAGCCTTTTGTATAACATACCTCCTGAACTGACATACTTCCATGAGCTCTCAAAATGCTTGTTTAAGGAATATTACACAAAGTAGGGTAATAAATTCCTGCAAACATACAATTTGTTCACGTGGTAAAGCTGGGATTTTAGCCATGGTTTTGCTGAGTGCAATTCAGCTGCAATAGGGTTACACCTTTCCGTCTTCTGTCTAGCATCAAAGGTCAAACACATTGACAAAATCTGTCTTTCTGAAGCCATGTTGCACATCCCATTAATCTCCATGAAGTGCTGAAAACCAAGGATCGATCACTGTAGTATCTCCAACACCTATTCAGTTTTTCTAATTATTTAGGCCTTTTGCTGTAAATTTATATTTAATGAACTGCAGCCATTGTTTTTCAACCTACTTCAAGATTATGGGTATCTTTGTTTGGGAGTGGGCCACATGCAGGGGTTACACAGAATGATGGGCCATCACCGGGACTCCTCTAATGTAATTTCTAATTTGAAAGTCAGCAGCCCTGATCTTAACACCTAATCCGCTTTATTATTTTTCTGCTTGGAAAGATGGTGGCACACCAAGCCAATGCAAACACATAGCTCCATCCATCTAGGCCTGAAAGAAATTGGGGCTAACGTGACAACACCTGGCGCCCAGTGAGGCTGCTTCTCTTACACACACCCTCCCCAGCCCACCTTATCTTTAGGGAGATGCACTGGTATAGGGGCTGTCAGGAAAATCACACAGTTGCTACTGCTCCAGAAAGAGGAAGGAGAGGGGAGGTACAATGGCCACAAACTCACCTGATCCCCAGTGAGGCCAAGATCACTATACTTACTCACCTCCTCTTACTCATCTCCTCTCCACCCCAACATAGCTTCAGGGGGACAGCCTGGCAGGGGTCAAGAAAAGCACATAGCTGCTGCTCCAGGACACAAACACGCACAATACCCACCCCCCTCCTTTGACGCACACATACACACACACACCCATTCACGCACACAATACTCAACACCCCCCCTTCCCCTGATCACCTTACCTGGTGGTCGTCCAGGAGGGAAAAGGGTCAATGAGGCCTGCTCCGCTGGCACCTCCCCGTCACCACCACACCGCCAGGCCGATTACAAAGTTGTAATATGGCAGGCAGTGTTGTGATGACGTGGCGGTGCCAGCGGAGCAACCTCCACTAGACCGCCAACTGTCAGTATGGGTCCTGGCGGCTCTCCACCCAATTTATGACATAAAGCTTCCAGGAGTCATATTATGCTAGTCTCCTGGTGGGTGTGACTTTGGCGGTCAATTGTTTTGACCTCCAAAGTCATAATGAGGTCCATAGTATTCCTGTCACCAGTATCCTTACAGACAGGGATTTCATGGCGAGGCTGCCGCCACAGAATCCCTGCCGGTAAGGATACTCATTATACAGCGGGCAGTGTTAGGTGGACCACCGGGTCGAAGGTGGTCAACCTTCGACCAGACGGTCCCACCCCCTGGCGGTACAGGTGGTAAACTGGTCTCGATGCAGCCAGTTCAACACAATGGTCATAATTTGGTGGTCCTGTACTGCCACACTGTCAGCAGTATGGCTGCCACCGCCGGCGTGGAGGGGCAGGACCTCCAGGATCATAATGAACCCCAATGTCATTTACCTATGTGTTTTAGTTTGGAGTGCAGTGTATGTATGTGGTGTGGAGTGGAATTATGTGAGTTGTATTGAAATTGCCAGTTGTGGAATTGTGTGGTGTGTAGTATATTTGTGTAGTGGAGTTATGTGTTATGGTGAATAGAGAAGGGTGAGAGCTGCACTGAACAGATAAAAAAGGAATATTAGAGGCATATGTAGTTTGCTCAGAAAGTGGTGAATGAACTCAAGACAGCGGAGCAGAAAGTGTGTGAGAAAGAAAGAAAGTAAGAAAGAAAGAAAGAAAGAAAGAAAGAAAGAAAGAAAGAAAGAAATAAAGAAAGAAAGAATGAAAGAAAGAAGGGAAGAAAGGAGACCAGGCAACAGACACACAAAGAGGGAGTGCCTGTTTATGTAGAAAACCTAAGAAGAGGAGGAGAATTCGGGTTTGAGGGATGTATACCTTGAAAAGGCACAGGAAAGAAACTGCACTTGAAGACCGGAAGTCAACTACATGAGAGAGGCAGGAACACTGCATGAGAGAGTGAGAGAGAGGAGTAAGAGTATGAGAAAGAGAGATAGAAGGACAGGCTCTAATCAGGAGGAAATCATCTGTACTTGACAGGTGCTTCTCAGCTAAGAATGGAAGCAACGTATTGTTTGCACAAGCCAGTTAGGATGCAGTAAAGAAGAGCAACACTAGAGTCAACCTATGGTCAGCAGCAGGGGGGATCAAAGTCCTTTTACAGAATGCAACAGGTCTTTCAGACAGCTCACATGCGCTGCCTAGGCTCGATCTAAAAAGGGAAAGGGCCTGTACTTCTCAGCAAGGATGCAGTACTTTTTCAGGATGATTACAGGAATTCTTCGGTATATTCTCACATCAAGCATGGTGAAGGTCTGAGACCACAGGATTGATTTACGCATGCCAGGTCAGTACGCTAAAAGACAAGTGGGACGAAGGCAAAGACAGTCAAATGTCAGGCCAATGGCGGTCAAGCATGTGTCTTTTAAAGTCCAGTGGGACTTGTGGCAGAACCGCTTATGTCTGAGGCTCATGGTGGAAGAGCCTGCAGAGCAAGGGGAGTCAGTTACACATGGGGCGGTATATTTTAAATAACCAGTGGCATTAGTGCAGAGTCTGTCATATTACGTTAGTGTCTCAGAAAGTTCAGAGGTACTGGTGGAGAGTCAATGAACAAACCTAGTTTTTCAAAAAGGGGCAAGGAGATTTAGTAGAATGATTTGCATGTCATGCTCATCTCTGAATGACAGCAGATTTGGAGCAGGTTCAACTTTAGCCCAGCATGAGTGGTCAAGATGGTATACATGAGACGCCTTTCAGACTCTGACAACATTTGTTTGGCTGCTGAACAAAGGCATAAATGTTGCCACCCAAGCCCTTTTCAGTTTTCCCTGCCCAAAACTGTTGTCACATGCAGACAGGCATGGCCGCACTTACCGCAATTAGCTGCTGCTCCACCTGATGAAGATTCTACTAGTAGTTGATGGTGGGCTCGGGTGGGCTGCTCATCTGGCTCTTGCTTTCTTCACCATACATCGAGGTCTGTGGAAGAGAGACAACGGAATGTGGTGATGAGGCAAAGGAGAGACTTTGAAAATTGAGAGGGAGTGGAGCACAGCAGCAGGCAAATAGAATTTTACCAGGATAGTCAATGGTGGTACTTTTGTGCACTACTACAGGTTGATAATGCTGTGAACAAAGTTAAATGTAAATGTTATAACTTTTAAAACACAGCAGCATTAGAGTGTCAATATGAAACGCCTGCCCCGATAGGCTTGAAACTAAAGTAAGATGGCTTATGGACATACTGGCCTGTTGATTTTGTTACTGGGGTCGATATTGCAGCATTGCTGACAAACCACCCCCCAAGTAAGAAAATCAGCCTGAGTAAAAAACAACAGCCCACACGCTTCCAGCTTACCACAAAAATGCCCAGTGCCCACATGGGCATCGATTCACCAAAATACATCATATATTGTTTGACCTTAATGACATCACAGGAAGTGGAATCATATAACCCTTGACACTGAAGTGTACCAGGAAGGCATGTCAAATGACCCTAACATCTCAACAACTGACATCACTGAATTTCCATGTTAACTGCATGGTTATTATAATAGCATTACACAGACGTTTTAGGGAGCACCTAAATTAGTGTGCTGACATGATCTTTGAAAGTCCCTGAATGATAGTGAGTGAGCAATGAGTCCAATCAGACCTCATCAAGTATGTTAGTTCTCTGGATGAAAAAATCTGAAAGATAGGTGATATAGTGCATTTTAAAGCTCATTTTCACCTAAATTTGCCAAAATACCCATGCTCTGAAAGAACACTTATTAAATGTTCAAATCCTTTCATAGTTTGCCAAGCCAAAGAAATCTGGCATTCCCCAGGAGTTGGGCTCAATTTGTTTAAAAATGTACTATGAGTGCACCCTATATGTCAGAATGTACCTCCATCATGCCAGGGCCAGCATTGTACTGTGGGTGACACCTTAAGCCAACAAAACATTAAATATCCCTTTGCTAATATATTGCAATTATGCTGCTCACATACCACAGGTGACCCTTATGTGAAAAGATACTTCAGTATCTGACAGCAACCATTTTGTCATAGTTGGAACCTTTCTATAAAGCAGGTGTTCCACCTTTATGCCAAAACCTACCTCCATTGTGCTAGCTCGATTACCAGGATTTTGCCACCAGTGAGCACCAGACGGATATTCATGCAAACAGTAAGGCACTATGGCTCTACACTGGAATCTCCAAACATCTCCTACAGAGACTCCAGATCATCCAGAACACCGCACCCAGACTTATACTCGACATCCCAAACTAAACCCCCATTACACAACACCTCAGGAGCTTCACTGGCTCCCCAATCACAAGCGCAGCCTATTCAAACTTCTCATGCACACATACAAAGCCCTACACAACACAGGACCAGAATGCCTTACCAGCTGCATACACTTTCATCAGCCTACCAGACACCTTTGGTCTGCCTCACCCTCACTCACACACATTCCCCACATAAGCAAAACTGGAGGTTGTTCATTTTCCAACATACTACCCAAGATGTTGAACAACCCCCCTCAATACATCAGATACTCCTTCCCACTTCTTCAGTTCCATAATAAACTGAAGATCTGGCTCTGCACATAGGCACCATGGGGATCAAAAGCCTACGCACCTGCCCAAGCATCTTGATACCCTCTCAGGTGATTAGTGCGCCCTACAGATCAATACAGTGTAACATAACACAGGCCAAACATTTCCTCGTGTGTCAGTATTTTTCCAGTGGAGTCCTATATGCCATGAATTCGCTCTTTTATGCCAGGACCTATTATTACTTTTAGCGCCCTTTATGGCAAGAACTATCCAGAGGGTGACATGAGGTTATTTTAGGGTTTACAAGGGCATGTTATTTAGCCCTGGGCCTGAGGCCTGTGCCCTCTCACCTAGTTACATTTCAGTTGTATTCCTTTTATTCTTTGAGTCAAGCTTCATTTTAGTGGAGATGTTTTTTGTTCTTTTATTGGTTGCCCTTCCACACAGGATTTGGTAATACATTTCTTTGCACAACCCAACAACATTTCATTCTGTGCTCAACCCAAGGCTTTACATGATATTGACGTGGTATTGCCGGGACAAAGAAAACATTGTCTACCCTACACACAAATACTGTATATGTGTTGTCATTTCAGGGCAGCTCTTAGAATAACAGATATGTTATTATAAAACATTGCACTGCCCACACCAGGGTAAAGGGGACATTCCAGCCAGCTTGCCATCTCATGCTGCACATTGTTGCAGTTTCTGCAGAAACCTTTTGCTTCCTCTTCATCTATGTGGGAGAACTCCAGGCAGACTAACAGACCTCTTCTTCACCTCAGAACGCAGGTATGGGGTTTGGGCTTCCTTCCCAGTACCAGAAGGGCAGATTAGGGCTACCTCTGCTATTTGCTCTCAAGTAGGAACTTAGGCCCTGATTTATACTTTTTTTGCATCGCATTACCGTCATTTTGTGACGCAAAAGCGGCGCAAACTTACAAAATACAATTTTATTTTGTAAGTTTGAGCCTCTTTTGCATCAAAAAATTACGGTAATGTAGCATAAAAAAAGTATAAATCAGGGCCTTAGTGATGTAGGTAGGGGTATTAAGGAAACTGTTGTGATAATATGGTAGGACTCTTCTTGTGTTTCACTTTCCTGGTCACAGCTGTAATAATGCTCTGTTTCATTATCCTCATAATTGCAGTTCATGCCTTTTTACGTAGAAAACAGTTGCTTCAATAAAATATATATTGAACCAAGATCCTGCTTCTCTTTGTCCTTGCATCCATGAGACTTGTATAACTGAGAGAAAGGGGTACAATCTGTTCCACTACGACTTCCCTGAGGAGTCTGAGTGTCATGAGCTAGGCTGCCACAAATCACTCTTACCTTTGGTATTGGTGAGGTGTTGCTAGCTAGCTGGAAGGGTTAGGCCTACAGCTGTCACACAGCGTGGGGTCAGAGTTAGTCCCCCATGCTCGGTGGTGCTTCAGCCCAAAATCCAGCAGTCTCTTTACTATAACAGGAGTCTATGACAAAGGTGCCAGTCTCTTGTCACATCTGTCTGTCATGCTAAGAATTGCCTCAAGTATGTCAGCGCCAGTATATTGCCTCGACAATAATTACCTTCAGTAAACCAAGGCCAATGGCAAACCTACAAGCATCACATCACAGTCTCACTCTCACTCACACTCACATGCACATCACTCGCTCACACTCATTGTATCACTTACACTCATTCTCACTCATACTACTACACCTCCTGACACTTATTCATCCTCACTCACTTGCATTCACTCTTAATCTTACTCACTCATTGTCAGTTACTCAGTCTCAAACAATCTCACTCATTATCTGTCACTGACTCACTTTTACTCACAAACATGCTTACACATACAATCATGCATGTCTAAACATACAAACACTCTCACATAAATACACTCTCACATCAAGCATGCACACATACATTTAAAACAAACTATGCTCATCACTGCTGCAACCAAAGGTCACATTCCAATTAAGTGTGCTCCAATGTTTTATTACACTAACACTGAATAATAAATTAATATTCACTATTAGTATAATCGAAAATGGGCAGAAAATAAGGAATGCGGAGCCCCCCTGTGTTCTCTGCACTGCTTTTGCCACCTTTGAGGCCAGGGTCACAAAAGCATTGCTAGATTTCCCAAGGGGCAATCCATGAGTCACAGTTATGGCATCTGGCAGCCCTCTAAATATTGTTATAGCACGAAGAGCAACAGTGAAGATGTGCAAAGCTGTCAAGAGGCACCTTCCTTCTAGCAGACCTTGCCTTTTATTGAACAGCTTTTATGATTTTTTAAACCACATAAACAATACAGCAAAATAAAAACTTCAAGTCCCAGAATGCAAAGTGCTTTTGAATAAAAAAAACAAGACTGGATCATGGTATCACATACCATACAACATGGGGTCCACTGGTAGCTTTTTGTGTGCATGTAAAAAAAAAAACTAAGTGTGGTTGGCACCACCTAGATATTTGATAATTACCTTATCAGACTGGGCACATACACCTTGATGTGAATTGCATTTGGCACTATCATTAAAATTAATTTTTAAACACAGCTTTCTTAGAAAAATCCCTTTAATCATCAGTTATTTTGCTTATTGATGTTCATTTAATTGCACAGGTACTTCGAAAAGTTGTTTCTGTGGCACCCTCCCTGCCTGGTCGGATGAGATGTCGTGCATAGAACAAAGCAGATCTCTGAACCGCACTCTTCCTGCAAGTGGGGCTTTGTGCCTCCCCCCTGAGAGGTCATACCCAGTTCGCTCAGCAGGGCTTTGATATGAGCAGCATTGGAAAAAAAATCCTTAACTGAAGCGTGTGTTGCAAGGCAGAATATATTGAAAACACAAATCCTGTGTGTTTGATGGCTTTGGGAGTTGCAGAAAATAAACTAGGTTCATTAGGACCCTGTTCCCCTTCTGTTCGTGCCTCTGCTTTTCATTCTGTCAGTCTAGAGTTCGCAACAACAGTGCTAGGGGTGCAATGGACAAGAGGGGCCGGAGATGCTGACCTCTGCTGACCCCCCAAAATGACCTCATCTGGTGCTCATTACTACCACCCTGGGCCTCAAATTGGTTTAATACATACCAAAAAGTATAGTTGGGTGTTCCAACACCTATTGTTTGAGAATCACAGGGTTTGTAAATGCAAAGTGGCTCTATATTTCTGGCTCTTTGTAGATATATAAGCATCCGATTTCCATTATAAGGTAATATCAGAAATTTCCATACTAGAGGGCTGCTTTCATTTCAAAGTGACACTCTTTTGGTTACTTGTGCATGATAACTTCCAGATACTAGTTAACTAGATTCAAGCTGATCTACAAATCACGTGCCAAGATAATATGGTGCAAAAGCTTAAATATATGAGGATCAAACCAGGTGCTAGGTGTGGAAGAACTATCGAGTGTTTCTGAGGGCAACAAGTTATCAGTGGCAATGTATGACTTATACAGGCCAAGAGAGAGTGTACACGGGACTGTTGATTTCTAAAGACCCAGATTTATCTGACATTTCTTAGGCTTCACAGGGTGTTGAACACTTTTTGATAAAGTCATTTCACTTTTAGAAACTACCAAAACAATGTACATTCTGAATGTACGCAATGGTACCAAGTGAGGCAGTCGCTGATCTGAAAATGCATTAGAGAATTAACTAGGCATATGAGCGCATCCTGTTGCAGGAGTAGTACGAGGCGTGATGCTAAAGGCACATGGACTGACATCAAACCATGATCGTTGGACTGCTAAAAATGCTTTAAGGGTTTTACATATCATTGTGATCATGGTGCTTTGTGCTGTACCTTGAATCAAATGTACTTATGAATGACTCCTGTAGGTTCACTATGAAAGAGATCTAAGTGCCAGCATTTGAACACTGTTGAGCAGCTGTATGGGTGTATAAACATGTATAAATAGATCAATCAGCTGTTTCTTGTGATATAGGGTCACCTTATGGCTGTTTCACACACAATTGGGTCACTTCTTTGTCCAATGGTGTATTGAATAGGTCCACATTTATCAGCCATTTCCCAACTTGTATTTGCCTTAACCTGCAGGTAATGTCTGTTTCCTTATTATATTTACTGTTTCAAAACGAGGTGAAAGTTGAAGCTGTGCTATGTACCTTGAAAACATAATGAGGTGTGTCTGTGTTTGCAGCCGACATTGTGGAGCTATAGCACAATGTATAAGATCTGAACCAAAATAAGATTCATGTGAGCAGCTCTTATGACCTTAGAAAGAAGTGATCTGACACACGAGTGAACATGCTTGAATGGTGGTGGTGGATTTGACCTCTGGAGCGTCTTTCCCAGCCTGTATACCCTCCAATGACTAGGGCACACAAGGAGCTTTAAACTGCAAGGCCCTCATTCGGACCTTGGCGGGCGGCGGAGGCCGCCTGCCAAAGTCCCGCCGTCAAAATACCGTACCGCGGTCGCAAGACCGCGGCGGGTATTTTGACTTTTCCCCTGGGCTGACGGGCGGCCGCCGAAAGGCCGCCCGCCAGCCCAGGGGAAAACGACCTTCCCACCATGAAGCCGGCTCGTAATCGAGCCGGCGGAGTGGGAAGGTGCGACGGGTGCTACTGCACCCGTCGCGTATTTCACTGTCTGCTATGCAGACAGTGAAATACTAGCGGGCCCTCTTACGGGGGCCCCTGCAGTGCCCATGCCATTGGCATGGGCACTGCAGGGGCCCCCAGGGGCCCGCGACTCCCCCTCCCGCCATCCGGTTCCCGGCGGGAGAACCGCCAGGAACTGGATGGCGGGAGGGGGAGTCGGAATCCCCAAGGATTCCTTGGGGGCAGCGGGAAACCGGCGGGAGACCGCCAGTTTCCCTTCTCTGACCGCGGCTAAGCCGCCGCGGTCAGAATACCCCGCGGGGCACCGCAGGCCTGTCGGCGGTGCCACCGCGTCCCGCGGCCCTGGCGGAAGTAATCCGCCAGGGTCGTAATGACCACCCAAGTCTTTATTCCTCTGCGTGTACCTGTGAACTCCAACATTCTAAAGCAAGCTTTCATTACATTCTATTGTAGTGCTTCTGTCACACTAATAGAGTCTGCTGGGAGCCAGAAAAGTTCCATTCTAAATCATGCAAGACACTACGGGGGTTATTCCAACTTTGGAGGAAGTGGTAATCCGTCCCAAAAGTGACGGTAAAGTGACGGATATACCACCAGCCGTATTACGAGTCCATTATATCCTATGGAACTCGTAATACGGCTGGTGGTAAATCCGTCACATTTGGGACGGATTACCACCTCCTCCAAAGTTGGAATAACCCCCTACATCTTTCCCTGTGTTTAATGAAAAATTACAAATTTTTAGAAAATCATTTGACATGCACCTATATATAGAAACATGTACAATTATATATCTTCAATCAACCTTCTTGGTGCTTTGGTCATTTGACCCAATCTGGTTACTGGAAGCTGTAGACTGTCATCTTCAGGGTCTGAGATTGTTAAAGATGGTAAAGGGTGAGCATCAGGTCACTGTGTTTTCAGTCAGTCTTTTTTTCACCATTTCATGTTGAAGATCAATGGAACACAGGCCTATATTGAGAAGAGTCTCTTGTAATTGACTTCCCAGTGAGCTGGGCAGGCACCATGTATCCGTTGGTAGACATTACTTGAAAAGGTTCAGCATTAAAAGGCATTTTCTTCTGCGTACCTGTCAAGGCATCACCAAATTTCCTTAACGTGTCTTCATGTCACCTCTTGTATTCATAAACTTTAGTTTTCTGTTTCTTAATAATGTCCCTTGTATGAATCATGTTTTCATTTTTATCTCATTCGGTGGACTACTGGGCTAACTTGGTTGTCATTGCTCTCCCAAACATCAAAGTCATAGCACTTGCACCTGTGATCGATTGGCGTGTTGAACGATAAACTCGTAGTGTAGAATTTAATATTGTGTTCCATTTGAGCTTCTCAAGAGTTGCACGCACACTGCACTGCTTTTTTCAGTGTACTCATACAATGCTCAACAAGTCCATTTGCCTTTGGCCAAAAAGGTGTGATCGTTTGATGTTTAATGTCTAAATGCTCCGGAAAATTTGTAAATTCTTTACTGTTGAAGAGAGGACCACTGTCAGAGTTTACAATGGCTGGTATTCCCCATGTTGCAAAGATGCCATCAAGTTTTTTGATTACTCGTTCATGAGTTGTGGATGGGAGGTCTTCAACCAAAGTAAAACGTGAGTATTCATCCAGAATCACCATTTGAAGATGTTCACTATCAAGTGGACCAATGAAATTGATGGCTTTTCTCTCCCAGGCATGTTTAGGGAGTTTTGACAGGTCAAAGTATGCTGAGTAACTTTTCTTGACAGGCAATTGTATATGTGACATGCCTTTGGTTCCTTTTCAACTCTTTCATCTAAATATGGAAACCAAACTCAGTCTCAGAGAGCTCTCTTTTTGGCAACAATACCACAATGTCCTTCGTGAGTGATTTCAATCACTCTTTGTCACAGACAAAGAGGGTTTTCCACCCTCATCATATAACTCCTTCCTGAGTTATGGACAATTCATCTTTGACATTTTTGGATTTCTGATAGTCACCATCATTACTGAGAGGTCAAATGTGTTTGTTCCACGACTGATGTGTAAATATGTCTTTTAACTTCAGAAAGTCACTCTTACGACTCCCGGTAAGGACAATTTGAGCTAACAATACAGCAGCTGATGTAATTGGCTTGACAATGAAATTGATGTAGGCTTCAGCCATCTTGGATGGAGTACTGTGACAATCTCAAAAAGTAGTCAGCAGGATTTTGATCCGTGTCTGGAGGATGTACAATTGTATAATGGTACTCTTGCAATCTCAATCCCCATCAATCAATTTGAGGAAGCATCTTGGTTTATGGATTGCCAAAGATGGTCAGCAGAGCCTGATGGTCAGTCACCAGTGTAAACGGCTTTCCATTCAGTAGCACATTGAAGTGTTCACAAGCCTATACCACAGACAAACTTTCTTTCTCACTCTGTGAGTAAGCACATTCTGTTTGAGATAAACGTCTACTGGCATAGGCCAAAATATGTCATCTTGCATTTGGGGTCAGAGTCCTAAAGCCAACAAAAAGAAGGTCAGAAAAAGAGGAGGAGTAAGGCAAAAGGTTTGGGGGTGATCCTGCAGAACCGACCATCCTAAAGACAATATAGACTAATCAATACCTTGATGGAATTCCCTGCTTAGAGTGATAGACCTGAACAATGGAACACTATTACAAGGATGCTTGCCACTTCTACGCCTCCCTGAACTCAGTTGGATGCCTCTGTCAATACTCTCTGGGCCACTGAACAGACACATGGTGAACCCTTCTCCTCATCTGTGGACCTCATCGTTGTAGCACCTAACCTTATTTTTCTCAAGGTCAACAGAGTGTTGTGACCCATTCCATCCCTTGAGTTTGACTTCTGTCCTCAACCCAAGGAAAACTCTGTCTGCAGGAACAGCAACCAACAGAGGCACCTGCAGCTGCCAGTGTCAGAAACCAGCCACCAGCCCACCCAGGGGTCTCTGTCCTTTGCAGTTTCTCTGGGTGGCTTGCAGTAGCCCTAGGTGGCTTGCATCCTTTCTCCACTCCACCTCCCCCCAGTTCAGGGGCGGTACCCTGCATCTTTTCCTTCTACCTGTGGTTTGTACCCTTGGGTGGGACAAGAGCCAGGTCTGAGTCCTTCCTCTCCCTGCTCCTACATCTGGGGTTCATTACCCTCTGTTGGGGAGTGGTACCCCCAGAAAACTGAACGGTCAGGGTGCCTGTGGCAGCCACCCCTTCCAGTTCTCCTGACAGTAGGGGCAACTCATTTCCCAGAATGCAGTAAATGGGCATCTGGAGACTAACTAAGACCCTTCTCTGGGTTACCTCCTTACTCGAACCATAGGTACACCAGGGCCATATGGAGGAAAAAGTCCTGCCCTTGGGCTGGAGTCACTCTACACACCTCTGGAAAGACTAGCTCTTCCACAATGATGGTCCTGCTAGACACATTATCCGTCAGAGCAGCAGTTGGTACCCCATCCAATCCCACCAGTTGGAAGTGACATCTCCTACCCTTGGGGATCACCAGCTCACCCTCTAAGTTTATCTCCCAGCTGAAGGAGCTTATGGAATGTTCTATGACCTGCGCCTTGGCACTACCCTTCCTTATGCTACATGGCCCAATCCGGTAGAGTTCTCACCTGTGGGTGGTCTCTTTGGACAGGCAGAGTCCCCATGCTTATGTCGTAGTTGGGAAAACTCAAAGAAGCGGGGTTGGAAGTGGAGGGCTCTTGGCCACCACCCACCAGAACCTCTCCCTTTCTTCTCAGAAGGGACATAGGAACCCTTTCCTTACCCTGAGACCTGTCTGGGTATTTCTTGACCTCCCCCTCACTCTCTTGGGGGAAACCTGAACCACCCTTCTTGGGGTTTACTCCCAGGTACATTTATGGACACTC
The DNA here is from genome assembly GCF_031143425.1 of Pleurodeles waltl. Taxonomy (NCBI): domain Eukaryota; kingdom Metazoa; phylum Chordata; class Amphibia; order Caudata; family Salamandridae; genus Pleurodeles; species Pleurodeles waltl. The sequence continues at coordinate 224,836,232 of NC_090443.1, forward strand.
TGTTGCTGAGCCAGATGTCTGCTTTCTCAGCAACCATCCTGGAGTTAGTCAGCTCACTATCCACCAGATGTTAGCACAGCTCTGGAAAACAATTACCAAGCATGTGCTCCTTCAAAAACAAGCTGTACAGCCCTTCGTAATGATCAGCCTTGCTGCCCCTCACCCAGCCCTTCAGTGCCTTACCAGCATAATTCAGAAAATCGACCCATGTTTGTGTGGTGAGTTTGTGACAAGCCCAGAACCATTGCCTGTACTTTTCAGGTGTCAAACCAAACTTCCTGACTAAAATGGTCTTCATTGCATTGTAGATGATCTTGTCCCCCAACTTTAATGTAAGCCAAATACTACTCCCATGGAACTACTGTGGGACCCTGTCTACTTTCAAAGACACTTCATAGGATGCCAACCATTTGTCTATGTCATCCCCCACACTGTAACCGGGCACCATTTTTTGGGGACATATATTCTTGACTGACTTGAAGGCCCTGCAGGTATGCTGCCACCATTACTGCTGTTGCTGGACCCCTCACAAAGGGTTCATATGTCCAGTCTCTCAGGCTGAGCTTTTGGGCCATTTTTCTTTCCTCATTGGTCAGCCTTTCCTCGTCAAGAGCCTGCTCTTTCTCTAATCTAGCAAAAGCCTGCTCCTTCTCCAGCTTGGCTAACTCCAAATTTAGTTTCCTCTACTCACTCCCGAACTCCAGCTCCTATGGGGTCAGGTTATTTGATGAAGCACTGCTTCCTGCTCTGGGAACAACTACTGTCATTGGCAGGTTGTTGGCCCCCATCCACAGGCAGTCCCAAATCCACGTGGCTATCCAGGGTCCGGTTGTTCTCCTGTTCAGGGATTTCCTCCTGCTCATTCAGGTTATCAACTCCTGCACCCTGGGACTCTGCCCAAGTCCCTTCAAACTTTATAAAGGTGTACCTTCTTGGTGAACCCCCTCATTGATACATGAAATTGCTTCCAAAAGACCTGCATCTGAGCCAGAGTATTAGACTCATCATCATTTGAGCTTTATTTTGGCAACAAGTGCCATAAAAACAATACAAATACACACATAAAACCAAGTTCACAAGAACATACATACAAATTAAATGATAAATGATAAAAGTAAAAGTAGTAAGATCCTCAAGATAAAAAGCATTTCACATTATCAATGTCCAGAGTGTGAGGATCACACGCCAAAGGTCTCTGTCAAAAATATATGTGGCTTATTCCCTTAATACTATACTAAGTAATTGACCAAAGTTAGATTCTAGATCAAACAACAGCAAGATAAAACTTAAGCGAGTACATTTGGATTTCTAAAAACCTATGAATTCCCTCCCTATATTAAAGCAGTCTGGTATAATACAGACATATGTTCAAAATCTAAAATTTGCAATATTAAATCAATCAAAAACGCACTCGCTACCCTTAAATACATATTGTATCAATTTGTAAAACCTGCTCTATAACGCCAAATAGCTGCTAAAAACTTTGCCACAGCACGAACCACAAACCACCAGCCCAAGGGTATTAGTACTACAAATCCTGAGGGCCGAGTGGCGATCTCTAGGGCCATATGTACAAACACTTTTTCCCATAGACACAGAATGGGTAAAAAACTTTGCTACATCTGACCCCTAATGCCCATGGCATTACAAAGGGGTCTTATCCAATGGGCCCTCTGCTTTTTGCATGCAGGGCACTGGAATAAGAGCTGGCTAATTGTTTCGCTAGTATTGCATCCCATCAGGCAAGAATCTGACAGGCTAGTGGATTGCTTCCACCTGGCGGTAAGATCACACACTGGTAAAGATCCTAGTCTGATCTTAAATAAAGTGCACGCGCCACTGGATGTGTAATTATATCCAAAAACTGCTCAAACTCATAGTGGCACTTGAATGATAAGACGCTGTCTGTCATACTACCTGACTGGACAGCTGCTAGAGTTAATGCTTGTCCATTCTCCCAATATGCATCCTTCAACATCTGTTGGGCACTTTTTGGAAGGTATAAAGGGTCCGCCCAGTAGGACCCTAACCCAAGTTTAAGAAAACCCCTTTTTACATACTTTTTACCATGGGATTTTCTCAACTTGAGAATCTCTTAAAAGCGCTACTAGCCATGTTCTGTAAGGATCTAGCACTACTGTTGACCAAATACGAATCCGATATTGGAGCGGTCTCAAAGCAGCAATATCTACAATAGAAGGCAAGTTTAGATCCATTTGGATAGGCAAAGTTGGAGAACTCAAAGGAACTTTTAGTAGGACCTTAATAAAAAGGTTTTCTGCTCTTCATGTATCATGGAATTTGCCATGGTCCCACAGCTCAGCACCATATAGAGTGCCCGCTCTAGCTTGCACTTTATAGATATCCACGGCAGGTGTAATAGGAAAGGCAGGTGTTTTCACAGCAAATCTCAAGATGCTTTCTATCTTTTGTTTGAGGAACATAACACACTTTGTCAGGTGTGATATCCAATTGTGGGAGTAGTCTAACCTAATTCCCAGGCAATCAAAATCACTGACACGTTCAAGAACCTCACCATCAAAGACAATTTTTTTCTTTGATCTAAATTTTGGGTCACCAAATACCATACATTTGGTTTTGGTGCAATTTATAAACCGTGATCCTTGAAAAAACCTGAAAATGTATCTAAGGGCCTAGATAATCCAGAGACAGTTTGGGATAGGAGAAAGGTATCATCAGCAAACATCAGGCAGGGTGTCTTGATACCACCCAGTTTCGGTGCATCATTTTGGGTATCAAGCAACTACGGGATGCAGGCATTTATAAAAAGCAAAAAAAGAGTTGGAGCCAACACACATCCCTGTCTGACACCTTTCTGCAAGAGAAACCCATCAGATAGTTCTCCATCCTTCCCCCACCTTACTCTGGCAAAGCTATGTGAATACAGTTCCCTAATCAAATGTAGCAATGGGCCCGGACTGCAATTCTGGCCAAAGTCTCCCACAGCTTGGAACTGGAGACCAGATCGAAGGCAGATCTAAGATCAACAAAGGCAACATAGAGCCTACCACCATCCAGGTCCACCACCTTCTATTTTATTGTGAGAAAGTGAAAGACCTGGTCCACTGTGGCGGACCCTTGCCTGAAACCCGCCTGTAAATGGCTAAAGGCACATTTTCTTTGATCCAGGCTCTAAGCCTAGCCAAAACCTGAAAGGAGAAGATTTTTTTGAGGTTACCTAAGAGGCTAATTGGTCTGTAGTTTCCCGGAGCTGATTTGTCCCCTTTTTTGTAAATGGGGACAATTATTGCACCCTTTCACAAGTGAGAAAAGATATTACTCTCCAGGACAGCATTTGAAACTCTATTGATATAAGGGCCCCATAGTGTCAGATCAGACCTGTACAAATCAGATGGAATCCCATCTAACCCAGGAGCCCTTCCTGGTTTTTGGGCCATAATAGCTATCTCATTTTCTTTCCTAGTGAACGGTGCAATAGTACCTGCCCAGTCAATCCCATCCATATGTACGTCCTCTGTACCCATTCTAAAGTCCGAATCCTGGCTATAAAGTTTGGTAAAATAGGAGATCCACGTTTTTGGGGGAATGTGGCAATCAGGCCTAGAGCTCAAATTCCAACCTTCTTTGGGAACCAGGGACCAAAAACACTTTGTATTTGTATCCCTGTCTGATACCAACAATTCTTGCCATATATCCTCCTCCCACTGTGCCTTATTAGACTTGATTGTGTCCACATAGTCACTTGCCATTACTATAGCAAGTCTGTCCCGTTGCTTAACTGCTTCCAAAAGGCCACCCTTGGCCCTCCTGCAAGCAAGTATTGGACTAAAACTGGGACAGATCAAATTCCGCAATTTCAGGTGCTTGTGCTGCTTCTTTAGCTTGAGATATGTTTTAGCAAAAACTCAAAAAGGCCAATGGAGCTTTGGTTGATGTTGAGAATCCACTTCATCACCGTTGAGCCATTCAAAGGGGATTTGTGTTGTCATCAATCTCCATTGAAGTCAATGCAATGCGTTGTTGTCAAGCTGCACCAAGTGTCCTCATCAAGCAGCGTAGGCTGTGGATCCAATGCCATTGAGCAGCATCTATGTTGAAGGGTGATGCACCCCAATTTTTAACACCCTTGAGACGATGTGTCAGCATTGAAGGGGAGATGCATCAGCTCCGATCAGCACAGAGTCCCTGATGAATCGAAACTGAGAGAATAAAAATCTACAGAACCAATTTCTGATGCCCAGGACCAGAGAGGGGCACCTCAGACAAGGGTAAGACTCATCAATAGCAGAGTCCAGCAGCATTAGGAGAATTGCAGGCTGACGTTTATGTCCCTGAGACTTCAGGAGCACAGGGAAAAGCCAGCAAACCCTTGGAGTCACTCTGGTTCAGCAGGATGGGTAAAGTCCTTGTTCTTAGCAGGGCAGGGATTAGCATGCTGATGGGCAGCACAGCAAAGCAGAGAAGAAGTTCCTTACTACAGACCATCCAGGCAAGATGAAAATCCTTACAGTACAGCAGTCTTTGCTCCAGCGAAGTTCTTTCCAGGTCTAGGATTGAACTGATTTCCTAGAGTTAGAGCCCCAGGACTTATCCCAAAAAATACCTTTGAAGTTGGGCTGACTTCAAAGCAGGTTCTTTAAATGCGCAAGTCCTTTCATCCAGGTCCGGGCTCCAGACTATCAGTTGGGGGCTCTCAGCTCTTTTTGTAGGGTCCGACCACTACCCTTTGAAGTGTGTGAGCCCCTCCCATCCATCCTGCCCAGTAGGACCAATCAGTATGCAGATGAACGCAGATGCAGTTGAGTGTCCTGGGTTGTGACTGTCTATAGGGAATGCAGAAATGTAGCTGTCCCCCAGCCCAATCCATACAAGTTTTGGAGAGAAGCTGTCAGGCACACATAGTAGTGGGAGCAGATAAATGTCCACTTTCTAAAAGTGGCACTACAAAAATGGTATTGTTAAATCTGATTTTACCAGTGAAAAATGATTTATCATTAAAATGTAACTGATATGAAATGTGATGCAGCTACTCCTTTCTGATCAGGAATTACAACTCAAAACCATCTTAAGGGATTCCCAATGGTAGCTTTCTGAAAGGAGTAAACATCACAATAGTGAAACACGACTGTGAGAGTTTTCACTAAAAGGGCAGGTAAAACACAAAAGTGTGTGTCCAGTCTCTTACTTCCGTGGCTCCCTGCCTATGGACAACCTAGGGCCTACTTAATGGTAACCTATATGTAATAAAAGGGGAGGTGAAGGCTTGGCAAGGGGTTTTAAAAGCCAAGCCAAAGGGGCAGTAAACCTGCACAAATATGCTCCGCGATGCAGGCACAGGCCTGAGACATGTTTAAGCGCTACTGAAGTGGGTGGCACAATCAGAGTTCCAAGTTAGCAGGGGTAAAGTGCTCAGACTCCTACAGCCAACAAAAAGAAGGTCTGATAAAGAGGAGGAGGAAGACAAAACTTTTGAGGGTTGCCCTGCAGAAAGGGCTATTTCAAACAGGCATCCACTATGCTGTGCAAGTATGGCACCTAACCTGAATGGGCTAGTGTCGACCACAATGTCTGTGTGAAGCTTTGGTTTAAAGTACTCCATTTTTGTAGCATTTTCAATGGTATGTATGATTCTCTTGAAACTTTTGTTCACATTTTTTTGACCATTGAAATGAAACGCTTTTCTTTGTCAACTCTCGGATCACTAACAGTGGCAAAGTCTTGTATGGATCTGTAACAGTAACTGGCCTTTCCAAAAAAAGAAAGTACCATTAAAACATCTTGAGGGGGTTCAGCAGTTGTCACAGCTTGTACTTTTGCAGGATCAGGCATCCTGCTCCCATTGGAAAAGATCTGGTCAAAAAATGTCATTTTTGTCTTATTGAACTCACCCTTGTCTGCATTCAAAGTCAAACCTGCATCACTGAATAACTGACATACTTGTGTGAGAACTCTAGTGTGTTCTGTCTGTGTAGTTCCAAAAATTATTAATATGTCATTTTTATATTGCATTCACAACAGGTTGTATTACATGTCAAATGACTCCTTGGAAAAGTTCTACAGCCGATGACACACCAAAATGAAGTCTCTCATATCTAAACAAACTAATCATGTCAGCAGTGTACGGTGCTGGATGTCGTTTTCGTTCAATTGCTTTTTTTGCCTGGCGCATGTCAACGCAGATGCTCATAGCTCCTTCACTGTCCATTTTGGGCACTATTACTATGGGAGAAACCTATGGTATTTGACCAGTCGAATGCTCAACAATATCATGTTTATGTAACGATTCACATTTTCTTTCAACAGCTTCTTGTAAATGAAAAGCTACACATCTATGTCTCTGAGCAATAGAACAGACATCCTCATTAATATGCAGACTTTACTTTCATAGTTTTTAACTTTCTTAAACCACAAAGCAACAAAGGGAGCACACTTACTACTTCATGATGAGCATTCATGTTTGTAATTCCCAAAATTGGTCTCCTGTCAGTAGCCGTGTTGAAACTGAGCAAACAGACACTTGCTGCTGTACCTTGAAGCACATGGATTGGTGCTTGTACCTTCATTTTCCTAATTTTCCCTGAAACTTCCAATGAGCCTTGACTTTTCATTGGCATCAATGCAGCCCAAGCACACACTTTGGTTTTCGATGGCGTAAGTCGCGGTATTGGACACAGTTTATTGTATTTCTCTTCGGGCATTATTAATCGATGTACCACTGTCGGTAAAGATTTGGTTGCTTTGGCACGTCAACTTTTCTTTCACTAAAATTTTTCTTCTCATGCGACCAGTCCAACATGTACACTTTATTCTGAGGTACACATTGACATGGCACAATCACATTCTTCACTCTCAACCATTGCTGAGGTGGAGGAACTGTTTGATGATGAATGAGATGACTCTGTTTAGTATCTTGTTGCCTCAACTGCTCTCAAAGCTGAGCCTTGTGGGCATGCTTCGAAAGTTTCTCAGGAATGTTCTGATGGCCATTTTGTCTCAGCTTCATGATGCACTAACCATTTTCTTTAGTTTGCACTTCATCATAAAATGATTCTCTTTACCACAGCGTTTGCATATCTGTCCAATGGGGACACTTTCCTTCATGTGGAAATTAAAATCCAAATCTGAAAAACAACTTTTTGTTTTACGTGTAGCCATCACTTTGTGTCCTTCAGTCTTTTGTTTTGTATTGCTTCTCACACTCATGACTCATTCATTCTGGGCACCTCTGGACTCCATGTCAGCATGTCAGCAGCTAGTTTTTCAGCATGTTCCTCAGCTCTGGCAGACATCAACACTTGCTCCAGACTAAGAATTTCTTCCAGCATTTGTCGTCTGAATGAATCAGGCAAGCATTCATCAATAACTCTCAGCTGCATGGCTTCTTCATCATGAAAGTCAATGAACTTACATCGTTTGATGAGTGTGTCAAGTCTTTCCACAATGTTGATTGTTTCACCAACTCTTTGATGTTCTTGACTGCAAACGTACCATTCATAATCAACATTTGGGGGGGTCATTATGAACACAGCGGTGTTTACCGCAGTGTTCATGCTGGCTGTCATTTCACTGCCTTCATTATTTGGCAGCTGAGACCGCCATGCCGGTGGCAGTCATTACCGCCACCACCGGCATGGCGGTCTCAGCTGCCAATGTTCAGAATGAGGGCCTTGGTACTGATTAAACCTGAAATTCGACACATTTTTATTCTGACGGTATGTGACTTCCTCTTCTCAGCATTTTCTTTATGACTTCTTTCACACCATCACCAGCAATATTTTTAGATATTTGATCATCTTTTGACTATCAGTCTCTTCAAATGCATCAATAAAATCTTCAAATGCCTCTATCCAGGCAGTCCATCTATTGCAAATATTTTGCTTTTTGGCAGTACCAAAAGGTAGTGGTATATTCAGGAAGGTGACAGCTTTGTAGACCAGTGAGAAATGTATTGACCTTGAGAGTAGAGTGCTTCCTGACACTGTAGGATGATCATGTTTGTGTAAGCCCTTTTTAAAGTCTTTTTGATGTGTGAGCCTTGGGATCATTCTTAGTACCAATGGGAATGGAAACTTCTTTCTTAGCTGCCATCTTCCAGCTTCACAGATCCTACTGTTGCCTTCAATGCTTAGCTCATAGTGGACCTATTAATATGTTCTGATCCCCACTTGGCAACTTGATGAGCAACTGCTTCAGGTATGGACAGCTCTGTAAGCATAACTTGGAGCACCTCTACTTGAGCAACTTGAGTGCATGTTGTGGTACGATGTATCTCTTTAGTGAGCTCATTAAGGCCCTCATTCTGACCTTGGCGGGCGGCGGAGGCCGCCCGCCAAAGTCCCGCCGTCAGGTTACCGTTCCGCGGTCGAAAGACCGCGGCGGTAATTCTGACATTCCCGCTGGGCTGGTGGGCGGCCGCCTTCAGGCCGCCCGCCAGCCCAGCGGGAAAGAGGCTTCCACGATGAAGCCGGCTCGGAATCGAGCCGGCGGAGTGGAAGCTGTGCGACGGGTGCAGTTGCACCCGTCGCGTATTTCACTGTCTGCTAAGCAGACAGTGAAATACTTGTAGGGGCCCTCTTACGGGGGCCCCTGCAATGCCCATGCCAGTGGCATGGGCACTGCAGGGGCCCCCAGGGGCCCTGCGACCCCCCCTACCGCCATCCGGTTCCCGGCGGTCGGACCGCCGGGATCTGGATGGCGGTAGGGGGGGTCGGAATCCCCTCGGCGGCGCAGCAAGCTGCGCCGCCTTGGAGGATTCAATGGGGCAGCGGTACACTGGCGGGAGACCGCCAGTGTTGCCGATCCGACCGCGGCTTTACCGCCGCGGTCGGAATCCCCATTGGAGCACCGCCGGCCTGTCGGCGGTGCTCCCGCGGTCCTCCGCCCTGGCGGTCTTTGACCGCCAGGGTCAGAATGACCGCCTAAGTCATCTACTTTATTCTTTTTACACTTCCCTTTGCATTTTCTTAAACCTGGTTGATCTTTGCCTTGCAGTGCTATTTGGTATCTGATAATTGACTTTAAATGCACTTTGTATCCTTGGTTGAATCTGCCTTCAGTGTTAACACTTTGTACCAGGTATAACTTTATTTTGCGTGACATGGCGTTACCTTTCTCTACGATCTTGGTTGAACCTCTTTGACCAATGATGCGTAGACTTCTCAGTGAAGCTCTTTTCCCATTCACACACTTCACACCAGCTTGAGTAGTACTTTGATTCCAAAAATGCCCATCATCAACTCTGCACTTTGACAAAGGCAATGTGGCATGCTTTAGCAATTTGCTTGTACCAAGGCAAGCTCTCCAGGAGAGCACTTCTTTCTTCAGGTTACTTATCCCCTATCTCGTTGCCAGTTGTAGCATCTTCCCAGTCTGGGTACAACCCAATGAACAGGCCACACATGGAGTAGTAAACAAATGTATTTATTCCTCTGCCTGTACCTGCAAACTCCAACATTCTAAAGCAAGCTTTCATTACATTCTATTCTAGCACTTATTTGACACTGATACAGGGTTCACTGGGAGCCAGTAAAGTTCCTTTCTAAATCATGCAAGACACAAGAGCCAGGATAAGGAAATGTACCTATAGAATTAGTTTCCTTTCTGGTGCAAACACATCAGCACGGAGATAAGCTCTGTATGGGTGATAAAGTGGCGGTACTACTGCAAGAGGCTGGGGGTTAGTACCGCCAAATTATGACCATGGCGGTGATATCTCAGATAGACAGCCAATGTACCAAACCAACCGCCAGGGTGGAAACAACAGCCACCACGGCGGTAGCCGCCAACATCCAGACAAAGTCAAAGTTCCAACCACCATTTTAAGACCCTGCAAACTGCCACCTTTTCTGGGGCAGTACCAACGCCAACAAAAGCTTGGTTGAAACAGAGCACAGAAGTGAAAGGACTCACCATTGGAGACACAAGGAAGAACCACACTGCCATGGAACCCGAACTGCAAGTTTTCCCCAATGATCTTCTGCATTATGCTCAACCTGGAACACCAACGCCGATGAAGACGACGAAGGTAAGTATAGCCGCCTAGCACACAAGGGAGGGGTGGCAGGAAAATGAGAGTGACACACACACGACCACACACACCATCCACACACACACCATACACACAACCAGCTGCACTACAAAAACAATTTGACCCCGAAATTCGGCAGAATAATGCAAAGACAACAAGTATTGAAAAAAGTGATTGTAATCAGTTTACCTTGAAAATTAATTATCCGATTTGGCAATGAAACAGACATGTACACATGTACAAAAAAGGGACACTTCCCAGTCCAAAGTTCAAAGGGCCCACATGGCCGCAGGGAACAGTCGAAGGCCCAACTCAAATCCTGAGCACATCCAGATAGACCACTGCAGGGACATAAGTTTGCAAATAGGCAGGCACTTCAGGGGTGGGGTGGCACCTCAGCTGGATGCAGGAACAAGCCCACTGGTTCTGGAGGGGGCAACATGCCCATTGCTCTTTGTCCTGGGGAGTGCAAGGCCAGAGTCTCTCAGGTGGGTGTATACCCCACTGGTTCTGGAGAGGGCAACATGCCCATTGCTCTTTGTCCTGAGGAGTGCAGGGGCAGTCTCTCGAGTGGGTGACTTGCCCACTGGTTCTGGAGGGGGAAGCCCGCACACTAGCCCCTGGGGGTTGGGCTACATGCCGTCTGCCGGCAGTGATGGCTGCATGCTGGTGGTGGTTGGGGGAGGCTCCTGGGCAGCCCCTACACTCAATGATGGCTGCATGTTGGTGGTGGTTGGGGGAGGCTCCTGGGCAGCCCCTGAACTCACTGATGGCTGCATGTTGGTGGTGGTTGGGGGAGGCTCCAGGGCAGCCTCTGCACTCACTGATGGCTGCATGTTGGTGGTGGTTGGGGGAGGCTCCTGGGCAGCCCCTGCACTCACTGATGGCTGCACATCCACGACTGGTGGTTGGGACCCCGCTGACAGCTGCGGGTGGTGGCAGAGTTTGCCTGACAGCTTCCACTGGCATAGAGTGCCCCTTGTCCTCCTGGTCATGGGTTGGGGATCCTTTACCCTTCCTGGCAGGGGTGGGTGCGCTCTTCCCCTCTCTGCCTGGTGGTGCAGGCTCCGTCCCCTTCCTCACAGCTCGTGCAGGCTCCTTCCCTTTCTTCACAGCTGGTGCAGGCCCTTCCCCTTTCCTCACAGCTGGTGCCGGACTCTTCCCTTTCATCCCAGGTGGTGCAGGCTCCTTCCCCTTCCTCACTGCTGGTGCCAGACTCTTCCCTTTCATCCAAAGTTGCGTTGGCTCCATCTACTTCAGTGTTGTTGGTCTGTTATACCTACTACCACGAGTAGGTGGTGCTACCATTATCCACGTAGACTGTTTGGCTGAGGTGCTGGGCTGTGTCCTTGGTACCCTGCCCATACGTGCAGGACAGGGGAGAGGGGTAGGGAAGAGGTCAATCTGGGAAAGGAAGAGCTTTTTAGGGACGCTGGGGTGGGAGAAGGGAGGAGTAATGGGAGTGGAGGATGAGTGAGTGGTTTCCGGAGGTGTATGTCTGCTGGATTTGGGTGCAGGTGCATGGGCTGTATGCTGTTGTGAGGTGGATGGTGTTGGGTATCTGAGTGCTTGCATTTGTGTCCTGGGGAGACAGACACGGTGGGAGAGGACACAGGGGGCACATGCATGGAGGTTGTGGAGGTGTCTGCCAGTGAGGTGTGTGTTCTGCTCGGTGTGGTGATGATGCTGGTGTGGATATTGATGTAGTGCATGCAGGTGTGAGTGTGGACGTAACTGGGTGGGATGTGGAGGAGGAGGAGGAGAAGAAGACAGTGGAGACAGTGGATGTTGTTGTGTCTGCAACTGCATGGTGTTTGTGTGAGTGCCTGTGGGATGAAGTGTGGTGCTTGTGTTTGCCTGTGCGACTCTTGGGTGTTGTCTTGTGTGCAAGCTCGTCTGACTGTGTGCTTGGGATGCATTGGGGTGGAGGACTGAGGTGACTGGAACTGGGAAGTGGAAGTTGGAGGGGGAAAGGTTGAAACAGGGACAATGACAGTCATCAGAGAGGAGGCCAGAGCCTGAATTGATATCTGTTGGGCCGCCAATCTACAGTGAATGCCTTCAAGGAATGCATTGCTTTGCTGCACCCGGGATGCCAACCCCTGGATGGCATTCACAGTGGTTGATTGCCCTACAGCGATGGATCTCAGGCGGTCAATAGCCTCCTCACTCAGGGCAGAAGGGCTCACTGGGGCAGGGCCTGAGGTACCTGGGGCGAAGGAGATGCCTACCCTCCTGTGTGAGCGGGCACAGACATCTCCCTGAGGGGCAACTGGGAGGGCAGCGCTGGTACGGGGGTGGCGGCTGAACCTGCAGCTGGGGTTGTCACAGACGTGTCCTACACCAACCAGGTAGCTCCCATCGGAGTAGCTATCAGAGTCTGTGTTGTCCCCTCCAGTGTCCGCCGTGGTGCTCCCCTCTCCCTCCGTCCCACTGGTTCCCTCGGCATCAATAGACTCTGCCTCTAGGGTCCTGTGGGAGGCAGCTACCTCTATTACGGAGCCTCTGCTTCTCTGCCAGATGATGCGAATGCACATAAGGACAGGATGACAAAACAAGAAAGGGGGGGAGAGAGACAAAGGATACACTGGGTCAATGATTACACGAACACCACTGTTGACGTCCAGAGCACCCTCACTTACAAGGAACAGGCCTACGCACTATGCAGTGCACTACCAGTGAAATGGCTAGTCACCAAGGCATGAGGAGGGGCACACACCGCTAACTGCAGCACACCTGGGACCCACGCAGCCCTGCCTAGAAGTGAATACTAGGTAACCAGTATTTTCCATTCGACCCTTAGCTTCCAAAGGACCTACACTGCTATGTCTGGCCTGGCCTTAGGGGCACCCACTAACACACATCCACCACCCGGATACCACCCAACCAGCCATAAGTTGTAATGATACCCACTGTACTCACCCCCTTGTGGCTGCTGGGATGCCCTCAAGCGCCCATCAAGCTCAGGGTAGGCCACCGCCAGTATGCGAGCCATCAAGGGGGTCAAGGTCCGATGGGCACCCGTTCCTCATTGGCAGGCCATCCCCAGCTGGGCCTTCACGGTCTCAGGTCCTCCCACTGTTTGCGACATTAGGTGCTCCGCCTGCCATAGGCCCCAAGGGTCCGCACATCATTGGCGATGGCATGCCATATTCCCTTCTGTTGATGGGCGCTGACCTGCAGAGGCAATACAGACAGGAGAACACCATTAGACAAACACAAATGTCCCACAATACCTGTTTGCATCACCATTAGCACACACATAGCGCAGTGCACACCATGTACACCGCCAAAAGGAAATCCACCCCTTTACATGATGCCTTCCCACACAACTCCATGCATTCATGCCACATGCATCCTGCCCACAGTGTACTCACCTCTTGGTCTGGAGGCCCATACAGCAGTCCGCACTAGGGTAGGACCCCATCCACCAGTCGCTCCAAATGCTCCAAAGTGAAGGCTGGGGCCCACTCCCCGGTCACATGGGCCATGGTAGGTTCCAGATATAGGTCACAGCAGCACATGCAGTGTAGGTCCTGTCCTACGGAAGGTCAGGAATCAAGTGAGGAATGTGAAATAAAATGGCGGTCAAGTCCGCAGCAGTGCATTACGTCACCACCGGCGTAGATCCCCATTGGCCACTGTACCCATAGGTCCCAATATAAACCAATGAAGAATTGCACAGTGGTTCACGACCTCCTACCGCCACGGCAAACAATGTCGGCGGCATTATCTCACTTTCACCTGTCCCTCCACACAGGACAGGCAGTCGTCATTTCAGTGGGGTGAACAGGCCTATCGATAATTTCTGTGTCGCAGAATATAGAGGCACATACTTTTAATTTACACAGTCCTAAACATGATTGCACGATGTGGACTGCTGTTGTGGATAGTTGTTCAGATTGTGAAAGCCTACTCACTCTTGTGCCCCTTAGATTCTTACCGCTGTGGATGAATAGGAGATGGAGGCATACCCCCGTGTACAGACCCCTGGTGGACTTGGCTACACTGGAGGATAGGCACATTATAGTCATCTATAGACTGGACAGGGCCACAATCACAGAGCTGTGTGCCAGTTGGAACCTGACCTGATCTCAGCTATCCATCATCTGACCATCATCTGACCATTTCCTGGCAACTGGTTCTTTCCAAGTGACAGTGGGCTTGGCAGCAGGAATGTCATAGCCAATGTTCTCAATGGCAAGAGACTTGTCTGCCCTGATAAAACACATGTGCATCTACATTGCTTTCCCCCAGGTGGCGGATTTGGCCACTGTGAAGGCTGGGTTTTATGCAATGGGACATATTCCCAATATAACTGGGGCGATTGACGGAACACATATTGCGTTTGTCCACCCCCCCAGAAAAATGAACAGGTTTACAGGAATCATAAGAGTTCCCACTCCATGAATGGACAGATGGTGTGCCTGGCGGACCAGTACATCTCCCACGTTAATGCTAAGTATCCTAGGTCGGTGTATGATGCCTTTGTCCTGAGGAATAGCAGCATCCCAAATGTGATGGCCTAACTACAGAGGTACAGGGTGTGGGTCATAGGTGAGCCTTGGTCCCCACTCAGTATATGTTGGTGAATGACTATGCTGTTGGCTATATAGGATAGCGTGTGGTGTGTGGCTAAATGTTGTCCCTCAATATTTTCAGGTGACTCTGGTTACCAAAACCTATTATGGCTGCTAACCCCTGTCAGGAATGCCAGGACAAGGGCAGAAAAACGTTATAATGAGGCACATGGGCGAACCAGAAGGACCATTGAGAGGATCTTCGGCCTCCTGAAGGCCAGGTTCAAGTGCCTCCATCTGAAAAGTGGATCCTTGTGCTACTCACCCAAGAAGGTCTGACAGATAGTAGTGGCATACTGCATGTTGCACAACCTGGCCCTCAGACGACATGTACATGTTCCGACAGTGAGGATAAGGAGGCAGAGGATGATGATGTGGACAACAGAACATTGATGAAATGTCAGTATTTCCAATGACACACAGGCGAGACAGTGCAACTTCACATTTCTATGACTATAGGTGTATTCTATTGGCATTGGCATGCTGGCATTACCCACTTCTTTCCCCTACTTACTGTTACCTATGGATATTCATTTTACAGATGTTGGTGATACGACAACTATGTCCTGATGTGATCACAATAGCCAGCAACATGTCTTTAATTCTATGCTCATTCTATGTACAGTTCTTTTGCAATGGTTGTAGCTGTTTCAATCAATACAAATTTGCAATACATGAAATACTAGTAGTCGATTTTTATCCAAGGGTGTTTATTGTTGTGCTAAAATATAGAGGGGAAAGTGCAATAGAATGGGGTGATGATGGAGGAAAGTCCTTGGTATTGTTCCAGTCTGTCTCTAGACATGTGGAGTGCCAATGGGGACATAGGAAGGGGGGCAATGGCAGTTCAAGGTGGACAAGGTGACTGAGTGGGACACAAGGGGGCAGTCAAGAGAGTCTAATTTCCTGGCGGTGGTCTTGGCAAGTGTCTCTGGCTTCTGTCTGGTTCACCGGGAATGTTGGCGGGGTTGTTCACCTTCTGCAGGGGGAGGGATGCTGGTGGCCTGTGGGTCCTGTGGCGGGGCCTCCTGGCCACTAGCAGCTGTGGAAGTGGAGGAATGTTCAGATGACTGGATAGTGGTAGGGGCCCGCTGTTGTGCTGTTGCCCCCCTCATGATGTTGCCCATGTCTGCCAGCACCCCTGCAATGGAGATCAGGGTCAACAGTACTTAAGACATATCAGTTAGGGTTAAAGAAATATATAAGATTTTGCCTGCTTACATAATACACATAGGGCCTGAGTTAAATTTTGGTGGATGGGTTACTCTGTCACACGGTGACAATATCCAATCCGCCAATATCTAAATCTTATTGGAATTAATGGGATTTCAATTTCCGCAGACAGAATATCCGTCACCATTGTGATGGAGTTACCCATCTGCCAATATTTAAATCAGGACCATAGTAATGGCTAAGTAACAATGTACTAAATCATTGAATTTCGTTTTTTTCTACTTTTCAGGAGGCTAAGGATATGGTTTGCAACCATGATCATGACCCCATTTCAAAATCCCCTATACGGATGGGAACAAAAATATATCTCGACTCTGAGCAATACTCGCAATGTTGAGGAGTGAATATTTGGGGTTCTAAAGTTACTTTCAGTTGCCTGGACAGATCAGTCGGAAGCCTTCTTTACTCGCCTCCTTTGGTCTGCAAGATCATTTTATTCTGTGCAATACTGCAGAACATCTGTCTCAAAACAAGTATGTTATGGGACTATGAGACTGCAATCTCACCGGAACAGGAAGAGGATGATGAACCTGATGCAGATAGAGAGCACACAATGGCAAGTCATGCGAAACAGGACCAAATTGTTGCTAATTTATTTTCTTTATCTCCGTAGAATCACTAGTCACCCAGTCATGAGTTCTGAGTAGTAAAAATAAATCACTTTTAGCGCATCAAAATATCTTCACATTTGCATCATTTAATTTTGTTTGAAAATGTTAACCTAATTACTGCCACATTCATCAAAAAGATGTGAAGACTTGTCAGGCAAATATGTGATGTACCATGGTATTGTCAAATAGCATTTGTAACACCAGAGAAACTGGTAAACCATGGTCTGATTAGCTACATGAACACCTGGGTATACAAGGTTGCAACATTCTTTGGTATATTCATAAATTGTTGTGTCACAGGTAATCCATGCTAGGGGACACAAGGGCAATCAGAAATCTAAATCAGGTTTTTCAAGCAATGCCAATGCACCTTGTGTGGCTTGAAGAAAATAGAGGAACCAAGTCTGCTCAAAGCACATACTTGTTTTACTCAACAGTAGGGAGGTGTGCCAAAGGTGTGGCATCTACCATACATCCACCCATAGATTTGAATCCATCAGCAGATTAACAAATATTGCTAGACTAGGGAATGTGTCCTAACTGTACAACTCCTCATCTGAGGTGCATGTGCATAACATACCTCATTCTCTCAAATTTGTTTGCACTGTCTAAATATGCTCAATTCAGCAGCACACATACAAATGGGAACATGTTTCCGAGATGTCTGTATTTTTTGGAATGTATACCATCCTGCACAAAAAAATTACCTGCCTGCCAGGCAGGCACCCTTGAATCATAATGGAAGGGTGGCTGTGTTGGTAAAATATAGCCAAAACTGTACCAGGCCTAGGGAAAGACAGGGATGCTACATTTGAGGAGGATTATAGAGTATAATGGTTCTTTCCCCCTCACACCGCTGGCTAGCAAGATGCTATGTTATGTTGCAAGTATGCATCAAACATATGGGTGTTTGTGTGCAGCACTGTGCAGGTACACATGCACCTCTGTAATATGTATCCATATCTATATATGTGACATATTTTGCCATTACTGCTACACTATATTGCTGTAAAACATCAATGCATACTATTGTATCCTTCCATGTGAAGGTAAATCAAACATCATCAATATATGAGTTGTGTGGCCCTTTGTGTTGCTGTAATTGGGCCACTACATGGCCTTTTGCGTTGCTGCGCAAGTGCCACTGTGTGGCTATGTGTGCTGCTCCATATAGGCCACTGCCTAGGTAACATATGCATTGTATGACTATTTGTGGTGCACTATATAGGCCATAACAAGGCCCTGGGCTTTGCTGCATAATTGCTAATGCATGGTTATATGTGTTGTGCTATATAGGCCACTACATAGGAAACAAATGCATTTCATGGCTATTTGTTACACACTATATGGGCTACTGCGTAGATACATAGTTGTAGCATCTGTCCTTGCATTGCTTGGGAGGGAGTAGTGCATCGCATTGTATATTTGTGTGGCAATGCGTCAGAAAATTAACGCAAATCATGACAAAAGGCCTGTCAAACCCAGGAAATGACGCAATGGGTTTGGCTGCATACTAGGAACAGTAAATATTACGTCCACGTTCTGTTAGTGTCTGTTGGTTGGTGCTGGTGGTGTGAGGAGTTCTTTGGGAGGTTTTTTTGTGCCGGTTTCTGGAGGAGCCCGTGTGTGTTTTGTCCCTGTGAAACATATTTTGTGAAGTGCTTGTGCATAAGTGTTCTGTTTTGTACTTGTAAATGTCTCTGTATTGTAAGTTGGTTGTCAAATTTGGTGTAGTAGTTACTTATGCATAGTTAGGGGCTTAAATTGTATATTTTTTGGTAATCATACATAGGGCTTATGCCACAGTGGACATGTCTAGAAAGGGGAGAAGCAGTTATTTTCCTGAGGGAGATGTAGATGTACTGATCTTGCTGATTGTGTACTACTTGCTGAGGATCCTGCCTGCAGGAGGAAGAGTCAGCCAAGGATACGGACCCAAGGATTGAAAGGATCGATGGGAGTGGATGCGGTGGCACATGGCAAAGGTGGCCCAGGAAGATCAATCGGTGATGCAGCATAAACATAGATGGATGAATTTCATTGCATATGAAGCTTATGTGCTGGACCTACTGTGTTTGGAGATCAGAGGCCCTGTAGGTATATATTAATTTACTGTTAGCATGTGGCAATGTAAATAACTTAGTTAAGTTACATATCATTATTAACATTTAGTTGTGATGTGTGGATACCTTGTGACATACATGGCAAGACAGAGTGACACCAGGTGCCAGATGTATCAAACTGTCACACAAAGCAGCACACCTGATATAAATGCTGTGTTGTGTTACAAGACTAGCACCTTTGACGCTTAGTAATTCAAAGCAGCCCTTTGTCCAAATGAGAGTTACTATTTGGAAATATCTAGCACTGTCGAAGGTTTGGCCTTGTAAATGAAATAGGATTTTTTTTTGTTGCTGTTTTCCCTCACTTATGTAATGCAAACGCTGCACAACATATAGCTAAATCAGCCCCTATAGCTAGATTTACAATACATATCATAATCAATGCTACACAAGGTATAAGTTATGTCTGTGTGGCAAGGCTAGTATGTATGTACCCAGGGGCACACCTATCATTATTTCATGTGAAAGGGCAGGAATGCACCATAATGAACATATTATGGTGCATTCCTGTCATTTCTTAGTGCTGCTCAAATTTGGCTACCTAGTACCAATGTTGGCACCCTTGCGTCATTTTCAAAGGGGACTGTAATGAAGCTGGGCAGCAGAACTTACAAAAGCACATGCACAGGGCATGATTTTGGCATATGATGGTAGACATTTCTGGCCTTTAACCTTCAGGCGGTTCAGCCCTGCAAGGTGACTAGCTGTGTTCCATGGTCTGAAAATGCATAAGTAAGTGTCTAAGGGTGTCTAAATGTGCCATTACACTGGTATTTCATAGGACTTAGTTTACATTTTGAAATTTGTGTAGTTGCTTCATTTTTGATGTTTTGTTTTGCAGGGGAACATTGCCCATTTTCTCAAGGAGAAACTGGGAGCTTTAGAGATACTGTTGCGGAAAGTAAGTGTCATGACAACTTAGTTGTAAATCTGTAACATGTGTGGGTGATCCATTATAGTAGCAATAGTGTAATGTGTATAGGGAGGTACTCATCACCTGCCAACATTTCACTCAGATGTATTGCGCAAACACTACAACACATTTCAACATATTGGCCCTCATTACAACATTGGTGGTAAAAGTCGCTTACCGCCATGCAGAAGACCGCCAACACACCGCCGCGACCGCGGAATTCCGCCACAGCTATTATGAGCCACAGTTCGGAATCCGCCAAAATTCAGAAACCCACACAAGTCCGCTACACCAAAGGTCAGTGATAAACTGCCGACAACAAAACCTCCACCGTCACGCCAAAAGAAATACGCCCTCACTATCACGACCCACGAATCCACGTGGCGGTCTTTCAACCGCGGTATTCCATTGGTGGTACACACCGCCGCGCTCAAAATACACACACATTTACAAAACACAGCCACATTGGACAATTCAAAATACACACACCTGATACACATACACACACCACTCCCACACACCCAATACAATATAAAACACACACCCACATCACCCACAAACCCCTACGACCAAAAATTCTGAAAGAAGGCCAGAGAGAGACACCACCAGCAAGAACAACAGCATCCACAGGCACACAACACCATCACCCACAGAACTTCCACGCACCTCACACAACTCACCACTACATATCAGCACACTTATCACCATACACTCCACCCCACACATCACCTACACCACCCCATGGCATGGCAAAGACACCCCAGGTTCTCGGAGGAGGAGCTCAGGGTCATGGTGGAAGAAATCGTCCGGGTAGAGCCACAGTTATTCGGATCACAGGTGCAGCACACCTTCATTGCAAGGAAGATGGAGCTATGGCGAAGAATCGTGGACAGGGTAAACGCAGTGGGAAAGCACCCAAGAAATTGGGAGGACATCAGGAAGAGGTGGAACGACCTACGGAGGAAGGTGCGTTCCGTGGTCTCAAGACACCACCTGGTGGTTCAGCGGACTGGTGGAGGACCCCCACCTCCTCCCCCACAACTAACAACATGGGAGGAGCAGGTATTGGCGATTTGGCATCCTGAGGGCCTCGCAGGAGTAGGTGGAGGAATGGACTCTGGTAAGTCAAATCTTAAATATTACATCCACCACACTACCTGCATGCCAGCACATACCCCCACCCTCACCCTCACCCCCATCACTCTAACTCCTCACAAATGTCCCTACATCACAAACCACACATCCTAACATCAAGCCCTGCATGCAACAACAAAGAATGGACACCCATCATCAAAGCATGCCACTGCGCATACCCATACAACCACCTAAACCATCATCACACAAGGTCCCGCACAGGAATGCAAGCACTGGGGTACACCGTCACCCACCCACTGCACACCATGTCACACAGAGATGTAATAAACATCCTTTTATACCCCTGTAGGACCCCTACCCAACATCACCGGACAGGAAGGTCCACACATGTCCACACCACCAACAGAAGAGGCCCACAGTGATGACAGCACCTCTGTCCAACTGGATCTAGATGACCAGCCCGGAGCATAGGGGGCCTCTGGACAGTCGGTTCCCCTGACACAGTCACAGGCCACTACAGACCTTCCCCCCTCTGGAAACACCAGCACAGCACCCATCCAGCGGGCCCATACCTCTGTCCCCAGGACACATCAATCAGCAGTGTGTCCACCACTACAGGGAACCCAGGCTAACCCACCACCCCAACAACAACAGGGACCTGGAGGCAGTGGTAGTGGGCACACGGTCCAGGGGATGGAGGCCCAGAAACACAGGGGACCTGGGAGGGCTGCTGTGTGACAGGGGGCGGACAGGCCAAGGGAACCCACTCTCCATGAGGCCCTCTCCTCCATCATGGGAGCCTACCACCACTCCCAGGAGACGATGGCAATGGTACTGGCCAATTTTCAGGAGACCCAGCGCCTGCATGAGGAGCAGTATATGGGATTCAGGGAGGAACTCAGAACCATCAATTCCACCCTGGGCACCATCGTAGGGGTGCTGAAGGAACTCGTGAACACCAGGAGGGACACTGTGGCACTACAAGGGGCCCCTGACACTAGCATGGACGATGAACTGCCCACCACCTCTGCCAGCGCTAGTGGACAGGACGCCCCGCCACAGGACCACCACACCAGCACCCCACTCCCTGCAGAGGGAGAACCACCCCGCAAACGGTCCCTGAGATCCAGGATAAAGACAAAGCACGAAGCCAAGACCCCGCCAAGAAATGAGACCACCCTGATAGTCATCCTACTGTCCCACTTTGTCACCCTGTCCATACTTAAACTGCCCCAGCTCCACTTCCTATGCCCATATGGGCAATGCACCTGTGAGACTAATAGACTGGACTCCGCCATGGACATTCCTCCGCCCTCGCCCCTCACCATTTTACTACCCCCACCAATATTGAGCACTTAAATAAACACACTTAAAGCACAAAACAATCTTGAGTCTGTCAGTGATTTCGAAATAGTGTATTAGCAATTACAGTGACTAAATGCTCTTACAATTGTAATGTTAACATACCTATGTCACACAGGTCTAGTCCATGAGGAATCTAAGCAGATGTCACACAGTGGGACCCACATCTGTGAAATCGTAAGGGAAAGTGACAACTCAGTGCCAACAAACTGGGTGAAAAGGACAGACAGTGGAGAGGTAGTAGTGTTAAGGTACATGTAGTAGGCAGGTCTGTACTCTTACCTGTGTCTCACTGGAAATATTGCTGGATCACTGAGTCCCTGTTGTTCATGTCTTCTTCCTCTGCTTCCTCATCTTCACTATCCACAGGCTCCACAGCTGCCACAACACCGCCATCTGGACCATCCACCTGCAGAAAAGGCATCTGTCGTCCCAAAGCCAAGTTGTGAAGCATACAGAAGGCCATGATGATCTGGCACACCTTCTTTGCTAAGTAGAATACGGATCCACCTGTCATATGGAGGCACCTGAACCTGGCCTTCAGGAGGCCGAAGGTCCGCTCGATCACCCTCCTAGTTTGCTCATGGGCCTCATTGTAGCGTTCCTCTGCTCTTGTCCTGGGACTCCTCACTGGTGTCAGTAGCCATGACAGGTTGGGGTAACCAGAGTCACCTGCAAATGGCGAGGGACAACTGTTAGACACACACTAACCTGTAGGGATATCCCAAGACCCAGACAACCATTCCCACTGTATTGCTCCCAGGTGCTCACCTAATAGCCACACACAGTGCCTCTGGAGTTGCCCCATCACATAAGGGATGCTGCTATTCCGCAGGATGTAGGTGTCATGCACTGAGCTAGGGAACATGGCATTCACATGGGAGATGTACTGGTCGGCCAAACGTACCATCTGTACATTCATTGAATGATAACTCTTCCTGTTTCTGTACACCTGTTCACTCCTGTGGTGGGGGGGACCAAAGCCACATGGGTCCCATCAATGGCACCTATGATGTTGGGGATATGTCCAAGGGTATAGAAATCACCTTTCACTGTAGGCAAATCCTCCACCTGAGGGAAAACGATGAAGCTCCGCATGTGTTTCAGAAGGGCAGACAACACTCTACACATAGGCTGGGACATCCCTGATGCTATGGCCACTGTTGTTTGAAATGACCCACTTGCAAGGAAATGGAGCACTGACAGCACCTGCACTTGAGGGGGGATTCCTGTGGGATGGGGGATTGCTAACATCAGGTCTGGCTCCAACTTGGTACACAGTTCCTGGATTGTGGCACGGTCAAGCCTGTATGTGATAATCACATGTCGCTCCTCCATTGTCGACAGGTCCACCAACGGTCAGTACACCAGAGGATGCCGCCATCTCCTCACATGTCCCAGCGGACGGTGCCTATGAAGGACAACAGCGAGCACAGAGTTAAACAACTCAGAGGTACGTACCCACAGTTTACACAGAACACCATTCATACACAAAAGGTGGCCTGTATGTGTGTTGAGTCTAGGCCTAGGTATGTGTGACGCAGTTGAAAATTAATCCATGTGGGCCCCTGAAATGGCGGCTTCCTGACCTCTAAAGTGGGACAATGGGATGTGAGGTAACTGCGCTGGCGTTGTACACCGTTGCGGTACGTGGTCGAAGACCGCGGCGCAATGCTGCATTGGTTAGGATTGGACCCTATGGGTCCCAGGAGCCAATGACGATGTACACCGGTGGTGACGGTACGCACTGCCACGGACGTGACCACCATTTTCTATCTGTTCAATCACTCAATACCTGATCTTCGACAGGAGAGGACCTACACTGCAAGTGCTGCTGTGACCTCGGTCTGGAAGAGACAATGGCTTGAGTGTCTGGGGAAAGGGCCCCTGCCTTCACATCGGAGGAGTTGGAGAAACTGGTGGATGGGGTCGTCCCCCAGTACACGCTACTCTACGGTCCTCCAGACAAACAGGTAAGTACACTGGGAGCAAGATGTATGGGCTATGCCTGTGTGGAGAGGGCTCGATGTAAGAAGGAAGGGGGGAGAGTGTGGCGTGCATGAAACAACGGTGAATGCATGTGCCATTTGGCAAGGGTAGGGATGGGGGCCAATCACTTTGACGGTGTAGTTGGTAATAACTTACTCTTCCCCCTGTACATTTCATGTAGGTCAGCGCCCACCAGAAAAAACATATTTGGCGTGCCATCGCCAAGGACGTCCGGACCCTGGGGGTCTACCACAGACAGAGCACCCACTGCCGGAAAAGATGGGAGGACATTCGCCGCTGGAGCAAGAAGACAGCGGAGGTTCAGCTGGGGATGACGTTCCAACGTGGGAGGGGTGCCCGTCGCACCATGACCCCCCTGATGTTCAGGATCCTGGCGGTGGCCTACCCGGAGTTGGATGGGCGCTTGAGGGCATCACAGCAGACACAAGGGGTGAGTACACTCTCATTTTGATGACTTTGCACGCAGTGGAGGGGTATGGGTGGGGGAGGTGGGCTGTGGGTTTCCCTAGGCCAGGGCGAGTTCCGTAGGCAAGGTCCCTCCGTAAGGCAGGCCATGTGGCACCCCACCCCACCTCTGTAGAGTGCCAAGTACACCTAGTCACGTCCCTGTGTCATCTATGTGTGCAGATGTCGTCCATAGCCTTGTAGAGCATTTCCCAGGAATTGAACAGTGGAGCCCAAAAGAGAGGCGTAGTGCAGGGGGCTTCTGTGTCTGTCGTGTCCGCCAGTGGTAGCGGTAATGCATGCACTCGACATGTCTTTCTTCTGTCGTCGTCCCCCCTTTTTGTGGTCTCCCTGTTCTTGTGTGCATTAGCATCATCAGGTGGAGGAGCAGTGGCACCGGAGCACCAGGGGGCTGCATCCCACATGGCCATGGAGGGCCACACTACAGACTCGGACTTCACCAGTGTGACGGAGGGCGAGGGGACAGGAGCTGACACCAGTGACATGGACTCGTCCTCTAATGGGAGCTCCCTTGTGGTGGCGGCAACATCTGTGCCCCCCCATCTACAGGTACAGCCGCCACCCCCCCTTCCAGCACCGCTCTCCCAGCAGCCCCTCAGCCTTTGCCCCGTGCCCGCTCACCCGGGAGAGTGGGCATCACCTTCGCCCCAGGCACATCAGGCCCTGCCCCAGTCACCCCTGCTGCCCTCAGTGAGGAGGCCATTGACCTCCTCAGGTCACTCACTGTTGGGCAGTCTACCATTTTGAAAGCCATCCAGGGTGTAGAAAGGCAGTTGCAACAAACAAATGCATTCCTGGAGGGCATTCATTCTGGTCTGGCGGCCCTTCAGCGAGCTTTTCAGACTCTGGCCTCAGCACTGATGGCAGCCATTGTCCCTGTGTCTAGCCTCCCCCCTCCAACTTCCTCTACCCTCTACCCTGACCCTGACCCAATCCCCTGTACCTCAGGCTATCCCAAGCACACCTAGGGACCTCACCCAGACAAATTCCCATTTGCACAACAAGAAAGGTGAGCAGACACTGCAATTGATTGGCAGTTCTGCTTAATCAATGGGGTGGAAGTCCATCCTGAAGCCAACGCCACATGGGTAAGAGACTACATCAGAGCCTTAGTCTGAGCATTTGACTTGTGGCAAACTAGAAAAAAGCATCTGCAGAAGTCACTTTCTTGATTGTCAGTGTCAGGAAGGGTGATAGCTTGGACTGTTGGATTTAACACAGACAGTAGGCTAGATCCCTGGGCTTGGTACAGGGTTTTGGGGTTGCTGGCTGCTTGAACTGCTGGGCGTGACACAGATGGTACGCATAAGGCTGTGGGTGTGACATAGGGCTAGCTCTCTGTCTTAAGAGGTGCCTTCGTTTGGACTGCTGGGAGTGATACAGCCAGGACACATAGGCTCTGGGTGTGATATTGGGCCCACATCTTGAATTTATGGGCAATCCTGGTTTTCATAGTGCCAAAAGTGTTTTAACAATGGTGATATTTGAAAGAAGTGGGAGGTGTGCTTTGCTGGGCATAATATAGAAGATACGCAGAACCCCTGGTGTGACATATGGGGAATTTGTGCATTAGGGTACTAGAATGATTGGGATCCAGGAGATTAGGCATAGCTTGTGGTTTTGCCAAGAAGGGTCTATAGTCATTGAAGTAAGTCCTTCCTGTCGCCACATAAATTGTTGCAGTCTTTTACCCTGAGCTGATATCAACTGGATTATCAGGCTCCCCTAGTCCGAGCGGAGCTTCCTTTGGTCACAAGATAGCATGCAATCGGAGTGAGCAGGGCTAAGGTATTGCAGGCGGACCGTTCATCTGATTTTTTGGGCCTAGTCAGCATTTCCCCTGCCTGTTCAAATAGTTTCATTTTGATATTATGGTGCTGGTATACCAATGTGACTTGTTTATCTTAAATGTTGACTGTTGTGTTTTTGTCTATATTTAGTGTATAAATATAAATGAAGATACTGCTGATTTGCACAAGTTGTTTGATGTAAAAATAAAGTTTGCTATTTTATCAGCAATAACAATTGCACTTTTTCCTAGGATTGTGATTCTTCATGCATTTGTTTGTTAAATGTTGATATTGAATCATCTATGAATAATATCAAGATCATAGGATCCAGGAATCCACATGTATATATAGTTCCCCACCATGTTAGATTTAGTAATCTCCTTGTGAATATATATTCCCTAATTTCGAGAAGATTCAGTAAAGCACTTGTACATATTTCCACACCACCAGAGTAAAATTTAGAAATCTATAAAAAACAGAAAATTTAGTGTTAGAAATGGGGTATTTGGTTGGCAGTCAGGGTGCCCCCTGTTCAAGCAAGGACCCTCACTCTAGTCAGGGTAAGTCACATACAGTCCAAATTAACCTGTGCACACCCTCTGGTAGCTTGGCACTGAGCAGTCAGGTTAAACTTAGAAGGAAATGGGTAAAGTATTTGTGGAATAAATCACGCAATAACACAGTATAACACCACAAAAATACACCACACAGTGTTTAGAAAAATATAGAATATTTATCTGGGTAACTGCAGGTCAAAACTATCAAGATTTGATAAGTACACGTTGAAATATCACTTCAGAGAATGATAAAAAGAGTCTTTAGTCTTTAAAAAGCAACAAGTGGCTCTTGCAAGCACAAAGTACCTTTGTGTCCAACTTATCCGCAAGGGGCCGCAGAGGAGGATATGTGTGGAAAACGGGGAGTTGTGCGTCGGTTTCTCCTGGCGCACACAGATGATGCATTGATAATTTTCCACGCAGGGAAGGGTTTGCGTCGATTCCCTGTGTACTGACTTGGATCCTCTTCAGATTGCAGGGTATTTGGACATCCCAGGGACGAGGTCAAGAAACCTTGGACGTGCAGGACGAAGTCACAGAAGCTGCGTCAATCCGGTGGGCGATGCAGGGAAATTTCTGTTGCATGTCATGCGCTGCATCAATTCTTCTCGCAAAAAGTTGGGCTGCGTCGTTCCGGCTCAGCTATGTGTTGATCCAGTTGCCTGTGTGTCGAAGTTCCAGTCGCAATGCTGCCGCTGTGTCGATCTCCACTCTGGGAGCTGGGGTGCACCATTCTGGTTCGACATTCGGTGATTTTCTCACTGCGATGCAGGCTGTGCATCATTTCTGGCAGGCTGTGTGTTGAATTTTCACTGCACAAGGAGTTCTTTGCAGGAAGAAGTCTTTTTGGCCCTGATTCTTCAAGAAACAGGAGGCAAGCTCTATCCAAGCCCTTGGAGAGCACTTCTCAACAGAGCCAGAGGGCTGCAAGGCAGCAGGGCAACAGCAGGGTAGCAGTCCTTTGCAGAAAAGCAGTCAGGTGAGTCCTTTGGGCAGCCAGGCAGTTCCTCTTGGCAGGTTGCAGGGTCTGGTTCAGGGTTGCCTCACCAGTGGTATCTTGTCCAGAAGTGTCTGTGTTGGTATGGTCAGGGACCCTGTTTAAATACCAAAATGTGCCTTTGAAGTGGGAGAGACTTCAAAGAGTGGCTTAGAAGTGCAAAAGGTCCCTTTTCAGTTTCGTAATGTCTGCCAGGGTTCCAGTAGTGGGTTTGGCAGTCTATTTTGTGAGGGCATCCACTGTCCTTTGACATGTGTCAGGCCCTCTACCATCCCAGCCCAGAAATTCCCATTCAGTATGCAGATGTGTGCGAGTGTGACTGAGAATCCTGTGTTTGGGGTTGTCTGAGTGAAATGCATAAGGGAGCTGTCAACTAACCTAGCCAGACGTGGACTGTAATGCACAGAAGGATTTGAGTGTAGAGAAATGCTCACTTTCTAAAAGTGACATTCCTAGAATACCAATAATAAATCCAACTTCACCAGTCAGCAGGATTTTGTTTTACTATTCTGGCCATACTAAATATGACCTGGTTACTCCTTTCAGATCCGAATCTATCACTCAAACAGTATTATGTGGGTAGCCCTAATGCTACCTTATGAAAGGAGCAGGCCTCAAAGCAGTGTAAAAATGAATTTAGGAGTTTTAAACTACCAGGACATATACAACACACAGGTTCATGCCCTGCCTTTTACCTACATAGCACCCTCCCATACGGGCTATTTAGGGCCTACCCTAAGGGTGACTTATATGTAGAAAAAGGGGAGTTTAAGGCTTGGCAATTACTTGTAAATGTCAAGTCGAATTGGCTGTGAAACTGCACACACAGGCCCTGCAATGACAGGTCTGAGACATGATTAGGGGGCTACTTATGTGGGTGGCACAACTAGTGCTGCAACTCACTAGTAGCATTTAATTTACAGGCCCTGGGCACATGTAGTGCACTTGACTAGGGACTTACCAGGTAAATTAAATAAGCCAATTGGGTATGAGCCAATGCCACCATGTTTTAAGGAGAGAGTGTAAGGAAATGCCTCCTTAGCATGATTACCCCCTGACTTTTTGCCTTTGCTTTTGCTAAGTTATGATTTGAAAGTGTGCTGGGACCCTGCTAACCAGGCCCCAGCACCAGTGTTCTTTCCCTAAACTGTATCTTTGTCTCCACAATTGGCACAACCCTGGCACTCAGGTAAGGCCTTTGTAACAGGGAAGGTCTTTAAGGGCTGCAGCATGTCTTATGCCACCCTGGGGACCCCTCACTCAGCACATACACACTGCTTGCCAGCTTGTGTGTGCTGATGGGGAGAAAATGGCTAAGTCCGCATGGCACTCCCCCCAGAGTGCCATGCCAACCTCAAACTGCCTGTGGCATAGGTAAGTCACCCCTCTAGCAGGCCTTACAGCCCTAAGGCAGGGTGCACTATACCACAGGTGAGGGCATATGTGCATGAGCACTATGCCCCTACACTGTCTAAGCAAAACCTTAGACATTGTAAGTGCAGGGTAGCCATAAGAGTATATGGTCTGGGAGTCTGTCAAACATGAACTCCACAGCACCATAATGGCTACACTGAAAACGGGGAAGTTTGGTATCAAACTTCTCATCACAACAAATGCACATTAATGCCAGTGTGCACTTTATTGTAAAAATACACCCAGAGGTCATCTTAGAGATGCCCCCTGAAAACCTACCCGACTTCCAGTGTAGGCTGACTAGTTTTTGCCAGCCTGCCACACAAGAAATGTTGCTGGCCACATGGGTAGAGTGCCTTTGTCACTCTGTGGCCAGGAACAAAGCCTGTACTGGGTGGAGGTGCTTCTCACCTACCCCTGCAGGAACTGTAACACCTGGCGGTGAGCCTCAAAGGCTTACCCCCTTTGTTAAAGCACCACAGGGCATCCCAGCTAGTGGAGATGCCCATCTCTCCAGCCACTGCCCCCACGTTTGGTGGCAAGGCTGGAGGAGTTAATGAGAAAAACAAGGAGGAGTCACCCCCCAGTTAGGACAGCCCCTAAGGTGTCCTGAGCTGAGGTGACTCTTACTTTTAGAAATCCTCCATCTTTTAGAAAGAGGATTTCCCCAATAGGATTAGGGATGTGCCCCCCTCCCCACAGGGAGGAGGCCCAAAGAGGTTGTAGCCACCCTCAAGGACAGTAGCCATTGGCTACTGCCCTCCCAGACCTAAACACACCCCTAAATTCAGTATTTAGGGGCTCCCAGAACCGAGGAAGATAGATTCCTGCAACCTAAAGAAGAAGAAGGACTGCTGACCTGCAGCCCTGCAGTGAAGACGGAAACGACAACTGATTTGGCCCCAGCCCCACCAGCCTGTCTCCCTACTTCGAAGAAAACTGCAACAGAGACGCATCCAACAGGGTCCAGCGACCTCTGAAGCCTCAAAGGCCTACCCTGCATCTAAAGGACCAAGAAGTTCCGGAGAACAGCGGCCCTGTTCAAGAAATTGCAACTTTCTGCAACAAAGAAGCAACTTTGACCACAAATTTCCCACCAGAAGCGTGAGACTTTCCACTCTGCACCCGACGCCCCCGGCTCGACCTGAGGAAAACTAACACTACAGGGAGGACTCCCCGGTGACTGCGAGCCCATGAGTAGCCAGAGTTGACCCCCCACAGCGACGCCTGCAGAGGAAATCTAGAGGCTCCCCCTGACCGCGACTGCCTGTAACAAGGAATCCGACGCCTAGAACCAGCACTGCACCCGCAACCCCCAGGACCTGAAGGAACCGAACTCCAGTGCAGGAGCGACCCCCAGGTGACCCTCTGCCTAGCCCAGGTGGTGGCTACCCCGAGGAGCCTGCCTGCATCGTTGAAGAGACCCCCAGGTCTCCCCATTGATTCCTATCTGAAACCCGATGCCTGTTTGCACTCTGCACCCAGCCGCCCCTGTGCCGCTGAGGGTGTACTTTCTGTGCCTGCTGGTGTCCCCCCGATGCCCTACAAAACCCCCTGGTCTGCCCTCCGAATACACAGGTACTTACCTGCTGGCAGACTGGAACCCGGGCACCCCTAATTCTATTGAAGCCTACGTGTTTTTGGCACCACTTTGACCTCTGCACCTGACCGGCCCTGAGCTGCTGGTGTGGTAACTTTGGGGTTGCCTTGAACCCCCAATGGTTGGCTACCTTGGACCCAACTTTGAAACCTGTAAGTGTTTTACTTACCTGTGAACTTAACATTTACTTACCTCCCCCAGGAACTGTTGATTTTTGCACTGTGTCCACTTTTAAAATAGCTCATTGCCATTTTTGTCACAACTGTACATGCTATTGTGATCATTTGAAGTTCATAGAATACCTGAGTGAAATACCTTTCTTTTGCAGTATTACTTGTAAATCTTGAACCTGTGGTTCTTAAAATAAACTAAGAAAATATATTTTTCTATATAAAAACCTATTGGCCTGGAGTAAGTCTTTGAGTGTTTGTTCCTCATTTTTGCCTGTGTGTATACAACAAATGCTTAAC
This sequence comes from Pleurodeles waltl, assembly GCF_031143425.1. NCBI lineage: Eukaryota > Metazoa > Chordata > Amphibia > Caudata > Salamandridae > Pleurodeles > Pleurodeles waltl. The sequence goes on from NC_090443.1 coordinate 224,867,460, forward strand.
ACTACCCTCTGATAAGCCTACTGCTCGATCACACTACCACAAAATAGAGCATTCGAATTATCTATTTTTGCCACTATCTTACCTCTAAGGGGAATGCTTGGACTCTGTGCACACTATTTCTTACTTTGAAATAGTATATACAGAGCCAACTTCCTACAGAGAGCATGTGCACTTTTGCACTGGTTAGCATGCAGAGTCCTAAACCCAGCAAAAAATAGGTCAGAACAACAGAAGGAGGAAGGCAAAACATTTTAGGGGTGACCCTGCAGAAAGGCAATTTCCAACAGTTGGCAACTTAGGAAAACAAAACCTATAAAATAGAAAGTTAGAACATGCATAACTTAAGAATACTATACAAAATGTGAAACTAAAAGAGTAATTATCATCTAAAAGACTACACTGATACCACCATAAGATCTCCTTTACAGCGCAGGCAGAGTAAGTTGCCCACTCAGGCTAAAAACCTTAGCAAGTTCTACCATGACTTACAAACATACACCAATGCACACACATTCCCCTGACCAAAAGAGGGGACCTTCAATACAAATATTATACACAAGAACATAGGTAAAAACAAAATACACACGCCAAAAGAAGGATACAAGGAAGCATTGCTAGAACTATGGGCCATCTTTGAGGGTGCACAGGCCAATACCATTGACCCACCCTCTGCAGGCAAGGCCTACGTACCTCCCCCACCATATGTAGGTATGGAAATGCTTGCCACAATGCTTGCAATCCCTGCCTCAGGATACACTAACCCACCAGTTGAAGGAGCTCTGGGGGCCCCTATAGAACAGCAGTCTGTTAGGTCGAGGCAGGGCAGACCAATAGACAACAGTCCAAAACTCTCTGCACCACCGCTGTCAGGCACTAGACCACCCCAAAGCTCAACCCCCCTGTATTTCATGGGCAGCAGACCGGGCCTCACCAGCAAAGAGAACACCCAGTCCTGCTGTCCCGAAGAGCGAACACCAGTGAAAGAGATTTATAGCAGTCTTGGATAGAGAGACTACTAGGAAGAGTGAGGGAAGAGGCCCCAGTCCACCACGATCTGGTGGTGAGAAGGGAGCCACGGGGTATGCTTAGGTAAAGGAAGAAATAACAGAGAGTGAGCATGAGAGTAGGTCCCAGCTTGGAAGGACAGCTCATAGCTCCACATGTAATGAGGCAATCTATATGGGAGTCAGAGGAAATGTGTGAACTGAGGAGAGAAAGAGAGCTTGCACCCTGAAAGCCCAACATGAGAATAGAGTAGGACGCCCTCTGCCTGAGGAGGGCAGGGCTAGGTACAGAGCTCCACTCACAGAAGAATCTGAGATAGAGTCAGAAGAGAAGGTGTTGACTGAGGTGAGTGCCTCACTAAAGCGCCAGATGAGGAGAGGGGCTGACCAGGAAACCAGGTGTCAAGGCAGCCTGGTGCAAATGTAGCTCAGACTCAGTAGGACCCAGATGGTACCACTGTGTGTGCATGAGAAGAGCAGTGACAAAGACGTCCGCTGCTTCCCTCGAACACACAGGATGGGTAAATCAACCATAAGGGACATAGTAGCTCAGGAAGAAGGCAAAATATTCGCCTGACCATTTTACCACCTGTCAGCTTGCTGGATCAACAGAAGTGATCAATATGATATGCCATGGCCAGAGGAAGGATCTTTCATGCCTGAAGACATAGCAATTGCTGAAGAGTGCATCCGGCACAGAGGGGGAGATTCCAAGTGGAACTTCCATTACATGCAGGAGTGTCTGAGGAAATGGGAATGCAACGTAGAGGAAAAACCATCACATGTCCAATTAAGGATATACTCTTTATTAAAGAAGGACATGTCAGTGTTCATCCATGTGCCATGGTCTCAGATGGAAAAAGATGAGCCAAGCTGCTCTCAGTGTTGGATGGGGCCGGCAAATGGATCTCATATTTGAGAAGAACACCATGGGAATCACCCTAGTGAAAGGCGATGTTAAAAGTATGCCATGCAACAATATTGGTGAGCAGACCAACACAGTGTTTGCCCACGCTCGTATCCCAGTGGTCACGCTGACAACTTGCAGCACAATTGGCCATATTTGATTCACGCAGGCCCCAGAAATGCATGACCCAGAGGGAAATGTTCCCCGACTGTCCAAATGTAGATGGGTTGATGGCGGAAACCATGAAGCCTGGGGAGACCATAACAGATTTCCTATACAGAATCCGAGAATGGTGGGGACAGTACAGCCGTGGAAAGATACAGGCCCTCAAGTCATCTTCTTTTATAACATTCTCAAGTAGGGGCTGCCCACCTAATACAAAGGGGTTTGGACACCGTAGTGGGGCTAGACACTAAGCCCTGGCAGGACATACAAGCACACACATGGCATTTCCACAAAAGGAAACAGGAAAAGGAGAAACAGGAGCAGGCCCAGAGGGACAACACTAAGTTGATCAAACTTAAGCTGAGGAAGTCTTTGAAGGGGGCACTTTGGCCGCAAGTGTGCAAATGGCAGTAGTTGTGAAGGGAACTCCACTGCAGGACCCCCGAGCATTCCAAAGTGGCTACAGTGATGGAAAACCAGGGTGGTTGGCAGCAGCCAAACCCCATACAATACTAATATTTCCAAAGAATGAGCCACATGGCGGACAGGTGCCGAATGAAAGAGCACCATGCTTAGAAGTCAATGAGACAAGGCCAGGCCCGCAGAACTCCATCCACAGAATCAGGCCAAGGGAAATGTAACCACAACTTATATTCAGCTGCATGGAACTCAGTCCACTGCCGCAACCCCACAGCAGGGGTTAGGTAGCTGGACCAGCACATAGAATCAGCAGCCACAAATATGGAACCCGGCCTAACAGCTACCAAGGCCACAACCACAGCAGGAAGGTGTAGCAATTTAGGGAAGCAAGGCCCTCATGCAGATGTAAGACCCAAATTCTTAGTAAGCCTTAGTTCCCCCAATACAAAACATATTTTTCACACACACCTTAAAATGAACTGCAGTAAAATTCAAAGAAAAAGGCAAATAAGAATAACATTAAGGATTTCAACCTTTACTCATACTTGGGGACATTTAGGCTTGGTGTGCGGCTGTAAAACTGGTACCCTCACTAGAGTCCATCATTCTGGGTTGTTGTTTGGCTGTCAATTGGGATTCGCTTGGTGTGCGGCTGTAAAACTGGTACCCTCACTAGAGTCCATCATTCTGGGTTGTTGTTTGGATGTCGATTGGGATTCCTCACTAAAGTTCACCATTTACGGTGCCTAGGGAGCCTAGGCGCCACTCTGTTGCTGATCCCCCAGGGCAGTGCTAGTCGACCACTCCCCAGGGGGAAGGTTGTCTGATTAAGAGAAGCAGGGAGGCTCCCCAACCACTGCTTAAATGCAGGCACCCCAGGGTCTTGAACTCAAAAACAAATGAGAAGGGTTCTAATTAACAAATCAAAAGATCCCCATCCTCTGGACTCCAGCAAGGGCTAAAGTGTCTTTTAGTCTCAACAGCAATAGTGCCTCCAGCAGACCCCAAGCCAAATGGGGACCACCATTCTTGTTCCAAAAGAAAGCTGTCATGCAGTTTTGGGAGCCAGATTTCTGTGTGCTCGGGTAGCAAAGACCACATAATGCTTACAGCACGTACATGAGTTCCAATGGGGCAATGCTTGGCATCGAGCCAGTAGAAAGGGGGTCATGGGATATCTTACTGCCTGCTCCTTTCCCATCATCCGGGCAAACTCTGATGAGTTCCTGGCATTGCTCCAGACTCTCCATACAGCAATGTCTTTTTCCTCCTCCTTACCCTTAGAACTTCCCCACAGCAGCAGGGAACCATTGGTCCAAAAAGATATGGTCTAGAGTAGAAGGGTGAGCCAGGGAAGGGAGTCCAAAAGATCCATCACAGCTCGGAGCAGAGTATAATGCAGGAGAATTCTCACCCCCACAGCTGGTTTAGTAATAGGACGACATGCAAGGCCCGACACCATCTGAAGGAAAGAACAATCCCTATAGCAAACTCCACTAGTCGAGACATGGGTTAGTGGAATAGGTCTTTGACCCCCAACATTACACGCAAATAAAGATCAGAGGTCTGGAGACATGCACAGGAGCCAAAATGAAAAATCCCACAGCTAGCCCAAAGTAAGCCCCTAGAGAAGGACATAGTTAGGACCTCTAGAGGCACTTGGGAGGGTCACGTAGTGCGCCATGTGCTGGGACCAGAGAGTTGCACACATGGCCTCGGGGGACATTGTGATCACTGACCAACGCCTTCTGTTTTACACCTACCTCAGAAGTGTAGGTCAGAACCACCGCCGTGCACCAACAACACCCCCATGCATACACTATGGCATTGAAGGGTTGACAACACCAACCCAGCACCAGCTAAAGTTAAAACCTACCTGCATCCATGAGGATCACCACATAAAGCATAAACACAGAAAAGGCGAGCGGGAGACCGGACAATGTACAAAAATAAAATGTTTAAAGGATAACCTATATTTCTCCAGAACCAGGTATTATAATCTACCCCCCGCTGCACCAAAATTCATGGAAAACACAGAAACAGTGGAGTATTAATTGGTGACATACAAAGCTGAAATTTTCTTTTCTTCTATTGCTCTTGACCAACAGGTCTGTAATCAAGCTGCTAAGTGTACCACCTGTACAGTGGACCAGCTCCCTCTCACTGACCACACCAGTATCCCCAGCAGGATCAAGAGCAAAACACTGCTCCAAAAAACTCTTACATCCAGGAAGGTCAAGGGCCACAACACACACCAAGCACCTTTCACATCCATACCCCCAACAGGATCCCATACCAGACCTTGCTCCAAAGACTTTTTCCAAACTGTTTTCCAACTCAGGAACTCCCATCACAAAGAAGACCACAGTCATCTCTGCCGGAACCACCTCAAGATCCACAAAGTTTCCTAAGTTCTCTGCCTTGTATTTCCAAAGAACAGTTTGGTCTAATGGAATCTATTCGAAAAATGTCATTGCGCTTGCATAGGGGCCTCTCTCACATCACCTTTATTCACACCACACCTAACACTAGCATCCCACATACACTACACAGTGGTCTTCTACATACCATGTGGTATCAGCACATGACCACCTTGGGCTCCAAGACATCAGCTGGGTCATGTTATGCCTGTTCTCTGATACCACATGCAGTAGGTGCAGACAAGCTTTACTTACGCCAAGAGGCAGCCCCTGAAAAAAGCAAGATGCCTTCTCCATCTGTACCTGTATAAAATGAGTGCCAAAATACACCCTAATAGAGAAGAGCCCCATAGAGTTGTAGTAAATCTGACCCTCTATGAGATTAATCCTGCAGCACTATCCCTTATTAACCTATGAGATCAATCCTACAGCACTATACCTTCTTACGGAGTGTAGCGATATCCAAAATGAACTAGACAGGATGTGCAGGAAGTGAGCTATAGGGAAGGACACTGTATGGCCCTGAGATTTCCACAAAAAGATTCTTGAAGCTAGCTAAACCACCTAACCAGTGTACAAACACTTCTGCTTCTGGTTCCATCTGTGGCCCCAGAGTAGCCCTTAGCGTGTCTGGGGCTGTCTTTGTTAATAATAAATAGACCCCCGACATGGATTTTTCAGTGCAAGGCCATCCACTTCAATGAATTGAAGGGAAAAGGTCTCATTTGGGAGAGTTAAACAACAGCTTAGATTCCCCATTCCAGGATACCTGGTACACTGAAATAGACAAGTACACATAGATAAAAGGAAAGGGGCAAATTCTAATTGAATGGAAACTCACACTGTAATCCTTATGTTTCAGAGCCAAAAGAATCATCCCGCTGGGCATAAATAAGAACTGTGGCACAATATTGTACATTCCGGACATTCAACAGGGCACCTCCACCCTGATGGACACCTGCAGTGAATTTGCTTACACCCAGCTGACCTCTTGATGGTGTGGCATCTGCTCCCTCATCACCATGCACACGCCAACCCTGGTCATCCCTAGAGGAGTTCTGTCTGAACTGTACCAACACCCGCTGAGGAAGAAAATGCCACTGTTGCATCAGGCTCGAAGGGGAAGAGCTGCTGATTTTTTCTGCTGGGCTCAATACAAGGACATTCCAGAGAAATTCAGACTGTTCACTAGGGCCCAAGTATCAAGGGAGGGCCCATACTATTTGTCACTTTGGAGACAAAAGCAAATGCCTGCTGGATGTAAAAAGCCCAGTGGAAAATACTCAAAATGATGAACAGTACCGAGCTCAGCCTTAATGCAATCAAGGAAGAACTGAGAGCCATCCGCCTCATTGTGATACAACATCGGTATGTCTTGGACTTGAAGACAGCAATGGAGTGTGGGGTGTGCACCAAGATCAGTGCCTCCCGCTGTACTTTCATACCTGGCAATGACATGGGCAATGGAACTTTGCCACTTGTTATTCAAGCATTGCACTGACTACAGTTGGGCGTGCATGAAGAGGGATGTGTCCCTGAACAGCAGGGGTACACAAACTGGTTCTCCTGGCTCCCCCATTGACTGACCGGCTTGTTCACATCATTGTTGCCCATTTTCATCATGTTACTGTTTTTCTGTGGATTCCTACAATAGGCGGTGTCTTGCTGTAAAAACGCAGTCCCCAAATTGGGTAAGTAAAAGTAGCGTCAGAGGTGGGACAATAAGATACCGACAATGTGACTGTCATGACTTTTGGGATTGGTGGTGTAGTTGAAAATTCAATTAGAGGGGAAAATGGTGATATTGGATTGATCAAAAGCGATACGCATGACAGCAAGACATTTTATACATGAACAATACATTTTTATACATGAACGAAGTTGCCTCAACACCATTAGATTCGCTCATTCTGAACTCTCCATCAACCCAAGCACATAGGTGCGTGGTCAGGCAGGGTCTGAGACCCAGGCATTAAGGTTACTGACTGACAAGTCACAGGTGCAGTAACACTTAGCCGACAGCCACATACAAAACAGGAGAAACTACATCAGATTCCACAGATAAGCAACAACACTACAATGGTCCCCGGAGATTGACCCCAATAAAGCGCATAAGGTCAGAGGGCTGCATGCATTTCCAGAACACCATTAAGTTAGATGCCACATGAAATTAGCAAATCAGGACACACAAACACACAGCATACACAGTGACTAAGCACCCCTCAGTCCAGACACCAGGACACTTACAAGCTGGCCCAGATTGTGTCCATGCCAGGTTGAGGCATACCTGCATTCCCTACCTGGAATTGTATCTATGACTCAGTGACAACTGTTCACATATTTATGGTTTTATCACACCCAGGGAAATTAATAAAAGTTGCTTCAGTTTGATGTACCATGAAAGACAGTCCCCAGACCCCGGTTCTGTAACTAGTCTCCCTGTTGTAATATTTAATTAAACTAACCGATTCCTGTTTTGCATGACTCCTCTTGTATTTATTTTTTAAGGTAAATTCTTATTCAAGCAACATCACATGTCAATGCAAGGACATTGATCACACAACCTCATTATTCTCTAGGTGGACTATTTGTGTTAATTTCAAACAACACATTGAAGACAGGTAGCTTACTGTCCTGAACTGCAAGAAAGAGAGGAGGCAGGAATGGGCCACATTTCACTTTATACAGTGCATTACTGCTCTCTGTCTGCACAGCTACAAAATGTGCTGCAAAGCAGCACTGCAGGGACCCTTGCACCATGTAGTAAGGCGATCTGTATTTGCTTTCGGCATCAGTTTGTGCCAAAGCACTAGCCAAATGATAAAAGGCAACATTTATTGTTATACCTCACACATTCCTGCATTCTACATTCAATGCAGCACAACACCCAAAGCTGCTTTGCTATACTGTCTCACATGCCAAATTGTGCTTTAAGCACTCTAAGAGTCATATTTTACAAACACCACGCAACAAGCCACCTTGCAGCACTACATGTAAGAGGAACCCCATGCATATGCCATATTTCACAATTTGCAGGGGAATCTTGTAGTTTCCTAGCATACACACAGTGATCTCCAGACTCAACAATACCAACATTCAAGGAACAACTCACATGTGGATGGCCTTCTTCATAAAAGTAAGTATGCAAGGGGTAAAGCTCCCTTCATTGCCCTCAAAACCCAAGGACCTCATCTGCAGAGTCCCAAAAAGATCCTCACTCAGCTCCACTCTCTTCAATGTAAACATGACTCCTCTAGCAAACATAATTTAGACCTAGGGACTCTACATCATCTCTTACACCAATGATAACAAGATCATTCTACATTTCAGGAGACGCCAACGCCACCAATAGTTTCTACAATATGTCATTGACCAAAATAGCTAACCCAATGTGAGATAAGTAGCTCCTACTCAACCTGTCAAAACAAAAGTGATGATATTCTGCAACATTAACTTACCCTGGGACTCCACATGGTTGCCTACATAACTAAGCCTGACCCCCTCACCCTCCAACAACCCCATAAACCTGTCCATCATCCTGGATGCCAACCTCACCATGAGGCATCATATCACCATTGTGATCTCCAACTGACTTCAAATATTTTGTATGGTCATTAATGTCTTTATATGGTTCCCTCCTGATACCTGTAAGCCCATCGCCCAAGCCCTCCACACATGGGAACAGGACTAGAGTAATACCCTCTACTACAGATCACCTGCTACACAAGAAGTAAACCATCCAAAACATCACTGCCAGTGTAGTACTCAACCATCCTTGATTCGCGCATCACACCTCACCTCAGAAACATACAATGCCTCTCTATTGAGAAACACTGACAGTTCAAGATGCTCACCCATACCTACAAGGCACAACACTACCAGCGTTTTACCTAGCTCACCCACCTTCTACACTGCCACCAACCAATCATGAACCTCCTCTCTGCATCACTTGCACTTATCCACACTCCCAAACTCTGTATGAACAAGACAGGGGGAAGGATGTTCTCTTACATGACAGGCTGTAACTGGAACAACCTTACCCAGAACATCAGGACAGCTGCATCAAAAATGGATTTGTGCAGGAAATTGTACACCTGGCTCTTCAAGTGATTCCACTTGCATTGCATGCACCTGCTCAGCACCTGGATACCTTTTCGGGTGACAAGATGACCCATTACAAGGCCACATTACATGAATTAATATTACAGTACATTTTTGGTTGCCTAGACCCTACACAAGCACACTTTCATAATGGTGCAATGGGGTCTGCATTGACACTGGCATATCAGCCAAGTATTTAAGGCCCACGCTTGATGTGCTGCTTCTGGGATTTGTAGTCCTGTTCTATAATGGAATAAATTGCACTGCAAGTTCTAGAAGTCAAAGGAAAACCTGTACTGGGGCAGCATGTCACGCATGGACCTGGAAAATGTGGCAGCAAAAATTTGTACTGCCCAAGGAATGGACAGTTATGTGAGGGATGAGGTTTTGTGTAGGGCATTCCTGCTCTTCCCCTTCCATTTCATACAGCGCAGCCAGCCAAGTGTCTTGCTGTGTTGCACTCTATGACAGTTTGAAAAGTATGATCCCTTGTTTTCTCTCACCCTGTAGTTCCTGCTGGTCTTCTACTTCAGCTTTGTCCTGACTTTCCACTCCAGCTCGTAGCTCTTTTGAAAAGATGGATGCTACCTGCTCCTCCCATGGGTCTAACTCCTCCTAGACATCAGGTACTCGTCTGGTCCTCAAGGTTGCTTTTAGGTTCCTGGCCAATTTTTCTTTGGTCCTCCATTTGTAGTCATGACCCCTCTTCTTACATTCCAGGATTTTCCTTTTTGTTTGTGCAATGCAGTTTATCTTTTCCACTATGGATTGCTAGATTACACCCTTCTTTGCCCTTTCTGGGGCAGTCCATCAATTATATAATGAAAGCACCCTTCTTTGCTAATGGCAATTTTCAGGTGACAAACAATAGGTGCTCATTCTTTTTCACCTCACTGATTAGTATCTAGTTTTCCTAATCATTGAAGTTGGAACTCCTGTTTCCTTTCGACAGGGATGTTGGAAGGTCTTCAGGGTTGGGGTTGTTGCCCTCCTGGCTTCCTGAGGCTCATTCCATGCTTCTCTGTACTGAGGGGTATTAGTTGTGTGCATTGTGTTACTCTATTTGCTTTTTCAAACATTCTTGCGATGGAAAGCACTCCTACATAAGGCATTGCTGATTTGTGGCATGTAATTGGGTTTTATGACATACAAATTAACTTTGTATCATATACGTAGCACTTGCGCTGTGATGACCTCTTGGACCCAAATTAGACCCCCAGTTTAGCTTGATTTTATATTGAATATTTTACACCTTTTTAGCTACATTTCTGTTAGCAATGCTTTTTACACACTACCCTTGCATGATTTTCTTATAGGAAAACTTTGTGTGAGTTGCTTGTTTAGTCTTTTTCGTGACATGTAATTAGTACATTCTGTTTAAGGCTAGGAGCACAAAACACAATTTCCTACTGCTTATGTTGCCCAGTCAGAAGACAGCTTCTAACATCCAGGCATAGCATTGCATCAGAGCTGTGCTTCCAACATAGTACGCCTGTTGCAGGCCCTGGAGCACCTCTTGGAGGTGGAGCAGGTGTTCCTCCCAGCTGGAACTGTAAACGGCAATGTTGTCTAGGTAGGCAGCGCAAAACACATCATTCCCAGTTAGGACCCAGTTAACCTACCGTTGGAAGGTAGCGGGGCGTTTATGAACCTAAAGGACATCACTCTAAACTGGTAATGTTCTCAGGAGTGGAAAAAACTGATCTTTCTTTGGCCCCTTCAGCCAAGGCGATCTGTCAGTACCCTGATGTGAAATCAAAAGTACTGATGAATTTGGCAGTGCCTAGCCGGTCTATGAGCTCACCAGCTCAGGGAATGGGGTGAGCGTCTGTCTTTGTGACAGAATTGAGACTTCGGTAGTCCACGCAGAACCTAAGTTCTGGCTTGCACTGGGTGCAGCATCCTAGGGTATCAACACAACAGGGCTGGACCCAAGACTGCTGGATTTCTCATTCACCCCAAGGTCCAGCATCTTGGCAACTCCGTCCTTGATGCTGGCCTGCAACCTGACTGACAACCTGTAAATTGTGTTCTTTATATGCAGACTGTCTCCCATGTCGATATCATGGATAGACAAGTGTGTGAGTCCAGGGATGAGGGAAAACAGGGAGGAGTACTGCTCCAGTAGTTGGTAGCAGTCCCCTCGCTGGTCTAGGGTCAGGGAGTCAGAGAGATTGACATCCTCCACTGACACATCACCTTCTTGGGAAGAGAGGAGGTTGGGAAGAGGTTCACTCTCCTCCTCTACACCTTCATCTGTCACCAGAAGCATGTTGACTTCAGCCCTTTCAAAATGAGGCTTTAGTCTGTTCACATGAAGTACCCTTAGGGGGCTCCTAGGGGACTGGAGGTCCACTAAGAAAGTGGCCTCACCTATACTCTCCTTCATCTCAAATGGGCCATCCCAACAGTCCTGGAGAGCCCTATGCTCTACTGGCTTCATCACCCAAACTTTGTCTCCAGTCTGGTCATACCAGCGTATCATAACCTCTTGACTGGCCTCAAGTTTGCTCTTTGCCTTTTCCTCAGAGGGATTGCCTTTGGGTAGCGGGTGAAATGGTCCACCAAAACCAGGATAAACCAGTTGCGTAGGACAGTTTTGGGGTCCAATGGACCAATGATGTCAATGCAACCCTTTCAAAGGGGGTGCCAACGATGGGGAGTGGGAAAAGGGGGACCTTGAGCCTTTTCCCTGTCTTCCCACTGGCATGGCAGGTGGGACGGGATGTACAGAATGCATCTGAGGCCATCCACATTTAGGGCCAATCGAAGTGGGTGACAAGTCTCGCAAAGATCCTTTCTTGTCCTAAATATCCTGCCAGGGGAATGTAGTGAGCCAGGCCCAGTAGGAAGCTCCGGTAACACTGGGGGAACACAGCACACAGGTTGCCCCAGCCTCCGGTACCTAAGGTTCACTGTAAAGGTGATCATTCTCACAATAGATCAGGTGATCTCCAGAGGCTTCACCTGCTGCTTGGGCTAAGGCTTGTTTCCTCAAACGCTCAAGTGTGTAGCACTGATTCTACACCTTGCAGAATTCTTTCCTGGTGGGCGCACCCTCAAATTGCCAGCCTGCAAGCTCAGCTACTCAGGTAGATCACCTAGGGCATCAATGTCCTCCCCGTTTGGCTCAGGGGCCTCCTCTTCAGGGACCACGTCAACCATCACGGCAGTGTCTGGGAAGGTTTCACACGCCCTGTACCCTCTCCTTGGCAGCTGTCTGGGCCTTTCTTCCAGGCTCCAGACACCCTTTACTCCCCTCCCAGGCAGCCATGGTCCTTGTGGTCATGCAGACCCACTCAGGCAACCCCAAATTTCCAAGTGAGAACTTAGCTTTACCTCCTTCCAGTTAGAGTGCTCAAGGTCATTACCTAACAGACAATCTACAGGCATGGCAGAACTCACAGCTACTTTTAGAGTACCCTAGACCCCCCACTGAAAGGGAACCATAGCTACCGGTAGGTGGCTCTGACGATTGTAAGTGACAATGACTAGGTGGAATGAGTTTGGTAGGACCTGCTCTGCTGACACAAGCTGACACCTACCAGGAGACATGCTGGCTCCTGTGTCACGCAAAGCCTCCACCCGTTGCCCATTGATGGTGACCCACTGCCTGTACTTGGAAGTATTACAAGCATGTGGGATTTTGGCACCATCTCTGCATCCCCCAAGGACACTAGGGTTACCTCCATCTGTTCCCCAATACTAACTAGGACTACCTCCTCTCCGAGCACTAAACTAGCCAGCCCAGGTGTCTTCCCTCTAGTGGGGGGCTCTGCCCTCTTGGGACACTTGGAGTCACCCTTAGAGCGACCATACTTAGTGCATTGGGATAGAAACATCCATGTCTTACTGTCAAAGAATCCTTTCTTTTTAGACTCAGACTGGGACTGTTTACCACTATTCCTTTGAGAATTATACTGGGGGCCTTCTGAGAACTCCTTATTTTTAAAGTTTTTCTCCCCCCTCCTTCTTCTGCTGGGAACTCTGACCACCTTTGTGGGTGTCCCTGCAAAATACCTTTTTTGGACACTCTGGTGCTAGCCCAGAGGTCCGCTTCCTCAGCAAGCTTCCTGGGATCAGTCAGCTTACTGTCAATCTGGTGCTGGCACAACTCAGTACAGCAAATACTGAGCAAATGCTCTCTCAGGATCACATTATATTAACCCATAGTATAATTTACTTTACTGCCCGCACCCATCCCTTCAGTGCCTTGCTAGAAGAATCATAAAAGTCTACCCAAGTTTGGTTGGAGAGTTTGGTACTGTCCCTGAACTTCTGGTGATACTTTTCCGGAGTCAGTCCAAACCTGGCAATTAAAATGGCTTTCATGAACGGGTATGCATTCTGGTCCTTAACTTCTAATGTGAAAAGTGCTTCCCTCCCAAGTATTGGCATTTGTTTCCACAAGCCTGCCCCCACTGCTCTTCAGGAACCCCCCTTGGGCTCTTAGTGCAACTTCATAAGCAGCAAACCACTTGTCAATGTCATCTCCCACCACATAATTTGGCACAACATCTTTGGGTATACAAACATTTTAGTCTCCAGCAGGTTCTGTATGTATGCTGCCACCATCACTGCTGGACTTAGACTGCCTAGACTTGCGCTCCAGCTCTTTCAGACTCAGTTCATGAGCCAGAATTAATTTCTTTTCAGCCAAAGCCCTTTCAGCCTCAGCTTGTTTGGCTGTTCTCTCTGCTTCTTTTTCTGCTCTCCTCTCCACTGTCTTCATGTTTAATCTAGCCAACTGTAGTTGAAACTCTCTCTCCTCCTTCCTTTCCTCTGCGGTCAGGCCATGACTTGAGACACTGCTCCCTGGTTTAGCAGGGGGCACAGGTCCAGGGGCGTCATCCCCCACTGCTGTTTGCAAATCCTCTGGAGAGCCATTCTCTTGCTCTCCCAACTCAACATTCTATTGTGAAAAGGCTTCTGCCCAGGCCCTCAGCACTCTTTGGTACTCCTCCTTCTTGAAGGCTCCCTGGGTAGGTACTCCCATCCCCTTAAAGAACCCTTTCAGCTGGCTCCAGCTTAGCTAGGTCAAACTCTCCAGCTCCTCCTTGATACCCAGCCAGAGACATGTTTTTGAGGATTAGATTAAAAATGTCAAGCAGGAAAAGCACAGCAAAAAAAAAAGAGCTGTCAGGCTTAACCTAGAAAGCAATGTTTAAAGTATGTGTGCAATAAATCATACAGTAAAACAGTGAAAACACCACAAAAATACACAACACAGGTTTTTGTTGACATTTATCGAATAAAACAAGGTCAAAACTATAAAGATTCAATAAGCACAAGCTGAAATATCACTTTTGCAAGTTTAAAAAGGAATCTTAAATCTTGGAAATCAACAGTTGTCTCTTGATTACATAAAGTACCTGGTTTGCGTCAAAAATAACACGCACGGAGACTGGAGAGGAGGGGATGTGTGGAAAAATATGGTGTGCATCAGATTTTTCGATGCGCACAGACAATGAGCAGTTTCTTTCCACGCTGCAGGAGGTTGTGTCGTTTTTCAGTGTGCAGTCTTGGTTCCTCAGTGCAGGAATCTTTTTAACACCAGGGATGATGCAGGAAAATCCTGGGCGCAGCAGGGCAACAGCAGGGCAGCAGTCCTTCTCAGCAAAGCAGTCCAGATGAGTCCTTTGGGCAGCCAGACAGTTCCTCTTGACAGGTTGCAGGTTCAGTTCCATAAGTGTATGAGTTGGTGGGGTCAGAGAGCCAGTTTATATACCCAAAAATGCTTTTGACGTGAGTGAGACTTCAAAGGGTGGTTTTGAAGTGAACACGTTCCCCTTCAGTACAGGTCTGCCTGCCAGGGTCCCAGTAGGGGGTTTGGCAGTCCATTGTGTGAGGGCAGGCCACTAGCCTTTGAAATGTAAGTGTAATGCCGTCCCCCTTTCATCCCAGGAAGAATCATTCAGTATGCAGATGAGTGCAAGTGTGACTGTTTGTCCTGTGTTTGTGGTTGTCTGGGTGAAATGCACACAGAAGCTCTCAACCAGCCCAACCCAGACATTGTTTGGAGACCAGGTGTAAGGCACATTTGGATTTTAAGTGCAGAGAAATGCTCATTTTCTAAAAGTGGCTAATTTTAAAATAGTGATATAAAATCCAACCTCAGCAATAAGGAGGATTTCCTATTACCATTCTGTCCCTATTAAATATGACCTGGGTACCACTTTCTGATCAGAATCTACCACTCAAATAGTATACAAAAGCAGTCCTAATGCTATCCTATGAAAGGAGCAGGCCTAACTGTATTGGAAAACTAATTTAGGAGTTTTCCACTAGCAAGACATATAAAACACACATGTACATGTCCTGCCGTTTACATACATAGCACCCTGTCCTATGGGTTACCTTGGGCCTACCTTAGGGGTGACATATACGTCGAAGAAGGGGAGTTTCAGGCTTAGAAAGTACTTTAAAATGCCAAGTCAAAGTGGCTGTGAAACTGCACACACAAGCCTTTAAGAGGCATGCCTGAGGAATGGTTAATTGGCTACTTATATGGGTGGTATAATCAGTAATGCACACCCACCAGTAACATTCAATTTACAGGCCCTCTGCACATGTAGTGAACTTTACTAAGGACTTACAAGTAAATCAAATATGCCAATTGGGAATTAACCAATGTTACCATGTTTAAGGGAGAGAGCATATGTACTTTGGCACTGGCTAGCATTGATAAAGTGCACAGAGTCATAAAACCAGCAAAAACTTTGTCAGAAAAGTGGGGGAGGCAGGCAAAATGTTGGTGGATGACCTCCCTAAGGCTGTCAGGTCTATCACAGTCTAACATCAGTTTTGACCTCTTTTTAAAATTTTCCTTGATTGCCCTCTTTTGCTGTTTCCAGATTCATTTTCAGTCCACTGTACACTTGTAACTCGGTCTGCCAGCATGGAGTTTGAGCTCAACAACCTGGAGAGCTACACTGTAGCTGAGCTCAAGTGACTGTTGCGGGAAGGGGGCTTTTAGAACCCGATGCACCAAGAAGCAGGAACTCTAGAAAGCCCTTAGGGCATTGGAGGCAGTCCTCCTGTTACAAACCAAAGGTCAGGAGCTGGAGGATGAGGAGGATGAGGAGATGGAGAAGGAGAATGAGGAGGGTGAGGATAAAAACATTTTGACCATCGCTGCTGAGGACTAGTTTCCCACAGGAGTGAGGCCCCCAGGCAGAGCCGGAAGCAGTCTGTCTTCCTGCCATCTATCCCTTGAGAAACTGGAGCACAGAAGGGCTAAAATTAATATCAAGCTCCAGATGGCTAAACTCAAAATGGAGGCTGTATAGGAAGCAGCAGCTGCCAGGAGGGCCTTGTAGGAGAGGAGGGTTGAGGCAGATATCTTCTTGGCCAAGAAGAATGCAGAGGCTAGAATGGCCCTAGTCAATGAGGAAGCTGAGGCTGAAAGGGCTATAACAGAGAGAAAACTGTTGTTGGTTCATTAAGGAAGTTTCAATGAGCTGGAAATGTAAGCCATACAGCACACTAACTCCTGGTGGCAATGATGGTAACCCAGTGTCCTTTGGAGACAGGGGTCTCCACGTCCCCAGGATCTTGTGCCCAAATGTGTTGTGTGTGACAATATTGACAAGTACTTTGAGGCTTCAGAGGTTGGGTCTTTTGGTAGGATTGGGGAGCCATTCCCTGAAGATATATTCCAAATGAGGGGTAAGATTCATGACTGGCCCTAGAGAAAGAGGACATGATGAAGTATCCCCTCATGAAGGACACAGAATGATGTTCTTACCCCTGAAAAGTATAGAATGACGTTTAGGGACATTCTGAAGCTGTCAGGTCAGTCCTCAGTAGAGTTCATGGATTACTCAAAGAAGGCACTGGAGGGTTGGGTAAAGGGCAGCATTGTTGTTAATTATGATGAGCTGTTCAATCTTATTCTCAGAGAGCACATTCAGGCCCTCATATCAACCCTGGCGGTCAGTGATAAAGTGGCAGTATTACTGCCAACAGGCCGGTGGTAACTACCGCCAAATTATGACCATAGCAGAAAGACCTCAGATAGACATCCACTTCACCACACCGACTGCCAGGGTGGAAACAACAGGCCCCACAGAGGTAGCCGCCTACAGCCAGGCAGAAGTCAATGATCCGCCCCCCGTATTAAGACCCTGCAATCCACCACCTTTTCTGGGGTGGTACAAAAGACATCAAAAGCTTGGTGGAAACAGACCTCAAAAGGGAAAAATTTTTTACCCCATACCCCTCAGGAATAATGCAAGGACAACACCAGTAGATGAAAGTGGTTGTAATAAAATAAAAACATCAACAATACGTACATCAAATCTAAATTTATATACATATGTACAAATCAAGGGGCACAGCCCAGTCCTCAACGTGCGTGGGCCACAGTGCCACATCACAAAGTCCAAGGCCCCACTTGTCTCCTGCAACAACACAGGGACAACACTGCAGGGGCATCAGTTGGAAAATAGGCATGCACCTCAGGGGGACAGGGAACGGGGGGCACCTCAGCCTGCAGATGGAACAAGACCACTGGTTCTGGAGGGGACAACATGCCCATTGCTCTTTGTCCTGGGGAGTGCAAGGCCACAGTCTCTCAAGTGGGTGACTTGTCCACTGTCTCTGAAGGGGGCAACATGCCCATTGCTTGGTCCTGAGGAGTGCAAGGCCACAGTCTCTCAAGTGGGTGACTTGCCCACTGCTTGGTCATGGGGAGTGCAAGGCCACAGACTCTCAAGTGGGTGACTTGCCCACTGGTTCTAGTGGGGGCATCATGCCCTGTGATCTTCATCCTGGGGAGGATGGGGTGAGTGGGTGCCATACCCACTGGTTCTGGAGGGGGCATTGTGCCCTGTGATCTTTATCCTGGGGAGTGCAATGTCACAGTCTCTCAGCTGGGTGTCACCCACAGAATTAGCAGGGGGCAGGCCGCACAACAGCCCATGGAGGCAGGTCTAATGAATGTCTGCAGGTGGGGGTGAATGCTCAATGATGGCAGTGGTGCGGTTATGGTGGTAGCAGTAGTGAGGGGGAAACTCCAGCCCATCCCCTGCAGCCTCAGACGGCTGCCCACTGCTGGTGGCTGTGCTGCTGGTGATGCTGGTGGCGGTAGTGGGGGAAAGCTCCAGCCCACCCCCTGGAGCCTCGGACGGCTGCCCACTGCTGGTGGCTGTGCTGCTGGTGATGCTGGTGGCGGTTGTGGGGGGAAGCTCCAGCCCATCCCCTGCAGCCTCGGACGGCTGCCCACTGCTGGTGGCGGTGCTGCTGGTGATGCTGGTGGCGGTTGTGGGGGAAGCTCTAGCGCATCCCCTGCAGCCTCGGACAGCTGCCCATTGATGGTGGTGGTGCTGCTGTTGATGCTGGTGGTGGTTGAGGGAGGAAGCTCCAGCCCATCCCCTGCTTCCTCGGACGGCTGCCCAACCATGGTTGGTGGTGGGAGCTCCGACTGAGGCCCTGCACCAGGCCCCTTCTCCTTCCTGCCTGCTGGTGCAGGGTACTTGCCCTTCCTGTTAGCAGCTGGGGATGGCTCCTAGCTCATCAGGGCAGCAGCTACTGCAGGCCCCTTGCCCTTTTCGCAGCAGCTGGGGATGGCTCCTTATCCTTCCTTGCAGCACTGGGGATGTCTCCTTGCCCTTCCTGGCAGCAGCTGGGGATGTCTCCTTGCCCTTCCTGGGAGCAGCTGGGGATGACTCCCTGCCCTTCCTGGCAGCACTTGGGGCAGGCACCCTTTCAGTGAGGCTGGCTAGTGGCCTGGATCTTTTCCACTACGAGTTGCTGTGGACACTAATGGGCCCGTGGACTGGGTGGCTGAGGTGCTTGCCTGGGTTTTACACGCCCTAGCCAGACATGAAGGATGGGGGGATTGGGAGGGAAGAGGTCAATTGTGGTTAAGAAAAATGTCTTAGGGACATTGGGGCTGGAAAAGGTAGAAGGTTTGGGAGAGGAAGAAGAGGGAGTGGTTGTGGGAGGTGTCTGTCTGCTGTGTTTTGGTGCAGGTGCATGGGCTGGATGCTGTTGTGAGATGAATGGCTTTTGGGTGTCTGAGTGATTGTGCTTGTGTACCTAGGGAGGGGGCACAGATGCGTGGGAGAGGACACAGGGGATGTGTGCATGGCTGTTGGGGTGGTGACTGCCAGTGAGGTGTGTGTTCTGATTGGTGTGCTAGTGATGGCGGTAATGGCTGAGGATGTAGTGCATGCAGGTGTGAGTGGAGACGCAACTGGGAGGGAGGTGGAGGAGGAGGAGGAGGAGGAGGGGTACACAGCGGAGGCAATGGATGTTGGTATGTCTGCATCTGGATGGTGTTTGTGTGAGTGCCTGTGGGATGAAGTGTGGTGTTTGTGTTTGCCTGAACCACTCTTGTGTGTTGTCTTGTGTGCATGCTGGTCTGCCTGTGTGCTTGGGATAGGTTGGGGTTGAGGGGAATGGGATTGGGTAGACTAAGCTGGTGGGGGGATAGTGGAAACAGGGACAATGTCTGCCAACAGAGAGGAGGCCAGAGCCTGGATTGATTTCTGTTGGGCCGTCAAGCCAGTGTGAATGCCCTCCAGAAGTGCACCGGTTTGTTGCATTTGGGCTACCAGCCCCTGGATGGCATTCACAGTGGTTGACTGCCCAACAGAGATGGATCTCAGGAGGTCAATAACCTCCTCACTCAGGGCAGCAGGGCCAACTGGGGCAGGGTCTGAGGTGCCTGGGGCGAAGGAGATGCCCACCCTCCTGGGTGAGCAGGCACGGGAAACTTGCTGAGGGGCTGCTGGGAAGGCGGTGCTGGTTCCTGGAGTGGTGGGTGTACCTGTAACTGCCGTGGTCACAGAGGTGTCCGCCACCAACAGGGAGTTTCCATCGGAGGAGGTATCTGTGTCTGAACTGTCCCCTCCAGTCCCCGCCGTGGTGCTCCCCTCACTCTGCGGTCAGGCCATGACTTGAGACACTGCTCCCTGGTTTAGCAGGGGGCACAGGTCCAGGGGCGTCATCCCCCACTGCTGTTTGCAAATCCTCTGGAGAGCCATTCTCTTGCTCTCCCAACTCAACATTCTATTGTGAAAAGGCTTCTGCCCAGGCCCTCAGCACTCTTTGGTACTCCTCCTTCTTGAAGGCTCCCTGGGTAGGTACTCCCATCCCCTTAAAGAACCCTTTCAGCTGGCTCCAGCTTAGCTAGGTCAAACTCTCCAGCTCCTCCTTGATACCCAGCCAGAGACATGTTTTTGAGGATTAGATTAAAAATGTCAAGCAGGAAAAGCACAGCAAAAAGAAAGAGCTGTCAGGCTTAACCTAGAAAGCAATGTTTAAGGTATGTGTGCAATAAATCATACAGTAAAACAGTGAAAACACCACAAAAATACACAAGACAGGTTTTTGTTGACATTTATCGAATAAAACAAGGTCAAAACTATAAAGATTCAATAAGCACAAGCTGAAATATCACTTTTGCAAGTTTAAAAAGGAATCTTAAATCTTGGAAATCAACAGTTGTCTCTTGATTACATAAAGTACCTGGTTTGCGTCAAAAATAACACGCACGGAGACTGGAGAGGAGGGGATGTGTGGAAAAATATGGTGTGCATCAGATTTTTCGATGCGCACAGACAATGAGCAGTTTCTTTCCACGCTGCAGGAGGTTGTGTCGTTTTTCAGTGTGCAGTCTTGGTTCCTCAGTGCAGGAATCTTTTTAACACCAGGGATGATGCAGGAAAATCCTGGGCGCAGCAGGGCAACAGCAGGGCAGCAGTCCTTCTCAGCAAAGCAGTCCAGATGAGTCCTTTGGGCAGCCAGACAGTTCCTCTTGACAGGTTGCAGGTTCAGTTCCATAAGTGTATGAGTTGGTGGGGTCAGAGAGCCAGTTTATATACCCAAAAATGCTTTTGACGTGAGTGAGACTTCAAAGGGTGGTTTTGAAGTGAACACGTTCCCCTTCAGTACAGGTCTGCCTGCCAGGGTCCCAGTAGGGGGTTTGGCAGTCCATTGTGTGAGGGCAGGCCACTAGCCTTTGAAATGTAAGTGTAATGCCGTCCCCCTTTCATCCCAGGAAGAATCATTCAGTATGCAGATGAGTGCAAGTGTGACTGTTTGTCCTGTGTTTGTGGTTGTCTGGGTGAAATGCACACAGAAGCTCTCAACCAGCCCAACCCAGACATTGTTTGGAGACCGGGTGTAAGGCACATTTGGATTTTAAGTGCAGAGAAATGCTCATTTTCTAAAAGTGGCTAATTTTAAAATAGTGATATAAAATCCAACCTCAGCAATAAGGAGGATTTCCTATTACCATTCTGTCCCTATTAAATATGACCTGGGTACCACTTTCTGATCAGAATCTACCACTCAAATAGTATACAAAAGCAGTCCTAATGCTATCCTATGAAAGGAGCAGGCCTAACTGTATTGGAAAACTAATTTAGGAGTTTTCCACTAGCAAGACATATAAAACACACATGTACATGTCCTGCCGTTTACATACATAGCACCCTGTCCTATGGGTTACCTTGGGCCTACCTTAGGGGTGACATATACGTCGAAGAAGGGGAGTTTCAGGCTTAGAAAGTACTTTAAAATGCCAAGTCAAAGTGGCTGTGAAACTGCACACACAAGCCTTTAAGAGGCATGCCTGAGGAATGGTTAATTGGCTACTTATATGGGTGGTATAATCAGTAATGCACACCCACCAGTAACATTCAATTTACAGGCCCTCTGCACATGTAGTGAACTTTACTAAGGACTTACAAGTAAATCAAATATGCCAATTGGGAATTAACCAATGTTACCATGTTTAAGGGAGAGAGCATATGTACTTTGGCACTGGCTAGCATTGATAAAGTGCACAGAGTCATAAAACCAGCAAAAACTTTGTCAGAAAAGTGGGGGAGGCAGGCAAAATGTTGGTGGATGACCTCCCTAAGGCTGTCAGGTCTATCACAGTCTAACATCAGTTTTGACCTCTTTTTAAAATTTTCCTTGATTGCCCTCTTTTGCTGTTTCCAGATTCATTTTCAGTCCACTGTACACTTGTAACTCGGTCTGCCAGCATGGAGTTTGAGCTCAACAACCTGGAGAGCTACACTGTAGCTGAGCTCAAGTGACTGTTGCGGGAAGGGGGCTTTTAGAACCCGATGCACCAAGAAGCAGGAACTCTAGAAAGCCCTTAGGGCATTGGAGGCAGTCCTCCTGTTACAAACCAAAGGTCAGGAGCTGGAGGATGAGGAGGATGAGGAGATGGAGAAGGAGAATGAGGAGGGTGAGGATAAAAACATTTTGACCATCGCTGCTGAGGACTAGTTTCCCACAGGAGTGAGGCCCCCAGGCAGAGCCGGAAGCAGTCTGTCTTCCTGCCATCTATCCCTTGAGAAACTGGAGCACAGAAGGGCTAAAATTAATATCAAGCTCCAGATGGCTAAACTCAAAATGGAGGCTGTATAGGAAGCAGCAGCTGCCAGGAGGGCCTTGTAGGAGAGGAGGGCTGAGGCAGATATCTTCTTGGCCAAGAAGAATGCAGAGGCTAGAATGGCCCTAGTCAATGAGGAAGCTGAGGCTGAAAGGGCTATAACAGAGAGAAAACTGTTGTTGGTTCATTAAGGAAGTTTCAATGAGCTGGAAATGTAAGCCATACAGCACACTAACTCCTGGTGGCAATGATGGTAACCCAGTGTCCTTTGGAGACAGGGGTCTCCACGTCCCCAGGATCTTGTGCCCAAATGTGTTGTGTGTGACAATATTGACAAGTACTTTGAGGCTTCAGAGGTTGGGTCTTTTGGTAGGATTGGGGAGCCATTCCCTGAAGATATATTCCAAATGAGGGGTAAGATTCATGACTGGCCCTAGAGAAAGAGGACATGATGAAGTATCCCCTCATGAAGGACACAGAATGATGTTCTTACCCCTGAAAAGTATAGAATGACGTTTAGGGACATTCTGAAGCTGTCAGGTCAGTCCTCAGTAGAGTTCATGGATTACTCAAAGAAGGCACTGGAGGGTTGGGTAAAGGGCAGCATTGTTGTTAATTATGATGAGCTGTTCAATCTTATTCTCAGAGAGCACATTCAGGCCCTCATATCAACCCTGGCGGTCAGTGATAAAGTGGCAGTATTACTGCCAACAGGCCGGTGGTAACTACCGCCAAATTATGACCATAGCAGAAAGACCTCAGATAGACATCCACTTCACCACACCGACTGCCAGGGTGGAAACAACAGGCCCCACAGAGGTAGCCGCCTACAGCCAGGCAGAAGTCAATGATCCGCCCCCCGTATTAAGACCCTGCAATCCACCACCTTTTCTGGGGTGGTACAAAAGACATCAAAAGCTTGGTGGAAACAGACCTCAAAAGGGAAACGACTCACCTTTAGAGACACAGGCAACAACCATGCCGCCATGGAGCCCGAGCGGTAGATCTTCCCAATGATCTTCTATGTCCTGCTCCACCACAAACACCAACAGCGGCGAAGATGACCACAGTGAGTACAGCTGCCTAGCACACCGGGGGAGAGGAAAAAGAGAGTGACACACACACTCACAACACACACCCCCAACACCATACACATAATCAGATGCACAAGAATTTTTTTTTACCCCATACCCCTCAGGAATAATGCAAGGACAACACCAGTAGATGAAAGTGGTTGTAATAAAATAAAAACATCAACAATACGTACATCAAATCTAAATTTATATACATATGTACAAATCAAGGGGCACAGCCCAGTCCTCAACGTGCGTGGGCCACAGTGCCACATCACAAAGTCCAAGGCCCCACTTGTCTCCTGCAACAACACAGGGACAACACTGCAGGGGCATCAGTTGGAAAATAGGCATGCACCTCAGGGGGACAGGGAACGGGGGGCACCTCAGCCTGCAGATGGAACAAGACCACTGGTTCTGGAGGGGACAACATGCCCATTGCTCTTTGTCCTGGGGAGTGCAAGGCCACAGTCTCTCAAGTGGGTGACTTGTCCACTGTCTCTGAAGGGGGCAACATGCCCATTGCTTGGTCCTGAGGAGTGCAAGGCCACAGTCTCTCAAGTGGGTGACTTGCCCACTGCTTGGTCATGGGGAGTGCAAGGCCACAGACTCTCAAGTGGGTGACTTGCCCACTGGTTCTAGTGGGGGCATCATGCCCTGTGATCTTCATCCTGGGGAGGATGGGGTGAGTGGGTGCCATACCCACTGGTTCTGGAGGGGGCATTGTGCCCTGTGATCTTTATCCTGGGGAGTGCAATGTCACAGTCTCTCAGCTGGGTGTCACCCACAGAATTAGCAGGGGGCAGGCCGCACAACAGCCCATGGAGGCAGGTCTAATGAATGTCTGCAGGTGGGGGTGAATGCTCAATGATGGCAGTGGTGCGGTTATGGTGGTAGCAGTAGTGAGGGGGAAACTCCAGCCCATCCCCTGCAGCCTCAGACGGCTGCCCACTGCTGGTGGCTGTGCTGCTGGTGATGCTGGTGGCAGTAGTGGGGGAAAGCTCCAGCCCACCCCCTGGAGCCTCGGACGGCTGCCCACTGCTGGTGGCTGTGCTGCTGGTGATGCTGGTGGCGGTTGTGGGGGGAAGCTCCAGCCCATCCCCTGCAGCCTCGGACGGCTGCCCACTGCTGGTGGCGGTGCTGCTGGTGATGCTGGTGGCGGTTGTGGGGGAAGCTCTAGCCCATCCCCTGCAGCCTCGGACAGCTGCCCATGGATGGTGGTGGTGCTGCTGTTGATGCTGGTGGTGGTTGAGGGAGGAAGCTCCAGCCCATCCCCTGCTTCCTCGGACGGCTGCCCAACCATGGTTGGTGTTGGGAGCTCCGACTGAGGCCCTGCACCAGGCCCCTTCTCCTTCCTGCCTGCTGGTGCAGGGTACTTGCCCTTCCTGTTAGCAGCTGGGGATGGCTCCTAGCTCATCAGGGCAGCAGCTACTGCAGGCCCCTTGCCCTTTTCGCAGCAGCTGGGGATGGCTCCTTATCCTTCCTTGCAGCACTGGGGATGTCTCCTTGCCCTTCCTGGCAGCAGCTGGGGATGTCTCCTTGCCCTTCCTGGGAGCAGCTGGGGATGACTCCCTGCCCTTCCTGGCAGCACTTGGGGCAGGCACCCTTTCAGTGAGGCTGGCTAGTGGCCTGGATCTTTTCCACTACGAGTTGCTGTGGACACTAATGGGCCCGTGGACTGGGTGGCTGAGGTGCTTGCCTGGGTTTTACACGCCCTAGCCAGACATGAAGGATGGGGGGATTGGGAGGGAAGAGGTCAATTGTGGTTAAGAAAAATGTCTTAGGGACATTGGGGCTGGAAAAGGTAGAAGGTTTGGGAGAGGAAGAAGAGAGCGTGGTTGTGGGAGGTGTCTGTCTGCTGTGTTTTGGTGCAGGTGCATGGGCTGGATGCTGTTGTGAGATGAATGGCTTTTGGGTGTCTGAGTGATTGTGCTTGTGTACCTAGGGAGGGGGCACAGATGCGTGGGAGAGGACACAGGGGATGTGTGCATGGCTGTTGGGGTGGTGACTGCCAGTGAGGTGTGTGTTCTGATTGGTGTGCTAGTGATGGCGGTAATGGCTGAGGATGTAGTGCATGCAGGTGTGAGTGGAGACGCAACTGGGAGGGAGGTGGAGGAGGAGGAGGAGGAGGAGGGGTACACAGCGGAGGCAATGGATGTTGGTATGTCTGCATCTGGATGGTGTTTGTGTGAGTGCCTGTGGGATGAAGTGTGGTGTTTGTGTTTGCCTGAACCACTCTTGTGTGTTGTCTTGTGTGCATGCTGGTCTGCCTGTGTGCTTGGGATAGGTTGGGGTTGAGGGGAATGGGATTGGGTAGACTAAGCTGGTGGGGGGATAGTGGAAACAGGGACAATGTCTGCCAACAGAGAGGAGGCCAGAGCCTGGATTGATTTCTGTTGGGCCGTCAAGCCAGTGTGAATGCCCTCCAGAAGTGCACCGGTTTGTTGCATTTGGGCTACCAGCCCCTGGATGGCATTCACAGTGGTTGACTGCCCAACAGAGATGGATCTCAGGAGGTCAATAACCTCCTCACTCAGGGCAGCAGGGCCAACTGGGGCAGGGTCTGAGGTGCCTGGGGCGAAGGAGATGCCCACCCTCCTGGGTGAGCAGGCACGGGAAACTTGCTGAGGGGCTGCTGGGAAGGCGGTGCTGGTTCCTGGAGTGGTGGGTGTACCTGTAACTGCCGTGGTCACAGAGGTGTCCGCCACCAACAGGGAGTTTCCATCGGAGGAGGTATCTGTGTCTGAACTGTCCCCTCCAGTCCCCGCCGTGGTGCTCCCCTCACCCTTTGTCCCACTGGTGCCCTCAGGGTAGGTGGACTCAGCCTTCTGGGTCCTGTGGGATGCAGCTTCCTCTGTCACCGGTACCTCTGCTCCTCCGCCAGATGATGCTAATGAACATAAGGACAGGATGACAAAACAAAAAGAGGGGGTGAGACAAAAGAAACACTGGGTCAATGGATGCACCAACATCACTGTTGGCATAAACAGCAACCTTACACACAGGGAACAGCCCTACACACTGTGCAGTGCACTACCAGTAACAATGCTAGTCACCCGGGCATGGGGAGGGACACATACCGCCAACTGCAGCATACCTGGGACCCACACAGCCCTGCCCAGTAGTGGATGTGTACTAGCTAGTTAGGAGGAATATCACTTCTGAACCCTGTCCAACAATGAACCTACTCTATGATATCAGGCCTGGCCAAGGGGCACCCACAGACACACATCCCCCACCCAGATACAAGCCTACCATGCATAAGTTGTAATGATGGGCACTGTACTCACCCCCTTGTGGCTGCTGTGATGTCCTCAAGCGCCCATCCAGCTCCGGATAGGCCACCGCCAGTACGAGGGCCAACACGGGTGTCAGGGTTTGACGGGCACCCCTTCCTCGTTGGGAGGCCATCCCCAGCTGGGCCTCCGCCGTCTTCCGTGCCAAGCATCTCAGGTAATCCCACCCCTTGCGACAGTGGGTGCTCCGCCTGCCGTGGACCCCCAGTGTCGGCACGTCCTTGGCGATGGCATGCCATATACCCTTCTTTTGATGGGCACTGACCTGCAGAGAAAATACAGACAGGGAAAGGTATTACTCAGACCGTCCTGCCTGTTACAGTCACGGCCCCCCATACCCTTTCCCATCCCCATGTGCTCAGACATGGCCTAGCACACAAGCTGCACTTCTCCCAGGGGACATACACCAACCCCCTCTACACAAGGCTTTCTCACACACAACTCCATGCATTCATGCCCCATGCATCGTGCTCACAGTGTACTCCGCTGTTGGTCTGGGTGCCCATACAGCAGTTGGTACTGGGGTAGGACCCCGTCTACCAGTCACTCCAACTCCACTGAGGTGAAGGCAGAGGCCCTTTCCCCAGTCACACGAGCCATGGTAGGTTCCAGACACAGGTCACAGCAGCACATGCAGTGTAGGTCCTCTCCTGTTGAAGGTTAGGTAGCAAGTGAGAGAACAGATAGAAAATGGCGTTCACGTCCAGCGGCGGTGCATACCGTCACCGCCAGCGTACATCACCATTGGCCACTGTACCCCATAGGGGCCAATAATATCCAATGAGGCGTTGCATGGCGGTTCACGACCACCTCCCGCAACAGAGCACAATGTCAGCGGAATTACCTCACTTCCACCTGTCCATCCACACAGGACAGGCAGACACCATTTCAGGTGGGGCGCAGGCCCTGGATTACAACTGTGTCACAGTTCACAACTGTACAATCTGAACAAATGCAAAAAATACTTTTCACAATTACATCATGCATTGTACTGTTGTGGCTCCAATGTACAGTTTATGACCGCCTCCTCACTGTTTTGCCCCCTAGATTGCAACCGCTGCAGATGAATAGGAGATAGAGACATACCCCTGTTTACAGACCCTTGGTAGACTTGGCAACAATGGAGGACAGGCACATTTTCCTCACCTACAAACTTGACAGGGCCACAATCATGGAGCTATGTGCCCAACTAGAGCCTGACCTGATATCTGCTATCTGTCACCCCACTGGGATCCTTCCTCTTGTGCAAGTCCTATCAGTGCTCCATTTTCTGGCAACTGGTTCTTTCCAAGTGACAGTGCGCTTGGCAGCTGGAATGTCACAGCCAATGTTCTCAAAAGTGCTGACCAGAGTGTTGTCTGCCCTGATTAAACACATGTGCAGCTACATTGTCTTCCCCCAAGTGGATGATTTGGCCACAGTGACGGCTGACTTCTATGCAATGGGACATATCCCAACATAATTGGGGAGACTGATGGAACACATATCGCATTTGTCACCCCCCAGCAAAATGAATATGTCTACACAAATCAAACAAGTTTTCATTCAATTAATGTGCAGATGGTGTGCCTGGCAGACCAGTACATCTCCCACGTCAATGCGAAATATCCTGGGTCTGTGCACGATCCCTTTATCCTGAGGAATAGCAGCATCCCAAATGTGATGTCCCAACTACAGAGGCACTGTGTGTAGCTAATAAGGTGAGCCCTGGTTCCCACCTGGTGGATGTTAGTGTATGGGTATTATGTAGGCCATAAGGGATAGTGTGTGGCTAAATTTTGGCCCTCAATATTTGCAGGTGACTCTGGTTACCCCAACCTATCATGGCTCCTGACCCCTTCGAGGAATTCTAGGACAAGTGCAGAGGAATGTTACAATGAGGCACATGGGCTAACCAAAAGAATCAATGAAAGGACCTTTGGCCTCCTGAAAGCCAGGTTTCGGTGCCTCTATCTAACAGGCGGATCCCTGTGCTACTCACCCAAGAAGGTCTGTCAGATAAATGTTGCATACTGCATGTTGCACAACCTTGCCTTGAGACGCCGGGTGCCTTTTCTGCAGGAGGAGGAGGAGGCTGGAGATGGCCGTGTGTCAGCAGTGGACCTTGTGGCCAGTGAAGATGAGGAGGCAGAGGATGAGGACAAAAGAACTGCAGTGAATCACCAATATTTCCAATGGCACACAGGTAAGACAGTGGTAATTCACATTACATTGTCATTTTATTGTTTGTGATTGTCACTGGCAGGCTGTGATTTCTCACTTCTATGCCTACTCACTGTACCATTTGATAACTCTTTTTGCAGGTGTTGGTGCCCCACTATGCTCCTGGTGTGTTCACTGCAGCCAACTACAGGTCCATCCTATGTGCACCTTACTGTACAGTTGAATTGCAATGTTTAAATCGTGTTAAACTAATACATACTGAAATCATTTGACATACTCCATACTTATATTTTTTTAAAGTGTGTTTATTGCAGTGCTAAGAAGAAAAGGGAGAAGTGTAATGGGCTGGGTTGATGATGGAGCAAAGTCCAGCGTATAGTTCCAGTCTATTTGTAGAACTGGTGCATTGTGCAAGTGAGCATAGGAAGGGGAGCAATAACGGTTCAAGGTGGACAGATGACAGAGTGGGACACAAGTGTGACAATCAGGAGAGCCTTATTTCCTGGCAGGGGTCTTGGCAATAGTCTATGGATTGCAGGGAACCTTTGTGGGGTGGTTCTCCTTCCTCAGGGGGAGGGATGCTGTTGGCCTGTTGGTCCTGTGGCTGGGCCTCCTGTCCATTAGCGGCAGTGGAGGTGGAAGGTTGTTCAATTGTCTGGCTAGTGGCAGGGGCCTGCTGTTGTGAGGCTGCCTCCCTGATAATGTTGGCCATGTCTGCCAGCACCCCTGCAATGGAGACCAGGGTGGTGTTAAGGGCCTGCAAGTCCTCCCCTAGTACTTTTCCTCCTTCAGCCGCCTGTTCTCCTGCACGTTGGCCAGGATCTGGCCCATTGTACACTGAGAATGTTGGTATGCTCCCAGGATCTCAGTGAGTGCCTCCTGGAGAGTTGTTTCCCTGGGCCAGTCCTCCCCGGTGCACAGCAGTCCTCCCAGATTCCCTATTGTCCTGTGCCTCTGTCCCCTGAACCGTGTGCCACCTGCCACTGACTCCAGGTCCCTGATGGTCTTGGGTATCGGGGGTGCCCTAGGGTCCATGTACTGGTGGACACATTGCTGATTGATGTGTCCTGGGGGCAGAAGTGTGGGTACACTGGGTTCGTGCTTTGGTGGTGTTTCCAGATGGGGAAGGCTCTGTGGTGGTGTGTGACTGTGCCTGGGCAACTGACTGTCCAGAGGTCCCTGATGGGCCAGGTTGGTCATCCAGATCCAGGCAAGCTGAGTCGCTGTCATCACTGTGGGCCTCTTCTGTGGGGGGACTGGCTAGTGCTGGCACCTCTTCTCCGGTGACATTGGCTGGGATACCTGTGGAGATGAAAATGCAGTGTTATTGTTTCTGTGTGTGACATTTTGTGCATGGGTGGGTTGCCCTCTTAGGTTGTATTTGCCCTGGCAGCTTTAACTTGTATGAGTTGGTATGTGGTGGGCTAGCTGATTATCTCCAGTGTGCATGATTTAGTGATAGGTGTCCATGCAGGTCTGTGAGTGGTGTCCATGCATTGGAGGTGCATGCAGGGCTTGGCATTGGGATGGGTGAGATGTGATGGTGGGTTGTGTGTGTAGAAGTGGAGTGATGGGAGTGAGGGTGGGGGTATGTGATGTCATGTAGGTAGGGGCTGATAGTAAGAAAGAGTCAACTTACCAGAGTTCAGTCCTCCTGCTACTCATGCCAGGCCCTCAGGATGCATGATTGCCAAGACTTGCTCCTCCCATGTTGTTAGTTATGGGGAGGAAGTGGGGGTCCACCACCAGTCCTCTGAACAGCTAGTTGGTGTCTTGCTGCAATGGAACGCACCTTCCCCTGTAGGTCGTTCCACCTTTTCCTGATGTCTTCCCTTGTTCTGGGATGTTGTCCCACGTCATTGACCCTATCCATGATCCTACCCCATAGCTCCATCTTCCTAGCAATGGATATCTGCTGCACCTGTGCTCCAAATAGCTTTGGCTCTACCCGGATGATTTCCTCCACCATGACCCTCAGCTCCTCCTCAGACAATCTGGGGTGTCATTGTGGTGCCATAGGTGTTGTGTGAGTAGTGTGGTTGAGGTTGTGTAGGGTGATGTGTTGGGGTGTGTGTTGTGAGGTGTGTGGGTGTTGTATAGGTGATGGTGGTATGTGGCTCTGGTTGTGTGAGTGGTCTTGTTGTCTCTCTCTGGTGGCAATTATTTGTATTCGTAAAGGGATCTGGGAAATGTAGGTGCGTGTTTTATAGTGGTGTTGGTGTGTGTTTGTGGTATGTGTATGGGTGTCAGGTGTGTGTAGTTTGAATTGCCCAATGTGGTGCTGTTTTGTTTGAGTGTGTGTATTTTGAGTGTGGTTGCATGTACCGCCAATAGTTAACCTTTGAAGGTCTACTGTGGTGATTCCTGGGTCATAATGTGGTGGCTGTAGTTCTGTTGGCGTAACGGTGTGGGTTTTGATACCGCCAGTTTGTCACTGACTTTTGTTGTGGCAGAACTGTATCTGAATAGTGATGGATTGTGTGTGTGTGTCATAATATGGTGAACGGATATCCGCCATGGTTGATGTATGTTGGCGGCAGTCAGCATGGCGGTAAGTGGGATTTACCACCAATGTCATAATGAGGGCATCAGTCTTTTTTTTTTACAGAGATGTGCCAAGACCTTACTGATTCTAAGCTCACTCTCTACAGTTAGCTTGTAAGGCTTGACAGTATCTACATCAAAAGAATGGGGTGGGGGGGCAAAAATAAAAACCAGAAGTTCTCTAAAGTCTCCCAAACAGTTCTCAGGGGAAGGATTCCCAATCCCAATCTGATCAACAAGAAGAGTGGTTTCCCTAAGAAGTAATTCTCAAGGATGTCCTCCTCCAATTATTCTGAGTGCAACAGGTATGGGCATATCAAGGGGGATGTCACCTGCCCTAAGAGTGCCCAGCTTTCCAGCAACAACTGGGCAGATACTGGGATTTGCTGATGTAGCGCTTGGGGAGGAGGTTGTACCAGTTAGCTTGGGGGCAGTACAGAGGTTACTCTAGTGTTCCTGAGTGACATAGAGATGGTGCCAAAGGTCCACAGGCCCAATTGTACTTCAAAGTACAGGCAGTGTGTCACCATCATTAGGCAGCAAATGGAGGCTCAGAGTGAAGCAGTAGTCAGTATTACTATTGTTAGGTGTCCTCTGGCATTCTCACAGTAGCTACTCCCAAATATATGCAAACAGATTGTTGTAGCTGACAACTGTGACAGTCACTATCCAGTGGCTCTGGTTCCCTTTGAATGGGAGGGGGGGTCTCAGGTTCCTTAAGGATAGCTTTGAGTTCAGTCATGCTTGTGCATTGTCTGATCAATAAGGACAAGGAGCACACCATCTGGAAGGAGGCAAAGCTCCATCCCACCTAGAGACGTTAGATTTGCCTGAGTTGGTGTGCCTCTCCACAAGGTCCATGGCAGCCAGAGAGCTGAGTCAAGAGGACCTGGAGCTTAGACGAATGGCCTGCCAAAAACAGGGGCACAGGAAATCCACTCCTGAAACTCCCACTGTCTGGGAGGAGCCTGAGGGTGATGCCCCAGAACCTTCAGGTGAGGAAATAGCCACCCTCAGGGACCTAACTGAGCCTGCTGGCTGGCAAGTGGAAGGGGGCCCCTCCAGGGAGGAATTCTGCAAAGCCCAGAAAGACTGCCCTCCTCTAGAGGGCCTGCGGGGGGCGAGGACCTGGGAGCTAGAGACACTTCTGGTGATCACCTGATTTACAGAGAGAATTATCTCCTGTATAGTGTGTCTAAGGTTTCTGTGCCTAGTGCTAACCATATGTTGCTGCCCCCCAGTGGTACATGGCCTCCTTACTTGGTCTATCTCTTGATGTACCTGTGGCAGGGCATCTGGGGCAAAGCAAGACCTTTACCAGGCATGTCTTAAACTTTTACTAATCTCAAATGAGAGTGACCTCAGATGCAATCTGTAGGTCTTGGCCCACCTGTGAGAAAGTAGCCTCTTTCTAGCATAGTTATCCCAATTTTTGACCTGTTTGTGGGTGTTTGTCAGTGTGTTTTTACTGTCTCACTGGGATCCTGCAAGCCAGGACCCAGTGCTCATAGTTAGTGGCATATGTGTGTTGTCAGTATGCTTAACTGTGTCATTGGAGTTCTGCTAACCAGAACTCCAGTGCTCATGCTGTCCCTACTTACCAAATTTGTCACTAAAGTTTAGTGGCTCCATATTCAAATTCTGATTGGCACACTGGACCCCCCTTATAAGTCCCTAGTATATGGTACCTAGGTACCCACGGTATTGGGGTTCCAGGAGATCCTTATAGGCTGCAACATTTATTTTCCCACCCATAAGAAGCTCATGCAAACATTTCTTCAGGACTGTCACTGCAGCCTGAGTGATATAGTGCACACACTATTTGACGTAGTGCACACACTATTTCACAGCCATTTTTCACTGCACTAAATAACTTATAAGTCTAACCTTCATTTAATGAAGGCTAGGTGCAAAGATACTGTGTGTGAGGGCACCCTTGCACTAGCAAAGGTGCCTCATGTTGTCCAGGGCCAATTCCTCAGACTTCATGAGTGGGGGGACACCATTATAAGTGTGCACTACATATATGTAAAAACATATATGTAGCTTCACAATGGTAACTCCGAAAATGGCAATGTGAGGTGTCCAAGTTCATGGAATTGACCCCCCAATCGAAATATTGGGAAGCCAATCCCATGTACCCTGGGGGCTCCACCATGGACCTCCACTACTGCCAAACCAGCTACCTGAGGTTTCCACTGCAGCCCCAGCTGCTGCCACCTCACAGACAGGTTTTTGCCCTCGTGAGGATTGAGCAGCTCAATCCCAGGAAGGCAGAACAATGCATTTCCTTTAGTAGAGTGGTGGTACACCCTCTCCCATTGGAAATAGGTGGTGCAGGCAATGTGGGGTATCCTCCCAGAGCCTCTGGAAATGCTTTGAAGTGCACAAACAGTGCCCTCCTTGCACAATCTTGCAGTCTACACTGGTTGAGGGGCCCCCAGTCCCTGCTCTGGTCCAAAACTGGACCATTCCCCTGTCCCTCACCAGCCCAGGGGTGGTGCCCAGAGCTCCTCCAGAGTGTTCCTGGCATTAGCAGTCTTGGTTTCCAAGGTGTGGGGACCCTCTGGAGACCTATGAGTGGCCAGTGCCAGCAGGTGATGCCAGAGACCCCCCGGATAGGTGCATACCTTGGTAGGTAGCCAATCCCCCTCTCAGGGCTTTTTAGGGTCTCTCCTCTGGGTGTTTCCTCAGATTCGGTTTGCAAGATTCCTCCAGGACTCTGCATCCTCTGCTTCAGCTTCTGATCATCGGATCAACCACAGACTGCTCCAGGAACTGCTGTAACTGCAACAAAGTATCCAGGAAGACTCCTGTGACCTGCAACTTCAGCTTCAGCCAGTAATTGCAACAATTTCCAAGGTGTGTACGCTCTGAGGCCTGCCTGTCTTCACCCTGCACCAGAAGAACCAAAGGAATTTCCTGTGGAGTGACAGAGTCACTTCCATGCTTCAGCAGGCACCTCTCTGCAAGACAACCAGTACTCTGGGTCTCCTCTCCTGTCAACAAGTGTGATCCCTGGAACCCAGGTGGTGTACCAAAGTGACCCAGACTGTCCAAAGGTCCAGCTGTCCAAATATGGTGGAGGTAAGAGCTTGCCTCCCCGTGCAGTGACAGTACGTCTGTGCACTGCATCTTCTGCATCTCCTTGGGCTTCTGTGCACTTCTTCCAAAAGTTCTTCGTGCACAGCATAGCCTAGGTCCCCAACAGAACATCCTGTGCCGCACAGCTCTCTGAGTTGTTCTCTGGCCGCGTGGGATCCTCCAGTGTAGTGCTACAATGACCGCACTTAGCAACTCCTTCATCCCTGTGGTCTGAAACTCCCGTGGGTGCTGCCTGGTCTTCTGAGGGCTCCTTGAAGTGCTGAGATCCCCCTCTGTCTCTTCAGTCCAAGTTGAGACCCCTAAGTCCCTCCTGGGTCCAGCCAGCTCCTCTTTAACGCAAACCACGTACTTGCTTGAATCAAAGCTTGAAGGCAGAATCCAGTGACAAAACATCCTACATCCAACAACTCGACGTGGGACATCTCTTGCACCAAGCAGGAACCTGTACCTATCTTCTTTGTTGCATTTCTGTACCTTCCTTCTAACCGAAGAATCCACTTTTTCACCTTCTTCCAAGTTGGCAGGGGCTACTGTTCTTCCTGTACTCTTCTTCGACTTCTTGACTCGGTCTCCTCTCTCCACAGGTGTTCAGGTAAAGGAATCCATCAGTTGTTGCTTGCAGTCTTGGCAAGTTCTTGCATAATTCTTCATCACGACTTGTACAGTTTCCTGAGGAAATTTGCTGTACCTTACTCCTGCTTTCCTGGTGTAGGAAGTTGGCTCTGTATGTGCTATTTCAAAGTAAGGAATAGCATGCACAGAGTCCAAGGGTTCCCCTTAGAGGTAAAATAGTGGTAAAAATAGATAATACTAATGCTCTATTTTGTGGTAGTGTGGTCGAGCAGTAGGCTTATCCAAGGAGTAGTGTTAAGCATTTGTTGTACATACACATAGACAATAAATGAGGTACACACACTCGGAGACAAATCCAGCCAATAGGTTTTTATATAGAAAAATATCTTTCCTTAGTTTATTTTAAGAACCACAGGTTCAAATTCTACATGTAATATCTCATTCGAAAGGTATTGCAGGTAAGTACTTTAGGAACTTCAAATCATCAAAATTGCATGTATACTTTTCAAGTTATTCACAAATAGCTGTTTTAAAAGTGGACACAGTGCAATTTTCACAGTTCCTAGGGGAGGTAAGTATTTGTTAGGTTAACCAGGTAAGTAAGACACTTACAGGGCTTAGTTCTTGGTTCAAGGTAGCCCACCGTTGGGGGTTCAGAGCAACCCCAAAGTCACCACACCAGCAGCTCAGGGCCGGTCAGGTGCAGAGTTCAAAGTGGTGCCCAAAACACATAGGCTAGAATGGAGAGAAGGGGGTGCCCCGGTTCCGGTCTGCTTGCAGGTAAGTACCCGCGTCTTCGGAGGGCAGACCAGGGGGGTTTTGTAGGGCACCGGGGGGGACACAAGTCCACACAGAAATTTCACCCTCAGCGGCGCGGGGGCGGCCGGGTGCAGTGTAGAAACAAGCGTCGGGTTCGCAGTGTTAGTCTATGAGAGATCTCGGGATCTCTTCAGCGCTGCAGGCAGGCAAGGGGGGGGGTTCCTCGGGGAAACCTCCACTTGATCAAGGGAGAGGGACTCCTGGGGGTCACTCCTCCAGTGAAAGTCCGGTCCTTCAGGTCCTGGGGGCTGCGGGTGCAGGGTCTCTCCCAGGTGTCGGGACTTTGGATTCAAAGAGTCGCGGTCAGGGGAAGCCTCGGGATTCCCTCTGCAGGCGGCGCTGTGGGGGCTCAGGGGGGACAGGTTTTGGTACTCACAGTATCAGAGTAGTCCTGGGGTCCCTCCTGAGGTGTTGGATCGCCACCAGCCGAGTCGGGGTCGCCGGGTGCAGTGTTGCAAGTCTCACGCTTCTTGCGGGGAGCTTGCAGGGTTCTTTAAAGCTGCTGGAAACAAAGTTGCAGCTTTTCTTGGAGCAGGTCCGCTGTCCTCGGGAGTTTCTTGTCTTTTCGAAGTAGGGGCAGTCCTCAGAGGATGTCGAGGTCGCTGGTCCCTTTGGAAGGCGTCGCTGGAGCAGGATCTTTGGAAGGCAGGAGACAGGCCGGTGAGTTTCTGGAGCCAAGGCAGTTGTCGTCTTCTGGTCTTCCTCTGCAGGGGTTTTCAGCTAGGCAGTCCTTCTTCTTGTAGTTGCAGGAATCTAATCTTCTAGGGTTCAGGGTAGCCCTTAAATACTAAATTTAAGGGCGTGTTTAGGTCTGGGGGGTTAGTAGCCAATGGCTACTAGCCCTGAGGGTGGGTACACCCTCTTTCTGCCTCCTCCCAAGGGGAGGGGGTCACAATCCTAACCCTATTGGGGGAATCCTCCATCTGCAAGATGGAGGATTTCTAAAAGTTAGAGTCACCTCAGCTCAGGACACCTTAGGGGCTGTCCTGACTGGCCAGTGACTCCTCCTTGTTATTCTCATTATTTTCTCCGGCCTTGCCGCCAAAAGTGGGGCCTGGCCGGAGGGGGCGGGCAACTCCACTAGCTGGAGTGTCCTGCTGGGTTGGCACAAAGGAGGTGAGCCTTTGAGGCTCACCGCCAGGTGTGACAATTCCTGCCTGGGAGAGGTGTTAGCATCTCCACCCAGTGCAGGCTTTGTTACTGGCCTCAGAGTGACAAAGGCACTCTCCCCATGGGGCCAGCAACATGTCTCGGTTTGTGGCAGGCTGCTACAACTAGTCAGCCTACACAGATAGTCGGTTAAGTTTCAGGGGGCACCTCTAAGGTGCCCTCTGTGGTGTATTTTACAATAAAATGTACACTGGCATCAGTGTGCATTTATTGTGCTGAGAAGTTTGATACCAAACTTCCCAGTTTTCAGTGTAGCCATTATGGTGCTGTGGAGTTCGTGTTTGACAGACTCCCAGACCATATACTCTTATGGCTACCCTGCACTTACAATGTCTAAGGTTTTGTTTAGACACTGTAGGGGTACCATGCTCATGCACTGGTACCCTCACCTATGGTATAGTGCACCCTGCCTTAGGGCTGTAAGGCCTGCTAGAGGGGTGTCTTACCTATACTGCATAGGCAGTGAGAGGCTGGCATGGCACCCTGAGGGGAGTGCCATGTCGACTTACTCGTTTTGTCCTCACTAGCACACACAAGCTGGCAAGCAGTGTGTCTGTGCTGAGTGAGAGGTCTCCAGGGTGGCATAAGACATGCTGCAGCCCTTAGAGACCTTCCTTGGCATCAGGGCCCTTGGTACTAGAAGTACCAGTTACAAGGGACTTATCTGGATGCCAGGGTCTGCCAATTGTGGATACAAAAGTACAGGTTAGGGAAAGAACACTGGTGCTGGGGCCTGGTTAGCAGGCCTCAGCACACTTTCAATTGTAAACATAGCATCAGCAAAGGCAAAAAGTCAGGGGGCAACCATGCCAAGGAGGCATTTCCTTACACAACCCCCCCCCAAACGAAAGAGGATGAGACTAACCTTTCCCAAGAGAGTCTTCATTTTCTAAGTGGAAGAACCTGGAAAGGCCATCTGCATTGGCATGGGCAGTCCCAGGTCTGTGTTCCACTATAAAGTCCATTCCCTGTAGGGAGATGGACCACCTCAACAGTTTAGGATTTTCACCTTTCATTTGCATCAGCCATTTGAGAGGTCTGTGGTCAGTTTGAACTAGGAAGTGAGTCCCAAAGAGGTATGGTCTCAGCTTCTTCAGGGACCAAACCACAGCAAAGGCCTCCCTCTCAATGGCACTCCAACGCTGCTCCCTGGGGAGTAACCTCCTGCTAATGAAAGCAACAGGCTGGTCAAGGCCATCATCATTTGTTTGGGACAAAACTGCCCCTATCCCATGTTCAGAGGCATCAGTCTGCACAATGAACTGCTTAGAATAATCTGGAGCTTTGAGAACTGGTGCTGAGCACATTGCCTGTTTCAGGGTGTCAAAGGCCTGTTGGCATTCCACAGTCCAGTTTACTTTCTTGGGCATTTTCTTGGAGGTGAGTTCAGTGAGGGCTGTCACAATGGATCCATATCCCTTCACAAACCTCCTGTAATACCCAGTCAAGCCAAGGAATGCCCTGACTTGAGTCTGGGTTTTTGGAGCTACCCAGTCCAGAATAGTCTGGATCTTGGGTTGGAGTGGCTGAACTTGGCCTCCACCTACAAGGTGGCCCAAGTAAACCACAGTTCCCTGCCCTATCTGGCATTTGGATGCCTTGATAGAGAGGCCTGCAGATTGCAGAGCCTTCAAAACCTTCCTCAGGTGGACCAGGTGATCCTGCCAGGTGGAGCTAAAGACAGCAATATCATCAAGATAAGCTGTGCTAAAGGACTCCAAGCCAGCAAGGACTTGATTCACCAACCTTTGGAAGGTGGCAGGGGCATTCTTTAAACCAAAGGGCATAACAGTAAACTGATAATGCCCATCAGGTGTGGAGAATGCTGTCTTTTCTTTTGCTCCAGGTGCCATTTTTATTTGCCAGTACCCTGCTGTCAAGTCAAAGGTACTTAGAAATTTGGCAGCACCTAATTTATCAATGAGCTCATCAGCTCTTGGAATTGGATGGGCATCTGTCTTGGTGACAGAATTGAGCCCTCTGTAGTCCACACAAAACCTCATCTCTTTCTTTCCATCTTTGGTGTGAGGTTTGGGGACTAAGACCACTGGGCTAGCCCAGGGGCTGTCAGAGCGCTCAATTACTCCCAATTCCAGCATCTTGTGGACTTCCACCTTGATGCTTTCCTTAACATGGTCAGACTGTCTAAAGATTTTGTTCTTGACAGGCATGCTGTCTCCTGTGTCCACATCATGGGTACACAGGTGTGTCTGACCAGGGGTTAAGGAGAAGAGTTCAGGAAACTGTTGTAGGACTCTCCTACAATCAGCTTGCTGTTGGCCAGAGAGGGTGTCTGAGTAGATCACTCCATCTACTGTACCATCTTTTGGGTCTGATGACAGAAGATCAGGGAGAGGTTCACTCTCTGCCTCCTGATCCTCATCTGTTACCATCAACAGATTGACATCAGCCCTGTCGTGGAAGAGCTTAAGGCGGTTTACATGGATCACCCTCTTGGGGCTCCTGCTTGTGCCCAGGTCCACCAAGTAGGTGACCTGACTCTTCCTCTCTAGTACTGGGTAAGGGCCACTCCATTTGTCCTGGAGTGCCCTGGGAGCCACAGGCTCCAGAACCCAGACTTTCTGCCCTGGTTGGAACTCAACCAGTGCAGCCTTTTGGTCATACCAAAACTTCTGGAGCTGTTGGCTGGCCTCAAGGTTTTTGGTTGCCTTTTCCATGTACTCTGCCATTCTAGAGCGAAGGCCAAGTACATAGTCCACTATGTCCTGTTTAGGCTCATGGAGAGGTCTCTCCCAGCCTTCTTTAACAAGGGCAAGTGGTCCCCTTACAGGATGACCAAACAGAAGTTCAAAGGGTGAGAATCCTACTCCCTTCTGTGGCACCTCTCTGTAAGCGAAAAGCAGACATGGCAAGAGGACATCCCATCTCCTTTTGAGCTTTTCTGGGAGCCCCATGATCATGCCTTTTAATGTCTTGTTGAATCTCTCAACCAAGCCATTAGTTTGTGGATGGTATGGTGTAGTGAATTTATAAGTCACTCCACACTCATTCCACATGTGCTTTAGGTATGCTGACATGAAGTTGGTACCTCTGTCAGACACCACCTCCTTAGGGAAACCCACTCTGGTAAAGATACCAATGAGGGCCTTGGCTACTGCAGGGGCAGTAGTCGACCTAAGGGGAATAGCTTCAGGATACCTGGTAGCATGATCCACTACTACCAGGATATACATATTTCCTGAGGCTGTGGGAGGTTCCAGTGGACCAACTATGTCCACACCCACTCTTTCAAAGGGAACCCCCACCACTGGAAGTGGAATGAGGGGGGCCTTTGAATGCCCACCTGTCTTACCACTGGCTTGACAGGTGGGGCAGGAGAGGCAAAACTCCTTAACCATGTTGGACATATTGGGCCAGTAGAAGTGGTTGACTAACCTCTCCCACGTCTTGGTTTGTCCCAAATGTCCAGCAAGGGGAATGTCATGGGCCAATGTTAGGATGACCTCTCTGAACAGCTGAGGCACTACCACTCTCCTAGTGGCACCAGGTTTGGGGTCTCTGGCCTCAGTGTACAGGAGTCCATCTTCCCAATAGACCCTATGCGTTCCATTTTTCTTGCCTTTGGACTCTTCAGCAGCTTGCTGCCTAAGGCCTTCAAGAGAGGGACAGGTTTCTTGTCCCTTACACAGCTCCTCCCTGGAGGGTCCCCCTGGGCCTAAGAGCTCAACCTGGTAAGGTTCAAGCTCCAAAGGCTCAGTTCCCTCAGAGGGCAGAACTTCTTCCTGAGAAGAGAGGTTCCCTTTCTTTTGCTGTGTTGCAGTTGGTTTCCCAACTGACTTTCCTGTTCTCTTGGTAGGCTGGGCCATTTTTCCAGACTCCAGCTCTACTTTTTCACCCTGTGCCTTGCATTGTGCTCTTGTTTTCACACACACCAGTTCAGGGATACCCAGCATTGCTGCATGGGTTTTTAGTTCTACCTCAGCCCATGCTGAGGACTCCAGGTCATTTCCAAGCAGACAGTCCACTGGGATATTTGAGGAGACCACCACCTGTTTCAGGCCATTGACCCCTCCCCATTCTAAAGTAACCATTGCCATGGGATGTACTTTTCTCTGATTGTCAGCGTTGGTGACTGTGTAAGTTTTTCCAGTCAGGTATTGGCCAGGGGAAACCAGTTTCTCTGTCACCATGGTGACACTGGCACCTGTATCCCTCAGGCCCTCTATTCTAGTCCCATTAATTAAGAGTTGCTGTCTGTATTTTTGCATGTTAGGCGGCCAGACAGCTAGTGTGGCTAAATCCACCCCACCCTCAGAAACTAGAGTAGCTTCAGTGTGGACCCTGATTTGCTCTGGGCACACTGTTGATCCCACTTGGAGACTAGCCATACCAGTGTTACCTGGATGGGAGTTTGGAGTGGAACCTTTCTTGGGACAGGCCTTGTCTCCAGTTTGGTGTCCATGCTGTTTACAGCTATGACACCAGGCCTTTTTGGGATCAAAGTTTTTACCCTTGTACCCATTGTTTTGTGAAGAGGCTCTGGGCCCACCCTCCTGTGCAGGTTTTTGGGGGCCTGTAGAAGACTCTTTACTATTTTTAGTTTTGGTTGTCTCATCACCCTTCTGCTGGGGGGTCTTTGTGACCCCTTTCTTTTGGTCACCCCCTGTTGAAGTCTTGGACACCCTTGTCTTGACCCAATGGTCCGCCTTCTTTCCCAATTCTTGGGGAGA
This sequence comes from Pleurodeles waltl, assembly GCF_031143425.1. NCBI lineage: Eukaryota > Metazoa > Chordata > Amphibia > Caudata > Salamandridae > Pleurodeles > Pleurodeles waltl. The sequence goes on from NC_090443.1 coordinate 224,909,268, forward strand.
AATTGGTCCTAGGTCTACCAGATGCTGATGCAGTTTATCATTGAAACAATTACTTAACAGGTGTTCTTTCACAAATAAATTGTACAGCCCATCATAATTACTTACACCACTGCCTTGAATCCAACCATCTAGTGTTTTCACTGAGTAGTCAACAAAGTCAACCCAGGTCTGGCTCGAGGATTTTTGAGCCCCCCTGAACCTAATCCTGTACTCCTCAGTGGAGAATCCAAAGCCCTCAATCAGGGTACCCTTCATGAGGTCATAAGATTCTGCATCTTGTCCAGAGAGTGTGAGGAGTCTATCCCTACACTTTCCTGTGAACATTTCCCAAAGGAGAGCACCCCAGTGAGATCTGTTCACTTTTCTGGTTACACAAGCCCTCTCAAAAGCTGTGAACCATTTGGTGATGTCATCACCATCTTCATATTTAGTTACAATCCCTTTGGGGATTTTCAACATGTCAGGAGAATCTCTGACCCTATTTATGTTGCTGCCACCATTGATGGGTCCTAGGCCCATCTCTTGTCTTTCCCTTTCTATGGCTAGGATCTGTCTTTCCAAAGCCAATCTTTTGGCCATCCTGGCTAACTGGATGTCCTCTTCACTGGGGCTATCCTCAGTGATTTCAGAGGTGTTGGTCTCTCCTGTGAGGGAACCAGCATCTCTGACTATTATTTTAGGAGTCAGGGTTTGAGGGACCCTGTTCTCCCTAGATAGGACTGGTAGGGGGGAATTGTCCTCCAAGTCACTATCCTCTTCCTCTGAGTTGCCACCCTCAGAGGGGTTGGCCTTTTCAAACTCTGCCAAAAGCTCCTGGAGCTGTATTTTGGTAGGTTTGGGGCCCATTGTTATTTTCTTTAGTTTACAGAGTGACCTTAGCTCTCTCATCTGTAGATGCAGGTAAGGTGTGGTGTCGAGTTCCACCACATTCACATCTGTGCTAGACATTATGCTTCTAAAAGTTGGAATACTTTTTAAGAAACTAAAACTGATTCTAGAATCTAATTCAAACTTTTAACAAACTTTTAAACTCTAAAAGAAATGCTAAACAGGATCTAACACAAGGCCCTAGCAGGTCTTTTAAGAATTTAGAAAACTTTTCAAATTGCAAAAATGAATTTCTAATGACAATTTTGGAATTTGTCGTGTGATCAGGTATTGGCTGAGTAGTCCAGCAAATGCAAAGTCTTGTACCCCACCGCTGATCCACCAATGTAGGAAGTTGGCTCTGTATGTGCTATTTCAAAGTAAGGAATAGCATGCACAGAGTCCAAGGGTTCCCCTTAGAGGTAAAATAGTGGTAAAAATAGATAATACTAATGCTCTATTTTGTGGTAGTGTGGTCGAGCAGTAGGCTTATCCAAGGAGTAGTGTTAAGCATTTGTTGTACATACACATAGACAATAAATGAGGTACACACACTCGGAGACAAATCCAGCCAATAGGTTTTTATATAGAAAAATATCTTTCCTTAGTTTATTTTAAGAACCACAGGTTCAAATTCTACATGTAATATCTCATTCGAAAGGTATTGCAGGTAAGTACTTTAGGAACTTCAAATCATCAAAATTGCATGTATACTTTTCAAGTTATTCACAAATAGCTGTTTTAAAAGTGGACACTTAGTGCAATTTTCACAGTTCCTAGGGGAGGTAAGTATTTGTTAGGTTAACCAGGTAAGTAAGACACTTACAGGGCTTAGTTCTTGGTTCAAGGTAGCCCACCGTTGGGGGTTCAGAGCAACCCCAAAGTCACCACACCAGCAGCTCAGGGCCGGTCAGGTGCAGAGTTCAAAGTGGTGCCCAAAACACATAGGCTAGAATGGAGAGAAGGGGGTGCCCCGGTTCCGGTCTGCTTGCAGGTAAGTACCCGCGTCTTCGGAGGGCAGACCAGGGGGGTTTTGTAGGGCACCGGGGGGGACACAAGTCCACACAGAAATTTCACCCTCAGCGGCGCGGGGGCGGCCGGGTGCAGTGTAGAAACAAGCGTCGGGTTCGCAGTGTTAGTCTATGAGAGATCTCGGGATCTCTTCAGCGCTGCAGGCAGGCAAGGGGGGGGGTTCCTCGGGGAAACCTCCACTTGATCAAGGGAGAGGGACTCCTGGGGGTCACTCCTCCAGTGAAAGTCCGGTCCTTCAGGTCCTGGGGGCTGCGGGTGCAGGGTCTCTCCCAGGTGTCGGGACTTTGGATTCAAAGAGTCGCGGTCAGGGGAAGCCTCGGGATTCCCTCTGCAGGCGGCGCTGTGGGGGCTCAGGGGGGACAGGTTTTGGTACTCACAGTATCAGAGTAGTCCTGGGGTCCCTCCTGAGGTGTTGGATCGCCACCAGCCGAGTCGGGGTCGCCGGGTGCAGTGTTGCAAGTCTCACGCTTCTTGCGGGGAGCTTGCAGGGTTCTTTAAAGCTGCTGGAAACAAAGTTGCAGCTTTTCTTGGAGCAGGTCCGCTGTCCTCGGGAGTTTCTTGTCTTTTCGAAGTAGGGGCAGTCCTCAGAGGATGTCGAGGTCGCTGGTCCCTTTGGAAGGCGTCGCTGGAGCAGGATCTTTGGAAGGCAGGAGACAGGCCGGTGAGTTTCTGGAGCCAAGGCAGTTGTCGTCTTCTGGTCTTCCTCTGCAGGGGTTTTCAGCTAGGCAGTCCTTCTTCTTGTAGTTGCAGGAATCTAATCTTCTAGGGTTCAGGGTAGCCCTTAAATACTAAATTTAAGGGCGTGTTTAGGTCTGGGGGGTTAGTAGCCAATGGCTACTAGCCCTGAGGGTGGGTACACCCTCTTTCTGCCTCCTCCCAAGGGGAGGGGGTCACAATCCTAACCCTATTGGGGGAATCCTCCATCTGCAAGATGGAGGATTTCTAAAAGTTAGAGTCACCTCAGCTCAGGACACCTTAGGGGCTGTCCTGACTGGCCAGTGACTCCTCCTTGTTATTCTCATTATTTTCTCCGGCCTTGCCGCCAAAAGTGGGGCCTGGCCGGAGGGGGCGGGCAACTCCACTAGCTGGAGTGTCCTGCTGGGTTGGCACAAAGGAGGTGAGCCTTTGAGGCTCACCGCCAGGTGTGACAATTCCTGCCTGGGAGAGGTGTTAGCATCTCCACCCAGTGCAGGCTTTGTTACTGGCCTCAGAGTGACAAAGGCACTCTCCCCATGGGGCCAGCAACATGTCTCGGTTTGTGGCAGGCTGCTACAACTAGTCAGCCTACACAGATAGTCGGTTAAGTTTCAGGGGGCACCTCTAAGGTGCCCTCTGTGGTGTATTTTACAATAAAATGTACACTGGCATCAGTGTGCATTTATTGTGCTGAGAAGTTTGATACCAAACTTCCCAGTTTTCAGTGTAGCCATTATGGTGCTGTGGAGTTCGTGTTTGACAGACTCCCAGACCATATACTCTTATGGCTACCCTGCACTTACAATGTCTAAGGTTTTGTTTAGACACTGTAGGGGTACCATGCTCATGCACTGGTACCCTCACCTATGGTATAGTGCACCCTGCCTTAGGGCTGTAAGGCCTGCTAGAGGGGTGTCTTACCTATACTGCATAGGCAGTGAGAGGCTGGCATGGCACCCTGAGGGGAGTGCCATGTCGACTTACTCGTTTTGTCCTCACTAGCACACACAAGCTGGCAAGCAGTGTGTCTGTGCTGAGTGAGAGGTCTCCAGGGTGGCATAAGACATGCTGCAGCCCTTAGAGACCTTCCTTGGCATCAGGGCCCTTGGTACTAGAAGTACCAGTTACAAGGGACTTATCTGGATGCCAGGGTCTGCCAATTGTGGATACAAAAGTACAGGTTAGGGAAAGAACACTGGTGCTGGGGCCTGGTTAGCAGGCCTCAGCACACTTTCAATTGTAAACATAGCATCAGCAAAGGCAAAAAGTCAGGGGGCAACCATGCCAAGGAGGCATTTCCTTACACCTGGGTTCTGGGGTAGGGTACTTTACTTACCTTTGGTGTTTTCTTACACTCCCAGCACCCCTCTACACCCTAAACTTGCCTAGAGGGGATTTGACATTTGGATTCCACTATTTTAATATATGGTTTGTGTTGCCCTAGGCCTATTGCAATCTATTGTATTTTCTACTAGTTGCACTATTCTATGACTGTTTACTTACCTGATTTTGGTAATTTGTGTATACATTGTGTATAATACCTCCAGAAGGAGTATTTCCTCTAAGATATTTTTGGCCTTGTGTCTCTAAAATAAAGTATGTTTATTTTTGTTAACACTGAGTATTGTCTTTTATTATAAGTACTGTGTAAATATAGTGGTATTGCAGGAGCTTTGCATGTCTCCTAGTTTAGCCTGGGCTTCTCTGCTACAGCTACCCCTAGAGAGCCTAAGCTGCTAGAACACTGCCTACATTTTACTAGTAAGGGATAACTGGGCCTGGTATGAGGTGTAAGCACCTTAGGCAACCACCACAAACCAGGCCAGCCTCCTACACCTCTTTCCAGGTCGATTGAAAGACTGGGGGAAAGCAGAAAGCTTCTCTGGTTTCCCTTTCCTTCACTGGCTCCCTTTGAAGGGAAGGCATTAACTTTGTTGGACTCCTGAACTCCAGGACTTCCTGAGGAACCAGGTTTATCCTGGTCTTGGTGAACCACACCACCTGGTACCTGGAAGCTATGCCCCTGAGGACCGTGACCACACCTGCAATGGCCAGGGCACTGTTAAGGATATTTACCTGAGTGGGTTTCTCCAAGAAGGTAGTATCTGAGCGGGATACCAACTTTATGTCAGCATGCATGAACTCCACGTGGGATTGGGTGTGGCATAACCTATACATTCTCCACACCGTATCATCCACAAACCATAGGCTTTTTCAGAGATTCAACAAGACTCTTAAATTAATGATTATGGGCCTATCAGAACCCTTGAGGAGGAAGTGAGGCATCCTCTTACCATGCCTATTGTTTGTCTTCAGTGAGGTCCCACAGAAGGGAGTTTGGATCAGTCCCTGTGAGCTCCTTTTTTGGCTATCCTGTCAGAGGACCTCTTGGCTTTGTGATGGAGGAGTGGGAGCCTGAAACTCTGTTATGACCACAATGTCACTCTGGTTGAATTTCTGCCTGGTCAAAAAGTGTGTGTGATATGGCCATTGGAGCCTCAGGGCTTGTAGGACCATTGGTCTAGGGACTATAAATTGAGAGGGTGCAAAGGGGAGGTGATTTACTTGGTGAACCTCAAGACCTGCATGATTCCTTTGAAGTTCATATATGTCAATAGCCTCAAGCCTCAGAATGAGTCGTCCAAATTAATCATGCTCCTTGTGACAGATGATGGATTGGAGGATGAGAGTGAACCTTTCCCTTACTCCATATTCTCTGAGGAGCAGGGTGGGTCAGTGGAAAGTGTCAAACTCTCCCCCACCATAACCCCTGAACAAGAGAGAGACTGTTGCCACTTACTGGGGCAGTTTGTCTCAGTGTTTTCACCTACCCCTGAGATCACCCATCTGTGTATCCATTACATTGATACAGGGGACAGCATGCCTGTGAAGAATTTGATCTGCAGACTATCTGATAAGGTAGGAACCAGGATCAAGGAGGAAGTATCAAGGATGTTAGAACTATCGGTGACTGAGCACTCCAATAGCCCTTGGTCCAGCCCAAAGCCTCCCTATCAGGTGACACACCAGAACTCCAGTTCTGTGTGTTTTACAGAGCGTCCACCTCAGTCAATAAGGCTCATGCTCACCCCGTCTGCAGGGCTGATGAGCTTCTGGGTCAGTTGGGAGCTGCCAAGTTACCAAAGCACATTTGATTTGATGTCCAATTACTAGCAGATTGCTTTAACTGAGGGGGCTAAGTAGAGGAATGCTTTCTCCAATCCACAGGGCCACTTTCAGTTTCAAATGATGGCCTTTGAGTAAAAGACTGCCCCTGGAACTTTCCGGAAGTAGGTCAACATAGTCCTGGCTGTGATAGAGGTTATCATTGCCATCTATCCAGACAGCATTGTGGTCTCAAGTTCTAGCTGGGTGGACCACTTGTTCCACCACCAGGAAGTGCTTTGGGTCCTGCAACAGGCAGGCCTAACTATCAAGGCCAGCAAATGCCAGATAGGGAAATAATCAGTGGGCTTCTTGGGACACCAAGTTGGCAGGGGTAAGGTGCAGTTCCTCCTGGCCAAAATCCAAACCATCTTGGCTTGGTAAACCCCCATGTCCCTTACTGGATACTAAAGGAGATTCGCCAAGAGGTATGCCACTATTTTTGCCCCTTTGACTCTGCTGATTTCCAAAAAGCAGCCCACATAGATGAACTGGGTGGAAGCATGTGAGAATGCCTTTCACACCGTGAAAGAGGATGTGTGTACACCACCAGTGCTTAAGGTCCCTGTCTTTCAGACAGATGCCTCGGAGCATGGTAAAGAGGCTGTATTCTCACTGCTAAATGAAGAGGGCCTGGACCAACCTGTAGCCTTCATTAGCAGGATGCTACGTCCCAGGGAACAGAGGTTGAAGTGCAACAGAAAGGAATGCCTTTGAAATGGTCTTAGCATTAAAGACATTGAGACTCACTTCTGGGTTCAGACACACCACAAACCCCTCAGATGGCTAATACAGAAGTGAGGTGAGAATCCCAAACTTTTCTACATCTCCCGATAGGGAATGGACTTTACGGTAGAACATCACCTTTGAACCGATCACCCCAATGCTGATAGTTGTTCCAGGTTCTTCCACCATAGAGACAGAATCTCCCACAAGTGTGGATAGTGTCTCCCTGCCCTGCTTTCAGTCTCATGACACATATTAGACCTGGCATCTGTGGTGTTGTATTCCCCCAAGCTGCTTGCTTTCACTTCTTCTGTTTTACTAAATTCCTATTTGTTGACTTTAGGAATCTGCACACTTTACCACTGCTAACCAGTGCTAAAGTGCATGTGTTCTCTCCTTCAAACATGGCACAATTGGCTTACACCTAATTGGCAGATTTAATTTACTTGTAAGTCTCTTGTAAATGGTACTACATATACGCAGGGTCTGTAAATTAAATGCTACTAGTGGGCCTATAGCACTTCTTTTGCCACCCACTGACAGAGCCTTTTAAAGCATACCTCAGGCCTATCACTGCAGCTGTAGGGCAGTTTATATCTACCATTTCAATCTTGCAAAAGTAACCTTTTGCCAGGTCTAAATCTTCTTTTTTACCACCTATAAGTTGCCCCTAAGGTAAGCCCTTAAGTTTCATAGAGCATGTGCCTTGTATTTAAAAAGTAGGATGTGTGAATTTAAGTTTTATATCTTGTTGTAGTGAAATCTCCTAAGGTTGTTTTTCACTACTGTAAGTAGTATTTCACCTGTTGAATAACGTGGGTTACCTTGTTACATATAATAAGGGCTGGGTTTGGATTTGGAGCAGATAAGGATATGATGCTTAGACCCTAATGAATTGTAATTTAAAATTCTCTTTAATGGTAAAGACAGATTTTAAGCCACAATTCTAAAAATGCCACTTTTAGAAAGTTGATATTTTCTTGTCCTATTTGTGCCTTATATCAGTATCCTATGTCACATGGCTGGGAATGGTTCTTCTGTTGGGGTTTGTATATTCCTTCCAGACAATGGCACAAATGGTGGTTAGGTGTAGACAGGTTAGTCATCCTGCCAGGATGGTTGGGGGCGGAGCTGTATCTAGCCCCACTCCCATTTTAAAGGGATTTGATTCCTGCACACGCACATGAACCTGACACTAGTCTTTTGTCACCCCAGACTTCTTGAAGTCTAGTCATGGAAATACTGTTCTAGACCAGATGTGGGGTACTGTAAGGAATCCCCACACTTCAGAGACTGGCACCAGGTGTAAATAATGGACTTCCAGAACCACTCACTGGATCTGTAGACATTACAGAACGAGGACTGCCATGTTCCCAAACTACTGCCTTGATGCTTGAGGCATGCCTTGTTCACCAGATGACTGTCCTCCTGCTACCAGAGGTCTGCCCTGTTATCTGAGAAGGAAGACTGGGACTGCTCTCTTCATTTCAGGCTACCTGAGTGAATCCAGGGGTCAGTTGGCTAACTGCCTGCCTGAGCTACAGGACACAACTAGCTCCAGAGGCCTCCATGCAACTGCCTAGCTGACCTGCTTCACTGGACCTGCGTGGACATGCAACAGGGCATGCCTGAGCCCTGCTGGCCTCTGCTGGAGTGAATTCCTGATCCCAAAGAGGTGCCTCTCCAGGTCCCGGACCCTTGGACGGCATCACTTGAGCTCCTCCTGTGAAAGAAGCTGACATTCTCAAGTTTTGGACTCTTCACAAATGGGTCATTTGTATGAAAATCTGCAGTTTCCGACAACTAGAAGCGCTGGTGAACCCAACCAGCAACGCAAGATCTGCACTTAGTGCTACAGCAAGGACAGTCCGCTTTGACTGTCTAAACGAAGTTCTAGCACCAAATATCAGTGACACTTGACTGGCTCTTCTCGCTACAATAATGACAGCCTAGGCCTTCCGGCCTGCTCTTCATGCTACGGTGACAACCATCTTCAACCATGTCCCTGCTCCTCATGGCCTTCTCCACTGCAAACGGAGCTCTTCATGCCTAACTTTGAGATGGAAATTTTTTCAGTAGGACTAACCTGGTCCCTGTATCTGGTCCTCATCCATCGCGGTTGGCCTGAACTTGTGATTTCCCCCCAGTCAAGCACAACCAGATGACTGCAAGTGGTACTTTTGGCATTTAGGCACTATATCTACCTGAAACACTGACATTGCATATCTTTGGTTCTACTGATTACATTTTTCTCATTATATTATCATTTTATTTATTAAAATGCACCCTATATTGGTTTGGGATTTGTTTTTTATTGTGTTTTCACTTTATTGATGTTTGTGTACTGCATTTACACATTACTCCAAGTTAAGCCTAACTGTTTTGTGCCACACAACCAGATGGCTAAGTACAGGTTAGTTTAGTGACATTTGTGGTTCACCTTGATAAGGATTGTTCGCTGTTGCCTGAGTGGGGCTTACAATCCCCTGAACCAATAACCCAATTTCTTAAAGTAGGTAATATAAAATGCTTAAACTAGCCAGGAAGCTTCATCTCAAATTTGGGTCTTTGTGCTACAATTCCATTACTGTTTAAGAGTGTGATAGCATCCCTTATGAGTAACAACATGTCTACTTTTATTTTAAATATATCCAATACTTTTGTCTACAACATCACAATTGTGTACAGAAGAAGCTTTGGGGCTTATTTAAAAGCCCCCATGCACCACTGGAGCGTCACCTTTTTGACGTTCCTGTGGCGCACACTGCAGTGCCATATCTACAAGGCCACGTAAGGCCATCTTGCATGGCTTTTCATAGCCCTGTAGATATGAATAAGGCAACACAGCACAAGTTGCAGGGTTGCCTCATACTGCGATAGGGAGGCATGCCATGTAACAATCATGGCATTTGACACATTCCCAGATTTACAAAATGCTGTAAAATATGTGAATACATCAAAAGCCTATGCCTCCCAAGGCGAGGATTAAAAAATAAATAACATTACTTCTAGTTTTTTCCTCTTTCTACGTGTGCTGAATTCTGCAGCACACATAGAAGGAGGAAAATGTCTCCATTGATTCTTTTTGTGCAGGAAGGTGTCCCTTCCTGCACAAAAATAATTATCCCTATAATGCAGACGCCCTTGGACCATGGTGCTAGGGTGCCTGTGTTGGCACATGGCAGGCCATTGTGTGTCAGTGCAAGCGGAAAGGAAAGGAATCTCATGGTTACAGCGCATTCCTGCCCCTTTCTTTTGACGCAGGGTGGTGCAGCACAAATCCTTGTGGCGCTGTCATCTGCCAAAACCTAGTAAATGAGGCCCTGTGTATGTCAATTTAAACACCTGTATATTTCAGCACTAGAAGAAGAGTAGTCCATTATTTTGAAGAAATGCTTTCACTCACAGTCCATTCACACATCCTAGTTTTGCACCTCTTTTTCTTTGTCGAAACATGGAATCTATCTCCACTGGTATAGTTGTTCTCAGTAGGAAAACGCAGAGAGTCGGTGTTTGATATGGGTGCAGATGTGAAATATGAACAAAAAGTCTAACAGGAAGGATACCCTCTCCAAGTGTTTTGTGTAAATGGCTTCGGTTATTTTACCACTCACAAATAGTGACACAGCAGCCAGTTCCCAGAATAGAAGAAATCTCCGACATCACAATACGCATTTAGAGATCTGTACTGGGAGGAGACTGAACTCTTTCTATTTGACTAACACGGACTTTTGGAAACGTTCAACAGGAGAGGGTTGGTATCGGAACACAGTTTTTGCTAGTGTTTAGGATCTGTTGCAATTTAATGAATAAACTTTAACATTCAAACTGCTCACCTTGTTCTCATGGGCAACTCTTCATACCTACAAATGAAGCAGTATGAAAGGAAAACTGCCATAACACTATGAGTGTAAGTTTATTTTTTGCTCAGGATAATTGCTCTTTGTTTCGCTCGCTTTGCTCATCTCTCGGCTGCTTGATCCATCGGGGTGTTATTTCATGGTACGGCTGTTTGGATTTCCTGAGAACGCCGTTCAGTGGTGCATCCTTTCTCTGGCATAAGACAGTATCGATGAGTAGAACAGTGGCAAGGGGGATATAGGAATTGTCTTCTGAAATCCACAAAGGCTTTCCGCCTTAGGGCTGTCAAACAGTGAGTTGGACCACTGCAACTGCAGGATTCTGGCTGTGGTACAGTCCACAACCTCAAGACCTGAGGGTGGTGCTGTCGGACAGCTCTAGTATTTGCTCCATAAACTAAGGTACCACTAATGCGAGGCAGAACATATATCTCCCACTACTGAGTGGTTCTTTTTCCAAGGACAACGTTAAAGTGTGTGCATGCAACATAAAGCCACTTCTGGGTGACAGGGTAAAGACAGAACATCATATTGAACCCACCAAGTAAGCAAAGACAGAGAACTAAACAACTCTGGTGTGGATATGTGCCTAACACACAGTGGTTAGGCACATGAAGCTAGGGTAGAGTCCAAAATCACAACGGCGAATTACTGATGTCTCTGGAGTATGGATCTTGGTTGATGCAACTGTTTTGACATTGATAAGAAATTCAATGAGTGTCCAGGCTGAAGAGTCAACGAATGTGTGGTACTGAGATCACTGACGTCTACCCTGGCTGCTCTATCTCAAACCAGAATCCTCTTAAATGAGTCTGGGCTGGAGACAGGTAAACTCCCCCTGGTGCAGCTGGCAGTACTTGAGGATGCAGCTTTTCATACCTCACTTCTAAAATCTGTTACTGAGTACCTTAATTTGAGTAAGGCACTACTTCCTCTACTACTACAGAGTGGGAAGCATATAAGCAGTAAGTCAGGGGATATTGCACGGTGGGGTAGTTGGCGTGCAGCGCACACTCGGGGTACAATTTAAAGAAGTAGAATTATCCCTGGTCTCCCTGGAATATGAGCAGGCTGCCCGCAATTTCCCTTCGCACTAACTTGCAGTGGTCTGAACTTGACATGCCAAGCTTCTTGAGCACTTGTGGTGTATAAATTGTAATGCCTACACTGGGCAAATACAGACCCAGGCAGGCAAGTTAGGCTCACAGTTAGGCCTGGCGTGGTTGCCATTAGTGCTCCCGTGGCTAAGGAGATAGCTAGAGAGATAGCAGTTTGTGGTGGACGCTCCCGCACTAGGCTGCGATGCGACTTGCTGCCCTGCTTATCTTGGCGGAGGCTGCCTCTTTTGGACCGAGACAGCATCTTCGTATTCAGGGGCACCATTGTATCATTACAGTGTGATCTCAATGCCGCACACAGCAGTTTGCATAGCCACAAGCCAGCACAGCCCACTGGAATTGGAAACACACATGGGGGAGCATGAGTGCCCTGAGGCCCCTGGGAGAACAGATCCTCGAGAGCAACAGTGTCAGCAGCACTGCACTGCAAGAATCAGAACTATACAGTTCTGGCACCTGTGCAATAATGGGGAATTTAAGTGGGTTAAAGTGACTTGGATTTGGATGTTAGACGCTAGCAGCCTACAAACGGTGGGGTTGATTCTGAAGTGTGCCAATGTGACCCACTGTGGTTTTGGTGGTGGCTGCAGGCCTCAAAGCAATAGAGGCTAGGGAAAAGCAAGCATCACCCCTCCGCAGAAACTTTAAGCATGGTGCACGGAGCACAGGCACAAAGAACAAAACTTCTCATTAGCCCCTAACAACTTTAGAAAAGGGAAACACGAAATCACGCCCTAAAGGCTGCCATATGTGCCTAGCTTGACCTAAGAATGCAGGATCATGAGATCCGGCAAACAATGCTATCAAGGCCTCCGGGTGGCCAGTAAAAGGAAAAGGTGCTGTCAGGATGCAGCAGGCTCTAAAACTGAAAAATTAAACAAAGGCCAGATTCTAATCACCACAGTACACCAAGAGTCAAAGCAAGAAATTGCTTTAATGCACATAACATGACGTCACCAGCAAAAGATGTTCACCAAATGCACTTTTCAGAAAGATGTCAAAACCGTCTTCTGCTCAAGCAATGATGGAGTCGATGGACTCCCCTCGTCACTACAGCTTATGGTTATTATTCACACTGCTAGCCAAGAGGGAACATGAAATAACAATGACAGCTTAACGAGGCAAAGATATTTGGACAGGGATAATCCCATTCCAGGAAGGGATAATCGAACATGAGGAAGGTAAAATAGATAACAGCCAAATGTTGTCCTGCCAGAAGGAGTCGGAGAACAGGTAACCATCTTAATAGAGAAGGCCCCAGCTTCTCCCCCTACGGCATGTCTGAGCAGAAAATCTACCACACACCCGGGCTTGAAACCTCATGGGATGAGAGCACTTAGCCCATGGAGGTACCATCCACAGCTGAATCAAATTCCTTCAATCTGCCCACTCATCATATGAGTGAAAATGAACTGCGGCCAATCACTGAAGACACCCTACATAAAACGGCACCCTGCCACCATCCCAGTTAATCTCATCCCAGCCCTGGCATCAGCTCGCCTAGGAGCAGGGCCTCCTCACAGGCCTCAAATCCGCAGGAGCAACACTGCATCATGTCCTATCTCACAACCCAAGAGTAGGAGGCACTAGTAGCCTGATACCCGCCCAATGCTCCACTGAAGGAGAAAAAATCTGTCTCCCAAAGCAAACATTAACAGGAGATTCAAAGCAAGACAGACAAAGTCAGGCCACATTGAAGCTTTCTGTAAATGCGCTGTAATACCAATCGGATAAGACCGCTCACTACTTCACACCCGAGCCGTCTCAGTCTTGAACATCAATGAGAAGCTGAGGGATTTAAATAACCTCATCAAGAGAGCCCAAAATGACACATAGACTTTGCGACCAAGCTGCTGTTACGTATCAGTTCTAGAAAAATTAACAACCTTGCCATCAATGCTGGGTGACCTCCTGGCCGACCTAAAGCAATCAACTAAACCCCCCTGTTGTGACAGACAGAATGGTCTTTTGCACAGAAAGGGGGGCATTGGCTCCAGACACTATTTCACCCAGTCGGAAAGGCAGGTGGCATAGATAAGCACAGGCCTCACACAACAGCAAGGCAGAAATTCTCAAAACCAGTCAGGATCTAACGAGCCAGCAGGATGTGCACAACAGTCTCCCTCCAGGGGGGAGAAACACTCACCAACAGATTTGGTCCAACTCTCACCTACACCTCCAATGGTCGCAAATGCCACACAAGTGCTGAGTAGTGTCTCCAACCTGAGGCAGAAACAAAAGAGGAAGGGCCAGAAATAGAAGATCGATACTGCAACCTATTTTCAACCAGGTTCTGCAGCTCAACCAACTCATACTCTCCACCAACGACCCACCAATGAGGTAACGTCATTACTGCCTCCAGCAACAGCGCTCTGGAAACCAGCAATGCAGAATCAGAAACTCAAAGTAACCACCATAGCACAGTCCAACCTCAACACAGGGAACGGCCAAGCTTCCAAGGCTTTCAAATATCAACAACCGGGGACTCTTCCACGCGCACCTAAATGCTGGATTCCATCCAGAGTCAACTGCCTCATTGCAGGGAGAGAGTACGAACTCCATGATTGTGACTCATCTACTGACAATCTAGTGCAGAAAGTATCAGCAACCCCGAAACAAGGCCATAAGAAAGTAGACCGAGCACAAAGTTCAGAAAAAGCAAGAGCAGATATTCACCAAGTAAAACAATCTGCTGGATTGGAGAATGAAATATCCTTTTCCTTGCCATCACCAGATGCTAAATCATTGGACTATGAATCTCATACCAGTGCAAACCAGTTAGTGAGAATGCTAAAACCAAACCCAAGCCTGGCTGACACACTTGCAAATATCAGCCCACATCCGGAATATGCAGAAACGAGCATGACTCATTTTATCCCAGAATATGAGACTAAAGGCTGCGGTCACATCCTAAACAGGGGGACTATATTATGCATACTAAGGGGAATCAGTGGGCTAAAGGATCTAAGACCACCTGACCTGCAATCTATAGAATTTACCAGAGGCAGTAAGCATCCAGGCATTGAGGCGACAGAGGCCACGTGGTCAAACATTGGCATTGCAAGAAGAATCCTGGCTTCATGAGTGCAGTTCAAACAGTGGGGGATTAGGCTGAAGCCGTATTATAATCTGGGTTATCCTGAGCCACTGCTTGAAAAGACTCAAACATTTCAAGGAAGTCATCTGGAGAATTCTTTGAGAAACTCCTTCTCAGTTCTTAGATGAGGCTGGGGAGCAACCTCCACAAATACACTGAAATAAACTGCTAAAAAAGCCAGTTTACATCCACCAGAAACTGTGGCAACAACGTACTGGTTCTGGCCCCCCAGTTCTATAAACGGCTGGCATACGATCCATTGATAAGGAACAAATCATGGTCTAATCCAAAGAAGATGCTGAAGCGTTTGCTCATGGAACATAAACGGATTGAGAAAAAAAATACCAGATCAAAAGCTACTATTATTATTTCAATCTTTCAAGCTTATCACACTGCAGGAGACATGGTTGGACTAGCCACTCTTTCTGCAGGGGTTTACTGCTCATTATCTCCCTGCCCATAAAGGCTCAACATTAGTCCATCTACAAGGCGGATCTGCAATATATTCTTTAATTGTGAATATCAGCGAGGTCAAGGGATTGCACCTCCACGGCCCCTCAACTAACTCTCTACAAGCCATCAGAGCAACAGTTAAGCAAGACCATAAAGAAATATTGTTAGTCATAATAAGTGTATACCTGCACCCAAAGCATAAGGTGGAGGGGTTAACTTGGCTCATACTTGAGGTTACAAGGTTGTGGAAGGAGGAGTCATTACCAACCTTAATTTTCAAAGGAGACTCTACTATGCACTTACTAGGGTCTAACAATATCAATGAGATCCTGGCAAATCAATCCTTTCACTGGAACATCCCCCCACAGGCACCTAATCAATGGGGAAAACAAGATAAATCTGCAAAGAAGTTACTGTGGGAGAACATCTCACCTTCAGAGTCCTTAATGACTGTTTCCAGGAGGACTACTCTCCACAGAAATCTTCCACTTGGCCATGGTCAGCACATAAATAGGCTATACTTTTGCAAGTCTTTCACTATTTCACACAACTGCATTTCAAGTAGGTGACAGAGACAGGGTTAATGTGGCAGTATCACCGCCAACAAGCTAGCGGTGTATACCACCACATTATGAGTGTGGCGGGTTGGCTGCAGCCAACCGACCACATCACCACTCATACCGCCATGGCAGAATGAACCGCCAGGCCAGAGTTGTGCATCTCTGACCCAGCGGTCCACACACTGTTGTGTAGCCATTTTAGTTATAGCTCCATGCACGCTATTTTAACACACTAGGCCGCTGTGCACTTTGACCTAGACATATTTTATATGGCTTTGCTTTGTTATTTTTACAATAGCCAGTTTTACGGTCTTGTTTGATTTTCATCTATCTAACTGTTTTTGCTTAGCCTAGAACTGTGTTCTCAAACAAAATATTCTTGATCACTTTGTGCTTCAGTCAAGGCTACAGTTTGGTACGTTTCCGGTGAACGTGGTAGAAGTTTAGTCTCCAACATTCGTAGAAAATACACATCCTTACATAGGGACATTTTCTTAGAACATCAGCTGTGTTATTATAAAAATACTTCCTAATCCCATTACACGTTAAGAGGGAGATTCCAGCCATGGAAAATAACTGTATTCTGATTGCTGAATGCTTTGCTGCAGATGCTAACGCAGACTACAGGCCTTTGCTCAGGTATGAGGGTCGATGTCCTCCTGAGGGAACCTGAAAGCCTGAAAGGCAGAATTAGAACTTAACATGCTGTGCTCAGATTATGATTTAGAAAGGAAATAGTCCATAAATTCTAGTGACAATATGATAGTGTTATTCTTGTGCTTCACTCTCCTAGTCACTATTTTAATATTGTCATGTTGTGTTGTCATGGTTATTGCAGCTCACACTTTGCTATCTAAGATGCAGTCATTTTATTAAACCAATCATTAGAACATATACTGCTTCCATTTGTCATTTATGTATGAGATTGAATTATGAATGAGAGCACCGGATGCGACCTGAGTGACCACGATTTCCCTGAGAAGCCTAATATGTCATGCGCTCAGATGCCCATTCATCCCTATCTTTTGGTAGAGACGAGGCACTGCTAGTTAGATGGAGCAAAACCCGGATTTGGAGCGACAGGTGTCACCCACAGTGGGTCAGATTCAGTCTCCCACCCTGTGTACGATCTTGCTGCTAAAAATCCAGTAGTCTCATTAGAATAATGAGAGCCTACGCGACATGGCGCTGTCAACGTTTGGTCAGGCTCACATTTTCGGGTCCTCCGGAGTATCTCTGTCTCATTATATATAATGACACCTCAATGCCGGATGCGGAGACGTCCGTGCTGCTGAGGATTTCCACCACAGCTGTGTAGGAAATCCTACTACAACTGGCGGTTGTTCAAGCTTGAACTTTAAAAGGAAACCTCATTTTGGTGTGCCTTCTCTGCACTCATAGTGTCAATATCATGGCGAATCCCCAACAGGTACAAATAGCTGTTAATATGAGACAACCTCTCACAGCACACTTACTAGCAAATGGCCTAAAGGCCCAGGGAGGTCCAGTCACATTCGTGGTGGACGCACATGCAGCTTATAGAACAGAACTTTTTTACTCTTGGGTCACATTTCCAGCAGTTGATGGGAACACAAACACATTTCATCAATATACACCTGCGAATGCGCCTGGACAATACACAGCGTACGCATATTTAGAGATACCTCTATCTTATCAATAACATAACAATTGGCTTGATGGCACCCCACCCCATACAATATTACCAGTAAGGTTAGGCCCACTAAGTAATGACGGTCCTACCTGGTCTTTATTGGCCACCTATACACCACATCCTGTGGTTGCAAATTTAGCAGTATCTGAGGTTCATCGCTTATATATTGAATTAATAGCAATATATAGAAGATTACTACAATTTGTGATGCAAACACTAAATACACACCCAGCGGATGCTGCTCCAGCACATCCACATGCAGTAATGCCAGGTATAAATCCTGAGACTGTACATTCGATTATGGATAAAGTACCCGCCAAACGAGAAGAAACTCCGTTTTGGTTAGCATAGAAAATTAATATGCTGGAGGCAGTGTTTCCCCATACGGGACCTCAGGATAAACATAGAATACTAACGATGTGCTTGCCTTTTGGGATGGTCCCTACTGTATTTGCTGCACTCTATGCAACCACACATGGTACACCGACACTTGCCAATTTACCGGGAGTGCTGAAACAAATTCAAGATGAAAATGGGGCTGCCCCGGCCCTAGATTTGGGGATGCAATTGATGGGCAATTTTGCAGAGACCTATTCAAGTATCAGTCGAGATAGCCTAGGGGCCAGACCGCAGAAACCTCAATTTCAGGGTAAATCAAACAAAGATACCTCCAAGCAAGCACCTGATGGTAATAAGAAACGCTGGGATAAAAAGCAACAAACTCCTAAGAAAGAACGGGGAGAATCTCCACGTATGGAGACCCCACAAAATAGGTATAATCTCAGAAATAGGGATAATATAAAAATACCTGATAGATATCAATATACTGATACACGCTAATCGCGTTC
Source organism: Pleurodeles waltl (assembly GCF_031143425.1). Taxonomy (NCBI): domain Eukaryota; kingdom Metazoa; phylum Chordata; class Amphibia; order Caudata; family Salamandridae; genus Pleurodeles; species Pleurodeles waltl. The sequence continues at coordinate 224,927,362 of NC_090443.1, forward strand.
CTTTCAGGACTCATCGGAAAAAAGAAATGAGAGAGGTGGGCAATCAGAGCGAAGAACAGAGTACGTAAAACCGAGACAGGAATCACAACAATCTTCGGAGGTTTTTGTTAAAAAGGAAGAGAAACCCACCCAACAAAAACAACAATTTAAAATGAAAAGAGTGGCAGCAGTCACAGTCTGACATGCCACACAGGAAGAGGGTCGTCTTGAAGAACAAGAATTGGGCTCTAGCCTTGCTAGACAGCGCGGCAGAGGTCACAATAGTTAGCCGGAATCTTCTAGAGCATCTGGAGGTGAAAGCAACCGATGACTTTATACAAGTAGAAACTGCGGACATGCGTGTCTCCAAGACTGATAGGGTGTACAAAGTAACGCTACAGTTAGAAGGAGACATAGAACACACAATAGACACAATCTTTTGGTATCGCATAGTAAAAGTATATGATGTCTTGTTGGCCGAACAAGATTGGCCGCCTGACTTTGTCCGTACCTGCCCATATGTAGAAGATGTCATTAAGCCTTCTTTCTCACCCCTTGTTCCAGAGGAACTCACTGAATACTGTTCCATTGAATGGGCTCTAGCACAAGCACCCGCATTATACAGAAATCACATAGGATGGGAAGAGGAATTCCCCTACCATGTAATTCCAATTAAAAGTGAACCTCAGCCACAACCGCAGTATTCTAAAAAACATGAAGCTAAAGCACCAGTGAGAGAAATACTCACACAATTAGAGTACCAGGGTGTGATTGAACCCTGTGTCTCACCAATGAATAACCCATTATTCCCAGTAGCAAAACCAGACCATTCATACAGAATAGTCTTAGACTACAGACATTTTAACAGTCATACACAGACCTATGCTATCCAAAATTCGCATAGCACAGCACTAATGAGCAACATAGTGCATAAAAAATACAAAACAACAGTAGACATTTCCAATGGGTTTTTCTGCCAGAATATAGCTCCTGAGAATAGAGACTTAGCAAGCTTTAGTGCACTAGGCTCTCAGAAAAATTCTGTGGATTACCTCAGGGGTATAAGAACAGCCCAGGACTGTTCGCGTCTTGTGTCACTGCTATTTTGCACGAGATCGACCCTGAAGCATTGTCCTATGTAGATGATATATATCTCACGGATGATGGACTACTACAACATTTAAGACGGGTAGCCCGCATTGTTGTAGGGTTTGCCGAATTTGGCTACAAATTTAACTTAAAAAAACAAAAATAGCCTTTCTCAGCATCTTGTTGCTAGGATATGAGCTGAAGTTAAGGGAAGAGCCTAGCACCACAATTCTTAGAGAATTGCGCACAGTTACAACCACCAAACACGATTAAAAAACTCCAATCATTATTGGGTTTCTTAAATTTTGGCAGAACTTACATTCCAGATTATGCTACACACAGAAAACCTTTATATGACTTAATACGTCCCGATTTTTCAAGTAAATTCTGGACAATTGAACATTCACGCATTCTTTGAGAATTGCAGAGAGACATGCTTGGAGCACTACAGTTACACACAAGGGACAACAAAACACATTTGATCATCAGAGTAATAGATGGGGCCATCGGTCTCACCTATGTGATGTTTAATGAAGGTGAGACAGTCCCGATAGCATACAAATTGCATTTGTACTCAGCAGCAGAACCACGCTTTGCTCCCACATACAAAATTCTCACTGCTGTACAAATGGCTGTCATTAAAGAAAGACCTCTTGCCCAAGGAAAACACATCAGTGTCATTTTTCCAATCCCAGCCCTATAGGCTGTTACAAAAGCTAACGTTCCAAATGCAAAAGCATTACATCCACGTTGGATACAATGGGCTACGTCTCTGACAGCCACTGATGTAGACTACATTTTTGACCCAAAGCTACAAACTCAGGAATTCCTACAATATGAAGTAGAATATACAGTTCCAGCAAATACTTTACCTATTGATCAGTATCATAGAGTCATGTACACCGATGGCTTTGCAAAACCTGCAATTGGAACTAAACATCAATATTCTGCTGCTTGCGCAGTCGTAAGTGTCTATATGGAGGGCAATACATTTTGTCCTCTACATACCTTTACACAGACCCTAGGGAATTGTACAGCACAATTGGCTGAGCTGAAAGCTCTGCTGATGGCATTGGAACACACAGATGCAGCGCAGCCTACACTGATTGTTTGTGATTTATATTACTGCACCCAGTCCTTTAATGAATGCCTGCATTATTGGTGCCAGAATGGGTTCAGAGATTCCAAAGGCAACACCATTAAACACAGACTACTGTGGGGGAAGGTAGCTGACCTGAAAGAGACACTACCGAATGTCCATGTTGTACACACACTTGGACACCAGCGTGTTGGAATACATGTTGCTGGAAATACATTGGCTGATGAAGCCGCAAAGTCAGCAGTGGCAGTAGCCACTGTAGCTGCAGTGACTCGCACGAGTTCCAAACTGGATGCAGACATTTGGGTTGCTGTGAAAGCTACGGCTGATGGTACGCCCCATCCTAAAGGATTTCCTAACAAATATCATTACCGTACGGGAAGTATGTTGAACGCTGAAGTTAAGATACCAGGCGTAGGTGTACGAGACATCCCTAACAAAGACATAAGACCACAATTGATTAAAGCAGCGCATGAAGGGGTGGCATCTGCCCATGCTGGTGTGGCGGCTACAATTTTGATCTTGCAGGCCCGTTACTGGTGGCCATGTCTCTACAAAGAGAGTAAGGAGCATGTCCTTTGTTGTGACACCTTTCAACAAATAAAAGTTTCCACTGCCAAGTGCCCACCGCAGACACCCCTCTTAATTTCAAACAAACCATTACAATGTGTGTACTTGGACCACTGTGGTCCCTTGACACCTGATAGTGTATACAAATACATTTTAGTCGCTGTTGATTCATGCTCCAGATTTGTATGGGTGTGGCCACAACGCTCGGCTGACGCTCGGACTGGTATTAAAGATTTGCGAGTCTTTCTCTGTACATATGCAGTTGCGGCTTTCCATTCGGACCAGGGGCCTTCTTTTGCCTCAAGGGCATTCAGGGACGCTATGGCTTCGTTGGGGGTCCAACTCCAGTACTCGTCTTAATTTCATCCCAAGGGAAATAGTGTAATGGAGTGATTAAACCAAGATTTAAAGCAATCCTTAACAGCCAGGGTCTTAGGTACAGGTCGTAGTTGGCTTAATCACCTGTATGGAGTTCAGAGAGCACTAAGTAATCTGCCTAGAAGGTCCCAGGGGGGTCGTACTTCATGTGAGTGCCTGTTCTGAACTCGAATGTATGTTCTGGATCTTGATGGTCCTGGCGTGGAGGCAGCAGAAACACCTTTTGACATAAATGAACATGTCACTGTCTTACATGAATTGCAACAAATCTGTGATGATAATTCTTTCAAAAGTGCCGCCTCCACAGGAATTAAGGATGTGTCTGTAACATCTACTGGCTGGATTGCAAGAGATGGGGATCTTGTATGTGAAAAGGTTGTAGTGAAGAAGGAATTTGGCCCTTCTTATCAAGCACCAGTCTCTGTACTAGGGATACACAGTACCAGAATTTTTATTCTACCACCGTTGGCAGGTGCCAAAGAAAATCGTTTTGTCTCTATTGACAATGTCAAACTACACCATGTGGTCGATCCTGCACGGTCGACCAAGGGGAACATCCAGTAGCTCCTGAATCCCTCTCACTACTGGCGAAGAAGTTCCTCTACAAGTTGTTTACACCAACACCGACACCTCTCTGAGCATGGGGAGGGTGGAAGATGATCTTGCATTAGTCCACTAACGTCAACGAATTTGGAAACATTTGACCAAGTCAACTCGACTTCAAACCAAACGGATGGTGCCGTCTACAGTGTGCCAAACCCACCATTAACAACGGCTCTGCCATTTGCACAAACTGCCTCTGGTTATTTTGATGACTTCAACGATGATTTCTCAGACTCCTTCGCCTCTTCGACAGCTGATTTGTCAAGTACACATAAGCTGATAAACTGGCTTAAAGAAACGTATTTTATTTTTCCATGGAATTATCTATGGCTCTCTTTGTCTGTCCTAGCCTTTCTACTTTGGATTGGTTTTGTCATTACCTTTTTCTTATTAATACATGGTCATTTTCTTCCTGAAAGATCAACATTTGAACTGGTGGAGGAGGTTTTGAAACCACATTTTTCATCACATGAAGTCCAAAGAGATTTATCATTTGTGAATATTTCCACAGTGCCAATTCCTAATGGGATTGTTTGGGACAAAGTAATGTTTGATATATATGGTCCCTCTGTAGCTATTCAAATACCGTATGTGTTCAAATTATCAATGAATGATATAGTGATACCAGGCATTGTTTCTGATGATTGGGATGTGAAAACAGTTGATTCTATGATGACTGAATTACAATATTATTAAAAGTATAATATTATACTGTCTTTGAAAACGAAGATGTTTACCAATTTAAAGAAAAATACGGTGATATGTTTTGCTTAAATTACTATGGACACCATTTCATAAATAGAGCGAGCAGTCCCAAAACTGTATTTAATTACACGCAATGGGAACATTGCCCAACTCCACTGTAAGGGAGTTCCAAAACATACTCTGAAATGTTTGTATATTTTTCTGGGCACAATCAAAAGGATGCTGAGTCATATTATTTTAAGGTACCACCCACTAAAGATATACACATGTTATTGACCAATACAAAATTTATATATTCAGAATCCTTTGTTTCCCGGTTATCAATAGAAGGCTATGAATATTGGTCCAAAACAATTGATCTAAAAAAGGTCTGGGGAACAAGAAATTGGCAAATTAAGGGAAAGGAAACAATGTTTAGAGCATGCCTCATCCCTGTACAAATGATCTTTTTAAATGAAACAGTGCAACAAACAAGTATTTTAGGCTTAGCAACAATTAGGGACTTAAACACGCCTACTATACCTGCCCCCCAAAATTTTACAATTGGCAAAAATTTACGAATGCAACTGAAGATGAGCTCGATAATGGTACGTTTAATGCTTCACTGACACGTCCAGGTGGGTGGTTATTGTGGCCAATAGATACCAAAGGGTGTCATCAACGTTTTATTAACTCCTCGGGGGATTTTAGGACGAGTAGGTCAGATCCTCGCTATATATCACCAGAGCATGCAGAAATAATTATAACATATACAGTAGTATGGGAAAATTATGCCAACAGTGGCTAAAATCATCCTCACTGAACGCGGTTAGAGAGCACCTCAATCTCCTGTCTAACTCCACTGACTTACAAGATTTCTTGTCAGGCCCTAGAACACCACATAAGAAGTGTTTTTTATATGCACTATATATTGAGATTTGGAAACTTTCCCAACAAGATGCTGCAGCCCGGTTAATGCAAATAGACCAGGAAAATTTAAAAAAGGCATCAGCTGTTGTGGATAATGGGATTAACACCTTGTCCGACCATATATATACCATTAATAATATTGTCTCTTCTGCCATATACATTATACAATCCTATATGTCTTCCTTACACCATGGACAGAGTCAGATCAGGTCCATTATGCAGTTGGGTTGGTCTCTTCAAACATTGAAGGCGGGTCACGTTCCATGGCAGCACGTCTGTGCAAGGGAGATATTTTCTTCTTTCAATCTAGTGTGACAACAACAACTAATGGCTAAAAAGGAAGCGACTTATGCTATGCTTAACATCGAGAAATTAGAAAAGTTGCCTTTTACCGTGGCCGAAATACCATTGGTTGAGTGGTTAATACATGGGGTTATTAATCTGCCTATTTCCACACTACAATTCACCTCCTGTTTAAAACACATTCCGGTAGGCAGATATGAACATTTGGGCGATAGTTACAACCATGAGGTATAGGAGCTTCCCTTCTCGTACAAATGCTTCAATGGCAGGAAAGAGGTCTTTCTTAGCGGTAGTGAATGCGAGACTTCAGTCAGCCATTCAATGGTTTGTAAACAGCTGTCCTTGCATGGTGTGTGTAATGCCTCTGCTGCAAACTTGGCTTGTTATCTTAAGGGAGTCCCAGTCCCTATGATTAGATCCACATTCCAGGTGCTTTCAAATGGCAGCTACGTCCTTCTCAATAGTGAAGTCTTTTGTGGCATGCGGGCCGGAAGAGTTTACGTTGTTTCGGTCTCTAAGGTCGTTACATGCTGCAGGAACGTTTTGTTTCCCCCCACTAAATTTAAGGAGGTAGCTGATATTTGGCCTTACATTGCTACTTCAAACTGGAATTTTGCCAAGTTGAGTAGACTCAAGGCTTTACTGTTTCTTAAGCATGTGGCCCTTACATCTGCGTGCAAGATCTGCACACTTCAAGTGGCAAGGTCATCAGCAGAAATACAGTCCCTGTTAAATATGAACTTTCCAAGACACTTTGGTGAACTCGTGGGATGAATATTTAATGCGTCCAGCACAACTGGAATAGCACATTTTTTCAAAGCTGTTGGTTCTGGATTCGTTCACACCTTCTCCTCCATATTCGGTTTGATACCTTCAGCCATCCACTTAATTTTCAGTAGTTTTTTGGGGGGATTTCTGATAACTTTGGCTTTATTAGCTGGCATCCTGCTGTTGCTGTTGTTTATGCTCAATGTCTGTCCCACCGCAACGAGGAGAAATGACGGCGCTCCCATCGGCACAGCTGTATCGTGAGCGTATGATGCAGCATTTTGGAGCAACACTCCTGGAGCAATTGGAGTGTGACTGGTCTTTGTCATTCAGACCGGTCCTGTATTGTGTGCAGCCCGTGTTTCAGTGCCTCTGGTGCTCTTTTGAACATGCACTGGACGTTTGTCTTTCACAGCAGTGCCCCTCAGCAATAGACGCTGATCTGTTGATGTTCCTCGCTGAGGGTTTATTACCAGATGTGCGCACTGAGGTTGCGTTTGCTACGTGAAGCTAATTATGACTTACCCTTCCTGGAGGATGTTGCCGACAACTCATCAATGGGCACTCCATGGGATGCTGCCTTGGTTAACACTGGGGCTATGGAACACTCTAGCTTCTTGATCATTTTTGGCGTGGAGTTTCTGGTTCTGACACTTGCCGAAGTGGAAGATCTCCTGTTCTCCATGGCTCGTACTTAGTTTGGAACTTTTCTAAATTGACATGCCTTTTGAATTCGGTTATACGTCACATGCTTATGTTTTAAATTGCCACATAGTATGCTTGTGTGTCCTTTTAACTTGTCAATCAATCAATCAAAAAGATTTGTATAGCGCGCTAGTCACCCGTGAAGGTCTCAAGGCGCTGGGGAGGGTGGGTGGGGGGGTGGGACGATCACCGTTGAATAGCCATGTCTTGAGGTTTTTTCTGAAGAGCAGGAGGTCTTCGGTCTTGCGGAGGTTGGTGGGGAGGGAGTTCCAGGCCTTTGGGGCAAGATATGAGAAGGATCTGCTCCCTGTGGTGGTGTGTTGGATGCAGGGGACTGTGGCGAGTGCGAGGTTGGCTGATCGGAGGTGGCGTGTGGGGGTGTGGAAGTTTATTCTATCATTGAGGTAGGATGGGCTGGTGTTGTGGAGGGATTTGTGTGCGTGGACGAGGATTTTGAAGGTGATCCTTTTGTCTATGGGGGGCCAGTGAAGGGATTTGAAGTGTGGTGAGATGTGTTCATGGCGGGGAAGGTCCGTGATGAGGGGTGCGGCTATGTTCTGGATTCTCTGGAGTTTGCGCTTTAGTTTGAGTGTGGTGCCGGCATACAGGGCATTGCTGTAGTCTAGCCTGCTGCTGATGCGTAAGTGACGGTCTTTCTGGTCTCTGTGGGAATCCATTTGAAGGTTTTTTTGCAGCATGCTTAGTGTGTTGAAACAGGAGGAGGTGACGGTGTTGATTTGCTGGTTCATAGAGAGGGAGGGCTCGAGGATGATGCCAAGGTTGAGTGCGTTTGTTGCTGGGGTAGGTGCGGGGACTACGGCGGTGGGCCACCAGGAGGTGTCCCATATGGATCTGTGGGGGCAAAAAATGGTGATCTCAGTTTTGTTGGAGTTGAGCTGGAGGTGGTTAGCTGTCATCCAGACGGAGGTGTCAAGGAGTGTAGCGTGGAGGTTGTTTTTGGCAGTAGTAGGGTTGTGGGTGAGGGAGAAGATGAGTTGGGTGTTGTCTGCGTAGGAGAGGATGGTGATGCCATGTGGTTGGAGGATGTTGGCTAATGGGATCATGTAGATGTTGAAGAGTGTAGGGCTGAGGGAGGATCCTTGGGGGACTCCGCAGATGATTTTGGTGGTGGTGGATTGGAAGGGTGGGAGGCAGACTTTTTGGGTTCTGTGGGTGAGGAAGGAGGAGATCCAGTCTAGGGCTTTGTGTCGAATCCCATGGCTGTGGAGGCGTGTGCGGAATGTTTGGTGGCAGACAGTGTCAAAGGCTGCGGAGAGGTCCAGGAGAATGAGTGCAACGGTCTCACCCCTGTCGACTTTGGTTCTGATGTCGTCAGTGCCTGCGATGAGGGTGGTGTCCGTGCTTTGGTTCTTGCTGAACCCAGATTGGGAGGGATCGAGTGTGTGGTTTTCCTCGAGGAAGTGGGATAGACAGGCGTTCACTAGTTTCTCAGCGACCTTGGTGCGGAAGGGGAGGAGGGAGATGGGGCGGTAGTTGAAGAGGTCATCTGGGTCAGTTTTTTGTTTTTTAGCAGTGCAGTGACTTCCGCGTGCTTCCAGGGGTCCGGGAAGGTGGCGGTGTCGAATGAGCTGTTGATTATGTCGCGAAGTTTGGGGGCGATGGTTGGGCTGGCTTTGTTGTAGATCCGATGGGGGCAGGGGTCGGAGGGTGATCCAGAGTGGATGGAATTAATTGTTTTTTCTGTTTCTTCATCGGTGGTTGGGGCCCAGGTGGTAAGTAGGCTGGGGGGTGTGAGGAGTCAGTGTTGGACGGGTGGGGGGTGTGTGTGGTAGGTGGTATGAAGCTGTTGTGTATGTACAGGATTTTGCAGTGGAAGTGGTTTGAGAGGGCGTTGCAGAGGGTCTGTGTGTGTGTGTGTGGGGTCTAGGTTGCCGGCTTTGGGTTTGGAGAGCTCTTTGATGGCGGTAAATAGTTCTTTGCTGTTTTGGGAGTTGTTGTCTATGCGTTCCTTGTAGTGTGCTCTTTTGGTGGTGCATATGAGTTGGTGGTGGTCGTGAGTGGAGGTTTTGAGGGTGGAGAAGTTTGTAGTGGAGGATTCTTGTCGCCAGGCTTTCTCTGCTTTGCAGCACTTGCGCTTGGTGTCTTGGAGTTCGGCAGTGAACCATGGGGCGTTCTTGATGTTGCGGGTGGTAATGTTTTTGCTGAGGGGGGCGAGTGAATCTGCGCAGGTGGTGATCCATTTTGTGAGGTTATGTGCTGCAGTGTTGGGGTCGTTGGTGTTAGGGGGGATTCTGTGCCAGTTGGCAGTTCAGGCGTTCTGCGGGGATCTTGTCCCACATGCAGTAGGAGGTGGTGGTTTGGTGGTGGTGTGTGGGGGGTTTGGCAAAGGAGAAGTGGACGCAGTGGTGGTCGGTCCAGTGGAGTTCGGTGGTGTGGGTGTAGGTTATGTGTTGGCTTGAAGTGAAGATTGCATCAAGTGTGTGTCCTGCTGAGTGGGTGGGTGCAGTGACCAGTTGCTTGAGTCAGAGGTTGATGAGGTTGTCTAGGAGGGAGGAGGAGTTGTGGTCGTGGGGGTTCTCTAGGTGAAAGTTGAAATTGCTGAGGAGGATGTAATCTGTGGAGGTGAGGACGTGTGGGCTGATGGTGTCAGTGATTGTGTCACAGAAGGAGGGCGTGGTCATGGGTGTCTGTATACAAGTGTGCCTCTGAGGGTGGTGTTGTTGTTCATGTGGATTAGGAAGTGCATGTGTTCTGCGTTGTTGAGTGTGTCGTGGGTGTTGGTGGTGACTTTAATGGTGTCTTTGTGTAGGATAGCGATGCCACCTCCTGGCTTGTTAAGGCGGTCTTCGCATTGGAGTTTTGTATCCCATGGGGGTGGCTATGGCTATGTCGGGCTCTGAAGAGTGGTTCGTCTAAGTTTCAGTGAGGAAGACGATGTCAGGTGAGTGTGATGTGATGAGGTCCCAGAGTTCTATGGCATGTTTGTGTAGGGAGCGGATGTTTAGGAGCAAGCAGTTGAGATGGTTGTTTGGAGTGTTGTTGTTGTGTTGAGTGATAGTGTTGGTGTGGGTGCTTGTGGTGTCGCTGTGGGTCAGGGTGATGTTGGCGTGGGGTTAGTTCAGGTTGTGGTTTTTTTTGTGGTGGGGCTGGTTGGTGTGTGCGGTGGCTGTGCGGCAGTTAGTTGCGTTGTGGTTGTTGTTTTTGGTGTTGGGGGCTGGGTTTAGTGTGGGGCGTGTGGGTGTTGGGGGTGTGAGAGGAGAATAGGCAGACGTAGCAGGTGAAGGGGCCCTGTGTGCGTGTGGGGCTGGTTTGGATGCAGGCGGGGCATGGTCCTTGGGTAAGGGTGTGGAGAGTATGTGAGGAGTAGTGGTGTCTGGGGAGGTCTTGGCTGGGAGGGCCAGGGGGACTGACGCTGGGCGCGGTCCAGGTGCGGAAGGGCTCAGACGGGCACAGCGACCACCATTAAGAGGGGGAGGTGCAGCTAGGTGGTGCTGCAGGCGCGGGGAAGCGAGCTCTGGCCAAAACAGGTCAGGGGTCACTCACCCACATCGCGCAATGACTGTCATTAAGAGGGGGAGGTGGGAGGGAGGAGCAGATGGGAGGTGGGAGGCGGGAGGGGAAAGCAAATGGGGGCGCGAGGGGGGAGGGCCTTGTGTGTCCTTTTAACTTGTCAAAATTGACCTGGTTTTTATATATATCTTAGGTTCAGCTTTTAGCAATGACATTTTAGTTTTGGCTTTGAACCACTTTAACCGACAAGGGGAGGGAGTTGTGTAGCCATTTTAGTTATAGCTCCATGCACGTTAGTTTAACACACTAGGCCGCTGTCCACTTTGACCTAAATACATTTTATTCGGCTTTGCATTGTTATTTTTACAATAACCAGTTTTATGGTCTTCTTTTATTTTCATCTATCTAACTGTTTTTGCCTAGCCTAGCACTGTGTTCTCAAACAAGACATTCTTGATCACTTTGTGCTTCAGTCAAGGCTACAGTTTGGTACATTGTCGGTGAACGTGGTAGAAGTTTAGTCTCCTACATTCGTACAAAATACACATCCTTACTTAGGGACATTTTCTTAGAACATCAGCGGTGTTATTATAAAAACACTTCGTAGTCCCATTACACATGAAGAGGGAGATTCCAGCCAGGGAACCACAACTGTATGCTGATTGCTCAATGCTTTGCTGCAGATGCTAATGCAGACTACAGGCCTTTGCTCAGGTATGAGGGTCGATGTCCTCTCGCGGGAATCTGAAGGGCAGAATTAGAGCTTAACATGCTGTGCTCAGATTATGACTTAGAAAGGAAATAGTCCATAAATTCTAGTGACAATATGATAACGTTATTCTTGTGTTTCACTCTCCTAGTCACCATTTTAATATTGTCATGGTGTGTCGTCCTGGTTATTGCAGCTCACGCTTTGCTATCTAAGATGCACTAGTTTTATTAAACCAATCATTAGAACATATACAGCATCCGTTTGTCATTTATGTATGAGACCGAATTATGAATGAGAGAACCGGATGCGACATGAGTGACCACGACTTCCCTGAGAAGCCTAATATGTCATGCGCTCAGCTGCCCATTCATCCCTATCTTTTGGTAGAGATGCGGCACTGCTAGTTAGCCGGAGCAAAACCCGGATTTGGAGCGACAGGTGTCACCCACAGTGGGTCAGACTCAGTCTCCCACCCCGTGGACGATCTTGCTGCTCAAAATCCAGTAGTCTCATTAGAATAATGAGAGCCTATGTGACAACATGACCGCCAGCGTTATAATGAGCCAGCCTACTGCCATGGTTTTTGCAGCTGTACCACCGCCACGAAAACCATGGTGGAAGGGTTACCAGTGACAGGGAATTCTTTCCCTGTCACTCGTAGAAGGCTTCCCCACTCCCACCACCACTAGAATCACACCACCCCCTCAAGCCCCACCCACCAGAATCACACCACCCACCCAACTCCCACCTCCCCAGAATCACACCATCCCCCACACCCCGCAATCATTCGCACACACATACCCACATGCACGACGCATACACCCATGCACCACCACACCTTTACAGGCATTCACTCACACTCATCCATACATGCATTCACTCACACTCATCCATACATGTATTCACTCACACTCATCCATGCACGCGTTAACTCACACATGTTCACACGCATACACATTGACATGCACTCACTCACCATAACATTCATACACATATTCACTCACATGCATACAGCCATGCATACATCACAACACTCACAGATGTATACACACAAGAACACACACATTCATACACACACGCAGACACAGACACTCACACACAACACCCCCCATCCTCCACCCCCCTTCCCTGATGGACGCCGAATTACCTTGTCCAGTGGGTAAGTCGTCCAGCAGCGCCCCTCCACAAGCACACTGCCAGGCCGTCTTTTTGGTCAAAATACGGCTGGCAGTGTCCTACTGGGGGGTGGTGCAGGTGGTAGCCCCGCACAGGTGCCTTATCCACCAGTATGGCTACTGTCGGATTTCCACCTTTGTTGTGGCAGAAATCCTGCAGTAGCCATATTATGGCAGGCGGAAGACCGCCAGCACTGGCGGTCTTCTGGCACCCTTGGCATCGGTGGTTTCCTGGCAAAACTGCCATGTCATAGCGAGGGCCTATGTCTTTTAACGACCTCAGTAGGGTCTCATGCATTCTTTCATTTGGTATCCCGGTAATATTAAAGGACATGCTACTTTTCACTAATGTGAGACAACAAATCTAGTGTGCTTGCATCAATGCAGGAATTAGGTCTGGTGCATTTGACAATGGTCAAACTTGAAATTAAGAGCAAAGTTAGAGGCATAATTTGTCATCCTTACCATTACTTGGGAGTGATCCTCTATTTTATTGTTCAGTTTCCATTATTTAAATGGAAGAACATTTCACTGCAGTTGTCATGTCTATTCTGCTCCATTTCCCTCTTTATACTATTCTACTACAGTGTTAAATAGAAAAAACATGTTGCCGTTGTTGCTACATTGACAAATATATTCCCCACATCAGCCATTAGTCCCACAATAAGGCACTTCACTTAAATAGAGGCACTGTGCCCTATGAACATTACACGATTTAAGATGAGGTGGGATTTTCATGTACAATCTCTAAACTGAATTCCTCCACTCTTTTTGACATGCTCATAACTCCCTTAGTGAGCTAACTGCGTTAGAGGCAGTATTGACGTTTCGTCTGTGTTTTCAGTGTCTGTGTTATTATATGATTGCCGGGAATGATATTCTTGTGCCACTTTTAGTACTAAATCAATAACAATATTTTGAACTGCCAAAAGAGCGTATTGTAGTAGCGGTAGAGTAGGAATACTATCCAGGCATGTTTTATATTCCACTGAGAGTCCCCCAGTCTAAGAGAAGTTTCTGTCTAAGATCTATGGCAGAGTTGCATCATCAAACCAAAGTGCCTTAATTCACCTTTGACAGGGGCCAGTGTCCCATCAGAGCTACAGCTGAATCGTCCTTGCCAGTAAAATGTCAGCAGGTGCTCAGGGACTGAAGAGGGGATAACATGACATTCTTGTTACGGGAAACAGTCCCTGTTAGCATTATTCTTTCCACAAGTATCGCCTACCCTCACTTATCTCTGTGTTTAGAAATTAATGTTGCTCAGTATGGTTCTTGTCAAACAAACCACATCCTTAATGCACCCTTTTTAGAAAAATCTTAATGTCATGTGATACAGGCCCTAATTTCCTCGTGACGAAGTGTGCACTACTGGCAAGGTGCAAACAAAGCACCCATCACCTTACCATGCACTATCATCCAGCTAGAACGATGCATTTACAAGTTAAGTCTAACGAAATATGAATGAATAACTCTGTGCACGCGGTTTTACTCTTTTCTCTAAGCAGGTGGCAAATGAGAACAGAGGATTCTGTGCAGGGTGAGGGAGGGAGGAGGAGGTTGGGAGGGAAGGGGAGGGCAGGGACAGAAGTGTCTTGGGCTGAGAGAGCTGTCTTGACAAGAATAGAAATCTGCGGGGTTGCAGGACTAGGCCTGACTGCTGTGGCAGTCAATGCCTAAAGCAATTTTATGGGTTGGTTTCCCTAGATAGTAAAATCAGGTCTGGTGTTCCCACACCTGTGAAAACCAAGGGACATATTTATGAGAGGCTTGCGCTATTCTTGTGGCAACATTTCTCATGCCTTGGTGGCGCAAGCACCCCTGCAAATCTATGAGGTGAGGCATTCGGACAATTTTTTTTTTGTTTTTTTTTAGATTTGTGTCACCTAAAAGCTGTAGGCTTTAGGGGGTCTTTGGAAAAAGGTCACGGAAAACTAGCAGAGTAATATTTATGGCTTTGGCAATGTGTGCCACATTGAAAGGAATACAGCACGGAAATCCCAAATGAGTCAAGATTTCCTGTGCATTGGTAACTCAGGCATAGTTAATAATGTGTTGGCTTTGCTATATGAACCTGAACACCAAAAACACTTTGGCAAGCTCAATTGTGCAATGAAGGTCATAATTCTGCAACTAGGTGTAGATTGGCGACCACCACCAACATGTAGGCAGCGAAGGAGGGGGGAGCAAGTGTCCAGCCAGCGAATCTCCCTCATCTACCTCTGGGTGGATGAGGTGACCAAATTCTTTAGGCTCAGGAGGAGTCCGTAATAGAATTGCTACAAAATATTGGGCCAAGTCTGCTGCCACCAACTGCTGCTGTGAGGTTTTTTAGTAGCGTTTACGGGCATGTTGTTTTAGCTATAGGCCTGCAGCTTGTGCCCTTTAGCTTATAAATATGCCCCTTAGTATATTGAGAGCCAAACCCGACATTGCCAGGCGCACCAACGTTCCTCCCCAGGCAAAACTGATGGCTGTGCTACACATGCTGTAGTGCAGTTCATCGTCGATCATCTGGGGAGGTTCACCAATTAGCTGGGGAGTGCACATGATGCATACAACTTTATGCACAGCATCATAAATGAGCGCATCCAGAATGGGCAATATGGGAATGGCCTACCTGTTGGTAAGCAGATCTGAAATATACAATACACCAGCTAAAATTTAAAAATGTATGACAGAATAGCTATATTTGTGTTTGTTGAAGGTTTTAGGGCCATCTGAATGAGGAGTTTGCCTAAAACTTGCTCCTTGTATCATGGTACATGCGTAATGCAAGTTCATAACTCTGATATGTCAAGGCACACAAAGTACTCGTGGGTGGTTGTCTATGTCAAAGCATGTAGGAGAAATGCAAACCTGTGCAAAATGATGTATGCTTCACTGCGTGCAAGCGAGATGTCCCACGTGTGCTGTGTTTAGTGTTGCCATCAAACTGTCATGGTTTGTTGCATATGTCATTGATACCAAATAAGGGAAACCTGGGAATTTGTACAGAATTGGTGCCCCAGCTGATGTGTAAGAAGGATTAACAAATGCAAACCCTGAAGTCACTACTGCTCATTATGTGGACTTCATTCTGTGGCACACATATATAGTTGACTTGCCTCTAAGGGTTATATATGTGCATGAATGTGTCTTTTCCTGCACAAAGAGTAACCTGCACAATGGTGCAAGGGTGCCTATTGTTGTGATAGGTAGCCCATCATCTGTCAGTGTGTTAGCAATGTGGGTCTCTGGTTGGCAGTCAGTTTGCACTCTGTCAAAGAAGGGACCCTTACTCTAGCTAGGGTAAGGTAGATACACAGCTCAGATAACCCATGCTCACCCCCTTGGTAGCTTGGCACAAGCAGTCAGGGTTATCTCGCAGGCAATGTGTGAAGTATTTGTACCAAAAGACACACAGTAACACAGTCAAAACACCACCAAAGGACTCTGCACCAATTGAGATAAATAGCCACTATTTATCTAAATCAAACAAGACCAAAATGACAAATATCCAACATACACAAGCAAATACATGAATTTTTAAAATAAAAAGAGTCTTAATCATTAACAGTCAGTGGATGCATTGTTTTAGCACAAAGTGTCTGCTATGTGTCAAAAATAAAGCTGCAAGGGTGCATCAGAAAAGCAAGTGATGCGTCAATCAATCAATTAATTGGTTCTTGTAAATCGCAGCTACTCAACCGTTAGGGTCTCGAGGCGCTGGGGTGGGGGAGTGTAGAATATTCCGGTGACATGGCTTAAAAAAGCCATGTCTTCAGTTCCTTTGTGAAGGTGAGGAAGGAGGTTGTTTGTCTGATGTGGATGGGTAGGGTTTTCCAGGTGGTGGCTGCGAGGTAGGAGAAGGAGTGCCCTCCTGTTCTGGTTTCCCTGATGCAGGGTACTTCTGCAAGAGAAAGCTGGGCTGAGCGTAGAGCTCTGTGGGGCACGTGGAAGTTGAGTCTCTGGTTCAGGTAGGATGCTCTGGGGCAGTGAAGGTCTTTGTGTGCGTGGGTGAGGATCTTAAAAAATAATTATTTTCTCTATGGGGAACCAATGCAGTGTACGTAGGTCTTGCCAGATGTGGCAGTGTCGGGGTAGGTCGAGGACCAGTCTGGCGGGGGCATTCAGGAGGTTTTGAAATTTGCGGGTGAGTTTTTTGTTGATTCTGACATAGAGTGTGTTGCCGTAGTCCAGTCTGCTTGTGATGAGGGTGTGTGTGTGATGGTCTTTCTATGTTCGAGGGGGATCCATTTGAAGGTCTTGCATAGGAGGCAGAGTGTGCGGAAGCAGGTGGAGGTGACTGAGTGATTTGATGGTTCATGCTGAGGACGGTGTCCAGGATGATTCTGAGGTTGTGGGCTTGGCTGGCAGGTGTAGGTGGGTTTCCGAGGGTGGCTGGCCACCAGGAGTCACTCCATGCGTTGGGTTAATGGCCCAAGATGAGTACTTCTGTCTCGTTTGTGTTGAAGGCAGCTGTTTCTGATCCAGTTGACGACTGCTTCCATGCCTTCATGGAAGTTTTGTCTGGCCTTGTCGTGTTCATTGGAGATGGAGAGAATGAGTTGGGTGTCATTGGCATGGGAGATTGTGTTTATTCTGTAGCTTCTGACGAGAGTGGTTAGTGGGGCCATGTGGACTTTGGACAGCGTGGGGCTGAGGGAGGATCCCTGGGGCACTCCGCAGGTGGTGGATGTTGGATCTGCGAGAAAGGGGGCAAATCTCACTCATTGCGTTTGGACGGAGAGGAAGGATTGGATCCAGTACAGGGCCTTGTCTCTGATGCCGGCTTCATTGAGTCTTCTTATAAGGGTATGATGGGAGACTGTGGTGGAAGCTGCCGAGAGGTCTAATAGGATGAGTGGCGCCATCTCTCCCTTGTCCAGTAGGGAGCGGATGTCATCTGTTGCGGCCAGTAGGTCTGTTTCCATGCTGTGGCTTGACCTGAATCCGGATTGGGAGATGTCAAGGATGTTGTGGTCTTCTATAAACGTGGTGAGTTGGCTGTTAACTACTTTTTCAATGAGTTTCACGGGAAATGGAAGTAGGGAGATGGGCCTGAGGTTTTTGAGGTCGGTGGTGTCTGCCAGGGGTTTCTTCAGGAGGGGGTTGATCGCGGCATGTTTCCAGTTGGCGGGGAAGGTGTCGGCAGCTAGTGAGCGGTTGATGGTGAGGTGTCGCTTGAGGGCGATGGTGTCTGCAGTTCTTTTGAAGATGTGATTGGGGCAGGGGTCCATGGGGACGCCGCAGTGTATGGACTTCATTGTTTTCAGCGTATCTTCGGTGGAGAGTGGTGTCCAGGTGGATATGCGTTGATTCCTTACTTGCAAGTAAGGCTGTGCATTGATTCTTTACTTGCACTGGAGGCCTTGCATCGATTCTTTTCTCACAAGGGGGGCCGTGTGTTGATTTTGGGTGGCCACACTCTGGACCATGCAGGGATGTTGAGGACTTTGATGTTCAGGATCCGTGCGTGAACATTTCTGATGAACTGTGTTAAGAGTCAGAATATGCGCTGCATTGTTTCTCCAGCTGTGAGGCATGCGCTGGATCGAATTTTCAGCCACAAGTTGGGCCGTGCATCAATTTTTCTGAGCTGTGCATGGATTTTTCCCTGCAGATTACCAGCTTTCACTTCTAAGGGCCCAGAGTCTGGCATTTTGGGTCCACTACTCATACTCATTTCTGCCTTTGAAGTAGGCAAACTTCAAAGTTGTTTACAAGATCCTGCCTTGCCTAGGCTCGGCCCCAGACACACACCAGGGGGTTGAAGATGGCATTTCGTGAGGATAGGCACAGCCCTTTCAGGTGCAGGTGTCAGCTCCTCCCTTCCCACTCTAACCCAGGAGTCTCATCAGGATATGCAGGACACTCCCCAGATCCCTTTATGTCACTGTCTAGGGGGAATTCACAAACAGCCCCCATGTTAACCTGTGAAAGAGATAGGCCTTGCAATAGTGAAAAACACATTTGGCAGTATTTCACTATCAGGACTTGTAGAACACATCAGTATATGTCCTAGCTTTTAAATAGATTGCACCTTGCCCATGGGGCTACCTAGGGCCTACCTTAGGGGTGACTTACATGTGGTAAAAGAAACATTCGGGCTTCGCAAGTGGGTGATTGTGCCAGGTCGAACTGGCAGTGCAAGAATGCTTACACAGACACTGAAGTGGCAGGTCTGAGACATGTTTATGAGGCTACTCTTGTGGTGGCACAATCAGTGTTGCAAGCCCACTAGTAGCATTTGTTGTACAAGCCTAGGGAACCTATATTGCATTTTACAAGGGACCTACTAGTGAATCAAATATGCCAATCATGGATAACCAATTATCAATACAATTTAGACAGAGAGCACTTGCTCCTTAGCACTGGTTAGCAGTGGTAAAGTTCCCAGAGTATCAAGCAAGTACCATCTAAAACAAATTACAGCACATGGTCTAAAAACGGCAGGTCAGTAGTAAAAAGTACAGGGAAACCAAGCCAAGAGCTACCAAGTATAACACAGTGCAAGGTGAAAGGACAGGAAAGTGCTATGTGGCCAAGATACTGGCCAAAAATTGGTTTGTGCCATTGCAGCAGTGCAGAAAGATGACTTTATGCTCTGCACTGTGCTACGTTACAACAATTCTGGCCTATAGTGCACAAAGTGGGAACAATGTACAGCAACATGTAGCTAATAATTTTACATACTGACATTCCTACACTGATCTGTCTATGTCAGTAGCTACACACCATATGTGAGAAGAAATGTGTCAATCCACTCTGTGTGAATAAACAGAACCACATCATCTGTACTGGTTAAAGAATCATGTGTATGCTAGAAAAGTTCATATTAGTACATAGGCTACAGAATAGATAATGTTGAGGTAGGTACCTCCTCAATGGTCTTCTACTCTTGAGATCAGTCAAATGTCCACATTTGAATTGTGTGATAACAAATTCTGTAGTAATGAAAACATGTGCCACACATTCATGTATATATGTATGTAGTCCAAAGTAACATGACCAACACTGGAAGCAGCCTATGCAAAGATCATGTGTGGCATGCAATGTAAGTGTAGGCCCCAGAAAGGTGAAGAATTATTTATTGTGTGACTTTATGACACCAACAATACAAACAGATACATGTTTCACTCACACTGACAGTGTAGGTCCACACATATACGTAGTTATTAAGCCACATTGACATATGTAAGTAACTTAATAGTTCACCAGTTTTGTGATGTAATTTGCTCAAATGAAATGCATATAAATACTGCAATGTGAACCTCACAGAGTCCAACACAGTGCTGTGAAAAATATCAGACATCCATCATGAACATAAGGTAAAATGCAACCTGTTAAAGGCATTACAGTGTACTCAAGATACCAATGTCAACATTCAGTGGTCACAGAAATGATGACAGAGTTAAGGCATAGAAGTATAGATTGCCCTATGAGTTAGTCATTCACATACAGGTTAAAAACTAAAGTATTGTGTCTAGGTTTTAGTAGACAAGTGTCTGTAACTACATCAGTGTATCCTACATAAAGGACACCCACTTTTCAAGACATATGTGTCAATCAAAGTGCAGCATGACAACTTCTCAGTCAAAAGCAGTGACTGAAGCCTGACAATAAATTGGATAACAATACATTACATGTCTGAAATGCACCATATGGATGCACCAAAATCACACGTGAAAGGAAGTGAACTATTAAACGGCTACGTCAATGTCATATGACAGCCTCAGTGGTTTTGCAAGGGCATATATATCTGTAAGTGTCTAACATGTTGGCCATGTCACTGCCTACCTATGGTTGACTAAATGTCTAAAACAATATTACCAATAGTATATTATTTAACATATGTAGTGAGTAGACATGAGATTAAGTGAGCAAGAACCTCTCTAACTACTCATCACAGTAAGCTACTGGACAAACATAACATTCAGGTTGTAGAAGTGTTCAAAGTATCAGGCCATGCTCCTCGTTTGCTATCAAACAACTGGAATAGACATGTGTAAACTTACGTCAAACTGTATATGTAATAGATAATGTGTTCGCCTGGTGCCTCAATACTCCCTGCAGAATGGTCCGACCATTTTTCCCAATTATACCTGGGGACCACCGATGCTGCTTCCCGGGATCTGATCCATATCATGACCTCCGAGACCCCCAAAATTGAATTCACTTTGGCAGATACCAAGGCTGCGATTGCCTCAATGAAATGGGGAAAGGCCCCCGGCCTTGATAAAATACCAGGAGACCTTTACAAGACGAATCCAGATGTATGGGCCCCATACTTAAACCTCATTTCCAATGAGATAGCTGCTGGAGCACCTGTTCCGAGCTCCTGGTTGGGAGCAGAGATAGTCCCCATTTTTAAGAAAGGCGACCCCTCTAACCCTGCCAACTATCGCCCAATCTCCTTACTCGACAACTTCCAAAAAATCTTTGCAAAGCAAATTTTGTCCTGTCTAGAAGACTGGATTTTAGAAACAAACGCCATCTCTGATCTACAAGCAGGGTTCAGACCAGCAGTCAGTACTATAGATCAGGTGCTAAGATTTTTAACAATAAAATGGAAAACTGTAGAAATAGGAAGGGGTAACCTTTACGTAGTTTTTATTGATCTCAGAGCCGCGTTCAACCTGGTTCGACCTGGTCCCCAGAAACCAGTTATGGCTGACGCTAGCCAATATGGGTGTCCCGCATGGCCTTCTGAAACTTATTACCCGCCTACATGAAAATACCTATGCCCAAATCAGGAACGGCAAGAAGGGTGATCTCACAGAACCAGTGGCTATTGAGAGGGGAGTTAGACAGGGGTGCGTTCTGGCCCCAACTCTTTTCCTATTATACATAAACAACTGTATCAAGTACTTAGCAAACCGCACAAATGATTCTCCCAAGCAGGCTGGAACCAAAGTCCCCTGCCTACTCTACGCAGATGACACTATTCTTTTGTCTAAATCACCCATGGGAATTCAAAACTTGGTAAATCAGTTTGGTGTATACTGCAGAAACTATGGATTAGACATAAACCATAAGAAAACTAAACTTATGATATACAGCGCCCCGAACAAGAAGCTCAGCGCAAACATAAAGATGGATTTAACTCCCCTGGAGAGAGTAATGGAATATGACTACTTGGGCATTAGACTATCTGACAAGGGCAGCTGGGAGCCAGCCATAAGGAAAGGGGCACTAACAATTAGCCAAAGATGTGGAGTAATAGGACGCAAAGCTAGCACTGCCACAAGCCCCCCTCTGATCCTTATCTCTGAAATATATAAAGCACAAATCCGTTCTGCGGCCCTATATGGAGCAGAACTTTGGGGATTACACAGACAGATGGATACTCTCCAAACCAAAGAAAATAACTTCCTCAGACACATATCTAGACTGGGGAGGGGCACGCCAATGCTCCCCCTCAGACTGGACCTGGGCTTAAATAGTATCAAAGACATAGCATATCTAAGACCACTCCTGTATTGGGTCAGACTATGGAAAACAGACGAACTTGAACCCTACAGGGCAGCAGTTAAAGAACTATTACCACCTCATCACGGATGGGAAAAGGTACGGTGGCTCAGGGAGATGAAAGCGGCATGGACCAAACTGAGTCTATCCCAGTACTGGGAGAACCCCGAGATGATTCCTGGCAGTGCTAAACGCCTGATCAAAGAACATTATTGGGCAAAAATCAACGAGGAATCTCTCGGTTCAAATGGGTCAGGTCGGCTGACAGCAGAATTCCTGCTGGTCAAACACGTTCCCTTCCCTGAAAGCTCCCTGGATCTACCCATACCAGCCCGTGCTCGCTCTCTACTACTCCAGCTCAGGTACGGGACATTGGCGGTCAATAGCTACACGGCTGGTTGGTCGACTAACAGTTCCCCATCGGACAAATGCATAAATTGTCATTTATGCAAGGAAACAGCTGAACACATCCTATTTTTTTGCCCTCTGTACAAAGGTCCCCGAGGGAAGTGGATTATTCCCCTGTGCAGAACACTCCATCCACTATCCCGCAACAGTCTATTCAGAATATGTAAATACGACACTTCCATACTGATAATCAGCGCTGTTTCTAAATATCTGGCAGCAGCATGGAAAATTCGTAATAGGACTATTCTAGATTTTAACTCACTGTTTGAAGAGCTGTCTAGAAAACAGTAAATCAGCATCCTGTTATATCAGCCTTGGGCTCTAATTGTAAACCGCGACTTATTGAGCACAAAAGACCGTATTTCTAAATAAGTGCTACATCGAGTTATTTTAACTAAAGTGTTTTATAAATTTAAAATTATATTTAATTTTATAATTGTCAAGATGCAATTTATTGGATTAATTAACCCAAAAGAACTAATTAACCTAGAGCATCATCTACCTCTGTCTGACTTCTTAAATTTTTAATCAGTTTTACTGTCTGGAGTTTCAATGCCTGATTTTATATAGAGATGTGCCACACAACAGCTTTTACGTTATTATTATTTTATTGTTCAGGGTTATGTACAGGGTAAGATCCAGAGACTATTCCGAGCACCTCTTTCACCCCACCAATTTATGTAATCTTTCTCAGGCAGCTACTGGACCCCTACTTTTTTTTATTATTGTTCCTTTTATTGTGTACTGGTTTATGGTTTTTATCTTTCTGTACGTATGTATATATTTTTAAACCTTTTAAATGGCCCAAATTTGGACCGAATAAACTATTGATTGATGATTGAGATAATGTGTTAATCTGTACACAAAGCACACATGGACAGGAATGTTTCTGAAACAAATAGCAAAATCATTTAAATAGGTCATGTCTTTTTGACTTTCAGCTGACCAAGGATATGGTCTGCAACCTTGTAACGACACTGCAGTCAGACACTGGTAAAGACCTGCAATATTGTGGAGTACAATTTTTGTGTGCTCAAGTCCAGGTTCAGATGCCTGGATATGTCAGGGAGCAGATTGCTATACTTGCCCCATGGAATGCAAGATCATACTAGTCTGTGCCATCCTCCTCAACATCTGCATGAGGACAAATGTTCTGTGGGATGTCGACTAGTTGAGCAGGAGCCAATGGAGGATGATGAGGATGATGGAGGGTAGATAAAACACACAGTGGCTGGTAGTAAGTGACAGAGCCACATAGTGCAGGATGTTTTTAATTGGCAAACTTGAGATTGATGGACAAAGAATTGCTAAAAATGTAAAGGTTCAACATGAAAACAAATGTTTCAATCCAATATTTGTGTATGTTTTTTCATCATTGTAGGGAAGTCCTTCCTCCAACCCCAAACATTTTGGACAGACACTGGTGGTTACTGACTCTTGGCTGTGCATCGGGTACTGCTTCTGTATAAAGTGGATGTGCAAATTAGACTAGTCATAATTGGTAGTATCAATCTACCTATAAGTCCTTAGTACATGCTAGGGCATGTAGGTTTAGGGACCCCAGCAGCATCAATAGTGCACCCACAGGTGCACTGCTGAGGTGCCCAGTGTCATTTTAAGGGCAGACCTGCCTTGCTGACTGCTTTTAAACTAAAGTTATAAAACCAATCAACTTTCCAAAGTCTTAAACAACCTTATTGCATATAGGTCACCCTTAAGGTGTGCCCTAAGTGCCCCTAGGGTGGGGTGCTATATAAATATAAGCAAGGACCTTATACAAATTGTTTTATAATACCTTGTGAGGTAAAATAGCCACATTTGTTTTCCCCTCACTGTAGTAAAAGCCTTCTGTAGGCTACAATGGGGATACTTTATTTTAATTAACAAAGTCCCTATAAGAGCCAGATATTTTGAGGTTGGTGCATGAGTGGGTGGTGGTGGGTATGCGTGTGTGCATGCATGTGTGTCTATGGGTGCAAGTGTAGGTGTGTATATGTGTGGGGGACAGGAGAGGGAGGGGGAGGGTGGGGGAGGACTCTGGGGAGGGGGGCGGGGAACATCCCTATCAGTGCCAGGGAAGGGATATCCTGGCACTGATAGTACCTACCACCATGGTTTTCGTGGTGGTAAGTTTGGAACGAAAACCATGGTGGGAGGCCGGGTCGTAATCTGGAGGGTGGGATTGTGACGGCCGTCGGGCTGGAGACTGAAGTCTCCAGCCAGCCGCCATTACCACCCTGGTGGTCTGTGTGTTAAAGTGGCGGTCTTTGATGGCGGTTACCGCCAGGGACAAAATCCATTTTCTTTTACTGCCGGCCTGTTGGCGGTATTAACGCTCTTTAACACTAACTGCCAGGGTTGTAATGAGGGCCTAATTCTTTAACAAATCATATCTCCGGTTCCCTTTATCCGATTTTATTTATTTTTGTATCAAATTAAACGTAAAAATATTTACTATGTTTATAAATTGGTTTCGGATTTTAAACTATTTTCTGTGTTTTATGTTATTACTTTTTTGTGATACTTGAGTGTTTTACAAACTTAGGCCCTCAGAATGATCTTGGCGACCAGGTGACCACCACGCCTGCGATGGCGGTAGTATCATCGCCAGGCTGATGGTAATGACTGCCAAATAATGTGATCACTCCCATAGACAGCCAATGTACCACAACAACCGACAGCACAGTAAGACCACTGAACACAGCGGTAGCCACCTACAGGCAGGCAGAAGACAATGATCCGCCCACCTTATTATGAAATGGCCCACCACCAGGATTTCCGGGGTGGTAGCAATGCCATGAAAAGCCTAGCGGAAACACATCATATGAAAGCGAACACTCACCTGGAGGGACACAGAGGAGTCAGCGGCCACCATGGAACTTGAACTGCAAGTCTTCCCGATGCTGTACCACACCATGGTCATCCTGGAGCACCAACGCTGACGAAGACAACGATAGTGAGTACAGCTGACTAGCACACAAATGAGGGAGGGAGGGGAGAGTGACACACACACACACAAAACACACACCATACACATACACCACACACCCAGCACCAGCTGCAGTGTAAATCGACTTAAACAGGACCCAGGAGCAAAGAAAGCCAGGACACATACCACTGTTCCAATTACTGTAAACATATTGGATGAAGAGCCCAAATCCATAAAATACAGAACTGCATATTTACATGCAGGCCCAATGGCCAGTTCAAAGTCTGTAATGCGCACAGGGCAAAGTCCAAGCCCCAACTTGACTTCTGACAACATCATGAGTCCACTGCTCAGGGGCATCATGTTGGAAATGGGCAGGCACCTCAGAGGGTGGGGGGGATTCTCCTTGGGATGGTGCTTCTTGGCCTCTGGTTCTGGAGGGGACTCTTTGGCTTCTAGTTTGGGAGGGGGCTCCTTTCCCTCTGGTTCTGGAGGGGTCTTCTGGGCCTTAGCTTTGGGAGGGGTCTCCTTGGCCTTTGTTTTGGGAGGGGTCCCCTTAGCCTTTGTTTTGGGAGTATCTCCTTGGCCTTTGTTTTGGGAGGTGTCTCCTTGGCCTTTGTTTTGGGAGGGTTCTCCTTGGCCTTTGGTTTTTGTAGGTGGCTCCATGGTATTGGTTGTTTGTTTGGGAGGGGGCGGGACTTTAGCCCACTGTTTTAGGGGCTGAGGCGTGTCCTTGGGGTGGGGGGCCGGTGTCGCACTCATGTGCCCCTTAGTGGCAGATTGAGACTTTGGAGGTGGACCAGGGTCAGACAGGGTGCTGGAGGTATTTGGCTGGGGGGTGGGACCTTCTTCTCAAGGGCAGGATGGGAGGAGGGGGAGGAAAGAGGTCAAGGCGGGAAAGGAAAAGCTTCTTAGGGCCAATGGGGCGGGATGTGGGAGGAGGGATGGGAGAGGAGGTAGAGGTAGTGGTTGTAGGAGGAGGAAGTGTGCTGGACTTGGATTCAGGTGCATGAGCAGTGTGCATGTGTGAAGTGGATGGCTGTTGGGGGGCTTAGTGCGAGCGTATGTGTATCTTTGGAGGGGCAGACAGGGTGGGGGAGATCAAGCAGGACGTGTAGATGGATGTTGTGGTAGCGTCTGCAAGTGAGTTGGGTCTGCTGCATGAGGTGGTGATGGTGGTGGTGGTGACTGCGCATCTGGAGTGTGGGGTGTATGTCTGTGGGTCTGCTGTTGTGGTTATTGTGGGCAAGGCTGTGCAGGTGGCAGGTTCAGGGACTGTTGATGCAGAGCATGCGGGTGTGAGCACGGATGTGACTTTGAGGGAGGAGGAGGACGGGGAGACAGTGGAGGATGATATTGTGTGTGCATCTATGTGTTGGTTGTGGACTGAAGTGTGCTGGCTGTGTTTGTATGTGTGAGTCCTGTCTGGTGTTTTGTGTGCATGCTTCTCAGAATGTGTGTGTGGGATGGGTTTGGGGTGAGGAGACTGGGACTGGGAAGTGGTAGTTTCAGGTGGGATGGATGAAACAGGGACACTGGCTGCCAACAGTGAAGAGACCAGAGCCTGAATCGATCTTTGTAGGGCCACCAAGCCACCATGAATGCCCTCCAGGAAGGCATTGCATTGTTGCATCTTGGATGGATGGCATTCACTATGGTTGACTGCCCTACAGAGATGGAACTCAGGTAAATAGCCTCCTCACAGAGGGCAGCAGGACTGACTGGGGCAGGTCCTGATGTGCCTGGTGCGAAGGAGACACCCACCCTCTTGGGTGAGCGGGCACAGGCAACTGTGTGGGGAGCTACTGGGAGGGTGCTGCTGGTACGGGGGTGGCGGTAGAACCTGTAGCTTGGGTGGTCCCTTGAGGGGCCCACCTCCACCAGGGAACTCCCATCGGAGGAGGAATCAGAGTCAGTGAAATCAGCTCCTGTGCCCCCCCTGTGGTGCTCCCCTCGTCCTCCATCCCACTGGTCCCCTCGGCATTGGTGAACTCTGCCTCCTGTGTCCTGTGGGCTGCAGCTTTGATGCTAATGCACACATGGACAGGATGAGAAAAGGAGAGGGTGGAGAAGGAAAGGGAGCATAGGGTCAACCACAGCAACAACATCACAGATGGCATACACATCACCGACACTGAGAATGGGTAGTATCAACCACACTGGCATACCATTGGCTAAGTACCACAGCAGGTAGGAGACAAACACTGTCATCTGCACACCAACTAGGACCAACTAAGCCCTGTCTGCCATGGAAAGCCAGCTATCTAGCTATCAAAAACATGTATTTCGCCCAATTAACCTACGCTGGACCATGCAGCAATGTCTAAACTGGCATATTGGGGCATCCACTGTCTAGGACCCTGCATCCAAATCCCATGCCAGGCAACAGAGATGGTTGTCAAACACACTGTACTCACCCCCTTGTGGCTGTTGCAATGCCCTCAAGCGCCCATCCAGCTCTGCATAGGCCACTGCCAGTATGTGGGCCATTAGAGGGTTTAAGTTCCGACAGGCTCCCCTCACTCATTGGGAGGCCATCTCCAGTTGGGCCTCCGCAGTCTTCTGGGCCAGTGTCTCACGTTCTCCCACCATTTCCTGCAGTGGGTGCTCCGCCTGCTATAGACCCCCAGGGTCCGCACGTCCTTTGTCGATGGTACGCCACAACCCCTTCTTCCGATGGGCGCTGACCTGCAGAGGAAACACAAACAGAGGGACACCATGAACCAGATAATCCAGCCTGTCACACATATGGCCTACAAAGTCTATTTGCCCCTCCACAGGCACACACATGACCCATACCTCTGCTGCAGCATTGCCACCAACCATACCCCCAAATGACACACTGCCAGCACACACTCATTTACATGCAGCCATGTTGCATGCAACGTACCCATGGTGTACTCACCTGTTGGTCTGGAGGTCCAAACAACTGCCCAAACAAGGGTAGGACCCCAATCACAAGCCTCTCCAACTCATCCGACATGAAGGCTGAGGACCTTTCCTCTGTTGCACAGGCCATGGCTGGTTCCAGACGCAGGTCACAGCAGCACACGCGGTGGAAATATCGTCCTGTGGAAAGTCAGGAATCAAGTGAAGTGGTAGAAATAAAATGCCAGTCACGGCTGCGGTGGTGAACACTGTCATTGCCGACATTGATCATCATTGGTTCCAATACTCCATAGAGGGCCATTTTAGCCAATGAGGAATCACTTCCTCCTGTCCCTGCATACAGGACAGGAGGTTGCATTTTCTACTGCTAGTACACATGTACAGATTTAAAAGTGTGTCATTGAAGTTGAATGTACACACCTAGACAATTCCAGTGTCCAACATACAAGCCTGCTCTGTGTACACTGTTGTAGTGTTTTCATAGTTCCTGTTGTCACTCCATTCTTACTTTTGGGTCCCTTAGGTACCAACCACTGAGGAGGAATAGGAGGAGGAGGAAAGCACCCGTGTACAGACGCCTTGTGGACTTGGAAACACTAGAGGATACAATAGAGGACAGGCACATCATACTCACATATCACCTGGACAGGTCCACAATCACAGAGCTGTGTGCGCAATTGGAGCCTGATCTGATACCTGCCATCTGTTGCACAACAGTAATACCCCTCTTGTGC
The DNA here is from genome assembly GCF_031143425.1 of Pleurodeles waltl. NCBI lineage: Eukaryota > Metazoa > Chordata > Amphibia > Caudata > Salamandridae > Pleurodeles > Pleurodeles waltl. The sequence goes on from NC_090443.1 coordinate 224,956,241, forward strand.
AGGTACTCTCAGTGTTCCATTTCCTAACAACTGAATATTTCCAGGTGACGGTGGGCTTTGCTGCAAGGAATGTCACAGCCAATGTTCACTATTGTGCATGCAAGGGTTTTGGCAGCATTGCTCAAATACATGTACAGCTACACCACATTCCCCCAGGTAGTTGAATTACCCACTGTGAAGGCTATATTCTATACAATGGGACATACACCACATATTATTGGGGACATTGACAGGACTCATATTGCCTTAGTCCCCCCAGGGCCAATGAGCAAGTGCACAGGAATAGGAAGAGTTTCAACTCACTCAATGTCCAGATGGTGTGCCTTGCTGACCAGTACATCTCCCACATCACTGCCAAGTATCCTGGGTCGGTGCATGATGCCTTTGTCCTGAGGAATAGCAGTGTCCCACAGCTGATGGCACAACTACAGAGGCACAGAGTGTGGCTTATAGGTGAGTCTGAGTCCCCACCCAATGTATGTCAGTGTATGCCTTTAGGAGTCATACCCCATGCCATTGTGCATGTCTAATGTGTTTCCCTCACTTCTTGCAGGTGATTCCCAAACCTGTCCTGGCTCCTGACCCCTGTTAGGAATATGAGAACAGGGGCTGAGATTAGGTACAATGATGCTCATGGGCATACCAGGAGGATTGTTGAAAGGACCTTCGGTCTCCTGACGGACAGGTTCAGGTGCCTCCATCTGACAGATTGATCCCTATGCTACTCCCCTGAGAAGGTCTGCATGTTTTGCCAACTTAGCCCTCATCACCATGTGCCCTATCTGCAGGAGGATAGGGGTTACAATGAAGCTGTGGCAGCAGTGGACACTGAGGACAGTGAGGAGGAGGAAGAGTAGGAGGATGTGGACAACAGGACACATATGATACAGCAGTACTTCCAATGACACTCAGGTAAGACTCTTGAACTAAACATTTCTCCATTTCAGTGTTGTGGCTGTAGCATAATGTCATTGATTACCTTAGCATCCCACATGACTGTCACCTATGCCTTCCCTTATTGCAGATGTTGCTGTGCTTTACAATAGTGTAATGCTGTATGTGTACAGACTGCTGAGACACATTTGTAGGATGGATCAACATATTAATGGACATTTGCACAGGATCATGCAGTTCATTACAGTTCAATACATTGAACATTACCTTCAGATAAAGCACTATTACACAAGTTGTGTCCAAGGGTGTTTATTAAAAATTGCTATACAATGCAAAGTGCAATAGAGTGGGGTGATGGTTGGGAAAAGTCCAGTGTAGTTGGCCAGATTGTTTGTTGCACAGGTCCAGTGTCCGATGGCCCATTGTAAGGGGAGCAATGGCAGTTCTAATTGGACAACGTGACACAGTGTGACACAAGGGGGACATTCAGGATTGGCTCATTTCCTGGCAGTGGTCTTGGCAACTGTCTGTGGTGTCTGTCTGGGTCATAGGGACCATTTGCGGGGTGGTTCACCTTCTGCAGGGGAGGGGTGCTGGTGGCCTGTGAGTCCTGTGGCAGGCCCTCCTGTCCTCTAGCTGAAGCAAATGTGGAGGGCTGGTCACTACATTGGCTAGTGGAAGGGGCCTGCTGATGTGCTGTATAGTCCCTCATGATTTTGGCCATGTTACCCAGCACCCCTGCAATGGCGACCATGGTGGTATTCAGGGCTTGCAATTCTTGCTTGATCTCCTGGTGGTGTTCCCCCTGCAGCCACTGGTTGTCCTGCATGATGTTTAACACCTGACCCATCTTGTCCTGGGATTGTTGGTAAGCCCCGAAGACATTAGTGAGTGCCTTTCTGGGCAGTTGGTTCCCTGAGCCTGTCCCCTCCCCGGTGCACAGCTGTCCTCCGACCATCCCTGGCCACCTGTGCCTGTGTCCCCTGAACGGTGTGCCCACTCCCACTGACCCCAGGACCCTCATTGTCTTGCCTGTGAGGTGTGGACTGGGATCCCTGTACAGGTGGGCACACTACTGAATGACGTGTCCTGGGGACAGAGGTCTGGGGACATTGGGTGGCTGCTGTGGTGTTGGATTCTGAGGGGGGAGGATCTGTAGTGGAATGGGTGTGGGATGGGGTAGCCAATTGACCAGTGGTCCCTGATGGGTCAGGGAGTTCATCCAGATCCAGAGCTCCAGAGTTGCTGTCATCACTAGAGGAATCTTCTGGTGGGGGACTGGGTAGCCATGGCACCTCCTCGCCTCTGAGATTGGCCGGAGCACCTTTGCGGATGTAAGTGGTGTATTATGCTACATGTCTGTGGCATATTCTGCATCACTAGCTTTCCCTATGTTATAGCTGTTGCCCTGCCACCTTTGGTTGTGTATGGTGATGGATTGTGGGATTGTTAGTTCCCCATGCTCTTCATGCATTGGCGGTGGGTGTACATGCAAGGCTGGAAGGGATGTGCATGCATGGGGTATGGCATAGAGGGATTGAAATTTCATTTTGGTAATTGTGGTGGTGCACTGTGTGGGATAGAGAACGGTGATGTGTGTCAGGGTGAGAGGTTGTGGTGGCATGCAGGTATGAGTGGTGCTAGGTAGTAAATGTTGACTGACAAGTGTCCAGTCCTCCAGCTTTCCAGTGAGTCCCTCAGGATGCAGGATTGCCAAGACTTGTTCTTCCCCTGCTGTCAGCTGTGGGGGAGGACGTGGGGGTCCACCCCTAGTCCTCTGGATGGCGAGCTAGTGCCTTTCTGCAATAGAACACACCTTCCCCTGAAGGTTGTTTCACCTCTTCCTTATGTTGCCCCTTGTGCGTGGATGCAGTCCCACAACGTTTACCCTGTCCATGATTCTCTGCCATAGTGCCATAATCCTGGCAATGGATATCTGCTGGACCTGTGCTCCAAACAGCTGTGGCTCTACCCTGACTATTTCCTCAACCATGACCCGCAACTCCTCATCAGTGAAATGGGGGCGCCTTTGTGGGGACATGGGTGTCATGTGGTGTGCGTACATTGTGCAGAGGGTGATGTGTGATGTGGTGGGGTGTGTGGCGCTTGGTGCGTGTTGTGAGAATTGGTAGTTGTGATATGTGTGTGCAGTTCTCTTTTAGATTAGTGTTGCAAAGTGTAGCCATCTTCTCGTCTTAGCAAAGGATTGTGGGTGATGTGTGTGTGTGTTTTATAGTGCTGTTGGTGGGTGTGTTTATTTGTGTCAGGTGTAGGTTTCTTGTTCTGGCCAGTGTTGTTTTGTTTTGTATTTTGTGGGACATTTCTGCTGTGGCGGTATTCACCGCCAATGGTTACCACTATTAAATGTCCGCTGTGGTGATTTGTGGGTCATTGTTTGGAGGGCATAGTACAGGTGGCGTGACAGTATGGGTGGTAGTACCGGCAGTTTATCACATTCAATGAGTCTGATGGATTTGTGGTTGTGGCTGTTTTTTGTCAGTTTTGTATGTATGTGTCATAATCTGGCGGACAGATGTCCGCCTCTGCCGCAGTATTCTGGTGGATTCAGTGCGGCAGTATTCAGTATTTACCGCCAAGGTCCAAATGAGGGCCTTTGTCTCCTAAATTAAGCTTTGTTGCTTGTTGCCAAGCTACCAAGTACCTGAACTTAGAGGGGGATAGAGGCCTATTGCTCAGTGTAGGTACTTACCTGCCCTTACCAATAATCCACTTTCCAACAGTCATAATCACAGTAAACACCAGAGCACCCACATCTCGTCAACTAGAACTAGGTCGCAACGTGTTCCAGTCATGTCTTCAGATCAATTGAGTAGCATGGGGCCATGCCTCTCATTAATCAATTTAATCCAAACAGAAACGCAATGTGATAAAGTGTGGTGCATTAAAGGGACAGGGAAGGCATGCCACATTAACAAAACTAAAGCAGTGCTGAGCTTCTCAGCTAGGCGTCTTGCTGTGTTCTGTGTCAGAAAAGTATGTTAGAGATGGCACTAAGTGAATTTGGAACACAAACCAGAAAGTACCAAACCTTTGATCAGCCTCACATTGTAGTGTGTTTCACCAATGTAGTAGCATGCAGAATGGCCCTAAATCGGATTGACAAGGCCAGCGCCCTGGGCAGAAAGAAAAGTTGGTGTTTGTTCTGGGGGTGGAGGTCATTGTGTTGTGACACAGGAGGTGTGAGGAAGATGGGAAGGGGCAGGGGGTTGATGGTGTGCTAACAATTAGACTGAGGTACACTAAGGGATGAATGCAAAGTCTTTAACAGGATTGAGACCAAGTAGGGCAGAAGAGATACTATTAGCATTACATTACGTCAGGCAGTTCCCTGTTGTGGCCTTGGAATATTGGCATCCTGGGCCTGTGCCCAGCTCCACCATGCCCAAGGCTGGCCCTTTGGACAAAGTCCTAGTGTCATCTAAACATATGAAAACTTGTAAATAAAGCATACATGCATGTGTGGCTTGCCTGAAAAAATAACACATGAGCCAATTCTTGGCTACATTGTCACATTTACCACATCATGCTACGGTAGAAAATTGACACAATAGCCATGCATTACACAGCAATGTAATTAGGAACAAAGGCTATTTCAAATCAAGACGAGCTGATTATATTGTACAGTGAATAACTAGCCAAAGCAATATGAAATTGGATATGCTTGATGCTAACATATGTAGAATACTGCAGTCAAGAGTTTGATTTCACTTAGATCAAAAGTCAAACAACACTGTATGCGCTTACACAGTAACAGATTGCACATGGCAAAATTGAGTGATTTGGATATGAACTTACCTTTGTATGGCAAGAGTTGTTTACCTGTGACATGAGTGTACAATTGAATAGTTGAGAGGATCACAAATCTTGTATCATCTCAAAGGGGAAATGTGAATAGAGTGTGTGCCATGGCATATGTCTGTGTCAGGTAATGCAGTATCCTTGAACCAGGAGGTACACACAAAGGTCTGCCCTCAGAGTGGATGTATTGCTACTAATGTTGACAGGAGTAAGACAGAGAGATAATGCGCGTGTAGCAGCATTATGTTATTTTAATATCACCAGTTAAATTGATTATTTGACCATGTTACACTGCAATAATGCATAAACCGTCACTCACCTATTCCAAAGATCTGTTGCTTTGTGACACACTCAACCCTGAGCAACATCATGTTTCCTGAAATATGTGTGCATGATAATACAATGTGTATAAAACGTGTGTCTGTGCAAGACATACACAACATGAAGGGTACAATGTGTAACATGCTGAGAATGTGTGCACTGCAACAGTGTGTTCTGCTTCAGACCCTCTAGCACAGTTGCTTTCCCTCCAAAATATGGGGATAACAGTATAGTATACCTTTATTATCCTGTGAGTGTAAATTGAATTAATAGCAATATTTAGATGATTAGTACAATTTGTGATGCAAACACTAAATACAAACCCTGTGGATGCTGCTCCAGCACATCCACATGCATTAACGCCAGGTATAAATCCTGTGACTGTACATTCGATTATGGATAAAGTACCCGCCAAACAAGAAGAAACTCCATTTTGGTTAGCATAGAAAATTAATATGCTAGAGGCAGTGTTTCCCCATACGGGACCTCAGGATAAACATAGAATACTAACAATGTGCTTGCCTTTTGGGATCGTCCCTATGGTATTTTCTGCACTTTATACAACCGCACACGGTACACCGACACTTACCAATTTACTGGAAGTGCTGAAACAAATTCAAGATGAATATGGGGCTGCCCCGGCCCTAGATTTGGGGATGCAATTGACGGGCAATTTTGCCACAGTATCCTCAATCATTTTAATTAATCTTAAAGAAAAAGCAGTCGCACTTGCAGTGCGCATGCAGCTTTGTGACGTTCCACAACAAGATCAAGAATGAGAGCTGCCTAAAATAATAGCAGAGACCTATTCAAGAACCGGTTGTGATAGCCTAGGGGCCAGACCACAGAAACCTCCATTTCAGGGGAAATCAAACAAAGATACCCCCAAGCAAGCACCTGATGGTAAAAAAAGTGGCAGCAGTCATAGTCCGACATGCCACACAGGAAGAGAGTCCTCTTGAAGAACAAGAATTGGGCTCTAGCCTTGCTAGACAGCGCGGCAGAGGTCACAATAGTTCGCCGGAATCTTCAAGAGCATCTGGAGGTGAAAGCAACTGATGACTTTATACAAGTAGAAACTGCGGACATGCGTGTCTCCAAGCCTGATAGGGTGTACAAAGTAATGCTACAGTTAGAAGGAGACATAGAACAGACAATAGACACAATCTTTTGGGATTGCATAGTAAAAGTATATGAAGTCTTGTTGGCCGAACAAGATTGGCCGTCTGAATTTGTCCATACCTGCCCATATGGAAAAGATGTCATTAAGCCGTCTTTCTCGACCCTTGTTCCAGAGGAACTCGCTGAATCCTATTCCATTTAATGGGCTCTAGCACAAGCACCCGCATTATACAGAAATCACGTAGGATGGGATAAGGATTCCCGCTACCATGTTATTCCAATTAAAAGTGAACCTCAGCCTCAACGGCAGTATCCATAAAACCTGAAACAAAAGCACCAGTGAGAGAAATACTCACACAATTAGAGTACCAGGGTGTGATTGAAACCTGTGTCTCACCAATGAATAACCCATTATTCCCAGTAGCAAAACCAGACCATTCATACAGAATAGTCTTAGACTACAGACATTTAAACAATCATACACACACCTATGCTATCCAAAATTCGCATAGCACAGCATTAATGAGCAACATAGTGCATAAAAATACAAAACAACAGTAGACATTTCCAGTGGGTTTTTCTGCCAGAATATAGCACCTGAGAGTAGAGACTTAACACGCTTTAGTGCACTAGGCTCTCAGAAAAAATAATGTGGTTTACCTCAGGGGTATAAGAACAGCCCAGGACGGTTTGCGGCTCGTGTCACTGCTATTTTGCACGAGATCGACCCTGAAGCATTGTCCTATATAGACGATATATATCTCACGGATGATGAACTACTACAACATTTAAGACGGGTAGCCCGCTTTGTTGTAGGGTTTGCCGAATTTGGCTACAAATTTAACTTAAAATAAACAAAAATAGCCTTTCTCAGCATCCTGTTGCTAGGATATGAGCTGAAGTGAAGGGAAGAGCCTAGCGCCACAATTCTTAGAGAAGTGCGCAGAGTTACAACCACCAAACATGATTAAAAACCTCCAATCATTATTGGGTTTCTTAAATTTTGGCAGAACTTACATTCCAGATTATGCTACACACAGAAAACCTTAAATTACTTAATACGTCCCGATTTTTAAAGTAAATTCTGGACAATTGAACATACATGCATTCTTCGAGAATTGCAGAGAGACATGCTTGGAGCACAACATTTACACACAAGGGACAACAAAACACATTTGGTCATCAGAGTAATAGAAGGGGCCTTCGGTTTCACCTATGTGACGTTTAATGAAGGTGAGACAGTCCTAATAGCATCCAAATCACATTTGTACTCAGCAACAGAACAACTCTTTGCTCCCACAGAGAAAATTCTCACTGCTGTACAGATGGCTGTCATTAAAGAAAGACCTCTTGCCCAAGGAAGAAGCATTAGCGTTGTTTTCCAATCCCAGCCCTATAGGCTGTTACAAAAGCTAACGTTCCAATTGCAAAAGCATTACATTCACGTTGGATACAATGGGCTAAGTCTCTGACAGCCACTGATGTAGACTACATTTTTGACCCAAAGCTACAAACTCAGGAATTCCTACAATATGAAGTAGAATATACAGTTCCAGCAAATACTTTGCCTATTGATCAGTATCATAGAGGCATGTACACCAATGGCTTTGCACAACCTGCAATTGGAACTAAACATCAATATTCTGCTGCTTGCGCAGTCGTAAGTGTCTATATGGAGGGCGATACATTTTGTCTTCTACATACCTTTACACAGACCCTAGGGGATTGTGCAGCTCAATTGGCTGAGCTAAAAGCCCTGCTGATGGCATTGGAACACACGGATCCAGCGCACCCTACGCTGATTGTTTGTGATTTATATTACTGCGTCTAGTCCTTTAATGAATACCTGCATTATTGGCGCCAGAATGGGTTCAGAGATTCCAAAGGCAACACCATGAAACACAGACTACTGTGGTGGAAGGTAGCTGACCTGAAAGAGACACTACTTAATGTCCATGTTGTACACACACTTGGACACCAGCGCGTTGGAATACATGTTGCTGGAAATACATTGTCTGATGAAGCCAGAAAGTCAGCAGTGGCAGTAGCCGCTGTAGCTGCAGTGACTTGCTCAAGTTCCAAACCGGACGCAGACATTTGGGCTGCCGTGAAAGCTACGGCTGATGGTACGCTCCATCCTAAAGGATTTCCTAACAAATATCATTACCATATGAAAATTATGCTGAATGCTGAAGTTAAGATATATCAGTCGTAGGTGTACAAGACATCCCTAACAAAGACATAAGACCACAATTGATTAAACCAGCGCATGAAGGGGTGTCATCTGCTCATGCTGGTGTGGCGGCTACAATTTTGATCTTGCAGGCGCGTTACTGGGGGCCAGGTCTCTACAAAGAGAGTAAGCAGTATGTCCTTTGTTGTGACACCTTTCAACAAATAAAAGTTTCCACTGCCAAGTGCCCACCGCAGACACCCCTCTTAATTTCAAACAAACCATTACAATGTGTGTACTTGGACCACTGTGGTCCCTTGACACCTGATAGTGTATACAAATAAATTTTAGTTGCTGTTGATTCATGCTCCAGATTTGTATGGGTGTGGCCACAACGTTCGGCTGACGCTCGGACTGTTATTAAAGATTTGAGAGTCTTTATCGGTACATATGCAGTTGCGGCTCTCCATAGGGACCAGGGCCCTGCTTTCACCTCAAGGGCATTCAGGGACACCCTGGCTTCATTGGGGGTCCATCTCCAGTACTCGTTTCCATTTTATCCAGAGGGAAATAGTGTCATGGAGCGATTAAACCAAGATTTAAAGCAATCCTTTACAGCCAGGGTCTTAGGTACAGGTCGTAGTTGGCTTAATCATCTGTATGGAGTTCAGAGAGCACTAAGTAATCTGCCTAGAAGGTCCCTGGGGGGTCGTACTTCATATGAGTGCCTGTTCGGAACTCAAATGTATGTTCCGGATCTTGATGGTCCTGGCGTGGAGGCAGCAGAAACACCTTTTGACATAAATTAACGTGTCACTGTCTTACATGAATTGCAAAGGTTCTGTGATGATAATTCTTTCAAAAGTGCCACCTCCACAGGAATTAAGGATGTGCCTGTAACATCTATGAGCTGGATTCCCAGAGTTGGGGATCTTGTACGTAAAAAGGTTGCAGTGAAAAAGGAATTTGGCCCTTCTTTTCGAGCACCAGTCCCTGTACTAGGGATACACAGTACCAGAACTGTTATTCTACCACTGTTGGCAGGTGCCAAAGAAAATCGTTTTGTCTCTATTGACAATGTCAAACTACACCATGTGATCGATCCTGCACAGTCGACCAAGGGGAACATCCAGTAGTTCCTGAATCCCTCTCACTACTGGCAAAGAAGTTCCTCTACAAGTTGTTTACACCAACACCTCTCTGAGCATGGGAAGGGTGGAAGATGATCTTGCATTAGTTCCACTAATGTCAACAAATTTATAAACATTTGACCAAGTCAACTCGACTTCAAGCCAAACGGATGGTGCTGTCTACAGTGTGCCACTGCAGGAAACACCAACTCCACCATTAACAACCACTCCACCATTTGCACAAACTGCCTCTGGTTATTTTGATGACTTCAACTATGATTTCTCAGACTCCTTCACCTCTTCGACAGCTGATTTGTCAAGTACACTTAAGCTGATAAACTGGCTTAAAGAAATGTATTTTATTTTTCCATGGAATTATCTATGGCTCTCTTTGTCTGTCCTTTGGATTGGTTTCGTCATTACCGTTTTCTTATTAATACATGGTCATTTTCTTCCTGAAAGATCAACAGTTAAACTGGTGGAGGAGGTTTTAAAACCACATTTTTCATCACATGAAGTCCGAAGAGATTTATAATTTGTGAACATTTCCGCAGTGCCAATTCCTAATGGGTTTGTTTGGGACAAAGTAATGTTTGATATATATGGTCCCACGGAAGTTATTCAAATGCAGTATGTGTTCAAATTATCAATGAGTGATATAGTGATACTAGCCATTGTTTTTGATGATTGGGATGTGAAAATAGTTGATTCTATGATGAATGAATTACACTATTATACTGTCTTCGAAAACGAAGATGTTTACCAATTGAAAGAAAAATATGGTGATATATTTTGCTATAATTACTATGGACACCATTTCACACGTAGATCGAGCAGTCCCAAAACTGTATTTAATTACACGCAATAGGAACATTGCCCACCTCCACCGCAAGGGAGTTCCAAAACGTACTCTGAAAAGTTTGCATATTTTTCTGGACACAGTCAAAAGAATGCTGAGTCATATTATTTTAAGGTACCACCCACAAAAGATATACACATGTTATTGAACAATACGAAATTTATATATTCAGAATCCTTTGTTTCCCGGTTATCATCCCTGTACAAATGATCTTTTTAAATGAAACAATGCAACAAACAAGTTGTTTAGGCTTAGCAACAATTAGGGAATTAAACACGCCTACTATACCTGCCCCCCAAAATTTTACAAATGGCAAAAATATAGGAATGCAACTGAAAATGTGCTTGATGAATGGGTCCAGAATGGTACAGTTAATGCTTCACTGACACATCCTGGAGGGTGGTTATTGTGGCCAATAGATACCAATGGGTGTCATCAACGTTTTAATAACTCCTCCGGGGGTTTTAGGACGAGTAGGCCAGACCCTCGCTATATGTCACCAGAGCATGCAGAAATAATTACAACATATAGGCCAGTATTTATACTTTTTTTAGCGCCGCGTTTGCGCCGCTTTTTGACGCAAAACGGCGCAAAGCTACAAAATACAATGGCATTTTGCAAGCTTGCGCTGTTTTTGCGACAAAAAACGACGCAAATGCGGCGCAAAAAAAGTATAAATACGGGCCATAGTGCAGGAAAATTATGCCAACGGTGGCTAAAATCATCCTCACTGAACGCGGTTAGAGAACACCTCAATCTCCTGTCTAACTCCACTGACTTACAGGATTTCGTGTCAGGCCCTAGAACATCACGTAAGAAGCGTTTTTTATATGCAGTATATAATGAGATTTGGGATCTTTCCCAACAAGAGGCTGAAGCCCGGTTAAGGCAAATAGAGCAGGAAAATTTAAAAAAGGCATTAGCTGTTGTGGAAAGTGGTATTAACACCTTGTCCGACCATATATATACCATTAATAATATTGTCTCTTCTGCTATAGACATTATACAATCTGATATGTCTTCCTTACACCATGGACAGAGTCAGATTAGGTCCATTATGCAGTTGGGTTGGACGCTTCAAACATTGAAGGCGGGTCGCGTTCCATGGCAGCACGTCAGTGCAAGGGAGATATTTTCTTCTTTCAATCTAACATGACAAAAACAACTAATGGCTAAAAAGGAAGCAACTTATGTTGTGCTTAACATTGAGAAATTAGAAAAGTTGCCTTTTACAGTGGCCAAAATACCATCGGCTGAGTGGTTAATACATAGGGTTATTAATCTGCCTATTTCCACACTACAATTCACCTCCTGTGTAAAACACATTCCGGTAGGCAGATATGAAAAGTTGGGCAATAGTTACATCCATGAGGTGTGGGAGCTTCCCTTCTCATACAAATGCTTCAATGGCATGAAAGAGGTCTTTCTTAGCGGTAGTGAATGTGAGACTTCAGTCAGCCAGTCGATGGTTTGTAAACAGCTGTCCTTGCATGGTGTGTGTAATGCCTCGGCTGAAAACTTGGCTTGTTATCTTAAGGGAGTCCCAGTCCCTTTGATTAGATCCACATTCCAGGTGCATTCAAACGGCAGCTACGTCCTTCTCAATAGTGAAGTCTTTTGTGGCATGCAAGTAATAGTTTACTTTGTTTCGGTCCCTAAGGTCGTTACATGCTGCGGGAACGTATTGTTTCCCTCCACTAAATTTAAGGAGGTAGCTGATATTTGGCCTTACATTGCTACTTCAAACGTGAATTTTGACAAGTTGAGTAGACTCAAGGCTTTACTGTTTCAAAAGCATGTGGCCCTTACATCTGCGCGCAAGATCTACATACTTCAAGTTGAAAGGTCATCAGCAGAAATACAGTCCCTGTTAAATACGAACTTTCTGAGACACTTTGGTGAACTCGTGGGACGAATATTTAATGCGTCCCACACGACTGGAATAGCACATTTTTTCAAAGCTGTTGGTTCTGGTTTCTTTCACACCTTTTCCTCCATATTCGGTTTGATACCTTCAGCTATCCACTCAATTTTCTGTAGTATTTTGGGGGATTTCCGATAACTTTGGCTTTATTAGCTGGCATCTTGCTGTTGCTGTTGTTTATGTGCAATGGCTGTCCCGCCGCAACGAGGAGAAATGACGGTATTCCCATCGACACAGCTGTGTCATGAGCGTATGATGCAGCATTTTGGAGCAACACTCCTGGAGCAATTGGAGTGTGACTGGTCTTTGTCATTCAGACCGGTTCTGTAATGTGTGCAGCCCGAGTTTCAGTGCCTCTGGTTCTCTTTTGAACATGCACTGGAAGTTTGTCTTTCACAGCAGTGCCCCTCAGCAATAGACGCTGATCTGTTGATGTTCTCGCTGAGGGTTCATTACCAGACGTACGAACTGAAGGTGCGTTTGCTACGTGAAGCTAATTATGAGTTACCCTTCCTGGAGGAAATTGTCGACAACTCATCATTGGGCACTCCATGGGATGCCGCCTTAGTTAACACTAAGCTATGGAACACACTTGCTCCTTGATCATTTTTGGTGCGGACTTTCCGGTTCTGACACCTGCCGAAGTGGAAGATCTCCTGTTCTCCATGGCTCGTACTTAGTTTGGAACTTTTCTAAATTGGCATGCCTTTTGAATTCGGTTATAAGTCACATGCTTATGTTTTAAATTGACACGTAGAATGCTTGTGTGCCCTTTTAACTTGTCAAAATTGACCTGGTTTTTATATATATCTTAGGTTGAGCTTTTAGCAATGAAATTTTAGTTATGGATTTGAACCACTTTAACTGACAAGGAGAGGGTGTTGTGTAGCCATTTTAGTTATAGGTCCTTGCACATTAGTTTAACACACTAGGCCGCTGTGCACTTTGACCTAGATACATTTTATTCAGCTTCGCATTGTTATTTTTACAATAACCAGTTTTACGGTCTTGTTTTATTTTCATCTATTTAACTGTTTTTGCTTAGCCTAGCACTGTGTTCTCAAACCGGACATTATTGATCACTTTGTGCTTCAGTCAAGGAAACAGTTTGGTACATTGTCGGTGAACGTGGTAGAAGTTTAGTCTCCAACATTCGTAGAAAATACACATCCTTACGTAGGGACATTTTTTTAGAACATCAGCTGTGATATTATAAAAACACTTCCTAGTCCCATTACACGTTAAGAGGGAGATTCCAGCCAGGGAACCACAACTGTATGCTGATTGTTCAATGCTTTGCTGCAGATGCTAACGCAGACTACAGGCCTTTTCTCAGTTATGAGGGTCGATGTCCTCCCGGGGGAACCTGAAAGGCAGAATTAGAGCTTAAAATGCTGTGCTCAGATTATGACTTAGAATGGAAATAGTCAATAAATTCTAGTGACAATATGATAACGTTATTCTTGTGTTTCACTCTCCTAGTCACCATTTTAATATTGTCATGTTGTGTCGTCCTGGTTATTGCAGCTCACGCTTTGATATCTAAGATACAGTTGTTTTATTAAACCAATCATTAGAACATATACAGCTTCCGTTTGTCATTTATGTATGAGACCGAATTATGAATGAGAGAACCGGATGCGACCTGAGTGACCACGACTTCCCTGAGAAGCCTATTATGTCATGCGCTCGGCTGCCCACTCATCCCTATCTTTTGGTAGAGACGCAGCACTTCTAGTTAGCCAGAGCAAAACCCGGATTTGGAGTGACAGGTGTCACCCACAGTGGGTCAGACTCAGTCTCCCACCCCGTGGACGATCTTGCTGCTCAAAATCCAGTAGTCTCAATAGAATAATGAGAGCCTACGCAACAACATGACTGCCAGCGTTATAATGAGCCGGCCTACCGCCATGGTTTTTGCAGCGGTACCACCACCACAAAAACCATGGTGGTAGGGTTACCGGTGACAGGGAATTCCTTCCCTGTCACTCGTAGAAGGCTTCCCCCCCACTAGAATAACACCACCCCCTCAAGCCCCGCCCCCCCAGAATCACACCACCCACCCAACCCCCACCTCCCCAGAATCAAAACATCCCCCACGCCCCCGCAATCATGCGCATACACATACCCACATGCACGACGCATATACCCATGCACCAGCACATCTTTACAGGCATTCACTCACACTCATCCATACATGCATTCACTCACACTCATCCATACATGCATTCACTCACACTCATCCATACACGCGTTTACTCACACATGTTCACACGCATACACATTGACATGCTCTCACCCACTGTAACATTCATACACGTATTCACTCACATGCATACAGCCACGCATACACCACAACACTCACAGATGTATACACACAAGCACACACACACTCATACACACACGCAGACACAGACACTCACACACAACACCCCCCACCCTCCACGCCCCTTCCCTGATGGACGCCGAATTACCTTGTCCAGTGGGTAAGTCGTCCAGCAGCGCCCCTCTACAAGCACACTGCCAGGCCGTCTTTTTGGTCAAAATACGGCTGGAAGTGTCCTACTGGGGGGCGGTGCTGGTGGTAGCCCTGCACAGGTGCCTTATCCACCAGTATGGCTACTGTCGGATTTCCACCTTTGTTGTGGCAGAAATCCTGCAGTAGCTGTATTATGGCAGGCGGAAGACTGCCAGCACTGGCGGTCTTCTGGCGCCCTTGGCATCAGTGGTTTCCTGGCGAAACTGCCATGTCATAATGAGGGCCTATGCCTTTTAACGACCTCAGTAGGGTCTCATGCATTCTTTCATTTGGTATCCCGGTAATATTAAAGGACATGCTACTTTTCACTAATGTGAGACAACAAATCTAGTGTGCTTGCATCAATGCAGGAATTAGGTCTGGTGCGTTTGACAATGGTCAAACTTGAAATTAAGAGCAAAGTTAGAGACATATTTTGTCATCCTTACCATTACTTGGGAGTGATCCTCGATTTTATTGTTCAGTTTCCATTATTTAAATGGAAGAACATTTCACTGCAGTTGTCATGTCTATTCTGCCCCATTTCCCTCTTTATACTATTCTACTACAGTGTTAAATAGAAAAAACATGTTGCCGTTGTTGCTACATTGACAAATATATTCCCCACATCAGCCATTAGTCCCACAATAAGGCACTTCACTTAAATAGAGGCACTGTGCCCTATGAACATTACACCATTTAAGATGAGGTGGGATTTTATTGTACAATCTCTAAATTGAATTCCTCCACTCTTTTTGACATGCTCATAACTCCCTTAGTGAGCTAACTGCGTTAGAGGCAGTATTGACTTTTCGTCTGTGTTTTCAGTGTCTGTGTTATTATATGATTGCCGGGAATGATATTCTTGTGCCACTTTTAGTACTAAATCAATAACAATATTTTGAACTGCAAAATAGCGTACTGTAGTAGCGGTAGAGTAGGAATACTATCCAGGCATGTTTTGTATTCCACTGAGAGTCCCCCAGTCTAAGAGAAGTTTCTGTCTAAGATCTATGGCAGAGTTGCATCATCAAACCAAAGTGCCTTAATTCACCTTTGACAGGGGCCAGTGTCCCATCAGAGCTACAGCTGAATCGTCCTTGCCAGTAAAATGTCAGCAGGTGCTCAGGGACTGAAGAGGGGATAACATGACATTCTTATTACGGGAAACATTCCCTGTTAGCATTATTCTTTCTACAAGTATCGCCTACCCTCACTTATCTCTGTGTTTAGAAATTTATGTTGCTCAGTATGGTTCTTGTCAAACAAACCACATCCTTAATGCACCCTTTTTAGAAAAATCTTAATGTCATGTGATACAGGCCCTAATTTCCTCGTGAAGAAGTGTGCACTACTGGCAAGGTGCAAACTAAGCACCCATCACCTTACCATGCACTATCATCCAGCTAGAACGATGCATTTACAAGTTAAGTCTAATGAAATATGAATGAATAACTCTGTGCACGAGGTTTTACTATTTTCTCTAAGCAGGTGGCAAATGAGAACAGAGGATTCTGTGCAGGGTGAGGGAGGGAGGAGGAGGTTGGGAGGGGAGGGACAGAAGTGTCTTGGGTTGAGAGAGCTGTCTTGACAAGAATAGAAATCAGCGGGGTTGCAGGACTAGGCCTGACTGCTGTGGCAGCCAATGCCTAAAGCAATTTTATGGGTTGGTTTCCCTAGATAGTAAAATCAGGGGCCATATTTATACTTTTTGACGCAAAACTGCGCTAACGCAGTTTTGCGTCAAAAAATTTTGCGCCGTCTATCGCCATTCTGAAGCGCCATGCGGGCGCCGTATTTATTGAATGGCGTTAGCCGGCGTTAGCCGACCGGCGCTGCCTGGTGTGCGTGAAAAAAAAACACGTACACCAGGCAGCGCCGGCGTAGGGAAAAATGCCGTTTGGCCATCCAAAAATGGGGCAAGTCAGGCTGAGGCAAAAAAATCGCCTTAACCCGATTTGCGCCATTTTTTTACGACGCCCAACCCCCATTAACATGACTCCTGTCTAAGCAAAGACAGGAGTCATGCCCCCTTGCCCAATGGCCATGCCCAGGGGACTTCTGTCCCCTGGGCATGGTCATTGGGCATAGTGGCATGTGGAGGGGCACAATTCAGGCCCCCCTATGCCACAAAAAAAAAAAAAAAATACTTACCTGAACTTACCTTAATGTCCCTGGGGTGGGTCCCTCCATCCTTGGGTGTCCTCCTGGGGTGGGCAAGGGTGGCAGGGGGTGTCCCTGGGGGCAGGGGGGGGCACCTCTAGGCTCATTCTGATCCCACAGGTCCCTTAACACCTGCCCTTACCCAGGCGTTAAAAAGAGGCACAAATGCGGGTTGTTTTTGCCCCGCCCACTCCCGGGCGTCATTTTTGCCCAGGAGTATAAATACCACGCACATGCCTGGGAGTCATTTTTTTAGACGGGAACGCCTACCTTGCATATCATTAACGCAAGGAAGGTGTTCACGCCAAAAAATGACGCTAACTCCATGAACTTTGGCGCTAGACGCGTCTAACGCCAAAGTATAAATATGGAGTTAGTGGAGATGAGGCATTCGGCCAATCTTTTTTTTTTAGATTTACGTCACCTAAAAGCTGTAGGCTTTAGGGGGTCTTTGGAAAAAGGTCACGGAAAACTAACAGAGTAATATTTATGGCTTTGCCAATGTGTGCAACATTGAAAGGAATACAGCACGGAAATCCCAAATGAGTCAAGATTTCCTGTGCATTGGTAACTCAGGCATAGTTAATGATGTGTTGGCTTTGCTATATAAACCTGAACACCAAAACCACTTTGGCAAGCTCAACTGTGCAATGGAGGTCATAATTCTGCAACTAGGAGTAGAGAGGCGACCACTACCAACATGTAGGCAGCGAAGGAGGGGGGAGTGTGTGTCCAGACAGCAAATCGCCCTCATCTACCTCTGGGTGGATGAGGTGATCAAATTCTCTAGGCTCAGGAGGAGTCCTTAATAGAATTGCTACAAAATATTGGGCCAAGTCTGCTGCCACCAACTGCTGCTGTGAGGTTATTTTAGTAACGTTTACGGGCATCTTATTTTAGCTATAGGCCTGCAGCTTGTGCCCTTTAGCCGAGTAACAATTCATTGTATTTTCTGAGCAGAAGCTCTCTCCTGCAGTGATGTTTTATTTTCCTTTGTCTCATGTGCTTTTAGTACAGAAACTTTTTTCATTCCTTTTACTCGGACATTTTGTTCTGTGCTTTGCTCAAGGCTGTCTCCAATCTGTTGTCAGTAGAAAGTGGAACACCGCAATCTTTGTCACTTCACAAGAAACATACATTTTCTTACACTAGGGCGGGTTTTTCAGAACACCAGCTGTTTTATTATAAAACATCCCTCTGCCAACTATACAATAGAGGGAGAGTTCCAGCCAGAAAATTGACACTGCCTGCTGTCACTACACTGCAGTTGAGACTTGGAGTCTTTCCATTTACATGAGAGAGGGCTCTGCTTAGACCAACAGGCCTCTTCACTGCACACAGCCATCTTCACTGCACCCAGTGCAGTGCCACTTTCCTTGCGCCCTATAGCGCCCCCCTACTGCCACAGCGCAGAGTAGAGGGCAATAGCATTGTTTTTTGTGCCGGCATTTCTGAACTCCGCAGGAGTAGCTCCAAAATGTTGGCACTGCTCCTGCAGAGTACATAGGGTCCCATTATAAATAATGGTATGCCCCCTTTTAACACCTGCTCTGAGCAGGTGTTAAAATTGTTGAAAAAAAAGTTGCAAGGAGATATCTAATGGGCTATTTTTTCAGCCCCCCCAAACGGGAATGCACCCCTTGCATACATTATGCCTGGCGCAGGCATAATGTGGCACAAGGGTTTACAAAGTGCCACAATACAAGCATTGCACCACTTTGTGAATAAGGCACGCAGGAAATGCAGCATTAATGCCACATTTGCTTCAAAAGAAATGTCACAAATGTGGCACAAGGTGGCGCTATGGGCTTATAAATATGCCCCTTAGTATATTGAGAGCCAAACCCGACACTGCCAGGCGCACCAACGTTCCTCCCCAGGCAAAACTGATGGCTGTGCTACACATGCTGTAGTGTACGTCATCGTCGATCATCTAGGGAGGTTCACCAATTAGCTGGGGAATGCACATGATGCATACATCTTTATGCACAGCATCATAAATGAGCGCTTCCAGAATGGGCTATGTGGGAATGGCCTACCTGTTGGTAAGCAGATCTGAAATATACAATACACCAGCTAAAATGTAAAACTGTATGACAGAATAGCTATTTTTTTGTTTGTTGAAGGTTTTAGTGCCATCTGAACGAGGAGTTTGCCTCAAACTTGCTCCTTGTATCATGGTACATGAGAAATGCAAGTCCATAACTCTGATATGTCAAGGCACACAAAGTACTCGTGTGTGGTTGTCTATGTCAAAGCATGTAGGAGAAATGCAAACCTGTGCAAAATGGTGTATGCTTCACTGCGTGCAAGAGAGATGTCCCACGTGTGCTGTGTTTAGTGCTGCCATCAAACTGTCATGGTTTGTTACATATGTCATTGATACCAAAAAAGGGAAACCTGGGAATTTGTCCAGAATTGGTGCCCCCAGCTGAGGTTTAAGAAGGATTAACAAATGCAGACCCTGAATGCACTACTGCTCATTATGTGGAATTCATTCTGTGGCACACATATATAGTTGACTTGCCTCTAAGGGTTATATATGTGATTGAATGTGTCTTTTCCTGCACAAAGAGTAACCTGCACAATGGTTCAAGGGTGCCTATTTTTGTGCTAGGTAGCCCATCATCTGTCAGTGTGTTAGCAATGTGGGTCTCTGGTTGGCAGTCAGTTTGCACTCTGTCAAAGCAGAGACCCTCACTCTAGCTAGGGTAAGGTAGATACATAGCTCAGATAACCCATACTCACCCCGTTGGTAGCTTTGCACAAGCAATCAGGGTTATTCGGAGGCAATGTGTAAAGTATTTGTACCAAAAGACACACAGTAACACAGTGAAAACACCACCAAAGGATTCTGCACCAATTGAGAAAAATAGCCACTATTTATCTAAATCAAACAAGACCAAAATGACAAATATCCAACATACACAAGCTAAGTTATGCAATTAAAAAAAAAAAAAGTCTTAATCCTTAAAAATCAATGGATGCATTGTTTTAGCACAAAGGGGGTCATTCTGACCCTGGCGGCCGGTGGCCGCCAGGGCCACCGACCACGGGAGCACCGCCAACAGGCTGGCGGTGCTCCCACGAGCATTCTGACCGCGGCGGTTCAGCCGCGGTCAGAAGCGGCAAGTCGGCGGGCTCCCGCCGACTTACCGCTGCTCGGGGAATCCTTCATGGCGGCGGAGCGCGCTCCACCGCCATGAGGATTCTGACAGCCCCTACCGCCATCCTGTTCATGGCGGGAAACCCGCCATGAACAGGATGGCAGTAGGGGGTGCCGCGGGGCCCCTGGGGGCCCCTGCCGTGCCCATGCCAATGGCATGGGCACGGCAGGGGCCCCCGTAAGAGGGCCCCGCAAAGTATTTCAGTGTCTGCCATGCAGACACTGAAATACGCGACGGGTGCAAACTGCACATGTCGCACCCCTGCAACTACGCCGGCTCAATTCTGAGCCGGCGTCCTCGTTGCAGGGGCATTTCCTCTGGGCCGGCGGGCGCTCTTTTGGAGAGCGCCCGCCGGCCCAGAGGAAATGTTAGAATGGCCGCCGCGGTCTTGTGACCGCGGTGCGGTCATTTGGCGGCGGAACCTTGGCGGACGGCCTCCGCCGTCCGCCAAGGTTAAAATCAGGCCCAAAGTGCCTGCTATGTGTCAAAAATAAAGCAGCAAGGGTGCATCAGAAAAGCAAGTGATGCGTTAATCAATCAATCAATCAATCGGTTCTAGTAAATCGCCGCTACTCACCCGTTAGGGTCTCAAGGCGCGGGGGAGTGTAGCGTATTCCGGTGAGGTGGCTTAAAAAACCCATGTCTTCAGTTCCTTCGTGAAGATGAGGAAGGAGGTTGTTTGTCTGATGTGGATGGGTACGGTGTTCCAGGTGGTGCCTGCGAGATAGGAGAAGGAGTGTCATCCTGTTCTGGTTTCCCTGATGCAGGGTACTTCTGCAAGAGAGAGCTGGGCTGAGTGTACGGTCCTGTGGGGTACGTGGAAGTTGAGTCGCTGGTTCAGGTAGGATGCTCTGGGGCTGTGGAGGGCTTTGTGTGCGTGGGTGAGGATCTTGAAAGTAATTCTTTTCTCTATGGGGAGCCAATGCAATGTACGTCAGTGTTGCCAGATGTGGCAGTGTCGGGGTAGGTCGAGGACCAGTCTGGCGGGGGCATTCAGGAGGTTTTGAAATTTGCAGGTGAGTTTTTTGTTAATTCTGACATAGAGGGGGTCATTCTGACCTCGGCGGTAAAAGGCCCTTACCGCCGGTCAGAAGTCCGCCATTCTACAGCCGCGGCTGCGGTAAACCGCCACGGTCATTCTGACCCACAACGGCAGAACCGCCAAAATCCCGACATCCAAGGAAGGCCGCCACATCAGCGGGCCGCGGAAAACTGGAGATGACCAAACCTCCACAGCCACGCCAACACAAACATCGCCAATGCCATTCTGACCCACGAATCCACGAGGCGGTCTTTCAACCGCGGTACTCCATTGGCGGGACACACCGCCGCGGTCAAAATACACACACAGCTCCAAAACACTGCCACATTGGACAATTCGAAATACACGCACCTGACACACATACAAACAACACTCCCACACATTCAACCAACTATAAAACACACACCCACATCACCCACAAACTCCTACGACCGAAGATCATAGACGATGGAGAGAGAGACACATCACAGAATAGAGAGCTACATCACACAGAGGCACACTACACCATCACACACACCACATAGAAGCACAAAGCACCACACACCAACACACTCTTCACCATATACACCACCCCACACCTCATCCACACCACCCCATGGCACCCCAAAGGCACCCAAGCTTTTCGGACCAAGAACTCCGGGTCATGGTGGAGGAGATCATAAGAGTCGAACCCCAGCTCTTCGGCTCACAGGTGCAGCACACCACTATAGCCAGGAAGGCGGAGCTATGGCAGCGGATCGTGGACAGGGTCAACGCGGTGGGACAGCATCCCAGAAATCGAGAGGACATCCGCAAACGTTGGAACGACTTACGGGGAAAGGTGCGCTCGATGGTCTCGCGACACAACATCGCAGTGCAGAAGACTGGCGGGGGACCCCCACCCACACCACCCGAATTCACAGCATGGGAGCAAGAGGTACTAAACATCCTGCATCCTGATGGCCTCGCTGGAGTACACGGAGGAATGGACTCTGGTAAGTACAATCTCAACTACTTCACCCCCCCCCAGCATGCCAACCACCACCACCACCCTCACCCCCAACCCCCCATCACACATCCTCCCTGAGAATGTCTCCTCAGCACAACCCACCCAACACCAACCCCTGCATGCCACCACAAACTATGGACACCCATCACCTAAGCATGACCACTGCACATACCCCCCCCCAGCACCCCCACAACACCTCCCCCAAGGGAATGACAGCACTGGGGGACAAGGGCACCCATAAATCGCACACAATAGCACACACAGAAACAATAACCATACTCTCTTACTCCATGCAGGACCCGAACGCCAACACACCGGCCAGGATGGTCCAGAAATGTCCATCCCCCCCCGGAAGAGGCACCCAGTGATGACAGCAGCTCTGTCGACCTGGAACCTGACGACCAGCCCGGACCATCGGGGACCTCTGGACAGTCGGTTCCCCACACACAGGCCACAGCAGACCCAACCCCCTCTGGGAACAACAGCAGAGCTCCCACCCAGCGGGCCCATGGCTCTGTCTCTAGGACAGGTCAATCAGCGGTGTGTCTGCCACTACAGGGCCCCCAGGCTAACCCACCACCCCAACAACAACAGGGACCTGGGGGCAGTGGTAGTGGGCACACCGTCCAGGGGACAGAGTCCGGGGGAAACAGGACAACTCGGAGGGCTGCTGTGCGACAGGGGGGGGAGGAGAGGCCCAGGGAACCGACTCTCCAAGAGGCCCTCCCCACCATCATGGCAGCCTACCACCGCTCACAAGAGACGATGGCGACGGTACTGGCCAGGTTCCAGGAGATCCAGGCACAGCAGGAGGAACGCTACATGGGGTTCAACAATCATCTCACCACCATCTCTACCGCTATGGGGAGCCTAGTCCAGGCCCTCCACCGGATAGAAGACACGTTGCGGGACCATGTGGCACCACACAGGGCCCCTGTCACTAGCCCGGACCAGGAACAGCCTACCACCTCCGCCGGCGCTAGTGGACAGGAGGCCCCACCAGAACGACAGGCCACCAGAACCCCACCTCCTGCTGAAGAACAACCACCCCGCAAGAGGAGCCTGAGATCAAAAAAATCGACAAAGTAGGATGTCAAGACCCCCGCCAGCATGAGATACCCCCTGAAGTCATCCCACTGTCCCACATTGCCACCCTGTCCAACCTTGAACTGCCCCTGCTCCATCCTTCCACAGGCATATGGACAATGCACCTGTGAGACTGAGAACTGGACTCTGCCATGGCCATTACTCCACCCCCACCCATCACCGTGTTTATATCATGTACCATAATCTAGCACCAAAAATAAATCACTCAATGCACTGAAATCATGCTGGAGTCAGGCTGTATTATTTACAAATGTAAAAAACATTACCGATCAATTATGTTCTGTAAACTTTGTGCTGAACACATACCGAGATCAATAAGCATTAGTCCATGGGCTAACCAAGCAGAAGTCACGCGGTGGGTCATACAGCACTGAAAAGGGAAGGGAGAATCAAACATCAGTTTCAAATAACTGGGGGGTCATAGACAAAGTTGAGAAAAACGAGGCAGTCAGGAAAATTAAAATGGCGTGTGTGATTCTTACCTGTGTGCTACTGAAAATACTGTTGGATAACTCTGTCCCTGTTGTCTGGGTCGTCCTCTGAGTCTTCCGCCTCTTCACTCTCCACAGGCTCTACAGCTGCTTCAACACCACCATCTGGACCATCTTCCTGCAGGAAAGGCACCTGACGTCGCAATGCCAGATTGTGAAGCATACAGCAGGCCACGATGATCTGGCACACCTTCTTTGGTGAGTACATCAGGGATCCCCCTGTCATATGCAGACACCTAAACCTGGCCTTCAGGAGGCCAAAGGTTCTTTCAATGACCCTCCTAGTTCGCCCATGGGCCTCATTGTACCGTTCCTCAGCCCTGGTTCGGGGATTCCTCACTGGGGTCAATAGCCAAGGCAGGTTGGGGTAACCAGAGTCACCTATTAGCCACACACATTGTCTCTGTAGCTGTTCCATCACAAAAGGGATGCTGCTATTACGCATCACATACGCGTCATGCACTGACCCAGGGAACATGGCATTCACATGGGAGATGTACTGGTCAGCCAAACAGACCACCTGGACGTTCATCGAATGGTAACTCTTCCTGTTTCTGTACACCTGCTCATCGTCTTTTGGGGGGACTAAGGCTACATGGGTCCCATCAATGGCACCAATTATGTTGGGAATATGTCCAAGGGCATAAAAATCACCCTTCACAGTGGGCAAATCAACCTCCTCTGGGAATATAATGTAACTCCGCATGTGTTTCGTCAGGGCAGACAACACTCTAGACAACACCTTAGAAAACATTGGCTGAGACATTCCAGATGACATGGCCACTGTTGTCTGGAATGAGCCACTTGCAAGAAAATGGAGGACTGACAGCACCTGCACCAGAGGGGGAATTCCTGTGGGTTGGCGGATGGGGGACATCAGGGCTGGCTCCAGCTGGGCACACAGTTCATGGATGGTGGCACGGTCAAGTCGGTATTGTAGTATGATGTGGCGTTCTTCCATTGTCGACAGGTCCACCAGCGGTCGGTACACGCGAGGATTCATCCTTCTCCTCGCAAATCCCAGCGGACGGTGCCTAGGAAGGACAACATGGAGCACAGAGTCAAGATAATCACTGGTACGTTCACCACTGCTTGCATGGCACACGGTTATCTAGGTATTGAAAGGCGTGTATGTGTGGCAATGCCAGGCCTAGGCCTGTGTGTCGCAGTAGAAATTATGCCATGTGGGCCCTTGAAATGGCGGCTGCCTGACCTGTGAAGTGGGACAATGGGATGTGAGGTCACTGCGCTGGCGGAGCACACCGTGGCGGTAGGCGGTCGAAGACCGCTATACGGAGCCGCATTGGATAACATTGAAGCCTATGGGTTTCAGGAGCCAATGATGAGGTGCGCCGGCGGTCGCGGTACGCACCGCCGCGGTACGCACCGCCGCGGGCGTGACCGCCATTTTCTATCTGCTTAATCACTCGAGACCTGATCATCCACAGGAGAGGACCTATACTGCAAGTGCTGCTGTGAACTCGGTCTGGAAGTGACAATGGCTGCTGTGACTGGGGAAAGGGCCCCTGCCTTCACGTCTGAAGAGTTGCAGAAGCTCGTGGATGGGGTCCTCCCCCAGTATGCGTTACTCTACGGTCCTCCAGACCAACAGGTGAGTACACCGGGTGCACATGGAATGGGCGATGCCTGTGTGGAGTGGGGTGGATGTAAGTTGGTGGGGGGCGAATGAGGAGTGCAACGCACGACAGATGAGAGCATGTGCTATATTGCAAGGTTGGGGAGGGGGGGCCAATCACATCTAACATGCAGTAAGTTGATGATTGTTTCCTTCCCACCCTGTACATGTCACATAGGTCAGCGCCCATCAGAAAGTCGGAATTTGGCGTGCCATCGCCAAGGAAGTCCGGGCCCTGGGGGTCCACGTCAGACGGGGCACCCACTGCCGCAAGATGTGGGAGGACATCCGCCGCGGAACCAGGAAGACCGCCGAGTCACTGCTGGGGATGGCCTCCCAACCTAGGAGGGGTGCCAGTCGTACCCTGACCCCCCCTGATGTCCCGGATCCTGGCGGTGGCCTACCCGGAGTTGGATGGGCGCTTGAGAGCATCACAGCAGACACAAGGGGGTAAGTATCAGCACATTCAGCTATCTTTCTGCGCAGTGGAGGCGTCTGGGTGGGGAGGAGGGTTGGGGGTGACATTAGGCCAGGGCGCTTTCTGTAGTGTAGTCCTCTCCCTTAGGCATGGCCCTGTGATCCCGGCCCCCACCTCCGTAGGGTGACAAGTCCAGCTATTGATGGTCCAGCCTCACACATGTGCGCGCTTGTCGTCTCCTGACCTGTTGTCTGAGTCAGAAGTACTGAGTAGTGTGCCCCGAATGCGCGGCTTAGTGCATGCGTCTCCTGTGTCTGTCCTCTCTGCCAACGGTGTTGACATTGCATGCACTCAACCAGGTCTTCTCTTTCTCCCCCCACCCTTCTTCTTCATCTTCTTGTGCATGTGTGCATTAGCATCATCAGGTGGAGGAGATTTGGCATCGGAGCACGAGGGAGCTGTAAGCCACAAGGCCCCGGTGGGCACAGGAACAGACACCGAGGGCCCAAGTGAGCCGGAGGGCGAGGGAAGCACTACGACGGGGACCGCTGGTGAGAGCAGCGACAGCGACACGTCCTCGGATGGGAGCTCCCTAGCGGTGGCGGCAACATCCGGGCCCCCCGCCTCTACAGGTACAGCCGCCACCCAGCGCACCAGCCCCGCCCTCCCAGCAGCCCCTCAGCCTATGCTCCGTGCCCGCTCACCCAGGAAGGCGGGCGTCTCCTTCGCCCCAGGCACCTCAGCCCCTGCCCCTGTTACCCCTGCTGCCCTCAGTGAGGAGGTCATTGATCTCCTCAGGACACTCATTGTTGGGCAGACTACCCTTTTGAATGCCATCCAGGGGGTAGAAAGGGAGGTGCATCGGAGCAATGCCTACCTGGAGGGCATTCATTCGGGTCAGGCTGCCCATCAACGATCGTTCACTGCTCTGGCCTCAGCACTGACGGCAGCCATTTTCCCTGTTTCCAGCTTCCCTCTTCTGACTGCCTCCACCCTGTCTCTGTCTCCTGTTCCTCAGCCTATCCCATCCACACCATCTGACCAGCCTGCACACACCTCAACACCCAAGGACAGCTCATCCAGACACAAGCACCACAGATCCCACAAACACTCACCCAAGCAACACACAGATGCAGACATCCCAACAGTCACTACCACCCCTGTGTCCCTCTCCTCCTCGTCTCCCTCCTCCCTCCCTGTGACGTCTCCACTCACACCTGCATGCACACCAACATCAGCCAGTGCTTCCATCACCACCACACCCTCCTGTACAGTCCGCACGCGTGCAGTCACCACCCCCACTGCCATTTACACGTCCCCTGTGTCCTCTCCCACTGTGTCTGTCACCACCCCTTCCAAGACACACAAACGCAGGCAGACACCCACCCAACAGACATCCACCTCACAACAGCCTACAGCACCTGCACCTTCACCCAACGACAGCACACCTGTCTCTCCTACAACCACATCCTCTTCCTCCACTTCCATCTCCACTTCTCCTACCTTTTACCTTGGCCCTAAAAAACTTTTCCTGGCTAATCTTGACCTCTTCCCCTCCGATGACCTACCCCCTCCATCTGCAAAGAGTCCCAAGAGCACCACAGCCACCACCAGCCCAACTTCAGGTGTCACTGTTGTGCATGGGTTCTGGAGCCCACCCTTTGCCAGCAGTGACACCTCCATCAGCAGCAAGGACACATCCAGTCCCCCCCCGGCAAGAGGACCAGGAAACACAAGGGCCGCCGTGCGAAGACTGACACGGCTGCCCCCAAGGAGCAGAGTTCACCCACTTCACCAGCCACAACGTCTAGGGGAGGCAAGGGCCCGAGAGCCCCATCTAAGGAGCGTAAGGGCAGCAGGGTGGAGACGTCAGCCAGCAGGAGCGCGGAGCAGGTGGGCCCCACATGCCACATCCCAGCTGGAAAGGAGGACACCAAAGGGCCCAGGACCCCGTCACCGAAGGGCCCAGGAACATCACGGCCGGAGGGCGTCTGAGCACGGAGTCCAGGCCAGGTCTGGCTCCCTTGAACCTACTGGATGTGCACCGCTGAACAGGGCCCGCCGTGGAGAAGAGCACCGCTGAACAGGGCCCGCCGTGGAGAAGAGCACCGCTGAACAGGGCCCGCCGTGAAGATAGGCACCGCTGAACAGGGGCCCGCCGTGCAGAAGAGCACCGCTGAACAGGGCCCGCCGTGAAGATAGGCACCGCTGAACAGGGGCCCGCCGTGCAGAAGAGCACCGCTGAACAGGGCCCGCCGTGGAGAAGAGCACCGCTGAACAGGGCCCGCCGTGAAGTAGGCACCGCTGAACAGGGGCCCGCCGTGCAGAAGAGCACCGCTGAACAGGGCCCGCCGTGCAGAAGAGCACCGCTGAACAGGGCCCGCCGTGAAGATAGGCACTGCTGAACAGGGGCCCGCCGTGCAGAAGAGCACCGCTGAACAGGGCCCGCCGTGGAGAAGAGCACCGCTGAACAGGGCCCGCCGTGAAGATAGGCACCGCTGAACAGGGGCCCGCCGTGCAGAAGAGCACCGCTGAACAGGGCCCGCCGTGGAGAAGAGCACCGCTGAACAGGGCCCGCCGTGAAGATAGGCACCGCTGAACAGGGGCCCGCCGTGCAGAAGAGCACCGCTGAACAGGGCCCGCCGTGGAGAAGAGCACCGCTGAACAGGGCCCGCCGTGAAGATAGGCACCGTTGAACAGGGGCCCGCCGTGCAGAAGAGCACCGCTGAACAGGGCCCGCCGTGGAGAAGAGCACCGCTGAACAGGGCCCGCCGTGAAGATAGGCACCGCTGAACAGGGCCCGCCGTGAAGATAGGCACCGCTGAACAGGGGCCCGCCGTGCAGAAGAGCACCGCTGAACAGGGCCCGCCGTGGAGAAGAGCACCGCTGAACAGGGCCCGCCGTGAAGATAGGCACCGCTGAACAGGGGCCTGCCGTGCAGAAGAGCACCGCTGAACAGGGCCCGCCGTCTCAAGCACCGCTCCGCTGGGCCCCTTCATCTCAAGCACCGCTCCGCTGGGCCCCGCCGTCTCAAGCACCGCTCCGCTGGGCCCCGCTGTCTCAAGCACCGCTCCGCTGGGCCCCTTCATCTCAAGCACCGCTCCGCTGGGCCCCGCCATCTCAAGCACCGCTCCGCTGGGCCCCTTCATCTCAAGCACCGCTCCGCTGGGCCCCGCCGTCTCAAGCACCGCTCCGCTGGGCCCCGCCGTATCAAGCACCGCTCCGCTGGGCCCCTTCATCTCAAGCACCGCTCCGCTGGGCCCCGCCATCTCAAGCACCGCTCCGCTGGGCCCCTTCATCTCAAGCACCGCTCCGCTGGGCCCTGCCGTCTCAAGCACCGCTCCGCTGGGCCCCTTCATCTCAAGCACCGCTCCGCTGGGCCCCGCCGTCTCAAGCACCGCTCCGCTGGGCCCCGCCGTCTCAAGCACCGCTCCGCTGGGCCCCTTCATCTCAAGCACCGCTCCGCTGGGCCCCGCCGTCTCAAGCACCGCTCCGCTGGGCCCCGCCGTCTCAAGCACCGCTCCGCTGGGCCCCTTCATCTCAAGCACCGCTCCGCTGGGCCCCGCCGTCTCAAGCACCGCTCCGCTGGGCCCCGCCGTCTCAAGCACCGCTCCGCTGGGCCCCTTCATCTCAAGCACTGTTTATGGTTCACTGTGCCCACCATGCCTCCTCCTTGACCAGTGGAGACTGTTATCCACTTGAGAGACTGTGGCTTTGCACTCCCCAGGATGGTACAGTGGCAAGCCACCCACTGTAGAGACTTGAGAGACTGTGGCTTTGCACTCCCCAGGATGGTACAGTGGGCAAGCCACCCACTGTAGAGACTTGAGAGACTGTGGCTTTGCACTCCCCAGGATGGTACAGTGGGCAAGCCACCCACTGTAGAGACTTGAGAGACTGTGGCTTTGCACTCCCCAGGATGGCACAGTGGGCATGGTGGCCCCTTCGTGGATCTTGCGTCGTGGACTCATGTGGCTGTGGTGCCCCCCCCTTCCCTTCCCCCTGAGGTGCCTGTAGTATTTTCATCAGATGCCCCTGCAGTGTTCTCTCCAAAGGACTCAGGTCTCCTGTGTGGGCTTTGCCCTTGTGTCGCTACACTGTAGCCCACGGACTGTTCCATTTGACTTGGATGTAGCGGACTAATTGCCTCGGTTCGCCATGGCAGTGTGTATAGTATTATTTTGTTATGGATATTTTGCATAGTTGCTGATACGTCTCAGAGTCTATTTTTTATATAAAAATTTGGTTCACAATTTAATTATGTCTTTGCATTTTTCTGGGGGGTTTGGGTGGTGTCACTGTGCATTGTTGCTCTGCATTGGTGTGTACAAAGTTTGGGGGGGTGGGGGTCGCATATGTGTGTGCCCGTAAGCTTTCCTCCTCCCCCCTCCCGTGTGTCGTAGGTGCAGTACTCACTGTTGTCGTCTGCGCCGGAGTTCGTACTCGTGGTAGATGAGCAGGTAGACGAGTGCAGGTAGGATGTTTAATTCGGGTTCTATGCTGTCCTCCGTACTCGTGGAGTGTGTTTTGGTGAGCGTTTTCCCGTCCGTAGTCTGTTTCCGCCGTGTTTTTATCGGCGGGGCTCCCGCCCCGGAAAAGGTGGCAGATTGGTGAGTTGTGATACTGTGGGCGGTACATTGGCTGCCGTCTGCCTGTTGGCGGTGACCGCCGCGCTGTTTGTCTGTACCGCGGTGGCGGTCGGAGTGTTAATGTGGCGGGCTGTGTTGGCGGTTCCCGCCAGGGTCAGAATTCCATTTTTTGGACAGCCGGCCTGTTGGCGGGTTGGCCGCCGCTTTATCACCGACCGCCAGGGTTAGAATCACCCCCAGAGTGTGTTGCCGTAGTCCAGTCTGCTACTGATTAGGTAGTGTGTGATGATCTTTCTATGTTCGAGGGGGATCCATTTGAAGGTCTTGCGTAAGAGGCAGAGGGTGCGGAAGCAGGTGGAGGTGACTGAGTTGATTTGATGGTTCATGCTGAGGGCGGGGTCCAGGATGATTCCGAGGTTGTGGGCTTGGCTGGTAGGTGTGGGAGTGTTTCTGAGGGTGGGTGGCCACCAGGAGTCACTCCATGCGTTGGGTTAAGGGCCCATGATGAGTACTTCTGTCTTGTTTGTGTTGAGTTGAAGGCAGCTGTTTCTCATCCAGTTGATGACTGCTTCCATGCCTTCGTGGAAGTTTTGTCTGGCCTTGTCGTGTGCATTGGAGAGGGAGAGAATGAGTTGGGTGTCATTGGCATGGGAGATGGTGTTTATTCTGTACCTTCTGATGAGGGTGGTTAGTGGGGCCATGTAGACTTTGGACAGCGTGGGGCTGAGGGAGGATCCCTGGGGCACTCCGCAGGTGGTGGATGTGGGATCTGAGAGGAAAAGGGCAAGTCTCACTCGTTGCGTTTGGACAGAGAGGAAGGATTGGATCCAGTACAGGACCTTGTCTCTGATGCCGGCTTCATTGAGTCTTCTTATCAGGGTGTGATGGGAGACTGTCGAAAGCTGCCGAGAGGTCTAGTAGGATGAGTGCCGCTATCTCTCCCTTGTCCAGTAGGGAGCGAATGTTGTCTGTTGCGGGAGGTGGGGATGTTTCCGTGCTGTAGTTTGACCTGAATCCGGATTGGGAGATGTCAAGGGTGTTGTGGTCTTCCATAAACATGGTGAGTTGGCTGTTGACTGCTTTTTCAATGACTTATGCGGTAAATGGAAGTAGGGAGATGGGCCTGAGGTTTTTGAGGTCGGTGGTGTCTGCTGAGGGTTTCTTGAGGAGGGGGTTGATCGCGGCATGTTTCCAGTCGGTGGGGAAGGAGGCGGCAGCTAGTGAGCGGTTGATGGTGAGGTGTCGCTTGGGGGCGATGGTGTCTGCAGTTCTGTTGAAGATGGTATGGGGGCATGGGTCCATGGGGACCCCGGAGTGTATGGAGTTCATTGTTTTCAGCTTATCTTCGGTGGAGAGGGGTGTCGAGGTGGATATGTGTTGATTCCTTACTTGCAAGTGAGGCTGTGCATTGATTCTTTACTTGCACTGGAGGCCGTGCGTCGATTCTTTTCTCACAAGGGAGGCCATGTGTGGAATTTTGGGTGCCCACACTCTGGTCCATGTAGGGATGTTGAGGACTTTGATGTTCAGGATCCGTGCGTGAACATTTCTGATGAACTGTGATAAGAGTCAGAATAGGCGCTGCATTGTCTCTCTAGCTGTGAGGCAGGCACTGGGTCGAATTTTCAGCCCCAAGATGGGCCGTGCACCAATTTTTCTGAGCTGTGCATGGATTTTTCCCTGCAGGTTACCAGCTTTCACTTCTAAGGGTCCAGAGTCTGGCATTTTAGGTCCACTACTTATACCCATTTATGCCTTTCAAGTAGGCAAACGTCAAAGTTGTTTATAAGATCCTCCCTTGCCTAGGCTTGGCCCCAGACACACACCAGGGGGTTGAAGATGGCATTTTGTGAGGATAGGCACAGCCCTTTCAGGTGCAGGTGTCAGCTCCTCCCTTCCCACTCTAACCAAGGAGTCTCATCAGGATATGCAGGGCACTCCCCAGATCCCTTTATGCCACTGTCTAGGGGGAATTCACAAACAGCCAACTGTCAGTCCAACCCAGATGTGAATTACACAAGCATGTAGAGGCACAGAATGGTTAAGCAAGAAAAATGCCAACTTTCTAAAAGTTCAGTTTTCAAGCAGACAATTTAAAAACCAACTTTACCAAAATATGTATTTCTAAATTGTGAGTTCAGAGACCAAAACCATCAGAACTCTATCTGCTCCCAATGAAACTCTGCACTTAAAGTATATTTAAAGGCAGTCCCCATGTTAACCTGTGAGAGAGATAGGCCTTGCAATAGTGAAAACCAAATTTGGCAGTATTTCACTATCAGGACTTGTAGAACACATCAGTATATGTCCTAGCTTTTAAATAAACTGCACCTTGCCCATGGGGCTACCAAGGGCCTACCTTAGGGGTGACTTACATGTAGTAAAAGAAACATTCGGGCTTCGCAAGTGGGTGACCTTGCCAGGTCGAACTGGCAGTGCAAGAATGCTTGCACAGACACTGAAGTGGCAGGTCTGAGACATGTTTATAGGGATACTCTTGTGGGTGGCAAAATCAGTGTTGCAAGCCCACTAGTAGCATTTGATTTACAAGCCTAGGGAACCTATATTGCACTTTATAAGGGACCTACTAGTGAATCAAATATGCCAATCATGGATACCCAATTATCAATACAATTTAGACAGAGAGCACTTGCTCCTTAGCAGTGTTTAGCAGTGGTAAAGTTCCCAGAGTATCAAGCAAATACCATCTAAAACAAATTACAGCACAGGGTCTAAAAATGGCAGGTCAGTAGTAAAAAGTAGAGGGAAACCACGCCAAGAGCTACCAAGTGTGACACAGTGCAAAGTGAAAGGACAGGAAAGTGCTATGTGGCCAAGATACTGGCCAAAAATTATTTTTTGCCATTGCATCAGTGCAGTGTAGATAGATGACTTTATGCTCTACTCTGTGCTACGTTACAACAATTCTGGCCTGTAGTGCACAAAGTGGGAACAACGTACAGCAACATGTAGCTAATAATTTCGAATACTGACATTCCTACACTGATCTGTCTATGTCAGTAGCTACACAACATCTGTGAGAAGAAATGTGTCACTCCACTCTGTGTGAATAAACAGAACCACATCATCTGTACTGGTTAAAGAATCATGTGTATGCTAGAAAAGTTCATATTAGTACATAGGCTACAGAATAGATAATTGTGAGGTAGGTGCCTCCTCAATGGTGTACCTACTCTTTGGATCAGTCAAATGTCCACATTTGAATTGTGTGATAACAAATACTGTAGTAATGAAAACATGTGCCACACATTCATGTATATATGTATGTAGTCCAAAGTAACAGGACAAACACTGGAAGTAGCCTATGCAAAGATCATGTGTGGCATGCAATGTAAGTGTAGGCTCCAGAAAGGTGAAGAATTCTTTATTGTGTGACTTTTTGACACCAACAATACAAACAGAATCATGTTTCACTCACACTGACAGTGTAGGTCCACACATATAAATAGTTATTAAGCCACATTGACATATGTAAGTAACTTAATACTTCACCAGTTTTGTGATGTAATTTGCTCAAATGAAATGCATATCAATACCGCAATGCGAATCTCACAGAGTCCAACACAGTGCTGTGAAAAATATATGACATCCGTCATGAACATAAGGTAAAATGCAACCTGTTAAAGGCTTGGGATTGATGGACAAAGAAATGCTAAAAATGTAAATGGTCAACATGAAAACAAATGTTTGAATCCAATATTTGAGTATGTTTTTTCATCATTGTAGGGAAGTCCTCCTTTTTGGCTGATCAACCCCAAATGTTTTAGACAGACACTGGTGGTTACTGACTCGTGGCTGTGCCCCGGGTACTGCTTCTGTGTAAAGTGGATGTGCAAATTAGACTAGTAATAATTGGTAGTATCAACCTACCTATAAGTCCTTAGTATATGGTAGGGCATGTAGGTTTAGGGACCCCAGCAGCATCAATAGTGCACCCATAGGTGCACTCCTGAGCTGCCCAGTGTAATTTTAAAGGCATGCCTGCCTTGCTGTCTGCTTTTAAACTAAAGTTATAAAAAAAATCAACTTTCCAAAGTCTTGACCTTATTATTGCATATAAGTCACCCTTAAGGTGTGCCCTAAGTGTCCCTAGGGTGGGGTGCTATATAAATATAAGCAGGGACCTTATAAAATTGTTTTATAAGACCTTGTGAGGTAAAATAGCCACGTTTGTTTTCCCCTCACTGTAGTAAAAGCCCTCCATAGGCTACAATGGGGATACTTTATTTTAATTAATAATGC
This sequence comes from Pleurodeles waltl, assembly GCF_031143425.1. Taxonomy (NCBI): domain Eukaryota; kingdom Metazoa; phylum Chordata; class Amphibia; order Caudata; family Salamandridae; genus Pleurodeles; species Pleurodeles waltl. The sequence continues at coordinate 224,990,865 of NC_090443.1, forward strand.
CCCTATAAGAGCCAGATATTTTGAGGTTGGTATACATTTCATTGTTATAATAAATCCCACAACTTGCCATTGTTGGATTTAATATAACCAGTTCAGGTAAACAGTTTTAAAACTATACCTGAAAGTCGCAAACATCAGCTCTGTAGTGCTTGTCTCTGATTGGCCAATCTCTGATAGCCTGGCCAGGCTGCCTTGATGAGGTGTGAAGTAGCCTGGGCTAAACACAAAGGATGAGCCTGGGGAGGCGATTTGCCTCAGCAGGTGGCTGAAACAGGATTGGGAAAGAGCAGCCAAACTGGCCTTCAAAGGATGGAAGGACATTTAGAGCAGCTCGGGAATTCCCACATTTCCTGCTGCAACCCCAAACAATTCGGTGCCCTCTTGATTAAATTAGGAGAGGGCAGGAGAGGGTTGTGTTTAGGATTTGTAGCCACACCAGTGGGTGGGCTCAGCCAGACATAACCTCCAAAAATCAGTTTCACTCATGTTGGGTTTTTGAAGAATGTTGCTCCCTGAGATTGATTTTTGCCACACATCTTAGAAAGTAGTCATCCAAGGGGAAGTGGCCTCTCTGTGATTGGACAGTCACCCACCCACTGTTCGCCCCAGGAGCAAGGATAAATATGTCAGAGCTGCATCCACAGGGAACATCATCAGAAGAAGAAGGACTGCCCTGCTGGACCCCTGACCTGCACCTGGACACTGCACTGAAAGACTGCACCAGCTGCATGCATAGGCTTCACCACCAAAAGGACTTTGCCTGTCTTCAACTGGTTCACGAGGGGACTCCCTGCTTGCTACAGGTGGAAAATAGCTAACCAGAGTTCTCTGCATCAAAACCTGAAGGAGCTGACCAGCTGACCAGTGGATAGTTGGCATTTTTGGCCTTGAACCAGGTGCATTCTGGGAGTTCAAATCCTAGCCCTCAAGAGGCATCTCAGAGCTTCGGGAACCTTGGGATGAGCTGCGGACTCCGGAAGGACTTTCAGTTTGGAGAAGATTGGAGAACATTTGGAAAGACGTTCAATAAAGGTACCGAACCCCCTTCTCAAGCCAGCTTACGTTGACTGTGACCTGGCATGACTTGCAGGTTTGTTCTGTTGAAAAGCTCCGGAGCCCCAGACTTCCAGGATTTCACTGGGTCTCCTGGAAAGGCAATCCAACAATGTTGACTCAAAATCGGCTTGCTGTGGAGGGTCATCTGACGTCGGACTTCCTGACGTCCGAGGAGGGCTGCAGGGACGTCGTATCAAGATTCAGCTTTGGCCCAGATGAAGATTTTTGCCCCGGAAAATCGTCTAAATCTAAACATAGAATTCTTCTTCAAGGTCTCCTGTGGCGCATATCCAAAGAGAGCTCCTAGGGTGTCGGATCGGATTGGTGTCTTCGCCCCGCTGAAGAAAATCTTCAAGAAAAAGACTAAGGCCCTCACTACAACATTGGCGGTAAAAGCTGCTTACCACCGTGCAGAAGACCGCCAACACACCTCTGCGGCCGTGGAATCCCACCACAGCTATTGTGACCCACATCTCGGAATCCGCCAAAACTCAGACACCCACACAAGTCCGCCACACCAAAGGTCAGTGATAAACTGGCGAAAACAAAACCTCCACCGTCACACCAACAGAAATACGCCCACACTATCACAACACATGAATCCACGCAGCGGTCTTTCAACCGTGGTATTCCATTGGTGGTACACACCGCCGCGCTCAAAATACACACACTTCTACAAAACATCCCCACATTGGACGATTCAAAATACACATACCTGAGACACATACACACACCACTCCCACACACCCATTACAATATAAAACACACACCCACATCACCCACAAACCCCTACGACCACAACTCACGAACGAAGGCCAGAGAGAGACACCACCATCAACAACACTAGCATCCACAGGCACATAACACCATCACCCACACAACTTCCATGTACCTCACACAACACACCACTACATATCACCACACTTATCACCACACACTCCACCACACACATCACCTACACCACCCCATGGCACGGCAAAGACACCCCAGGTTCTCGCAGGAGGAGCTCAGGGTCATGGTGGAGGAAATCATCCAGGTAGAGCCACAGCTATTCGGAGCACAGGTGCAGCACACCCCCATAGCTAGGAAAATGGAGCTATGGCGAAGAATAGTGGACATGGTCAACGCAGTGGGACAACACCCAAGAAATCGGGAGGACATCAGGAAAAGGTGGAACGACCTACGGGGGAAGGTGCATTCCGTGGTCTCAAGACACTACCTGGCAGTTCAGCGGACTGGCCGCGGACCTCCACCTCCTCCCACACAACTAACAACATGGGAGGAGCAGGTCTTGCCGATTCTGCATCCTGAGGGCCTCGCAGGAGTAGGTGGAGGAATGGACTCTGGTAAGTCAAAGCTTTACTATTACATCCCCCACCCACCTGCATGCTATCACATACCCCCACCCTCGCCCTCACCACCATCACATCAACTCCTCACAAATGTACCAATATCGCAAACCACGCATCCCAACACCAAGCCCTGCATGCAACCACAAAGCATGGACACACATCACCAAAGCATGCACACTGCACATATCCATACACCCCCCTAAATCATCACCACACAAGCTCCCACACAGGAATGCCAGCACTGGGGTACACGGTCACCCACCCATTGCTCACCATGGCACACACAGATGCAATAATCATGCCTTTACACCCCTGCAGGACCCCTACCCAACGTCACCAGACAGGAGGGTCCAGACATGTCCACTCCACCCACAGAAGAGGCCCACAGTGATGACAGCAGCTCTGTCCAACTGGATCTAGATGACCAGCCCGGACCATCGGGGACCTCTGGACAGTCAGTTCCCCTCAGACAGGCACAGGCCACCACAGACCATCCCCGCTCCTGAAACACCAGCACAGCACCCACCCAGCGGGCCCATACCTCCATCCCCAGGACACGTCAATCAACTGTGTGTCCACCACTACAGGGAACCCAGGATAACCCACCACCCCAACAACAACAGTGACCTGGGGGCAGTGGCAGTGGGCACACGGTCCAGGGGACGGAGGCCCAGGAACACAGGGGAGCTGGGAGGGCTGCCGTGGGACAGGGGGCGGACAGGCCAAGGGAACCCACTCTCCACAAGGCCCTCTCCTCCATCATGGGAGCATACCACCACTCCCAGGAGACGATGGCAACGGTACTGGCCAAGTTTTAGGAGGCCCAGCGCCTGCAGGAGGAACAGTATTTGGGCTTCAGGGAGGAACTCAGAACCATCAGCTCCACCCTGGGCACCATCGTAGGGGTGCTGAAGGAACTACTCAACACCAGGAGGGACACTGTGGCACTACAAGGGGCCCCTGACACTAACATGGACGATTAACTGCCCACCACCTCCGCCGGCGCCAGTGGACAGGACGCCCCGCCACAGGACCACCACACCAGCACCCCACCCCCTGCAGATGGAGAACCACCCCGCAAACGGTCCCTGAGATCCAGGAACAAGACAGAGAACGATGCCAAGACCCCCGCCAAGAAATGAGACCACACTGATTGTCATCCTACTGTCCCACTTTGTCACCCTGTCCATAATGAAACTGCCACAGCTCCACTTCCTATGCCCATATGGGCAATGTACCTGTGAGACTAATAGACTGGACTCTGCCATGGACACTCCTCTGCCATCACCCCTCACCATTTATCTCCCCCCTCCAATATTTTGCATTTAAATAAACACACCTAAAGCACAAAATGATCTGGAGTCTGTCTGTGATTTCGAAATAGTGTATTTGCAATTACAGTGACAAAATGTTTTTGAAATAGTAATGTCAACATACCTATGTCACACAGCTCTAGTCCATGAGGAATTTAAGCAGATGTCACACAGTGGGACCTACATCTGTGAAACCGTAAGGGAAAGTGACAACTCAGTGACCATACACTGGGTGAAAACGACAGACAGGAGAGAGGTAGTAGTATAGAAGTACATGTAGTAGACAGCATTGTATTCTTACCTGTGCTTCACTGGAAATATTGCTGGATCACTGAGTCCCTGTTCTGCATGTCTTCTTCCTCTGCTTCATCCTCATCACTGTCCACAGGCTCCACAGCTGCCACAACACTGCCATCTGGTCCATCCTCCTGCAGAAAAGGCACCTGTCATCGCAAAGCCAAGTTGTGAAGCATACAGCAGGCCAAGATGATCTGGCACACCTTCTTTGGTGAGTAGAATAGGCATCCACCTGTCATGTTGAGGCCCCTGAACCTGGCCTTCAGGAGGCCGAAGGTCCGCTCGATCACCCTCCTAGTCGCCCATGGGCCTCATTGAAGTATTCCTCTGCCCTGGTCCTGGGATTCCTCACTGGGGTCAGTAGCCATGACAGGTTGGGGTAACCAGAGACACCTGAAAATGGCGAGAGACAACTGTTAGACACACACTAACCTGGAGGGATATACCCAACCATTCCCACTGTCTTTCTTCCAGGTGCTCACCTAATAGCCACACACGGTGCCTATGGAGTTGACCCATCGCATAAGGGATGCTGCTATTCCGCATGATGTAGGCGTCATGCACTGAGCCAGGGAACATGGCATTCACATGGGAGATGTACTGGTCTGCCAAACATACCATCTGTACATTCATAGAATGATAACTCTTCTGGTTTCTGTACACCTGTTCACTCCTGTGGGGGGGGGGGGGCAAAGCCACATGGATCCCATCAATGGCACCTATGATGTTGGGGATATGTCCAAGGGCATAGAAATCACCTTTCACTGTAGGCAAATCCTCCACCTGAGGGAAAACGATGTAGCTCCGCATGTGTTTCAGAAGGGCAGACAACACTTTGGACAATACGTTGGAAAACATAGGCTGGGACATCCCTGATGCTATAGCCACTGTAGTTTGAAAAGAGCCACTTGCAAGGAAATGGAGTACTGACAGCACCTGCACTTTGAGGGGGGATTCCTGTGGGATGGCGGATTGCTGACATCAGGTCTGGCTCCAACTTGGTACACAGTTCCTGGATTGTGGCACGGTCAAACCTGTAGGTGATTATCAAATGTCGCTCCTCCATTGTCCACAGGTCCACCAACGGTCGGTACACCGGAGGATGCCTCCATCTCCTCACATGTCCCAGCGGATGGTGCCTATGAAGGACAACAGCGACCACAGAGTCAAACAACTCAGAGGTACGTACCCACAGTTTACACACAACACCAAACATACACAAAAGGTGGCCTGTATGTGTGTTGAGACTAGGCCTATGTATGTGTGATGCAGTTGAAAATGAGGCCATGTGGGCCCTGAAATGGCTGCTTCCTGACGTCTAAAGTGGGACAATAGGATGTGAGGTAACTGCGCTGGCTTTGTACACCGTCACGGTAGGCGGTCAGAGACCACGGCGCAATGCTGCATTGGTTAACATTGGAGCCTATGGGTCCCAGGAGCCAATGACGATGTATGCCAGTGGCGATTGTACGCACCGCCGCGGACGTGACCGTCATTTTCTATCACTTCAATCACTAGATACCTGATCTTCGACAGGAGAGGACCTACACTGCAAGTGCTGCTGTGACCTCAGTCTGGAAGAGACAATGGCTCGTGCGTCTGGGGAAAGGGTCCCTGCCTTTACATCGGAGGAGTTGGAGAAGCTCGTTGATGGGGTCCTCCCCCAGTACACGCTACTCTGCGGTCCTCCAGACAAACAGGTAAGTACACTGGGAGCATGTTGTATGGGCTATGCCTGTGTGGAGAGGGCTGGATGTAAGAAGGAAGGGGGCAGAGTGCTGCATGCATGTAAGACGGTGAGTGCATGTTCTACATGGCAAGGGTAGGGATGGGGGCTACTAACTTTGACGGTGCAGTTGGTAATGACTTCTCTTCTTCCCCTGTACATTTCATGTAGGTCAGAGCCCATCAGAAGAAAGATATTTGGCGTGCCATCACCAAGGACGTCCGGACCCTGGGGGTCTACCACAGACGGAGCACCCACTGCCGTAAAAGATGGGAGGACATTCGCCGCTGGAGCAAGAAGACGGCGGAGGCTCAGCTGGGGATGGCCTCCCAACGTGGGAGGGTTGCCCGTTGAACCATGACCCCCCTGATGTTCATGATCCTGGCTGTGTCCTACCCGGAGTTGGATGGGCAATTGAGGGCATCACAGCAGACACAAGGGGGTGAGTACACTCTCATTCATTTGTCTTTGCGTGCAGTGGAGGTGTCTGGGTGGGGGAGGACGGCTGTGGGTTTCCCTAGGCCAGGGTGAGCTCCGTAGGCTAGGCCCCTCCATAAGGCATGGCCCTGTGGCCCCCAACCCCACCTCTGTAGAGTGCCAAGTACAGCCATTCATGCCCCTGTGTCATCTATGCGTGCAGATGTTGTCCATAGCCTTGTAGGCCATTTCCCAGAAATTGCACTGTGGAGCCCAAGAGCGCGGCGTAGTGCAGGGGGCCTCTGTGTCTGTCTTGTCCGCCAACGGTAGCAGTAATTTATGCACTCAACATGTCTTTCTTCTGTCCCCCCCCCCTTTTTGTGGTCTTCCTGTTCTTGTGTGCATTAGCATCATCAGTCGGAGGAGCAGTGGCACCGGAGCACGAGTGAGCTGCATCCCACATGGCCCTGGAGGGCGACACTATGGACTCAGAATTCACCAGTGGGACGGAGGGCGAGGGGAGCTCCACGGCGGGGACAGGAGCTGAGACCAGCAACACGGACTCGTCCTCTGATGGGAGCTCCCTTGTGGTGGCGGCAACATCTGTGCCCCCCACATCTACGGGTACAGACGCCACCCCCCCTACCAGCACCGTCCTCCCAGCAGCCCCTCAGCCTTCGCCCCGTGCCCGCTCACCCAGGAGGGTGAGCATCACCTTCGCCCCAGGCACCTCAGCCCCTGCCCCAGTCACCCCTGCTGCCCTCAGTAAGGAGGCCATTGACCTCCTCAGGTCCCTCACTGTTGGCCATTTTGAATGCCATCCAGGGTCTACAAAGGCAATTGCAACAAACTAATGCATTCCTGGAGAGTATTCATTCTGGTCAGGCGGCCCTTCACCGAGCTTTTGAAACTCTGGCTTCAACACTGATGACAGCCATTGTCCCTGTCTCTAGCCTCCCCCTCCAACTTCCTCCACCCAGACCCAATCCCCTGTACCTCTGCCTATCCCAAGAACACCATCAGACCAGCCTGCACACACCTCACCACACAAGGGAAGCTCAGGCAAACATAAGCACCACACATCCCACAGGCACTCACGCAAGCATCACACACATGCAGACACACCAACATCCACTGCCTCCACTGTGTCCCCCTCCTCGTCGTCTCCCTCCTCCCTCCCAGTCTTGTCTACACTCACACCTGCATGCACTACCTCTACAGCCACTACGTCCCTCACAGCACACCCACAGCACACCCCGCTCACGTGCAGTCACCACCCCCACTACCATTCACACGTCCCCTGTGTCCTCTCCCAGTGTGTCTGTGACGCCCCCTCCAAAGATACGCAAATGCAGGCACACACCCACCCAACAGCCATCCACCTAACGACAGCCTCCAGCGCATGCACCTGCACCCAAAGTCACCAAACGTACACCTCCTACTACCACCACCTCTTCCTCCACTCCCAGACCCCCTCCAGCTACCCGTCCCAGTGTGTCCAAAAGAATTTTCCTGTCCAGTCTGGACCTTTTTCCCACACCTCCCCCACCCCGTCCATCTCATAGGTCCCGAAGTAGCACCTCAGCCACAACATCTACGGGACCAGTGGTGCCTGTTGTCACAGGTATGTGGAGTGCACCGGCCACCAGGACAGCCAGTGTGACACGGAGCCACAGCACAGCCAATACCCCCCCTGTGAAGCATCAGAAGTTGGCAGGTGCCCGCGGGAGAGGGGGAAGACTCCAGCCACCAAAGCCTCTCCCAGCGGTCCCGGTGGGAGTGTGGAGTCAGCTGTTACACCTCCAAAGGTGGGTAAGGGCCATAAGAAACGGCAAGTCTGGGAAGAGCTGCACGGCGGAGAAGACCACCATCATCCCCGCTGCCCAGGAGGCCCCCGCCAGCCCCAGCCCAGCTGCCCAGGAGGGCCCCGCCAGCCCCAGTCCAGCTGCCCAGGAGTTCCCCGCCAGCCCCAGCCCAGGTGCCCAGGAGGGCCCCGCCAGCCCCAGCCCAGCTGCCCAGGAGGGCCCCGCCAGCACCAGCCCAGCTGCCCAGGAGGCCAACGCCAGCCCCAGCCCAGCTGGGCCATAAAGGACTGCCAGCACAAGCCCCGCTAGGCCATTAAGGACCGCCAGCACAAGCCCTGCTGGGCCATGAAGGACCGCCAGCACAAACTCTGCTGGGCCATGGAGGACTGCCAGCACAGGCACCGCTGGGCCGGGCACCACCGTTTCAAGCACCGCTGAACAGGGCACCGCCGTCTCAAGCACCGCTGAACAGGGCACTGCCAAATCAAGCACAGCTGCACAGGGCACCGCTGTCTCAAGAACCGCTGAACAAGGCACCACCGTCTCAAGCACCGCTGAACAGGGCACTGCCGTCTCAAGCACCGCCTAACAGGGCACCGCCGTCTCAAGCACCGCTGAACAGGGCACCGCCAAGTCAAGCACCGCTGAACAGGGCACCGCCAACTCATGCACCGCTGAACAGGGCACTGCCAAATCAAGCACCACTGAACAGGGCACTGCCAAATCAAGCACCGCTGAACAGGGCACCGCCAACTCATGCACCGCTGAACAGGGCACCGCCAAATCAAGCACCGCTGAACAGGGCACCGCAAAATCAAGCACCGCTGAACAGGGCACAGCCAAATCAAGCACAGCTGCACAGGGCACCGCCAACTCATGCACCGCTGAACAGGGCACGCCAACTCATGCACCGCTGAACAGGGCACCGCCAAATCAAGCACCGCTGAACAAGGCACCGCCAAATCAAGCACCGCTGAACAGGGCACCGCCAACTCATGCACCGCTGAACAGGGCACCGCCAAATCAAGCACCGCTGAACAGGGCACCACCAAATCAAGCACCGCTGAACAGGGCACCGCCAAATCAAGCACCACTAGCCCATGAGCGGCAGGGGCACTGACGCAACTGGGTCCGTCACAGGGTGAGTGAAGCACTCTGGGCACCAGTCCCCCTCCAGAACAAGTGGAGAAATCCATTCACTACCTCTATCCTTCACAGGATGAAGTACTCTGGGCACCAGTCCCCGTCCAGAACCAGTGGAGAGATCCATCCACTACCTCTGTCCTTCACAGGATGAAGCACTCTGGGCACCAGTCCCCCTCCAGAACCAGTGGAGACTGTTATCCACTTGAGAGACTGTGGCTTTGCACTCCCCAGGATTGAACAGTGGGCAACCCACCCACTGTAGAGACTTGAGAGACTGTGGCTTTGCACTCCCCAGGATTGAACAGTGGGCAAACCACCCACTGTAGAGACTTGAGAGACTGTGGCTTTGCACTCCCCAGGATTGAACAGTAGGCAAACCACCCACTGTAGAGACTTGAGAGACTGTGGCTTTGCACTCCCCAGGATTGGACAGTGGGCATTGAGCCCCCTCGTGGATCTGGCGTCGTGCACTCATCGGCTGAGGTGCCCCCCCCTTCCCTTCCCCTTGAGGTGCCTGTTGTATTTCTATCTGATGCCCCTGCAGTGTTCTCTCTGTTTTGATCGGGTATCGAGTGTGGGCCTCGCCCATGCATTTTGGGCCCAGTGGTCCACGGACTATAAATGGTGCAATACCTGGACTTGTATTATTGGTGTATATATTTGTTTATAGTGTATATATGTTTTTGAGTACTGGATGTTCATAGATTACAATGGTTACACTCATTTCCTTTTGTCTTTATTTTCTTCCGGGGGGCTTAGGGGGTGTATCTGTGATGTATTGATATGCATTACTGTGTGTGTTGTAGTGGGTGAGGGTGGGGGTGTTGCGTGTGTGTGTCCCTGTTTTTTGCCTCCCCTGTGTCGTAGGTGCAGTACTCACCGTGGTTTTCGCCGCCAGCGTTCGTGCTCCTGGTAGAGGAGCAGGAAGCCTATCGCAGGTAGAATTTGGAGTTCCGGTTCCATGGTGTCCTCGTTCCTCATGGGGTGTGTAGAGGTGAGCGTTTTCCCTTCAGAATTCCTGTTTCTGCTGTGTTTTTATCTCGCCTCTGAGATTGGCCGGAGCACCTTTGCGGATGTAAGTGGTGTATTATGCTACATGTCTGTGATATATTCTGCATCACTTGCTTCCCCTATGTTATTTATGTTGCCCTGACACCTTTGTTTGTTTATGGTGATTGATCGTGGGATTGTTAGTTCCCCATGCCGTGCATGCATTGGTGGTGGGTGTACATCCAAGGCTAGAAGGGATGTGCATGCAGTGGGTATGACATACAGGGAATGAAACTTCATTTTGGTAATTGTGGTGGTGCACTATCTGGGATAGAGTATGGTGATGGGTGTCAGGGTGAGGGGTCGTGGTGGCATGCAGGTATGAGTGGTGATAGGTAGTAAATGTTGACTCACAAGTATCCAGCCCTCCAGCTTTCCAGTGAGTCCCATGCTGTCAGCTGTGGGGGAGGACGTGGGGGTCCACCGCCAGTCCTCTGGATGGCGAGCTAGTGCCTTGCTGCTATAGAACACACCTTCCCCTATAGGTCATTCCACCTCTTCCTCATGTTGTCCCTTGTGCATGGATGCAGAACCTCAGCGTTTACCCTGTCCATGATTCTCTGCCGTAGCGCCATCTTCCTGGCAATGGATATCTGCTGGACTTGTGCTCCAAACAGCTGTGGCTCTACCCTGACTATTTCCTCAACCATGACCTGCAACTCCTCATCAGTGAAATGGGGGTGTCTTTGTGGGGACATGGGTGTCGTGTGGTGTGCGTACATTGTGCAGAGGGTGATGTGTGATGTGGTGGGGTGTGTGGTGCTTGGTGCGTGTTATAAGAATTGGTAGTTGTGATATGTGTGTGCAGTTCTCTTTTGGATTAGTGTTGCAAAGTGTAGCCATCTTCTTGTGTTAGCAAAGGATTGTGGGTGATGTGGGTGTGTGTTTTATAGTGCTGTTGGTGGGTGTGTTTGTGTCAGGTGTAGGTTTTTTTGTTCTGGCCAGTGTTGTCTTCTTTTGTATTTGGTGGGACATTTCTGCTGTGGCGGTATTCACCGCCAAATGTTACCACTATTAAATGACAGTATGGGTGGTAGTACCGGCAGTTTATCATGTTCAGTGAGTCTGATGGATTTGTGGTTGTGGCAGTTTTTTGTCTGTGTTGTATGTATGTGTCATTATCTGGCGGACGGATGTCCGCCTCCGCGGCAGTATTCTGGCAGAAGTCAGCGCGGCGGTATTCGGTATTTACCGCCAAGTTCTGATTGAGGGCATTTGTCTCATAAGTTAAGCCTTGTTGCTTATTGCCAAGCTACCAAGTACCTGAACTTAGAGGGGGTTAGAGGCCTATTGCTAAGTGTAGGTACTTACCTGCCCTTACTAATAATCCACTTTCCAACAGTCAAAATCACAGTAAACACCAGAGCACCCACATCTCGTCAACTAGAACTAGGTCTCAACAGGTTCCAATCATGTATTCATATCAATTGAGTAGCATGGGGCCATGCCTCTCATTAATCAATTTAATCCAAACAGAAACGCAATGTGATGCAGTGTGGTGCATTAAAGGGACAGGGAAGGCATGCCACATTAAGAAAACTAAAGCAGTGCTGAGCTTCTCAGCTAGCCTTCTTGCTGTGTTCTGTGTCAGCAAAGAATGTTACAGATGGCACTCAGTGAATTTTTATAACACAAACCAACAAGTACCAAACCTTTGATGAGCCTCACATAGTAGTGTGTTTCACCAATGTAGTAGCATGCAGAATGGCCCTAAATTGGATTGACAAGGCCAGCGCCCTGGGCAGACAGAAAAGTTGGTGTTTGTTGTGGGGGCGGGGGCCATTGTGTTGTGACGGAGGAGGTATGAGGAAGATGGGATTGGGCAGGGGGTTGATGGTGTGCTAACAATTAGGCTGAGGTACATTAAAGGAGGAAGGCAAAGTCTTTAACAGGATTGAGACCAAGTGGGGCAGAAGCGATACTGTTAGCATTACATTACGTCAGGCAGTTCCCTGTTGTGGCCTTGGAATATTGGCATCCTGGGCCCATGCCCAGCTCCACCATGCCCTGTGGACAAAGTCCTAGTGTCATCTAAACATATGAAAACTTGTAAAGAAAGCATACATGCATGAGTGGCTTGCCTGAAAAAATAACACATGAGACAATTCCTGGCTACATTTTCACATTTACCACATCATGCTACAATAGAACATTGACACAATAGCCATGCATTACACAGCAATGTAATTAGGAGCAAAGGCTATTTCAAATCAATACGAGCTGATTACATTGTACAGTGAATAACTAGCCAAAGCAATATGAAATTGGATATACTTGATGCTAACATATGTAGAATACTGCAGTCAAGCGTTTGATTTCACTTGGATCAAAAGTCAGACAACACTGTATGCGCTTATACAGTAACAGATTGCACATGGCAAAATTGAGTGATTTGGATATAAACTTACCTTTGCATGGCAAGAGTTGTTTACCTGTGACATGAGTGTACAATTGCATATTTGAGAGGATCACAAATCCTGTATCATCTCAAAGGGGAAATGTGAGTAGAGTGTGTGCCATGGCATATGCCTGTGTCAGGTACTGCAGTATCCTTGAACCAGGAGGTACACACTAAGGTCTGCCCTCAGAGTAGGTGTATTGCTACTAATGTTGACATGAGTAAGACAGAGAGATCATGCGCGTGTAGCAGCATTATGTTATTTTAATATCACCAGTTAAATTGATTATTTGACCATGTTACACTGCAATAATGCATAAATCGTCACTAACCTATTCCAAAGATCTGTTGCTTTGTGACACACTCAACCCTGAGCATCATCATATTTCCTGAAATATGTGTGCGTGATAATACAATGTGTATAACACGTGTGTCTGTGCAAGACATACACAACATGAAGGGTACAATGTGTAACATGCTGAGAATGTGTGCGCCGCAACAGTGTGTTCTACTTCAGACCCTCTAGCACAGTTTCTTTCCCTTTAACATATGGGGATAACAGTATAGTATACCTTTAATATCCTGTAAGTGTAAACAGATGGTTATGTAATGGCCATGGCCATACAGTGCAGCATAGATAGTCTCCCGCCGCCTCAGCTATGTCTGCTGGCAAATTGCGAAAAATGTACTGTATCTTTCAAAAAACGTCTTGCTTTTTTCCCTGTGTCGAGGCTGCATTAGCTGCTTAGGGCAAATACAGACAGATGTAATTGTTACATGCAGGAATGTATGTGACAGTGATGGTGTGTCTTTCTGCTAACCAATATATGCTGTGAGCCATGATGCTCCATCTCTGTGGACTGCTGTACATGTGACACAAAGAAATTTAAAGTAACAAGATGTCAATGTCTAACTCCATGTAAGATAACTGCTGGGACGGTTATACTTACTAAAGCATTTGCAGGTTTGTCTGGTGTTTTCTCAATGCAAATGCATAGATTGCCATCTGATGTGAATGGCCACTCACATGCAAAGGTCAAGGAAACTCTCTCAGGCGCAAAGTAAGGTGATGCATTGATTTGCTATATTTTGTGGCACTCGTGATTAATCAAATTGTCAGGGCTGCTCAAACGTGACTTATTATGCTCAAACTGCAAATAAACAAACTTACAAAACACATTTAGCAAGGAGCATTGTGCATGTGCCACACAAATTGTTTGAGCCATATAGGCCAGACTGCAGATGTGTCTGTCCTACAACATTACATGGTGGAAGTTGCCTAGTTTAGTGTGCAAATGAATGTCTGTTGGACAATCACAGGTGTCATAATGGTCTTACACTACATATAGCATATTCATCCAGTTAATCAGTAATCTTGTTGCAACGTACACTGTAGACAAGCTGAGCCAGGCAGTCCCTGTGCTTCCCTGAGTGTGCATTGCATCTGTAACACATCTTGTTGCAGCACTCCAGACAGATGGTCTGAATGTAGATATTGTGCTTAAAAGGGGATACAATAGTGTTGATCATAGGCATAGTAATGCTGTATATCAAAACAAAATGTGCCTGCTCCACAGATAACTATATTCACCCAAGCATACTACAAACTCACAAATAAAGAAAAAAGTGGAAATGTATCTACACATTTAACATTTTATCTACATAAATATTTTGTCAATCAATGGGGGTCATTCTGACCTCGGCGGTAAAATGCCCTTACCGCCGGTCATAAGACCGCCATAACACCGCCGCGGTCAACCGCCACGGTCATTCTGACCCACAACGGCCAAACCTCCAAAAATCCGTCCTCTACTGCAGCCCGCCACATCTGCGGGCAGCGATAAACTGGAGATGACCAAACCTCCACCGTCACGCCAACAGAAATACGCCCATGCCATTACGACCCACGAATCCACACGGCGGTCATTCAAACGCGGTATTCCATTGGCGCTACACACCGCCGCGGTCAGAATACACACACATCACCAAAACACAGCCACATTGGACAATTTGAAATACACACACCTGATACACATACACACACCACTCCCACACAATCAACCAACTATAAAACACACACCCACATCACCCACAAACCCCTGCGACCATAATTACTGAGAGAAGGAGAGAGAGACACAGCAGACAATCCATAGCAAGACACACTGAGGCACACTACACCATCACACACACCACATAGTGGCACAAAGCACCACTCACCAACATACTCCTCATCACATACACCACACCACACCTCACCCACACCACCCCATGGCACCCCAAAGGCACCCACGCTTTTCGGACCAAGAACTCCGGGTCATGGTGGAGGAAATCCTAAGAGTGGAACCCCAGCTCTTCGGCTCGCAGGTGCAGCACACCAGTATAGCCAGGAAGGCGGAGCTATGGCAGCGGATCGTGGACAGGGTCAACGCGGTGGGACAGCATCCCAGGAATAGGGAGGACATCCGCAAAAGATGGAACGACCTACGGGGGAAGGTCCGATCGATGGTCTCCAGGCACAACATTGCGGTCCAGAAGACTGGCGGCGGACCCCCACCCACCCCTCCCAAATTTACATCGTGGGAGCAAGAGGTCTTGACCATCCTGCATCCTCAGGGCCTCGCTGGAGTAGCCGGAGGAATGGACTCTGGTAAGTCCCATCTCAACTACTATATCCCCCCCACCCCACCAGCATGCCAACCCACACCCCCACCCTCACCCCCAACCCCCCAGCACACATTCTCCCTGACAATGTCTCACCAGCACAACCAGCCCATCCCAACACCAACTCCTGCATGCCAGCACAAATCATGGGCACCCATCACCTAAGCATGACCACTGCACTAACCCCCCCCCCCACTAACTACCCTCACAACACCTCCCTCAAGGGAATGCCTGCACTGGGGGACAAGGGCACCCATAACACGCACGCTATTGCACACACAGAAACAATAACCAAACTCTCTTACCCCATGCAGGACCCGAACGACAACACACCAGCCAGGAGGGTCCAGAAGTGTCCATCCCACCACCGGAACAGGCCCACACTGAGGATAGCAGCTCTGTCGACAGTGAACCTGATGACCAGCCCAGACCATCGGGGACCTCTGGGCAGTCGGTTCCCCTCAGGCAGCCACAGGCCACACCAGACCCGACCCCCTCTGCCAACACCAGCACAGCTCCCACCCAGCGGGCCCATGCCTCTGTCTCTAGGACAGCTCAATCAGCGGTGTGTCTGCCACTACAGGGCACCCAGGCTAACCCAACACCCCAACAACAACAGGGACCTGGGGGCAGTGGTAGCGGGCACACCGTCCAGGGGACAGAGGCCGGGGGAAACCGGGCAGCTCGGAGGGCTGCTGTGCGACAGGGGGGGGAGGAGAGGCCCAGGGAACCCACTCTCTAAGAGGCCCTCACCACCATCATGGGGGCCTACCACCACTCCCAAGAGACGATGGCGACGGTACTGGCCAGGTTCACGGAGATCCAGGCACAGCAGGAGGAACGCTACATGGGGTTCAGGGAGGAGCTGAGAATCATCGGGACCGCAATGGGGACCATCGTCCTGGCCCTCAACAGGATAGAAGACGCGTTGCGGGACCATGTGGCACCACACAGGGCCCCTGTCACTAGCCCGGACCAGGAACAGCCTACCACCTCCGCCGGCGCTAGTGGACAGGAGGCCCCAACACCACGGCAGGCCACCAGAGCCCCACCTCCTGCTGAAGAACAACCACCCCGTAAGAGGAGCCTGAGATCCAAAAAAAAGACAGAGTAGGATGTCAAGACCCCCGCCAGCAGGACATACCCCCTGAACTCTTCCCACAGTCCCACATTGCCACCCTGTCCAACCATGAACTGCCTCTGCTCCATCCTTCCACAGGCAAAAGGACAATGCACCTGTGAGACTGAGAACTGGACTCTGCCATGGACATTACTCCACCCCCACCCATCACCCTTATAATCACATGTACCAATATCTAGCCCTGTAAATAAATCACATATTGCACACAAATCAGTTTGGAGTCATGCTGTATTATTAGCAAATGTATTACATATTACTGTTCAATATCTGTTCTGTCAATTAGTGATGACAACATACCAATGTCAATACGCTGTAGTTCATGGGCAAACCAAGCAGAAGTCAGGCACTGCGTCATACAGCACTGAGAAGGGAAGGGAAAATCAAAAATTACCCAAAAATATCTGGTGGGAACTACAGAAAGTACAGATGCAGGAGGCTAGAAGCAATTGGGAAATGGCGTGGGTGATTCTTACCTGGGTGTTACTGGAAATACTGTTGTATCACTCTGTCCCTATTGTCTGTGTCGTCCTCTGGGTCTTCCTCCTCTTCACTCTCCACAGGCTCCATGGCTTCTACAACACCACCATCTGGACCATCCTCCTGCAGGAAAGGCACCTGGCGTCGCAAAGCCAGGTTGTGAAGCATACAGCACGCCACGATGATATGGCACACCTTCTTTGGTGAGTACATTAGGGATCCACCTGTCATATGCAGGCACCTAAACCTGGCCTAGACACGGCAGGTTGGGGTAACCAGAGTCACCTATTAGCCACACACATTGTCTCTGTAGCTGCTCCATCACATAGGGGATGCTGCTATTTCGCCAGGCTCAGAATCCCATTTTTTTTACCGCCAGCCTGTTGGCGGGTTGGCCGCCGCTTTAACACCGACCGCCAGGGTTAGAATCACCCCCAATATGTCAACACTAAGGGGGTGATTCTAACCCTGGCGGTCGGTGATAAAGCGGCGGCCAACCCGCCAACAGGCCGGCGGTCGAAAAAATGGAATTCTGACCCTGGCGGGAACCGCCAACACAGCCCGCCACATTAACACTCCGACCGCCGCGGCGGTGCAGACAAACAGCGTGGCGGTCACCGCCAACAGGCAGGCGGCAGACAATGTACCGCCCACAGTATCACAACTCACCAATCCGCCACCTTTTCCGGGGCGGGAACCCCGCCGATAAAAACACGGCGGAAACAGACTACGAACGGGAAAACACGCACCAAAACACACTCCACGAGGAAGGAGGACAGCATGGAACCCGAATTAAACATCCTACCTGCTCTCGTCTACCTTCTCATCTACCACGAGTACGAACTCCGGCGCAGACGACAACGGTGAGTACTGCACCTACGACACACGGGAGGGGGGAGGAGTGAAGCTTACGGCACACACATATGCGACCCCACCCCCCCAAACTATGTACACACTAATGCAGAGCAACAATGCACAGTGACACCACCCAAACCCCCCTTAAGAATGCAAAGACAAAAATAAATTGGGACGAAAATTTTATTTAAAAAATAGACTCTGATATGGAGCGGTCAACTATGCAAAATATCCATAACAAAATGATACTATATACACTGCCATGGAGAACCGAGGCAATTAGTCCTGTACATGAAAGTTAAATGGAACAGTCCGTGGGCTACAGTGTAGCGACACAAGGGCAAAGCCCACACAGGAGACTTGAGTCCTTTGGAGAGAACACTGCAGGGGCATCTGATGAAAAAACTACAGGCACCTCAGGGGGAAGGGAAGGGGGAGGCACCACAGCCACATGAGTCCACGACGCCAGATCCACGAAGGGGCCACCATGCCCATTGATGTATCCTGGGGAGTGCAAAGCCACAGTCTCTCAAGTCTCTACAGTGGGTGGGTTGCCCACTTCACCATACTGGGGAGTGCAAAGCCACAGTCTCACAAGTCTCTACAGTGGGTGGGTTGCCCACTGTACCATCCTGGGGAGTGCAAAGCCACAGTCTCTCAAGTCTCTACAGTGGGTGGGTTGCCCACTTCACCATCCTGGGGAGTGCAAAGCCACAGTCTCTCAAGTCTCTACAGTGGGTGGGTTGCCCACTGTACCATCCTGGGGAGTGCAAAGCCACAGTCCATCTGGTGGATGACAGTCTCACTGCTCAAGGAGGAGGCATGGTGGGCACAGTGAACCATAAACAGTGCTTGAGAGGAAGGGCCCAGCGGAGTGGTGCTTGAGACGGCGGTGCCCAGCGGAGCGGTGCTTGAGACGGCGGGGCCCAGCGGAGCGGTGCTTGGACGGCGGGGCCCAGCGGAGCGGTGCTTGAGAGGAAGGGCCCAGCGGAGCGGTGCTTGAAAGGAAGGGCCCAGCGGAGCGGTGCTTGGACGGCGGGGCCCAGCGGAGCGGTGCTTGAGACGGCGGGGCCCAGCGGAGCGGTGCTTGACAGGAAGGGCCCAGCGGAGCGGTCCTTGACAGGAAGGGCCCAGCGGAGCGGTGCTTGACAGGAAGGGCCCAGCGGAGCGGTGCTTGAGACGGCGGGGCCCAGCGGAGCGGTGCTTGAGATGGCGGGGCCCAGCGGAGCGGTCCTCTTCTGCACGGCGGGCCCTGTTCAGCGGTGCTCTTCTGCACGGCGGGCCCTGTTCAGCGGTGCCTATCTTCACGGAGGGCCCTGTTCAGCGGTGCCTATCTTCACGGCGGGGCCCAGCAGAGCGGTCCTCTTCTGCACGGCAGGCCCTGTTCAGCGGTGCTCTTCTGCACGGCGGGCCCTGTTCAGCGGTGCTCTTCTGCACGGCGGGCCCTGTTCAGCGGTCCTCTTCTGCACGGCGGGCCCTGTTCAGCGGTGCTCCTCTGCACGGCGGGCCCTGTTCAGCGGTGCTCTTCTGCACGGCGGGCCCTGTTCAGCGGTGCACATCCAGTAGGTCAAGGGAGCCAGACCTGGCCTGGACTCCCTGCTCAGTCGCCCTCCGACCGTGATGCTTCTGGACCCTTCGGGGACGGAGTCCTGGGCCCTTTGGTGTCCTCCTTTCCAGCTGGGATGTGGCATGTGGAGCCCACCTGCTCCGCGCTCCTGCTGCCTGACTTCTCCGCCCTGCTGCCCTTACGCTCCTTAGATGGGGCTCTCGGGCCCTTGCCTCCCCTAGATGATGTGGCTGGTGAAGTGGGCGAACATTGCTCCTTGGGGGCAGCCGTGTCAGTCCTCGCACGGCGGCCCTTGTGTTTCCTGGTCCTCTTGCCGGGGGGGGGCTGGATGTGTCCTTGCTGCTGATTGAGGTGTCACTGCTGGCAAAGGGTGGACTCCAGAACCCATGCACAACAGTGACACCCGAAGCTGGGCTGGTGGTGGCTGTGGTGCTCTTGGGACTCTTTGCAGATGGAGGGGGTAGGTCATCGGAGGGAAAGAGGTCAAGATTAGCCAGGAAAAGTTTTTTAGGGCCAAGGTAAAGGGTAGGAGAAGTGGTGATGGGAGTGGAGGAAGAGGATGTGGTTGTAGGAGAGTCAGGTGTGCTGTCATTGGGTGAAGGTGCTGGTGCTGGTGCTGTAGGCTGTCGTGAGGTGGATGGCTGTTGGGTGGGTGGCTGCCTGCGTTTGTGTGTCTTGGAAGAGGGGGTGACAGACACAGTGGGAGAGGACACAGGGGACGTGTAAATGGCAGTGGGGGTGGTGACTGCACGCGTGCGGACTGTACAGGAGGGTGTGGTGGTGATGGAAGCACTGGCTGATGTTGGTGTGCATGCAGGTGTGAGTGTAGACGTCACAGGGAGGGAGGAGGGAGACGAGGAGGAGGGGGACACAGGAGTGGCAGTGACTGTTGGAATGTCTGCATCTGGGTGTTGCTTGGGTGAGTGTTTGTGGGATCTGTGGTGCTTGTGTCTGGATGAGCTGCCCTTGGGTGTTGAGGTGTGTGCAGGCTGGTCAGATGGAGTTGATGGGATAGGCTGAGGAACAGGAGACAGAGACAGGCTGGAGGCAGTCAGAAGAGGGAGGCTGGAAACAGGGACAATGGCTGCCGTCAGTGCTGAGGCCAGAGCAGTGAACGATTGTTGATGGGCAGCCTGACCCGAATGAATGCCCTCCAGGTAGGCATTGCTCCGATGCACCTCCCTTTCTACCCCCTGGATGGCATTCAAAAGGGTAGTCTGCCCAACAATGAGCGTCCTCACAATGTCAATGAGCTCCGCACTGAGGGCAGCAGGGGTGACAGGGGCAGCGGCTGAGGTGCCTGGGGAGAAGGAGACGCCCGCCTTCCTGGGCGAGCGGGCACGGAGCGTAGGCTGAGGGGCTGCAGGGAGGGCGGGGCTGGTGCGCTGGGTGGCGGCTGTACCTGTAGAGGCGGGGGACCCGGATGTTTCCGCCACCGCTAGGGAGCACCCATCGGAGGACGTGTCTGTGTCGCTGCTCTCACCACCGGTCCCCGTTGTGGTGCTCCCCTCGCCCTCCGGATCACTGGTGCCCTCGGTGTCTGTTCCTGGGCCCACCGGGGCCTTGTGACTTGCAGCTCCCTCGTGCTCCGATGCCAAATCTCCTCCGCCTGATGATGCTAATGGACACATGCACAAGAAGATGAAGAAGAAGGGTGGGGGGAGAAAAAAGAAGACCAGGTTGAGTGCATGCAATGTCAACACCGTTGGCGGAGAGGACAGACACAGGAGCCTCATGCACTAAGCCGCGCATTCGGGGTACACTACTCAGTACTTCTGACTAAGACAACAGGTCAAGAGACGACAAACGCGCAGATGTGTGAGGCTGGACCATCAATAGATGTACTTGTCACCCTACAGAGGTGGGTGCCGGGAGCATAGGGCCATGCCTAAGGGAGAGGACTACACTACAGAAAGCGCCCTGGCCTAATGTCACCCACAACCCTCCTCCCCCACCCAGACGCCTCCACTGCGCAGAAAGATAGCAGAATGTGCTGATACTCACCCCCTTGTGTCTGCTGTGATGCTCTCAAGCGCCCATCCAAATCAGGGTAGGCCACCGCCAGGATCTGGGACATCAGGGGGGTCAGGGTACGACTGGCACCCCTCCTAGGTTGGGAGGTCATCCCCAGCAGTGACTCGGCGGTCTTCCTGGTTCCGCGGCGGATGTCCTCCCACCTCTTGCGGCAGTGGGTGCCCCGTCTGACGTGGACCCCCAGGGCCCGGACTTCCTTGGCGATGGCACGCCAAATATCGACTTTCTGATGGGCGCTGACCTATGTGACATGTACAGGGTGGGAAGGAAACAATCATCAACTTACTGCATGTTAGATGTGATTGGCCCCCCCTCCCCAACCTTGCCATATGGCACATGCTCTCATCTGTCGTGCATTGCACTCCTCATTCGCCCCCCACCCCACCAACTTACATCCACCCCACTCCACACAGGCATTGCCCATTCCATGTGCACCCGGTGTACTTACCTGTTGGTCTGGAGGACCGTAGAGTAACGCATACTGGGGGAGGACCCCATCCACGAGCTTCTCCAACTCTTCAGACGTGAAGGCAGGGGCCCTTTCCCCAGTCGCAGCAGCCATTGTCACTTCCAGACCGAGGTCACAGCAGCACTTGCAGTATAGGTCCTCTCCTGTGGATGATCAGGTCTCGAGTGATTAGGCAGATAGAAAATGGCGGTCACGCCCGCGGCGGTGCGTACCGCGGCGGTGCGTACCGCTACCGCCGGCGCACCTCGTCATTGGCTCCTGAAACCCATAGGCTTCAATGTTAACCAATGCGGCTCCGTGTAGCGGTCTTCGACCGCCTACCGCCACGGTGTGCTCCGCCAGCGCATTGACCTCACATCCCATTGTCCCACTTCACAGGTCAGGCAGCCGCCATTTCAAGGGCCCACATGGCATAATTTCTACTGCGACACACAGGCCTAGGCCTTGCATTGCCACACATACACGCCTTTCAAAACATAGATAACCGTGTGCTATGCAAGCTGTGGTGAACGTACCAGTGATTGGCTTGACTCTATGCTCCATGTTGTTATTCCTAGGCACCGTCCGCTGGGACTTGCGAGGAGAAGGATGAATCCTCGCGTGTACCGACCACTGGTGGACCTGTCGACAATGGAAGAACGCCACATCATACTACGATACCGACTTGACCGTGCCACTATCCATGAACTGTGTGCCCAGCTGGAGCCAGCCCTGATGTCCCCCATCCGCCAACCCACAGGAATTCCCCCTCTGGTGCAGGTTCTGTCAGTCCTCCATTTTCTTGCAAGTGGCTCATTCCAGACAACAGTGGCCATGTCATCTGGAATGTCTCAGCCTATGTTTTCAAAAGTTTTGTCTAGAGTGTTGTCTGCCCTGACGAAACACATGCGGAGTTACATTATATTCCCTGAGGAGGTTGATTTGGCCACTGTGAAGGGTGATTTTTATGCCCTTGGACATATTCCCAACATCATTGGTGCCATTGATGGGATCCATGTAGCCTTAGTCCCCCCAAAAGACGATGAGCAGGTGTACAGAAACAGGAAAAGTTACCATTCTATGAACGTCCAGGTGGTCTGTTTGGCTGACCAGTACATCTCCCATGTGAATGCCATGTTCCCTGGGTCAGTGCATGACGCGTATGTGATGCGTAATAGCAGCATCCCTTATGTGATGGAACAGCTACAGAGACAACGTGTGTGGCTAATAGGTGACTCTGGTTACCCCAACCTGCCTTGGCTATTGACCTCAGTGAGGAATCCCCGGACCAGGGCTGAGGAACGGTACAATGATGCCCATGGGTGAACAAGGAGGATCATAGAAAGGACCTTTGGCCTCCTGAAGGCCAGGTTTAGGTGAGTGCATATGACAGGGGGATCCCTGATGTACTCACCAAAGAAGGTGTGCCAGATCATCGTGGTCTGCTGTATGCTTCACAATCTGGCATTGCGACGTCAGGTGCCTTTCCTGCAGGAGGATGGTCCAGATGGTGGTGTTGAAGCAGCTGTGGAGCCTGCGGAGAGTGAAGAGGAGGAAGACTCAGAGGACGACACAGACAACAGGGACGAGTTATCCAACAGTATTTTCAGTAGCACACAGGTAAGAATCACCCACGCCATTTTACTTTTCCTGAAAGCCTCCTGCTTCTGAACTTTGTCTATGACCCCCCAGTTCTTTTGAACTGATGTTTGATTTTCTCTTCCCTTTTCAGTGCTGTATGACCCACTGCGTGACTTCTGCTTGGTTAGCCCATGGACTGATGCTTATTGATCTCGGTATGTGTTCAGCACAAAGTTAACAGAACATAATTGATCGGTAATGTGTTATACATTTGTAAATAATACAGCCTGACTCCTGTTTGATTTCAGTGCATTGAGTGATTTATTTTTTGTGCTAGATAATGGTACATGATATAAACACAGTGATGGGTGGGGGTGGAGTAATGGCCATGGCAGAGTCCAGTTCTCAGTCTCACAGGTGCATTGCCATATGCCTGTGGAAGGATGGAGCAGGGGCAGTTCAAGGTTGGACAGGGTGGCAATGTGGGACAGTGGGATGACTTCAGGGGGTATCTCATGCTGGCGGGGGTCTTGACATCCTACTCTGTCGATTTTTTTGATCTCAGGCTCCTCTTGCGGGGTGGTTGTTCTTCAGCAGGAGGTGGGGTTCTGGTGGCCTGTCGTTGTGGTGGGGCCTCCTGTCCACTAGCGCCGGCGGAGGTGGTAGGCTGTTCCTGGCTAGTGACGGCGGTAGTATGGCGGAGTTCTGACCGGCGGTATAGGCCTTTTACCGCCAAGGTCAGAATGACCCCCTAAGAAGGTAAAAATTCACACATAGGCACCCTACCTATAACCACTGATAAATAACACATCAGAAAGAACAACCTGCCAGGTAAGAAGTGGGGAGCATGAACAATGAGCCCAAGGTGTTATTTTTCTGCATTCTACAATTCCCTACAGTGTATCCCAGACAACTGGCCAGTTGCATGGGTCAGAACCCACGCATCAACCCAGTTGCACATCACATTCCTCTCCTGAGCAGTTCATAACTCATGCATTAACACCAATGTGTTGAACACAATGTATTGTGCCTAATGCGTTGTGCATTAATTACGCATTGCCAAGTTCTGTACTGATGTGTCCAAAAAAATAAATTGCACAATTCTCCTAGCTTGCCATAAGTGCCATTTCAATGGTTAGTGGGCTGTACTTATAGTTGAAATACCAAGCTGTAGGGGCATTTCCTTAGTTAACCTACAGAAATGACATGGGGATGCTTACAAGTTCTCAGAATATACAATGTTAAAGGCTAAACTACAGATCTATTTTGGTATTGCTTGTATGGGTACTCCTCAATGTGTATTGCATTGGACTGCAAAGGTACACCGATTGCTATGCCTCATGAATATCTACAAATGCAGAACAGTCCAAACAAATAACATTATACATGCTGAGAAGCCATGCAGCCTTACACAAATTTTGAATGTCCAACAACCTACTATTACTCAGTGCTATATGGTGTATGCGTGCCCTTTTCCATCATAACTGCACTTAGGTACACTTATGGTCAAACATGTCACCCAGGTTTCATGGTACACTTGCCTCTGACATGATGCTGGCGAGAATTACAAAAATGATCACATCCTTGAGTCTTGCTTCAGGCATGTCATGATGGGTACATCTAAAGTTCTGCATCTGGATGGACACCTTCCAGAACTCCAATGCTACCAGTAAGTGCTATAAGTACATGTATGTATCATTTTGATGTATGTGTGTCATCTTTGTGAAATATATGACATTGTGGCGTGTGGTGGGAAGTAACACTCAGCTACTCCTGATCAGCTGCCATCTGTGAATCAGAACAGAACCTACCCACAGAACATTTAGGGGGTCATTATGACCCCGGCAGTTGGTGGTAATGTGGCGTTGATACAGCCAACATGCTGGCGGTACGTACCGCCATATTATGACATTGACCGGTTGGCTGCCAACCCGCCAATGTACCACTCCGACCGCCATAGCGGTAGAAGCCGCCGGGCTGGAGATAAGAATCTCCACTATTGTCCTGCCTAAGGCATTTTGACCCCGCCTACCACCATGGTTTTTGTGGCCTTCGTAATGTCATGAAAACCATGGTGGTAGGCCCTATCAGTGACAGGGAATTAGGAGGCTCCCTACCCCCAAAGATTCCCCAGATGCCCCTACCTTTTTCCATCCATGTTCCCCGCTTCCAATCCCCCACCCCCAACACACACACATGCAGACACACACCACACATACACACACTCACTCACACAAGCATACATGCATTCACACACACATGCATCCATTCCTTCATGCACACATCCGTACTACAGGCATTCACATATCCATTCAAACATGCATTCTCACACATGCATTCACACATGCAAACAACACTACACATACATTCACAGTCACGAACACTCACACATTCATGCACACCTCCCACACACACACACAACACTCCACACCCCCCTACCCTGTGGAGACCCAACTTACCTGGATCCTGGGGGGTCTTCCAGCAGGGGACAGCATGGGGCTCTACGACCGCCAGCAGCGCCCACCAGCAGAACACTGCCTGGCCATATTGTTTTCATAATGTGGCTGACGGCGGTCTACTGGTGTGGTGCTGCTGGTGGTAGCAGTGCCACCTTAATGCCATCCCCCAGCGTGGCCACAGCCGGATTTCCGCCCTTCTTGTGGTGGCAATCAGGCTGTGGTCATAATTTGGTGGACGGCTATTAGCCGCGGCCACAATACTTTGGCGACCGTCGCCGTGGCTGTAGGCAGCATTTACTGCCATTGTCAAAATTAGGGCCTTAGTGATGATCACTGACTTAAGTCTTTGAGGATGTAAGATGTATATAAGTAGGTCCACATGAACTAAACATCAATACATTTTTTAGATAGTGGCTTATCTATAGTCATGTTGCTTTGGGCACAGTGATCATCATCTGGCACAAAATCGGAAGTGTTCTACATGAACACATTATATCGTACACCAAATGGCAATAATCCTGATATTCTGTGGTCAAGGTATGCTGTAGCACACTGATTTCAGTTTTGCTAAGCAAGTCTGTGCAGGGATCAGTGGTATATGTGAATCATTGTGCATGACACAGAGGCAATATTTCTACACAGGCACTATTACTAAACATGGATAGGATAGGTATCATGGAATCAGAGTCACACACTGTGTGATTATACAACATTTGTATCAAAATGCAGCATAATGGCTTCTGACAGGCTACATGCTTTCATGCTCTACAGATAAGACACTTCAGTTTTAATGACCATAAGGGTTGGCTTACATACTTGCTGTGTTACACAAAGTATGTTTATAGAAAACAGAACTGTTCCTGTAGAGGTATGAAAAACTAAGGCAGAAAATATAAACATGTATGACAGTGGCATCAGGTTGCGATTACAATCTAAGCAAAATTAAGTAATGTCTTTGGCCCATGACAGAAAACAAATGACATGCCAACATAGGTGTCTGTTCATGTGTTTGCTCATTATTGTTTTTACACAGAACTTTGATGTGTTAGCCTAACCCCAAGGTATGTCTGTTGTAACCCAGTCTCAGTAGTAAGTGAGCGTCCCTCAGAGTTATGGTGTAAGGGTCCGTGCATAATATCAAACCTTTTTTTTAGGCCCGATTGGTAGTCGGACTAGCATGCACACACTACTGAGATGATATAAGACTTAATGAGGTATGAAACTAAAATGCAGCCTTGGGATGGTGTGTGTACATAAGCATGTTGAAATATGACTCCTCATGATTTTGCCTGCAAGTCCGAAGATGGAGATACTTGTTACACTTCTGTACAATTGCCTGAGGCTAAATGTTAGTAATGTGCCCCAATCATGTTCTACAAGAGGTGTATAACAACCCCCTATCCATTTATTATCTATCAGACACAGAGAAAGTGAAGCCAGTAATGTGTGCTGGCTTGTGATATTTCACATGGGAATTCAAAGACAAGTCACACTGCATGGACTGAATCTTCGTATCCACTTAAACTTAAGTTGATGATCAATGATCAGAACATTTGCATGATGTAACTCAAAATCCCAACTTTGGTGGATCGGCCCATGTTTCCAATTTTATATATGGACATCAACATGAATGTGATTGTTAGTCCTGTGTGATATGGTATTTATGTCATTTTGACTGATGTTACATTTTGCGCTCCCACACAGATTGCACCTGACTCAGTTTTCCTGGCTCAAGTAGTCTATGTCTAGGTAGTGACACTATTGGGCATATATTCATACTCTGTTTGCGCCAAATGTGCGTCAAAAGGTTTGAGGCACAGTCAGCGCAAACCTTGCACCATATTTATACTATGACGTCCGACCCCGCGAACGTCAAAATTCCTCTGTGTGCGTCAATTTCTGGATGCGGGAACCGCCCTACGTTAATGACATGTGAGGTAGGAGTTCCCGTCCCAAAAATTACTTTAAGGCCTGTGCGCCTTATTTATACTTCCATGTCATTTTGACGCACAGGAGGGGGCGGGCCTTAAAAAACGGCATCCAGCCTGATGTTGGCCTTTTTTTAACTCCTGGGTGAGGGCAGGCGTTAAGGGACCTGTGGGCTCATGTTCATGGTGTCTGACCATGGAAGCAGTCCATAGGTGCCCTTTCCTGACACCAGGGGCACCCTTTGCCACCCCCACCCACCCCTGGATGGGGGGATCCATCCTAGGTAAGTACAGGTAAGTTGAGGTAAGTATTTCTTTTAAACATTTTTAGTGGCATAGGGGGTTCCTAACTTGGGCTCCCCTACATGCCACTGTGCCTAATGGCCATGCCCAGGGGACAGAAGTCCCCTGGGAATGGCCATTGGGCAGGGGGGCATGACTCCTGTCTTTGCTAAGACAGGAGTCATTTCCATGGTGGTTGTGCATAAAAAAATGGTGCAAGTCCAGTTAGAGCCACAATTTTTTACTCTAACCTGACTTGCACCATTTTTTGACGCACAACTCCCATTTTTCCCCTACGCCGGCTCTGCCTGGTTAGAGTCTTTTTTTTTTACTCTGACCAGCCTGCAGCGTCGGCTAACGTCAATCCATAAATAAGGCTCCCACCTGGCGCGTTGGAATGGCCGGCGCTGGTTTGCGTCAAAAAGTATAAATATGGGCCTATATTGCCTATATAGTTGTATCTATTGTGGGTTTTAGTCTGGTCAGGGACACAATAATTGTGTTACAATGTCTGAGTATTTCTCACACTCATCATATACATGTATTGCATGTGCTAGCTGTTTTTCACATTTTCACCCTAGACAACATGACAGCTGATGAAACCAATACTTAAGAGATGCAATGAGATAATTTCTGCCATGTCAGGAATGTTTCTAAGTCATACAGAATAATGCACTAACCTTATGAATGTGCAAAGGCAGCGGGGTCCTGGTACATCACTCGATCAACCACATCTGCAGTGCCTACATCTGCCAGAGGCCAGGATCAAGCTCGCCCAACCAACCAACATGCACCCCAGCCACCAATGCCACCGGCTACCCCTGCAGCCACACAGCAGAGACCCACATGCACAAGGATACCCTTCAAGATGAGAATCGGTATTCCACGACACCTTAAATAAGGAATTCAAGAAGGTCAACCACAAACTCAGTGACATTCAACAGGCCAGCTTGCGTGTGCGAATGACAAACCTTGAGGAGGCCATGGAGTAGCTTTCCCAACTTGTTTGAACATTGTAAATTAACATATTTTATTCTGTTTCTATATTGTAGTACTTTAATAGTTGATAGGATAGTTTAGACAAGGTAGGTTTTATATTTGTATAATATTTTATAGGTTCTTGCTCTTATAACTATTTCTATATTTATAAGCTTTTAGTGAGTGAGGAATAATGTTAAATAGATAAAAATACTAACAAATGAATATTTATTTAGATTTTAATTTGTAGTTAGTTTATGTATAGGTGTAGTTTATGTTTGGATTGTGTCACCCTACGTGTTATAATTGTTGAAGGCTGATGTTTAACATGTCACTTGTGCTTAATATGTAGGTAACTGTAGCATAAGGTAAGTTCATGTTAAGGATAGTTAGTTTAGAATGCATAGGTGTAGTTAGATAAGGATACGTGTAGATATTTTCAGGTAGTGTAGTTTAGGTAGGTTTCATATTTTGCATTGATATTTACTTAGTAATTACAACTTTTTCTACTTTCACAATCCTGTAATTATTGCATCATTGTGAGTTTCTAACATTGACTAAGTTGAGTTGAGTACATGATGGTGCTACTGACCTGCCGTCTTTATCCCCTTCGCTGCCAGGCCTTTTCCCCCTACTGTGCCGAGCCTTTTTTTGGCTATTTGGGGCAGTTCGCACTTAGGCCCTCATAACTTTTGTTCACATAAGCTACCCATGCCAAATTTGCATCCTTTTATCCAACATTCTAGGGATTCTAGAGGTGCCCAGACTTTGAGGGTTCCCCAGAAGGAAGCCAAGAAATTGGCGAAAATACAGCGAAATTTTTGTTTTTTTCAAAAAAATGGGAAAAAGGGGCTGCAGAAGAAGCCTTGTGTTTTTTTCCCTGAAAATGGCATCAACAAAGGGTTTGCTGTGCTAAAATCACAAGCTTCCCAGCTTTCAGGAACAGGCAGACTTGAATCAGAAAACCCAATTTTTCAACACAATTTTGGCATTTTGTACGATTGTTTGTGCTTTCAGCCTCCTTCCAGTCAGTGACAGAAATTGGCATGAAACCAATGCTGGATCCCAGAAACCGAAACATTTCTAAAAAGTAGAAAAAATTCTGAATTCAGCAAGGGGTAATTTGTGTAGATCCTATAAGGGTTTCCTACAGAAAATAACAACTGAAAAAAAAAATATTGAAATTGAGACTAAAAAATCTGCAATTTTTCTCTACGTTTTACTCTGTAACATTTTCCTGCAATGTCAGATTTTTGAAAGCAATATACCGTTACGTCTGCTGGACTCTTCTGGTTGCGGGGTTATATAGGGCTTGTAGGTTCATCAAGAACTCTAGGTACCCAGAGCCAATAAATGACCTGCACCCTGCAGTGGGTTTTCATTCTATACCGGGTATCCAGCAATTAATTTGCTGAAATATAAAGAGTAAAAAATTGCTACCAAGAAAACCTTTGTATTTCCAAAATGGGCACAAGATAAGATGTTGAGGAGCTGTGATTATTTGCACATCTCTGAATTCCGGGGTGCCCATACTAGCATGTGAATTACAGGGCATTTCTCAAATAGACGTCTTTTTTACACACTCTCCTATATTTGGAAGGAAACAATGTAGAGAAAGACAAGGGGCAATAACACTTGTTTCGATATTCTATGTTCCCTCAAGTCCCCCGATAAAAATGATACCTCACTTGTGTGGGTAGGCCTAGCGCCCGCGACAGCAAATGCCCAAAAACACAACGTGGACACATCCCATTTTTTGACAGAAAACAGAGGTGTTTTTTGCAAAGTGCCTACCTGCAGATTTTGGTTTCTAGCTCAGCCGGCACCTAGGGAAACCTACCAAACCTGTGCATTTTTGAAAACTAGAGACCTAGTGCAATCCAAGATAGGGTGACTTCTGGGGCTCTGACCAGGTTCTGTTACCCAGAATCCTTTGCAAACCTCAAAATTTGGCTAAAAAAACTCATTTTCCTCACATTTCGGTGACAGAAAGTTCTGGAATCTGAGAGGAGCCACAAATTTCCTTCCACCCAGCGTTCCCCCAAGTTTCCCGATAAAAATGGTACCTCACTTGTGTGGGTAAGCCTAGCGCCCATGAAAGGAAATGGCCCAAAACATAACATTTGTGGGGGGGCAGAAATGGCCTAAAATAGATTTGCCCCCCACCCCCCCCCACGGGGGGCAATCCTTGCCTACGGGGTCGCTCCCCTTGCGTGACGGCGCAAAAAAAAAGAACCCTGGTGCCTAGTGGTTTCTGCCCCCCTTGGGGGCAGATTGGCCTAAATATAATTTGCCCCCTATGTGAGCGACCCTTGCCTAAGGGGTCGGTCCCCACCTCTAAAACAAAAAACTAAACAAAAACAAAAACAAAAGAAAAAATAATAATTATCCATTACGTCCACGGCACAGAAGGGGTTAAATGTTTGTGTGATTTTGTAAGAGGACTATGGTCAACAGGTAGAATATAACACATATGAGTCACTTAAGGGCTATTTGACAATCTTAATTCATTGCAAGTGGTCATCTTAGTGTGATTTCACACACAGATACTCACCCACTGTAGCACTGATGGCAATATTTATACTCCGTCTGCGCCGATTGTGCGTCAAAATTATTGGCGCACAATCAGCCCAAACGTTGCCCCGTATTTAAACTTTGACGCCCGAGCCCTCGGACAACCCGCCTTGCGTTAATTATATGCAAGGTAGGCGTTCCCGGCCCAAAAATGGCTTAAACGGCCGTGCGTCGTATTTATGCTTTCGGGCAAAAATGACGCAAGGCCCGGAGGCGGAGCCAGAAAATGACGCACAGCCCGATTTGCGTCAAAAATTAACACCTGGGTCAGGGCAGGCGTTAAAATGGGGCAAACACACCTGTATATAATCAGAACACACAGAACAAACAGCAGAGCAGCAGAGCAGCAACAGGGAGCCATTGAGGTGATTCTAATCCAGCATGCACGCAGACGCAGAGCCCAGCAACAACAACAGCAGCTACAACAACAACAGCAGGGATCCCAAAGGCAGCGCAGAAGGCAGGAGAGGATATTCCGCCCAAGAACAACCCTTCAGGGCCTCAGGGAACACGACATCATACAGAGGTACCGGTTTAACTGGCAGGCCATTCAGCAGCTGCTGCGAAACATTGAACAGCAGTTGGCCCCCACTTTGGTGACACCCCGCACCATCCCAACAGAAACAAAGCTGCTTGCCGTACTTCATATGCTGGCAAGTGGCTCTTTCCAAACAACTGGTACCCTGGTTGGCGGAATATCACAACCATCATTCTCCGCCTTTTTGCCCAAAGTACTGGATGCCATCATTCAACTGACACCCCGCCACATCTGCTTCCCTAACACACTGCAGAAGCAGCAGGAAACTAAACAGGGGTTCTACGCAATCAGTGGCTTCCCACACGTCCTTGGTGCAATCGACTGCACACATGTACACCATGTGCCACCTGCTGCAACTGAACACCTCTACCGCAACAGGAAGCACACACATTCCATCAACGTGCATGCCATAGTCGATCACCAAGGATTGATCACCAACATCGTGGCTAAATATCCTGGGAGTGTACATGACTCCTTCATCTTCCGTCACTGCACCATCAATCAACACTTCCAGGATGGACGGTATGGCAATGGCAATGGACTACTTGTTGGAAAGTACAAAAACCTACTTATATACACACTGCACAGCAACCCTCTAGGACACACAACACATACACCACAACAGCAACATGTCAACAGGAACACACTGAGGTCCTGACATCACTAGCCATGTTTCTTAAGTCACCATTGAACCTGTCACACATCGGATTTTACTGTACAGCCGAATGTTAAGACATTAATGAGTGTGGTTGCCTAAATGTCACCTTGCAAATTGTAAGTGTCCCAATGACCTTTACATTAATACATTGCCTAAGTATAAAGGTATGGGATGTCCAGGGTACTTTGATATGAACGTGTTAACAACACTTTCAATTTTAACTCTGCATGGAACTATCATCTCACCCCCAGTGAAGACACACGGACACCTGTATCACAAGTCACAATGCTAGGGAGAGCACACTGTACTGAAAATCCCAAAACATACTGCTGACAAACGGATAGCAGACAAACACTTGTTCAGCCAAGGAAACAACACAATGCAGATGGTATAGCCTACAAGCATAGGATGTCACATTAGTACACAAAAGAGTCACAGACAACACAAGACAACTACTGCCATTAAAGGTCTTTTCAATAGTGCCATCTACATCAACATGATCCCATTCATTTTCTCTTGCAGCTGATCAGGGGTATGGCATCCAGCCATGGATTATGACACCATTTGGCAACCCGAGTACAGATGCAGAGCGTGCATACAACGAGGCCCATAGGAGGACACGCAGCATTGTCGAGCGGACCTTCGGCATCCTCAAGTCAAGGTTCCGCTGCCTCGACATCACTGGTGGTAGCCTCCTATATTCCCCCGAGATGGTCTGTAGGATCATCCTCACATGTGCAATATTGCACAACATTTGTGTCAGAAGAAACATTCCCCTCCTGGAACCGGAGCCACACATGCCTGAAGAGGAGGAAGAGGAGGATGATGGCCTGCAACATTAGGGGGAACTACAGAACACAGCTGCTGGCAGGCGGCAACAGATTGTAAATAATTTCTTCTGAATATGATCACCTTCACCACTTTAGTTAACTAATGTAAATAAACACCTATTATAATCACCATATCATGGTCTGGCTATTCCTTTTTACACACCTTCATCTCTACTTATCAGAATAAGAGTGTTGCCTCATGGAGCATTGCTGAGATACTGAGTAGGACACGGAACATCCCAGAGCTTATGTGATGCCTAACATACAATGGTCACAAACACACACACTCTTAATGACATATATCCTGTACATATCTCCTTTGAAGGCCTATAGCAGAGGACCACAACTATTTCACACATACATGTTGAAAGCAAGGTCCAACGCAGCATATGGCACACAACTATGACACCATCACTCAATAAGGGGAAAATAAGCCTCATACATGAGGCAGTTAATGTGCTTTGGCATCACTAACTGGAATGTCTGACAAGACCCTTGACAGCAGTTAGTCCAACTGCATCCAATATTTGCAAGGAATATCTGTGACTAGAGTTCCATAGAAGCAGAACATAGACAGCACAAGTGCCACACATATGACATGCATTGCGCACATGACATTCCATGTACATGTCAGCCAATTTCCTTACCCATCACACACCCATGCACCTGGTCACAACCCACCTGTCGGAAGAGGTCCCTGGAATACTAAGATGTGTACCCTGATAATACCTGCTCCACAAACACATACCAACATTAGCAAATCAGTGTGCTACACCCTTTACTAAGGTATGCCATTGTCAAAGAACATCTGACTGCATGGACATCAGGTCAATTTATACACTGTCTTCTAGTTTCAAAGCCCTGTTAGCACATGTAGATTGCTTCCCCTTGTGAAACTGTCTGTTGGCCTTTAGAATGCAAGTCTCACCTACAGGACTGGTGAGAAACAGATGCAGCCCACACCTGTGAATACCTCCATGCACACCACCCATTACAAAAAGCACTGCCCCTGATGATGACTGGAACAGCATTGTAGTAGCCATTATGTCAAATACATCGTCAACCATTGATAGTAATTAAGACGTGTAATACAGCCCTTGGGTTCATTTGTCACCTTAAAAAACACAGGACATACACAGATTGACATGTCAACTGTCTAGTTTGTCCTCCAAACAGTCTCAGTCAGACCACTGATTATGTAACTTGTCCAGTAGCTGGCTCCTGAATCATCTTGCATTCTGTCAGCCTGACTGGCAACCTGACATTCATCAGGGGGCAATGGGCATGGGCTTCTACCATGCATACACAAATACATTGTATAGCATCATCTGCCTTTTAACTGTACCATTTGAGTTAAATCCTCTTGGAAATGCAAATTTCATGGCCCATCCCTTTTCTGGGTTGCATTTATGCATGAATGACAAAGTGTGACAGTGTCCCATGATCATAGGCAGGGCTTGGGTATGGGGCTTTCAGCACAACCAGCAACCTCTGATAATGTACATGACTAATACACAAATGTCAGAACCATGACAGTTCACACACAGCATCACAGTGCGCACAACATAGTGATGGGCCGTGTGTGCTGAATAGCTGCTAGAATAAATAGCACAGAGGCTATGATGTTCCCATATGCAGTGGGAAGTGCAGAGGCAAACCTGTGTACAAATGTTGTAATGACACCTGCTGCAACATGACAATTGAGACATGATCTCACTCAGCACACCAAGGTTGCCCTGTTGACTATCTCATTACACGTCGTTAGTGACAGGGTGGGACCATCCACATGTTGGTTCACACGTCCACATCTACTTTACTCACATTGATCAACAAAGGATACTCAGTAGTTACAGGAATAGCTGCCACTGACTCATAATGAGTCCTGGTCCGAACTGTGACAAATTACATCCCAAAAAATCTACAGGATCATCATTGGACCACACACAAGAACAAGACACCTATGTGCAAATGATCACTGGAAATATGTGGACACGTGCTGTCTTGTATGCTGGTCCACCACAACCACTTCATAGTTGAGGCTTACTTTTATGGCCTCAACTGTGGTGTCATCATACATATGAGACTGACCCTTGTCTGTCTGTGCAAACAACATGGTACCCACTTCCTCAATGCATGTGTATGACTCACTGTGGGATTCATCAACTAGTGCCTAGGAAGCTCTTACCAATACTCTAGGACAAAGGATGTAGAAATTGGGGACCTTTGACATGAACATGTGTCTGCCATTCATCTGGTGCCTGCTATGTCACATGTGGTGTCTACGTGACCCTAAAACTTGGATGTATACTTTGCGGGTGTTGTTACATGTATGACTAACACATGCCTTTGCTCATTCCAATTTTTACTTGCATCTTAGGGTTGGACACATGGACGTCACATTCATACAACCAAATGTACAATAATGCTTCATGTGCTGTACACACACACCTGGTCAACCAACAAATTAGTTGTCAAAGCACACACTTTGAGCCAAAGGCAATTAGGTATTGTACATATGTTCGTCACATTGCTATCCTCTCCTTATGGCAAACATGCACGATTTGTGCCATACATATATGTGGGCCACACATATGACCATCTATGATGTCAGCCAACTGTAAACATACTGTGAAGGGTGTAGTGGATGATGTTCCGCTGCAGTATGATGTCACACATGTGAACATACACCATCAACACCATACTGTCTTCAATTAGCCAATCTCTGATGTGTTCCAAATGTAAATTAACCAAAAAACATGTAAAAATGCCCCAAACCAGATAATGCGCTGTAATTTTGACGTCCCTAGCGGTGTGCGTCATTTTTTGTTGCACAAAACTGTATTTGAGTCATTTTTTTTTACGCACAGGAGTGAAATATAGCCCGCATCTAGATATTTGTACAGTCCATGTATCATTATGTGTATGTGGGTTAATATTCACGTCTGTGCGTCAAACAAAATGATGCAAATACAGTTTTGTGCAACAAAAAATGACGCATAACACGAAAAAGGCGGGACTTTTCATTCAGGAAGTGATGTAATAGGATATCCTGTTTACAGACCTTGTACAGTGGCTGTACTTTCACTTTCACTTTGCAGTCTATGATCCTTCTAGACTGTGTGGCTGTGTAGATAGTGTTGTCCAGAGATGTTGTGTTGTATTTGTCCTGTGTGCTATCTGTAAAGTCCTTTTGTGAAATAAATTTTGTTTGTGTATACTGTAGTACTGTGTTTTGTCTACGATTGTCCATTTATCTTGTGTATTTCTTGTTTGTGGGAGTCTGTTGTGGGTAGTGTTAATTTGGGGATAGTTGGGCTCTTTTAGTGTTTAGGTTTACTTTTTTCTGTCTTTTTACCCCTACTTTCACATATTTCCCCTTTCTATTTCTTTTACCCCTATTCCTTCTCTTCAATTAGAAGTATGTCTGGTAGGCCACGTCTTGGCAGGATGGGGGAAGAGGAGTTGGGGGGCTTCATCTGGCTGGTGACACATTTCTTGCCGCTCATGATCCAGGCAGCGGGCAGGGTAATACAGGGCTACCCGACAGAGGCACGCAGAATCCGGTGGGGAAAGGTTCTGCATCACCTGCAGCGTGTGTATGCCAGCCAGAGGAGTGACCATCAGCTGAAGCACCGGTCGGCTCACCTCATCACCAGGGAGCAGGATCTCATGGACCACCTGGGAATCATGATTGGTGCTACTGTTGGTGAGTACGACTATTGTTATTGTGCACAATGAATGCTCTGTTGTGACATCAGTGGATTAGTGCAATGTCTGCCAGCTAACTTGATGACTGTGTGTAATTTTGGGGACATATAAGGGGATCATTGATGCACTATGGCAAGGATCACAATTGCTAGCTGTCAGGTAGCACGTGCTCAGCAAACTTACAGGTAACTTTACCATGAAGGAAATTGGTGCGGCCTTTTTGTCAGCACAGCTAACAAAATAGGAGGCAATCATGTCTATATAGGGTATTATTGACAGAGAAGTACAGATGTACCAACATTTAGGCCAACTATGTTGACGCAAATTGCTAGACTGACTTTAGAATCACTACATGATGCTGAAAATGAGTGATGCCTTCACGACAATTTATAATAGCAAAGTGGCTCAAACATTGGTCTCATGTGAGTCTGGTGAGTGTGGAAGGAAATTGTTCACAGAAGTACTATGAATGTGTGGGATTATTGTGTTTCTTAATCTTTTAGGATAAATGTCAGTTCATGATTTGAATACATCATGTAAGGTGCCCTCTGTTCACATCGTAAGATGTTTGTTGGAATCGGTTGAGCCACAATCCAAATATGGATGGCAGACCAAGTGTATGCACATGGCTTTACATCTCCATGGTTGGTGCAAATCACCATAGCTGGGCCACATCAATTGACTATTCTGTAACAACAGGATGGCTTACAGGAGTCCCTGCCCCTCCCTCTGTACATTGGGCCTGTGTGCACTAAATGTGTCATGGCCACAAGGCATGTTTGACTGGTAATGCAGTCCTGAAGTAACCAGGCGTTGGATGTTTCTCTTGGATGCATATGATGAGACGATTACACTCCATATTTTTTTGTGCTCACCAATTAAGGGTCAAGGTTGCAACCACATGATAGTTAGGGCCAATGTATGTGTGCAGATATGTGTGTAACTGTCACAGGAGACCCATGCTATGTACAAGTTGGGCGTGAAATATCAGATGCAGTACCATCATGTCTGAATGGCTGCCATTTACTTATTCAGCCTACACATTGGAAATGATACTGAAAATGTTGCACTGTGCACAGATTTTGAGCACATTTCTTCCTTCCATACCTTACAGGTAGACCGGCGCCCTACATTGTGGGAGAGGTGGTGACATTTGAGGACCCCGACCACTACAGTAAGTTTTGATATGTTTGTTATGTGTTGTGTTTGCTGGTTATGGACTCTTGTGAGTTGGACGCATAGCAAGGTGTGATGCTGTGGTCAAGTTTTTCACTTGTTCCATGAGTGGAAATGCAGTTTTCACATGTTTTGAGTTAGCCAATGCGTATCCAATGGTATCATGTAGGGATTGTAGGACATCCCTGTAGGCCCCACTGTGAGTACAGGGGATAGTCATGTGTCTGACACTTGTATCACCAAGAGTCGCACTGGAAGTCAGCCCCTATTTAATCAGCCTGTCAGACCCACATTCTCTAAGATTGGTGGAGCTAATAGCTTCCCAATAGACATCTGCTTCACTATTTACCTACGTAAGTTTGAAACAGTAGGTAGAACCTCCTAGCATCATGTACTTCCACATGTAGTGCATCAAGTCTGTGGAACCTGAGTGTAATGGCCTAGGTGTTCATGCAATTCATGATCATGGGTGTTCTAGCAACTCTGTGTCTGATGTAAGTCAGGCCTCACTGGAAGTATATGTTGTGTACTAAGTTCTGATTTTCCTGACATGTCTGACCCTATGAGTGCTCTAGGGTTTGCTGACTCCAAAATGTAGATAGACCTTACCTGTGGTGTGTCTGTAGAGACAAACATGTGTGGATTAGCCTATACACTCCTCAGTGTACATGTTATTGGCAAATTATAGTTGTATATCCACCGCCCCCCCTCAAACACGGCCATGGGTTTGTGAATGGGGTACCTAGTATAGATGCTACCAGTATGTTACACATACCTGTGAATAAGTGACGGTTTGGTTGCATACTAGTATACACACTCAGGTTTGGCACTTGGTACCATACTGGAAAGTCCAGTTACAACTTGCAGACCATGTGGCTTTAGTTTTGCTTTCTGTACACTGACATTTGTAGCCCAGCTCTTGGTGGAGGATATGCTGCATGATTCCTAGATGTTAACTGTCAGAACTCAGATTGCAAGTCAAGGCCAGTTGTTACCCATCTTGTGGGTTATGAATGTGCTTTGTGTGATGTGACCTTTGTTGTCTGGCCTGCAATGTACTTCCTCAGGGACATTCGATGCTCTATATCGTGATATGAGCTGTTAGAAGTACAGTAGATGTATTGTCTGATTAACTTGCTGTGCTGTTTCACACAATGCAGTTACTAATGTGGCATATCTGCATTTGTCTTCACAGCAGCTAACATGACTCCAGACCAGGTCCGTGAATTTCAGCGTCGGGCCATACGATACTAGCACATCATGCTGGTGAAGTCGGGGTTCCGGAGGATGGCCCATCGATCTCGCCATGAATGTGCCTCTGGGGCATGGCGAGCCTTCCCACAGGGTGGGCCTACTGTGCCCACCACAGCCACCACAGAAACAACCACCAATGAGAGCCAGGTGACCCCACCCACAGCTGCCTCTGTTCAATCTACATCTGCTGGACTGCCTGGCCCCAGCATTGCCACCGGTGCAGGACAGCCCACACAGACCTCCTCCACCGGTACCCATGCTGCCACTGCTCCAGCTGTTGACCCTGCCGCCTTCAATGGACTTGAAAACAAGATGGACAAGGTGCTGCGCAAGGTGAGCCACCTGAGCCGGGACGTGCAGCACATTAAACGGCGGGTCAAGGATATCAAGAGGACCCTCCGGAGGGCCAACCTCTAGACAGTTGAATAGATGGACATGATACCCTCCCCTCCCTCCTCTTTCCTTGTTCTTATACTTAGTGGGCTTAGGGGGCTTAGTGTTAGGTTAGTATAGGTTGTTAGTTTAGTCAGTGTTAGTGGGTGGGGGGTAGGGGGTCCTGCTTGTTTCTTTTTTTACTTATTACATGTGTGGGTGGGTGGGTGGGGGGCTATGTTGGGGTTCTTGTGTGTAAAAAATAAATTTAAAAAAGCAAAAAAGCAAAAAACATAAAAAACAATTTACCCCCCAAAAATATATTTGTTTAGGATAGTTTAGTATGTGTTTAGGTTAGTATGTGTTGTCCTCAATGTGTCCCGTCTCATAAGGGGGGTGGGGGGTAGATGTTTAGAACGTTTCGTTACATGTGATAAGTGAGTGTAGCTTAGGTTAGTTAGGGACAGTTGTGGGTAATGAGTAGTCAGGGTAGATTAGGGTAGGTAAGATTTTTCCCTCAGTTTCCTCATCTATGGTTAGCTTTTAATAAATATTTGGTTACCCCTTAATAGTATGTGTTGAATGGTACTTGATCGTGGGTTTGGATTCCGTGTACATCTCTTTTGTACTATAACATCTGTGTCCAATGCTACAAACAAATCCCAACTGAGCTGTACGATTGGCAGCTAACCCAGAGCTACCTTGCAAAGTGTCTACCCTTTGTTGCAACCACCAATCACAGTTAATATGGATTACAATGTGTTTCTGTGTGTTTTCAAAGTCACTAACAGTGCTTCCAGACTTGATATTGGGGAAACAGTTTTAGGTCTGACTGCAGTGTGATCATCATGCACACCCTTATAAGATGAGTTCTCATTGGCAATCTTGTATTCTTGTCTTCATGACCCTCATACATCATTTGTGACACAGTTCGGCATGATTACCTATTTGTACGTTAACTCGGACACCTTCATTTGTGCAGTTTTTTTAGTGTTTACTTAGATTAGTGTGGCATGTTTATTGTGTTATTTTTGCACGTTGACAACATTTAGCGGGCGCTATTGGATGACTTAGTTATCCCCTGAGGAAGCATTCTTCTGTCCTACACAGCATGGTGGTCTATGGTTTCTCACTTCATCAGATTATTCCTTCAGGATGGGCAGAGTATGATGCAATCATGGTCACTGTGCAGATGTCTGTAACTACATAATATCTGGACAGTTGTATTGACAAGCTACGTTATTTGACAGTAGGGACATTTCAATTATCTACTGCGCAGTTGATATGTCACATTACCCAGAGACAGATTTGTTGTGTAAGTGCTATTTATTGAAAAGTGCTGTAGTGCTATATGTACATTGTCCATGACTGTGAGTCCATTATAGTGATATCTTCCATTGTGATCCAACACAAGGGTTTATCAAAATGCTTTTGTCATGCTGTTTCAGACAGTGCAGCGGGACATACTTAGCCAATGAGTAGGAGAGAGACAATCACTGGGCTGGGTGACAAGATATACAGTGGTTTGCAGAACAGTGCTTGAGTTCAGTTGTTGCAAGACTGGCAAGTTACAAAGCGCAGGACCTTGGTAAATGTCGGCCATGTGGGAGGGACTAGTGCTTCCGGGTCATTTTCCTTATGAATGTGATCTGTTCCATGTCTTCTTCTTCTGATGTGTGTGTTGCCTGCTTTGTCCTTGTTGTTGTCGGTTGTGAAGGGCCAACACACACCTCAGTGTTAGAAGATGTGGAGTCAGACATCCCGGTCACTGCTCCCTGTGAAGGACTTAAGGGCAGTAAGGCTGCAAGGAGGGCCTGCTGGTTCTTGAGAATAGCAGCCACATCACGATGGTAGGCAGCCAGGTCGGCCCTGACGGGTTCAATGTTGCATTCGTGCACGCGTTGACAGGATTGCTGTTGTAGGTGTTGTGTCAACTGTATCACAGCTGTGCTGATTTCCTTCTGGGTTTTCTGCAGTTCCTGCAAGATAGATGTTAGGGCTTGCATAGCTGCTGCCTGATCTGCAGATGACATCATGCACAAACGCACCCCCTCAAGGCTGGCTGCCATATTTTGCATCCCCACCAGCACCTCCTTGGCCAGCTCCCGCTGTACTCCAACTACAGTTCTCTCAAAGCTGGTGCCAGTGTCGTCTGAGTCCTCAGCTGTATTGGAGCTGGCAGGTCTTACAATTGGGGTGGTGGGTGGATCCTCTGCGATGGATGCTTGTTCTGTGCTCCTCCTTGTGACTGAAGGTGGGGTCTGGAGGGTTTCAAGGACCTTTTGGATAGACTATTGGGGAATGTTAATCGGCTCGTCATCCATGTCATCAGGGAAATCTGGGACAGGCATATCGGCAGGAGATCCATCTTCCTCTGCAATGAAACAGGGTACAATTAGTGTGTCTGTGTTGTGACAATTTTGACGTGACGTGCCTGCCTTTTGATGAATTCACTTTGTGATTTTGTTTTGTATTAATATCTGCAGTCCTTCAGATGGGCATTGTGTCAGGCCTATGGCCCACCTGTGTGTCACATGTATGTTATTGAGTTATCAGACTTGTCAGCCTCATCGCCTCTAGGTGTTGCTTTATGCCAAATAGAGAATTGCCACCTTCTTGTCCTACTCGACCCTCCGTGTACATCCATTCTCATGGTGAGACCTTTCACTGGCTGTGGGTGTTCTTATGGCCCTGGCAGCACACTTAACAATCTGGACCTGCCCCAATCCCTGATCGTTCACATCGACTTAAATGTAATTGACATGTGGCATATCCTAAGCATAGCAATGTTATGATCTGATATGGATGTTGACATTGTTAATGGGTCCTGCTGAAGTTGGGTAATGTGTGTTACATTGGATTGCCCTGATAGTCGTATCAGTGTCCTATTTCGTCCTCTGACTATGCAGGTGTATTTCAGTGACCAGTTACATGTGTCCCCTCCTCAATGCTGTTGTCTGAGTAGTATGACATTTGTGATGTTGCCTTGTTACCCAGGCACAGGATGGACCCTGACATATGCAGCATGGGTGTGTCCTTAGTGCTGTGTCGCTCCTATTGTTGTATAAATTGGCTGATGTTTGCGACAACTATGGGCATTGACATTTGACAGTACTGGGGCCTTTGTCTTGTTTCAGGAGATTGTTGCAGATGTCAACCTCACCCCCTAATTTAGGTATGTATGTTCCATAGGGAGGTTACTGCCATTGGCTACTTGAGCTGCACACAGATCAGAGGTGGTAGTGGCAACTGTTGTTGCAGTTACATTCCAGTTGTCGGTTTGGCTAGAGGATTGCTAATAGGGCCTTAGTTAATGTAGGAGGTATGTTGGCTGACGAGTGCCAGGATGTCAGTTTGACGTAGTGGCCTTCCCTCCTGTCGTGGCTTTCCCTTTGCTCCATCGTTGGCATGACAGCATGCCCCCATGGGACTGTTGTTGGTGTTGTGTAATGGTGTGCCCCAGGTCTTCTCAGAACGGGCCATGCCCCCTGCTGTGCCCCTTTACCCATGCCACTCCATGTATATGATGACTTACATGCAATGTGTAGTAGGTATTTCCCCCCCCCCCCCGGTTGCAGTTAACATTAGTGCATTTCAATTCCCCATGCGACTTACCCTGCATGTGCGTTGTCTCCTGGTAGTCTGCGCTGTCCTGTCCTTGAATCCCTGTGACGATCTCCTCAGGGATGACGGCTGTGACCATCTCCTCCATGTGGTCCAGGGCCTCCTGGTGTGCTGGACTCCCACCTCCAGTCTGCAGTGCTACCTTCCTGTTCCTGGCCATCTTTTCCTTGGTCCTGCGTTTGCAGTCATGCCAGCGTTTCTTGCACTCGATGACTGTTCTGCGTACTTCAGCCACACTGTTAATCTTGTCGACAATTTGTTGCCATATAGCCTCTCTCCTACTGATTGGCAACTTTGAGGTGACAAACAGTTGGTGCTGGTGTTCCTTCACCTCTTTAACCAGGATTTCCTGCTCCTCTGCACTGAAGCAACACTTTCTTTTCTTCTTAAAAGTGTCCTGGTTCTTGTGTGGATCCTCCTGGCTGGTTCCTGGTCT
This sequence comes from Pleurodeles waltl, assembly GCF_031143425.1. Classification (NCBI taxonomy): domain Eukaryota; kingdom Metazoa; phylum Chordata; class Amphibia; order Caudata; family Salamandridae; genus Pleurodeles; species Pleurodeles waltl. The sequence continues at coordinate 225,035,006 of NC_090443.1, forward strand.
GCTGTCATCTTCCTGGGGTCTGTAGTGGCATCTGGGATCCATTTTGGCTCTCCTCTGGTGAACTGCCAGTGTTCGCGTTTTTTTTTTACGCTATTGCGTCAAAAAACGGCGCATATCCAGGTTTGCGGTGTCGTAAATCGACCCACAGTCATTTCCGCCGCGCTAACGTCGTTTTCCATTATGACTTGATGCCACGGTTTGCGTTAAAAAATAATGACTCCCACCTGTTGTTTGCGCCGCCGTGCGTCAAAGTATAAATATGACGCCCACACGGCACACCAAAATGGCGTTAGCCGGAGGTAATATTTTTTACGTAAAACTGCGCCGGCGCAGTTTTGCGTCAAAAAGTTTAATTATGGGCCTGAGTGTTTATGAGATACATCATGTATTATCTAGATATCTTTGTCACAGCATATTGCAGGATATGGGCTGTGCTGGGGCATACAATGGTGCATGCTACTGACACACCAACCCTTGCACCATTTTGCACATAGGCACTTGATGTTAGTGGGTTACAACTCATGTATGTAGCCCCGAACTGACTAGAGAACCTCAATCATCCTTGGCATTGTGTACTTTATAAGTGTGCCACTACATGCCATTCACCTTCTGCAACTACGTGTAATATTTTGAGCAGAGAAGAATACTATTTCCTCTGAGCCTGGGGAGGTGTTACTTTGTACCTGAGTCTGTGCTCTGTCTCCAAATCAGTAATATGTGTGTACAGTGTACAACTAACTTCATGCGTGGTTACACTCACAGTTAATACATGTGAGTCCTCTCATTCATCACACATATCACACATATCACACATATCCCAGTAGACCTTTCTACAGCATTTATCATTAGTAAATAGTCCTCTCGTAATATGCATTTACTTTTCATGGATACTGATATGCAAGTGTGACGGGGTGTGCGGTGGTACGAAGGACACTGAGATGGGTTTTTAGGTGACAGTGCTATTTATTAAAGAGTTTGTGCAAAAATAAGAAAAATAATGTTGTTTTAATTCTCCGGGCTCTTTTCCTCTTTAACGTCTCTCTCTTTGTGGTCTTTATAGGCTCCCCTCTTGACTGGCGCTGATTGGATGTGGACTCCCAGGTATACCGGAAAACAAAGGAACGGAATGCAAGGTAAGTCGGACATAGAGATATCTCTAACAGACAACTAAGAGTTTAAGAGATAATGGGAGAGGGAGAGAGAGAGAGACCAGGTCGTGTATGAGTGGGAGGGCAGGAACATGTGAGTTGCACACAAACACCCTTAGTGCTCCCCTGGAGGTCCTGGTTAGCCCTCAGGTCGGTCTTCCCTGTTTATAACTGTTTAGTAGTGGTTTCCCCTTCAAACCCCCTCCTCTGACCCCCTCCCCTCTCCCCTGTGCTCTAGGATTTATCGAGGCTATGGCGTCTTTGAAACAAGGACCGTACCTTGTTGAGCCACGTCCCTCCTGGGGCGTGGTGGAAAGTGCTTGTCTCCTGTTGACCGGCGTTTTCTCCAAATGTTGTCCAGGTTCTGGGAAGCTTCGGATTCCCGGTCTCGCCTTCTCCTGCGGTTGGTTCCGTCGCGTCCTCTCGCTCCCGATGTTCTCCCCTCGCATCCGATGCTGAGGGGAACTCCTCCTCCCCTTTCCTGAGTCTGTTCTCCTTTTGTGTGCCCGGGACCCAGAAATCCGAGACCCAGGCGTCTGTGGCCACTCCCATGTAGTCATGGAAACGTGAAACTCCGTCCTCCGACGCGCACGAACGGCGCCAGTCGGAGGAGCTTGTAGGCACGGTGGAGGACACCCGCCTACAGCAAGGTATTGGACTGACCTTGTACATCCTTGTGCAACAAAGGTAGAATGCTAATTCTGAAGCAGTGTGGCCATGAGTACCTGCATATGATCAGTGCTAGCATATTTAACAGATGTTTCGGGTCTCTTCAGTGTCAGCATTGAAGAAATCATACATTTGTTGAGGTTTTCATGTTACCAAAGCTTGAAATTTGTGGATGAGTGAAACATTTTCATTGGCTCACATTCCTCACAGTCCTCATTTTAACCATGTACACAGTTGTGTGTTTAGTCAGGCCTTTTCACTGTGCATCAGTCCAGTAACTGAAACTTAGTTTCACACCATGACTTTCCAATGTTGCACAATACATTCCCCATTATGCAGTGGCAGTGTATGTACATGATGTTTGGGCATATACAACAAGAGCAGGTGATAATGTCTGTATTTAGAACTCCTTGAAATGCTAAAATGTAGGTTGTGTATGTACATGGTCTAGGTAGTCATTTCTGGAGCAGACATGCAAAACTCTGGTTTAAGGTAACAATACAAAAAATGATAGTCAGCAAAGGATGTCAAAACAGAGTCCATTTGGGAGATCTGTCATGTAACATGTAGAGTTATGAAGAATGTCAGTAAGGAGATACAAATTGTGATTAGGGAAGGTAGGGCACTTCACAAGTCCACAGATGGGTAAGATTGACAGGTGCACAAACAAAAACTAACAGTTGTGTGTAACAAAAGAGGAAAAGTGATTATAGAAGCAGGGGTAGGAGGCTGACGCTCTATGTAGTGTGTAAAACCAAGCACCCTATGCATAGGGTCTGGGCAATCACACGTTGGTTTCCAGAGGTAAAAATTAGACCACCTAATGCTCCAATATTTAAGATAGCTGGTCGAGCAATTCGGCTAATCCAGGAGATGTGCTAAGTATTTGCTATACACACAAATCCAATCATGCACCACACACTCACTCAATGAATAACTCAAGAGCAGAATTTATAAAAATACTTCAGGCTTTTACATACATTTTAAGATCAAGATCTTTAAGATACGTTATGTATTTTTTGAAATATGACTTTTCAAATTTTTGTTAAAGTTAGTCTTTCTGAGTGTAATTACACACCTTTGGAATCAATGGGCAGTCACTCACAAAAATGCAATAAAAATCTTACATTTGAGTTACCAGTCTATTCTTTTGCAGGATCGTCACAGCCATAGGTGGGCACCTTGAGCCAGCTGGAGAGCCTCCTGGTTCTGGTGGGAGCAGCATTGGAGAGTCTTTTGACACAGGCACGGGCCACTTGGAAAAGGATCTGGTTTGTAGATTTAAAGTTGGGAACACAAGGGGTTTGGGACCCGGGGCACACAGCAGTACCCGCACTACAAGGCTCAGGGCAGCCAGGTGCAGGGCGTTTTGGAGATCTAGGAGCTGAGCGCAAAGGTGTCCTTTGGAGCTGGTGGTGAGTTTCTTTGAGGGCTGCTTACAGAACAACAGGGGCAGGGTGTTTCTGTAATCCTTCAAGTATGGTTTTCTCCTGATCCTTTTTCAGCTCTGAGGCTGCTGGTTTTCTGGTTGTTGGATGTCCACTGAGTCACCAAACTTGGCACACTTGTAGGTCATATCCAGGTGGCTGTCTTGGTGTCATCATGTCTGGCTGCAATTTCTAGTTGCGGAGATATCAGCTGTTCAGTGATGGGACCCTCACCAGTTTGTTGGTTCTTGCTTGGGTTTTGAGTGGTGCCTCCACTCAGAAGGGAGATCTAGGATGATTCTTAAAGACTGGAGGTCTAATGGGCTTCCTGGGGTCAGTCCAGTGTCCAGATCCTCGTTACCTGTTATTTTCAGGTTCTAGGTGCAGCAGGCAGGGTTTGGCGCCTTTTCTCGTGCAGCAAATCCACAGTTCTCTTGCTTTGGATTTTCTTTGGTGCTGCTCTTCTTTGTCTTTTCCAATCTGATTTCTTGGTCTAGGGAGGCCCACTAAATACAGAATTTAGTGGGAGTTTTAGGGGGAACCTGATAGTGTCCAATGGGACACTTACCCTTGGGTGGCTACACCCACTACAGTCACCACTTCCTGTGGGAAGGGTCACTTCCCTAAACCGGATTGGCTATTTTCCTGCCATCTAACATGGAGGACAATGAAATGAAGGGTCCAATTCACCTGCAAGCCCCTAGGGGTGGTGCATGCTCAGTGAGGCCACTCCTCCTATCCTTTGTGTGGCTTTCCGCCTTTGCTCCCTCCAAGGTGGTAACCCTTTGAAGCTCACTGCCAGGACAGTGCACATTCCTGAGGGAGGGTGTGTTAGGTACTCCACCCAGGATGGACATTGTTTTACAAACCAGAGACACAGGGCTCACCCCAAGGTTAGAATATTGGCTGTCTGGATGTGGGAGGCTTGCTGGAACCAGTCATCAGCCATGCCAGGATAATTCATTTTTGCAGGGGGCACCTCTAAGTTGACCCCTGGGTAAATTTTATAATACATCCAGTACTGGTACCAGTTCGGATTTATGATTCTGAATTGTTTGATACCAAACAACCCAGGGTTCAGAGTAGCCATTATGTAGCTGGGGAACTCGTGTTACCAAGTGTCCAGCACAGACATTAAAATGGCTCCTCTGTCCATTCACTATGTCACAGGTTTGGCAGGGACACAGTGGGGGGGGGCATATTGCTCATTAAATTATGCCCTCACTTATAGTATGGTGCACCCTGCCTTAGGGCTGGAAGGCCTACTAGAGGGGTGGTTTCCCCATAACATATGCAGTGTAGGGTGGACAGGGCTCACAAGGAGTGTGCCATGTTGACTTTGTATTTTAGGTATGCACCAGGACACTCAGCGCACTATGGCAGTGTTGGGTGCATCTGGTTACATTGTCTTTGAAGGTGGCGCAATCAGTGTTGCTGCCTTCAAAGGCTAACCCATAGTGCCCCATGCTGTGGGTACCTAAGTACCTTTTAATAGGGACTTATAGTGGTATCAAAAGGTGTATCTAATTACTTTGCCAATGTTTTGGGGAAAGAACACTAGGAACCTGGTTAGCAGGATCCCAATGCACTCCAGTCCAGATTGCATTCAGAAACCAGGCACAAAGTGGGGGGTACTGTAACAAGGTACCAGTTTCTCACAGCAGGATCAATGGGGAACTGGCTGGGGGGCACAGACATGTGTTACCTGGCAGTTCTCTGGCAGAAATTGGAGAGATCCACATCTTCTTCCTTTGATTGGTGTTGTGCCACACCAGAGTAAGAATATGTGGCTCCCCTGCGCCAAACACCATTTGTCAGAGCCATTAAGGCAGCTCGCAAATCCCTCACAAGGGTCAGGTGACTTGCCTACAAAGCAGCAACATTGCAATTGAGGTCACCCATTGTTGGAATGTAGGAGTCCAACTTGCGCTCCATGGATTCCATGATGTTACGGATGGCCTCTAGCGGCATGGCAACTTTCTATTGGAAGTAGAGGGCTGAAGTTCCCTCTGCCTCATGACACTGACAATGTCAGCTAGGGACTCACCCATAGTATGGAGGCAAGTGTAAGTGCCATCTTTGCCTCAGATATATCCTTATTTAGACTGAGGCACCTCTGAACTGCTTCTAGAGTGGCTGCTATGATCTCCATCCCCACACGCACCTCATCAACCATCCATTGCTGGAGTGCTCGCCATTGGAAGACAACTTGGTGGTCTTTGAAGTCCACAGATGTACTTGGGCTGGCAAATGGGCATTTTCTGTGGGTGGTGGATAATCCGGAGACCCTGCAGTGCTGTCATAAATTGTCTGGTCCAGAGAAGGAAATACTATGGAATACAGGAGTTGCTGGAAGGTGTCATAATCCATAGGGAGCAAGAGCTCACCACCAATAGCTGGGCCATCCAGGACCGGCTGCTGTACTGCAATTAATTATATTTATTTTTATCTTGATCTGTTATAGATGTTGTCTATATTATTTTAAAAAATAGTTTACTTGATTAATATTCACTTTACGTCACACATAGATGTGTGGAACATGTGTTACTATGAATGAATGAAGCCAACACAACCAACATTAAGTACAAAATGCAATTGGCCAACATGCTTATCCTTGATATCAGAACTAAGGCACACGCCAAACATTACAAGAGAGCATTGATGATAATCTGTAATATTTACCTACCTTATTTATCAACACGACTAGGCCCAGGCACTTCAACCTCCAACCATCCCTAAAACCTGCCAATCATCCTGGATAACAGACTCACCCTGTGACATCACACTTTCCTGTTTAACAACCTCCTGCTTTGAATTAGGTAGCATAGTCAAACATGTGTGTTCACACCTGCCTCCTGACATCTGTGACGCCTTCTGCAAGGCGCACTTCACATGTCAACTGTGGTGCACAAATGCCCTTTTTTATGACAGTCCTCACAAGCTACTACACATGTGCAACACTATCAAAAAGAAACAATGCATGACTATCACTGAGGCTACCTTGCCACACCCCTCTCATCCTTGACTCCACTTTCAGACACACTGCCATTTCAATGTGCTCAGCCACACCTGCATGGCACTACACTAACAGGGGCACACTAAAGTCTCACACCGTCTATGTTTCTGACAAACAGTCATGTACCTCTGCTGTGCATCACTTGCATTAACTTCCACCCCCAATATTCATTTGTAAACGACAGGAGGTAGTGTTGTCTATACCTTGGCATGTGACACCCATGGGATCTGACACAGCACATCAAGATAAGCTATGTGCATTGTTGTTATAAGCTAGTGACTTGAACATGACTCTACTTGGACATACTCCACATACTGTACCCCTGGATCCCTTCTCAGCTAAAAAGGTGGTATTCTGGAAACGCCTTTCAATTCCATTAGTTCACACTCCACTTTTGGCTGTGTAGCCCCAAGCAAAACACATTTGCCCCATGGTGCAAGGGGGCATTTATTATGATAATCAGGTTGTGCAGGTTTCTGATGTCCATGAGTGATGTGCTGCTCCATTCCAGGTTTTTGGCTTTGTATTGTGGGGCTGGTAGTCCTGGTCACTCATAAAAAACATTAGACCACAAGTTGCAGTATTCAAAGGACAACTGGGACTGGGGTGGATAATCATGCATGGACATGAGAAACATGGCTGAGATGGATTGGACTGTACAAATTGTCACTTGACAAATGATCATCATTAAAGTGATGTATGGGTTGACATGTTAGACATTCCTGGCCTTTCCCTTCAACACAGGGTAGCAAAGTGTGTTGCCGCTCTGCACAACATGACATGTTTAACTGTATTGTTAATTGATGACACTTACTGTGTAGATCATCCCGGTCCTCAACTGCAGCACTGCCCTGTTCTGCAACTCCTGCCACCAACTGAGTTAGGATGAGTGACGCCACCTGCTCCTCCAATGGGTCCAACTCCTCCAGGTCCTCTGGTCCTCCTCCACCAGTCCGCATAACTGACCTAAGGTTCTTGGCCAGTTTCCCCTTGGTCCTGCACTTATAATCATGGCACCTTTTTTCAGCTAAGACACAGCCTTTTTTGTTTGCCCAACACTGTTGATCTTATCCACTATGGACAGCCAAATGGCTTTCTTCTTCCACAATAGCAATTTGGAGGTGAAAAAAAGAAAGTATTCATTTTTTTCATCACCACAGCTATTAATATTTGGTTTTCCTCCTCACTGAAATTGCTCTTCCTGTTCCTTTTCACTTCTGTTTGGACATCTTGGCTGGTGTTTGGGTTGTTGACCTCACTGCTTGTGTTTGTTGTCTCTCCATTTCTTGCATTTGTTGTTTACAGAACTTATTGTTATTGCATCATTTTCTGAGGCTATGCTAATGCAGTTTTTAATGTGATGCAGCATCACATAAACATTGCTTTATGTGCCACAAATGAGCTTTGCGTCACTTTTGGAGCAGATGCTTTACAACACTACAGCATCCTTCCCAGTGACGCATCAACATTTTTGACACACTCTGTGACCTTACGAAATGGTGCACCGTACTGTAAACACAGCACATCCATCTCGCTTGAAAGTCTTTCACCGCAGTGCAAGTTTTTCTGATGCGTTGCTGCATTGCCACAACAATGCGTCAAATCTCAGAAATCTGGACCCAAATGTGGAAACATGGGGCCATTCAATATGAAGGTCCGGAATTCTATGCAAGAATTCGACTCTGCCCAACTCATAACGAGAAAAATAAATCATTCTTAAGATAGGAATACTAATTTGTTCACCTGAAGGACACAGAAGGTAAACATGCAATCCATTGTTGAATTGCCATCTGATATACTTAGAAAAACAGATAGTGAAAGATTAAGGCCCATATTTAACAGAAAATGACAGAGCACGATGCTGCACCAAAATTGGAAACAAACACTAATGATGGATGGAATGCGGAACCAAGGAAACATTCACCCCCAGTCTTTTTTTCACCATGCTACCCCAGTTTGGACCCTGCCATATGCAAATCAGTCTTCACCCTGTTCCTCATAGGAACAGCCCAGCCCGAACTGCCAGGCCAGGTCCCCCCTGGCCCAAAAACAAGCATCCTGGGATCGGTTTCAGGGTATCAGCCTTCATCAGCCAGGCTAGCTTGAATCCAGTGGCACAGTGAGCCCGGGATCCATGTCTGGGCATAACCAATACACTTATGGTGACAAAAGCAAACAAACACAAACGATGGATGGAATGCAGAACCAATCAAACATTTACCACAGTCACAGATCTGGGTTTAATCCATCAGTTCTTTTGCTCACCATGCCACCCCAAATTGGCAGCACTGTGCTCCGTCATTTTCACAATGCAGGGATGTGCCATATTTAATTGAATACAGTACACCCCTGTGTTGTCCCCTGCGTCGGTGCTAGATTTGTAGTTGAGCACCAAAGCAGTCACCCTTGCGCCATGCTGCAAGGATTGCTACGTTGAGGGGGGGATTGTTTTTGTGTAGGAAGGGAAACTTCCTACATAAAAACAATCCTAAACAAACAATGTCCTCTTCCTATGTGTGCTGCAGGATGCAGCACACATGGAAAGAGCAAACAGCGAGGAGAAATAAAAGTATTTCTCCTCATTGCACCCTGCTAACGCCACCCCTGGGGTGGCATTAGTTTTTGGCGCTGCCTCAGGTTTACGAAAACTCGTAAATCTGGGGCAGTGTCAAAATGCAATGGGTGTTGCTGTGGCACACCCACAGCAACAACCATTGCAAGCCCCTTCCATGCAAAGTGCTGCGTGTGAAGGGGCCATATTTACAAGGTGGTGTAAAGCCACAAAAAGTGGCTTAAAGGCATCTTGTATCATCATCATCATCATCAAAGAAACTTTATTCAATTGTTTTTCAATCATAAAAGTCATTATACATAAAAAAAGCAATTTTCAGACAAGAAAAGAGAAAAATACAAAGTATAAAATACGCATAAATATGAATATAAATACAACAGGTAAAAGATTAAGAAAGTGATAAAGGTTAATAAATAATTTGATTAAAACAGATAAGATAATCTCAAATGTGACGCTTTGAAGTCTCACCCATTTGCCTCAAGGCATTGTCTGGCCTTAATCACTGAGCACAGGAACAAGGCTAATCCATTGCAAACCATGATAGAGGGAAGGGATAAAAGATACAAAAAAGCTGGACGACATTGTTTAAAATGCATTAATTTTAAAAGTGGTATCACAAACATTTTCCTAGAAGTTAAATAAAATTTACAAAAAAAAAGTGTGTGCTTTGTATTTTGATCAGAGACATTATCGCAGGGGCATTTTTGCAATTGTAGAGACCAATCATTAATCAGGGGAAAACTAACAAGGCGATGAAAAGACTCTAGTCTCAAGTGCGTAAGGACAAACCGATGTCTTGGGTTCGTGACTTTACTTAAGTATGGTTCCATACCATTCGTTTGCTGTATCATGTGGTTTCTCCTGACACTATGGGGGTTATTCTAATTTTGGAGGAGTGTTAATCCGTCCCAAAAGTGACGGTAAAGTGACGGATATACCACCAGCCGTATTACGAGTTCCATAGGATATAATGGACTCGTAAAACGGCTGGTGGTAAATCCGTCACTTTTCCGTCACTTTTGGGACGGATTAACACCTCCTCCAAAGTTAGAATAACCCCCTAAGTTTCTTTGCCTCCGCATCCCATCTCAATTCGGCCAGGTGGGTGAGGCAAATGTTTTTCAGGTCTTTCCTGGAAATTGTTTTCAATTCATCTGGAATAAAAAACAGCTTGGGGTGGCCTAGTTTAATAAGAAAGTGCTTTATGTAATTTAGCCATGGGATTTTGGACGAGTAGGTAAGTGCTAACGCATCTGCTATGATAGCCCTGTTCAGCCTCGCAGGATCCGAGGTCCAGACAATATGCCAGAGTAGAATTGGCTGGACACGAATGAGATCTGTGAGGTATGTTACTCCCATTTCTGAATGGCATACTACTGTTGACGTTGATTGCGGGACACTCAGGGCTGTTTTCAGGAGAGCGTTTTCAGTCAGCTGTAGGGTAGTGCAGTCTCGATATCCCCAGTCCAGCCCCATACAGTGCTACTGAAACACATTTTGCATTGTAAAGAGTCATCATATCTTTAGGAGTTGCTCTTCCCACCCTTTTAGAATTTTATTTTATTACCATAACAGTTTTCTTGAATAACAATTTCCTCGCTTTTATGGCTTGTACCCATGTGCCTCTGTCATCAAACACAATGCCTAAATACGAAAATATACCTGTGTCAACTAGCTTCACGCATAAGTCTATGTGGCAGTTCTTTGTGCGGCATCTGGAATATGTCATAGAGAAAGTTTTAGTATGATTAATTTTAAGGCCCAAGACATCCATGCAGTTATCAAAGGTTGTTACTAGTCTTTGCAAATCAACTGGGGTGCGGGCCATCAGAACGGCGTCATCCGCATACAAGAGGGCCGGGATCTTCCGAGAGCCTACTTGTGGAAGATCACCACAGGCATTGGAAAGAGTCCCCTCTAGACTATTGATATACAAGGCAAACAATAGGGGAGCTAGCATACAACCTTGACGCACCCCTCGTTCAATGGGAGAAGATGAAGTGCATTCACCCTGATGTCCATAGCGAACTTTGGCGTTTGCACCAGCGTACAAATCCCTGATAAAGTGGACTATGGTAGTATCGACCCCCATGTCCAACAGAATGGGCCACAATTTTGAATGCACCACACAATCGAATGCAGACGTTAAATCGACAAATGCAAGGTATAGTGCTCCGGGCTTGGCCCTTGTATATTTGCCAAGTATGATCTCTAGGTTAAGGGCCTGTTCCGTTGTCCCTATATCGGCCCTAAACCCGTATTGTAGCTCAGAGAGGATGTGATTTTCCTCTATCCAATCATGTAATCTGTTTAAAATAATACGTCCCGCAATCTTTGCAAGTGTGTCGAGCAATGAGATAGGACGATAACATGCAGGATTATGGCGATCTCCCTTTTTATAGATTGGAATAATTATAGACTCAGCCCAGGTCGGGATGAAAGTAGTTGAGCAGCAGGCGCGTAGCACGTGCGTCAATAGTGGCCCCCAAAGAGGGACATTAGATTTATAGATGTCAACTGGGACTCCATCTGGACCTGGGGCTTTTCCGCTTTTACTTGCATTGATAGCGTCAGTGACCTCGTTTAGAGTAAATGGTGAGATGGGGTCATGAGAGTCTAATTTAGGGAGATTTATTTCCAGTGCCAAGTTTTCTGAGGAGTATATGGAAGAAAAGAAGGCAACCCACTCGTCTTCAGTGATGGCAATTTCAATTTTTGGTATTTCTTCATCACATAGAAGCGGGGAGTTCACAATTTTCCAGAATTTGACATTATCGTTCCGGAGTTTTGCATTGAGGAGGGATTGCCATGCCTCATTTTTTAAGTTCTGTTTTATTTTCTTTATGGCATTTTTATACTCCTTCCTCTTTAGACTTAATTGGCGTTTATCCGGGTTTTGTAAGTGTAAGTTGCATTTTCGGTTGTTACGGGCTTGTGTGCATTCAGCATTGAACCAACCTTTATTCCTCGGTTTCGGTTTGCTAAAACTTGCCTTGAGAAACAGTTTTACACCAGATGTAATTACCATGAAGGCCTCGATACAATCTCATGAGCTCGTGTTATCTGCGAGGCAGATATTAAGGGGCATATTTATACTCCGTTTGCGCCGGAATTGCGTGGTTTTTTTTAATGCAATTTAGACGCAAAACTAACTCCATATTTATACTTTGGCGTTAGACGCGTCTAGCGCCAAAGTCCATGGAGTTAGCGTCATTTTTTAGCGTGGACACCTACTTTTCGTTAATGAGATGCAAGGTAGGGGTTCCCGTCTAAAAAATCGACTCCGAGGCATGTGCGTCGGATTTATACTCCCGGGCAAAAATCACGCCCGGGAGTGGGCGGGTCCAAAAAAATGACGTACGGCCGCTTTTGCGCCGTTTTTTAGCGCCTGCAAAAGGCAGGTGTTAAGGGACCTGTGGGCTCTGAAGGAGCCCAGAGGTGCCCTCCCATGCCCCCAGGGACCCCCCCTGTCACCCTTGCCCACCCCAGGAGGACACCCAAGGCTGGAGGGACCCATCCCAGGGACATTAAGGTAAGTTCAGGTAAGTTTTTTTTTTTTTTTTTTTTGTGGCATAGGGGGGCCTGATTTGTGCCCCCCTACATGCCACTATGCCCAATGACCATGCCCAGGGGACAGAAGTCCCATGGGCATGGCCATTGGGCAAGGGGGCATGACTCCAGTCTTTGCTAAGACAGGAGTCATTTCTATGGGGGTTGGGAGTGAAAAAAAAATGGCGCAAATCGGGTTGAGGCGCAAAAATTGCCTCAACCTGACTTGCCCCATTTCTTGACACCCAAGCTCCATTTTCCCCTACGCCGGCGCTGCCTGGTGTACGTTGTTTTTTTTAACGCACACCAGACGGCGCCGGCGGCTAACGCCGGCTAACGTCATTCAATAAATGTGGCGCCCGCATGGCGCTTCAGAATGGCGTTAGCCGGCACTAATTTTTTTGACGCAAAACTGCGTTAGCACAGTTTTGGGTCAAAAAGTATAAATATGGGCCTAAATGCATTAGCATAGTTGGTCACTAGTTGTTTCATAAACCCTATGGGTTCAATGTCTGACCATCGGATGGTATCGCCATTTCTTGCTCCCAGTTCAATATTTTCTACTATCTCCTCTATTTCCCTGTGTATAAGGAGGTGTTGGGGAAATGTAAGGCCTACAATTTGAGGGTTATGGTCGCTGAATATGGTATCTTGAATGTCATAATCAAGTACATAAGGGAGGTGGTTATTAGAAAGTAATATAAAATAAATTATCGTATTAGCTTGCCTACCATTAAAAGTGGGTTTCAGATGTGGTCTGTCCTGGGACATACAGTTGCACAGGATGAGGTCAAGACTAAATAGACCTTCATTTAACATGTTGCCTGAGTTGTTATGTATGAAATGTAGTGAATTATCATCACCATCAGGGACATAAGGGCAGTAGCCCTTAGTTGAACTAGGACACAAGTATTTGTTAAAATCACCTCCCCACACAATATAAGACTGTTTATCTGAAGAGTCACATGCTCGGTCTATATCATCCTGGAGGAGGTTAAGTACGAGTCGGAGATCTTGAAAAGGTACTTTATTATAAAAATTAATGACCACCAGTTGTGCAATATTTTTTAGATGACAAGTAATCACTTGATAAAACGTATTAGATATTAGAGCAATATCCTTGATTATATTGCACTTGTTGGATATAAAGGTACGCAAACCGTCCTTAGCCCTGCCCCGTGCAGAAGGAACAGCAGGAATATGTAGTGTCCTATATCCATTTATGTGAATCGGGTTCACAGACCAGGTCTCTTGGAGGCACACCCAGGGAGAACGCTGAATGTATTCTAGCCAGGCCTCATTTTCCATCTTAGATCGGAGGCCAGCCACATTCCAAAATAAAAATGAGAGATTATCTTTGCGGATTGTTTTTGTCTGACCCACAGAGGACTTATCAGTTATCTGAGTTTTGCCTGGGATAATATTGCTTTCTGTGCATACAAGAGAGGTCGGTGCACAGGTGAAGGTTTTTATTGGCAGGGCTCATGGAAACAGTTCATCATTGAGAGGTTGTCTAAAGGAGGGTTCCATGTCCAATCATTCTTCTCCAATAGCTCCTGCAGTATTGACTGTACCCATATGAACAAATTCCGATGTTTCTATAGGGTGCTTAAGCCTGCAGGATTCCTTGTCAGATAATAGTCAATCAGTATCTTCCATGCTAAGCCCCCAAAATCTATTCACAGTAGGAATCATATATTGCGACTCAGGCCTGGTACTATGGTCCTCAAGACGGTGGCCAGGTCCATCGTGGCCTTTAATGCTTGTATAGAAAAAACCCAAAGGAAGCAAGGCAACGCCATGGTCGGTAATCTGATGTGGGCTTAAATTTCTTAAGATGTCTTTGACCAGCGTAGGGGTTTTGAATGAGAGAACTACGCAATCGCTCTTGAATATTTTTTGGTTTCTACCCACCCATTTCACCCTTCTAACCATTGTGATGTCTTCAAAAAGTTTATTTGTCAAGCCAGGTTTCAGACGAGTTGCAATCCAATTCAGGGCCTTGTTCCGCAGAGCTGCCCATGATTCCCCCGTGCTCCGGGTAGAGTGGGAACATTGGTAAGGACTGCCACATATGGGGTTGCCGCAGGAGGGAGGTCAAGTATGTCTCTCCCAATTAAAGGGGCACCCTGATAAACTTTAGGAATAGGTATATGTTCCCCTCTTTTTGGCGACATTTTGTGGGATTGGGCATTGCCTGTTCTTTCAGGTGAGACACAAGGGTCAGCTTGTCTTTGGGTAATCTGAGAAGTGGGTGGTTGGGTCTGATGTGTTTGAGGGGGCCTGGCGTTGGAATCTGGATGACAGAGCTGTCGTATAGTTGAGGTTAAAGGGTTTGTTAATTGTGGATTCAAAGTTTTAAGCAGATAGTCCATTTTTCCCTCCAGTTGTGTTAGGCGTTCCATTACTTGATCAAGACGTGTACTAATTAATTTTTCTAAAACAGTCAATGGTACTGCGGCACTAGTTTTCCCTTTCACTGAATGAAGTTTACTCTTATGATCAGATTGTTCATTTTGAGGGCGAGTTTGAACGTTTTGGGTGCGTGCATTGGGTTGTGCTTTCGAGTATCTGTGTCTCACATTTGAAAGCGGTTCTTGTTTGGATAGTATGTCCTTCCTTGCTAGTTGGGGTTTCCTCTGACGTTTTGGTGTGGGAGGATGGTCATCACCATCTGAAATAAAATCAATTGTATCTTGAATACAACCATTAATAGTTTTAATCTGAGTTTCGCTTTCAAAAGGCTTTGCCAGGTGCTCAGGAGTTGTTGTTAAAGGGGGGGAGAAGGTTAAGGGGTACTGATGGCCTGTTCTGGGTAAGTATTTTACCCTCGATGTTGGTGATCTGTTTGTCGATTTCCCCCATAGCTCCTGAGATAAATTTCAAAATTGACGTATGATTTTTTTGAAGCGAAGTGTCATTTACGTTCGGTTGTTTCCTTTTTCCCATTGTTACTAGCTGCCTTAAGCACAAGAGTTTTATAATAGTGGACCGCCAGGTGGAAGTTCACTTAGGAGGTGAGATAACAAACAATAACTAACAATTGTTTATGGGAAGGAGGGGGCGAGGAATGTTAGATGGAGTTATCCCAGTGTTTTTTTTTTTTTTTTTTTAGGAAAGGAGAGGTGCAGGCTACAAGAGTATGGTTACGGGGGGTCAAGGAGGAAGAACACAGTACCTGGTTTGGTGAATTGCGAAACAAGCCCAGGGTTCGCGGAGAAGATCTCAGGGGGGTGGTCCAGCCCAGCTTTTGCTGGCTGCTGACGGGCGCAGGATGGGCCCGCCCTTGGCCCGGGCTTCGCGGTGCAGGAGCACGAACGCTGATTTAAAGGGCTCCTGCCCTTGATTTCTGTGCCCGGCCGCCACCTCCTCCTCCAAATCGCGCTTCCTTAGAAAACTCGTAAATCTGGGGCAGTGTCAAAATGCAATGGGTGTTGCTGTGGCACACCCACAGCAACAACCATTGCAAGCCCCTTCCATGCAAAGTGCTGCGTGTGAAGGGGCCATATTTACAAGGTGGTGTAAAGCCACAAAAAGTGGCTCAAAGGCATCTTGTAAATACTGTGCAGGGCAGAGCGCCACCAGAGTGTCACGAAAAGTGACGCTCCGGTGGCGCTAGGAGCTTTTAAACAGGCCCCTAAATGCTTAGCTCAATCTTGACCACTGACACTTTAGGCAATATTCCAGACCAGGTATTTTGTTCCCTGTGGTATTACAGAAGTGATGAATAATCACCAGTCAGTCTTGGCTTTAACCTAAAAGGGGCATTCTAGTCCGAACTGTCAGGCCACATTTCGTCTGAAAGGAGAAAGGCAAGTCAGCCTTAAATGGCATGGGCATGCCCATGCCCATGCAGGAGTCCAGCAGTTTATCTCAGAGTATCATTGCCAGACTATCGTTTGGCATAAATAGTGTGTGCTAAATATTGTTTTGAAAAATATCTCGTCGTTGAAGTTAATCTATACACAAGTGGACAATATTTTTAATTTTAGGGCACAATATACATTTCAGCCGATAGACAATATTTACGGCACAATATTAAGGTGACACGATATTTCTGACAACAATATTTTGATGTACAACCCAGGCTCAAGCTCACTGTGTCAATGAGGATCAATAGATCCAACATGCATCTGAAGTTAGTTGTTTTTAGAGAGTATGTGGCCTAGCAGTTTGGGCTATACTCTCTGTTTTCGAGCAATACTGACCTTCATATGATATATCCCTTTTGTGTACTGCCGTACACAAGCTACATTAATGAATGGATTGATCCAACAGCAGTCACCTATTTTCAGTCAAATCTTTCATTCTGTCTTTTTAATATTAGCCAGTCATCTCCTTCGGGGATTGATTAGTACACACTTTTCTCATCTCTCAATTTCTGGTCCTGAAGTCACAATACATATTTATTTGGTTCGTCAAATACTATGGAATTTACAGAAATAAAACATTTTAGGTGGCACCCGGGGGCCCAGAAAATCACTTAAACTGAATTTTTCACTTTTAGTAGAATTTCACCTCAAATTCTCTGACATAAAAGCTCCCTCAAAAAAGTTGTGAGGAAATATGATACCTCTCCACTGAGTTACTTTTTCAACAGAAGAGTACTCTTCTACATTCACATTTATGGGGCTTGGGAGGTAATATATAGAGCAACAAACCTGTGTTTGTTCACTTAGCAAATACATGCCAGTGTCTTTACCAATTATACAAATGCCTTCTTGGCTTTTCTACTTGCCACTTTGCAAGTAGGTAGGTTTCTTTATAGCCCACATCTCCAAATTGAGCCATATTCAATATTTATTACTTAGGACGCTTTGTTTATTGAACGCCACAGACGACTTCTTAACATCCAAGAAACCTTTTCAAGTAGAAAAAATGTCTTAATTAGGAAATGTGTAAAAGGTAGAAGCCCACAGTTTGACATTTCATAGTGAGATTCTAAACTCAAATTGATGCAATAATTAAGGGCCTTAACGGTGAACTGGGACACTACTCAGCCAATGCAACCCTGTCACATTTACAGTAGAATATGTATTATGAAATCACATGTCTGAAAATCATACATTTTATATTTCACTCAGCTATATTTTGTGTGCGTTGAATGGAATGTCTAACTCCAGGCTAATAGAAATAGAAGAGAGTCACATTATCTAGTCAAACTACAGTTCCACTTAAACATTTAGGAAAGTGCATATATTGTTAGAGTGGGTGAGATTTACTATTCTAACTCCAGTCCAACAAACATTGAGGGGAAGTGCCTGCATTAGATAGAAACTTAGGCCCTCTTTATGACATTGCCGGTAACGGTACTGCCATGCCAGAGATGACGGTCGGACCGCCGCCATATTTCAACCACGGCGTTTGACCCACTGAAACAAAGACAGTTTACCAAGAGCACCGCCAGTGCAGCCAGACAGATGACGACGGCGGTTGCCATCCCCAGGCCGGCGGTAGCCACTGCACCACCCACCCCATTACAACACTGCAGACCGCCATGATTTCAAGGGCGGGTCGAACCCAAGCCTTGCGGAAACAGCAAGTAGAAAAGGACTCCGTGCATCCATGGAACACCACCTTGAAATCTTCCCAGCGCTCTTCTTGACCACCAACACCAACGCCATCTGTGAGTACACCTGCAGAGCACACAGGAGGGGAAGGGGAGAGGACACACCCACACACAACATACACACCATGCACGGACTCCAAAGCACACACATGCTCACACAGGCCCACACAACACCCATACCGAGACACACTCACACAAAACACAGCACACCAAACACACAAGTCACATACACACACCCAAAATCAAAACTACACAACCACAACAATATCACCAACAAGCAGAGACACACAAACCAATACAAATACACAACAATACATATGATGCCCAAATACAAGAAAGAACAGTGAAGGTAAATGAAAAAAATGTCTAGAAATGCACATTGTACAGCACATGATAGATGTATGCAAACTTACCTGTAAACAAAAAGACTCGACAAATGTATGGTAAGTAAAGCAACAGGAATCCTCTAGTCCGAATTTATAACATATCAAATGTAATGCATATGTGCAACAAACACAATGAGGCCCGTCAGGCAGTCCAAAGTCCAAAATTTTCAAGTGTGCCTGTCAAAGGCCCCAACTTGACTCCTGACAGCCTAATGGCCTTCACAAGGTAGGGGCATCAATGGGGCAGGCAGGCACCATAAGGGTCTGGGGGTGGGGTTTTGGGTTTGGGAGGGGGGGCCTTTAGCTTTGTCTTGGAAGGAGGGGGGGCTTCACCTTTCTCTGGATAGAGGGGAAGGGCTTTGGAGTTATGTTTTGGCGCAGGTGTTTTTTTCGGGTTCAGGGGAAGGCTTATTGGCAGGTGAAGGGGCAGCAGAGGAAGATGGGGGGTCATGTGAAGACTTGGAGGTGGAGGGACTCGGCCTGGGGAGGGAACCATGATGGCGAGGGGCAACACGGGGTGGGACAGGCTCAGAGAACAGATCAAGGCGGGCAAAGAAAAGCTTCTTAGGAACAAGGGGGATGGATTGGGAAATTGGTTTGGGAGTGAAGGTAGAAAGAGTGATTGCAGGACATGTAGGTGTGCTGGATATGGGTGCAGATGTATGCAGAATATGTTTGTGTGAGGCGAAGGAATGTTGAGTGTCTGAGTGTGGGTGATTCTGTGGTTTGGGAGGACAGCGGGAAGAGAGGCTGGGAGAGGAGAGACAGGCCATGTGGATGTATGTTTGGGTGGTGTCTGCATGTAAGGTAGGTGTGCTGCATGTATCACCAAAATTAGACAAGTAAATAGTCATAGAACAATGTACACAATAGCAAATGCTATAGAATGCAATGGGAGAAAATAGGTCTAGGGGCAACACAAACCATATACTAAGAAAGTGGAATACAAATCACGAATTCCCTCCTAGACAGGTGTAGTGTCTGCAGAATCACTGGGAGAGTAAGAATACAGTAAAGGTAAGTAAAATACCCCACCTCAGAGCCCAAAAAAGCAGGAGTAAGGTACTGCAAGTTTCCTTGGGACGCACTACCACTTGTGATATGGATTATTGCAGTAACCAACCAAGTCTGCAAACAACAACTGCTGGATTCCTTGACCTGAAGACCTGCAAAAGAAGGGGACTAAGTCCAGAAGTTGAAAGAAGTTACAGGAAGGACAGGAGCCCCTGCCATACCTTGCAATGAGTCCAACACACAGGAGTCAATCACACAACAGCTGCAAACACAGCACAGAACTAACATATAAATACTCACTGGATACGTCTGGGTCCGCAAATCGAGCTACTTCTCCAATTGTGTAGGGGGCTGGTCCACCTGTAACACATGGAAGGGTGAAATATGCTCAGTGTCTGCTCACTGTACAAAACGTGGAACAATAAATCACTGTGTGTGACATTTTAGATGATAGAGCAGTACCTCAGGCATGTAGACACCCCAACAGACATACCACTGCATACATGTATTGACCCTGTCACTCCAGCGATTGATAGACACACATATGCACACATGCACTGGCCCTAACAATCATGTGGTGAAAAACATGAGTAATTAATGTTGTGCAGAATTCTTTCTAGAGGGTACTCCATTTCTTCATTTGTTGTCATGAGAGACATGCGAAGCCACATTCCTGGTGCACTGCAATAGCAGTCACTCAGGTATTGTGGCTTGTGCATCAAGGGACAATCAGTTACTGTGTGATGCTCATGTGGGTTGTGTTTAGTTCAGGAATTATTGTGCTTTCTATGGTCCATTATATGTGGGCCTGTGTTGTCTGTAGGTTAAATATGCCACATTGCCAGTGTACCGACAGCTGTATATTCCCCCTGTGGCACCATGATCGCAGGGATCCTGTGTGTCACTTGATGACAATGTTACGATAAACATGGATTAGCCATTTATCTAAATCAAAACAACCAAGAAATATATACTGACAGTGTCTAATTTGACCATCCGTGACAGACTGCATGGGCACAGGTGTAGTCATTGCACCTGAAATGTGTTACTCAGGGCCCTGTGTACCTATATCAGGTATTGTAGATCACAGTTAGCCACATTCATCATCTTACATATGCCAAGTTGGGTGATCTGTGGTTATACAACAAACTGACACTGTCCCCTAAGTGAAACATGTTTTAGCAAATGTCCTACTGTGGTAATCTTGATGAGATAGGTCTCAACTTGTATGCACCTTGGGAATGGCAGCAGTCACAGGAATGCTGGTCTGCTGATCTTAGCATACACCCATGTCTGTGATAGCCTTCATGCTGAGAGATTAACTATTATTATTATATATGCTGCACTAGATCAGCAGGGGTGTACCAAACGTAAACTAGCAAACTATTTCGTCACTTTAAACGCATGATGGAAGCAGTCAGGACTCCCTTGCACAACCTCATGTGAATGAATGATTTGTGACCATGCATTCTCAAAGTTCAGGGATCCCATGATGACCCATTAACTTATGAAAATTGCTTTGCTATAAAGTGACACAGATGGCAAATGCATCAGCTCTGTACCAGCAAGTGTGCCCAAGGCAAATTAAAACACACAGGAACAAAGAACATAGGGGCTGATTTTTAAATTTATTTTATGTGTAGCATTTGATTCCTGTTTTTACGCTACAGCTATGGAAAGTAGCACCAAACATTTAGATATTATCCATTGTGCATTACTTTGGCATCCATGATTAATTTAAATGCTGCACAAACCAAGTCAAAATATTAGCCTAAGATATTACCAGAGGTTAAGAAGATCTTTGTACGTATGGCCATGAATACAGTTCAAACATGTATTCCAAGTAATTGGGGACTACATTAATTCCTTGCATTAGCATGTGAAATACATCTAATTCCTGGTACACTCACAGACTATGAATAAAACATTTGTTTGTGCCACATCACCATCATCGATTGGTGTCAAAGCGCACTAATTTACAAGATCAAGTTGTGTTTTGTAAGTTTGTGCAGCTTTTGCGTCAACAAATGACAGGAATGCATAGCAAATATTGTATAAATTTGGGCCATTGTTTGTTCAGCTTGCATTCCACATGTCCACAAACCTTGCATGCAGCATGTCACCAAATCTGCTACTGTCACTACAGAGCATTTTAATGTACACATTAGTCTGATTTGTACTCACCAACAGGGCCACCAATCACCCAGGTGGTCCAGCAGGTCTTGCTCTCTGGCCACAAGGTCAGCCCACCAATGTTTGAGTTGGTGGTCGTTGCGCTGGATGTTGAATACCCTCTTCAGGTGGAACAGCACTTTGGACCACCTGAGCCTTCTTGCCTCAGTGTGATACCCCTGTATCACCCTGTCACCAGCCTCTAACATCAGGCCAAAATGAAAGCCCCCAGCGCCTCCTCACCCATGCTCCCCAGATGTGACCTGCCCAACATCACAAAAAATAATAGGGATAGGAAAGGGAAAAGAGGGAAATACCGGGAAAGGGCGTAGGAAAATGAAACTTAAAGAACCCACAAACAGCCCAACAGTCCCCCAACTAACAATACCCACTACACACTCCCAACAGTACAAAGACAAAATTAGACACAAAAAATGACAAAAACACACTCACACAGTCTAGAAGAATCACAGACTGCAAAGTGAAAGTGAAAGTACACCCACTGTACCATTTCTGTAAACAGGATATCCTATTACATCACTTCCTGTCTCAAATGCGGTCTGTTTTTATTATGATGCGTGAAATTTTATGAAGCTTACGGACTTTGCTTCAATATTTATTGACGCATATACTACCCTGCATTCAAAGATCAATATATTTTTCATGGATAACCAATTTCATGGGGTGCAGTGTTGGAATTAACGCCTGGGACCAATCGATGTATAATGGCTGTGAGTGTCATTTTTTAACGCCTATGCTGTATTTTTTTACACGTAAGCGTCATTTTTTACGCGTTTGCGTCAAAATATCTTTAACTGTGTTTGTGTATTTTTTCTCATTTTTCACGTACATGAAAGAAATAACTACACAAAGATAATCTGTTAGGGCCTGCTGTGTGTGTTCCAGTGTTTGGGCACATGTGGCAGACCACACTACCGCGGACCATGTTACTCATGTTGTTGTGCCGGATTAGCACTCTTAACTGACGCAACAGCAACCCAAACATTTGGAATTAAAATGTGTATTCCCTAGTTTGAGCAGGTTGTGCATCAATGGGGGATAGCAAGGCTACGCAACTTTAAAAATACACTCATGGCCTGCTTGTTAATGTCTGTGAATTGGCTATTTCAATTGTTGTTGTGCCTCTGTGTGAACGTCACAAGACGTGTTTTGCATAATGTTCTTGTATGCATGGGTTGTAATTATGGATAACCATCAGATGCCATTAATTGAGGTACATCAGTCAAGATATGTGTTTGTCATACCCGTACCATCTTATGCTGTGTGAACTTTGGGGACAAACCATCTCCCATGACAAACTATACACAGGATCAATAGAGGACGGTTGATAATGGCAATGTTACAAAGGTAAGCCATCACATGTACTGGAAAGTTGGATACCACTTCATGGTCACTTGTGTGTACAATACCCATGAGTCAGGAATTTGAACATGCTTGGTAGGTACAGTGCTTGTGACACAGAGTCCCAACTCCAAACCAAAAAAAGTTGTGGTACACCACAGTTTGAGTCACGTCAATGACCTATGTTTCTCCTGTGGCTCTGGAGGACCAGCAGACCATGCTGCATGTATTCACATATTTCCAGTGATTCATTGCACAAAGGTGTACAGTTCAAGTGTGTGGCCATGTGTACCCTGTGTCAGTATTGGCCTCCATGTTGTCACAGTTATGTGCAGGTCTAGTCATGAGTCTGTGGAGCCAACCCTTGAATTAACAGAGTATCCTTCAAATCAGATTTGACCTAAAGCCAAAGATCAACTAACAACTTGGGGATAGTCCAGCTATAGCACTGCAGACCTTTAATAAAGTAGATGACAGGGCATCCTTGGTGTGCTTAAAAATATTTTGCAACAGTAATAGAAAACAGGCATGTTTCATCACAACATTTGTACACAGGGTGGCCTCTAAAATTCCCACTGCAACAGGGAAAATTAGTGCCTCTGTGTTGATTAATGTCACATCTAGTCATTACGCAAGCCTCATCGAAAGGTTGAGGCAGAAGTGAATCTGTGTGTGGACCGTCAGGGCACAAACATGTTTTGTCCTTAGATACACACTGGCAACCCGTGTTTGTTGTACCTGAGGCACCGTACCGAATCCATGCATACAGCCATGGCACACTGTCACTGTTTGGCACTAACAAATACATGCAAAACCAGACAAGTGATGGGGGCTAGATTAGGCTATATGAATACGTGTCCCAGAACATACTACTTTAAGGAAACTGATTAAACCATACCATACTATATATTTGAGGATTCATCGTAGACCTACCAGACACAATACACCATGAGGAAAGAGAGGGCATGGAAATCATCTATGAGACAAATGTAGCCACCGGGACCCTCTATGGTTAACTCAAAGACAGGAACCAGTCAAGCTAACAGGGTGCATGCTCTGTCAGGAGCAAACATGAACAAGGCAAATACACAGTGAGCAGGCTCTGACTGGGAAAAGCTGGAACAACACTGTGGGGACTAAAAACTGTATTTGTGCTGTGGTCTGCAATGTTACACAATCCCTCACAGGCTCTGTTACACAAGTGATTTGTATGCCAAGGCACAACAAGGAGATTCAGAAAATGGTAGCTTCTAAGCAGTTCCAGGCAGCAGCAATGACAGGGCAGGTTCAAATGGCTGTTCTGCATGGACGTGCTCACAGGTGTGTGCATATTCAGTCTCTTATAAGTCCTGGAGTTGAGAATCAAGTTCAAAGGGCCACATGGACCTTTCACATGGGAAGCAATGGACAGCTGATTACAGGTCCTACCAACTACCAGGCTGTGCATTATCGGACATGAATTCCATGCAGACTGATGAACTATGACTATGGCATGCCATACCGAAGAAGGAAGCACACAGGAGTCAGAATGGGAGTCTGGGTGTGTGTAGATGAAGGTTATCAGGGTACAGATAGTCCATTTACTGGGCCCCCTAGAGAAGGGTGGGGAGAGACTTAAAACATGGCAGTGGCAGGACTTATTACCTGGGATGGACTGCGCAGGGCATGTCTTGTGAGCAATGCTTGTCATACCTGGGGCACTCGTGCTATCCATTTTAAGCTTAGATGGACTCCTTGTCACACATGCTCCTTGCAAAGATAGCTGATGTCACACTTACTGCTGGCCAGGGTCTGGCCATACATTCCTGTTACCAATGCAATAGCACATCCACTGACTCATGTATGAGACACTTTTTTACCTTATGAATGATCGTGTCTTAGTTGTGTTTCATGTGCTGCAATGAACCATGTTGGCAACATGGATGTGTGTCATAGCTTTGGTCCTCTAATATTGCCCTTCACATGTGAAATAGACAGGACATATGTCATTTACACTGTGTGTGATGTTGGGTGTACATTCCTACATACCCATCAAATGTTATGTGGCTTTTTCAGTATCCTAATCTGTATTTCTGCAGTGCTCCATGAGGCTAAACTCTGATTATGATTCCTAGGGATCATGTGATGAATAAATAATTACCCAGAGCATGATTGAGTGATGAAGGTAGGTGTTTAATGACATATGCTAACACAGTGGTGATGGTGACTATAGTTAGAAGAAGTTTTGTACAATGTGTTGTCTCCGACGCAATCCTGCTGCAGTGTTTGTATGTTCCCCCTCATGTTCACGAACAGCATCTTCCTCTTCCTCCTCTTCAGGCATTTGTGGTTCTGGTTCATAGAGGGGAATGTTCCTCCCCGGAAGTGATGTGAGATGTTGGTTTTGCCTCAATGATTCCATGTCACCTTCATTAGAGTCAGCATCATCATGCTATGTGTCTCATGGTGTTTGACTTGCAGCGACACACATTTCACAACCCTTACACAGTACGTATTGCTTGGAAGGTTGCGTGATTGAGAGTTATTGATGTGATATTGGAAGATTCATCATCCAAGTTGTACTGCCAGTTAAGGTCATGTCATTGTCACTGTGTGGTTTTAAATTGGTCCCTTGTGGCTCTAGAGTGTCATCTGTTGTTATTTGTATCTGTCATTTATGCATAGGTGTGTATCCCATTGGGTCAGGCTATCAAACATGACTACCAGTGCCACACCCTCAGAGTCTTCCTGGCCACGTATAAAAGTAGTGGTTCATGTGTTGTGTGTTTTACAGGGTTGCTGTGCTGTGTGTCTATAACTAGGGTTCTTTACTTACCAACAAGTAGGCCATTGCCATGTCGTCCATCCTGGAAGTGTTGATTGGTGTTGCAGTGGCGGAAGATGAATGAATCATGTGCACTCCCAGGATACTTTGCCACGATGATGGTGATCAATCCCCGGTGATCCACAATGGCCTGCACATTGATGGAGTGTGTGTGCTTCCTGTTGCGGTATAGATGCTCAGTTGCAGCAGGTAGCACAATCCGTACATGTGTGCAGTCAATGGAACCAAGCACATGTGGGAAGCCATTGATTTGATAGAAGCCCTGTTTGGTCTCCTGCCTCTTCTGCTGTGTGTTGGGGAAGCTGATGTGGCGGGTGTGAGGGAGATGATGGCATTCAGTACCTTGGGTAGAAAGGCAGGGAATGAGGGCTGTGAGATCCCAGCAACCAGGGCATCAGTGGTTTGAAAAAAGGCACTTGTCAACATGTGGAGGACAGCTAGCAGCTTGGTCTCTGGTGGAATGATGTGGGGTGTCTGCAAGCTGGGTGCCAACTGTGGCTCGATGTGGCGCCAGTTTAGTCTGTACCTCTCGATGATGTCATGTTCCCTGAGGCCCTGAAGGGTTGTCCTGGTCCAGAATATCCTCTCCTGCCTTCGGCGTTGCCTTTGGGGTCCTTGTTGGTGAAGTGGAAGCTGCTGCTGTTGCTCCTGTGCTCTGTGTCTTCGTGCATGCTGGATGATTAGCACCTCCATGTCTTCCTTTTGGAGCTCTGATGTTGCTTCTGTGGGTTTTCTTTAAGTACTGGGGTGTTTGCCCCATTTTAACTCCTGCCCTGACCCAGGCGTTACTTTTTGACACAAATCAGGATGTGTGCCATTTTCCGCCTCTGCCTCCCAGCCGTTCAGCATTTTTGTGCGGTTGGATAAATATGGCGTATGTCATTAACTCAAGGCAGATTCAGGCATCCAGAAAATTAAGCACACTGAAATATTTTGACGATAGCGGGGTCTAGTGCCAAAGTATAAATATGGTCTTAGTTTTGCGCCAAATTAGCATTAAAAAAAAATACGCAAATCCGGTGCAAGAAGATTATAAATATGCCCCTCACTGTTCTAACTTCAGGCTCAATATTATGAGGAATGAATAGATACTTTGAATGTTTTGGAGGTGTTATGTTTCAATATCTTAACTACACATAATCAAACTGCAATAAATGTAAATATATTATGAGTTACATGTAACTACATGTCACCACATCAATCATATTACTTTGTTGAATTTAATAAGCATTTTGTGTTTACATTAAATTCACTAAAAAATAAATGTGTTAATATTAATGTATAAATTAATTTTAATACTGTGCTCCAGTATTTTACCTGAAATTAAACAGTCTAACTGTTTAAAATAATACATTAAACATAATGTAAATTAACATCACTTAATTCCTCTAAAATAATGTTCCAACAGAACTCTGAGTAGTACACAGTTTTATTACATGCCCACTTTGAATATCTGTTTTTCTAGCGGAATTCTGAAGATTATGATTAGCAAAATTTCATCCATACTAAGCTAGAAAAGTGATAAATAGTTTGACAATATTCAACAAAGTTTTCAAGCAAAAGATTTGCACACAGTGTAAGTTCAAGTTCACCTCTTGGAAGCTTAAATAAGTTATGCAAAAAATTTGGAATTGGTGGGCATTTGTAAGTCTTCAGTTGGTGAGGTGTTGCAGGGAATCTACAACACCATTGAAACTCGAAATCTGCCAACTTCAAATGTCTATTTTTCTATCTTCATTTTGTATATGTAAAATTAGCCATATTACATCAATTCCATGGTAGAAAAGTGACAATGCTTGGCATGAAAAAAGTTCTCTATAACCTACAAAAAATGCAAAAGGAAATACAATTAAATAAAAAAATATACACAATAATTAAAAAAAAAAACTCATTAATTTAACATGAAAATTAAATGATATTAAATTAATTAAATTATATAAAACTATAAATGCAGGGATTACTCAATAAAATATTGAAAATGCTAATAAATATTATATTTCTAATATAATATAATGATATTGTCTCACAAAACGGATATAAACATTTTTTAACAAAAATACAGAACAAATAAAAAATAATACCCTGTTAATCTTATATGCGTATCCTAAAAACACATAGCAAAGCAAGCAAAACATTGTGATATTCGGATTTACTATTGAACTCCAGTAACTCAAGCCTTTTGTAAAATCTATATTTTGAAGCAGTCTAATTTACTATTCTTACAATCGGACTAGCAATGGGGACAGTGTCTGCACAGGGCTATGGGAGTAGAATTATTCTTGTAATTCCAACCTAACAAACATTGAGAATGTAGAAATATGAGGGGTTGCCTTATTTAGTATTCTAACTCCAAATCAAGAAACATTGAGTAAGTGCATATACCTGAGTGAGTAGAGGGGTCTAGTATACTTTTGTAACTCAGCACCGCTAACATTGTGGAAAGTCCATATTTTGTTGGGTCAGATTTATGATTGAAGCTCTTGACTCACTAATGTTGTGGAAACTACATTCAAGGAGTGGTGGGGTAAATATATTGTTTTGCATTATTCTCAGCGATGGTTTATTTTTCCTCACTTTGGGCAGGTTTCTAATTACTTGGCATTTGTGGATAAGACAAGTGTGAAACCCTGGGGGGGAGGAGGGGCAGGGACTTGAAAGCTATGCATCACAGAAAGGTACACAAATTTCCAAGTTCAGAAAATGGTAATTCATATAGATTGCTCATGGTTTTTACAAGAAACTAAAATTTAAAGTAAAAAATGATGAAAAAAAATATGTAAGATCTACGTTTTCTTCTGTAATTTTTTGTCCCAGTGATCGATTTTCAACAGTAATATATTGTTGCAACTAGTAAACTCTTCTGGTTGGAGAAATGTATAATGTTTGTTGGCTATTCAAAAACAGGCAATACCCAGAGCCAACAACAGAGATGTAGCTTATAATGGTATTTCGTTGTGTAGCAATCATGCATTCATTCTTAAGGCCACATTTTATTATTGAAATTGGGTATGAAGGAAAGCTCAAATTTGTGCAAATGTGACCTGGATTCTGAGTTTAGGAATAATGTTTTTGTTTGCAACTGTGAACTTGTAGTACCCAAAACATCATGTGATTCAGGGACATTTTTTTAAATGTGTTCTGTCCTGCACACTAGAATACATTTGGATGCAAAAAATAGAGTGAAGTGCACTTGGTCCTAACACATGTTCTACATTCTGTCTTTCCACATTTATCTAGATAAAAATGATAACCACCTCCTGTTGCTTGCTGGGTCCAGTGCCCATGACACAATAGGCTCTAACACATATCATGGACACGTATTGTTTCACCATGAAAGGTTACCCAGCATTGCAATGTGTTAATCTTATAATCTTTAGGCCACTGTCCAGGGATATCTCCTAAACCCTTACATTTCTGAGAACTAGACACCCGGGGGAGTCCAGAGTGGTGTGACTTGCATGAACAATATTTAGGTTTCTTACCCAAAATACCCTGCAAACCTTACAAGGTTTCCTTATATTTTTGGGAGGTAAAGTTCCTACATCTGGGGTTATACACACAATTTCTACCATCCAGCAATCCCACACTTGTACTGTTAAAACAGTACATCTTGTGTGGATGGGCATAGTAAATGTGACACAAAATGTATCAAAACACAACACTGAGACACCTCATTCTAGCTATGGAAATTGACACATTTTGGCAATGTGGATAGCAATGGTATGTGGACCTGGGCTCACCTGCCACCAAAGGAAATCTACTAAATCCAAACATTTCTGAAATTAGACACCCATGAAAGGTCAGGGTGATGTGACTTGCATGAGCCCAACTCTGTTTTCTTACCCAGAATGCCAGAAAAAATCTCGAATTTTGCCTAAATTCTATCATATGCAGCACATTTCTATATGGTAAAGTTCCATAACCTGTGGGGATCCACAAGATGTCTTATCACCTGTTGTTCCATGAACAGGGAGCTGACACCACTAAAGATATTTCCCTAGTGTCTGGTAGAAATTCTGGTTGGAGATTGCGGTCCCTGTCACTATCCCCAAGCCGGAATCCATGACAAAGGGGCACCTTTGGAATTAATTGATCCTTCCCTTTTCAGAGGAACCTCTTTTGTCAGTTACTTCCCATGGAGCAGCAGAAAGCCTGAAAGCAGGTGTGATCAAAACAAAGTGGCAAACATATTTTTCATTCCCTGTGGGGGGCAATCATCCCAAACTTGGGAATCCGATCACACAACCCCACACACACAAAAAGGACTATAACACTAGAAAATAGTAAAATTGATTTATGCCCCTTGGGTGTTTACTCTGTGCCAGAGTGGCTATCTGTTTCCTCCAAAGAACAAACATATCAGGCACTAGTGGTGATTCCTAATGGTGGACAGAATTGAGCCTGCAATCAATGAGCAGGAATCATATTGGAAGAGGTATCACTGGAAGGGGGAGACTATCATCTCTCCCGTCTTTCCCATCACTGAGTACTGCCAAATATGGCAGAGCTGAATTACATGCTCCTCGTTTGTGATGTACAGAGGGAAATGACATCAATGTGCCATATGTGGAGTGATGTCATTGTATGAGTGTGGCATGTGGTGGGGCTTATACTGAAATCACTTCTCCGTCAATCTCATTTTAAAATTTGAGGAAACTCTCTGGTACAAGAACTTGAGTGCCTCCCACGAGTTGACAAACTGATCACTTCAAGTGTGTCTGGGAGGTAGTGTCCTTGAATGAACGAAGCACAGACTGTAATAATCTATAACACAGGCATTACAATAATAAAAACAAGTATTTGTGGTGTCACAATAGTCTCACCGTGATATTGTGGTCAAACAATGATTCGGGTTCAAGGTATCATACCACAATGTTATGGCAGGTGGTGAAGTTTTATGCCTGCTATTGCATTTAGTTTTATAGCCACTTTTAAGTTATACATGCATAGCACACACCACCAAAGCATAATCTGCAGACTTATCTGCACTGCACAGAACATTTGCCTCTACAGCAAAAGTAAAAAGCAATTGCTAGGTGACACATACGGGCATGCGTCAATCCTCACTCAACACTGCTTTTTCCTACACCTATACCTTGACTCAGTCAACAAAAGCCCTTACATCACAACCCCAAGACACATAACTGTAATGTCCTTTACTTCCTGACACAGTCAGCAGATAAGCATTTGCCAAAATCACCATACTGTTCATCCACCACCTTCACCAATCAGCACAAACACACTCAAACGATATCCACACAGCACATAACCCCAACCTCTTTCGCATTTCACTAAACAGTAGCAATTTTATTCTCTAAATCATGCTCATTAATACATACTTTCAAGTATCCAAGGCTCCAAACATCACAGACATCATTATGAGTAGTGGAAATGGAAAACATTTAATTTCAACCACACATTCGGGGTCTAGGGATGGTGATAAAAGACTCCTGTGTCACCTGCCAAGCCAGTGGCAAGAATGGTGGCACCCCAAAGGCCCACTTAATGCCACTATCAGTGGTTGGGGTGCCCTTTGAAAGGGTAGGGGTTGATATTGTTGCCCCCCTTGACCCTCCAACAGATTTTGGCAACAGGTTTATCCTTGTGGTGGTTGACCATGCCACAATGTACCCAGAAGCTATCCCCTTAAGGACCACTACAGCTCCTGCACTGGGAAAGGCCCTCCTGGGAATCTTTTCCAGGGTGGGCTTCCTTAAGGAAGTGGTGTCGGACAGAGGTAGTAACTTCATATCTGCATACCTAAAAGCAATGTGGGAAGAGTGTGGTGTTACCTACACGTTCACCACCCCTTATCACTCACAAACTAATGGAGTGGTTGATAGGTTTAATAAAACTCTCAAAGGTATGATTATGGGACTCTCTGAAAAATTCAGAAGGAGATGGGATGTCCTATTACCACACCTACAGGAAGGTACCCCAAAAAGGAGTGGGCTACAGCCCCATTGAACTCCTATTTGGTCACCCTGTTAGGGGTCCACTTGCTCTTGTTAAGGAGGGTTGGGAACAACCTTTAGAAGCTCCAAAACAAGACATAGTGGACTATGTACTTGGCCTGAGAAGTAGAATGGCTGAGTACATGAAAAAGGCCAGCACAAACCTTCAGGCCAGCCAAGAGCTCCAAAAGCAATGGTTTGACCAGAAGGCTGTCCTGACAGAGTACCACCCAGGACAGAAGGTGTGGATGTTAGAGCCTGTAGCCCCAAGAGCACTTCAGGACAAATGGAGTGGACCCCATCTAATTGTAGAGAAAAAAGGTGAGATCACCTATGTGGTAGACATGAGCACTGCCAGAATTCCCCTTAGAGTGCTTCATGTCAATCACTGAAAGCCTTACTATGACAGGGCTGACTTAACCCTGCTCATGGCTACAGATGAGGGACAGGAAGAAGAGAGTGGCCCTCTCCCTGATCTATTCTCCATCACTGAAACTGATGGTTTAGTGGAGGGAGACGTTCTGGCAGACTGCCTTACTGCTCAGCAGAAGGAACACTGTAAAAATCTCCTTGATCAGTCCTCTCACTCACACCTGGTACAACTAATTGGAGTAAACATATATTTGACACTGGAGACAGTTTACCTGTCAAAAGTAAGATTTATAGGCAACCTGACTATGTCAGAGATTACATAAAAGTTGAAGTTCAATAAATGTTAGATCTTGGAGTTATTGAGCTTCTGATGGCCCCTGGGCTAGCCCACTGGTGCTTGTCCCCAAACCTCATAATAAAGAAGGAAAGAGAGAAATGAGGTTTTGTGTGGACTATAGGGGTCTCAATACAGTAACCAAAACAGATGCTCACCCTATACCCAGGGCAGATGAGCTAATAGATACACTGGCATCTGCCAAGTATCTAAGCACTTTTGATGACTGCAGGGTATTGGCAGATCAAGATGTCAGAAGATGCTAAAGCAAAAACTGCATTTTCTATCATAGGAGGGTACTATCACTTCACAGTGATGCCCTTTGGTTTGAAAAATGCACCTATTACTTTTCAGAGGCTGATGAATACAGTCCTACAAGGTTTGAAAGCTTTTAGTGCAGCATATTTGGACAATATTGCTGTCTTTAGCTCCACCTGGGATGATCACCTGGTCCACCTCTGGAAAGTTTTGGAGGCCCTGCAAAAGGCAGGCCTAACTATCAAGGCTTCAAAGTGCAGGATATTCAGAGGAAAGTGGTTTATCTGGGCCAACTGGTAGGTGGGGAACAGATTGCACCACTTCAGGGGAAGATTCAGACCATTATGGACTGGGCTCCCCCTACAACTCAGACCCAGGTCAGAGCCTTCTTAGGTATCACTGGGTATTACAGGAGATTCATTGAGAACTATGGCTCCACTGCAGCACCTCTTAATGACCTCACTAGCAAGAAAATGCCTAAAAAGGTATTATGGGCAGCTAGCTGTCAAAAAACTTTTGAGGAGCTTTATCAGGCAATGTGGTCTGCACCTGTCTTGAAGAGCCCAACTACTCAAAAAAATTCATTGTCCAAACAAATGCTTCTGAATTAGGGGTACGGGCTGTACTATCACAACTTAACTCAGAGGGCCATGATCAACCTGTTGCTTTCATTAGCATGAGGTTGACCCTTAGAGAAAAGCATTGGTCTGCCATAGAGAGGGAGGCCTTTGCTGTGGTCTGGGCACTGAAAAAGCTGAGACCCTACTTGTTTGGGACTCACTTTATTGTTCAGACAGACCACAAACCTCTATTACGGCTTAAACAAATGAAAGGCGAAAACCCAAAATTGTTGAGGTGGTCCATTTCCATACAGGGGATGGACTATACAGTGGATCTTAGACCTGGGAGTACCCACTCCAATGCAGATGGACTCTCCAGATATTTCCACTTAGACAATGAAGACTCATCTGGGCAAGGTTAGCCTTATTGTCCCTCGTTTGGGGGGGTTGTGTAGGAAAGTACCATCTTCCTTGGCATGTTACCCCCATTTTTCACATGTATGTAAGTATGTATTTGCCTGCCTCACTGGGATCCTGCTGGTCAGGACCCCAGCGCTTATAAATTATGGCCTAATGTGTATGCCTGTGTAGTGCCTAAGTGTGTCACTGCTTATGCTCTCTCTGCTTTTAAATTTGTCACTGTAGGCCAGTGACCTCATTTACCAATTTCAATTGGCATACTGGGCCCCCTTCATAAGTCCTAGTATATGGTACCTACGTACCCAGGACATTGGAGTTCCAGGATATCCATATGGGCCGCAGCATTTCATTTGTCACCATAGGGAGCTCAGACAAACCCTTACACAGGACTACCATTGCAGCCTGCGTGAAATAGTGCACACACTATTTCACAGCCATTTTCACTGCACTTAAGTAACTTATAAGTCACCTATATGCCCAACCTTCACTTACTGAAGGTTAGGTGCAAAGTTACTAAGTGTGAGCCGTTGCTACCACACAAGCAGAGTTCGGCCCGCCTGGGGTCTGGGCAGCCCAGTCCCAGGAAGGCACAACAAAGCATTTTCTCTGAGAGCAGGGTGTTACACCCTCTCCCTTTGGAAATAGGTGTTACAGGCTGGGATGGTGTAGTTTCCCCCAGCCTCTGGAAATGCTTTGAAGGGCACAGATGGTGCCCTCCTTGCATAAACCAGTCCACACCAGCTCAGGGACCCCTTCTCCCCTGCTCTGGCATGAAACTGGACAAAGGAAAGGGGAGTGCCCAGAGCTCCCCAGTGTGTCCCAGACTTCAGCCATCTTGCTTTGCAAGGTGTGGGGGCACTCTGGAGGGCTCTGAGTGGCCAGTGCCAGCAGGGGATGTCAGCGACCACTCCTTATAGGTCCTTAGCTGAGAAGGGAGCCAATCCCCCTCTCAGGGTTATTTAGGTTCTCTCCTGTGGGTTCTCTTCAGATTCTGCTTGCAAGTTTCCTTCATGAATCCTCTGCTACAACTTCAGACTCTTCTAACCTCGGATCAACTGCAGCCTTCTCCAAGAAACACTGTAACTGCAACAAAGTGTCTACAAGAGACACTTTTCTTCAGCAACCTCAGCTCTAATTCAGCAACTGCAACAGTTTCCACGGTGTGCACACTCTGGGACCCCCTGTCTTCATCCTGTACCTGAAGGACCGAAATAAATCTCCCGTGGACAGATTCACTCCCCTGCTCCAAGCAGGCACCTTCAAAGATGATGACCGGTACCGTGGGACTACTCTCACAGCGACAAGCTTGCTCCTAAGGACACAGAGGGTGGACATCATCAACATAGACTGTCCTGAGGCCCTGCTGACGGAATTTGGAGGAGGTAAGACCTTGCCTTCCCCAAGAGCGATGGTACCCCTGTGTACCCCTGTGTACTGAGACTTCTTCGCCTCCTGAGGCCTCTGTGCACTCTTTGCAAAATTCCTTCTTGCACAGCCTGACCCAGGTCCCCAGCACTCCATCATGTGACGCTCAACTGGCTGAGTTGTTGTCTGGTGGTGTGGGACCTTCTTTTGTTGTGCTTCATCAACCACGTTTTGCACCTCCTTTGAACGCAGATCCTGCGGCTTCTGAGGGTGCTAGCTGGCATCCTGAGGGCTCTCTAAAGTGCTTAGAGCCCCCCCTTCCTCCTCACACAGAGATGAGGCCCCCAGGTCCGTCCTGGGTCCATCCAGCACCATTTTGACGTAAAACACACTTTTGTCATAGCCAAGGCTTGTTGTCGGCTTCCAACACAAAATCTTATCTGCAACAATCCTCACACTGTGGGACATCTTTAGCATCATTCAGGAACCCACTGGCATCTTCCTAGGGTGCATTTCTGCAGTCTTCAACTAACCAGGGACCTTGCACCCTCTTCTTGGTTGGCAGGAGCTCCTGTCCTCCCTGAAACTTCTTTCGACTTCTGGAATTGGTCCCCTTCCTTTGCAGGTCTTCAGGTCCAATAATACAGCAGTTGTTTTTTGCAGACTTGGTTGACTGCTGCAAAATTCTAAAAACGAGGTGTAGTGTGTTCTAAGGAAACTTGCAGTACTTTACTCCTGCTTTTCTGGGCTCTGGGGTGGGGTAATTTATTTACCTTTACTCTCCCAGTGATTCTGCACACACTACACTTGTCTAGGGGAGAATCTGTGGCTCGCATTCCACTTTCTTAGTATATGGTTTGTGTTGCCCTAGACCTATTATCTCCCATTGCATTATATATGATTTCCTACTGTTTGCATTGTCCTATGACTATTTACTTGTCTAATTTTGGTGTCTAGTGTATATATTGTGTATAATACTTACCTCCAGAAGGAGTATTGTCTCTAAGATATTTTTGATACTGTGTCACCCAAATAAATACCTCTATTTTTGGTAACACTGAGTATTGTCTTTGCTTGTCTATAAGTACTGTGTAACTATAAGTGGTATTGAATGAGCTTTGTATGTCTCCTAGTTCAGCCTAAGCTGCTCTGCTATAGCTACCTCTATCAGCCTAAGCTGGTAGAACACTGCTACTTCTCTAATAAGGGATAACTGGACCTGGTATAAGGTGTAAGTACCAAAGGTACCCACTACAAACCAGGCCAGCCTCCTACATTCATCTTCTTCACATGTGATAAAATCAACAACAAATCCCATGGCTCCATTTACGAGTACTTCTTCTTTACGGAAATTGTGACGTAAAACAACATGGCAATTTTTACATAAATGTCAATCTTTCTCTAATCCTGCTGTTGTTGCGAAACAAATGTTTGCATACTTTTCAATTGTGTATCTAAACATTTGCTAATAGGTGTGTTGAGTCAGTGACTCTAAACTTTATCCATGCATGGGAGATGTACAATATCTTGGTTTTCCAGATGTAGCAGTGAATCATTTGTTTCCACACATTCTTGAAGAGTTGGCATTAAGGGAAACCATGGGTTGGTATTGTGAAAGATGAAAATGCATAACTTCAGCGGCTAAATGAAGATTAGAAAACTATAAACTTGTTCAACATGTCTTTAACATAATCTATGCTTCTTCGGTAAGAATGCCAAGGTGATAGTCTTGTAATATCTTGGCCTACTACTCACCATTAGCCTGTCTCAAATGCAAAATTAATCCAAATGTTTACATTCACTTACTTCCTAAAGAATTATGAGCTTAGTCTTTCACATGGTGTTTTAAGTTGTAAATAACCTCCAAAAAGTTTCCATCCAAAGAGAACCTCATGTGATGTTTGCAGTACTTTTTGCATCTCCAAATCAAAATACATCAACATTAAGATTGATACCATGATAACTTCATCAATGATTACAACTTGTAGGTTTTTAAACTCTGCCAAGTTCCTGATATATATCTGTTTACAAATTTAAATATTCCAATTTTTATGATGCTTCACAGGCAGTAATAGTAGACAATGTAGAGTTATTCCTTTAATATGATGTGCTGTTAATCCAGTAGTTTGACAAATGTAAAAACAACAAGGTGATGGATGGAATTCTTGAATTAATCTCAGCCTCTGGCAATCACATTAGGTTGCATTCCAATCCATTGTTTTTTTACCCACCATGATACCTCAGTTTCGACCCAGCCCTATGCAAATCAGTCTTGATCCTGTGCCTCATGGGAACAGTCCAGCCAGAACTACCAGGTCAAGTCCTTCCAGAACCGGAACACAAGCAACCTAGTATAAGTATTGCCCTAGTTATGTCTCTTTAGTCAGGTATAGCTTGGTTTCAGTGCACAGTGAGCCTTGGACCCACGTCAGTGCATACCCGGGTGGCAAATGCAAGATCAACACTGTCACTGGAACCAAGATGTACTCAGCTGGTGAGCCCATAACTCGGGTGAAATCGGTCATGGGCTGCTTGTGCTCTGGTTCAGGTAGGACCTGGCTTGGCTGTTCAGGCTGAACTGTTCCTATTGGATCAGGTTCAATAATGATTTGCATATAGTGGGGTTCAAACTGAGGTGGGATGGTGTGCAAAATAATGATGGATAGGGAAGCAGCCCCACATGCTTACCAGTGGCTGAGATTTATTCAAGCATTCCATCCATCACTGTTGTGTATGTTAATCCAGTAGGAGCAGTACCTATAGCATATACATTTCAAATAGTAGTCTTATGCACATAAGCAGTAATTACTTTATTAAGAAAGTTTTTCCCTTTTCCAGCTTGACCACTGATCTATTGTAAAGTAGGTTGAAAATAACTAGATTCACATAATGTATTTTCATGTTGAAGTCCATGATCTACAGTTTGCTTTATCTCTTCACTCATTTGTAGCCATTCGGAATTTAATTGTGATACCAAGTAATCCGATATGTCAATGTCATTTTTTCCTTGGCCCATTGCGTTTTCAACTTCTTTCCTGGCAACCATAGTTTCATTATCAATTCTTGATTGTTCAAGTGGGTCAACATTTCTGGAAGTGGAAGTATTATTTGTTGATTGTATTTCTGCATTAATGTTATTCTCTTCTGTTATTTCTTGCTCGAGCATTTCTAAACAAGTGTGAAATTGAGGTACTGCAATGTCATTTTCGTATACATTTTCAAAGTGTCAAAGGTGTCTATAATGTCTTCTGCCTTCTACCATGGTTTAAACAGTAGTAGGACTGATAAATAGTAGAATTATTTTTTTCTCCTGTCACAGCTCAGTTTAGAGTGATTGTTAGAAATGGGGTCTTTGGTTGGCAGTCAGGTTACCCTATGTCCAATCAAGGACCCGCATTCTAGTCAAGGTAAAGGAGAATCACCCTGAGTTAATCCCCACTCACCCCCTTGGTAGCTTGGCATGAGCGGGCAGGCTTAACTCCAGAAGCAAGGTGTAAAGTATTTGTACCAACACACAGTAACTCAGTGAAAACACTACAAAATGGCACAACACAGATTTAGAAAAATAGAAAATATTTATTGAAACAAAACAAGACCGAAATGACAAAAATCCAAAATACACAAGTCAAGTTATGAATTAAAAAAGCTAAAGAGTCTTAAATCCTTTAGAAAACAGTGAGAACTTTGTTACCCTACCAAAGTACCTGGGTAGCATCAAAAAAATGCTGCATGGGCTAGTGTGCGTCAAAAAAGGCCAGCAATGGATTGATTTCTCACTCGCAAGCGAGAACGTGCGTCATTCCTCATCTAGTTGGGTCGGTGTGTGTTGTTTTTTCTCTCCCGCAGGAGAGTGATGCGTCGATCTGGATGAGCACCTCGGGTCCAGGCAGGCTTCGTGTTGATTTTCCACACCCAGCAATGTTGTGTTGAAATCCGGTGGCATGGCATCAAGGAACTGCGCTGAGTGGGGGCTTGCATTGTGAACAGCCTCCGCTGCGGGTGTTGCACCATGTTCCTCCACCCGCATTGCGTTTTCAAGCCACAATGCAGGTGGAGCGCCGATGTTAGGCGCGAGGCTGACTGCGTGTTGTTTTTCAGCCGCGAGGCAGGTGGTGCATTGAAAGTTTCCTCGCACAGTGGTCTTTGCGTGGATTTCTGTCCTCTTCCATGGGTTCTAGAGACAGGTTGGGCACCACTTGGGAGGCAGGACTCTCAGCAGAAAGCCCAAGTGGTGGCAGAGAGAAGTCTTTGATGTCCCTGAGACTTAAAAAACAGGAGGCAAGGTCAGTTGAAGCCCTTAGAGTTTCTTCACCAGTGGGAAGTGACACAGAGGTCAGTCTTTGTGCACTCTCAGGCAGAAGCAGCTACTGCAGGCCAACCCAACAAAGTACAGTCAGAGGCAAAGAGGCAGTACTCCTCCTCCAGCTTCTCCAGATCTTCTCCTTGGCAGAGGTTCCTCTTCGTTCAGAAGTAATCAGATTTTCTGGGGCTTTGGGTGCTCTTTTTATACCCCTTTAAGTGTTTGAAGTAGGCCTACTTCAAAGAAAAGTATCTGTTGTTTATAGGATCCTGCCTTGCCCAGGCCAGGCCGCAGACACACACCAGGGGGTTGGAGACAGCATTGTGGGAAGGCAGGCACATCCCTTTCAGGTGTAAGTGACCACTCTACCCATCCCCTCAGCCCAGATGGCCCATCAGGATATGCAGGCTACACCCCAGCTACCTTTGTGTTTTCCAATGATCTTCTACGTTATGCTCCACCTGGAACACCAACGCCGACGAAGACGACAATGGTGATTATAGCCGCCTACCACGCAAGGGAAGGAGGGAAGAAAATGAGAGTAACACACACATGCGCAACACACACCAGACACACGCACACCATACACACAACCAGCTGCACACGTAAACCAATCGCACAAGACACACAGCAGAATAAATACATGGACCATAATGCTGGAGTAACAACAATGTATTAGCATAGCAAAATCCACCCCACAAAGCAAATGTATACAAATGTCCACAAAGGGCCAATGCCCAGTCCAAAGTCATGAGGGCACACAAGGCCAGAGGGCACATTTCAAGGCCCAACATGTTCCCAGACACAGCCAGAGAGAACATTGCTGGGGCATCATTTTGCAAGTGGGAAGGCACCTCAGGGGGAGGTGGAGGGTACCTCAGCCGAATACGGGAACGTTCCCATTGGTTCTGGAGGGGGCAACATGCCCATTGCTTTGTCCTGGGTTGTGCAAGGCCACAGTCTCTGAAGTGGGTGATTTGCACTCACTAATGGCTGCACTGTAGTGGTGGTTGGAGGAGGTTCCTGAGAAGCCCCTGCACTCACTGATGGCTGCATTGTGGTTGTGGTAGGAGGAAGCTCCTGGGCAGCCCCTGCTCTCACTGATGGCTGCATTGTGGTGGTGGTTGGAGGAGGCTCCTGGGCAGCCCCTGCACTCACTGATGGCTGCACATCCACAGCTGGCAGTGGGGTCCCCGTGACAGCTGGTGGTGGTGGTGGTGGTGGTGGTAACCTGACAGCTTCCGCTGGCGTAGAGTGCCTCGACTCCTCCTGTTCATGGATCGGGGATCCATTGCCCTTCCTGGCAGGAGATGCGTGCATGGCTGTTGTGGATGTGTCTGCCAGTGAGGTGTGTTCTGCTAGGTGTGGTAATGCTGATAGTGGATGTAGATGTAGTGCATGCAGGTGTTGTAGTGAATCCTAGTTTGTTTTAATGGGATAACAGCAGTTAACTTAGCCATAGGCTTGTGGACGTGTGCCCCCGTCACCTTATGACTTTTAACCTACATAGCTTGCTCTGTGTTAGCCCATTTAATTATTTAATTCTTCTAAGATGGCTGCTTTGTTTATAGTTAGGCCACTTGTTATGATTTTTATTATCAGTGCCACCACGTTAAGGCGTCAAAATCAAGTGACAAAGACAAACAAAGCGTAGGTGTTCACATTTAGGGACTTTCCCTCCTCATGCTTTCGAGGGAATTGTTTATATGAATTACCATCCCAAGCATGCCATTATCTATTGTTTGGGAACACACCTACGTCAGGGGTCCAAGTAGATCTGTATAAATACATCACACTTTAGACAGATAATCAGAGGGATTCCGACCAGAGGGCATCGCCACCATCGCTGATATCAATGCTGCACGTTGTCTTGACGCTGATTCAGACTTCATGTCCCTGCGGAGTCTGTGATAGAGACCTCATTCCAAGGTAACAAGGGTTGGGGGCACCTCTCATGGACATGGCATTGGCAGACTAGGTTTAACATACCCAGGTCTCCTTTAGGTAAGAGGTTAGGCCTATCATGATAGGGTGTTAGGACATATTAAACACTTCATGTCTTTTCATGTTATTGCAAGATGGTGGGGGTCTTTGTAATAATGATTCTTGTCTTTACAATTCTGTTTCTTGCACTGTTCATTATCCTAATCATTGCAGCCCATGCAACTTATCACAGATTGCAGTTGTGTTAAATAAAAACTATTGAAACTTTACTGCATCTTCGTTATTGCCTGTGTTTGGATGAGACACGACATATCTGTGAGAAAGGGGTAATCTGTGTTTAACCACGACACTCCCTGAGATGTCATACTCTCGAGTCCATGCATGAAGGCTGCCACAAATCACCTTTTACTGTTTAGGTTTTTGGTAAGGTGCTGCTAGTTGCCGGAAGGGTTGGGACGACAGTTGCAACTTGTTGTAGGATAGCCACAGTCACCTACAAACATAAGTACTGTCATCCTTAAACCAGCAGTCTTGCCTAGAACAAGAGGCAAAACTACGGCATGGCGCCACCAACGATGGTGTTTAGGCACTAATTTATTGATACCCTGACTATCACTGTCTCACACACAACAGGTGCCATAAGTACCATTAAACAGAGAAGTCCGTGGTCTTTGGGAAGATCCTCCTCGGCTGAAAAGGTAACACCTGATTAGGCTGTAGGTTGTTTGAGCTTGAACTCATAAAAAGACTATACTCCCCATTTGATCTTCCCTTTCTCTGACCAGTTTTTACAAATATGGCTAATGCCATGGAAATTCCTGAAAATGCTAGACAAGCTTTAGCACAACACCTACTAGTGCATGGCCTTACAGAAGAGGGTGGGGATGTTACTCTTATAATAGAAGCTAATGAAGCATACCAAACAGAAACATTTTACTGTTAGGTCACCTTTCCTGAGGTAGACCAAAGAACATATACATTCTACACATATGAAATTGAAACGGACCTCAACGTTGCCAAGCATACAAGTATCATGAAATAGCGCTCACATATCAAGAGCATCAAAACTGGTTTGAAGACTCC
This sequence comes from Pleurodeles waltl, assembly GCF_031143425.1. Lineage (NCBI taxonomy): Eukaryota > Metazoa > Chordata > Amphibia > Caudata > Salamandridae > Pleurodeles > Pleurodeles waltl. Next base: position 225,077,304 of record NC_090443.1, read on the forward strand.
CTACCACATGTAATACAAAGAGTGAGACTAGGTCCTCCAAGTAATGATGGACCAACGTGGCCTATGTTTGCCACATACACATCTCACCCAGGCATAGCAAATATGCCAATAGCAGATTTGCAAGATTTATATAATGAGTTAGCAACACTTTATAGACGACTAGTCCAGTTCGTAATGCGAACTTTGAACACAACACCAGCGCGCCCAGCTCCACCAGCACCTGGTGGATACCAATTGGCTACTGGGATTAATCCACAAACAGTGCATACTATCATGGGTAAAATACCCACAGAATGAGAAAAAATACCGTTCTGGATAGCTCAGAAAACAAACCGGTTGGAAGCTGTGTTTCCCCATACGGGACCACAGGAAAAACATAGACTTCTCACAATGTGCTTGCCCTTTGGGATGGTTCCCTCAGTGGATGACTGCGCCACATGGGGTACAGTCTTCGCTGCTCTATATACTACCACACATGGTACCCCAACACTTGCCAATTTACTGGAAGTGTTAAAACAAATACAGAATGAGAATGGGGCTGCACCAGCCTTAGATTTGGGGATGAAATGAATGTGTAACTTTGACGCAGTTTCCTCAATAATACTCAGTAACATTATAGGGGAAGCGGTTGCACTAGCTATACGTCAGCGTCTCCAAGAAACTCTACAATTGGAACAGGAGAGACAGCTACCAAAAATAATTTCCGACACCTATACTAATATAGGGCGGGATAGTTTGGGAGCCAAACCAAAGAAGTTTGAATTACAAAGTACCACCCTTAAGGAAGGTACGAAGCAGGCACAAGAGGGCTCTAAGAAGCGCTGGGAAAAACAAAACGAATTTAAGGATAGACTAAATAAGAGAGCTGATTCTCCACAACCGGAGAACTCTGAAAGGAGATACAATCTCAGAAATAGGAAAAGTATAAAAACTCCCGATAGATATACTGATTCATATCCCTCTCGTTCCTTTCAGGAGGCACAGGATAGATGTAGCGAGAGAGGGGGCCGTCCTGATCGATGTCCTGAATACGTGAAACAAAAGAAAGACTTAACACAGTCTACAGTCAAAAAAGAAAAAAAGACTCCTCAGCAGAAGCCACAGTTTAAAAAGAAAAAGGTGGCAGTACTGTCAGTTAAAAATGCCAGTACACTTGAGAACATTGTTGAAGATCAAGACGTGGGCAGTGGCACTGTTAGACAGTGCAGCAGAGGTCACAATATGTCGCAGGAGTCTGAAAGATCATCAAGATACGACAGCAACTAGCGATTTTATTGTAGTTGAGACAGCGGATGGCCACGTTCTCCCACCCGACAGGGTTTATTTAAAAAAAAATCAAATAGAGGGAGATGTGGAGCACACCATTGGTGTGATATTCTGGGATGAATTTACTAGTGATATCCTATTGGCCGAAAGTGACTGGCCACCTGAGCACGTCCGCAGGCTCCCACATGGGGAAGATGTCATCTTGCCTTCTTTCTCTAATCTTGTTCCAAAAGCAGAAAAACAAGCCTATGCTATTGAATGGGCTTTAGCGCAGGCACCTGCGTTATACTGCAATCATGGACGTTGGGACAAGGACTCTCCTTGTCATGTAATTCCTATTAGGTCTACACCCCAACCTCAGCCACAATATCCTGTTAAACATGAAGCAAAAGCTCAGGTGAGGGAGATCCTCACTCAGCTCGAGTACCAGGGAGTAATTGAGTCCTGTACATCTGCAATGAATAACCCGTTATTCCCCGTTGCAAAGCCAGATCATTCCTACAGATTAGTCATAGATTACAGACATTCAAATAGTCATACACATACATATGCTATACAAAACTCACATAGCGCAGCACTAATAAACAATATAGTGCGTAAAAAATATAAAACAATGTTAGATATTTCTAATGGGTTTTTCTGCCAGAACTTAGCACATGAAAGTCAGGACCTGAGTGCATTCTCATTTGGCTCACAAAAACGCTTTTATTGTTTACCCCAAGGCTATAAGAACAGCCCAGGTCTATTCTCAGCCTGTGTAACATCAATATTACATGATATTGATCCCGAGGCGTTATCCTACGTGCATGACATATATCTCATGGACGAAGACCTCAACATTCATCTTGTAAGGGTCGATCAGATCATTTTGGGATTTGCAGACCTTGGTTACAAATTCAACTTTTAGAAAAGTAAGATTTCCTTTGTCAGTGTATTGTTCCTGGGATACGAGCTATCAAACGAGGGGAAGAGCTTGGCCCGCACTTTCTAGAGAAATCTGCACAATTGCACCCTCCTAACACTCTTAATAAACTAAGGGGGTCATTACAAGCCTGGCGGTCTTCGTCTGCCAGGGCTGTTTTGGAGGAAGCACCGGCAACAGGCTGGCGGTGCTTCCAGGGGGGATTACGACTGCGGTGGAAGTGCTGAGGTCGCACTGCCGGGACCGGCGGTTTCCCGCCACTTTTGTCCCGGCGGGAGTAATCCAACAGAGCAGCGCTGCTTGGTGGTAAAAGGCTGTCGGAAAGGGGAGTCGTGGGGCCAGACAGTGAAAAGCGCGACAGGTGCAACTGCACCCGTCGCACAGCCGCAACACCGCCGGCTCCATTTGGAGCCGGCTCCTGTGTTGCAGCCGAGATCCCTGCTGGGCCAGTGGGCAGAAACCAGGTTTCCCCGCCGGACCAGCGGGGATCTCATTATGGCCTCGGCGGGAGTGCGGCCGCATTGGCGGCCATCCTGCGGTCCAACCTTCGCAGGCGGCTTCAGCCGCCCGCCAAGGTTGTAATGATCCCCTAAGTCATTCCTAGGTTTCTTCAACTTTGGTAGAACATACATTCCAGACTATGCACAGCATATCAAGCCACTTTATGACATGATACTGTCAAACTTTTCTAGCAGACACTGGACAGTTGAACACACACAGATCCTTAGGGAATTGCAACAGGACATGCTAGACTCTAAACACTTGCACACACATGGCAATAAAACAAATTTGATCATCAGAATAATTGCTGGTGCCATTGGATTTCTTATGTCACCTTCAATGAAGGCGACATGGTACCCATAGCATATAAATCACATTTATACTCAAATACAGAACAACGTTTTGCACCTACAGAAAATATTCTAACTGCAGTTCAAATGGCTGTCATAAAGGAGAGGCCACTTGCCCAAGGGAAACACATTATTATCATTACCCCGGTGCCGGCCTTAGAGGCTGTCACCAAGCAAGCATTCCTAATGCTAAAGCATTACATCCATGTTGGATTCAGTGGGCAACGTCTCTTACCGCCACTGATGTTGATTACATCTTTAATCCAAAACGTCAGACACCAGAGTTTCTCCATTAGGAACAGGAGTACCCGCTCCTCTAAATACCTTGCCACTTGACAGATACCATACTGTCATCTACACTGATGGTTCAGCACAACCAACTGTAGGTACCAAACATCAATACTCAGCCGATTGCGCAGCAGTGAGCGGTGTGATGGAAGATGGAGTCTTCCACCCTCACAACACCCACACGCAGACCCTAGGGGACTGCACAGCTTAGTTGGCTGAACTTAATGCTCTAATATTAGCGCTAGAACACACTGAGCCAGGATGCCTGACTTTAATAGTCTGCGACTCATACTACTGCGTCCAGTCATACAATGATTATCTTAATCATTGGAAGCTGAAAAGGTTTCGAGATTCCAAAGGGAATACCATAAAACACAAAACATTGTGCAGGAGGGTGGCTGATCTTAAGGATAAGCTACAGTGTGTCCATGTAGTACATACATTGGGCCATCAACGTATAGGAGTACACGTTATCAGCAACACTTTGGCTGATGAAGCAGCCAAATCTGCAGTAGCTAAGGCTTCTGTGGCTGCAGAGACTCATTCACAGACGAGACTGGATAATGATATATTGACTGCCGTGAAAGCTTCGACTGAAGGCAAGTCCCTCCCAAAAGGATACCCTACAAATTATTCTTATCATATCAGTGCAAAGAATGTTGCCTAGGCAACAATTCCTGGGGTTGGAGATCGAGTGATCCCCAACAAAGACCAGAGATTAGATCTAGTAAAAGCAGCGCATGAGGGGGTCGCTTCTGCACATGCTGGTATTTCGGCCACGATAACACTCTTACAGAAATGCTTCTGGTGGCCTGGTCCATGCAAACTGACAAAAAAGTGCATCCTTTGTTGTGACATTTGCTAGCAAATAAAAGGCTCCAATATCAAACGCCCACCACAGACATCCCTCTTAGTGTCCAGCAGGCCACTACAATGTGTGTACCTGGACCATTGTGGTCCACTTCAACCTGATGGTGAATACAAACACATTTTAGTTGCTGTAGGTTCTTGTTCTAGATTTCTGTGGGTATGGCCGCAGCGGTCAGCTGACGCTCGAACTGCTAGAAAAGACTTGCTGATCTTTATCAGTACAAATGCGGTTGCAGCATTCCATTTGGACCAGGGCCCTGCGTTTGCCTCTTAGGCATTCAGGGACACCATGGGGACGATTGGTGTTGAACTCCCTTACTCCTCACTATACCATCCCGAGGGAAATTCGGTAGTGGAGAGGCAGAACCGTGATCTAAAGCAGTCCTTAATAGCTCGAGTATTAGGTTCAGGCCACAGTTGGCTTCATCACCTATATGGGGTCCAGAGAGCACGGAATAATCTGCCAAGACGGTCCTTGGGGGGGCGCACTCCTTATGAGGTTCTCTTTGGGATACCTCTGCATGTTCCAGATCTTGATGGCTCTGGTTTGGTGGCAGAAGAAACACCATTTGACATAAATTAACATCTCACTTTCTTGCAGGAGCTTAAGCAAATTTGTGATGATAAATCATCTACCAGTGCTGCCACCTTAGGAATAAGGGATTTAGCAAAAACTTCGACTGGCTAGATTCCTAAAGTTGGGGATCTGGTTTGTGAGAAGATTGCTGTGAAGAAGGAATTCGATCCATCATACAGAGCACCTGAACCGGTCTTGGGAATTCAAGGTACCAGAAATGTCATCTTACCACCACTGCCTGGTTTCAGAACAAACAGATTAATTTCCATGGATGACGTCAATGATGACCATGTGGCCGATCCTTCACAGTAGACCAAGAGGTCCCTTGGGTAGTTCCCGATACCCTCTCACTACCCAACAGGACATACCTCTACATAGTAGAATGAATAACACTACTATGGACTATGCAACAATGTCCAACGCTGTCACAGAGACCTCCTTGACCATGGGGAGGGTGGAAAACAAACTCTTGCTAGTTCCAGTTACCACTTCAATGACAACACCTGTCCAAGATTTGGCTGTTCTTTTACACTAACACTACACAGACTGATGACATGGTCTACTATGAGCCTCCACATGAAGTGGACCACTCTACGAGTTATGCACCGGCTCCAGCATTTGCAGAGACTGCCTCTGGCTATTTCGTAGACATTGCTGATTTTTCTTCAGACTCATCCACTGTTATGATTGACAATGTTTCGAAAACACGGAAGCTGTATCAATGACTTAAAAAGAACTATTTAATCTACCCATGTAGCTCTTTATGGTTCTGTTTGACATTTACTGCATTATTGTTTTGGGTTGGTTTTGTGACTGTTTTCTTTTTGCTTATAAATGGTCATTACATTCCTGAACGCTCCTCTGTCGAGCCTGTGGATGAAGTCCTAGCTCCATATCATTCCTCACATAAGGTCCGAAGAGACTTGTCCCTTGTGAACATTTCAGCAATATCGAGTTCTGATGGGATTGTGTGGGGCAATGTTCCATTTGAAATATACGGGCCTACTGAGGTCATTCAAATTTCATATGTGTTCAAAATATCTATGACAGATGTGGTTACACCTGATGTTGTATCTGATGATTGGGATGTCCAAACAGTTGATCCCATACTAACTGAAAAGAAGGACTATTCCGTATTTGAAAGTGATTATGTATATCTACATACAATGAATTACGGAGAAATGTTCTGTTACAACAATTGGGGACATTACTACCTACACCGTGCCACTAGACACAGGCTAGTATTGAACTATATGCAGTGGGAACACTGTTCAACACCACCAGTGGTGAGCCCAAAACACTATACAGATAATTCTACATATTTCACTGGGCACGACACAAAAAATGTGGAGTCATATTATTTCAAGTTACCTCCTCACAAATTAGGAAAATTTTACTAACTAACACAAAACTGATTTACTCAGATCCCTTTGTTTCCCAGCTCGCAGTTCATGGTTACGAATAATGGAAGAGCACTATTGACTTAAAAAAGTGTATGGGGAACACAAGGTTGGCAAATACAAAGTAAGGAAGCTTTACTTAGAGCATGTCTGATTCCTGTGCAAATGATCTTTTTAAATGACACTATTCAACAGACATCCTGTCTGGGAATAGCTAAAATTCAAGAAATGAACACGCCCAGTATCCCCATACCGGCGAAGTTTAATGATTGGCAATATTTCCTTAACATCACAGAGGAAACACTAGTTGCAATGGTTAAGGTTGGTACCTATAATTCTTCACTTTCCAGCCACGGCGGGTGGTTACTATGGCCAACAGACACTACTAGATGTCAAGCACGTTTTGTGGACACTTCACAGGGTTTTACAATTAACAGGTCAGACCCTCGCTTTGTATCAGGTCAACACACAGGTATAGTTACAACATACAGTGTGGGTGAACAGTGCCAACAATGGGTACAGAATAACACGTTAGCCGCAGTTAAAAAACAACTTAACACTCTTTCTGAAAGTGTAGACTTGCAGGATTGTCTGCTAGGTCCTAGAAAACAGCACTCTAAAAGGTTCCTGTATGCTATGTATAATGAAATTTGGAAACTTTCGCAGATGGATGCTGCTGTGCGTTTGAGGCAATTAGATAAGGAAAACTTAGAGAGGGCTTTAGCAGTTGTCGACAACGGCATGAACACTCTGTGCAACAGGATTTATACACTATCAAAACATTGTGTCGTCTGCTATTGATATCATTCAGACAGACATGTCCTGTTTATATCATGGACAAACTCAGCTGTGTTCCATCATGCAGCTTGGTTAGACATTACAGACACTGAAAAATGGCTGCATTCCATGGAAATATATTAACGGTAGTGAATTGTCCACTGCTTTTAATCTTTCCAGGGAACAGCAGACAATGGCTAAAAGGGAAGCTAGTTTCACCATGCTTCATATTGAAAATTTAGATAAGTTGCCCTTCATGGTAGCAGAGTCCTTCAACAATTTCACTCTTACTTGGCATAATTAATTTGCCCATTTCGACCTTTTGTTTCTCAAATTGCTTGAAACATCTTGCAGTGGGCAGGTTTGAGCAACTAGGCGATGGCTATATTAAGGAAGAGTGGAAGCTGCCCTTTGATTATAAATGTTTGAACGGCGAAACAGAGGTTTTTCTAAGCGGAAGCGAATGTGAGACTTCTGTTAGTCATTCAATGATATGTAAGCAGGTGTCCTTTCACGGCCTTTGCAATGTGGGGGTCGCAAACGTGGCCTGTTTTCTGAGGGGTACTCCCATCCCTTTAATTCAACCGGTATTTCATGTACTTTCCAATGGAAGTTCTGTGGTACTGAGCGATCAAAGTTGTTGTGGCATGCGACTAGGAATTGCCTACGCAATCTCGGTCTCGAAGGTCGTTACATGTTACGGACATGTTTTATTCCCCCCCACATGAGAGATAAAAGTATCTGACATGTGGCCCCACATATATACTATTAATGTAAATTATGACAAGCTGAGCAGACTAAAGGCGCTAATGTTTCAAAAACAGGTCGCATTGACATCCGCTAGAGAGACTTATGCTCTCCAGATAGCGAGATCATTAGCCGAGATGCAATCCCTATTAAATACCAACTTCCCCAAGCACTTTGGAGAAGTGGTATCCAGAATATTCAATGCTTCAAGCACTGCTGGGATTGTCCATTTCTTTAAGAGTGTCGGGTCTGGATTCGTGTCCATCTTCCAGACTGTTTTCGGAGTCATCCCATCAGCCATCCATTCACTCTTTTCAAGTGTGTTTGCCGGTTTTGGGATTATTTTTGCATTGATTGGTGGACGACTACTTCTATTTTTTCTGATTTGCAGTGGTTGTTTCTTTCCAGTTACGCAGAGAAATAGAGCCGCTCCCACCAACTCAACTGTGCTGTAAACGCATGGTTCGGATCTTTGATGCCTCCTTGCTGGTGGAATTGGAGCGTGATTGGTCGTTGTCATTTCGGCCACTTCTCTGGTGCATACAACTAGTTTTCCACTGCATGTGGTGCCTCTTCGAACACCTGCCTATGGTGTGTCTTGCTCTTGCACCGGCATCTCCTTTGGACCAAGAACTGCTGATGTCCCTGATGAGGGTTCATTCATGGTCGTGCCACTTGAGACTAAGGCTGATCCGCGAGGCCACTTATGAGCCTTCGGTTCTAATATCGACTATGGAAAATGGCACTGCTGCAGGTGGACCTGCACAAGAGACTGACATGCACTACTGCTCTGTGGATCCATTTGCCCACTAGGTGATCGATCTAGCATCTGACGATGTGGACTCATTCTTGAGGTCCTTGATTGGTGACTTTGATATCACTCTTCGAGATCATGACTATAGCAAATAATTTGATGAATTGGCTTGCCATTCCCGATTCAAAGTATGCAACTTATCACAGATTAGAATTGTTTTAAATAAAAACTAGTGAAACTTTACTGCATCTTCGTTATTGCCTGTGTTTGGATGAGACGTGTTATATCTGTGAGAAAGGGGCAATCTCCGTTTAACCACAACACTCCCTGAGATGTCATACTTTCGAGTCCATGCGTAAAGGCTGCCAGAAATCACCTTTTAATGTTTGGGTTTTTGGTGAGGTACTGCTAGTGAACCGGAAGGGCTGGGATGACAGTTGCGACTTGTTGTAGGATAGGCATAGTTGCCTACAAACATAAGTACTGTCATCCTTAAACCAGCAGTCTTGCCTAGTCCAAACTATGACAGTGTGAGTGTGGACGTGACTGGGAGGGAGGTGGAGGAGGAGGAGGAGGAGAGGGAGACAGTGGAGGCTGTGGATGTTGTCATGTCTGCAACGGTATGGTGTGCCTGTGGGATGAATTGTGGTGCTTGTGTTTGCCACTCTTGTGTGTTGCCTTGTGTACATGCTTGTCTATCTGTGCGCTTGGGATGGGTTGAGGTTGAGGAGAAGGGGAATTGGAAGTTGGAGGGGGTCAGAGAGGAGGCCAGAGCATGAATCTATCTCTACTGGGCCGCCATGAATGCATTGTATTGCTACATCTGGGATTCCAGCCCCTGGACAGCATTCACAATGGTTGACTGCCCTACAGAGATGGATATCAGGAGATCAATAGCTTCCTCACTCAGGGCAGCAGGGCTCACTGGGGCAGGGCCTGAGGTGCCTGGGATAAAGGAGATGCCCACCCTCCTGGGTGAGCGGGCACGGGCAACTCGCTGAGGGACTACTGGGAGGGCGGTGCTGGTACGGGGTGGCAGATGTACCTGAAGCTGGGGTGGTCATAGAGGTGTCAGCCACCACCATGGATTTTCTATCAGAGGAGGTCTATTTTGTCCCCTCCAGACTCCACCGTGGTGCTTCCCTCACCCTTCCGTCCCACTTGTTCCCTCGGCCTCGGTGGACTCTGCCTCCAGGGTCCTGTGGGATGCAGCTCTCTCTGTCACCTGCGCCCCTGCTTCTCTGCCAGATGATGCTAATGCACACAAGGATAGGATGACAAAACAAGAAAGGGGGGAGAAAGATAAAGGATACACTGGGTCAATGACTGCAACAACACCACCGTTGGCGTACACAGCACCCTCACACACAAGGAACAGGCCTACGCCCTAAGCATAGCACTGACAGTGAAATGGCTAGTCACAAAGGTATGCGAAGGAGCACACACCACCAACTGCATCACACCTGTGACCCACGCAGCCCTGCCTCAAAGTGAATTCTAACAAGCTAGGTTACCTGTACTTGCTATGCAAACAATACCTTTCAGAGGACCCACTCTGCAAAGTCTGGCCTGGCCTTAGGGGCACCCACTAACACACAACCATCACCCGGATACCACCCCACCAGCCATAAGTTGTAATTATACCAACCGTACTTGCGCCCTTGTGGCTGCTGTGATTCCCTCAAGTGCCCATCCAGCTCAGGGTACGCCACCACCAGTATGTGGGCCATCAGGGGGTTCAGGGTCCGATGGGCACCCCTTCCTCATTGGGAGGCCATGCCCAGCTTGGCCTCCACGGTCTTCCATGCCCAGAGTCTCAAGTCCTCCCACCGTTTCTGACAGTGGATGCTCCACCTTCCATAGACCCCCAGGGTCCGCACGTGCTTGGCAATGGCACATCATAATCCTTTCTTTTGACGGCAGAGGTAATACATACAGGAGAACTCCATTTAAACAAACAGTCCAGCCTGTCACAAACATGGACCACCATACCCGATTCCATCACCATTGGCACAACGCCAACAATCAATCCCCCCACCCCCATCCACCCTTACACGATCCTTGCACACACATCCTTATGCATCAATGCATCGTGCCCAGAGTGTACTCACCTGTTGGTCTGGAGGTCCATATAGCAGTCAGTACTGAGGTAGGACCCCATCCACCAGCTGCTCCAACTCCTCCGAAGTGAAGGCTGTGACCCTTTCCCCGGTCACACGGGTCATGGTAGGTTCCAGACACAGGTCTCAGCAGCACATGCAGTGTAGGTCTTCTCCTGTGGAAGGTCAGAAAACAAGTAAGGAATCAGATAGAAAATGGCGGTCACGTCAACGGCGGTGTACACCGTCACTGCCGGTGTAGATCCCCATTGGCCACTGTACCCCATAGGGCCCAATATTATCCAATGAGGAATTGCACTGCGGTTCACGACCGCCACGGCCCACACAGTTTGCAGAATTACCTCACTTCCACCTGTCCCTCCACACTGGACAGGCGGTCACCATTTCAGGGGGGGTGAACAGGCCTATCGATAATTGATGTGTCACATGATAAATAGGCACATACTTTTAAATTATACTGTCCCAATACATGATTGCACAATGTGGACTGCTGTTGTGGTATAGTTGTTCAAATTGTGACAGCCTACTCACTCTTGTGCCCCTTAGATACCTACTGCTGGGGATGTATAGGAGACAGAGTCATACCCCCATGTACAGACCCATGGTGGACTTCGCCACACTGGAGGACAGGCACATAATACCCACCTATAGACTGGACAGGGTCGCAATCAAGAGCTGTGTGCCCAGTTGGAACGTGACCTGATCTCAGCTATCTGTCGTCCGACTGGGGTACCCCCTTTTGTGCAGATTCTTTCAATGCTCCATTTCCTGGTAACAGGTTCTTTCCAAGTGACAGTGGGCTTGGCAGCAGGAATGTCACAGCCAAAGTTCTCAGCAAGAGTCTTGTCTGCCCTGGTAAAACAAATGTGCAGATACACTTCTTTCACTCAGGTGGAAGATTTGGCCACTGTGAAGGCCGGATTCTATGCAATAGGACATATCACCAATATTATTGGGGCGATTGACGGAACACATATTGCGTTTGTCCCCCCCCAGCAGAATGAACAGCTGTTCAGGAATCATAAGAGTTTCCACTCCATGAATGTGAGGATGGTGTGCCTTGCAGACCAATACATCTCCCACTTCATTGCTAAATATCCTGTATCTGTGCATGATCCCTTTGTCCTGAGGAATAGCCGCGTCCCAAATGTGATGGCCCAACTACAGAGGCTCAGGGTGTGGCTTATAGGTGAGCCTTGGTCCCCACCCAGTGTATGTTAGTGTATGCCTATGCTGTTAGCCAAAGAGGATAGTGTGTGGCTAAATGTTGTCCCTTGATATGGTGATTCTGGCTACCCAAACCCATCATGGCTGCTGACCCTTGTGAGGAATGCCCGGCCAAGAGCTGAAGAACGTTATAATGAGGCACATGTGGGAACTAGAAGGATCACTGAGAGGACCTTTGGCCTCCTGAAGGACAGGTTCAGGTGCCTCCATCTGACAGGTGGATCTCTGTGCTACTCACCCAAGAAGGTCTGCCAGATAGTAGTGGCATGCTGCATGTTGCACAACCTGGCCCTCAGACGCCATGTACCTTTTCTGCGGGAGGAGGAGACAGGAGATGCATCTGTGGCAGCAGTGGACCCCGAGGACAGTGAGGAAGAGGAGGCAGAGGATGTGGATGTGGACAAGAGAACAATAGTGGTCCGTCAGTACTTCCAATGACACACAGGTGAGACAGTGCAACTTCACATTTCTAATACTATTGTTGTATTCTGTGTGGCAGTGGCATGCTGGCATTACCCACTTGTTACCTCTACTTACTGTCACCTATGGATTATAATTTTGCAGATGTTGGTGATATGACAACAATGTCCTGATGTGCTCACTACAGCCAGCAGAAGGTCATTCATTCTATGTTCTCACTATGTACAGTTCATTTGCAATGGATGTAGCTGTTTCAATCAATGCAAATTCTCAATACATGAAATACTAGTAGTCGAGTTTTATCCAAGGGTGTTTATTGTAGTGCTAAAAAATAGAGGGGAAAGTGCAATGGAAAGGAGTGATGGTGGAGGAAAGTCCAGGGTATTGTTCCAGTCTGTTTGTAGCACAGGTGTAGTGTCCAAGGGGACATAGGAAGGGAAGCAATGGCAGTTCAAGGTGGACAAGGTCACTGAGTTGGTCACAAGAGGGACAATCGGGGGAGTCTAATTTCCTGGTGGTGGTCTTGGTAGGTGTCTCTGGCTTCTGTCTGGGTTGCAGGGAAAGTTTGTGGGGTGGTTCACCTTCTGCAGGGGGAGGGATGCAGGTGGCCTGTAGGTCTTGTTGCGGGGACTCCTGGCCACTAGAGGCAGCGGAAGTAGAGGGCTGTTCAGTTGACTGGCTAGGGGTAGGGGCCCGCTGATGTGCTGTTGCCTCCCTCATGATGTTGGCCATGTCTGCCAGCACCCCTGCTATGTAGATCAGGGTGTTTTTAATGGCCTGCAAATCCTCCCTGATCCGCTGATACTGTCCCCCGTGCAGCCGCCTGTTCTCCTGCACGTTGTCAAGGGTCTGGCCCATCATGTCCTGGGAATGTTGGTAGACTCCCAGGATCTTGGCAAGTGCTTCCTGGAGTGCTGGTTCCCTGTTCCTTTCCTCCCCCTGATGCACAGCAGTCCTCCCAGTGTCCCTGTTGGCCTGTGCCTCTGTCCCCTGAACGGTGTGCCCACTGCCACTGACCCCAGGTCGCTGATTGTCATGGGGGTGAGGTGTGGCAGGGAGTCCCTGTGCAGGTGGGCACACTGCTGATAGACATGTCCTGGGGTCAGAAATGTGGGTATGCTGGGTGGGTGTTGTGGTGTTGTTTCCTGATGGGGGAGGCTCTGTGGTGGTCTGTGAATAGGCTTGGGTGACCGGCTGTCCAGTGGTCCCTGATCGGTCAGGTAGGTCCTCCAGATCCAGAAGTCCGGAGTTACTGTCATCCCTGGGGGCGTCTTCTATTGGGGACTGGATAGTAGTGGCAACTCCTCTCCATTGACATTGGCTGGGGTACCTGTGGGGATGTAAATGATGTATTATGCTTCAAGTGTATGCCATTTGTACTTCCCTCACTTCCCCTCTATGGTTGGTGTTGCCCTGCCAGCTTTTGCTTGTGTATGGTGATGTATTGTGAGATTGTTAGTTTCCATGCTTTAGTGATGGGTGTCCATGCAGGGCTGGGATGGGTGTCCATGCATTGGTATGGCATGCAGTGCTTGGCATTGGGATTAGTGAGATGTGTAGGTGCAGTGTGTGGGATGGAGTGGACTGATGGGAATGAGGGTGTGAGTGTGAGATGGCATGCTGATATGGGGGGGTGATATGTAGTAATTATTGACTTTAGCAACACAAAAGGATGATGGACGGAGTGCTGAGCAATACAAACACTCACCCCCAGTCACAGATCTGGGTTTAGCCCATCATTCTTTTGCTCACCATGCCACCCCAGTTTGGACCCAGCCATATGCAAATCAGTTGTGACCCTGTTCCTCATGGGAACAGTCCAGCACGAACTGCCAAACCAGGTCCTCCCTGGACTGGAAACAAGCATCCTGGGACCGGTTTCAGGATTTCACCCTTCATCAGCCAGGCTAGCTTGAGTCCAGTGGCACAGTGAGCAGGGGACCCAGTTCTGGGCATACCCTTCCCATTTAGGGCAACTTTAGCAACACAAAAGGATGATGGACAGAGTGCTGAACAATGCAAACACTCACCCCCAGTCACAGATTTGGGTTTAATCTGTCGTTCTTTTGCTCACCATGCCACCCCAGTTTGGACCCAGCCATATGCAAATCAGTCTTGACCCTGTTCCTCATGGGAACAGTCCAGCCCGGACTGCTAAGCCAGGTCCTCCCTGGACTGGAAACAAGCATCCCAGGACTGGTTTCAAAGTTTCATCCTTTATCAGCCAGGCTAGCTTGAATCCAGTGGCACAGTGAGCAAGGGACCCACATCTGGGTTTGCCCTTACCACTTAGGGCAACTTTAGCAACACAAAAGGATGATGGACGGAGTGCTGAACAATGCACCCTTCATCAGTCAGACTGACGTGGCAAGCAAAATAACAATGGATTAAACCCAGATCTGTGACTCGGGGTGAGTGTTTGAAAAGTTTCAACACTCTGTCCATCATTTAATTTTGTAAATATTGCTGTGAGCTGTGGGGGAGGAGGGGGGGTCACCACCAGTCCTCGTATAGCGAGCTGGTGTCTTGCTGCTATGGAATGTACCTTCCCCCGTAGGTCGTTCCACCTCTTTCTGTTGTCGTCCCTTGTTCTTGAGTGCTGTCCCATGGCGTTCACCCTCCCCATGATTCTTTGCCATAGCTCCATCTTCCTTGCTATAGATATCTACTGTACCTGTGCTCCAAACAGCTGTGGCTCTACCCTGATAATTTCCTCCACCATGACCCCTAACGCCTCCTCAGTGAAACAGGGGTGCCTTTGTGGCGCCATGGATGTTGTGTGATGTGTGCTGGGTAATGTCCTGGGGTGTGTGACGTGCATATATAGGTGTAAGTGGTGTGTGTGTCTAGTTGTGTCTTTGCTCTTCTTCTCAGTCTCCTGGCAGCAATTGTTGTTTGTAAAGGGTTGTGGGTACTGTGGGTGTGTGTTTTAAAGTGGTGTGGGTATGTGGGTGTGGTGTGTGTATGAGTGTCAGGTGTGTGTTTTTAATATTGTCCAATGTGGTGCTGTTTTGTATGCAGGTGTCCATTCTGAGCATGGTGGTATGTACCTCCAATGGTTTACTGCCGTTGAATGTCTGCCGTGGTGATGCGTGGGCCATAATGTGATGGGCATTATTTTGTTGGCTTAATGGTATGGGTTTTGGGACCGCCACTTTACCACTGACCTATGGTATGGCGGATTTGTGTATGTGGCTGTATTCTTTTGGATTAGTGTGTCATAACATGGTGAACAGATATCCGCCACCGCAGCAGTATATTGGCGGCCATCAACGTGGCGGTAATCGTGATTTACCGCCAATGTCATAATGAGGGCCATAATTACATACCCCACCTTTAGCATACACTGCACCCTGCCAAAGGGGCTACCTAGAGCCTAGTGAGTATACTTACCAAGTTGAATTGGCAGTTTAAAACTGCACTCAGAGACACTTCAGTGGCAGGTCTGAGCCATGTTTACATGGCTACTAATGTGGGTGGCATAACCAGTGCTGCAGGCCCATTAGTAGCATTTGATTTACAGGCCCTGGGCACTTCTAGTGCACTTTACTAGCGATTTACTAGTAAATAAAATATGCCAAGTATGGATAATCCAATGTACACATATAATTTATGCAGGGAATACTTACACTTTAGCACTGGTCAGCAGTGGTAAAGTGTCCAAAGCACACAAAAACAGCAAAAACAGAGTCCAGCACACAGAAACAACCTGGGAAGTAGAGGCAATATTTTAGGGGAGACCATGCCAATAATTCCATGTCTAACACGGACCCCCCAGCTGAAAGTGGGGAGCAACTACCCAACCTCATGGGAGTTTTCATCACCAAGCGGAAGAATCTGGACAGACCATCAGCATTGGTGTGATCTGTGCCAGGGTGGTGTTCCACCGTGAAGTCTATTCCCTGTAGAGAGATGGACCACCTCAACAATTTGGGATTTTCACCCCTCATCTGCATTAACCATCTGAGGGGCCTGTGGTCTGTCTGAACCCGGAAGTGAGTCCCAAAGAAATAGTCTCTTAGCTTCATCAGTGGTCAGACCACAACAAAAGCTTAACGTTCAATTGTACTCCACCTACGTTCCCTGTAAACAATGATGGCAAGTCTAACATTGAATAATAAGAGTAGGTTTCTAACAACATATTAAACATCCATTTGTCCTTTGAACTCTAAATTTGCCAGCATTGATATCTTCAGCTACAATATTTCAATATGTGTAGAACTAAGCTTCATCATAAATCAATAGGTTTTCCAGCAACAAACTTCTGTTCGGATAGTATGTGTCCAACACATTGTTTTTCAAGACCTCTTTGTTAGTTGGATCAAAATGTGCAAGGTATTCAATTTCAGGGAGGCTTTTGAGAACTCTGCAACACACTGATGACAGTCCTAAGTAATGCCACATAATTGTCTCAGATACACTGTATAAGCATGAAGAACTCATGGTCACATGCTTAATAGCTACCGACCTCTCAGTGAAATAACATTTTGGAGGTAAATTGGCACAAACGTGTATTTAATGGTTGCTCTGCAGATATTTCTTCCAACACTTCATTAATATCTGTATTTTTATCTTTTGTAATGTAGTAAGTAACATGATGTGCAACAGTTGTAAAGTTATCTACAACAAATTGTATATCCATGTTAGCATCCCACATATGTAGAATAAAAGGGTTGCAGTTGTTGATGAATTGTAATCCTTGTGATCTCCTAGGATTCTAAGTATGCTTTGGTGATTTACCTGTAACTGCTTGTCTTACAGATTACATAAAATTGTCTGCTCTTCCTTTTTGGAGAGTTGGTCTGAGAAATCCAAACCAACATTTAGCGTAATGTTTAAGCAGATGGGGTTGCAGAAAGCAGCACACATAAAAAGAGGAAAACATGGGGAGAAATTACGGTATTTCTCCTGTTTGCACCACTTTGCGACCACCCATGAGTTGTCATAGGAATCTGACGCATTCCCAGCCTAGTAAATCTCGAAATGCACCACATTCTGTCTGCTTCCTTGGGAGTTGTGTGGAAACACCCAGAGCAACACCCATGGAATGACCCTTTCACGCAGAGTTGTGCATGAAAGGAGGCCATCTTCACAAGGCTATAAAAAGCCATACAAGGTGGCTTTGAGTGGCCTTGTAAATATGGACCTGCACACTGCTCCACCAGAGTGTAAAACAAATTATTTTCTAATGTCACAGTGTGCCACTAGGGCCTTGTAAATAAGGCCCAGAGTCTCCACTCAGGGCCGTAGCACTGTTTGTGCTACTCTTGATGTCACAAGGTACAAAACGGCTACCAGCCTGCCACTGCACACTGGAAGGACAGTGTTTTTAATGCCAGGTCCACTTTACCATTCAAACCAATGGCAAAGCCACCCCATCTCTTAACAATATATGTCAGCCTTCTCTAAGGGAGGCCTATAGAGAGATATGGCAGGAACTGTATTTTTTTTAAGTAGGGCATACATTGTTTAATATGTCTTAAACATCAACACTTCCAAATTATTGTTTTGCTGTGGTGAAACTTAGTATTCCCATTGGCTAACACAGGGTTGCCAGTTGGCAACCCAACCTGGCTAACTTCTGAATGGGACTTCCTAACTGGGTCATTTAAATTATCAAATGAAATGTGGTATTAAATGAGACTTGATGGCCAAGTCAAAATTAATGTCACTTTTAAAGTTAAGCAACTTTAAGAACGTTGCCACTCTGTGCCTCTGGTTGTTCAGTGGCCTCACAATGGCAAAAGCACACAGACATCTTTCTGCTGCCTGGAGAGACATGTGAATGACTCCCAGGCTCAGGAACAAAGCCAGTTGCCGTAGAGCAAGGTGTTACCTCCTCAACCAGGCTGGCCATTTGTGGGATAGCCCAGCAAGTTTCAAAGGGTAATTCTCCTTTGATGGGCTGACAACCACAGCACCACTGAGCAGAATGTTTTTTGTTCCTGTAGACAGAATGGAGACAGGACCAGAGAGGGGAATCTTACCCCAAGCCAGTTTTACTATAGGTGTGTAGCTCTCTGGTAGTCTCTGGTGGTGTAGCTTTCTGTACCTCTAGGATGGGCTACCAAGCTCCTTACGACCATGGAAGGATCATGTCATCTTGAAAGGGACAAGAATGTGGCATTCTGGGATAGCCAGCTTCCACACATCACAGGACATTCATCACTAGGTAGGAGGGACCCAGTAGTCCAGCACTCTCCTGGGATAACTTTGGCAATTCTAGTACCCTGACCCTCATATCATGCTGAAATTAGAGAGAGGACTAACGAATGACTACCCAGCTGTTCTTTGACCCACACAAAGAAAGGCTACACCATCTGAAGGACAGCATCTGCTGCACTTTGTGCTAGCAAAGTTTGAACTGTGCCAACAGCTCCTGGCTCTGGAAAAAGGTGAATCCCAACCTTTCGCCGTGACTCCAAGGATCAGTTGCGAGATTCCCTTGAACCAGCGCGTGGGACACAAGAGCTGATGAAGTCCAAATCAACAAGTTGGTAGACACCACAGGGGATTTGCCAGTACCAGTTGCCGTGCACTCAAAAGGACAAATCTGAGATAGCCAAAAGTTGCACCCTTGTCTGCTGGACCCAGAATGATATTAAAGTCTGGATTCCTCATACCCAAGGGGCACTAGCCTCTGGATTTTGCCCCAATCACGATGCAGACTATCTAGTAGCCCAGCGTCAGCGGGCAGCAATCGTAACATAGAGGACTTTTTGGTATCCTGATCTTTGTGGTCAAGTTTGCCCCACTTCACCTGTGGAGCAAGGAGCAACAACAAACACACCTCCATCGACCACACCACAACAAGAGAATCCTTTGAGAATCTGTTGCCTGTTTTTCTTAGCATCAGGATCACCCTATTGACGTCTATGGCAGTTGTCCTATAAAGTTTGGATCTTGCTTCAAAAATGCTCTAGTGGCCAGGGAGCTGTCCAAAGTATTGTTTCTGGTCCCCTACATCTCTGTTCTGCCAGGTGCGGTTGCCCAACTCGGCCAGTGTTGCCAAACTAAGGCTCTGATTTATACTTTTTGACGGTAAACTGCGCGAAAAGTATACCGAGACGTATGCCAGGCGGGCTTCTTATTTATAGAATGGCACAATCCAGTGCAAAGGGTGGGCTAACATTATGGAGAATTCCGTTAGCTAGGTGGGGTGGCGGTATGGGAGTAGTGGTTTAAGCGCTAAAAAATTATGTTACGCTGGTTAGAGTAAGCAAAATGACTCTACCCAGCCTAGCGTAATTTATTGATGCTAAACGTGCCATACCACATGACTCCTGTCTTATATAAGACAGGACTCATGGCCACCACCCCAACGGTCAGCACAGGGGATAAGGCTCCCCCAGGCATGGCCATTGCACCCAGTGCCATGTATGGGGGGTCCATTTGAGGGCCTCCAATGGCACTTTAAAAAAATGCAGAAATACTTACCTCTACTTACCTATACTTACCTGGGATGGGGTTCCCCATCCTCTGCTGGTCCTCTGGTGTGGGTGTGTGTGTGTGTCTGGTGCCTGGAGACGGTACCTGTGGGCTTATTTTATGGTGTTCCACCATAGAAATAGGACCACAGTCCCCTAACGCCTGCCCTGACCCAGGCATAAAATAATTACGCTAAGCAAGCTTAGCGCCATTATTTAGTCCCGCCTCTCTCCCGTGCATCATTTTTGCATGGGACGATAAATAAGGCGCATGGGCCTCAGAGTCATTTTTTGCCCAGGAACACCTACCTTGCATCTCATTGACGCAAGGTAATTTTCCACAAGCAAAAAATGAATTTAACTCCAATATTTTGGCACCAGACTTGTCTAGCACCAACATAAAAATATGGAGTTAAGTTTGCACGGAATTAGGCCCGTATTTATACTCCGTTTGCGCCGAATTAGCGTCGTTTTTTTCGACGCAAATTCGGCGCAAAACTAACGCCATATTTATACTTTGGCGTTAGACGCGTCTAGCGCCAAAGTATGGGCAAATAGCGTCATTTTTTTGCGTGAACGCCTTCCTTGCGTTAATGAGATGCAAGGAAGGCATTCCCGTCTAAAAAAATGACGGCGGCGCAAATGCGTCGTATTTATACTCCCGGGCAAAAATCACGCCCGGAAGGTGGCGGGTCAAAAAACCCCGCATTTGCGCCACTATTTAACGCCTGGGTCAGGGTAGGCGTTAAGGGGCCTGTGGGCTCAAAATGAGCCCACAGGTGCCCTCCCCTGCCCCCAGGGACCCCCCCTGCCACCCCTGCCCACCCCAGGAGGACACCCAAGGATGGAGGGACCCACCCCAGGGACATTCAGGTAAGTTCAGGTAAGTATAATTTTTTATATTTTTAAATTTTTTTTGGGTGGCATAGGGGGGCCTTATTTGTGCCCCCCTACATGCCACTATGCCCAATGACCATGCCCAGGGGACATAAGTCCCCTGGGCATGGCCATTGGGCAAGGGGGCATGACTCCTGTCTTTACTAAGACAGGAGTCATTTAAATGGCGTCTGGGCGTCGAAAATAATGGCGCAAATCGGGTTGAGGCGATTTTTTTGCCTCAACCTGACTTGCCCCATTTTAAGACGCCGTAACGCCATTTTCCCCCTACGCCGGCGCTGCCTGGTCTACGTGGGTTTTTTCCACGCACACCAGGCAGCGCCGGTCTGCTAGCGCCGGCTAACGCCATTCCATAAATACGGCGCCCGCATGGCGCTTCAGAATGGCGTTAGACGGCGCTAAATTTTTTGACGCTAAACTGCGTTAGCGCAGTTTAGCGTCAAAAAGTATAAATATGGGCCTTAGTGTCAAAAAATAAATGACACTAATTCAGTGCAAACAGAGTATAAATATGCCCCTAACAGTTTTGAACTTTTTAAAAGTTTATGAACTTTTTGGTGACCAATTATTGTTTGTGGTTAAAAGTTATCTATTGCTTCTAATATTGATATCTCTGGAAGCCTCTTGTGGATTTTAATGATTAATCTCTCTATACATTCGGAAAAATATCAACTATGTTTATAAATTGGTGTCCTATTTCTTTCATATTGTCTGACTTTCTTATTTTGTTGCTCGGTGTTGTTAAACGGTTTACAAATAGTTCCTTTGCTGAGGCTTACTACTCACAGCCACAGGTACCCAGGGTTGAGCTTGAGGTTAAATAAATGAGCCTGACTGGGCCCAAGTTGGTATTTGTTAGTGTACTGTATAACTTCCCCACAGCCATATCATACAGTACACCCAAATCCTCACATCCTCTATTTTGCGTTCTTATTTAACCCCCACCCCTCATGGATGTAACTATCCTTTAACTGTTCAAACCTGGAATGTTGATATTGGCAGGGATCTCACCCCATGTATTACCCACACTGAAGATGGTGTTTCAGCTACTGTGAAGAAAAGCTTTTCTAGCTTTTCTATATTAAGCATTATGTCATTAGCTTCCTTCTTTGCCATTATCTGTAGTTTATGTGTAATGTTGAATGCAGAAAATAACTCCCTTGAGTTAATGTGCTTCCTAGATATGCAACCGGATTTCAGAACTTTTAAAGTCCAACTCAACTGCATAGTGGACCTGCGCTGACTTTGTTCATGTAGTAAAAATGCAATAGCAGAAGACATGATATGTATATACGAGGGGACAGTGTGTTCAAACCATTAAAGTTAAAGCTTTCTCTAAATTTTCTTTATCTATTTGCCTTAAATGAGCTGAAGCTTCCATTTGAGAAAGCTTCCAAACTTCATTACATATTGAATATAGAAATATTTTATGACCTAACAAGGTATATTGCAAGTCTATGGGTCTCATTACAACATTGGCGGGCGGCGTGGCCGCACTCTCACGGTGCCCATTTGGACATCCCCGCTGGGCCGGTGGGCGGAAACCAAGTTTCCGCCCGCCGGCCCAGCGGGGATGTGGGCCGCAACATGGGAGCCGGCTCCAAATGGAGCCGGCGGTGTTGCGGCCGTGCGACGGGTGCAGTTGCACCCATCACGCTTTTCACTGTCTGCACAGCAGACAGTGAAAAGCAGCATGGGGCCCTGTCAGGGGGGACCCTGCACTGCCCATGCCAGTGGCATGAGCAGTGCAGGGGCCCCCAGGGGCCCCACGACTCCCCGTACCGCCAGCCTTTTCCTGGCGGTTCAGACCGCCAGAAAAAGGCTGGCGGTCGGGGAGTCGTAATCCCCTGGGCAGCGCTGCAAGCAGCACTGCCCTGGCGGATTACATCCGGTGGGGCCATTGTGGGGGTAAACCGCCGGCCCCGGCGGTGCGACCGCGGCGCTACTGCCACGGTCATAATACGCCGGGAGGCACCGCCAGCCTGTTGGCGGTGCTCCCGTCATTCTGGCCCTGCGGTTGTAATACCGCCAGGGTCATAATGACCAGCCATGTCTTCAGAAAGGAGAGAGAAGTGTTCTTTTACAGCTGTAAATGTGAAGGATTGCAAATATTATTCACATAATTTTCTCAAGCTGAATGTGTTGAGGGTGCCTGAATGCTGTGTGATGACATAATGAGGGTCCACTCTACTCACTTAAAAACCCCCGTGTGGAGTTTATAAAACAAGCATGACAACCATTTGTGTCCACTGGCCACAATAATCACACATTGGGGCATGAAAGTGATGAATTAAACATATTGTTCTGAACCCATACTATTGAGTTGATTGTCAAGTTAGTGAGAAAATAAACAAGGCTTTAAAACCTCATCACAATAGAGCGTTCAGGGAGATAATGGTCAGGTATAAGCAGTAAGAAGAAAATATCAAATCCAATCCATAGAAGCTAAGCAAGCAATGCCAATATAAGTCACACATAGATGCTTCAAAAAGTTGCATTTAAGCCAATTAAAAAGCTCACATGTACCATTTGCTAGTGCAATAGCTGGTGTTGAAGTAGTTGATGAAAAACCATCAGTGTCGACAAAACAACCAAAAGCAGTCTGTGCAAAAACTGGAGCTTGTGCCGGTGAATGAGAACTGGTGGATGTATCCAAAGGGGGTTTCTCATAGACCATCTTATTTGTTTGAGTTGCATTTGTAAATTTCAGATTAACATGTTGAGCATTTCTTGTCAAAGTAGCGGTAATTGGAAGCAACAGAAGTTCATTCTCTGCCCTCTCCAACCTTAGGGAAATAATTTCAGTGATATTTAATGCTTGAAGGGGTATGTCTTGTATGATAGTGAGAGGGACAATAGAACTACACAGGAATCCTCACATTCTACTGTGGAGGATTAGCTACATGATGCAACTTTTTGTCGATCAATGGAGAAAAAGCGTTTATCTTTGGAGCCAGGCAGTGGCGGTAAAATAACAATTCTTGTACCTTGTGTTTCAAAAACTGGCACTTGTCGGATGGGACAAATTCCTTTTTCACAGGTATTTTTCATCTGAGCAGGTCCCCAATTTTTGGAACCCAGCCTGTAGATTTTGTTGAATCTCTCATTCCCAAGATGGAGGCATGTGCTGATGAATGTACATTATTGAACCAATGTCATTGCTGCAATACAGTGATAGGTTAAGTAATGCCAAAAAGTGTTTTTGTGCCACCAGGCCAGGTCCATCAAGATCTGGGACTTTCTTAGGGATGCCGAACAGGACTTCATAGGAGGTACAGCCTCTCAAAGATCTTCTAGGCAGATTATTTAATGCTCTCTGGACTCCATACAAGTGATGGATCCAACTACGATCTGAGCCTAGTACTCTAGCTGTTAGCTATTGCTTTAAGTCACAGTTTTTTCTTTCTGCTACTGAATTTCCCTCATGATGATAGGGGCTAGAATAATGCTCTGTAACACCCATTGTTCTTATGGCATCCCTGTATGCCCTAGAGGCAAAAGCACGGCCCTGGTCCGAGTGGAATGCTGCAACTGCATGTGTCCCAGTAAAGACTTGCAAATCTTGAATAACTGTTAGTGTCAGCCAATCATTGTGGCCACACCCAGAGCAATCTGGAGCAAGAGTTTTCTGTAAGTAGAATGTATTTGTATGCACCATCTGAAATTATGGTACCTCAATGGTGTACACAGAGAAACTGCATAGGCTTGTTTGATATTGGGAGGGATGTCAGTAGTGGGTGTTTATTGTTGGAACTTTTCATTTGTTGACTGAAGTCACATCTAAGGACATACTGCTTGGCCTGTTTGTATAGACCTTGCCACCAGTAGGGTTTTTGTAAATGAGAGATTGTAGCCACCACACCAGCATAGGCAGAAGCTACACCTTCCTGATCTGTTTTGATCAGTTTTAGCATACGATCTTGGTTGGGTATCACACCATCACCCCTCCTGGTGTTGCAACAAGGGGAATGTTTTGGGCACTTAAGTGGTAGGAATATGTAGTAGGGTATGCTTTTGATAAAGGCTTGCCATTTGCTGAAGCATTCACAGCAGCCAGAATGTCATAGTCCACCCTTGTAGGAGAACAAGTTGTCATAGCAACAGAAACTGTTGCTGCACATTTGGCATCAGACAATGAGTTTTCTACAATATGTGTTGCAACACAGTGGTTACTCAGTGTATGTATTACATGAGCCCATGGCAGTTTGTCTTCATCACTTGCCACCTTCCCCCATAAAAGTTGTGTTTTATAGGGTTTCCTTTGGAATCTCTGAACCCATTAAGGCAACAGTAGTGTACGTTTTCATTAAAGGACTGGAAACAATAATACGGATCACACATAATAAGTGTAGGAATTTCAGGATCTGTATGTTCCAGTGGCAAATGCAATGCTTTAAGCTCATCAAGTTGTACTGTACAGTCCCATAGGGACTGAGCATAGGTCTGTAGAGGATGGAAGTTACCATCACTCATAACTCCACAAACAGAAAGACAAACAGTTGACTGTTGGTATTTGGTACCTACAGCTGGTTGGGCTGAACCATCAGTTAAATTATGATTCTGTAATGTTCAAGAGGCATGATATAAGAGAGCATTGGGTGCTCAAATTCATATTGGAGAAATTCTTTGGTCTGTAGTTTTCAATCAAAAACATAATCAACATCAGGGACAGTCAAGGAGGTAGCCCACTGTATCCATTGTGGATGTAATACTTTTGCATTTGGAATGCTAGCATTGGTAACAGCCTCAGGGATCAGGGAGCAACAATAATGCACTTACCTTGGGCTAGAGGTCTCTTCTTCAATAACCCCATCAGCACTGCAGTCAGTATTTGTTCTGTTGGTGCAAAACACATTCCAGCATTAGAGTAGAAGTATGATTTGTATGCTATGGGTACTGTGTCACCTGCATTTAATGTGACAAATGTGAATCCAATAGTATCCAGAATGATCCAGGTTACCAAATTTGTTTTGTTTTCACTTGTGTTTAGGTGCTTAGCTTCAAGCATGTCAATCTGAGATGATCTGAGAAGTTGTGTATGTTGTGGTGCCCAATGTTTGATTGAGAGATCAGGACAGATCAAATCATAAAGTGGTTTTATGTGCTGAGCATAATCCGGAATGTATGTTCTACCAAAATTAAAGAACACTAGCAAGAATTGTAATTGTTGCTATTGTTTGGTATTTCTAGTTGTGCACACCTCTCTAAGAAGTGTTGTGCAAGACTTTGCCCATCATTTGATAGCTCGTATCCCAAAACCAAGACACTGAGGAAAGCAATTTTAGTTTTCTTACAGTTGAATTTGTAGCAATGGCCTGCAAATCACACTAAACTGCAATCTATTCTAGCCAAATGTGCGTTGAGATCATCATCCGTCAGATAACTGTCATCTACATATAACAACATCTCAGGATCAATGTCATATAAAATTGATGTCACACTGGCTGGGAATAATCCTGGACTATTCATATATCCTTGGGGAAGTCGGCAAAAATGCCATTGAGAGCCTAACATGGAAAATGTGCTTACATGCCAAACTTAGGCACTAGATTTGGCAGAAAAAACAGTTGGAGATATCCAGGGCAGTTTTGTATTATTTGCATACAATGATGCTCATAGGAGCTGTGCTCTCTAAATTATGTTAATTTTGAATACCAAATGTGCATTTGAGACTGTTTAAATGTCTGTGATCTAAGGCTATTGGATAGATCCAGGCCAGGTACAAAAAAGAAAGGGTTATTCATAGCTGATACGCAGGGTTCATTCACTCCCTGGTACCCTACGTGAAAGAATTTCTCTCATTGAGGCTTTAACATAATTTTTTATTGAGTATTGATTTGTGGATTGATCTGTATAGGTATGACATAATGAGGACAGTCCCTATCCCAATCCATGTGGCAGCAGTACTGCACTGAAGACCATACAGGAACCCAATCTGCAGCATAGGCTTTATTTTTACTGAATCTGGAACTAGAACAAAAAAAGATAGGAAAATGACATCTTGTCCTTGTGGAAGAGTTCAGACGAACTCTGGTGATGTCATAGCTTAGTATTAATCTTTTCTAGAAGATTACTTTCTTTGTGCGCTTGATGTCCCCCTTAATTTGAATTTTTAATTTATAGACACTTGGGTCGAGTGACATGTCTTTCTGGGGTTTCGACTTCAAGATAGGCATTAATTGCTGTCACCTTCAGAAGGTCTTGAAGATCCTGGTGAACTATTGTGACCTTTGCTGCGCTGTCTAGCAGAGTCACTCCTCACGTCTTGTTAATCAGTAGTGTTCTCAATATGTGTAGCATACTTAGATTAAAGCGCAGCAAACTTCTTCTTCTTAATTTGAGGTTTGTGTTGTAAAAGTTTCTCTTCATTTTTTATTGTGATGTCAAATGAGGGTTGTGAGTCTTTTTTGGTTTCACATACGTGTTCCTGTGTTCTGACTGCTCACCTCATACAGTCTGTTTGTCAGATGAGTTCTGAAACGTACCGGTAAGGCATGTACCAGTATTCTGATACCTGTCAGGAGGTTTTAAAGTGTCATGATTTCTAAATGTATTACATTTCTCCAAGGCCTCTGACTGTGGAGGTTCTCCTTGTTGCTTTATTTAATCTTTATTACATTTCTGTTTCTTCCAGTGTTTTTTAGAACCCTGCGCTTACTTGGTATTATCCTTCTCAGAATTACCTTTAAGGTGTGGCTTATTGGTCTGGCGCACAGATTACCCTGGCCTATAAAAGTATAAGTCTTGGAACTATTCCTTGGTAACCCGCATTCCTGGTCTATCTGTGGAACTCATTGCCCTACCGCCAATGCTGCTGTTTCCCCTTTGATGTTGTTTAAAATAATTGAGGAGACTGTGGAAAAGTTGCCCATTAATTTCGACCACAAATCCAGGGCAGGGGAGCCCAGTGTTCATTTTAAATTTGTGTGAAGTAACCAGGTAAATTTCCCCATTGTTAGTGTACCATGTGTCATGGTGTAAATGTCAGCAAATACTGTGCCCCAAGTGGCACAGGCATCTATGAAGGGAACCATTCTGAATTGCAAGCAGATTATTAGAATTCTGTGTTTGTCTTGGAGTCCTTTATGGCGACTACAGAAAAAGTGAACCATGAGTAGAACATTTTGTTTCTGTATGCATCACATGCCTCTACTACAATCATAACATCTCCAACCCCATTAAAAAGGTCATTAGCAACTAAATATTGTATGACAGGTTATTTACAATTTACTGGAATTACGACTGGTTGTGGCTGTGCTATATTTAAACTACACACTTCAGAGATAGAAACACAAAATAGAGTATCATTTTAAGGTTTAAGTGTGAACAACCTAGGTACTACCTATTTAGTTGAGGATGATATTTCCCTAATACCACAGATGTATCTGTATAAAAGGTTATTAGGGTACCTTTGGCATAAGAGAGAGTTACTCAGGAGATTGTTAAATGTGTACCTGACCAATGTTGGTAGTGCCATGTTGTGTGGTCCCTACTGCTAACCCTCAGTGCCTCACAAAACCCTACAAAGGAAGAGGTGATTTGTAGTACACTAAACCTCTGACTTTTCAATGAAGTTATGGAAACAAAAGTCCTGTAGCTCAGGTACTCAGTGACTCACACATGCCAAGGCAGAACATGAAATGCAAACTGGATTTCAATGCATTTACTGAAACAATGGTATCCTAGTATAAAAAGCATGAGCTGTGATAATAAGACAGATGAAACATAGTATGATTCTCATCATTGCAATCAGTGTAAAAAAGATAAACAACCCCACCATTTTGTATGATTCTAGAAAGTCCAGTGATTCCTGTCTATACCCTATGTCTAGGTCTGAGAGCATAGTAGTGGTAACTCTTCTGCCTGTCCTGATCAAATGGAGTAACATGAACCATACCTGGTTAGGATAGCATGCGTCCTGCCTCCCGTCTGGATGTCAATGCTCTTGGGAAGCTGAACAGCCAGGGTCAGTGTAGTTATCTGTGGTACAGTGTGTGCCCCAGGACAGCCATGACTGGAATGCCCTCTGTCCCCCTTAGGCCTGTGCGTTGTTTATAAAATAACCCATACAGATTTATGAGAACAGGCCTGATATGCTGATGTGTCTAGAATATGGGATTGAATCCTAAGCTCCTGGAATGGCAATGCAAGCTAGTATATCATGTACCATATCTGACAGCCTTGAACAGGGCACAGAATTTACATTGTGCCAATTATAGATAAAATGTGCAGTGCAAAAAACTCTGCTTTTTTGGAAGGAATTAGCTGACTAAATAATAAAAAAACAAGAGCTAAATGCTGGCTGTGCTATAAAATATGAAAATTAATAAAATGCATACAAATGTAAAAGACACAGGCTACGGGCCAAATGCTAAAAAAGGGTGCCCAACCTAGGCGCTAAAGAGACCTAAAACACTGTTACATTCCTAATCTTGTCTCTTCATGTAATGAGAATATTTTCATCAATGGTATCACTTGTTCATTTATAATGCAGAACTGTGTCTAGGTGAGTTTGCAAACTGTTTTAGTACAAATGTTTTTACTATTTACAGAACTATTTTTTCAAACAGTATTTGAGCAGTGTTAATTTCCTCTTCCTCTTACATGATGTCCATTTGTTGTACCCGAGGTATTGTTTTGTAGGTGTTGTGTACAACATGAGTAGATCTGGCTGCAAAAATATATTGGAATAAATGGGTGCTTTTGAAATAAAGTACTTAAGAAATTAGACATTTTTCTAATTTTGTTGTGAAAACAATATGAAGCTAAGGTACATGCTTGTTTTAAGTAGAAAAATGCTGATGTAAAAGATACTGTTTGAAATCCAAAATCACTGTACTATGTCTGCACAAGTAGGGGAGTGGTGTTATTTTCCAACAGTCACAATAATGGCAATGGTGGCTGCTGTTATTTGGTAGCATTGTGCTGTATTTTTAGACCAAGTAGAAATATCAAGCAATGAGATGATGGAAAAGTTGTTTATAAGATAGCATTATGTTATCTCATTTTCTACTGCTTTTCAGTGTCATGTGATGTAAATTATGTATGTAGTAGCACTAGCCTGTTTCCATAGGCATGTTTGTGTGAGAAGCCAATCATCTACGGCATTATTTATTTATACTGTTTGTTATGTAGTCCTATATTGGTTTTTATTAACATATGTTCATTAATGTGTGTTTTAGAGTGATTTATAGTACATGTTGAATCTCTAAGCAGCTGTCTAGTTTATGCAGTCAAATCATTGAAGAAGGTGGTGGTATTGTGCTACATTTCTAGTCCCAAATTTTTCTCACCCAATCCTTGTCTGTCTTACACAAATTCTGACTGTAAAGATTTTTGTACTAGTCAATAAAGTTAAACTGTATATATTAATTTCTGTGGGTGACTATTTCTTCCTCTTGTGTGTAAGTGCAGGAGCAAGTTTGTACATGTTTGGTTAGTCGATTAGAGCTTCATTTTTTGGCCAGAGAGCATGCAAATAAAACCTATTTTCAAGGTGATTTAGGTCTGAAAGGAGTAGAGATTATGTGGATTGGGGAAAGAGGTTTGAGAAGGCATCACCTACTCCCTCTAGTTTTCTATCTTAGTGCTTGTGAACATCTGCAATTTATGATCATCCACTGCGGTGAAAAAAGATATTGGTCACTTAACAGAGTTAGAACTAGAAATGGGAATGAAGGACACATTTTCAAAGTTAATGGGCCCGATTCACAAAGGTACACCAAAAGTCTAAGTTTAACTTTACTCGTAGTAAAGTTAGACTTTTGGTCTAAGTTTAGACTTTTAGTTTAAGTTTACCTTTGTGAATCAGGCCCCTAGTCCCTGGTTCCTAACATACATTTTGAGCCTGATTTTTACTTTTTGCAGCAAAACTGAGCAAATGCAGTTTTGCCGCAAAAAGTATAGCGCCTGTTTGCGCCATTCCACAGCACCAGTCAGATGCCATGTTAAAAGAATGCCGCAAGCTGGCGCTAAACTTGGGCTAGTGTCTTAAAAAAAGACAGGTGGGGGTGGCGGGAGGGAAGGAAGGTGTTTTGCATAAAAAAATGCTGCTAGCCTGGTTAGAGGCAAAAAGATGCCTTTAACCAGACTAGCGCCATTTCCTGGCGCACTACCACCAAACTTAGGAAAGACAGGAGTCATGGCCAGCACAGGGGACAAGTGTCCCATGGTCATGGCCATGGCCATTGCACCCTGTGCCATGCAGAGGACCCAAGTTAGGGCCCCAGATGGCACTTTAAAAAAAGTTTAAAAATACTTAACAATACTGTACTTACTTGGGATGGGGTCCCCCATCGTCTGGTGTCCCTCTGGCATGGATTGGGGTGGTCCTGGGGCTTGGGGAGGTCACCTGTGGACCCATTCCATGGTGGAAATAGGTCCACAGGTCCCCTAATGCCTGGTTAGCCCCTCTTCCCACCCGTACATCATTTTAGCATGGCGGGATAAATATGCGCCTATGGGCTTAGCACCATTTTTTAGATGGGAATGCCTACCTTGCATCTCATTGATGCTAGGTAGGTTCCCGCATCCCAAAAATTGTGCAAAATCCAATATTTTTGCTGCTAGACGTGTGAAGTGTGACAATTAAAATGTCTCTGCTTTTTAATATAAACAGCAGCACTATTCATGGCAGTCTACAGAAGCAAAACCTTCTTGCTCTGGTCAAGGGTGTTTGCTGGCGGCTGGAGAAGATATCATACACATTTAATACATCCACGTACACAGCAAGCTTTCAGCATTTTAAAATGTGATTTATTTGATTGAGTACTGTAAGCATGGCATTTCTACCTTTTGCCTTTTCCTCCTCATAATACCATAACAGCAATATCTCTGTACCTTCAACTGTGGTAAGTATCCCAGTCCATATGCATTAGGAAAGACAGCAGTGCATGTGCAGTGCCAAAGTCTGCGTACGTGAAACCAACTGCGGCCCATAGCATCATGAAGCGCATATGGTGGGAAACAAGGACTTACAACTGCAAAGCAGGAAGCCATTTTACCACTTTCTTGGGCAACTGTGCGCAACAGGACCATACAGAATAATGGAAAATAGTTCAGGCAGCCACAAACTAATGAATCTGTGACTCAGTACTTTAGCTGCTTAAACAACTGTAACCAGTGGCTTCATGAGTTTCCCTATCCTCAATTGATACCCTCCTTTACACACAGTACTTAATCTCTCCCACGATGGTGTTGGGGCTGAGCTGATATACTTAAACTGTCTATCTTTTGTTTCAATGCCAGCATGTCTGTTTTATTGTGTATGTTTTTATTTTTGTCCACTGCTTCTAATTCCGAATGGTGATGCCCCTGGGTTGTGTATTGTGTATGGTGGAACCGAGGCTGCAGAGTGTGCTGTATGGGGAATATCTCTTGGCAAGCCCAAGAATGGAACATGCGCTACGCTCCTGGACAGGAAGTGAAATCCTATGATCCCTGTAAGTCTTGGTAAGATTTTTACAAGCCTTCACAGAAAGTAGTACTGTACATAGCATACATTTTAGTAGTATACATTTTATGCAAATTATATCTAACTTTTAAAGTGTCTCAGCATATGTGCTTCAGAAATAATCAAACCAAGCTTTAGCCTGCTGCATGATCTGCATCAGTTTTGATATACTATGTACGTGATACATAGGGGCATATTTATACTCCGTTTGCGCCGAATTTGCGTCGTTTTTTTCGACGCAAATTCGGCGCAAAACTAACGCCATATTTATACTTTGGCGTTAGACGTCTAGCGCCAAAGTATGAGGAAAGAGCGTCATTTTTTTGCGTGAACGCCTTCCTTGCGTTAATGAGATGCAAGGTAGGCGTTCCCGTCTAAAAAAATGACTGCAACGCAAATGCGTCGTATTTATACTCCCGGGCAAAAATCACGCCCGGGAGTGGGCGGGGCAAAAAACCCCGCATTTGCGCAGGATTTTAGCGCCTGGGTCAGGGCAGGCGTTAAGGGACCTGTGGGCTCAAAATGAGCCCACAGCTGCCCTCCCATGCCCCCAGGGACCCCCCCTGCCACCCTTGCCCACCCCAGGAGGACACCCAAGGATGGAGGGACCCATCCCAGGGACATTCAGGTAAGTTCAGGTAAGTATAATTTTATTTTATTTTTTATATTTTTTTTTGGCATAGGGGGGCCTGATTTGTGGCCCCCTACATGCCTCAATGCCCAATGACCATGCCCAGGGGACATAAGTCCCCTGGGCATGGCCATTGGGCAAGGGGGCATGACTCCTGTCTTTACTAAGACAGGAGTCATGTAAATGGCGTCTGGGCGTCGTTAAAAATGGCGCAAATCGGGTGGAGGCGATTTTTTGGCGTCTTAAGATGCCCTAACGCCATTTTCGCCAACGCCGGCGCCGCCTGGTGTACGTGGTTTTTTTCCACGCACACCAGGCAGCGCCGGTCTGCTAGCGCCGGCTAACGCCATTCAATAAATACGGCGCCTGTATGGCGCTTCAGAATGGCGTTAGCCGGCGCAAAACTTTTTGACGCTAAACTGCGTTAGCGCAGTTTAGCGTCAAAAAGTATAAATACGGGCCATAGACTCTCAATGGCCACTCTTCCGCAGAGTCTTTTCCCGTAGTCAGCATGATGTTAAGCATAATTTAGAGATTTTAGAGGATAAAATTGCACTGTGTAGTCTATGAAGTAACTTGTTCCCCCACCCACCGGTGATTCTTAAGGGCATTCTATGGGTTGGTGGAACTCCGTGGAGTCACCTGGAGTTTTTATTTAACTCCGCAGAATTCCGCAGAGTAGAACTCTGAGTGTTCCACACACCCATACTGACATCACCACATTGTTTTGCCATATAACTTACCTCCTTCACAACCAATTTAATTCACATAGCAAAAGGATCATCTACATGTCACAATGTATGTTCCTGACAAATTTCATTACACCTGTTCAGCCATTATTGTGGTAAGCAAGAGTACAAAGTCATTTAAAAATGTGTTGATTTCCAAAGATGTTTTGGGATCACAGTTGTTTTCTTTCACTACCTTCACCGACTACAGGAAAACTTTGCATTACCTGCCAAAGTAGAAAAGAGGAATAGGTCTGAAAAGTTTTGTGGTGATTCTAGATAGATAGATAAACAGACACAAGGCATGCTTATGTTTTGCCATCATCTTAGCTCTTCATATCCTTTCTCTAACCCTCTGATTTAGGGCACACCTTTCAGAAATGTTCTTCCTTTGCTGTCTTTTTGTTATTCCTCAGAACACTTTCATGGTGAGAGATCCTTTGCAGCTCAGTTCCAGATTAGCATATATGTTCAGGAAATTGTTGACCTTGTGGTTTAGCCATTGCTCTGGTTTTATGAAATAGGACCTCTGGGACTGAATAGATGGTCTCCCTACCACTAGTTCCCTGGACGTCATTGCCTCAATTATGCAGTCTGTGAGAACATGTCCCTTTTTGCATGGTCACCACCATTTTGTTTTTGAATATTATTGTTGGTGTTTAGACACCTATCCAGTGGCCAGGGTATGTGCTCTGATCCTTAAAACATGTTGAAATTGGCTAATCTCTGATTGACTTGCTTACATTTTCTACAAGGCCATTGTATATGGTACAGAATGACACCTGTGACATGAAAAGTTAAATGTCACCTGTGGACAGCATAAGTTATTGTGTCATCCACTAGTGTGATGAAGGAAAACATTGCTTCAAGCATACCATAGTAGCCTGATGGTGGCAGTGTAAAACTGGCAGTGTGTACTGTTAAAATAACTCCTTTTGACAGGTAAAAACCTCCCTTTCAGATATTAGTAAGTCACACCTATATTGGCCATGTGGCCCACAACGCCGAGTGCATGGTATTTCAAAGTGACACATGTAGAAATTTTTGTTACTATGTCCCAACAGTGAAAAAGTCCTAAATGCTACATTCACTGTGGCAGGCCTAGCTGTATGTGAGAAAGTCATTAGTAGTAGGAGTGGATGTGAGTCATAATGCCTCAATTTTATACTAGGTCCTGTTAGGTCTCAATAATTTAACACTGAGATCAACCCTCGGTAGCTAGAGCACAGACCAAGGAGGATAACCTTAGCAGAAATGTGTATAGCATTTCTCAGTACCAAAATACTGAAGAAGTAGAAAACACAAATCTTCGAAATCCCACAAAAATGTAATAAACAAATAGACACCAAAATGACAAAAATCAGATGTAGGATGTTTAGAAGTTTCAAGTCAAAGTAGTGCCTAAAAGTGCAAAGTGGCAGTCACGGTTATGTGGTTGCGTTATACTAGGCCCAAGTCAAAAGTGGAAAGTTTACCTTCTGACTCAAAAGGTTTTCTGAAGCAAAGTCCTTGATGAATGGTCATCCTCCGGTCAGATTTCAGCCTCAATCCAAAGGAGGGCACAACAACAGCAGCCTGGTAAGTCATAGGTTCTAAGTGGGAGCCTAGACTCTGGTGGGAATCGTGGCATGGTGGTCCTTGACAGCAGGAAAGGTAAGAGCGTAAAGTTTGGAATCTGTACCCAGGAAGGTCAAGTGCTATTCAACATTGATGTCAGTGAAGCTTTCCTATATACTTACTTGAAAAAAATTCTGGAAGTTAAAATCCTTTCAGCTGGGGAATCCTACAAGTTGAGACTGAATGGCAATTCGACAACAATGTTTATAGCTTTGGTGTCAGTCCTAGTCTTCACTGGTTCTCTGGAGGAAAAGTTCTGAAAAGCTTCAGATGTTTCAGTTGTGTAGGTTTTAGGGTTAGAGGAGTATACTTTAATACCAGCCAAGGACCCAGTTCCTTGTGGGCACCACTTGAGGGATAGGACTCACTCTCCAATAGGCCACCAGCAGTATTAAGGGCAAATCAAGTTGTAACTGGTCACCTGAGCTCCTGCAAACAGTAATATTATTGCAGTTTTGTGGCCCTTTAGCTTAACTGGAT
This sequence comes from Pleurodeles waltl, assembly GCF_031143425.1. NCBI lineage: Eukaryota > Metazoa > Chordata > Amphibia > Caudata > Salamandridae > Pleurodeles > Pleurodeles waltl. Next base: position 225,112,755 of record NC_090443.1, read on the forward strand.
TTCAGCCAACTGACCCTTGGAGTCTACTTCTTTGTCCTGGGTACAAGTAGAAGCAGGTCCAGCTCTTGGGGTCTATCTCCACAGGTCCAACAGCAGGTGCAGTCCTCTTTCCTCCTCCCATAGGTCCACATGTGTTCTGAAAGTATCCAGGTATGTCACATTTAAGCCTTGCCCAGCTTGTAGATGCAGAACGCTCTCTGACCAATAAGGAAAAGATGCCAGGGATAACCCCACTGACTTTGACATCCTGTCCGGGGGTTTGACCCTACACAATCCTACAGTACACTGTTGTGGCAAAATCCATTGCAGATATCAATGTGCACCCTGAATGTGTGTCTAGGCAAATGAGAATCTCCCCCTCGAAACCAGTTCTGAAACATGCTTTCCCCCCACTGATATTTGTCCCAACCTGACTACCTGGATAACTGAAAGAAAAGGCCTAGTTGTGAGTGATACCTGCCTGTAGTTGGGCATGCCCCTTTGAAGCTTGTGCAGTTGGTGGGCACAACCCACAGGCCATCCCACAGGTCACACCCCCTTCCATCCATTGCCCTTTTCTTCTCTTTTCTGGGATCCATTCACACGTCCTTGTAGGGGGTCAGATGGCTTCTTGGTTACAGTTGGGGATTAACACTGAAAAGGCTTTTAGATGCTCTTCACTGAACAAATAGTGACTTTCTAAAGACACTATTTTTGAAACAGTTAAACAAAATTTGACTTTGTGATTATGTTGGATTTTGTTTAACTATAAACATAATTATTTCAAGTACTTTCCTAGCCAGTACCCAACTGAAATCAGCTTTATTAAATGTGATAAAGCATCCCAGTTGTTAGACCAGGCATATTTGGTGTGATGTCCCCTGGCGCTTTTGCCTTCAGATCTCTTGCGTTACTGACTTAATTTATGCTGGCTTTAGGACTCTCTGCTTAAAGCATGGCACATTTGGGTTATCCACAATTGAGATATCTATGTTACTTATAAGACCCTAGTAAAGTGTAATACCTGTGCCCAGGGCCTGTAAATTAAATGCTACTGGTGGGTCTGTTGCACTGGTTTTGCCACCTACCTCAGTGGTCCTTCAAATATGTCTCAGGCATGCCATTGCAGAACTTGTTTGTGCAGTTATAAAATACCATGTCGACCTGGCAAGTTAACCCTCTTGCCACGCCGAAACCTTTTTTTAATTCATATAAGTCACGCCTAAGGTAGGCCCTATATAGCCCGAGGGCAGAGTGGGTTGTAATAAAAAGTTGTACATGTACTTTTAAGTTTTACATGTCTTAGTAGTGAAAAAATCTTACATTCCGTTTGCAGTACTGCAATTGCCTATCCCTCCCATAGGATAACATTGGGATTACTTTATGACATCCTATATGTGTAATTTCCAGTTGGGAAGTGATGGGACTCCCAGGTTGGTGTCTCTGGAATCCCAATTTAAAATTACAACTGATTGTGAAGTCAGATTTTAAATTTTAATTCTGAAAATGCCACTTTTCAGAAAATTGGTATTTTCTTACTTGAAACATCTGCTGCCTTGTGCTTGTCTTTGAATACACGCCGCTGTATGCTGCATTCCCCTGTACAGTAGCTCAGACCTCGAGCATCAGCCCCATTGGGTGGATCTGAGATGATGCATTACCTCCCCAGCGCAGATCCACCCTGGGGCATCACCTTAGGAACGCCTGCATCTCAGACACATCACCACTGTTGCAAGGAGAAAATCTATGCATTTTAGCTATTGCATAGTTAGGATTGATGCACCGCCTTCACTTCCGGGATTAACGTTGACACATTGCTTCAGCCTGCTCCCCGTATCCTCCAATGTCAAAGCAACCAGGACTAAGGTACTTTTGTTCAGCAGGCCTTTCTGAGACCCGGTAGCAGGTCCACGATCCATAGTGATCAGCCTGAACATTTGACTTTGTCCCAGTCCAGCACAACCAGACATCCCCTGCTGGTGATTCTTGTTTATAAGGGCCAAATGTATCAAAGGGTTTTACCCATTCATATCTCAAGTTCTACTTGTTGGATTTTTTTGTTTTGGTTTGGTTGTATTTATTAAATTAAGCTCAATTGTTGTAACCAGGCTTTGCATCTTTGTGTATGTTGTTTTCACTGTTTTACTGTCTTAAGTGTTGCATAAATACTTTACACATTGCCTCTTAAGTTAAACCTTACTGCTCTGTGCCAAGCTAGAGGGTGAGCACAGCTTAATTTAGGTTAATTGAGGTGCTACAGTGAAAATGAGTTTGGGACCATTAACCATTAAATGATGTCTGTTATAGAATGGACCAATGAAATCAATGGCTATTTTCTCCCAGGCATGTTTAGGGAGTTCTGACATGCTCAGAGTATGTTGAGTAACTTTGGTTGACAGGCAATTTTATATGTTGCAGGCCCTGAGTTACTTTTCAACTCTTTAATTTAAGTATGGAAACCAAACTCGATCTTGGAGAGCTCTCTTTGTAGCAACAGTACCACAATGTACTTTGTGAGCCACTTCAATCACTTTCTGTTGCAGACTGTCTGGAATCAGGATCCTCAACCCTTGCAATTTAATTCTTTCCTGAGTTGTGGACAATTCATTTTTGACATGTTTGCATTTTTGACATTTACCCTCATTATTGCGCTCTCATTCCATTAACATGCTTCAGGCCAGCTGGTATTGCACTTTGACTACACATACGCCAACTGTTGACTCGACACTTGAAAGGCACACATAAGCTGTTTGCCTGGACCACAGCAAACTCTACAAGAGAGCATTTTCTTCTTTGGGTAACTTATCCCTTACTTCATCAGCAGTTGTAGCATCTTCGCCAGCCTAGGTACCAGCCATTAACTATGCCACACACGGAGCTGTAAACCACATGTCTTTATTCCTCTGCACATAACTATTGAATATCAGTAGATTGTGCTAGCTTTTAGTACAAGTTAGCATGCAAACCTCGTTTTTTTAGCAAGTACTTCTGGTCAGTTCTAATAAAGTAGTCATATAGAGAACCAAACATATGTGGTTCATTGCTGCAATTTATTCAAACATTTGTTTGCCATGGCCACATTTGTGTAGGATTTGGAGTTGGCAAAATTGGTTCACAATAAGCATATGGTCAAACTGTTGGTGATATGTTGATTCTAATTAGAGAGCCACAAACCGGTTTAATTTAAAAAAGCCTTTCATCTGCGTATGCTTTGGAGAGAGAAGATGTCATTTTTCATTAAAAACAAACATGCCACAACATGCTGTTAATTAATCCTTTCTGAAATGATTGCTCCAAAAATGTGAAATAGCTTAATTGTTGATTTTAAAATATGTGCAGTGCCTTTGCATATGTGCAGCTCAATGAATGAACTCAGATTTGGTGAAAACGATCAACAAGCATTAGTATGAAGAAGGAGTCTGTGCAACTGGTGTTTTACTCGTTACACAATGTGTTTGCAAAAATGTTATTATGGAAGACATTTATAGGCTTTCTTAATCAAAATCATCAATGAAGCACAAAATGAAACATAAATCTTAATAAAGAATTTACCCCAATGCCCTAAAAGGCAAATGTAAACAAAAACGGAATGTGGAACCAATCAAACATTCACCCTCAGTTACAGATCTGGGTTTTAATCCATCAATTATTTTCTCACTATGCCACCCGGCTTGGACCCAGCCATATGCAAATCAGTCTTGATCCTGTTCCCCATGGGAACAGTCCAACCTGAACTGCCAGGCCGGGTCCTCCCTGGACCTGGAACAAGCATCCTGGGACCAGCTTCAGTGTATCACCCTTCGTCAGCCAGGCTACCTTGAATCCAGTGGCATAGTGAGCCCGGCTACCACGTCTGGGCATACCCGGAGAACTTATGGAGACAAAAGCAAACAAACACAAATGATGGATGGAATGTGGAACCAAATCAAACATTCATCCCAGTCACAGATCTGGGTTTAATCCATCAATTATTTTGCTCACCATGCCACCACAGTTTAAACCCAGCCATATGCAAATCCGCCTTGACCCTGTTCCCCATGGGAACAGTCCATCCTGAACTTCCAGGCCAGGTCCTCCCTGGAACAAGCATCCTGGGACCGGCTTCAGGGTATCACCCTTCATCAGCCAGGCTAGCTTGAATCCAGTGGCATGGGGAGGAAGGGACCCACATCTGGGCATACCCTTCCCACTTACATGCAAAAAGAACAAGTGATGGACGGAATGCTGAACAATGTCAAACATTCACCCCCAGTACAGAGATCTGGGCATAAATCCATTGTTTTTTTGCTACCATGCCATTCCAGTTTGGACACATCCATATGTAAATCAGTACTACTAAACAAATGGGTGGTTTAAGAGAGAAATTCGCGCTTACTGTCATACAAGTTTAAGACTGTATCACAATATATAATTTGTTACCAGATAGTGCACTTAACAGGGAACACACCCAAAACCCCTAACGTCAACAATCACTGATTATTGAAAAACAATTATATGTATTAAAGCACACATCCTAGAATGTCCAGCTAGGTGATGTGAACTTCACAGTTTTATTTCCATGTTCATCTTCAGATCAAACTCCAGCCAACATGTGTTTCATCTGGGATATGACCAAACAATTTCATCAGGGCTGTAAATAATATACATGCATAGGCCCTCATTATGAGATTGGCGTCAAATGCCGCCTACTGCCACGACGCCGGCTGCCGGCATACCGTTGCAGTGGCTACCGACCGTCCATGTCATTATGACCACAGGTGGCATACCTTCAGAAGGCTGGCGGAATTCTGTCAGCGGTCATGGCGGCGGACGACGGTAAGGTGGTGCTGCTGCCAGCTGCAGCGCCAGCAAAACACCACCTACTGTATCATGTTCCACGATACGGCCTGGCGGTGTTTTGCTGGTGGACGCTGCTGCTGGCAGCGTCCCGTCTCCTGCTGGAGGACCCCCTGCAAGCGGGTAAGTAGTGTTCTCCAACAGGTGAGGGGGTGCTGGTGTTGTCTGCATGAGTGGGGGTGTGTGTGACTGTGTGTGACTGTGTGTGAATGCGTGCATGCGTGTGTAATGGGTGTGTGCATGAGTGGGTGTGATTGTACCTGCATGTTGTGTCATGAGATTGCGTATGTTCCTGGATGTATGTTCGTGAATGTTGCTGAGAGTGTGTATGAATGTTTCAATGCCTGGGTGAATGTGTGTATGCGTGTGTGTATGGGTGTGTATGTATGTGCGTGTACGTGTTTAATTGTGCGGGGGTCTCCAGCCCGGCGGTCATTACCGCTGTGACGGTCAGTGTGGTATATTTGTGGTTTGGCTTTGGCCAAACTGCCAATGTCATAATAGTGGATGTAGGTCCTGCCAGCCTGTTTGTGGTAATGCCTCCACTATTCCACCGACCGCCAGGGTTGTAATGAGGGCCATAGTATTGTACATTTCTACTTTCATATCAATAGCATAACCAAATATGATAACCCTCTCCCATGTGAAGCAAGCGGGAACCTAAAGTCAGTCTTGGACTATATTACATTCTAATCACCCTGTATTAGTCAGACACAAAAACGTTAATTATCTTAGTCTAAACCCACTGAGAAGTGAGTCATATCTGTGGTGTTCAAGGCACTGCATTCAGTTCATGCACACATATGTGGAACCTTACAAGGGTCAAAGGAGAGTTTTTATAATAAAACAGCTGATGTTCCAAGAAAGGTTCCCCATGTAAGAGTGTGTATGTTTTTGTGAACATTAGAGACAAAGGGCCATATTTATACTTTTTGACGCAAAACTGCGCTAACGCAGTTTTGCGCCAAAAAAATTAGCGCCGGCTAACGCCATTCTGAAGCGTCATGCGGGCGCCGTATTTATTCAATGACGTTAGCCGGCGTTAGCCGCCGGCGCTGTCTGGTGTGCGTTAAAAAAAACGACGTACACCAGGCAGCGCCGGCGTAGGGGGAAAATGGAGTATGGGCGTCCACAAATGGTGCAAGTCAGGCTGAGGCAATTTTTGCACCTCAACCCGATTTGCGCCATTTTTTTACGACGCCCAACCCCCATTGAAATGACTCCTGTCTTAGCAAAGACAGGAGTCATGCCCCCTTGCCCAATGGCCATGTCCAGGGGACTTCTGTTCCCTGGGCATGGTCATTGGGCATAGTGGCATGTAGGGGGGCACAAATCAGGCCCCCCTATGCCACAAAAAAAAAAAAAAAAATACTTACCTGAACTTACCTTAATGTCCCTGGGATGGGTCCCTCCAGCCTTGGGTGTCCTCCTGGGGTGGGCAAGGGTGACAGGGGGGGTCCCTGGGGGCATGGGAGGGCACCTCTGGGCTCATTCTGAGCCCACAGGTCCCTTAACGCCTGCCCTGACCCAGGCGTTAAAATCCGGCGCTAATGCGGGTTTTTTAGACCCGCCCACTCCCGGGCGTCACTTTTGCCCGGGAGTATAAATACGACGCATATGCATCAGAGTCATTTTTTAAGACGGGAACGCCTACCTTGCATATCATTAACGCAAGGAAGGTGTTCACGCAAAAAAATGACGCTAACTCCATGGACTTTGGCGCTAGACGCGTCTAACGCCAAAGTATAAATATGGAGTTAGTTTTGCGTCGAATTTGCGTCAAAAAAAATGACGCAAATTCGGCGCAAACGGAGTATAAATATGCCCCAAAGCGTTACCACGTTTGCCGGCAACCTATCTCACTGTAGCCTTGAGAAAAGCACAGAGTGAAAGAAATGTCTTGTTTAAAATGCAGTGATGGCCCAGGCAAAGAACAGCTAGATAGAGAAAATAAAACAAGACCACAAATGTGACTATTGTTAAAATAATAAAAATGAAGCTGAATAAAATATGGCCAGGTTAAACGGCAGGCCTAGTTTGCTAAATTAACGTTTATGAAGCAATAACTAAAATGGCTACATAACACTATTTTATAACTGAAAATGTTATCCGACCGTAATAATCAAAAGGGATGACAATTTCCTTCAAATAAGCTTACCTTTCAAGACCTTCCTAGTCATACCTTCAATCTGGTCAATATATCTTTCTCCCTTCAAATCCGGGCAATCTACCTATGGGAGTAATCATATGTCAGCTTCATCCTCTATTTATATTTTATCAGCTCCAAAATCAAGTATCCTCCTATTTATCTGCGATGCATTCCAACATATAACTGTAACCCCTTCTACTCTATGTTATTAAGCTCTCTTCCATGTATCATCACACCAAGTATAAATTATCCAAAGCGCTTCACCCTTCCTCAATATTAGTACTTATGTGATCTATCCACATTTCTTACAATATCCCGATCTCTCTACTCCACGTATTGGTTTAACAAGCCTCAAACATTTCCCCGCCATCTCATTGATAAACTTCTTCTTTTACGATGCTGCGAGTATGCTTCCTGTAATCAGATTAGTCCATTTTCTAACCCTTTCTTATATCCACTTCATCGCTGTCGAAAGAGGACTATATTCCAGCAGTCACCGTGAACCTGACAGCTCCAGAAAATTAAAAAAATAAGACTATTTCCATACCTGGATACTTTTCAAAGCAAAACAACATACCGCCAGTTTAATAAATCCCATACATTTCCCCACCATCTCACAAATTAACTTCTGTTTTTACGACTCTGCAAGTACGCTTCCGATAGTAAGACTAGTCCGTTTTCTACTCCCTTCTTATATGCTTCCTGTTTATATCCTCCACTGCATCCATCTCCTGGGGCCTAGACATGTGACCTGGGGACCCCCCAGGGCACCCAGTCACAATGTTGGGGAACATGAGGGGTGGCTGAAGGCCACCACAGTCCCAGCTGGCTCCCCACCTGCTGTGGGAGCCAGCATTGCTGTCACCCTGCATTCTTCCGCACACATAGAAAGAGTGAAATGCTTCAGTGGATTGTTTTTGTGAAGGAAAGTGTCCCTTCCTGCACAAAAATAATCCTCCTTACAATGCAGGGACCTTTGCATTGGCATTAGGCAGTCAAATCAGTGTCAGCATAGGGGCAAATGCAGAAATGAGCTGTATTGTTTGAAATACGATGCATTCCTTCCCTTTCCTGTCTCATAGTGCAGTACAGCATGGTGACTTGATGCACTGTGTCACTCACTCGCCTGGTCCCACCCAGGTAAACAACACTGAAGACCCCCTTTTCCTCTCAAGACGGTGCCAGATCCTGGGACAGAACTCCTACATCACACACTGTCCTGGGGGAAGGGAGATTGGGACAAAATAGGAATAGAGAGATTTGTGGTACTGGATCTGCTCAGTGATGGTGTAAGACTGCTTAACAGGATATGTTGCTCCTGAAACCTTCTATGTTTGTGTAGGTGGGTGTATACTGGACCAGAACCTATGGTTACATTAAGATGTATTACACTGGGAACAATAAGAAGAGGCAATTACTGTCAATACATTAGAAGGCCCCTACATACATTAGCAATATATTAGCTACAGTGCAGACACTTACAGACTTGTTCAAAATCACGGCATGAGAGAAGGATAACCTAGTTACCAGATAGAAATCTCTGAGACTCTCGAGGAAGAACTCAAAATACTGACTAGAGTCTCTGACACTCCCAGGATAAACCTGGAACATAGATTGAAGCTATGGTACTCCCAAGGTTACATTTGGAAACTAGGTTGAAGTTACTTGCACTCCCCAGGTTCCAATTGGAGCATAGGTTGCAGTTACTGGCACTCCCAAGGTTTCACCCGGAACATAGGTTGTAGTTACTGGCACTCTCACGTTTACACTCAGAACATATGAGGTTGGTGGTAGGGACACTCCCAAGGTTACACTCGGAACACAGGTTGGAGTTACTGGCACTCCCAAGGTTACACTACAAACAGAGATTGGAGTTAATGGTACTCCAAGATGACACTTAGGCCCATATTTATACTTTTTGACGTACAACTGCGCCAACGCAGTTGTGCGTCAAAAATGTTAACGCCGGCTAACGCCATTCCAAAGCGCCATGCGGGCGCCTTATTTATTGGATGACGTTAGCCGGCGCTGCGGACTGGTGTGCATCAAAAAAAATGACTCACACCAGGCAGCGCCGGCGTAGGGGAAAATGGAGCTTGGGCGTCAAAAAATGGGGCAAGTCAGGTCTGAGGCAAAATTTTGGCCTCAACCCGATTTGCGGCATTTTTTTTTACACCCAACCCCCATTGAAATGACTCCTGTCTTAGCAAAGACAGGAGTCATGCCCCGTTGCCCAATGGCCATGCCCAGGGGACTTATGTCCCCATGGCATGGTCATTGGGCATAGTGGCATGTAGGGGGCCCAAATCAGGCCCCCCTATGCCACAAAAAAAAATCGAAAAAATATACTTACCTGAACTTACCTTAACTTCCCTGGGATGGGTCCCTCCATCCTTTGGTGTCCTCCTGGGGTGGGCAAGGGTGGCAGGGGGTGTCCCTGGGGGCATGGGAGGGCTCCTCTGGGCTCCTTCTGAGCCCACAGGTCCCTTAACGCCTGCCCTGACCCAGGCATTAAAAAACGGCGCACATCAGGCTGGGCGCCGTTTTTTAAGGCCTGCCCCCTCCTGTGCGTCAAAATGACGTCACAGTATAAATATGGGGCACAGGCCTTAAAGTCATTTTTTGGAAGGGAACGCCTACCTTGCATATAATTAATGCAAGGCTGGTTCCCCCTTCTAAAAAATCAAGCACATGGTGGAACTTTGACGCCAGCGGGGTCGGACGTCAAAGTATAAATATGGCGCAGTGTTTGCGCCGAATGTGCGTCAAAATTTTTGACGCAGATTCGGCGCAAACAGAGTATAAATATGCCCCTTAGAACATAGGTTGGAGTTGGGAACACTCCCAAGATATGATAGAAACACAGGTTGGAGTGTCCAAGGTTCATACAAATATGACTTGCTCTATAAATCATTCTTCTTGGCACTTCTGTTCAACACAGAAACACAGAATCAAGTATTTACCCCATGTGTAATAGCAGTTCAAGCACCAAAGTTGCAGACAGTGTACAGAGTATGAACAGACCAGGAGAGCTGAAGTTATGAGGAAGAGAGTGGAGACAAGGGTATATAGTCCTGAATATGCTCATACCTAGGCCCCCTTACTACTTTAGGATGAATAGTGCACTCTGATAGCGAGTACTTGGTGAAATTCTAAAACTTGTCTGAAGAAGGTTTTAAGGAGTTGACTCACGAAGTCCCTGGGGAACAACAAAAGTTGTGCAGAAGGTGGAGACAAAGGATGCGTTGAGTGAGCTGGAGCCAAGGTAATCACCAGAGGAACTTGCACTGTAAAAAACTAGAGCCCTGGAATTACAGGGCAATTCAGGAGGTGAGTGCAGGGACCCAGCTAGCGCAGGACTGGAATGAGGCCAAATGCTGATGCAGGTTCACAGGGGGTATTTATGCTGGAAGAAAAGAGGCATGTGTCCTGAATGGAAGAGTGGAATATTCCAATGAACCTGGGGAAATACAATGGATATGAGGCCTTGCAGATGGCAGGTACAAAAGGTCATTAGAAACATATAATAGAACCTCAACCGTGTGATGGTACAGCGGATAGCATAACTTGTCTTAAAAAGAAGTGATAATCTGCTGGTGCAAAACAGTCTAAGCTTGTTTAGCAACAGAACAGGAGGGTCAATGGTTCAACGTTTGTGGGAGGGTAACCAATGAAGGCTCGAAACAGGATGGCACAACAAGGGAAGGCTGCTATTCTGCATGGCCTTGTTACAGTACAACACATGCCACTACACTGTAACCCTTCCACTATACGCTACTCCACTCTATGCTATTTCACTGTATGCTTCACCAATCTACAACACTGCACTCCTCTCTTTTCCAGTTTATGCTACACCATTTTATTTCACTCCATTGTACACCAAGGCAGTGTATGCAATTTCATTGTAGTCACTCCCCTCTATGCCACTCCAACCCCGCCACTTCAGTATAAGCCATGCCACTCTACTACATTCAACTGTATGGTATTACTGTCTAAACACTCCACTCTACACTACTCCACTCTACCCACTTCAATATACATGACTCTACTGTACCCTAGTGCAACCTAACTATTCCACTGCACAACATTCTATGCCACTCCATGCTGTGTTATTCCACTGATTGGCACTCAACTCTACCTCTCTTCACTGTATGCCACTACACTCATTGTTATTCCACTCTACTTTTCTATGCTGTACACCTCTCAACTTCCACTCTATCCCATTCCACTATACACCAGTACACTGTACACTACAAAGCCTTATGCCACTCCACTCTAAACTTTTTTCGCTGTATAGCACTCCACTTTACGCTACTACACTCAATGCCACTCCAGTTTACGATACCCCACTCCACTGATTAGTATTCTACTCTATCCCATTCCATTCTATGCCACTCTACTCTAGGCTAGCCCACTGTATGCCACACCAGTCTATGCCACTACACTTTACTCCACTCCACACTATGCTACTTCAGTCTATGCTATTCTGCTCTACAACACTCCAATGTTCATCACTCTATTCTACGACACTTCACTGTATGCCACTTAGGGGGTTATTCTAACTTTGGAGGAGGTGTTAATCCGTCCCAAAAGTGACGGAAAAGTGACGGATTTACCACCAGCCGTATTACGAGTCCATTATATCCTATGGAACTCGTAATACGCCTGGTGGTATATCCGTCACTTTACCGTCACTTTTGGGACGGATTAACACTCCTCCAAAGTTAGAATAACCCCCTTAGTGTACAATGGCTCAGTGTACACTACTGACTCCACACGATCCCTCTTTATGCAACTCCACTCTAGAACAACTATACTCTATGCAACACCACTCTACACCACTCCACTGTACACCACTCCACTCTACCCCACTCCACTCTCTGCCATTCCACTATATGCTCTTCCACTGTATGCAAATAGATTCTATACCACCACATTGTATGCTATTCCACTGTATTCCTCTCCACTCTACTGAATTCCACTGTACACTACTCTACCATATAGAATTCCACTGTACACGACTGCACTGTACCCCACTACACTGTACATCACTCAACACTATTCAACTCTACTATACTCCAATCTACAGCAATCCACTCTATGTTACTCCACTTTCTGCTACTCCACTCTACAGTATATGCTAATCCACTCTCTACTACTTCACAGTATGGCACTTCTCTATATACTACTACATTCCACACCAGTCCAGTTTACAGCACTCCACTCCATAAAATTCCAATCTATTTCACTCCAATTTATGTCACTCGACTCTATGCTAGTCAACTGTATGTCTACATCTCTACACTGTACAGCACTCCACTCTATAACACTCCACTCTTCATCAATACACTGCTCACCATTTCACTCAATGCACTCTATTGTTCACTACTACACTGTGGGGGTGATTCTGACCTTGGCGGTCTTTTCGCAAGACCGCCGAGTTACCGCCGCGGTAAAGACCGCCGACCGCGGCGGTATGCCGCGGCGCGTATTCCGACCGGTGGGAGCGTTCCGCCGGAAAACCGCCAGCAGCCACACTGGCGGTCGGCGGGAAAGTGGAGACTGGTCAACCTCCACCGCCACGCCAGCAGAACACCGCCCCCAGAATTACGACCCACATTTCTGTGTGGCGGTCTTCTGTTGGCGGTCTTCTGTTGGCGGTCACGTCCCTATGGCTCCCGTCGCCTCCCGGAGGACCAACGCACAAGATAAGTTGATCGTCCGTGAGGGGAGGGGGTGGGGGGTGTGTTGTGTGATGTGTGCGTGCATGGGGGTGTGTAGAGGGGGTGTGTGAGTGCGTGCATGCGGGCGGGGGGTGCTGCTGTGCCTATGGGCAATGTGTGTAGTTCGGCGGGTGCGCATGTTGGCATGTATGTGTGCGGGTATGTGCCCCGTTGTGTATGTGTGTGTGTAGGGGGTGTGCATATGTGCATGTTGGGGGTGCGTGTATGTCGGGGTGCGTGTATGTGCATGTCGGGGTGGGGGGGGCAGGGGGTTCGTACCACCTCTGGGGGGGTGGAGGGTGTGGGGGGGGACTTGTGGGGGGTAGTGGGGGATGGGGGAGACCCCTATCAGTGCCAGGGATGGAATTCCCTGGCCCCGATAGTGCCTACCGCCATGGTTCGCATGGCGGTTCCCGACCGCCAAAAACCGCGGCGGTAAGCAGGGTCATGATGCGGTTGGCGGTCTTGGGTCGACCGCCGGGCCGGAGTGCGCAAACTCCAGCCCGTCGGTCATGACCGCCGTGGCGGTCGGAGTGGGAAAGTGGCGGTCGATCGCGGCGGTGACCGCCGCGGTCAGAATGCCATTTTTTGGACCGCCGGTCTGTTCGCGGTCCGACCGCCGCCTCTCCGCCGACCGCCGGGGTTAGAATCACCCCCTGTATGCCACTCCAATTTACAACACTCTACTCTACTCATTCAACCTCAAACTCAACTATTGTATACCACTCCACTGAATGTCTCTAAACTACACTATTCCACTGTACACCACTCCAGTACATGCAGCTCCACTCTATGCTACTCCAGTGTACACCACTCCTCTCCCTGGCTCTTCACTCTACACAAATCCACTATATGCTATTTCACTGTATGCCACTTCAGTCTATGCCACTCCACTCTATTATATTCCATTGTATGGCACTCCACTGTAAACCATGCCACTGAATGTCACTACAGTGAATGCTATTCTATTCTACTCTACTTCATTCTACGCTACTCTGTTTTATGCCACAGCACTTTGCACCACTCCATTGTATGTCACTCCACTGTACACTATTGAACTGTATGCCATCATACTCTAGACCAATGCAGTGTACCCCACTCCACTCTATACTCATCCACTCTACACTACTCTGACTAATACCTTTCCCTGTGTCTATTTACCTGCAGATCAGCACCTTCAAAAGAAGTGTAAATGGTGTGCCATCTCCAAGGATGTACAGACCCTGGGGGTCTACGGCAGGTGGAGCACCCATTGTCGCAAACAGTGGGAGGATCTGAGACGCTGGGCACAGAAGATCACGAAGGCCCAGCTAGGGATGACCGCCCAATGAGGAACGGGTGCCTGTCGAACCACCTGATGGCCTGCATACTGGCGGTGGCCTATCCAGAGCTGGATGGGTGCTTGGTGGCACTCACGGCATCACAGCAGCCACAAGGGGGTGAGTACAATGCCCCAGTATACACCTTTTGCATGGTGGGGTGGGATCCGGGTGGGGGGTGTGGGCCCTGTGGGGATTGGCTACCTACCCAGGGATGCACCTATTAGGAGGGTCTCTGACTTCACCTGCTGACACTGGCCACTCAGAGATCTCCAGAGTGTCCCCAAACCTTGGAAAACAAGATGGCTAACGCTAGGGACACACTGGAGGAGCTCTAGGCACTAGGCCAGGCCTGGTATAGCAGGGTTGGTCCCATGTTAGGCAGGGTTTCTGATGTGAAAGTACTCCAACCAAGCTTGTAGGCATCCACTACTGGGGAGGGGTCTGTGGGTCTCAGGTATGCTGCAATTGGCGTTAGGTGTCCCTATCTATGGGCTGGTGACTAGCATTGTGACTGGTAATGCATTGCCTAGTGTGTAGGGCTGTGTGTGAATGTGTCGTGTATGCCAACAGTGGTGCTGTTGGCACCATTGACCAAGTGTATCCTTTGTGTCTCCCCCCATTTTTGTTTTGTCACCCTGTCCTTATGTGCATTAGCATCATCTGGTACAGGAGCAGAGGCACCAGCGGTGGAGGGAGATGCATCCGACAGGACCCAGGATGAAGACTCCACTGACGGTGAGTGCACCAGTGGGACGGAGGGCTAGGGGAGCACCATGGCGAAGACAGGAGGAGACAGTTCGGACACGGATTCCTCCTCTAATGGAAGCTCCCAGTTGGTGGCGGACATCTCTGTGCCCACCCCATCTACAGGTACAGCCGCCACCCCTGTACCAGCACCACCCTCCCAGCAGCCCCTCAGCAAGTTGCCTGTGCCTGCTCACCCACGTAGGTTGGCATCACCTTTGCCCTAGGTACCTCAGGCCCTGCCCAAGTTAGCACTGCTACCCTGAATGAGGAGGCTATTGACCTCCTGCGATCCATTCCATTGTGAATGCCATTCAGGGGCTGGCAGCCCAAATGCAACAGGCAACTGCATTCCTGGAGGGCATTCACACTGGCATGGCGGCCCAACATAGACCAATCCAGGCTCTGGCCTCCTCTCTGATGGCAGCCATTGTCCCTGTTTCTAGCCTTCCCCCTCCAACTTCCTCTATTCAGTCCCATTCCCCTCAACCCCAACCTATCCCGAGCACACAGTCAGACGAGCATGCACCCAGGACAACACACAAGAGTGGACATGGTAAACACAAGCACCACACTTTATCCCACAGGCACTCACACAAACACCATCCAGAATCAGACATACCAACATCCACTGCCTCCTCTGTGGCCCCCTCGTCCTCGTCGTCCACCTCTCTCCCAGTTTCGTCTCCACACCTGCATGCTCCTCTACCCCCATCACCAGCACACCTAACAGCACACGCCCTCACTGGCAGTCACCACCCCCACTTCAATGCACACGTCCCCTGTGTCCTCTCCCACTGTCTCCGTGCCTCCTCCTCCCAAATTACACAAACGCAAGCACTCAGACACCCAGCAGCCATTCACCTCTTGACAGCATCCAGCCCACCACTCACTCTTCCTCAACTCCCAAACCATCTCCCTCTTTCCACCCCAATGTCCCTAAGAAGCTTTTCCTCTCCACCATTGACCTCTTCCCTACCACTCCCTCACCCCATCCCTCACGTCAGGCCAGGGTGGTCAATACCCAGGCAAGCACCTCAGCCACCCAGTCCACGGGCACAGTAATGTCCACAGCTACTCCAGGTGGGAGAGGATCCCTGGCACCAGGCAGCCACACTGAAAGGGTGCCTGCACCAAGTGCTGCAAGGAAGGGCAAGGAGGCACCCTAGCTGCTAAAAGGAAGGGCAAGGAGACACCCCCAGCTGCTGAAAGGAAGGGCAAGGAGGCACCCCCAGTTGCTAAACGGAAGGGCAAGGAGGCACCACAGCTGCTGAAAGGAAGGGAAAGGAGGCACCCCCAACTGCTAAACGGAAGGACAAGGAGGCACCCCCAGCTGCTAAAAGGAAGGGCAAGGAGGCATACCCAGCTGCTGAAAGGAAGGGCAAGGAGGCACCCCTAGCTTCTAAAAAGAAGGGCAAGGAGGCACCCCCAGCTGCTGAAAGGAAGGGCAAGGAGGCACCCCCAGCTGCCAAAAGGAAGGGAAAGGAGGCACCCCCAGCTGCTGAAAGGAAGGGCCAGGAGGCACCCCAGCTGCTAAAAGGAAGGGCAAGGAGGCACCCCCAGCTACTGAAAGGAAGGGCAAGGAGGCACCCTCAGCTGCTAAACGATGGGCAAGGAGCAATCCCCAGCTGCTGAAAGGAAGGGCAATGGGCCTGCACCAGCAGGCAGAAAGGACAAGAGGCCTGGTGCTGGGACTCAGTTGGAGACCCCACCACGAACCATGGTGGTTCAGCCGTCCGTGGCTACAAGGGAAGGGCTGGAGCCTACCCCCACCACTCCCAGCATCACCACCAGCAGCAGCAGCCCTAGTGGGCAGCCGTCCAGGGTTGCAGGGGAAGGGCTGGAGCCTCCCCCCACCACTGCCAGCCCCACCACCTACACCGCCACCAGCACCTCCACCAGCACTACTGCCAACAGCAGCAGCCCCATTGGGCAGCCGTCCAAGGCTGCAGCAGAAGGGCTGAAGCCTCACCCACCACTGCCAGCTCCATCAGCAGCACCACCAATACCACCACTGAGCAGCCCACACTGCAGGCGGACAGTGTGTAGTCCTGCCTCTATGGGCTGTTGTGCAGCCTGGCCCCAGAAAATCTTGTGAGTCTGACACCCAGGTGTGAGACTGACCTTGCACTCCCCAAGATCTGTATCACAGAGCACAATGCCCACTCCAGAACCAGTGGAGAAGCCATCCACTAACCCCATCATCCACAGGATGAAGCTCACTGGGCACAATGTCCCCTCCAGAACCAGTGGAAGAAGCCATCCACTCACTCCATCCTCCACAGGATGAAGCTCACTGGGTAAAATGCCTCTCCAGAGCCAATAGAAGAAGTCACCCACTTGAGAGACTATGGCCTTGCACTCCCCAGGACCAGGCAGTGGGCAAATCACCCACTTGAGAGACTGTGGCCTTGCACTCCCCAGGACCAAGCACAGGGCATGTTGGCCCCTCCAGGACCAGTGGCATAGTGCATCTTCTGGCTGAGGTGCCCCCCATTCCCCTTCCCCCTGAGGTGCCTGTCTATTTTCGACCTGATGCCCCTGCAGTGTTCTCTCCGTGTTGTTGCAGGAGTAAAGTTGGGCCTTGGACTATGTGATGTGGCCCACGGACATTGAGGACTGGGCAGTGTCCCTACATTTGTAAATATGTATGTACTTGTTGATTTTGATGCACATATTTATAGTATTTTATCTTATTACACTCACTTTAATCAATTACTTTTGTCCTTGCTTTATTCCTGAGGGGTACGGGGTGTATATATGTAATGTTATTGCATCTGATTATGTGTATGGTGTTGCGGGTGGGGATGTTGCATGTATGTGTCACTCTCTTCCACCCCCCTCTCCTGTGTGCTAGGCGGCAGTACTCACTGTGGTCGTCTTCGCCGGCGTTGGTGTTCGTAATGGAGTAGAAGGTAGAAGATCATGGGGAACACATGCAACTCGGGCTCCATGGCGGCGTGGTTCATCCCTTAGTCTCCACAGGTGAGTCCTTTGCCTTCTGGAATCTGTTTCCACCAGGCTTTTGATGTCATTGGTACCTTCCCGTAAAGGAGGCGGATTGGTGTGTCATAATTCAGTGGGCGGAACAATGTTCCGCCTGGCTGTAGGCGGTTACCGCCGTGGTGCCTGTTGATTTCAGGGGTGGTGCCACTGGCCAAAATGTTTTCCTTCCTCAATGTCTCATTTCCTGTACTCATGTTTGGTGCATCTTGAAGCACACATTGAAATGCCATATTAGTAAATATAGTTTGCACATGTGCAGGAAGGGACACCTCTCTACACATTAACAATCATATCTATCAATGCAGACATCCTTGTAGGATGGAGTAAGGATGCTTGCGTTGGCGCTAGGCACCTCCAGTTCCTGCCAGGGCAGGGGACAACACAGGAATGCCTCATATGCAAATGAATACAGCGCATCACTGCGCTCAGCCCTCCACAGGGCTTGGTCGCCCCACTCACTGCTGCCGCTCCTGCCTGCCTTTGCCGCCTCCTGCCTGCAGATTCCTTCGCTCGCTGCTCCTGGGATTTCCCGCCGCTGCCTCCCTGCGGCCCCGCCCCCCTGTGATTCCATTCGCCGGACCGCTCCCGCCACCCAGCTGCTCCTCCCTCCCGGCTCCTTACTTATGATGCCCCCAGTGCGACCGCGCAGCGGACGCGCGCAGCGGACGCGCGCAGCGGGAGCACCGACTGAGCGCCGAAGGTGCGCCAAAGGTAAGCCCGTCTGCACCCGTCCGCGCCTGGACCGCGCCCAGCGCCAGACCCCCTGGTCCTCGCCCTCGCCAGCACACCCTGCACAGCTACGATGCCAGAACCCTCCACGCACTCAACGCCGGCCGAAACACCGCCTGCTACCGAGCCACCCCGAGACGCACCCACGGACCCTTCACCTGCCTGACCTGCCGCTTCACCAGCCTACGACCCAACACTGCACCTACTAAACCGAGCCCCAGCAACAAACACCTGATGTGCATCCTGCTCAACACCCGCTCCGTTCACAGGCATGCCGTCAAACTCTGGAACCTTCTCGACTCGACAGCACCAGACATCGCCTTCCTGACGGAAACCTGGATGAACGCCTCCTCAGCACCCAACGTCGCCATCGCCGTCCCAGAAGGCTACAAAATCACCAGGAGGGACCGCGTCAACCAGACAGGAGGAGGCATCGCCATCATCCACAAGAACACCATCCGCATCACGACCAACTCCGATGACACCTTCACCTCCGCCGAACACCTCCACTTCCAGATACACACCAACCCCAAGACCACGCTCAGAGGCACCCTCATCTACAGACCACCGGGACCACGCACACAGTTCAGCGAAGACATCACAGACTTTGTCAGCCCCCACGCCATCAATTCCACCGACTACATCCTCCTGGGGGACCTCAACTTCCACCTGGAGGACGACAAGGACCGCAACACCACTGCTCTACTGGACAACCTGGCCAACCTCGGACTCAAGCAACTGGTAACCACCCCTACCCACCACGCCGGCCACACGCTTGACCCAGTCTTCTCATCCAGCAAATATGTCACCTTCAGCCACTCCACCAATCTCCAGTGGACTGACCACAGCTGCGTCCACTTCAGCTTCAGTAAAACGACGACCCACCACCACCCTCAACAAACCCCCCGCAGGAGCTGGAACAAGATCACCGGCGACCAGCTCACCACCTTCCTCAGCCAGAACCCCCCCACCAGCTCAACGGACCCCAACGAAGCCGCCAACAACCTCACACAGTGGATCACCAACTGCGCAGACGCCCTCGCACCACTGAAGAAGAACCCCCCCAGCAGACGCAGCAGCAAGAAAGCCTCCTGGTTCACCGACGAGCTCATCACCTCCAAGAAGAACTGCCGCTCCCTGGAGAACACCTGGCGCACCAACCAGACCACAGACAACATGACGGCCCTCAAACACGCCACCCGCAAACACCACCAACTGATCCGTGCCACAAAGAAGACAGCCTTCAAGGAACGACTGGACAACAACACCCACAACAGCAAGGAACTCTTCAGCATCGTCAAAGAGCTCTCCAACCCCGACGCCGGAAACAATGACATCACTCCCTCGCAAGACCTCTGCGACTCCCTCGCAGCCTTCTTCCACGACAAGATCGCCAACATTCACAACAGCTTCGGCCCACCAACCACAAACCCCACCACCGAACCGATGCCCCCCACCGCCACCCTCCGCACCTGGACCCCAGTCAGCACCGAAGACACAACACGCACAATGAACACCATCCACTCCGGATCCCCTACTGACCCCTGCCCACACCACATCTTCAACACGGCCGACCACATCATCGCACCCCACCTCCGTGACATCGTCAACGCCTCCTTCAACACCGCCACCTTCCCGGAGTGCTGAAAACACGCCGAGATCAGTGCCCTGCTGAAGAAACCAACTGCAGACCCCTCCGACCTCAAGAACTACCGCCCCATCTCGCTCCTCCCGTTTCCTGCCAAAGTCATCGAGAAGACCGTCAACAGACAGCTAGCTGCCTTCCTCGAGACCAACGGATCCCTCGACCACTCGCAATCCGGCTTCCGAGCCAACCACAGCACGGAGACCGCCCTCATCGCAGCCACAGACGACATCAGATCCCTAATGGACAATGGGGAAACTGCGGCCCTCATCCTCCTGGACCTCTCCGCAGCGTTCGACACTGTCTGCCACCGCACCCTGGTACAGCGCCTGAACAACACCGGCATCCAGGAGAAGGCCCTGGAGTGGATCACCTCATTCCTCGCCGGAAGAACCCAGAGAGTCCGCCTCCCCCCGTTCCGGTCAGCGGCCACCGAAGTCATCTGCGGAGTTCCACAAGGGTCATCGCTCAGCCCCACCCTCTTCAACGTCTATATGAGCCCCCTCGCAACCATCGCACGTCAACACAACCTCAAGATCATCACCTACGCCGACGACACCCAGCTGATCCTCTCCCTCACCAGCGACCCGGACGCCGCCAGAGCCAGCCTACACGAAGGGATGAAAGACGTCACCGAATGGATGAAGAACAGCCGCCTGAAACTGAACTCAGACAAGACGGAGGTCCTCATCCTGGGATCATCACCATCCGCCTGGGACGACTCCTGGTGGCCCCCCGCCCTGGGAGCCACCCCCAAGCCAACGGACCACGCTTGCAACCTAGGCTTCATCCTGGACTCCTCCCTCTCGATGACCAGACAAGCCAACGCCGTCTCATCTTCATGCTTCAACACCCTGCGCATGCTTCGAAAGATCTTCCGGTGGATCCCCACCGAGACCAGGAAGACGGTCACCCAGGCCCTCGTCACCAGTCGGCTGGACTACGGGAACGCCCTCTACGCCGGCACCGCCGCCAAACTCCAGAAGAAACTCCAACGGATCCAGAACGCCTCAGCACGACTCATCCTGGACATCCCCCGACACAGCCACATCTCCGAACACCTGAGAGACCTGCACTGGCTCCCCGTCAACAAAAGAATCACGTTCCGACTCCTCACCCACTCACACAAGGCCCTCCACGACCTGGGCCCCAAGTTCCTCAACAGCCGCCTGACCTTCCACAAGCCCACCCGCCAGCTCCGCTCCGCCAGCCTCGCTCTCGCCACCGTCCCCCGCATCCGCAGAGCCACCGCCGGAGGAAGATCCTTCTCCTACCTGGCAGCCAAGACATGGAACTCCCTCCCCATCCACCTCCGGACAACGCAAGACCATCTCGCCTTCAGGAAGCAACTCAAGACCTGGCTGTTCGAGCAGTAGCGTTCCCCCCCCCCCAGCGCCTTGAGACCCTCCGGGTGAGCAGTGCGCTATACAAATGCCTTTGATTGTTTGATTGATTGACTGTGAAAATTACACAGCGGGGCGCTGCCACTCTCAGCGCAGCATTATGGTCCGTCATTCCCAATAACTAGTGAGCTTGACCCATGTGACATGCACAATGCTACACATAAGTACAACCACAACCTTGGGACAGTGACATGTCACTGAGTCTCCAGTGGCAAATACATGATGTATCATGTCAACAGCCAATGCAATCCAAAATTGATATTACACTATCTCATTGCAGAGGATTATGGGTTACCTCCTGCTGATCTGCCTCTTGTGGACTTTAAAGATGACATGGATGACTAGCTGACAAACTTCAGTCAACAGACTCTCCAGGATTTCCTAGGATCCCTCCAGATACCACCTCCCGTCACAGAGGGGGCAGGCAGCATTGAAAGGTCAACCACCCAGCCACCAACTGACTCCGCCAGCCTCCCCACACACAGCCCTTGACTCCGAGGATGCAGAGATCAGCTTTCAGAGGACAGTGGTAGGAATCCAGCGTGAGCTGGCAAAGCAGGATTGGTTGGGGATAGAGACCATGGCAAACCGCCTAGAAGGAGTGCAAAGGTGCCTCAGTCCAAATAAGGACAACTCAGCTGCCATTAGAGGCACCTACTCCCCACTACGTGGACTCCAGCAGTCCATGGCGGACATGCCTGTTGTGATGCATCAGATGCAACAACAGATGGCCTCCCAAAATGCCAGCAGCATGCAGAATACCCTGGAGCCAATACAGCCAGCAGTGGCCTCCCTCAGGGAAAACATGGCTGCCTACCACGTGACCTTCTTGCAGACTTGAAGAATCAGCAGTTCCTCCTTGTAGCAATGATGCCTTATGTGTTGCCACAAATGACTCCACATCTCTATTCCCTGAAGTGTGTGTGCCCCATCTACCTCAACAACAGCATCAGCCATGGCAGAGGAGGCACCACACATAGAGGATGAAGATGTGGAAGGAATAGCAACTAAAAGGAAATGCTCCCGGAAGCACCAGTCTGTGCCATATGGACAGTTTCTCCTTAGTTCTGGGCTTAAGATCATGCTTGTGAGAGTAGGAAATGTGCCCTCTTCACCTAACCACTGTTGAAATGTCTGCTATTTGCTGGCAATATCTCTACCATACTAACTGACAATGGGGGTCATTCTGACCCCGGCGGGCGGCGGGAGCCGCCCGCCTGGAGGGAACCGCCAGAATACTGCTGCGCGGTCAAAAGACCGCCGCGGCTATTCTGGGTTTCCCACTGGGCTGGCGGGCGACCGCCAACAGGCCGCCCGCCAGCCCAGTGGGAAACACCCATCCATGAGGATGCCGGCTCCGAATGGAGCCGGCGGAGTGGAGGATGTGCGACGGGTGCAGTAGCACCCGTCGCGAATTTCAGTGTCTGCTGAGCAGACACTGAAATTCAGGGTGGGGCTCTCTTACGGGGGCCCCTGCAGTGCCCATGCCATTGGCATGGGCACTGCAGGGGCCCCCAGGGGCCCCACAACACCCCATACCGCCATCCTGTTGGATGGCGGTATGGGGGTCAGAATCCCCATGGCGGCGCAGCAAGCTGCGCCGCCATGGAGGATTCTACAGGGCAGCAGAAAACCGGCGGGAGACCGCCGGTTTTCCCTTTCTGGCCGCGGCTGAACCGCCGCAGTCAGAATACCCTGTGGAGCACCGCCAGCCTGTTGGCGGTGCTCCTGCCGACCCAGGCCCCGGCGGTCCTTGACCGCCAGGGTCGGAATGACCCCCAATGTCTCACTTATGCACACTACTCCTAACTATTTCTGATGAGATGTCCCTCCACCCTGGACTCCGAACGACCTATGTTTGAAAAACGTTCACTCATGGGACCAGAGAAATGGACATTGTATAGTAATCACAATAACAATTGCACCTGTAAATAAAGCACCTTATACACATGTAGCATGTCTACATTTACTGTGATCCATCTACTCAGCAATAAGTTACCATTGTGTCAATCCATGTCAATGTGTACAGGTATCAGTACATGAGTGCATAATTATCAGACACTAAGCCACGCACTATGTCCAAACAAGAAGAAGCTGAATGATGGTGTTGTCTGCTACAACTAACTTACTGTGTAGATCAAATGCTCGTCAACACATAGGGGGTCATTCTGACCCTGGCCGTAAAAGGCCCTTACCGCCGGTCAGAAGACCGCCATAACACCGCCGCGGCCGCGGTTAACCGCCACGGTCATTCTGACCCACAACGGCCAAACCTCCAAAATTCCGTCCTCCACTGCAGGCCGCCACATCAGCGGGCAGCGATAAACTGGAGATGACCAAACCTCCACCGTCACGCCAACAGAAATACGCCCATGCCATTACGACCCACGAATCCACACGGCGGTCATTCAAACGCGGTATTCCATTGGCGCTACACACCGCCGCGGTCAGAATACACACACATCACCAAAACACAGCCACATTGGACAATTTGAAATACACACACCTGATACACATACACACACCACTCCCACACAATCAACCAACTATAAAACACACACCCACATCACCCACAAACCCCTGCGACCATAATTACTGAGAGAAGGAGAGAGAGACACTGCAGACAATCCAAAGCAAGACACACTGAGGCACACTACACCATCACACACACCACATAGTAGCACAAAGCACCACTCACCAACATACTTACCATCACATACACCACCCCACACCTCACCCACACCACCGCATGGCACCCCAAAGGCACCCACGCTTTTCGGACCAAGAACTCCGGGTCATGGTGGAGGAAATCCTAAGAGTGGAACCCCAGCTCTTCGGCTCGCAGGTGCAGCACACCAGTATAGCTAGGAAGGCGGAGCTATGGCAGCGGATCGTGGACAGGGTCAACGCGGTGGGACAGCATCCCAGGAATAGGAAGGACATACGCAAAAGATGGAACGACCTACGGGGGAAGGTCCGATCGATGGTCTCCAGGCACAACATCGCGGTCCAGAAGACTGGCGGCGGACCCCCACCCACCCCTCCCGAATTCACATCGTGGGAGCAAGACGTCTTGAACATCCTGCATCCTCAGGGCCTGGCAGGAGTAGCCGGAGGAATGGACTCTGGTAAGTCCAATCTCAAGTACTATATCCCCCCCACCCCACCAGCATGCCAACCCACACCCCCACCCTCACCCCCAACCCCCCAGCACACATCCTCCCTGACAATGTCTCACCAGCACAACCCACCCATCCCAACACCAACTCCTGCATGCCAACACAAATCATGGGCACCCATCACCTAAGCATGACCACTGCACTAACCCCCCCCCCTAACTACCCTCACAACACCTCCCACAAGGGAATGCCTGCACTGGGGGACAAGGGCACCCATAACACGCACGCTATTGCACACACAGAAACAATAACCAAACTCTCTTACCCCATGCAGGACCCGAACGACAACACACCAGCCAGGAGGGTCCAGAAGTGTCCATCCCACCACCGGAACAGGCCCACACTGAGGATAGCAGCTCTGTCGACAGTGAACCTGATGACCAGCCTGGACCATCGGGGACCTCTGGGCAGTCGGTTCCCCTCAGGCAGCCACAGGCCACACCAGAACCGACCCCCTCTGCCAACACCAGCACAGCTCCCACCCAGCGGGCCCATGCCTCTGTCTCTAGGACAGCTCAATCAGCAGTGTGTCTGCCACTACAGGGCACCCAGGCTAACCCAACACCCCAACACCAACAGGGACCTGGGGGCAGTGGTAGCGGGCACACCGTCCAGGGGACAGAGGCCGGGGGAAACCGGGCAGCTCGGAGGGCTGCTGTGCGACAGGGGGGGGGAGGAGAGGCCCAGGGAACCCACTCTCCAAGAGGCCCTCACCACCATCATGGGGGCATACCACCACTCCCAAGAAACGATGGCGACGGTACTGGCCAGGTTCACTGAGATCCAGGCACAGCAGGAGGAACGCTACATGGGGTTCAGGGAGGAGCTGAGAATCATCGGGACTGCAATGGGGACCATCGTCCTGGCCCTCAACAGGATAGAGGACGCGTTGCGGGACCATGGTGCACCACACAGGGCCCCTGTCACTAGGCCGGACCAGGAACAGCCTACCACCTCCGCCGGCGCTAGTGGACAGGAGGTCCCAACACCTCGACAGCCCCCCAGAACCCCACCTCCTGCTGAAGAACAACCACCCCGTAAGAGGAGCCTGAGACCAAAAAAAAAGACAGAGTAGGATGTCAAGACCCCCGCCAGCAGGACATACCCCCTCAAGTCTTCCCACTGTCCCACATTGCCACCCTGTCCAACCATGAACTGCCTATGCTCCATCCTTCCACAGGCAAAAGGACAATGCACCTGTGAGACTGAGAACTGGACTCTGCCATGGATATTCCTCCACCCCCACCCATCACCCTTAGAATCACATGTACCGATATCTAGCACTGTAAATAAATCACATTTTGCACACAAATCTGTTTTGAGTCATGCTGTATTATTAACAAATGTATTACATATTACTGTTCAATTTCTGTTCTGTCAATTAGTCATGACAACATACCAATGTCAATACGCTGTATTTCATGGGCGAACCAAGCAGAAGTCAGGTACTGAGTCAGACAGCACTGAGAAGGGAAGGGAAAGGCAAAAATTAATGAAAAACATCTGTGGGGAACTACAGAAAGTACAGATGCAGGAGGCCATAAGCAATTGTGAAATGGCGTGGGTGATTCTTACCTGTGTGTTACTGGAAATACTGTTGTATCACTCTGTCCCTATTGTCTGTGTCCTCCTCTTCACTCTCCACAGGCTCCACGGCTTCTACAACACCACCATCTGGACCACCCTCTTGCAGGAAAGGCACCTGGCGTCGCAAAGCCAGGTTGTGGAGCATACAGCACGCCACGATGATATGGCACACCTTCTTTGGTGAGTACATTAGGGATCCACCTGTCATATGCAGGCACCTAAACCTGGCCTTCAGGAGCCCAAAGGTTCGCTCAATCACCCTCCTAGTACGCCCATGGGCCTCATTGTACCGTTCCTCTGCCCTAGTCCTGGGATTCCTCACTGGGGTCAATAGCCACGGCAGGTTGGGGTAACCAGAGTCACCTATTAGCCACACACGTTGTCTCTGTAGCTGTTCCATCACATAGGGAATGCTGCTATTTCGCATAACATACGCGTCATGCACTGACCCTGGGAACTTGGCATTTACATGGGAGATGTACTGGTCAGCCAAACAGACCACCTGGATATTCATTGAATGGTAATTCTTCCTGTTCCTGTACACCTGTTCATCGTCATTTGGGGGGACTAAAGCTACATGGGTCCCATCAATTGCACCAATGATGTTGGGGATGTGTCCAAGGGCATAGAAATCAGCTTTCACTGTAGGCAAATCACCCTCCTCTGGGAAAATGATGTAGCTCCGCATGAGTTTCATCAGGGCAGACAACACTCTGGATAAGATCTTGGAAAACATAGGCTGAGACATCCCAGATGACATGGCCACTGTTGTCTGGAATGAGCCAGTTGCAAAGAAATGGAGGACAGACAGAACCTGCACTAGAGGGGGAATTCCTGTGGGTTGGCGGATGGGGGACATCAGGGCTGGCTCCAGCTGGGCACACAGTTCATGGATGGAGGCTCGGTCAAGTCGGTATCATAGTATTATGTTGCGTTCTTCCATTGTGGACAGGTCCACCAGCGGCCGGTACACGCGAGGATTCCTCCTTCTCATCGCTAGTCCCAGCGGACGGTGCCTAGGAAGGAGAATATGGAGTACAGAGTCAATCCACTCACAGGTACGTACAACACAGCTTGCACAAGACAGGTAAATGTATGGTTTGATATGTTTGTATGTGTGCCATTGCAAGGCCTAGGCCTGTGTGACGCATTAGAAATTAAGCCATGTGGGCCCTTGAAATGGCCGATGCCTGACCTGTGAAGTGGGACAATGGGATGTGAGGTCACTGCGCTGGCGGGGCACACCGTGGCGGTAGGCGGGCGAAGACCGCTGTGCGAAGACGCATTGGTTAACATTGAAGCCTATGGGTTTCAGGAGCCAATGACGATGTGCGCCGGCGGTCGCGGGACGCACCGCCGCGGTACGCACCGCCGCGGGCGTGACCGCCATTTTCTATCTGCTCAATCATTCGAGACCTGATCATCCACAGGAGAGGACCTATACTACAAGTGCTGCTGTGAACTCGGTCTGGAAGTGACAATGGCTGCTGCTACTGGTGAAAGGGCCCCCGCCTTCAGTTCAGAAGAGTTGGAGAAGCTCGTGGACGGGGTCCTCCCCCAGTATGCGCAACTCTACGGTCCTCCAGACCAACACGTGAGTACACTCAGTGCACATTGAATGGGTTATGCCTGTGTGGAGGGGGGGGATGTAAGTTGGTGGGGTGTGGAGGGAATGGGGAGTGCAATGCACGACAGATGAGAGAATGGGAACCATGACAAGGTTGGGGAGGGGGGGGCATGTACTCCAAACATGCAGATATGTGACGGTTTCTCTTTCCCACCCTGTACATGTCCAACAGGTGAGCGCCCACCAGAAAATCGATATTTGGCGTGCCATCGCCGAGGAAGTCCGGAACTTGGGGGTCCACAACAGACGGGGCACCCACTGCCGCAAGAGGTGGGAGGACATCCGCCACGGAACGAGGAAGACCGCAGAAACACTGCTGGGGATGGCCTCCCGACCTAGGAGGGGTGCCAGTCGCACCATGACCCCCCTGATGTCCCGGATCCTGGCGGTGGCCTACCCTAATTTGGATGGGCGCTTGAGGACAGCACAGCAGACACAAGGGGGTGAGTATCCGCACATTCTCCTATCTGTATGCGCATTGGAGGCGTCTGGGTGGGGGAGGAGGGCTGTGGGTGACATTAGGCCAGGGCGATCTCTGTAGTGTAGTCCGCTCCCTTAGGCATGGCCCTGTGCCCCCGCCCCCCACCTCTGTAGGGTGCCAAGTGCAGCTACCCATGCTCCAGCATCACACCTGTGCACGTGTGTTGTCCCTAGACCTGTTTGCCTAGTCAGAAGTACTGAGTAGTGTACCCCAAGTTCGCGACTTAGTGCACGAGGCACCTGTGTCTGTCCTCTCCGCAAAGGGTATTGCTAAGGCATGGACTCAACTTTGTTTAATTTCTCCCCCCACCCTAAATCTTTATCTACTTGTGTTTTAGCATCATCAGGCGGAGGAGATTTGGCGTCGGAGCAGGAGGGAGCTGCAGGTCACCAGGCCCCGGTGGGCACTGACACAGACACCGAGGGCACCAGTGATCCGGAGGGCGAGGGGAGCACCACAACGGGGGCCGGTGGAGACACCAGCGACACGGACACGTCCTCGTTTGGGAGCTCCCTAGCGGTGGCGGCACCATCTGTGCCCCCCGCAACAACAGGTACAGCCGCCACCCAGCGCACCAGCACCGCCCTCCCTGCAGCCCCTCAGTCTTCGCTCCGTGGCCGCTCGGCCAGGAAGGCGCGCGTCTCCTTCGCCCCAGGCACCTCAGCCCCTGCCTCTGTTACCCCTGCTGCCCTCAGTGCAGAGCTCATTGACCTGGTGAGGACGGTCATTGTTGGGCAGACTACCCTTCTGAATGCCATCCAGGGGATGGAAAGGGAGGTGCATCGGAGCAATGCCCACCTGGAGGGCATTCATTCGGGTCAGGCTGCCCATCAACAAGCGTTCACTGCTCTGGCCTCAGCACTGACGGCAGCCATTGTCCCTGTCTCCAGTCTCCCTCTTCTATCTGCCTCCACCCTTTCTCTGTCTCCTAACCTCAACCTATCCCATCCACACCATCAGACCAGCCTGCACACACCTCAACACCCAAGGCCAGCTCATCCAAACATAAGCACCACAGAAAACACAAGCATTCACCCAAGCAACACACAGATGCAGACATATCAACAGTCACTACCACCTCTGTGTCCCCGTCCTCCTCGTCTCCCTCCTCCCTCCCTGTGACGTCTACACTCACACCTGCATGCACCCCAACATCAGCCAGTTCTTCCACCACCAGCAAACCCTCCACTACAGTCCGCACACCTACAGTCACCACCCCCACTGGCATTTACACGTCCCCTGTGTCCTCTCCCACTGTGTCTGTCACCCCCTCTTCCAAGACACATAAACGCAGGCAGACACCCAAACAACAGCCAACCACCTCCCCACAGCCTACGTCCCAGTCACCTGCACCCAAGGACAGCACACCTGGCTCTCATACAACCACATCCTCTTCCTCCACTTCTCTCACCACTACTCCTACCCCTTACCTTGGTCCCAAGAAAAATTACCTCTCCAGTTTTGACCTCTTTCCCTCCCCCGCCCACCCCCTCCAACTGGGAAAAGTCCCAAGGGCACCTCAGCCACCACCAGCCCAACTACTACAGTGCAAGTGCTGCATGGCATGTGGAGTCCACCCTTTGGCGGCAGTAACACTTCGGTGAGCAGCAAGGGGACAGCCAGCCCCCCCCCCAGGCAAGAGGACCCGGAAATTGAAGGGCCGCCGTGAGCGGACAGAGACGGCTGCCCCCAAGGAGGTAACTCCGGCCACTTCACCGGCCACAGCAGCCAGGGGAGGCAAGGGCCCGAGAGCCCCATCTAAGGAGCGGAAGGACAGCAGGGCGGAGAGGACAACCACCAGGAGCGCGGAGCAGGAGGGCCCCACAAGCCCCATCCCGGCTGCAAGGGACGACACCAAAGGGCCCAGGACTCACTCCCCAAAGGGGCCTGACACAGCACGGTCGGAGGGCGACTGAGCAGGGTGTCCAGGCCAGGTATGACTCCCTTGACATACTGCAAGAGCACCGCTGAACAGGGCCCCGCCGTGAAGACAGGTACCGCTGAAGAGGGCCCCGCCGTGAAGACAGGTACCGCTGAACAGGGCCCCGCCGTGAAGACAGGTACCGCTGAACAGGGCCCCGCCGTGAAGACAGGTACCGCTGAAGAGGGCTCCGCCGTGAAGACAGGTACCGCTGAACAGGGCCCCGCCGTGAAGACAGGTACCGCTGAACAGGGCCCCGCCGTGAAGACAGGTACCGCTGAAGAGGGCCCCGCCGTGAAGACAGGTACTGCTGAAGAGGGCCCCGCCGTCAAGACAGGTACCGCTGAACAGGGCCCCGCCGTCAAGACAGGTACCGCTGAACAGGGCCCCGCCGTGAAGACAGGTACCGCTGAAGAGGGCCCCGCCGTGAAGACAGGTACCGCTGAACAGGGCCCCGCCGTGAAGACAGGTACCGCTGAAGAGGGCCCCGCCGTGAAGACAGGTACCGCTGAAGAGGGCCCCGCCGTGAAGACAGGTACCGCTGAACAGGGCCCGCTGTGAAAACAGGTACCGCTGAACAGGGCCCCGCCGTGAAGACAGGTACCGCTGAAGAGAGCCCCGCCGTGAAGACAGGTACCGCTGAACAGGGCCCCGCCGTGAAAACAGGTACCGCTGAACAGGGCCCCGCCGTGAAGACAGGTACCGCTGAAGAGAGCCCCGCCGTGAAGACAGGTACCGCTGAAGAGGGCCCGCCGTGAAAACAGGTACCGCTGAAGAGGGCCCCGCCGTGAAGACAGGTACCGCTGAAGAGGGCCCCGCCGTGAAGACAGGTACCGCTGAACAGGGCCCCGCCGTGAAGACAGGTACCGCTGAAGAGAGCCCCGCCGTGAAGACAGGTACCGCTGAAGAGGGCCCGCCGTGAAAACAGGTACCGCTGAAGAGGGCCCCGCCGTGAAGACAGGTACCGCTGAACAGGGCCCCGCCGTGAAGACAGGTACCGCTGAACAGGGCCCCGCCGTGAAGACAGGTACCGCTGAAGAGGGCCCCGCCGTGAAGACAGGTACCGCTGAAGAGGGCCCCGCCGTGAAGACAGGTACCGCTGAACAGGGCCCCGCCGTGAAGACAGGTACCGCTGAACAGGGCCCCGCCGTGAAGACAGATACCGCTGAAGAGGGCCCCGCCGTGAAGACAGGTACCGCTGAACAGGGCCCCGCCGTGAAGACAGGTACCGCTGAACAGGGCCCCGCCGTGAAGACAGGTACCGCTGAAGAGGGCCCCGCCGTGAAGACAGGTACCGCTGAAGAGGGCCCCGCCGTGAAGACAGGTACCGCTGAACAGGGCCCCGCCGTGAAGACAGGTACCGCTGAACAGGGCCCCGCCGTGAAGACAGATACCGCTGAAGAGGGCCCCGCCGTGAAGACAGGTACCGCTGAACAGGGCCCCGCCGTGAAAACAGGTACCGCTGAACAGGGCCCCGCCGTCTCAAGCACCGCTCCGCTGGGCCCCGCCGTCTCAAGCACCGCTCCGCTGGGCCCTTCCTGTCAAGCACCGCTCCGATGGGCCCCGCCGTCTCAAGCACCGCTCCGCTGGGCCCCGCCGCCTCAAGCACCGCTCCGCTGGGCCCCGCCGTCTCAAGCACCGCTCCGCTGGGCCCTTCCTGTCAAGCACCGCTCCGCTGGGCCCCGCCATCTCAAGCACCGCTCCGCTGGGCCCCGCCGTCTCAAGCACCGCTCCGCAGGGCCCCGCCGTCTCAAGCACCGCTCCGCTGGGCCCCGCCGTCTCAAGCACCGCTCCGCTGGGCCCTTCCTGTCAAGCACCGCTCCGCTGGGCCCCGCCGTCTCAAGCACCGCTCCGCTGGGCCCTTCCTGTCAAGCACCGCTCCGATGGGCCCCGCCGTCTCAAGCACCGCTCCGCTGGGCCCCGCCGTCTCAAGCACCGCTCCGCTGGGCCCCGCCGTCTCAAGCACCGCTCCGCTGGGCCCTTCCTGTCAAGCACCGCTCCGCTGGGCCCTTCCTGTCAAGCACCGCTCCGCTGGGCCCCGCCGTCTCAAGCACCGCTCCGCTGGGCCCTTCCTGTCAAGCACCGCTCCGCTGGGCCCTTCCTGTCAAGCACCGCTCCGCTGGGCCCCGCCGTCTCAAGCACCACTCCGCTGGGCCCCGCCGTCTCAAGCACCGCTCCGCTGGGCCCTTCCTGTCAAGCACCGCTCCGCTGGACATCGCCATGTCATGCACCGCTGCGCTGGGTCCCGCCGTCTCAGGCACTGTTTATGGTTCACTGTGCCCACCATGCCTCCTCCTTGACCAGTGGACTCTGTAATCCACCTGAGAGACTGTGGCTTTGCACTCCCCAGGATGGCACAGTGGGCAATCCACCCACTGTAGAGACATTGAGAGACTGTGGCTTTGCACTCCCCAGGATGGTCCAGTGGGCAACCCACCCACTGCAGAGACTTGAGAGACTGTGGCTTTGCACTCCCCAGGATGGTACAGTGGGCAACCCACCCACTGTAGAGACATTGAGAGACTGTGGCTTTGCACTCCCCAGGATGGTCCAGTGGGCATGGTGGCTCCTCGTGGATCTGGCGTCGTGGACTCATGTGGCTGTGGTGGCCCCCCCTTCCCTTCCCCCTGAGGTGCCTGTAGTTTTGACATCGGATGCCCCTGCAGTGTTCTCTCCAAAGGACTCAGGTCTCGTGTGTGGGCTTTGCCCTTGTTTCGCAGAACCTTGGCCCACGGACATGTTAGATTCGTAGGATGTGCAGGACTTGTTACTTCAGTGATACACTGATGTGTATATCTTTTTGGTTTTTGTAAATATTTTTCACGGTTGCTCATTTATTTCCAGGTGCTTTTTTTGTACATGAAAATTTATTCCAAATTTGGTTGTGTCATCGTATTTTTAAAGGGTGTTTGTGTGGTGTCACTGTGACTTCCTGCTCTGCATTGGTGTGTACATATTGGGGGGGTGGGGGGGTCGCATATGTGTATGCCCATAACCTTTCGTCCTCCCCCCTCCCGTGTGTCGTAGGTGCAGTACTCACCGTTGACGTCTGCGCCGGAGTTCGTACTCGTGGTAGATGAGCAGGTAGACGAGAGCAGGTATGATGTTCAATTCGGGTTCCATGCTGTCCAGATTCCGCGTGGAGTGTCTCGAGGTGAGCGTTTTCCATTGGAAATGTCTGTTTCCGCCGTGTTTTTATCGGCGGTGCTCCCGCCCCGGAAAAGGTGGCGGATTGGTGGGTCGTGATAGGGTGGGCGGTACATTGTCTGCCGCCTGGCTGTTGGCGGTGACCGCCGCGCTGTTTGTTTGTTCCGCCGTGGCGGTCAGAGTGTTAATGCGGCGGGCTGTGTTGGCGGTTCCCGCCAGGGTCAGAATTGCATTTTTTTGACCGCCGGCCTGTTGGCGGGTTGGCCGCCGCTTTATCACCGACCGCCAGGGTCAGAATGACCCCCATAGCCTTTGAAGTAGACATATGGCATGTTTGGCTCATTACCCAACCATGTTTGAGTTACCCAAATGGGAGTACAAGTCCAACTGATATGTGGCATCCTGGTCAAGATATCTCACCATTCTAGCTAACGCAATAGCATCTGGGGCGCCAATTCCCGACTCTTGGAAAGCGGCCATTGTTATTCCAATCTTTAAAAAGGGCGACAGATCTCTTCCCTGTAACTATAGACCCATTAGTCTAATTGACTGTGTCCAAAAAGCCTTCTGCCACTGCCTCCTAGGGAAGATAGAAGAATGGATAATTGACCACGATATCCTTAGCCCCCTCCAAGCCGGTTTCCGAAAGAAGATTTCCACCACTGATCAAGCCCTCAGATTCCTATTATTATATTGGAAAACAGTGTTCATCGGTAAAGGCAGCCTTTATGTAGCTTTCGTGGATCTCAAATCTGCATTTGACCTAGTACCTCGCAACAAACTGTGGGTCACTCTCTCTCGGATGGGAATCCCGGAACACATCCTTGCCATTTTGATACGACTCCACGAGGACAACTACGCACAAGTCAGGTGGGGCAACAAGGGCCAGCTTACCGATAGAATCCACGTCTCTAGGGGTGTGCGGCAAGGTTGCGTACTTGCCCCGACCCTCTTTTCCCTGTACATCAACGAAATTGTCCCCTCCCTCCTCAGACTGCAGGCTGACGCACCTTCACTTGGCACACAAAAAATCCCAGTCTTACTCTTTGCCGATGACACTCTCTTGATATCTAAGACCCCTAGTGGTCTAAGGAAACTCCTTGCGTGCTTCAAGCATTTCTGTTCATCCCAGGGACTCGAAATCAACGCAACGAAAACCAAACTAATGACCCTTAATCCCCACAGATCTTTCAAAGGGAAATTTACTCTAGAGGGCTCCTCACTCGAGAAGGTGGGCATTTTCATCTACCTGGGCATAACACTCACTGACAACATGTCCTGGAAGCCACACATAGGAAAACAAGCCCTTAAATTAAGACAAACAACTGGGGCTCTACTAAAAAACTTCCACCTCTCACACACAAAACCAATTCGCCCAGCATTACAATTATACGAAGCCCAGGCAGTTTCCTCAGCGCTCTACGGGGCTGAACTTTGGGGTTATACCAAAACCCAAGACCTAACCACCGCTGAAAACAACTTCTTAAGAAACCTTGTGTCCCTTCCGCTAAGCACCCCACTGTTCCCTCTTTTCAAGGACCTCGGCATCAAACGCATTGGTCACAAAGCCCGCCTGCGACCTCTGCTGTACTGGCGGCGTCTCTGGACCACTCCGGAACTTGTCATCTTCACCGAAGCTCTACAGGTCATCCTAAAAGCCGACCACCTGCACAGAATCCCCTGGCTACGATCCATCAAGGATTTACTCCACTCTATCGGGCTCGATGATCTCTGGAACTCACCAGCCACGTCAGTCTTTCCCTCGAAAAGCGAACTAAAGAAACTTTACTGGCAAAGGGCCAACAACGAAGACACTCGGGCTGCACTCCACACTACATTATCTTGTGACTTTGCCAACCTAAAAGAGTCATGCAAGTACGAAACTTTTTGGGACCTAATCACGGCCCCAAGGGAAAGGAAACTGTACTTCCAGCTCCGCATTGGAACACTCCCATTAAGACTTTTCACCAGCAGCTGGTCACACAACGAATCCACCGCATGCCCTGCTTGCAAAGCCCCCGTGGAGAATCTCCCTCACCTCCTTTTTGCATGCCCCGCGTATACTGCCCCCCGTAGGAAATGGCTGGCCCCGGCATGCAGACTACTGGGAGCACGCTGCTCTGCGCTAGCTCTGCGAATCCTTAGATCAGACACCAGGCCAACGCTAGTGATCGCTATCGCCAAATTCCTCGGAGCTAGTTGGCTTATTAGAGGGAAAACTCTCCTGGACAAAGACTCCAAATAAGACTGTCCCAACATCCTGCAGAGTGCATTTCACTTCATTTCATTTTTTCTAATTTCATTCCATTTTATTCTATCTCATTTTTATTCCATTTTAATTTTTATTTATATTTCATTCCCTTTTATCACCATATTTACCTGCAATTTTATTTTATCATGTGCATTTATTTGTATTTATTACTGCTCGCGCTTTTTTGGCTCTTGTAGCCGCAATAAAGCTTCTTTGAATTGAATTGATATGTGTGGAACAGGAAAACCTAACCTAATCAGTGATGTCCACCTGTCAGTGTTTCAGGACAGTTCCAAAATTGTGAGTTGTCAGATGTAGCACACTTGCCAACTATGAGTTACCAGGACACCACCAATGACAGGTGAAGTACCATATTCACCTCTCCAAGATGAAAAGTACCCTATTGATTGTTGTACAGCACAATATGGCTTCTTGCAGTGCTACAAACAAATGGGCCCATATTGAGGGGAAAATTACGGAGTGCGTCACCATCCATTTTCCAATTATATCAGGTCATTGGTCAGGCAAAACCATCTTACGTTGCGTTCCACACTTTAGATTAACTCACACCAAAGCCAGGATTTACACCCATAAAGCACAAAATGACACTAACTGGGTACATCAGGGTATTCACATTTGGCGATCTCTCTGACGGTGTAGGGAGCAGGTCCACCTGCAAATCATGGATTGAAAACATTGGTTAGTGTAATTTGTACATTTCTGTTAATGGACAACATTGTATACGGTTAACTAGTTAGGCTGAGTGAGCACATCATCCTAGTGGTAGAGCAGAGCAACTAACAAACACCTGTGATCAGTCACTGACAGGTCCTCTCAGACAATGTAGACCCACACACCTACAAACCATCACTGTCCCTGACACTCCTGTGGTGCTTCCCAGTGCTCCATTACTAAATGGCATTGTCATGCAGGTGTCTGTTATCTCAACTCCTTCATGACCATATGGGACTGCTGGACACTGTATATTGCATCTGAGGGCCATCCAATGGCTGTTGCAGTAGCTGCCCCTCTGTGACACCCATAGAATTTGTGCCTGCCTCAGATGTTGTCATCTACCTCATTGCCATAGCACACTGATAAACTACTACCCAGGGGTCGTTTGCCCATATCAAAGTGTTGAGGAGTGACGTCATTCATCCTTCAATGACTTAAGTAATATCTGTGTGCCATCACAAGGCACACACATAAGCAGTAATGCAAAGGGAGCATACTAATGTGAAGTTAGTTGTGCCTACCTGCACATTGACTGATTGTATTCATGGATGTATTGGCAATACTGCGTGGCCAGGCATTGTTGCAATGATATACCATCATGTGTCCAGGGAGGGATCTGAACATGGGCATAATGCATGCCTCAACAGTGAAACACTTGCTCTTTTGTCCACGGATGCATTTGAGTGATGTGCCAGTGAAGGAGCAGACGCAGGCAGCCCCATATTGTCAGTAAGAAGTGGAAGGCCTGTGGAACTGACTCTGCACCTATGTATGGTAATAGATACAGTATAGAAGTGCTATTAGTATGGGCCCAGTTCATGGTCAAGCTCCCTTACATGGCCTTGGCCAATGACACAATGGACCCAATAGAAAAATAAGGGTGGTGTAGCAATCGCATCAATACAGCCCCTGTGGCCCTCTGTACCACCCTTACTCCCGCCATGTGTGTGTATCATCAGAATTGAGGCACAGCATGATGCCAGGTAGGGCCCAAATGCATCAATTTATGTGTAGGTAAATGATGAACTCAGCAGGAGTTGCAACAGATGCTCACCACTTCTGCAGAGTACACTGACGGACCATCTCCTACAGTTTCATCCCCCAAATCACACCTGCTCTCAGCATCATCAACATCAGCAGCCATTCAGAGTGCGGGTACTATTGTCCTCAGGGTTTTCTCAGCTTACTCTATGGCGCATACATATGTCACCAAAACAGGTTTTGGGACCCCCCTTCCATGCATAATACATGGTGCTGAACTCATTTGTTCCTGCTCATTACCAAGTTGCCCACAACACTTTCTAATGGCTGTGCTGGGAAAAAGGTGCATGTGCCCAGCATCGGCTACATTTTTGTACTCCTCTCCTGCAGGCCTAAGGTGGGGCTGGGACTTATCATACAGGTAGCATAAGACAAGTCCACATCCACAAGCATTACATGCAGCACTCAACTGTATCTGCAACTGTCATGCACATGAAAAACTATGAACTTTGCATTGTAATGTGAGACTTACCAACTGGTCCACCAATCTGAATTCTGAGACGATCCAGCAGATCCTGCTCCCTTGTCTCCAGATCTTCCCATCAGTGTTTAAGCCAGTGGTTGTTCCTGCCACTGCCGAAAATTCTGTTGAGGTGGTGGAGCACCTTACTCCACCACAGCCGCTGTGCCTCCATGGGGTAGCCAAGGATCACACGGTCACCCACTATGGGAGGTAGAGCTGCACCAACCAGATGAATCCCCACAGCTCATCTGCAGACATACAGGGCATCCTCCCATTACCATTCATACTGCTAGTGCAGTTCACCCTATTAACTATTTTGAAAACACCTAACCCCAACCCAACTACCACCAAATACCCCACCAACTATAACAAATACCCCAACCCCGGACAAACACCCCATGATACAGAGACAGAAACAATACTAAAACACTACAAGAGACAATTTTAAAGACAAGCCTAGACAAAACTACAAGAAACAACAGAAAAAAACACTACTAACAGATCAGCAATCAAACTACCACAACAGCACCACACACCTTCCTACAGTCACAAACAAATAGACTGTAAAGTAAAAGTAAAAGTGAAAGTGAAAGTTAACTCACTGTACACTGATTGGAGGCAGGATATCTTGTTACAACACTTCCTGGGCCTGTGCGTCATGTTTCCAGTAATGCACCGTTCTTTTGATGCACTACGGTCATGTGTAATATTGTCTCACCATTCGCTTGAAAATGCCTGGGACGTGCGATAGACGCACTGGGGCTATATGTCTATTAGATCAGGGGTATTGTATGGCATATGCATACGCATGAAAAAATGTCAGGCATGATGGCATTGCATGGATTTTTACATTGTGTGCCTTGAGTGAACCCTGAGTTACTTCACATGCTACATGGGGTGTGCAATAATGATGTATGCGTGGTATGACAACATGTGGGTGAATGTCTTTACGGTGACAATGGCATGTTGGTTTTATGGGTTTGTTTGTGAGTCTGCTGCAGGCGATTACTTAATATCTTATGTACATGTGCATGTGCAGCAACACTGTGACCACTGTGTCCACAGACATGTTGGCACATGTGTTTTATGTGTGTATACATGTGTACGTAAACTAAGTTTGGGGGTGGACTACATTGTGATGTCAGAGATACAGATGTACACATACCTACAACACCAAAGGTGTTTGGTGGCCTATGTCTAAAACACGGTAATGCATGAGACAACCATGAAAGTTTTTACACAGTACTCAGCGGACTTGGACTGCATTGACATCACATCAACCCTGCCAATTTGACTGTGTATGTGTATCCACTCTGAGGTGTGTCATTTGATTTCCCTTCATGTTGCTCTGCTACACGTGTGCCATTTGTGCCCCCATGCACTGTAGTTGCAGGAGATGTCATGTACACATATGTTGGGGAAGACTGGTATCTGCCATGTGTGTGTATGGACATGTGTTTTGTGATGTCTGTCACACATGATGACAGTGGATTGTTCATGGTATGTTCAACCTTACATTACTATTTTCCTGCATGGACATATGTTGCCATTTGAAAAATGTATGTGTTGTCACATTAGTGCCACCTATGTTTTCCATATGTCGGAACACATGTGAAGCTCATTTCTGACAGTCACTGATCTAGTGATACTTTTGCCCCTACTTTTGTGCTAGGTTGACTTTTGCTCTCAATCCTTACACTTTTCCATGCCTGAGCCACTACAGTGGTACATGTGTGCTGACATATGTGGCATATGCATGCATGCCATCAACTAGGCACCTATATTTGTCCACATCATGTTTGTATTGACTGTCACAAACAATGGCATACCACTGTGTCACAGTGTTGCAGTCTGGCATAGCTGCCAGCCTACTCATTACAACAGTGTGAGTTTCTATAGCAACACAAACCCATGGTTGCATGTGAAGGGGAAAGTCAATGGAGCACCCTTTTAATCACCCCCCTGTGCACAAGCATCATGCTTGCTACTCAGCAGTACTATGCACAATCTCCAGCAGATAGACACATGCACAATTGAGGTCAAACAGTCCAGAATCTCACATTTACCTTTACCGTACTTGTCAGCTTTCTCCTCTCATGTACAATTGGACATTTGGGACATATGACATGTTTTGATGTACTTAGCAATTTCCTTGGGCATCATTTTGGGCTTGTATCTCTGTTGTGACTTCAATATTGGAAACTTGCCAGGGTACAGATGGTGTTGTCTGTCACAGCCTCCTGTCAGGGTGGCATGCAATGGGCAAACACCATAGTATGCTAGTGGCCAACATGACTGGGTGAGGTTCTTACCTAGCCACCCTCTCTGTATGTATGTGAAATGTTGACATGTAGAGATTGATGTGTTGTAAAGTCAGTATTGATCTATGTGTGTCCCTTCTCCATGTATTCCTGCACTACTGGTGAGGCATGTATTGTCACCTACATTGCTCCCATTCTTTAGCCTGTTTGTACTTTGTGCACGTCTTCGACTGTAACATTGTCTATTCATACATGTACATAATGCAACATATGACTTGTATACATGAAAGAAGTTTAAATCTCCTTCTCCTGCCTATTGTGAGGTACGGTTCCATTGACGGTATTCATAGGTTGTCATGAGTTCCACACACACATGACATCACTCCTGCCGCACCACTTGTGTTGTCTCCATCGCACCTCCTGTGTTGTATTTGCAAGTATCTCTGGGAGTCTGGAAACAGTCCATCCAGAACGTCTGTTGTACATGTGTTTGCATTTTTTACAGCATGGCACAACCTAGGTAACTCTTACCATGACTGACTGATAATGTGGTGCCACATCATCTCAGTGCTGGAGAGGTCATTTGCCAATTGCAACATATATGGGTAGGTCTACGCCCACTCAGTTTGGCGTTGTGTCTCAGACATATTTCAACAATGCTGGATTAAGTAGCACATCCCACACCTGATTGCAATGTTTTAGGCCACAACAGGTATGGGACTATTTGTTAACATTGCTATCATGCACATGTTCTGTCATGTGGGTGACAATGGGTGGTGTGTATTGCTTTGTGCTGTGTGATGTAGTTGTACACAGCATAATAAATATACATGCTGACACATCTAGCAATGTTGATCCTGTCAAACCTGTTGCTACCTAGAACATACACCAATA
The DNA here is from genome assembly GCF_031143425.1 of Pleurodeles waltl. Taxonomy (NCBI): domain Eukaryota; kingdom Metazoa; phylum Chordata; class Amphibia; order Caudata; family Salamandridae; genus Pleurodeles; species Pleurodeles waltl. The sequence goes on from NC_090443.1 coordinate 225,153,878, forward strand.
AATCAGTATGCACATGTTTGCCTAGATTTGCTCTAGCCATGTGTAAAGACAGCAGATTTGAGTGACAAGAGTGCACATTATGGACATAGTGAATATTTGCAACTCTGCCTACATTCAACCCAGTTGAATATGTGTTGGTGCATTGTCTCAAAATAATCCATGGATGGTGACTATGGGTCATGTGTTTGGATAGTGATTCTGTACCCATAGATGATTATATGGTCAAGGCAACCCATTGCCTACCCCACAACCAATGTTTGTATGCCATACGTGAGGTACAGTCCACCATTTTCCAGGGTTGTGCACATTGGCAGTGCCGGGACACAATCCCATGGATACACTGTACAGGCGTCAGCATCCGACATTGGTCTTGGGTATTTGCTGAGGGATCACAGTTCACAATGATGTTCCACCCTTGTCACACATGCACCATGCAGGCAATGCTACTGTCATCATTAGTTGTGACAGGGTTCTGTTCCTACATAACTTGACATCCATTTGTTGACAGCCCCATCCTCATGTGTGCCCCCCTTGCATTCATCCTGTTACGCATGGTGTTGTTGTGGTGGATGGGCTAGGTATTAGCAACTTGCCCACTTGACGGGACAATATATGTGGAGGTGAATGGATCTAGACCTTCAGGAGTCACATGCCCCCAAATTGCATGTCACTGATATTTGAGATGGTGGCAGTAGACCCACTTATGTCATTCCTTTGATGTATGTAGTAGAAAATGAGTAGACAAAGGATATTCAGGTGCAAAGTGATTTATTTGTGCTATTTATAATGTGATGTTTAAAGTATAGTGTTTGAAATTGGGTCTTTGGTTGGCAGTCAAGTTACCCCCTGTCCAAGCAAGGACCCTCACTCTAGTCGGGCTAAAGGTGAATCACCCTTAGTTAACCCCGCTCGCCCCCTTGGTAGCTTGGTACGAGCAGGCAAACTTAACTTCAAAAGCAATGTGTAAAGTATTTGTACCAACAGACACAGAAACTCAGTAAAAACATTGCAAAATGACACATCACAGGTTTAGAAAATAGATACTATTTATCTAAAAAAAACAAGGAAAAAAACGACAAAAATCTGACATACACAAGTTATGAATTTAAAAAAGAATACAAGTCTTAATCCCTAGAAAACAGTGAGAACGCTGTTATTTAACAAATGTATCTGGGTAGCGTCAAAATAAAGCCGCAAAGGCAAGTGTGCTTCAAAAAAGGCCAGCGATGCATCGATTTATCACCCACAAGCGACAATGTGCATCATTCCTCTTCCGGGCGGGACAGCGTGCGTAGTTTCTTCTCTCCCGCAAGAGAGCACGTTGATTTTCCACACCCAGAGATGTTGCGTTGAAATACGGTCGCACGGTGTCAAGAGACCACGCTACGTAGGGCCTTGCATCAGTAACAACAGCCGCTGTGGGTGTTGCATGTCATTTCTCCAGCTGTGTTGTGTTGATCTCCCAGCCAGGGTGCAGGCGGAGTTTCGATTTTAGCACGAGGCCGGCGGCGTGTCGTTTATCAGCCACTAGGCGGTGGTGCGTCAAAAGTTTCCCCGTATGACGGGCTTTACATGGATTTCTGTCTTTTACCACCAGCTGCACCTTTCAAGGGCCCAGAGACAGGTTAGGGGACCACTTGGCAGGCAGGACTCTCAGCAGAAAGCCCAAGTGCTGGAAGAGAAGTATTTGTTATCCCTGAAACTTCGACAACAGGAGGGAAGCTCAGTTCAAGCCCTTTGAGATTCTTCACCAGTGGGAAGTCTCAAAAAAGTCAGTTTTTTTCCTCTTTCAGGTAGAAGAAGCTACTGCAGGCCAACCCAGCAAAGCACAGTTACAGGCAAACCAGAAGCATCCACACTAAGTAACATCTGGGGGCTAACACCAAGGGTTGGACATTACCTCTTATGAAACATACCCCAACGATATGCACTGGTTTGTACTTGATAATATAAAACCCTCGAAAAGACATGTAAATGTGGACCGTCTGTTGACCATTAAATAGAATCAATGGCTTTGGCTTGCAGATACAGTTAAAGAGGGTCTGTATCAACAGGCGGAATGGCAGATACTAGCAAAATTGTAGATAGACTATCTTGAACGGAACAGTTATCGTGATGTATTCCACATAGACGGTTATGGATCTTAACCGCCTTTCATGGTTCTGTGCCTGCAATTGCAGACACTGAATCGATATCTAGGAGCTCTACTAGAGAGGTTCCTGTCCCTTTCAGGGTTTCCTATTGTATCCTTTTATTTCTTATGGGTGGTATGAGGGCTGTGAGTCCCTTTATCTGTACTTTCATTTCTGACATTTAGTTGTATTGGTTGTTGTGGTTGATGGCTAATAATGCCCTGACAATAATTGGTTGGGTCTTTTATATATGTTCTTTGGATAAGCTAGACTCTTTGGATACCTAGAGCAGTGTTGTGAAAGTAGATTTAGTATTGGAGAGTATTTAGATGGTCCATTATTACATTTAAAGATGGCCGCCACAGTTACTGCATTGGTCATGTGACATGTGACCACCTGAATGCTCTGTAATAGGGAGACAGACAGCGTGTGGATCTTACTAACATGGACTGAGCTGATGGCACAGATGGATATTTTATTTATTAACTTACTGAGGTCGACAACAATACACTTACCATAGTTACAACAGTTTCCAAACTCAGGGTACCAGTTTAAGATGGCCGCCATAGTCACTGGAATAGTCACATAACCTCTCACTTCCTTATTTAAACTCACTGGGAAGGCCAGCAATGTTTGGTTCTGACTCACATGTGTTGAGCAGATGTGGATGGAGACAGATGCTAGCGGTCCCATATTTAAAAGGGATGAGTACACTGCAATTGAGGCAGAGTTTTTCTAGAGTTTTAGTTATATGACTGTTAAGCAATTTTAAAATTTTAATCTTTGTAGAATTGTTTACTTGGGCTTGTAGGTTGATGTCCCTGGTGTGTTGCTACAGGGCCTATTTTTGCAACCTGTTGTAACTAGCGGAATGTAGCTAATCTAGTTGGGCGCATGACACAGTGTACTTTAGGGGTGCACGTTTGCTATGTTTTTAAAGTATTTTTTTAACTTTCCCTGTCATATAGGTGGTTGCTTACAATACTACCCACACCTGTGTTTTGGTGTTTTTTTTTTTTTTTAGTCCAACAGGCGGTACACATGGTGTGATTTAATAGATTGCACAAACTGTTTTTTAATTAATTTTTCTTATGTGTAGGTATTATTTAACAACACTGAGTCCTGATGTTGGTCTGACGGACCTCTGACTGCCACTACAGGTTGAAGCGTCAACATTACCTTCTCATTTGACAAGCTGAGTTGAAAGTCCATGATATTGCTTGAACTGGGACAGGAAACAAGGCGATTATTGTGCAGAACTGTGTCATGAGGAGGGTTATAACCCCTTCCTGGATCTACAGTTGGGATTCAATCTTATGACCTAGAGGGGTTATATACAGTGTTGTTGTTTATGAAATGGACATTTGTTGGAATTGTTGTACATTTGTTTGAACTTCCTGAATCCAATTGAATAATATATTGGATTTTAACATTTAGGAGTTGTCTTATTCATTAATCGAAGACTGGATAATATGTACACACACTAAGGGGGTCATTCTGACACTGGCGGCCAGGGCCAACGACCGCGGAAGCACCGCCAACAGGCTGGCGGTGCTTCCATGGGCATTCTGACCGCGGTTTCCCGCTGCCCCAGGGAATCCTCCACGGCGGCGCTGCAAGCAGCGCCGCCATGGGGATTCCGACCCCCTTCCCGCCAGCCTGGTTCTGGCGGTTTTCACCGCCAGAACCTGGCTGGCGGGAACGGGTGTCGTGGGGCCCCCTAACAGGGCCCCACATAGATTTTCAGTGTCTGCGTGGCAGACACTGAAAATCGCGACGGGTGCAACTGCACCCGTCGCACCCCTTCCACTCCGCCGGCTCCATTCGGAGCCGGCATCCTTGTGGAAGGGGGTTTCCCGCTGGGCGGGCGGGTGGCCTTCTGGCGGTCGCCCGCCAGCCCAGCGGGAAACTCAGAATGACCGCCGCGGTCATTTGACCGCGGTGCGGTCATTCGGCGGCTCCCGCCGGGCGTGCGGTTACCGCCGCCGGCAGGAATCAGAATGACCCCCTAAATCTAAATAATTCCTCTAGGAGCATTTTTAAGTGAGACATTGTCTGTACCCAGTTCCTAGGGGAATACTGGGCTGCCCCTAAGTGTGTTCACATACTTTCTAAAAGTGCCATTTTCAAACACACAATATAAAAACCAACTTCACTAACAGATGCATTTTTAAATTGTGAGATTCAGAGACCCCCAAACTCCACATGTCTATCTGTTCCCAAAGAGAATCTGCGCTTCAATCATATTTAAAGGCAGCTCCCATGTTAACCTATGAGAGAGATGGGCCTTGCAACAGTGAAAAACAAAGTTGGCAGTATTTCACTGTCAAGACATGTAAAACACATAAGTACATGTCCCACCTTTAACATACACTGCACTCTGCCGATGGGGCTACCTAGGGCCTATCTTAGGGGTTCCTTACATGTATATGAAGGGAAGGTTTAGGTTTGGCAAGGGGGTACACTTGCCAAGTTGAATTGGCAGTTTAAAAGTACACTCTCAGACACTGCAGTGGCAGGCTCGAGACATGCCTATAGGGCTACTAATGTGGGTGGCACAACCAATGCTGCAGGCCCACTAGTAGCATTTTATCTACAGGCCCAGGGCACCTCTAGTGCACTTTAATAGGGTCTTACTAGTAAATCAAATATGGCAATTATGGATAAGCCAATGTACACATCTAATTAATATAGGGAACACTTACACTTTAGCACTGGTCAGCAGTGGTAAAGTGTCCAGAGCAAACAAAAACAGCAAACACAGAGTCCAGCACACAGCAGCAACCTGGGAAGTAGAGGCAAAAGGTTAGGGGAGACCATGCCAATGATGCCAAGTCTAACATATAGGGGGTCATTACAACATTGGCGGTAAAAGCCGCTTACCGCCGTGCAGAAGACTGCCAACACACCGCCGCGGCTGCGGAATTCCGCCACAGCTATTATGACCCACATCTCGGAATCCGCCAAAATTCAGACACCCACACAAGCCGCCACACCAAAGGTCAGTGATAAACTGGCAAAAACAAAACCACCACCGTCACGCCAACAGAAATACGCCCACACTATCACGACACACGAATAAACACGGCGGTCTTTCAACCGCGGTATTCCATTGGCGGTACACACCGCCGTGATCAAAATACACACACTCTTACAAAACACAGCCACATTGGACAATTTGAAATACACACACCTGATACACATACACACAGCACTCCCACACACCCAATACAATATAAAACACACACCCACATCACCCACAAACCCCTACAACCACAATTCACGACCGAAGTCCAGAGAGAGACACCACCTTAAACAAACTAGCATCCACAGGCACACAACACCATCACCCACACAACTTCCACGCACCTCACACAACACACCAATACATATCACCACAGTTATCACCACACACACCACCCCACACATCACCTACACCACCCAATGGCACGGCAAAGACAGCCCAGGTTCTCGGAGGAGGAGTTCAGGGTCATGGTGGAGGAAATTGTCCGGGTAGAGCCACAGCTATTTGGATCCCAGGTGCAGCACACCTCAATTGCAAGGAAGATGGAGCTATGGCGAAGAATAATCGACAGGGTCAACGCAGTGGGACAACACCCAAGAAATCGGGAGGACATCATGAAAAGGTGGAACGACCTACGGGGGAAAGTGCGTTCCGTGGTCTCAAGACACCACCTGGCGGTTCGGCGGACTAGCGGAGGACCCCCACCTTACCACACACAGCTAACAACATGGGAGGAGCAGGTCTTGCCGATTCTGCATCCTGAGGGCCTTGCAGGAATCAGTGGAGGAATGGACTCTGGTAAGTCAAATCTTAACTATTACATACCCCACCCAACCTGCATGCCATCACATAACCCCACCCTCGCCCTCACCCCTATCACTCCAACTCCTCACAAATGTACCAATATCACAAACCACACATCCCAACACCAAGCCCTGCATGCAACAACAATGCATGGACACCCATCACTAAAGCATGCCCACTGCACATACCCATACACCCCCCTAAACCATCATAACACAAGCTCACGCACAGGAATGCCAGCACTGGGGTACACAGTCACCCACCCATTGCACACCATGCCACACACAGATGCAATAATATTCCTTTCCACCCCTGCAGGACCACTACCCAACGTCACCAGACAGGAGGGTCCAGTCATGTCCACTCCACCCACAGAAGAGGCCCAAGGTGATGACAGCACCTCTCCACCTGGATCTAGATGACCAGCCCGGACCATTGGGGGCCTCAGGACAGTCGGTTCCCCTCACACAGGCACAGGCCACCACAGACCTTCCCCTCTCAGGAAACACCAGCAGAGCACCCACCCAGCGGGCCCATACCTCCGTCCCCAGGACACGTCAATCAGCTGTGTGTCCACCACTACAGGGAACCCAGGATAACCCACCACCCCAACAACAACAGTGACCTGGGGGCAGTGGCAGTGGGTACACGGTCCGGGGGACAGAGGCACAGGAACACAGGGGAACTGGGAGGGCTGCTGTGCGACAGGGGGCGGACAGGCCAAGGGAACCCACTCTCCACGAGGCCCTCTCCTCCATCATGGGAGCCTACCACCACTCCCAGGAGACGATGGCAACGGTACTGGCCAAGTTTCAGGAGACCCAGCGGAGGCAGGAGGAACAGTATTTGGGGTTCAGGGAGGAACTCAGAACCATCAGCTCCACCCTGGGCACCATCGTAGGGGTGCTGAAGGAAGTACTCAACACCAGGAGGGACACTGTGGCACTACAAGGGGCCCATGACACTAGCATGCACGATGAACTGCCCACCACCTCCGCCAGCGCTAGTGGACAGGATGCACCGCCACAGGACCACCACACCAGCAACCCACCCCCTGCAGACGGAGAACCACCCCGCAAACGGTCCCTGAGATCCAGGAACAAGACAGAGCACGATGCCATCCCACTGTCCCACTTTGTCACCCCGTCCATATTGAAACTGCCCCAGCTCCACTTCCTATGCCCATATGGGCAATGCACCTGTGAGACTAATAGACTGGACTCTGCCATGGACACTCCTCCGCCATCACCCCTCACCATTTAACTTCCCCCTCCAATAATTTGTATTTAAATAAACACACCTAAAGCACCAAAAGATCTGGAGTCTGTCTGTGATTTCGAAATTGTGTATTTCCAATTACAGTGACAAAATGTTCTTGAAATAGTAATGTCAACATACCTATGTCACACAGCTCTAGTCCATGAGGAATCTCAGCACATGAGACACGTTGGGACCCACACCTGTGAAACCGTAAGGGAAAGTGACAACTCAGTGACCATACACTGGGTGAAAACGACAGACAGGATAGAGGTAGAAGTGTAAAAGTACATGTAGTAGGCAGGAATCACCTGTGTTTCACTGGAAATATTGCTGGATCACTGAGTCCCTGTTTTGCCTGTCTTCTTCCTCTGCTTCATCCTCATCACTGTCCACAGGCTCCACAGCTGCCACAACACCGCCATCTGTACCATCCTCCTGCAGAAAAGGCACCTGGCGTTGCAAAGCCAAATTGTGAAGCATACAGCAGGCCACGATGATCTGGCACACCTTCTTTGGTGAGTAGAATAGGGATCCACCTGTCATATGCAGACACCAGAGCCTGGCCTTCAGGAGGCCGAATGTCCGCTCGATCACCCTCCTAGTTCCCCCATCGGCCTCAGTGTAGCGTTCCTCTGCCCTGGTCCTGGGATTCCTCACTGGGGTCAGTAGCCATGACAGGTTGGGGTACCCAGAGTCACCTGCAAATGGCGAGGGACAACTGTTAGACACACACTAACCTGTAGGGATAACCCCAGACAACCATTCCCACTGTCTTGCTTCCAGGGGCTCACCTAATAGCCACACACAGTGCCTCTGGAGTTGACCCATCACATAAGGGATGCTGCTATTCCGCAGGATGTAGGCGTCATGCACTGAGCCAGGGAACATGGCGTTCACATGGGAGATGTACTGGTCGGCCAAACATACCATCTGTACATTCATGGAATGATAACTCTTCCGGTTTCTGTACACCTACTCACTCCTGTGGGGGGGAACAAAGCCACATGGGTCCCATCAATGGCACCTATGATGTTGGGGATATGTCCCAGGGCATAGAAGTCACCTTTCACTGTAGGCAAATCCTCCACCTGAGGGAAAACGATGTAGCTCTGCATGTGTTTCAGCAGGGCAGACAACATTCTGGACAATACGTTGGAAACCTTAGGCTGGGACATCCCTGATGCAAGGGCCACAGTTGTTTGAAAAGACCCACTTGCAAGGAAATGGAGCACTGATAGCACCTGCACTTGAGGGGTGATTCCTGTGGGATGGCGGTTGCTGACATCAGGTCAGGCTCCAACTGGGTACACTGTTCCTGGATTGTGGCACAGTCAAACCTGTAGGTGATAATCAAATGTCTTTCCTCCATTGTCGACAGGTCCACCAGCGGTCAGTACACCGGAGGATTCTGCCATCTCCTCACATGTCCCAGTGGACTGTGCCTATGAAGGACAACAGCGAGCACAGAGTCAAACAACTCAGAGGTATGTACCCACAGTCTACACAGAACACCAATCATACACAAAATGTGGCCTGTATGTTTGTTGAGACTAGGCCTCGGTATGTGTGACGCATTTGGAAATTAGGCCATGTGGGCCCCTGAAATGGTGGCTGCCTGACCTCTAAAGGGGGACAGTGGGATGTGAGATAACTGCGCTGGCGTTGTACACCGTCGCAGTAGACGGTTGAAGACCGCAGCGCAATGCTGCGTTGGTTAACATTGTACCCTATGGGTCCCAGGAGCCAATGATGATGTACGCCGGCGGTGATGGTACGCACCGCCGCGGACGTGACCGCCGCGGAAGTGACTGCCATTTTATATCTGTATGATCACTCAATACCTGACCTTCGACAGGAGAGGACCTACCCTGCAAGTGCTGCTGGGACCTCGGTCTGGAAGAGACAATAGCTCGTACGTCTGGGGAAAGGGACCCTGCCTTCACATCGGAGGAGTTGGAGAAGCTCGTTGATGGGATCCTCCCCCAGTACACGCTACTCTGCGGTCCTCCAGACCAACAGGTAAGTACGCAGGGAGCATGTTGTATGGGCTATGCCTGTGTGGAGAGGGCTGGTTGTAAGAAGGAAGGGGGCAGAGTTCTGCGTGCATGAAAGACAGTGGGTGCATGTGCCACATGGCAAGGGTAGGGATGGGGGCCACTCACTTTGACGGCGCAGTTGGTAATGACTTCTATTCGTCCCCTGTACATTTCATGTAGGTCAGCGCCCACCAGAAGAAGGATATTTGGCATTCCATCGCCATGGACGTCCGGACCCTGGGGGTCCACCACAGACGGAGCACCCAGTGCCGGAAAAGATGGGAGGACATTCGCCGCTGGAGCAAGAAGGCGGCGGAGGCTCAGCTGGGGATGGCCTCCCAACGTGGGAGGGGTGCCCGTCGCACTATGACCCCACTGATGTTCAGGATCCTGATGGTGGACTACCCGGATTTGGATGGGCGCTTGAGGGCATCACAGCAGACACAAGGGGGTGAGTACACTCTCATTCAGCTGACTTTGCGAGCAGAGGAGGTGTCTGGGTGGGGGAGGAGGGCTGTGGGTTTCCCTAGGCCAGGGCGAGTTCCGTAGGCTAGGCCCCTCCGTAAGGCATGGCCCTGTGTCCCCCCACCCCACCTCTGTAGAGTACCAAGTACAGCTATTCATGCCCCTGTGTCATCTATGTGTGCAGATGTCGTCCATAGCCTTGTAGACCATTTGCCATGAATTGCACTGTAGAGCCCAAGAACGCGACGTAGTGCAGGGGGCTTCTGTGTCTGTCTTGTCCGCCAACTGTAGCGGTAATCCATGCACTCAACATGTCTTTCTTCTGTCCCCCCCACCCTTTTTTGTGGTCTCCCTGTTCTTGTGTGCATTAGCATCATCAGGCGGAGGAGCAGTGGCACCGGAGCATGAGGGAGCTGCATCCCACATGGCCATGGAGGGCCACACTACGGACTCAGAATTCACCAGTGGGATGGAGGGCGAGGGGAGCACCATGGTGGGAACAGGAGCTGGGACCAGCGATACGGACTCGTCCTCTGATGGGAGCTCCCTTGTGGTGGCGGCAACATCTGTGCCCCCCACATCTACAGCCGCCACCCCCCCCTACCAGCACCGCCCTCCCAGCAACCCCTCAGCCTTCGCCCCATGCCCACTCACCCAGGAGGGTGGGAATCACCTTCGCCCCAGGCACCTCAGGCCCTGCCCCAGTCACCCCTGCTGCCCTCAGTGAGGAGGCCATTGACCTCCTCAGGTTCCTCACTGTTGGGCAGTCTACCATTTTGAATGACATCCAGGGTGTAGAAAGGCAGTTGCAACAAACAAATGCATTCCTGGAGGGCATTCATTCTGGTCAGACGGCCCTTCACCGAGCCTTTCAAACTCTGGCCTCAGCACTGATGGCAGCCATTGTCCCTGTGTTTAGCCTCCCCCCTCCAACTTCCTCCACCTAGACCCAATCCCCTCTACCTCTGCCTATCCCAAGCACACCATCAGACCAGCCTGCACACACTTCACCACACAATGGAAGCTCAGGCAAACATAAGCACCACACATCCCACAGGCACTCATGCAAGCATCACACACATACAGACATACCAACATCCACTGCCTCCACTGTGTTCCCCTCCTCGTTGTCTCCCTCCTCCCTTCCAGTCTCGGCTACACTCACACCTGAATCCACGACCTCTACAGCCACTACGTCCCTCACAAGCACAACCACCAGCACACCCTGCTCACGTGCAGTCACCACCCCACTACCATACACACGTCCCCTGTGTCCTCTCCCAGTGTGTCTGTGACGCCCCCTCCGAAGATACACAAATGCAGGCACACACCCACCCAACAGCCATCCACCTCACGACAGCCTCCAGCGCATGCACCTGCACCCAAAGTCACCAAACGTACACCTCCTACTACCACCACCTCTTCCTCCTCTCCCAAACCCCCTCCAGCTACCCGTCCCAATGTGTCAAAAAAACTTTTCCTGTCCAGCCTTGACCTATTTCCCACCTCCCCAGTCCAACTCATAGGTCCTGAACTAGCACCTCAGAAACAACATCTCCGGGACCAGTGGTGGCTCTTGTCACAGGTATGTGGAGGGCACCGGCCACAGGACAGCCAGTGTGGCATGGAGCCACAGCACAGCCAGTTCCCCCCCGTGAAGCACCAGAAGTTGGCCAATGCCCGGCGGGAGAGGGAAAAGACTTCAGCCACCCAAACCGCTCCCAGGGGTCCCGGTGGGAGTGTGGACTCAGCTGTGACTCCTCCAAAGGTGGGGAAGTGCCACAAGAAACCCGGCAAGTCTGGTAGGAGCAGCACAGCGGAGAAGACCGCCATCATCCCCGCTGCCCAGGAGGGCCCTGCCAGCCCCATCCTCGCCTGCTAGGAGGCCACCGCCAGCCCCATCCTCGCTGCACAGGAGGCCACTGCCAGCCCCATCCTCCCTGCACAGGAGGCCACCACCAGCCCCATCCTCGCCGGCCAGGAGGCCACCGCCAGCCCCATCCTCGCTGCACAGGAGGCCACCGCCAGCCCCATCCTTGCTGCACAAGAGGCCACCGCCTGCCCCATCCTCGCCGGCCAGGAGGCCACCGCCAGACCCATCCTCGCTGCACAGGAGGCTACCGCCAGCCCCATCCTCGCAGCCCTGGAGGGCCCCGTCAGCCACAGCCCAGCTGCCCAGGAGGGCCCTGACAGCCATAGTCCAGCTGCCCCGGAGGGCCCCGCCGGCCACAGCCCACTGGCCAGCAGGGCCCCGCCAGCCACAGCCCAGCTGCTGGGCAACGAAGGACCGCCAACTCAAGCACCGCTGAACAAGGCACCGCCAAATCAAGCACCGCTGAACAGGGCACCGCCAACTCAAGCACCGCTGAACAGGGCACCGCCAACTCAAGCACCGCTGAACAAGGCACCGCCAAATCAAGCACCGCTGAACAGGGTACCGGCAACTCAAGCACCGCTGAACAGGGCACCGCCAACTCAAGCACCCCTGAACAAGGCACCGCCAAATCAAGCACCGCTGAACAGCGCAACGCCAACTCAAGCACCGCTGAACAGGGCACCGCCAACTCAAGCACCGCTGAGCAGGGCACCACCAACTCAAGCACCGCTGAACAGGGCACCGCCAACTCAAGCACCGCTGAACAGGGCAAGCACCGCAGAACAGGGCACCGCCAACTCAAGCACCGCTGAACAGGGCACCGCCAACTCAAGCACCGTTGAACCAGGCACCACCAAATCAAGCACCGCTGAACAGGGCACCGCCAACCAAAGCACCGCTGAACAGGGCACCACCAACTCAAGCACCGCTAAACAGGGCACCGCCAACTCAAGCACTGCTGAACAGGGCACCGCCAAATCAAGCACTGCTAGCCCATGAGCAGCAGGGGCACTGACGCAACTGGGACCGTCATGGGGTGAGTGATGCACTCTAGGCACCAGTCCCCCTCCAGAACCAGTGGAGACATGCATCCACTCTGTCTGTCCTTCACAGGATGAAGCACTCTGGGCACCATTCCCCCTCCAGAACCAGTGGAGACTGTTATCCACTTGAGAGACTGTGGCTTTGCACTCCCCAGGATTGAACAGTGGGCAAACCACTCACTGTATAGACTTGAGAGACTGTGGCTTTGCACTCCCCAGGATTGAACAGTGGGAAAAACACCCACTGTATAGACTTGAGAGACTGTGGCTTTGCACTCCCCAGGATTTAACAGTGGGCAAACCACCTACTGTATAGACTTGAGAGACTGTGGCTTTGCACTCCCCAGGATTGAACAGCAGGCAAACCACCCACTGTATGGACTTCGGAGACTGTGGCTTTGTACTCCCCAGGATACATCAATGGGCATGGAGCCCCCTCGTGGATCTGGCGTCGTGCACTCATCCGGCTGAGGTGTCCCCCCCTTCCCTTCCCTCTGAGGTGCCTGTTGTATTTCTATCTGATGCCCCTGCACTGTTCTCTCTGTTTTGATCTGGTATCGAGTGTGGGCCTCTCCCATGCATTTTGGGCCCAGTGGTATACGGACTATGAATGGTGCAATACCTGGACTACTATTCTTGGTGTATATTTTGTTAATAGTGTATATATGTATATTTTTGCGTACTGCATTTTAATATATTACAGTGGTTACACTAATTTCCTTTTGTCTTTCCATTCTTCCAGGGGGTTTGGGGGGTGTTACTATAATGTATAGATATGTATTAGTGTGTGTGTTGTAGTGGGTGAGGGTGGGGGTGGGGGTGTTGCGTGTGTGTGTCCCTGTTTTTTCCCTCCCCTGTGTCGTAGGTGCAGTACTTACTGTGGTCTTCGCCGCCGGCGTCGGTGCTCCTGGTACAGGAGCAGGAAGACTATCGCAGGTAGGATTTGGAGTTCCGGGTCCATGGTGTCCTCCTTCCTCGCTGAGTATGTAGAGGTGAGCATTTTCCCTTCTAAATTCCTGTTTCTGCTGTGTTTTTATCTGGGGTGAATCCGCCCCGGAAAAGGTGGCGGATTGGCCTGTCATAATAGTGTGGGCGGTACATTGTCCTCTGCCTGTCTGTTGGCGCTGTTTGTTTGTACCGCCGTGGCGGTTGGAGTGTTAAAGTGGCTGTTTTTGTTGGCGGTTTCCGCCATGGTCGTAATTCCAATTTTTTGACCGCCGGCCTGTTGGCAGTCTTACCGCTGCTTTAACACCGTCTGCCAGGGTTGTAATGACCACCATAGTGATTAGATGTAGAAATTCTCCACAATGTGAAGTCTCCTACGAACTCCTGCAGCAGTGTTAATTTGTTCCCCCTCCGCATTATCTGCTCCATCATCATCCTCTTCCTTGCTGGGTACACCATCCTGTTCATCCCAGGGGATATTTGTCCATACACAAATGTTGTGTAGGATTGCACATGCCAGGATGATCTTGCAAACAAGTGGTGAAACATACAAGAGGCTCCCTCCTGTCAGGGCCAGGTAAATGAACCTGGATTTCAGGAGGCCAATTGTCCTCTCCACCACACTGCAAGTTTTCCTGTGTCCCTCGTTGTAGGCCCACTGTTCCACCCCTGTGGGATTGGCAAATGGGGTAATCACCAACGGCTGTATGCTGTACCCTTGGTCAGCTGCAAAGGATAGAGAGGAAATGTGTTGGTATGTGTTGATAGAGGTTTGGAACATACCATGGCAGTTGTACTTTTTAGTTGGAGTGGTGACACACGCTTGTGGCGTAGTGTATGTTCCTGTTCTTATGAAATGGTTTCTTTGGACTGTGTTGATGGACATGACAAACTTGGGTAGTGATACAAGGGTCTGGAAAGTTTTTATGTTGTTCCCAAAAATGATGGTTATGATTTAGGTACATGTGTTATGTTGTCCATATTTGAAGCAGTGTTCTATTCTTGCATGGCACATAGCACTTCCTTGCAGGACAAATTGTCAGATGTTGATACAGCATAGTTGCCCTACAAAGCAAGACTGTGCTGTCCATATTACCATGTGGCACTACGCATGCAGTGTGATACTTAGTTACTCTTTGGGGAAGATGATGGTTGTGTCAGCCATCAAGTGCACAGGAGTGTGTGTCTCACATTTGCAGGATGAAGTAATTCGGTGAAGTAGTATCTCCTAGCTTCTACTACATGATTTCTGACAGACACATTCTACACAAGCACAGTGCAGGCTTTGGAGGGGGCACAGCTATTTTTCACTTGGGTCCCTTAGTACGGTGCATGTAAGGTCAGGCATCTCCACTATATTCCTACTGCATCCTACTTTGTTGTTCATGAATGTTATTGTTTTTTCAGAGACTCAGCACCATGGTGGACCTTTTCTGGTAGTTGGACAGACATGGTGTTCTTGGGGGTCACTTGGGGTATATGTAAAGTGGCACTCGAGTCTGGAGAAGGCGCTGCCCCATTTCTCATGATTCAGCCCCATGGTTTTCAATGACAGATATTTTTGTATACATTTGTGTTGGACACAATGCAGAAGACAGGTGTATGTGCACACTACAGGTATGTTAGGTATGTGTAGCTGATATATACTTGGTTATGGCACCTCTTGGGTGGTATTGTATTTAGGTTCTGCCTGAAGCTTAAACACCATGGTTTACGTGGGACTGTGCCTAAGTATGACTTCTTCAACATGACCATAGCCTATGCCATTTACATGGCTGTGAGCTTCTTTTCTTGGTGTAATGTGTGTGTGTGGTCTGTATTTAGTTGTCAACTGGTGGACACTTTTAGTGGTTTGTGACCAGCTTCTGCATGCAAAGGAGACTTGGCTTCACCTGTCCACTCAAGCACCGCTGAACAAGGCACCGCCAAATCAAGCACCGCTGAACAGGGCACCGGCAACTCAAGCACCGCTGAACAGGGCACCGCCAACTCAAGCACCCCTGAACAAGGCACCGCCAAATCAAGCACCGCTGAACAGGGCAACGCCAACTCAAGCACTGCTGAACAGGGCACCGCCAACTCAAGCACCGCTGAGCAGGGCACCACCAACTCAAGCACCGCTGAACAGGGCACCGCCAACTCAAGCACCGCTGAACAGGGCAAGCACCGCAGAACAGGGCACCGCCAACTCAAGCACCGCTGAACAGGGCACCGCCAACTCAAGCACCGTTGAAGCAGGCACCACCAAATCAAGCACCGCTGAACAGGGCACCGCCAACCAAAGCACCGCTGAACAGGTCACCACCAACTCAAGCACCGCTAAACAGGGCACCGCCAACTCAAGCACCGCTGAACAGGGCACCGCCAAATCAAGCACTGCTAGCCCATGAGCAGCAGGGGCACTGACGCAACTGGGACCGTCACGGGGTGAGTGATGCACTCTAGGCACCAGTCCCCCTCCAGAACCAGTGGAGACATGCATCCACTCTGTCTGTCCTTCACAGGATGAAGCACTCTGGGCACCATTCCCCCTCCAGAACCAGTGGAGACTGTTATCCACTTGAGAGACTGTGGCTTTGCACTCCCCAGGATTGAACAGTGGGCAAACCACTCACTGTATAGACTTGAGAGACTGTGGCTTTGCACTCCCCAGGATTGAACAGTGGGAAAACCACCCACTGTATAGACTTGAGAGACTGTGGCTTTGCACTCCCCAGGATTGAACAGTGGGCAAACCACCCACTGTATAGACTTGAGAGACTGTGGCTTTGCACTCCCCAGGATTGAACAGCAGGCAAACCACCCACTGTATGGACTTCGGAGACTGTGGCTTTGTACTCCCCAGGATACATCAATGGGCATGGAGCCCCCTCGTGGATCTGGTGTCGTGCACTCATCCGGCTGAGGTGTCCCCCCCTTCCCTTCCCTCTGAGGTGCCTGATGTATTTCTATCTGATGCCCCTGCACTGTTCTCTCTGTTTTGATCTGGTATCGAGTGTGGGCCTCTCCCATGCATTTTGGGCCCAGTGGTACACGGACTATGAATGGTGCAATACCTGGACTACTATTCTTGGTGTATATTTTGTTAATAGTGTATATATGTATATTTTTGCGTACTGCATTTTAATATATTACAGTGGTTACACTAATTTCCTTTTGTCTTTCCATTCTTCCAGGGGGGTTGGGGGGTGTTACTATAATGTATAGATATGTATTAGTGTGTGTGTTGTAGTGGGTGAGGGTGGGGGTGGGGGTGTTGCGTGTGTGTGTCCCTGTTTTTTCCCTCCCCTGTGTCGTAGGTGCAGTACTTACCGTGGTCTTCGCCGCCGGCGTCGGTGCTCCTGGTACAGGAGCAGGAAGACTTTCGCAGGTAGGATTTTGAGTTCCGGGTCCATGGTGTCCTCCTTCCTCGTGGAGTATGTAGAGGTGAGCGTTTTCCCTTCGAAATTCCTGTTTCTGCTGTGTTTTTATCTGTGGTGAATCCGCCCCGGAAAAGGTGGTGGATTGGCCTGTCATAATAGTGTGGGCGGTACATTGTCCTCTGCCTGTCTGTTGGCGCTGTTTGTTTGTACCGCCGTGGTGGTTGGAGTGTTAAAGTGGCTGTTTTTGTTGGCGGTTTCCGCCATGGTCGTAATTCCAATTTTTTGACCGCCGGCCTGTTGGCAGTCTTACCGCTGCTTTAACACCGTCTGCCAGGGTTGTAATGACCACCATAGTGATTAGATGTAGAAATTCTCCACAATGTGAAGTCTCCTACGAACTCCTGCAGCAGTGTTAATTTGTTCCCCCTCCGCATTATCTGCTCCATCATCATCCTCTTCCTCGCTGGGTACACCATCCTGTTCATCCCAGGGGATATTTGTCCATACACAAATGTTGTGTAGGATTGCACATGCCAGGATGATCTTGCAAACAAGTGTTGAAGCATACAAGAGGCTCCCTCCTGTCAGGGCCAGGTAAATGAACCTGGAGTTCAGGAGGCCAATTGTCCTCTCCACCACACTGCGAGTTTTCCTGTGTCCCTCGTTGTAGGCCCACTGTTCCACCCCTGTGGGATTGGCAAATGGGGTAATCACCAACGGCTGTATGCTGTACCCTTGGTCAGCTGCAAAGGATAGAGAGGAAATGTGTTGGTATGTGTTGATAGAGGTTTGGAACATACCATGGCAGTTGTACTTTTTAGTTGGAGTGGTGACACACGCTTGTGGCGTAGTGTATGTTCCTGTTCTTATGAAATGGTTTCTTTGGACTGTGTTGATGGACATGACAAACTTGGGTAGTGATTCAAGGGTCTGGAAAGTTTTTATGTTGTTCCCAAAAATGATGGTTATGATTTAGGTACATGTGTTGTGTTGTCCATATTTGAAGCAGTGTTCTATTCTTGCATGGCACATAGCACTTCCTTGCAGGACAAATTGTCATATGTTGATACAGCATAGTTGCCCTACAAAGCAAGACTGTGCTGTCCATATTACCATGTGGCACTACGCATGCAGTGTGATACTTAGTTACTCTTTGGGGAAGATGATGGTTGTGTCAGCCATCAAGTGCACAGGAGTGTGTGTCTCACATTTGCAGGATGAAGTAATTCGGTGAAGTAGTATCTCCTAGCTTCTACTACATGATTTCTGACAGACACATTCTACACAAGCACAGTGCAGGCTTTGGAGGGGGCACAGCTATTTTTCACTTGGGTCCCTTAGTACGGTGCATGTAAGGTCAGGCATCTCCACTATATTCCTACTGCATCCTACTTTGTTGTTCATGAATGTTATTGTTTTTTCAGAGACTCAGCACCATGGTGGACCATTTCTGGTAGTTGGACAGACATGGTATTCTTGGGGGTCACTTGGGGTATATGTGAAGTGGCACTCGAGTCTGGAGAAGGCGCTGCCCCATTTCTCATGATTCAGCCCCATGGTTTTCAATGGCAGATATTTTTGTATACATTTGTGTTGGACACAATGCAGAAGAACGGTGTATGTGCACACTACAGGTATGTTAGGTATGTGTAGCTGATATATACTTGGTTATGGCACCTCTTGGGTGGTATTGTATTTAGGTTCTGCCTGAAGCTTAAACACCATGGTTTACGTGGGACTGTGCCTAAGTATGACTTCTTCAACATGACCATAGCCTATGCCATTTACATGGCTGTGAGCTTCTTTTCTTGGTGTAATGTGTGTGTGTGGTCTTTATTTAGTTGTCAACTGGTGGACACTTTTAGTGGTTTGTGACCAGCTTCTGTATGCAAAGGAGACTTGGCTTCACCTGTCCACAGGTGGTGTGCCAGTTAGGGAGTTGCTGTGTAATGTAGATTTGGGAGTATGTGTTTGTGACATGCAATGTGAGCAGTGTAGTGTGACACGTGGCTTATGTCTTGTTGTCTGTACATCTTTGCGGACCTGCCCATGTGTTTTTTTTGTGGTGTTCGTCTTTTTGTCCTCAATGGTTGGTATGTTGTGTGGTATGATTGGTACGGTGGCTTACCTATGAGTAGCCCATTGCCATTTTGGCCATACTGGAACTACTGGTTGATGGTGCAATGGCAAAAGATGTATGCATTAGACTCTGCTGGGATATTTTGTAAGGATGTTGGTGAAGAGCCCACGGTGATCCACAATGGCCTGCACTTTGATGGAATTTGTGTGCTTGGGGTTCCTGTAGAGGTGTTCTGTTGCTGTAGGTGGCACCAGTTGGACATGGGTACAGTCCGTTGCACCCAGCACATGCAACAGCCCAGCAATCTGACAGATACCTTGCTTGATCTCTACTGCAGTTGCTGGCTGTGTTGGGGTGTGAGGCATAGGATAGCTTCCAGGACATTTGGCAGTCAGACAGAGAGGGATGACTGGAAGATACTAGTCACTAGTGCACCCGTCGTCTGAAATGATCCAGATGCCGTCATGTGGAGGATAGTGAGGAGTTTCGTCATGGGCGGAATGTTATGGGGACCTTGCCATGATGTTTAACACAATCTGGTGCAGCAGGAATTCAATGGACTCCCAGTTGAGTCTGTACATCCGGACCACATCTTCTTCCCTCATTCCAAAGATGGTTGTGCGCTGTCTGAATATCCTCTCATAATCAACATCATCACTTTATTTTGGTAAAAAGCACAATACAAAACAGTTAAGGAGGTACAAGTAAAAATAAAAACATTAAGATTTAAGATAATGCCCTTAAATCAAAGAGATTTAAAACAGCAAGATACAATACCTAAAAATTTGCATAAATATAAGAATATAGTGGAGGCATGCAGTATTATCTATATGATGTCTAAAATGTGTTGCTGACCATACGTGATATTTCACAGCTGTAAACTGCATTGTCTGCTTCTAATATCTGTTGCTAATTATTATTATTTTTTTATTCCAAGTCTAAAATGCCAGATAGATTCAAAAACTTTTGCCAAAGAACACGCCATTAGCACAGATGGGTCTGATTTAAATATTCTCAAAGCCGGTAAGCAGTTCCTAAAACCCATTTGTTTACATAAAGGGATGATCCAAAGAGCCATCTGTTTGCGGTATGCAGGACATTGGAAGAGGACATGGATCACAGATTCTTCATTCTCACAGCCCATTGGACATGACTTGGACCTATTGATTGTATTGGACCATTTATAGGTTAGGGTACACAAAGGAAGAGACCCTATTCTAAATCTAATATACAGAGCACGTGCAAGTGGGAAAAGTAATGTATTCATATAGTGCTCAAGCTCATAGTGGCATTTCATTTGTAGAAAACTGCCAGTCATGGAAGAGGGCGAAACTTCTGCCAATTGCAAAGTTTGGACATTAAGCCAAAATGTGTCTTTCGAGATCTGTATGGCATTTTTTGGAATGGAAGAAGGGTCCTTCCAATAGATCCCCAAACCAAGACAAGAAAAGGTCCATTCTACGTAAGCACACTACTTAATTTTTGTAGTAAAGTTGGTGCTCACCAGATTGATCAACCCAAGTCTGTATGGGGTAAGAGAATCTAGTGTCCATAGATGAATCCAGAACAAAAATGGCCCTAGGGCGGCGATCTGGTTAATTGGGAGAAGATTTAAATCCATTTGTATAGGCAAGGATTGGGTACTAGAAGGAACTCTTAGCAACATCTTTAAGAAATAATTTTCCACCCTTGCCAAATCCTCCAGGTTCCAGTGGCCCCACAGCTCAGCTCCATAGGTCCCTCTCCCCCTTGCATATATTTATATATTTCTAGAGCAGGAGTCATGGCAAATCTGGGGGATCTTGCTGCGAATCTCACAATACCGCCCGCCCTTCGTTTCAAACACATTGCTGATTTCTGGAGGTGAGCATGCCATTTATGTGAATCTTCTAATTTTAGACCTAAATAATCAAAAGCACCCACTCTTTCCAGTATGACACCCTCTAGGCAAATGGGTCTCCTCATCTTTTGCTATATCCTCTCCCTTCTGCGCTGCCTTTGTGGCTGCTGTGTGTTTGAGGTTGATGCTGTGGTGGTGGATGGAGCTGCAGTCTTCCCAGTCATCTGCGGTGTGTACCAAACTGGAGCAATACCACTTCCATGTTGTCCAGGTGGTTTCCAAAGCTCCTTCTGTGTTTTTTCCTTGAGTGTGGTGGTGTTAAAATTTGGCGCTAGTCAGACTTAGTGTAATTTTTGGAGTTTGCGTCCTTAGTTAGCATGGTTTTTGCGTTGGGGATAAATACGACACAAGGGGGGTAGCATTGTATTTAGGACGGGAACGCCCACCTTGCATCTCATTGATGCAAGGCGGTTTCACTCATTCTAACCATGACGCTAACTCCAATATTTTGGCAATAGAAGGGTCAAGCTTCAAAATATAAATATGGAGTTGAGTTAATGCCATTTTAGCATCAGTATAAATGATGCTAAAATGGCTCACGTAAGTATAAATATGCACCATAGTGTACTGAGGTGTATTTTAATTTTTTCACATCTTGTTCACTGTACTCTTGATGCAGTGCCACTCTGTAATGTTTTTTAAATATGTAGAAATGTATAAATATTTTTCAATACCAATTACTACTTTAATAAAGTGGTAATAGGTAAGGGAAAAACATCAAACCAAATACTTACCCTTATCTCTCTATGAAATGCAGAACACAGGCAAAGTGTACCTAAAAACAACATGAGTGCCTTTAACTTTTATAAAGGCAGCCATAATTCTTTAATCCTGCCAAATTTTATTGAAATCTGACTGGGCATTTGGATGTTACCAAACAAAGCCTGGGTAAAAATGCACTGGTGCCTAAATGCTTTTTGGGGCCACCTTTTATCTTTGCTCCCACTTGACCAATCACTCCAAATCTTTCCATAGTCGGCCAATAAAGAAAAGGGTCTAGTTATGCAAAGTTTCATGGAAATTAGTCAAATGGGTGCAAAGCTATTAATGGTTAAATGTCTGAGGAAATTCTATCTCTGATAACCCCTAACTGAACTTGCAGAGTGTCTGTCTATAATCGATGTGTGGATCACTCCTTCTAACTTGTGTATACTCTGACTATTTTAACTGTTTCACCTGCACTCACCTACACTACTCAAATTTGTGAACACAGAATTCCCTCACCCAAGCACACACTGCCCTCACCTGTGTATCTTGCTTGTTTTCACCAGTGTGCAGCGTACACCAGTCACCTGTTTCCACAAGGTCACTATCATCTACTCATTGTTAAATTGGTCATAATATTTTTTCTGTGGTCATCTAGGCTCTCTTACATAGCCTCATCAATGCTGTCTGCACCTAACTCCACTCTAACCTGAGTGAACAAGGATATTGCACACTTCTGAATAGCTAAGCTCCCTCCACATGCCCTGTGTGCATGTAGTTCCTGTTAATAAGGGAGAGGGTGGATTCTGCAGAGTTTAGCTGTGTGGAATTCCATGGAGAGAAAAGGAACTTTGCCAACTCCACGTGAACTAATGGAGTAGTGCCCGACTGCCTGTTTGCGCTGATTGGTAAGAAGAATGTGCTTCGCTTTTGCTGAGAGCGCAAACGGCACCACGGTGTCAACCACGCTTGTGGCCATCTTCTTTTCCCTAGTCAGTGCATGGTGCTTGGCCTTCTTTTTAATGTCTGCTATATCTTAGCCATCCTTACAAGATCCTACTTATCCTCTCTTGTTTTACATATATTTCCTTAGTGTATGTATTTGTGTTGGTATATTTAACTTTTTTGCCTCTTTTTTCTTTTCTGTGAATTTTGTGTCCCTTTATTAGTTTTGCCCTAACTTCCTAATTCCTCCCCCTATTCCTTCTTTTCCCCCTGTCTTTTTTTTATATTCCTCACATCGCTATAGCAGAACGTGAAGGATGTGGTAGAACCAGTGTAGGGAGTGCAGCATTAACGAATGTAGTTCTTACTTATGCATGGTCGAGTACATGGGGCTGGTATGGGCTATTGCTCAGGTAACAAAAGATCCCCCAGTGAGTTGGTGTCACATTTAACTATATCTACCCCACCATGTGTGTGATCTATTTGGTGTAAATTAAGAGACACTTCCCAAAAAATCACACAGCACAGGGGAAGATGGTTACGGGTTAGATGAATTGATTGGAAGAGGGGTTTAGGGAAAGATGTGACAAAGACAAACACAACACAAGAACAATGTTCACCAGGGGGATAAGCAGCACATTGCCATCATCAAACTGTTGTTGAAAGAAAAAAAGGAATGACTGCTACACACTTTAGTTAAGTGCATTGAATATAGTCCTTCTTCACCAGAGACCCTTATTAGATATATAAATGTTCTGTCTTCTCTGTTTGAAAAAAATCAAATTATGAAGGAGTAAATTGAATCCACCCATTTCTAAAACATATGATTGTTAAAAGAAAAATTATACTGTATTGGCTATTTGGGCGGTGAGTCTGTATTCTCCTTGGGAATGTCCATCACTCTTGGGTGCCTGTCTCAACCGGTCTAGTAGGTAAGCAGGAGTGTTGAGCTCAGTTGTCACTTTTTGTTCATGCAGGAGAGAAGAAGGCCTTCAGATTATAAAATAGAAACTGCGTAGTAGATTCAAGGAGAAGGCCAGAAGGAAGGGTTTGGAAGAAGGCGGTTTAGCACCAAAACATTACGTTAGGCAGGTTAGAGTAAAAAAAAAGACTCTAACCAGCCTAGTATCATTTTATAACACAAAACCATCCATACCGCATGACTCCTGACAGGAGTCATGCCCACTACCCCAATGGCCAGCACAGGGGACCAGGGTCCCCTGGGCATGGTCATTGAACCCAGTGCCATGTAGGGGGGCCACTTCAGGGCCCCCCATGGCACTTTAAAAAACAATACTTACCTGTACTTACCTTTACTTACCTGGAATGGGGTCCCCCATCCTCTGATGTCCCTCTGGTGTGGGTGGGGGTGTCCCTGGGGCCTGGGGAGGGCACCTGTGGGCTTATTCCATTGTGTTCCACCAGGGAAATAGGCCCACAGGTCCCTTAACGCCTACCCTGACCCAGATGTTAAATAATGGTGCAAAGCAGGCTTTGCACCATTATTTGACTCCTCCTCCCCCCAATGTGTGATTTTAACACGGGGATAAATATGGCGCTAATGCCATCTCATTGACGCAAAGTAGGTTCCACGTCCAAAAAATGACTTTAACTCCATAAATTTGGTGCTAGACGGGTCTAGTGCCAAAGTATAAATATGGAGTACGTTTTGCACTGAATTTTCGTTAAACAAAATGAAGCAAATTTGGGGCAAAACAAGTATAACTATGCCCCTAAGTTCCAGCCATTCTTCTTCCAGGGCTTTAGCTTGCTCAACAATCCACCTCTTGAATTTAGAAACATCCCCTTCAGAAAAAGGAAGGAAAGTGGGCAGTTTTTTTTTTTACTATGGATCAAGTAATGTGACACAGAAGTATTCTTCAGATGAGATGATGTCATTTTGCAGCATTGCATTAAAAGCCAAGTGAAAGATTAAGCTCTCAACTAAGGCATGTGCTTCAATGTTTTCGTTCACACTTCCAATTGAGAACCTTTCATACAACTTCTTTACTCGTCCTGTAGCAGGTACAAAAAAAAGGATACAATAGCCCGTAGTACTTACCTCCTTACTAATTTCCCATGTGAAAACTTCAAAACGTCATCTGTGTCAGGCATTTGACCAGGCCAAAATTGTCCACATCCATGGTCAGAGCTTTCTCAATGTCATCCCCCTCCTCTTTGAATGACAATCATTGATCTATCTGTACTGCTCAAACTGATGTTGTAATAAGTTGAGTTCCAATGTGTTGGCACCTCCTGTATCAGGGCTTTAACTCCTACTCTATTAGCATGCTGAAAAATCCACAACTGCTTTTGTGCTTTGAAAGAATGGCTGAAATGAGTGCAGATTCTTCTTCAGGCAGTCAATATGCTGCTGACTATGTCTTCTTTTTTTAGAAAGTCTTGTCCAACCATGTTGAAGCAATGTACCAACCACAGGACAGTGAAATAGCCACCATCTACCATTAACTTGATTTTGCTGCTGCCATTGTCTGTGGCAGCAAATCCATTTCTTAGTCATCTGGGTTGTAGCCATTCAGGCACCTTACTGTTAAATTCATCCAAGGTGTTTGCAGCTGTATGTGATTTCATCATGGCAAACAAGGCTACTATTACATGCTTCCAATCCAAAACCTGTAATAGCTTTTGATTTACCCCTACAAAAGAGTTAAAGTTTACAGTGATGCAGTGGGCACTCACCGTACGCCATGATGTCTCCATCTGACTCTGAGTCTTCTTGTACCATTGTGAGTTCTTTGAGGTGAGTGATTGTGGCACACTGCTGTGGTCAGGGCTGCTTTGCATGAGTATGTCTCCCTCCTCTTTCTAATCACCTCCCACTGTGATCTAGCTGTAGCTGTTTCCCAGCTTTCCTCACCTTCACCACTACATTCAGCAATATTTTTTGAGGAGCTGCTCCCAGATTGCATAATGTTTTTTCATATGGGTCATTTGGCCTCAAGTACCATACTGTGAACCCGGCATACCTCAATGAACGCTCCCATGGCAAATGCAGCATATTGCAATGTTCTCCTCCTGTTAGCTAAGCATAAAACATTCCCAAACTAATCAGGAGAATTTTCTTAGTGGGCCACTGCCAATGCCTGAAGAAGAACTAGCGGTAGGTGAGTGTTTCGCCAATTACCTCTCTGCAGTGCATATGTCTACTGATGTAGGAGGTTGGTGCAGGTCTCAGCTGGGGATTTACAAATATTGGAGCTGGGGGTGCTACGTGTGACACATCCCTTGGAGCAGGTTGAATTGTAATGTCTGGCTCCCTATACCAGCTTCCACAATGACTGGCACATCATTGTTATCCTCCTCATCATCACCTCCCATAGTTCTAAGGCTTTCAGAAAATGTTCTTCAATTACCTATCCTGGTGTCTCCCGGACTTTCCCATGGTCCACTCCATGTCCCTATCATCATCATCAGAAGGGGTGCTTGAAGAAGATGGTGGAGTAGGACCCTTCCTTTTTCTTGTTGGAGATCTTGGAGCAAATGGTTCAAAAAGAACAGGTTCTGGCTCAGCAGGAAGCTTGACCTCCTGTTCTGCTCTAATTTCAGCAAGATCAACTATGGCTGGCTGTGGCTCCTGTTCACTTTCCCCTGTTGCCTGAAATGATTGGGTTCTGCTTTGCGAAAGGGACTAATCCAATTCAATGTCACTGTTTGGTGCATTGACTCTAGTGACTGACATGGTTCTGGGCTTAGGTAGGGGTGGTGATGTTTATACACGAGTGATGCTCCCAGGATCCTACCCAGAGGCTGGTGTAGCAGGCACACATCTCCAGACAAAGGTTGTGGTTTGAACATCACTAGTGGAAAGCTGCTTCTTCTCACTGACATTTTCTTGGGAGCAAGTTTCTTTAGGGCCAATTCAAAGCTCTGAGCTGGCAGTGGTACTAAGCTCGCACACGCAGAAGAGATTTGAGGATTGAAGTCAATGAACAGGTCTTCTATTTGGCAGTACTGCAGGTGATGTTTCATATTCACTTGTACACCTAAAAGCAACCAAGCAAGAAAAACATGTAGTTAGTGAAATGTGATGTTGTTGCAGGTTGAATTAGTACAGGCAAAGGCAATATTAGTGTGGTTGGTTACTTAGGTAGTAAATTACAATTTATCCAAATATTATACAGTCAAACCACACGACCATACCATAAAATGTAATTTCAAAGATGGCAACACAATATACAGGTATGGGTAAATGGAATAATCCTTCAAAAACCTATGGCAGGCAAGGTGGTCCAGGGGGAAATATAAAAATCATTAAAAACAATGAATGATGTGGATGTGTCTGGAGTGCACCACAGCCAGTTTGCTCAGGAGGAAATTGAATTATTCCTAAAAAACGGAATTCTGTAGTGAGGCTCTGCACCTATGGTGGATGGACAGATGGATCAAAACAAAATGGAATAAATGAATTCATTTTTTAGACTTTTCATCCTTGGCTTGGTCTCCCTTAACTTTTTGCCTCTGTCCCCAGGCTGTTGATGTGTGCTAAACTCTGATTTTGCTCTTTTTGTTACTCTGGGCACTTTACCATTGCTAACCAGTGCTAAAGTGCAAGTGCTCTTTTACAAAATGTGTATGTAATTGGCTTTTCCATGATTGGCATATTTGATTTACTAATAAGTCCCTAGTAAAGTGCACTGGAGGTGCCAGGGCCTGTAAGTCAAATGCTACTAGTGGGCTTGCAGCACTAGTTGTGTCACCCATCTCAGTAGCTTTGTAATCATGTCTCAGACCTGCCCTTGCAGTGTCTGTGTGTGCAGTTTTAACTGTAAATTCGACTTGGCAAGTGTACCCACTTGCCAGGCCTACACCTTCCCTTTTCCTACATGTAAGACACCCCTAAGGAAGGCCCTAGGTAGCCCCAAGGGCAGGGTGCAGTGTATGGTTAAGGTAGGACATATAGTGGTCATTACAACCCTGGCGGACGGTGTTAAAGCGGCGGTAAGACCGCCAACAGGCAGGCGGTAAAAAAATAGCAATTACGACCGTGGCGGAAACTGCCAACAAAGACAGCCACTTTAACACTCCGACCGCCACTGCGGTACAAACAAACAGCGCAGCGGTCACCGCCAACAGAGAGGCGGATGACAATGTACCGCCCACACTATTATGACAGGCCAATCCGCCACCTTTTCCGGGGCGGATACACCACGGATAAAAACACAGCGGAAACAGGAATTTTGAAGGGAAAACGCTCACCTCTACACACTTCACGAGGAACGAGGACACCATGGAACCGGAACTCCAAATTCTACCTGTAATAGTCTTCCTGCTCCTCTACCAGGAGCACAAACGCAGGCGGTGAAGATCACAGTGAGTTCTGCACCTACGACACAGGGGAGGGGGGAGGCAGAAAACAGGGACACACACATGCAACACCCCCACCCTCACCCACTACAACACACACACTAATGCATATCAATACATAACAGTTACACCCCCCAAACTCCCCCCCGGAAGAATGCAAAGACCAAAGAAAATGAGTGTAACCACCGGAATATATTACAAACAAGTAGGCAGAAATATATATATACACCATGTACAAAATATATATCCAGGCATAGTAGTCCAGGTACTGCACAAAGAAAGTCCGTGGAACGCTGGGACCACACGGTATGGGCGAGGCCCACACAAGATCCCTGACCATGACGGAGAGAACACTGCAGGGGCATCAGACAACAAGAAAACAGGCACCTCAGGGGGAGGGAAAGGGGGGCACCTCAGCCGCTTGAGTGCACAACGCAAAATCCACGAGGGGGCCACATGCCCACTGTTACATCCTGGGGAGTGCAAAGCCACAGTCTCTCAAGTCTACACAGTGGGTGGGTTGCCCACTGTTCAATCCTGGGGAGTGCATAGCCACAGTCTCTCAAGTCTATAAAGTGGGTGGGTTGCCCACTGTTGCATCCTGGGGAGTGCAAAGCCACAGTCTCTCAAGTCTCACAAGTGGGTGGTTTGCCCATTGTTACATCCAGGGGAGTACAAAGCCGCAGTCTCTCAAGTCTCACAAGTGGGTGGTTTGCCCACTGTTCAATTCTGGGGAGTGCAAAGCCAAAGTCTCTCAAGTCTCTACAGTGGGTGGTTTGCCCACTGTTTCAATTCTGGGGAGTGCAAAGCCACAGTCTCTCAAGTCTCTATAGTGGGTGGTGTGCCCACTGTTCAATTCTGGGGAGTGCAAAGCCACAGTCTCTCAAGTCTCTACAGTGGGTTGGTTGCCCACTGTTCAATCCTGGGGAGTGCAAAGCCACAGTCTCTCAAGTGGATAATAGTCTCCACTGGTTCTGGAGGGGGCATGGTGGCCAGAGTGCTTCATCCTATGTAGGACAGAGGTAGTGGATGGATAGAGTGCTTCATCCTGGGAAGGACAGAGGTAGTGGATGGATGTCTCCACTGGTTTTGGAGGGGGACTGGTGCCCAGAGTGCTTCATTCTGTGAAGGACAGAGGTAGTGGATGGATGTCTCCACTGGTTCTGGAGGGGGACTGGTGCCCAGAGTGCTTCATTCTGTGAAGGACAGAGATAGTGGATGGATGTCTCCACTGGTTCTGGAGGGGGACTGGTGCCCAGAGTGCATCACTCACCCCGTGACGGACCAGTTGCGTCAGTGACCCTGCCGCTCATGGGCTAACAGTGCTTGAGTTGGCGGTGCCCTGTTCAGCGGTGCTTGAGTTGGCGGTGACCTGTTTAGCGGTGCTTGAGTTGGAGGTGCCCTGTTCAGCGGTGCTTGAGTTGTCGGTGCCCTGTTCAGCGGTTCTTGTGCTGGCGGTCCTTCATGGCCCAGCGGGGCTTGTGCTGGCGGTCCTTCTCTGGCGGTCCTTCATTGCCCAGCGGGGCTGGTGCTGGCGGTCCTTCATGGATCAGCAGGGCTGGTGCTGGCGGTGGCCTCCTGGGCAGCTGTGCTGGGGCCGGCAGGGGCCTCCTGGGCAGCTGGTCTGGGGCTGGCGGTGGCCTCCTGGGCAGCGGGGCTGGCGGTGGCCTCCTGGGCAGCTGTGGTGGGGCTGGGGGTGGCCTCCTGGGCAGCTGTGCTGGAGCTGGCGGTGGCCTCCTGAGCAGCTGTGCTGGGGCTGGCGGTGGCCTCCTGGGCAGCTGGGCTGGGGCTGATGGTGGCCTCCTGGGCAGCGAAGACGATGGCCGTCTTCTCCGCCGTGCAGCTCTTCCCAGACTTGCCGGGTTTCTTGTTGCCCTTCCCCACCTTGGAAGGTGTCACAGCTGACTCCACACTCCCAACGGGACCCCTGGGAGCGGCTTTGGTTGCTGGAGTCTTCCCCCTCTCCCGCCGGGCACTGGCCAACTTCTGATGCTTCACAGCTGGGGGACTGTCTGTGCTGTGGCTCCGTGCCACACTGGCTGTCCTGGTGGGCGGTGCACTCCACATACCGGTGACTACAGGCACCACTGGTCCTGGAGATGTTGTGGCTGAGGTGCTACTTCGGGACCTATGAGATGGACGTGGTGGGGGAGGTGGCGCAAAAAGGTCAAGGCTGGACAGGAAAAGTTTTTTGTACACACTGGGACAGGTAGCTGGAGGGGGTTTGGGAGTGGAGGAAGAGGTGGTGGTAGTAAGAGGTGTACGTTTGGTGACTTTCGGTGCAGGTTGTTCTGCTTTCCTACTTATCTCGTATCAGAGCTTACAGAACATATCTGGAATGCACTTCTGAGTTCAAAGAAGACCTTTAATTCTTCCCCACCCACAAGTTCTTGAGAGACAAATTAATAGATTTCAAGCACACGTTCAAATGAGTAAAAGTATTGCAGCAATGAAAACCAAATATCTCACAGTACTTCTCAGTTGCAATGTACACAGCAGGTTATATATATAATGCAAAGCAAAACAAATACTTCACCGTGTGAGAAACTATTTACAGCTTCATCTTTCTGGGGTCTGCAAGTTGATGACTCCGGTCAACTGCGAGAAAGAGATTATCGACCCACACGGGAGACTGGCAACTGGCACCAAGTTCCAGCCCGAAGTCCAGCAGATTTGAAACTAAATCTCTGAAGCCTGAGTCATCCTTACAAAAGCGTGCCCCCTCCTCTCAGACTCGGGAAAACTACGCAAGCCTTTGGAGACTGGCCAGATCTCCTAGACCTCTCCTCTTCCCAAGCCTGAGCAGAAAGGAAAACACCAAATGTACTCTCTCTTATCAGGTCTAGTCTGGTGTGAAGCATCTTGTGGAAAAACACAGCTTGGAAAAATACAGCTTGGATTCTTAACTGCAATGTCTAATTCCACGTTAAAGGCAATAGACAGCTAACCTAAATATCAAATGTAATGTCTAATGTCATGTCAAAGCCAATAGGCAGCTGAGCTGAATACAAAATGTAATGTCTAATATCATGTCAAAGCCAATAGGCAGCTAAGCTAAAAACAGCATGTCAAAGCCAATAGGCAGAATACAGAATGTAATGGCTAATGCCATGTCAAAGCCAATAGGCGGCTAAACTGAATACAGAAAATAATGGCTAATGCCATGTCATAGCCAATAGGCGGCTAAACTGAACAAAAGATATAGGGGGTCATTCTGACCGTGGCGGTTCGAGACAGCCAGGGCCATTATGACCGCAAGCACCGCCAACAGGCTGGCAGTGCTTTTTTCCCCATTCCGACGGCGGCGGTAAAGCCGCGGTCGGACCGCCGGGGCTGGCGTTTTCCACCATTTCTGCCCCGGCGGCTATAATCCGCCAGGGCAGCGCTGCTTGCAGTGCTGCCCTGGGGATTATGACTCCCTTACCGCCAGCCTGTTTCTGGCGGTTTTCACCGCCAGGAAGAGGCTGGCGGTAAGGGGTGTCTTGGGGCCCCTGGGAGCCCCTGCACTGCCCATGCCACTGGCATGGGCAGTGCAGGGGCCCCCTAACAGGGCCCCGGCCAGCTTTTCACTGTCTGCCTAGCAGACAGTGAAAAGCGCGACGGGTGCAACTGCACACGTTGCACGGCCGCAACACCGCCGGCTCCATTCGGAGCCGGCTCCTGTGTTGCGGCCTCATTCCCGCTGGGCCGGCGGGCGCAAACTTGATTTGCGCCCACCGGCCTAGCAGGAATGTCAGAATGGGGGCCGCCTGAGTGCGGCCGCATTGGCGGCCGCATGAGTGCGGCTGCATTGGCGGCCGCATGGCGGTTTCTGCCACCGCCGCCCGCCAAGGTCAGAATGACCCCCATAATGTGCTACTGGTGAACATTGAGCAACTAATATGCGCAGTGGTGAAACACAAAGTCATTGGTCAAACATGATCAATAGCATCACACAGGTGCATGCATGGAGGCTGTCGTGAGGTGGATGGCTGTTGGGTGGGTGTGTGCCTGCGTTTGTGTATCTTGGGAGGGGGTGTCACAGACACACTGGGAGAGGACACAGGGGACGTGTGAAAGGTAGTGGGGATGGTGACTGCACGTGAGTGGGGTGTGCTGGTGGGTGTGCTGGTGAGGGACGTAGTGGCTGTAGAGGTAGTGCATGCAGGTGTGAGTGTAGACGAGACTGGGAGGGAGGCGGGAGACGATGAGGAGGGGGACACAGTGGAGGCAGTGGATGTTGCTGTGTCTGCATGTGTGTGTTGCTTGCGTGAGTGCCTGTGGGATGTGTGGTGCTTATGTTTGCCTTGTGTGTTGACTTGTGTGCAGGCTGGTCTGATGGTGTGCTTGGGATAGGCAGAGGTACAGGGGATTGGATCTGGGTGGAGGAAGTTGGAGGGGGGAGGCTAGAGATGGGGACAATGGCTGCCATCAGTGCTGAGGCCAGAGTTTGAAAAGCTCGGTGAAGGCCCACCTGACCAGAATGAATTCCCTCCAGGAATGCATTAGTTTGTTGCAACTGCCTTTTTACAACCTGGATGGCATTCAAAATGGTAGACTGCCCAACAGTGATGGACCTGAGGAGGTCAATGGCCTCCTCACTGAGGGCAGCAGGGGTGACTGGGGCAGGGCCTGAGGTGCCTGGGGCGAAGGTGATGCCCACCCTCCTGGGTGAGCGGGCATGGGGCGAAGGCTGAGGGGCTGCTGGGAGGGTGGTGCTGGTAGGGGGGTGGCAGCTGTACCTGTAGATGCGGGGGGCACAGATGTTGCCGCCACCACAAGGGAGCTCCCATCAGAGGACGAGTTTGTGTCGTTGGTGTCAGCTCCTGTCCACGCCGTGAAGCTCCCCTCGCCCTCCGTCCCACTGGTGATTTCCGAGTCCGTAGTCTCGCCCTCCAGGGCCATGTGGGATGCAGCTCCCTCGTGCTCCGGTGCCACTGCTCCTCCGCCTGATGATGCTAATGCACACAAGAACAGGGAGACCACAAAAAGAGGGGGACGACAGAAGAAAGATATGTTAAGTGCATGGATTACCGCTACCGTTGGCGGACAAGACAGACACAGAAGCCCCCTGCACTATGACACGCTCTTGGGCTCCACTGTTCAATTCCTGGGAAATGGCCCACAAGGCTATGGACGACATCTGCACATGTAGATGACACAGGGGCATGAATAGCTGTACTTGGCACTCTGCAGAGGTGGGCTGGGGTGCCACATGTCCTGCCTTACGGAGGGGCCTTGCCTACGGAACTCGCCCTGGCCTAGGGAAACCCACAGCCCTCCTCCCACACCCAGACAACTCCACTGCGTGCAAAGTCAGCAGAATGAGAATGTACTCACCCCCTTGTGTCTGCTGTGATGCTCTTAAGCGCCCATCCAACTCCCGGTAGGCCACCGCCAGGATCCTGAACATCAGCGGGATCATGGTGTGACGGGCACCCCTCCCACTTTGGGAGGCCATCCCCAGCTGAGCCTCCGCCGTCTTCTTCCTCCAGCGGCGAATGTCCTCCCATCTTTTACGGCAGTGGGTGCTCCGTCTGTGGTAGACCCCCAGGGTCCAGACGTCCTTGGCGATGGCACGCCAAATATTTTTCTTCTGGTGGGCGCTGACCTACATGAAATGTACAGGGGAAGAAGAGAAGTCATTACCAACTGCACCGTCAAAGTGATTGGCCCCCATCCCTACCCTTGCCATGTGGCACATGCATTCACCGTCTTTCATGCACGCAGCACTCTGCCCCCTTCCTTCTTACATCCAGCCCTTTCCACACAGGCATAGCCCATACAACATGCTCCCTGTGTACTTACCTGTTTGTCTGGAGGACCGTAGAGTAGCATGTACTGGGGGAGGACCCCATCCACGAGCTTCTCCAACTCCTCCGATGTGAAGGCAGGGGCCCTTTCCCCAGACACACGAGCCATTGTCTCTTCCAGATCGAGGTCACAGCAGCACTTGCAGTGTAGGTCCTCTCCTGTTGAAGATCAGGTATCGAGTAATTGAACAGATAGAAAATGGCGGTCACGTCCGCGGCGGTGCGTTCCGTCACTGCCGGCGTACATCGTCATTGGCTCCTGGGACCCATAGGGTCCAATGTTAACCAATGCAGCATTGCGCCGCAGTCTTCAACCGCCTACCACAATGGTGTACAACACCAGCGCAGTTACCTCACATCCCATTGTCCCACTTTACAGGTCAGGCAGCCGCCATTTCAGGGGCCCACATGGCTTCATTTTCAACTGCGTCACACATACCTAGGCCTAGTCTCAACACACATACAGGCCACCTTTTGTGTATGATTGGTGTTCTGAGTAAACTGTGGGTACGTACCTCTGAGTTGTTTGACTCTGTGCTTGCTGTTGTCCTTCATAGGCATCGTCCGCTGGGACATGTGAGGAGATGGCGGCATCCTCCGGTGTACCGACCGTTGGTGGACCTGTCGATAATGGAGGAGCGACAGCTGATAATCACCTACAGGCTTGACCGTGCCACAATCCAGGAACTGTGTACCCAGTTGGAGCCAGACCTGATGTCAGCAATCCGCCATCCCACAGGAATCCCCCCTCAAGTGCAGGTGCTGTCAGTGCTCCATTTCCTTGCAAGTGGCTCTTTTTCAAACAACTGTGGCCATGGCATCAGGGATGTCCCAGCCTATGTTTTCCAACGTATTGTCCAGAGTGTTGTCTGCCCTTCTGAAACACATGCGGAGCTACATCGTTTTCCCTCAGGTGGAGGATTTGCCTACAGTGAAAGGTGATTTCTATGCCCAGGGACATATCCCCAACATCATAGGTACCATTGATGGGACCCATGTGGCTTTGGTCCCCACCCACAGGAGTAAACAGGTGTACAGAAACCGGAAGAGTTATCATTCTATGAATGTACAGATGGTATGTTTGGCAGACCAGTACATCTCCCATGTGAATGCCATGTTCCCTGGCTTAGTGCATGATGCCTACATCCTGCGGAATAGCAGCATCCCTTATGTGTTGGGTCAACTCCAGAGGCACCGTGTGTGGCTATTAGGTGAGCACCTGGAAGCAAGTCAGTGGGAATGGTTGTCTGGGTCTGGGATTATCCCTCCAGGTTAGTGTGTGTCTAACAGTTGCCCCTCACCCTTTGCAGGTGACTCTGGTTACCCTCACCTGTCATGGCTACTGACCCCAGTGAGGAATCCCAGGACCAGGGCAGAGGAACGCTACAATGAGGCCCATGGGCGAACTAGGAGGGTGATCGAGCGGACCTTCGGCCTCCTGAAGGCCAGGTTCAGGTGCCTCCATATGACAGGTGGATCCCTATTCTACTCACCAACGAAGGTGTGTCAGATCATCGTGGCCTGCTGTATGCTTCACAACTTGGCTTTGCGACGCCAGGTGCCTTTTCTGCAGGAGGATGGTGCAGATGGCGGTGTTGTTGCAGCTGTGGAGCCTGTGGACAGTGAAGAGGAGGAAGCAGAGGAAGAAGACATGCACAACAGGGACTCAGTGATCCAGCAATATTTCCAGTGAGACACAGGTAAGAATACAATCCTGCCTACTACATGTACTTTAACACTACTACCTCTCTCCTGTCTGTCGTTTTCACCCAGTGTATGGTCACTGAGTTGTCATTTTCCCTTACGGTTTCACAGATGTGGGTGCTCTAGGTGTGTTTATTTAAATGCTCAAAATTGGAGGGGGTAGTGAAATGGTGAGGGGTGATGGCGGAGGAGTGTCCATGGCAGAGTCCAGTCTATCAGTCTCACAGGTGCATTGCCCATATGGGCATAGGAAGTGGAGCTGGGGCAGTTCAATTATGGACAGGGTGACAAAGTGGGACAGTAGTATGCCAATCAGGGTGGTCTCATTTCTTGGCGTGGGTCTTGGCATCGTTTTCTGTCTTGTTCCTGGATCTCAGGGACCGTTTGCGGGGTGGTTCTCCCTTTGCAGGGGGTGGGGTGCTGGTGTGGTGTAACTGTGGTGGGGCGTCCTGTCCACTAGCGCCGGCTGAGGTGGTAGGCAGTTCATCGTTCATGCTAGTGTCAGGGGCCCCTTGTAGTGCCACACTGTCTCTCTTGGTGTTGAGTAGTTCCTTCAGCACCCCTACGATGGTGCCCAGGGTGGAATTGATGGTTCTGAGTTCCTCCCTGAATCCCATATACTGTTCCTCCTGCATGCGCTGGGTCTCCTGACACTTGGCCAGTACCGTTGCCATTGTCTCCTGGGAGTGGTGGTAGGCTCCCATGATGGAGGAGAGGGCCTCGTGGAGAGTGGGTTCCCTTGGCCTGTCCACCCCCTGTCGCACGGCAACCCTCCCAGTTCCCCTGTGTTCCAGTGCCTCCGTCCCCTGGATCGTGTGCCCACTACCACTGCCCCCAGGTCCCTGTTGTTGTTGGGGTGGTGGGTTATCCTGGGTTCCCTGTAGTGGTGGACACACAGCTGATTGACGTGTCCTGGGGACGGAGGTATGGGCCCGCTGGGTGGGTGCTGTGCTGGTGTTTCCAGAGGGGAGAAGGTCTGTGGTGGCCTGTGCCTGTGTGAGGGGAACCGATTGTCCAGAGGTCCCCGATGGTCCCAGCTGGTCATCTAGATCCAGATGGACAGAGGTGCTGTCATCACTGTGGGCCTCTTCTGTTCGTGGTGTGGACATGTGTGGACCCTCCTGTCCGGTGACGTTGGGTAGTGGTCCTGCAGGGGTATAAAAGGATGTTTATAAAATCTGTGTGTGTAATGGTGTGCAATGGGTGGGTGACCGTGTACCCCAGTGCTAGCATTCCTGTGTGGGAGCTTGTGTGATGATGGTTTAGACCTGGGGGTCTACGTGACTCCGTGGCCGGCACTGCTGTTGTCGGATTGTTGGGAACGACTCTGTCACAACACCGGGTCAACACCTCATCGAAGCATTTTGTGTTTCTAAACGCTATTTTTGGATTTAATCTTTAAAAATTCATAACTTGAATTGTGTATTGTGGATTTGTGTTGTTTTGGTCTTATTTTGTTTAGATAAATATTTCCTATTTGTCTAAACATGTGTTGTATCATTTTGTAGTGTTTTCATTAAGTTACTGTGTGTGCTGATACAAATACTTTACAACTAGCACTCTGAAGTTAAGCCTACTGCTCTGCCAAGCTACCAAGGGGGTAAGCAGGGGTTAGCTGAGGGTGATTCTCTTTTACGCTGACTAGAGTGAGGGTCCTTGCTTGAACAGGGGGTAACCTGACTGTCAACCAAAGACCCCATTTCTAACATTGGCAGCAGCAATGGGATTTGGATTGTATTTGTACTTGACATACAGTGATTAAGTGTACACTACTGTTTTGAGTGCAGACCACTACGTGACCACATACTACTTGTTTGGTGATCTTTGATTTTTCTCTTTTGCTTGGATTTTTCCCTACTCCATTTTTGTGGTACTCTTTGGTTGACTTACTTCATTTGGGAACTTTTCTGCTTTTTGGAACTTTGCACTTTTGTTGACTTTTCATTATGTCCCAATCTGGAGATCCATCAGTTGGCGCCGCTTTTGACCTGGAGAAGTTGGATAGCTATACCAATGCTCAGTAAGAGCAGTTCTGTAAAAGTTTTGACTGCCCCATTAAGAGCTCATCCAAGAAGGAGGAGCTGAAAAAGGCGCTGAGGGCCTGGGTGATGGCCAAGAGCACTGAAAGGCACACAGAGGATGAGGAGGATGAGGAGGAGGAAGAGCAGTCCATACACAATGGTATTATGGGTGGGCCTGTTATGTCCAGGGAAAGGGTCTCCAGGGCAGGTAGCAGTGTATCATCTAAGGGCCTGACCCCTGAGGAATTGCATGACAGACAGGCAGAGAGGGAGCACCAAAGGGAGTTGGAGAAAATGAGGATGGCCAAAGTTGCTGTTGGCTCATGAGCTCAGCTTGAGGGAGCTGGATCAGAGGAGCCAATCTAGTAGGGATGGTGGCAGCCACATCACAGTGCAGCCTGAAAGGAGGGTGCACATTCCTAAAGATCTTGTGAAGGATTATAAAAGGGAGGACGACATATACCTGTGGTTTAAGGGGTATGAGTCTACTCTCCGTATGAATCTGGTCCCTGAAGCTCATTGGGGGGCGGGTCTGTGGAAACACTGATGTAGAGGGGAGGGATACACTGACAGTCTTAGGGGATGCTCAAAATCTCACCTTCCTCTAGCATGAAGGATGCCTTGCTCTTAAGGTATGGACTTACCCCTGAGCAGTACAAGGATAACTTTAGATCCTACAAGAAGAAGGAATCCCAAACATGGTTGGAATGTGTTGATTCTTATTGCAGGTCCCTGGATGGTTGGGTGAAGGGCAGCAAGGTAACTACTTATGAGGGGCTTTACAATCTGATTGATTGGGAGCACTTGTACAGTTTATGTTTTCCAGAGCTGCGCCAGCACCTCATTGATAGCAAGCTGACTGACCCCAGGAAGTTTGCGTAGGAAGCAGACTGCTGGGAGAGCACCAGGGTCCAAAAGAGGAATCAGGGAGACCACGCCAAGGGTGGGCAGGGTCCCTCTCAGAAGAAAATGGGGGGTAGGGGTAAACAGGGGGAGTTCTCTAAAGGGCCCCAAACTAATTCCCAGGCTAATGATTTCCAACCCCCCCAGGGAAAAGAAGCCATTATTCTACAAAGGGAAGCCAGTGGCAGGTGGTCCCCCTCGTAAGTGCTATGCATGTGACCAGGTGGGTCATGTGTGGGGGGACCCCAAATGCCCCAAAAGTACACCAGCACCCACTGGTGCGCCGCCCCAGGGTTTGGCCAGTGTAGCGCTTGGGGAGGAGTTGGTTTCAGGTGGGTGGGAACCAGCTGAGATGACCCTTGTCTCACTAGGGGACAGTGGGATGTTACAGAGAACCATAGTGCCTGAAAACACTAAGAAGTACAGGCAGTGGGTGACCATTAATGGACAGAGGGTGGAGGCTTTGAGAGACACAGGAGCCAGTGTGACTACAGTGAGGAGTCAGCTGGTGTCTAAAGAGCAGATAGATCCCCAGGTACTTCACCAAGTATTTGCAGTGGACAACTCAGAGCGCCTGTGCAGAGTGGCGCAGGTTCCCCTTGAATGGGGGGGGGGTCTCAGGTTCCTTGAAGGTAGCTGTGAGTCCAACCATGCAGTTGATTGTTTGCTAGGCAATGACCTGGAGTATTCCCCTTGGAAGGTGGTGGAACAGAGGTCTCACTTGGAGATGTTGGGTCTGCCTGGGTGGGTATGAGTATCCACCTGGTCAATGGCAGCTCGTCAGGGTAATCAAGAGCCCCTGGAGCCTGAAACAGTGGCCCAGGGGACCGCTAAGAAGAGGAAGGGTAGGAGGCGCGGGAAACTGGCCCCAGAAGTTCCCACTCTCCAGGAGGAGGTGGAGCCTGAGGGTGACACCACAGAGCCCACAGGGGAACCGGTGGCTGAACTGGGGGAGGTCCCTGAGCTGTCACAGTGGCAGCAGGAAGGGGGTTCCACCAGGGAAGAATTCTGTGCAGCACAGAAGACATGCCCTACTTTGGAGGTTTTGCGGCAGCAGGCTGCAGACCAGGCGGCTGGCAAGGAGACAGGATCACACCTGATCTATTGGTTGGATGACCTCCTGTATAGCGAGCCTAAGGTTCCTGAGCCTGGGTCAGCCCGTGTGCTGTGGTACCCCAGTGCTTCAGGGCCCTCCTACTGGGGTTGGCTCATGATGTGCCTTTAGCTGGACATTTGGGGCAGGACAAGACCTTTGAGAGGCTTGTCACCCACTTTTACTGGCCTCTAATGTGCAGGCATTCAGATGCACATTGCAGGTCTTGTCAGACTTGTCAGGCAAGTGGCAAGAGTGGGAGGAAATGTAAGGCTCCCCTCCAGCCTTTTCCTGTTGTCAGTACACCCTTTGAGAGGGTAGGCATTGACATTGTGGGGCCTCTGGATCCCAAGACAGCCATGGGCAACAGGTTTATCCTGGTCTTGGTGGACCATGCCACCCGGTACCCAGAAGCCATTCCTTTGAGATCAATCACTTCCTCTGCGGTGGGTCGTGCTTTGATGGGGGTTTTTACCTGCATGGGGTTCCCCAAGCAAGTGGTATCTGATAGGGGTATCAACTTCATATCCATAGATATGAAGTCTCTGTGGAAGGAGTGTGGGGTGACCTACAAGTTCACCACCCCTTATCACCCTCAAAGTAATGGTCTGGTTGAAAGATTCAACCGCACCTTAAAAGGCATGATCATGGGCCTGTCATATCCCTTGAGGCGGAAGTGGGACGTCCTCTTGCCATTCCTTTTGTTCGCCTACAGGGAGGTGCCTCAAAAGGGACTTGGGTTTAGTCCATTTGACCTGATTTATGGCCACCATATGAGGGGACTTTTGAGTCTTGTTGAGGAAGCTTTGGAAAAAGCTCCTAGTAAACTCCCCCAGGATGTATTCAGTTACATGCTGGCTTTAAGAAACCAGACTGCCCGCTTCAGGAGTCTTGCTGAGGAGAACCTGGAAGCATGCCAGGAGGACATGAAACAATGGTATGACCAGAATGCTACTCTGATCGAATTTCAACCTGGACAAAAAGTGTGGGTGATGGCACCAGTGGAGCCTAGGGCATTCCAGGACAAGGGCCATTTGAGGGGGTGGAGCGCAAGAGTGAAGTCACCTACCTGGTAGATTTGCGGTCTCCAAGGAACCCTTTAAGGGTCCTGCATGTCAACCGCCTCAAGCCACACTTTGAGCGGAGTGAGCTGTCAATGCTCCTTGCAACAGATTATGGGGTAGAGGAGGAGAGCGAGCCTTTTCCTGACCTCCTGTCTGCAGGAGAAAAAGATGGGTCAGTGGAGGGAGTGATCCTCTCCTCCTCCCTAACTGAGGATCAGCAAGGTGATTGTCGCCACGTGTTGGGACAGTTTTCCTCACTGTTTTCCCTGATCCCAGGAGTCACACACTTGTGCTCACATGATGTGGACACTGGGGACAGTACATATATTAAATAGAAGGTTTACAGGGTGACTGACAGGGTCAGGGCATGCATTAAGGATGAAGTATCCAAAATGCTTGCCCTAGGGGTTATTGAGCACTCCAGCAGTCCTTGGGCCAGCCCAGTGGTATTGGTCCCAAAGGCTGCTGCACCTGGTGCCACTCTAGAACTCCGGTTCTGTGTGGACTACCGGGGATTCAATGGGGTCAGCAAGACTGACGCACACCCCATCCCCCTAGCTGATGAGCTCATTGACCAGTTGGGATCTGCCAAGTACCTCAGTATGTTTGATTTAACATCTGGGTACTGGCAGATTGCCTTAACTGAGGGGGGCAAGGAGAGATCAGCATTCTCTATGCCAGATGGATACTTTCAATTTAAAGTGATGCCATTTGGGATGAAGAATGCCCCTGCCACCTTTCAGAGGTTGGTCAACCAGGTGTTGGCAGGACTGGAAGAGTTCAGTGCCACCTACCTGGATGACATTGCTGTGTTTAGTTCCACATGGGAGGAACACCTGCAACACCTCTGGAGAGTGTTGGAGGCCCTGCAGAAGGCAGGCCTCACTATTAAGGTGAGCAAGTGCCAAATAGGGTAGGGATCTGTGGTGTACTTAGAACACCAAGCGGGGAGTGGCCAGGTGGCACCCCTACAGCCTAAGATTGATACCATTCTGGCTTGGGAGCCTCCCAAGACCTAGACTGAAGTGAGAGCCTTTATAGGGCTCACAGGATATTACAGGAGGTTTGTTAAGGGATATGGTAGCAAGACCCAGACTGAAGTGAGAGCATTTATAGGTCTCACAGGATATTACAGGAGGTTTGTTAAGGGATATGGTACCATTGTTACCCCCTTAACCGTGTTGAATATTAAGAAGCAACCCAGCAAAGTGATCTGGACAGTGGCTTGCCAGAACGCTTTTGATGCCCTGAAGGCTGCCATGTGCACAGAACCTGTGCTGAAGACACCTGACTGCTCCAAGGAGTTTGCTGTGCAAACAGACACCTCACAGAATGATATTGGAGCAGTACTCTCACAGCTTAATGAAGAAGGCCATTGATCAACCCGTACCCTTCATTAGCAGGAGGTTACTACCCAGAGAACGTAGGTGGAGTGCCATAGAACGCAAAGCGTTTGCTGTGGTCTGGGTACTGAAGAAGCTAAGACCCTACTTGTTTGGGACTCACTTCTGAGTTCAGACCGATCACAGGTACCTCAGATG
Source organism: Pleurodeles waltl (assembly GCF_031143425.1). Classification (NCBI taxonomy): domain Eukaryota; kingdom Metazoa; phylum Chordata; class Amphibia; order Caudata; family Salamandridae; genus Pleurodeles; species Pleurodeles waltl. Next base: position 225,195,899 of record NC_090443.1, read on the forward strand.
GTTAATGTAGAAGATGGGTGAGAATCCAAAACTGTTGTTGTGGTCCATTTCCTTACAGAGGATGGACTTTACGGTGGAACACCGTCCTGGTATAGAACACGCCAATGCTAATGGTCTATCCAGGTTCTTCCGCCTTAGTGATGAGAAGTCCCATGAGGTTGGGTAGTTGCTTCCCACTTTCAGTTGGGGGGGACACTTGTTAGACTTTTCATCCTTGGCATGGTCTCCCTTAACTTTTTGCCTCTGTTCCCCAGGTTGTTGATGTGTGCTGGACTCTGATATTGCTGTTTTTGTTACTCTGGGCACTTTACCACGCTAACCAGTGCTAAAGTCCAAGTTTTCCTTTACACAAAATGTATGTAATTATACTACAATGATACTCAAATATATTAATAAACTGATGTCACATCTATCCATGTAAGCCTATTGTGAAGACATACTGGCTGCTGGATGCACAAAATGGCTGTCTGCCGTTTGGTCAAACAGCAACAGCGAGCAAGGAGGCATGAGGAACAAAGAACATATACAAGCCTATGGCAAAGGCATACTGTCTGGATGCACAAAATGGCTACAAGCCACATGGTCAAACAACAACAGCTAGAAAGGAGGTATGGGGAACAATGGACACTTGCAAGTCTATGTCAAAGGAACACTGGCTGGATGCATAAAATGGCTGCCAGCCACATGATCCAACAAAAACAGTAAGCAAGGGGGCATGAGAAACAAAGAAAACGCACAAGCCTATCGAAAAAATAAATTGGCTAGATGTACAAAATGTCTGGTAACCACATGGTCAAACAACAACAGTGAGGAAGAAGACATGGACAACAAAGAACACATTCAGGCTAACAGACACAGAATACACAAAATGGTCTCTGGTCACATGAAGTGGAGAACGAAGACAAATGGTGGCCAATGACAAACACACACACATATACACACAAACTGGCCAGAAAAATGAGGCATGGTGGTAACTCTGAAGAAAACATGACCAATAATTCAGCAATGCAAAACACAAAAATTGACTGAGCTATAAAAATGTTATAACAACACACATACTCCTACGACATCAAATATCACACCACATGTACACTTTTTGCAGACAAAAGCATGCAATACAAGCAATTTGTAGTTTAATCAAATGTCACCCTTACCCTAAATGATGTTTTAAAAACATATACCACAGAAACATTGAATTCATACACTGATGACTAGTACTGGATGGCCTATTTGAAAAGTAGGACACATAGTAAAAAATTAATATTGAAAATGTAACAAACAGAGAGAAAAGGTACTGAACTGGGCAACATTTTCCCCTCACAAAAGATGAAAAATGAAAAAAAAAAATAGGCCACTACTTTAACTCCAGGCCACCCACCACAATTAAATTTTGAAATCACATGAAGTGCAATGAAATACTGGTGGATGCACTGTCAAACAACACCCTTACACAATAGCTTTTGAATATGCTTGTATGATATCAAAAACACAAAGGGGGTCATTCTGACCCTCTGACCGCGGCGGTAAAGGCTGGCGGGAACGGGTGTCCTGGGGCCCTTGGGGGCCCCTGCACTGCCCATGCCACTGGCATGGGCAGTGCAGGGGCCCCCTAACAGGGCCCCATGATGCTTTTCACTGTCTGCGGGTGCAACTACACCCGTCGCACCGCCGCAACACCGCCGGCTCCATTCGGAGCTGGCTCCTGTGTTGCGGCCCCCATTCCTGCTGGGCCGGCCGGCGCTAACTTGGTTAGCGCCGGCCGGCCCAGCGGGAATGTCCGAATGCGGGAAGCGGTATTTTGGCCGCATGGGGGCCAAATGCCGGTTCCCGCCTGGCGGGCGGCTACCGCCGCCCGCCAGAGTCGGAATGAGGGCCAAAGTCCTTAAATTCAAACGTATATAATCCAGCAGACAAAGAGTGATCCTTCCACCTCAAAATCCAAGTGAAAAGTGACTGAGAGATGGACAAAGCACTGGGAAGAGCCTGCTGGACAATAACAGGAAGTTGGAGTCTCTGGGGTGCTTCCTTTCAGTTGGAAAACAAAAGTAAAAAAGAAAGGCTTCTCACACTAGCAAACAAATTAAATGATCCATTGGAGGACAAGTAACAACTTAAATGATCCATTGGAGGAAAAAATCCACTTGAATACCTCTATTTGAGTAGATTTACCTGCATCTCGCACCAGAACATGGAATTCAGGAATTCCGGGTTACTCCACATAGCACGAAGGGCCTGAATTCCAAAAACTCTGAGAGCTGTGTTTTCCACCCAGGCCTACTGCTAATCTGTAAGCTTCATTCCCAAGGTGGCCTGTTTGCATCTAGACTCCGTCACCTATGTGCACCTCATGTTTTTAATGTACATTTAGCTTGAGGTTACTTAGGTGTCCATAGTCCTCAACTCACCTGTGTGCAGTCAGTGTTATTTCTTATATGGGTACAAAGCCTATCTCCTTGTGTCCAGTTTACTGCCACCTTGGGCACTCTGTCAAGTCTACCAGCTTACACACATATCTAAACACATATTCCTTTAATGATCAGAGTAATCCATCTATTCTCATCAGACATAACCAAGCACACATTCCTAACGAAAGACATGTCATATGTAATCAGATACGTTTCCAAAATAGACACAACCAAAACATTGCTGACATTTGAGTTAGATGTACACACCTTAAATACAAGACTAAATCTCAGGTCCTAGACACACATTTAGAAAACTCACAGCAAGGCTCACTTTCCAAACAAGCACACAATAGTTACACACTCACAAATACATTTCTAAGAAACACAATGCCAAGCATATATTCTTGACACTGCATGGCCCAGTGGAACTTGCAATAGAGAGGCCTCTCTAGCTACATTTTGTACCAGGAAGGCGCTTTAACCCCTGCTTGACTCCCTCAGCATGAGACATGTGTGGAACGTGACTGGGTGAAGACCCGTTCAAGAGCAGGCCGTCTGCCCCATGAGAGCCTGGAAGAAGTTGGGCAAGGCCACTTCTCTTGGTCTTGTTTTCAAACTCCTTTAGTCACTATTCTATTTCAGGCAATTACAAGCGTGGTTTTAATTGAGTATTCCTGATTTGTTTTTTTGTGTGTTAACAAATAAACTGCCAATGGGGAAATGCAAGACCAGCGACTCCCTGCAAGATGGTGATTATAAAAACAAACAAATCCAAGGAGCATTGTTTCTAACTGCTCCTTTAGAGCTATTGAGATACTCATCAATGATGTTTACCTTGTCTTATCTGATGCATCAGCACCCTCTTTGCCAGCCACCTGTGTTTAACCCACCAATTAACCACAGCAGAACTATAGAATTTTGGTAGACTGCAACAATGTAATAGGGGGCTTGCAGACCCTGTGGAGACCATTGCACAGCCATTATCTAAACCAGTCAAAAAGGCAAGTAATGGAAAAAAGGCCAGAGTTTGTTGTTGAGGTGTACTCCTAAACCATCTAATATCCCCCCAGAACCAAAGGGCAGCCAGGTCATGAGAAGCAAAGCAAACATTCCTGACCTAACTGGCTCTAAACTTTCTAAGGAAAGTCTGCCTGATGGGCTTAGTGATTCTGTTGCAATAGAGGACAGATATCAAAGTCCAAGTAGAGTACATGTATCCTGTGGCTGTTGTCTTCATATGGCCCCTGAGCAAGGTACTTTATTCAATCATGAAGCAGTAATCTCTGAGTTGCTTTGTCTCAAATCCAATCTCAACTTTCAACTTACCTTCTATTGTGCAGGGAACCAACAACACAGGTGATTCTACTACATTATCCTAGCAGCCAGTGTCGTACTCCTGATTAAATCCAGTGCTAAGTGTTTGTCTTGCAATGGTGCACAGGAGTATTTGGAAAGGCCAAATAGCCAATCAGTAGCAAGACGTAGAACAACTCCATCATCATCGTTGCCTACTGCAAGTTCGGCCACAAGCTTAGGCACAGCTTGGGGCCGAAGCAAAGGTCCAGAATGAACACTCTGCCCCATCTGAACCTCCCTCCTTAGGCCACTCATTATGTCCTAGTGATTAGGAATGTTCCCAAGTCCACAACGTTTGAGACACAAGCATCAGTAAAAAAACAAAAGCGTCCACTGGCTTAGGTACTATCTAAAGAACATAACCTCTCTAATGAAATAACTGTGGCAAGCCGAGTTGCCTGGATTGGTAGTGTTGTAGTTTAGCAGCGATTAGATTAAGCATTAGCAGAAGACATCTTGTATTTAGTAACTATTGTGAACATTTCGCGGAATCCATTTTGTATTCATGGCAGCCATTTTCTCTGCCACATGCTGCCATGTGTTCACCATGTGCTCTGTCCTACCTTTCTGTTAACTACTCTTGAAAATCTGCCTAGTGACAAGTTATATTTAGCATCTCCCACTTTCGCACATGCCCAGTAAGGTCTGCAGCTGTTAGTCCTTGAAAACTGTTAGCCCCTCCTACCTGTCGACTGTGCATTTCCACATGACCTTACATGTATGCAAGTCTTGCTTCTATAATTGTACCACCTCCTTTTAGCCCCTGCTTGAGTAGAAAAGGACCATGCTCTCTCCATTCAGTGTGCTACTTCAAACGTTACCAAAGGTGCTGTTTGAACTGTAGTACCACCTCATGAGGTTAAATAAACTTTGTCTTTTATTTCAGTTTCTGTGCCAACTTCTTCCTACATGGTCTAAGGACTTTGTGCAGAGAAAGGTGAACCCCTTGCACTAGTAGGCCTTGCTGAGGCTTACTTCAAAAGTAGCACAGTGAAAAGCTGTCAAGTAGACTGTGTGATTTGAAACTTGAGCTCACCAGACTTTGAGCACCTCATGCTATCATCATACTATTCCAAGGCCTCCCAATGGGAAAGACTATACGTTGTGCTGCTTGGCTTTTTCTACTGATCTCAATGAGACACTCTGCAGGCAATCCTGTCTTTGCTCTTCCTTTAGCTAATTGGTTCCAGCCTTTAACTAATTTAGAGGCAATAGATTGACTTGTGCCAGCAGCCTCAGGCTATATTAACCAAAGAAATTGTGGGAGGGGCAACAGGTTACTCGTTTTCACCTTGGCCATAGAATACAGTATGACTCTACTAACCAGTTTCAGATATCTAAGAATATATGTGAAGGCATCATTAACCAGGGATTAACTAAACCGGGGGTTTTAGCACTAACGTCCCATCAAGCACCCCCCCCCCGAAGAAGGATAATAGCTAAACTCCTTTTGTGATGGGCCAGCAAGTCCTGTGTGAATTATCTCATTGAATGCCTGCTAGCAAAGTCTAGTATAATTTATATTACAAACGATAGGGATAGTAAGACCCTGCTCTTGTCACTTGAAGAAATAGAGTGCAGTGGTTCATTTTCTCCCCTAGTGAATGATGGGGTATATGTAACCAACAATGAAGTCCCCTCCACTAAGTTAGTGCCATGGAATCTCGTTAGGTTATCCTCTAAACTAACTTGCCCAGAATGGTGCCTATTTGTCGATAAGCATGACATATTCCTTTGCCAAAAGACATGGTTGCACATGCTTTGTTAATTTTAGCTAGGAAGCTGCAGCACTTTGAAAGGGCAGGTCTTCTGGGGAGTTATAGGTGTGGGTGAAAACCACTCTAACTTGTTTGAGCAAAAAGATTAAGATGTTATACTTTGGATCAACCTAACATTTCTATCTAACGTAGTTTTTAACACATATTATGTAATATTATAGAAGATTGGGACATAAAACTGAGGCCTCAATTATGACATTGGTGGTGAGTGATAAAGTGGTGGAAATACTGCCAACAGGCCGGCGGTAATTACTGACAAATTATGGCCATGGCGGTGAGAACTCCGATAGACAGCCAATGTACCACACCATCCGCCACAACGTTAACACCACGGCAGTCACCATCAACAGCCAGGAGGAAAACAAAGTACTGCCCACCATATTATGATACTGCACACCGTCACGATTTCTGGGGCGGTGCCAACGCCATCAAAAGCCTGGCAGAAACTGAACACAGAAAACAAGACTCACCAAAAAGTACACAGAGGACTCCGCCACCGCCATGGAATCAGAACTGCAAGCTTCCCAATGCTCTTCTATGCCATGTCCACGTGGAACACCAACGCCAACGAAGACGACGACGGTGAGTACAGCTGCCTAGCACACAAGGGAGGGAGGGAGTTAAACAAGAGTGACACACACACGCACAACACACACCATACACACACCATACACACAACCAGCTGCACATGTAAATCAATCAAACGCAACACATGGCACAATAAAACGTGGACCAGATTACGTAAGTACTGAAAATGTATTAGCAAGAAAAAAGCCACCAAATGAACATGATATGTACAACTGTCCACAAATGGCCAATGCCCAGTCCAAATTACAAAGGGCCCACATAGCCACTGGGCACAGTCCAAGGCCCAACTTGTCTCCTGACATCAGATGCACAGAACTCTGCAGGGACATCATGTTGTAAGTGGGCAGGCACCTCAGCTGAGTTGAGGCACTTGCCCACTGGTTCTGGAGGGGTCTCCATGCCCATTTCTCTGAGCTGGGGAGTGCAATGCCACAGTCTCTGGAGTGGGTGACTTTCCCACTGGTTCTGTAGGGGGCTCCATGCCCATTTCTCTGTGCTGGGGAGTGCAAGGCCACAGTCTCTGGAGTGGGTGACCTTCCTACTGGTTCTGGAGGGGGCTCATGTACAGCAGTCGCAGGAGGGTAGTCTACATACCCTCTGCTGGAGGTGAAGGCTGCATTGTCTCATCTGGAGGTGAGGGCTGCACTGTCTCAGTGGGTGAAGGTGTAGCCTCTTCAGGAGGAGTGGGCTGCACTGCCTCCGCTAGAGGTGAGAGCTCCGTGACCACTGGTGGTGGTGGTAGTATCATCCTGTCACCCTCTGCTGGAGGTGAGGGCTGTACTGTGTCAGTAGGTGAAAGTGCCTCCTGGGCAGCCTTTGCTGGAGGTGAGGGCTGCACTGTCTCAGCGGGTGAAGGTGCAGCCTTTGCAGGAGGAGTGGGCTGCAATGGCTCAGCTGGAGGTGAGGGCTCCATGACCACTGGTGGTAGTGTCACCCCACCAGCCTCTGCTGGAGTCAAGGGCTTCTTCCCCTTCATGGCAGACGTCGAGGGCTTCTTCACCTTCGTGGCAGGAGGTGCGGGCTCCTTCCCCTTCATGGCAGGGCTCAAGGGCTTCTTCACCTTCATGGCAGGAGTCAAGGGCTTTTTCCCCTTCATGGCAGTGGGTGTGGGATCCTTACCCTTCCTGGCTAACGGAGTGGGAACCATCACTGTCTTGCCACCATGACTAGGAGGCGCCTCCACTGTCCACATGGACTGTTTGGCTGAGGTGTTGGGTTGGGTTTATGGGACCCTGCTCTTATGGGCAGGACAGGGGGAAGGGGGAGTGAAGAGGTCAAGTTGGTCAAGGAAAAGCTTTTTAGGGATGGTGGGGCGGGAAGAGGGAGGATGGGTGGGAGTTGAGTTTGAGGGAGTGGTTGTGGGAGGAGTATGTCCACTGGACTTGGGTGCAGGTGCATGGGGAGTGAGCTGATGTGAGGTGGATGGCTGTTGGGTGGCTGAGTGCTTGCATTTGTGTGCTTTAGGAGGGGGGACAGACAGGGTTGGAGAGGACACAGGGGACGAGTGCATGGATGTTGTGGAGGCATCTGCTAGTGAGGTGTGCGTGCTGCTTGGTGTGGTGATGCTGGTGGTGGTTGTTGAAGCAGTGTATGCAGGTGTGAGTGTGGAGGTGACTCTGAGGGAGGTGGAGGAGGAGGAGGGGAGACAGTAGAAGCAGTGGATGTGGTTGTGTCTGAAAATGTCTGGTGTTTGGGTGAGTGCTGGTGTGTCGAGGTGTGGTTCCTGTGTTTGACAGTGCTACTCTTGTGTGTTGCCTTGTGTGTATGCTCATCTGTATGTGCGCATGGGATGGGTTGGGGTTGAGAAGACTGAGACTGAGAAGTGGTAGTTGGAGGGGAAAAGGTAGGAACAGTGACAATGACTGCCATCAGAGAGGAGGCCACAGCCTGAATCAATTTCTGTTGGGCTGCCAATCCATTGTGGATGCCCTCCAGGAATGCATTGCATTGCTGCATCTGGGATGCCTGCCCCTGGATGGCATTCACAATGGTTGACTGTCCTACAGAGATGGTTCTCAGGAGGAGAAGAGCCTCCTCACTCAGGGCAGCAGTGATCATTGGAGCAGGGCCTGAGGTGTCTGGGGTGCAGGAGATGCCCACCCTCCTGGGTGAGCGGGCTTGGGCAATTCACTGAGGGGCTACTGGGAGGGTGGTGCTGGTACGGGAGGTGGTGGCTCTACCTGCAGCTAGGGTGGTCACAGAGGTGTCCGCCACCACCATGGGGCTTCCATCAGAGGAGGTATCTGAGTCTGTGTTGTCACCTTCTGTCTCCGCTATGGTGCTCCCCTTGCCCTCGTCCCACTGGTTCCTTCAGCATCGGTGGCCTCTGTTTCCTGGGTCCTGTGGGATGCAGCTCCATCTGTCGCCGGTGCCCCTGCTCCTCTACCAGATGATGCTAATGCACACATGGACAGGATGACATAAGATAAAGGGGAGAGAGAGAAAGAGAACAAAGGGTCAATTACAGCACCAACACCACTGTTGGCAGACACAGCACAGTCACACACAGGAATCAGGATTGAGCACTATGATTTGCACTGCCATTGATTTGGCTAGATGCTGCAGCAAGATAAGGGCCAAACACTGTCAACTGCACGCCTCCTGGAACTCACTAAGCCCTGTCTGACAAGGAATGCAACCTAGCTAAGTTACCTTTTTTCTATTTCAACCATGACCCTTGAGCTGGATCACACTGCAAGGTCTGGCCTGGTATTAAGGGGCACCCACTAACTGACACCCACCACCCAGATCCCATGCCACCTACCAATTATTGTAGTAATGCCTACTGTACTCATCCTCTTGTGGCTGCTGTGATGCCCTCAAGCGCCCATCCAGCTCTGGGTAGGCCACCACCAGTAGGCGGGCCATCAAGGGGGTCAGGTTCTGACGTGCACCTCTTCCTCATTGGGAGGCCATTCCCAGCTGGGCCTCTGCGGTCTTCTGTGCCCAGCGTCTCAGGTCCTCCCACCGTTTCCGACAGTGGGTGCTCCGTCTGCCATAGACCCCCAAGGTCCGCACGTGTTTGGCAATGGCACACCATAATTCCTTCTTTTTATGGGCGCTGACCTGCAGAAGCGATACAGACAGGAGGACACCATTACACACACAATCCAGTCACACATAGGGCCCACCAATCCTGTTTCCGTCACCATTGGCACACTCATGGGCCGGCACACACCATGTACACCACCACATTACATCCCCCCATGACACGATGCTTGCACACACATCTCCATGCATCCTTCCCACATGCATCGTGCCCAATGTGCCTGTTGGTCTGGAGGCCCATATAGCAGTCTGTAAAGGGGTAGGACCCCATCTACCAGTCGCTCCAACTCCTCTGAAGTGAAGGCAGGGGCCCTTTCCCCAGTCACATGGGCCATGATAGGTTCAAGACACAGGTCACAGCAGCACACACAGTGTAGGTGTTTTCCTGTTGAAGGTCAGGAAACAAGTGAGGTATGAGATAGAATTGGTGGTCACATCTGCGACTGTGTACACCGTCACCACCAGCGCTTATCCCCATTAGCCACTGTACTCCATAGAGCCCCATATTATCCAATGAGGAATTGCACTGTGGTACAAGACCGCATTTCCCCACAACACCCAACATCAGCAAAGTTACCTCACTTCCACCTGTCCCTAAATACAGTACAGGCAGACGCTCTGTTATAGAGATGGACAACCATCAGATTAACCTTTACTGCATCACTGCGTCACTGCCTAGATTTGCACATACCTGTCATTCCCACTGTCCCATCACATAAATGCAACATGTATACTGAGATTTTGGTTCCATTATTCACTCTTGTGACCCTTAAATACTTACTGTTGTGGATGAATGGGAGAAAAAGACGAAACCCTGTGTATAGACCCCTTGTGGACTTGGCTACACTGGAGGGCAGGCACAATATCCTAACCTATAGACAGGACAGGGGCACAATCACAGAGCTGTGTGCCCAATTGGAGCCTGACCAGATATCAGCTATCCGTCATCCCACTGGGATCCCCCCTCTTGTGCAAGTGTTATCAGTGCTCCATTTCCTGCCAACTGGTTCTTTCCAAGTGACAGTGGGCTTGGTAGTTGAAATGTCACAACCAATATTTTCTATTGTGCTGGCAAGGGTCTTGTGCAGCTACATTGCTTTCCCCCAGGTGAAAGATTTGGCCACTGTAAAGGCAGGATTCTATGCAATGGGCCATAGCCCCAATATAATCAGTGAGATTGACGGTACACATATTGAGTTAGTCCCCCTCTGCCAGAATGAACAGGTGTTCAGGAATCGGAAGAAATTCCACTCGCTGAATGTGCAAATGGCTTGCCTGGCAGACCAGTACATCTCCCACGTCACTGCCAAGTATCCTGGATCGGTGCATGACACCTTTGTCCTGAGGAATAGCAGCATCCCAAATGTGATGGCCCAACTACAGAGGAACAGGGTGTGGCTAATAGGTGAGCCAGATCGCCTACCCACTACATGTCAGCGTCTGCCTTCAAGTGCTCTCCCTATAGGATTGTGTAAGGCTAAATGTTATCCCTCAATACTTGCAGGTGACTCTGGTTATCCAAACCTATTGTGGCTGCTGACCCCTGTGAGGAAAGCCAGGACAGGGGCGGAGGAACGTTATAATGAGGCACATGGGTGAACAGGAGAATTATTGAAAGGACCTCGGCCTCCTGAAGGCTAGGTTCAGGTGCCTCCATCTGACAAGTGGATCCCTGTGCTACTCACCCAGAAAGGTCTGCCAGATAGCAGTGGCATGCTGCATGTTGCACAACCTGGCCCTCAGACAACATGTGCTTTTTGTGCAGGAAGAGGGGACTAGAGATGACCATGTGGCAGCAGTGGACCCTGAGGACATTGAGGATGAGAAGGCAGAGGATGAGGATGAGGACAACAGAACATCAGTTATATGACAATGCTTCCTATGACAAACAGGTGAGACAGTGGTACTGACTATTAATCTGACTATTGGTTTATCTGTGTGCCTGTGCCATGATGACATTCACTTCCTTTGCATCTCTACTTACTGTCACGTATGGCTTCTCATTTTCCAGATGTTGGTGATATGACAACATTGTCCTGATGTGATCACTATAGACTGTTCCAGGACATTATTTGTTAGCTATCACAGTGTTCAGATCATTTGTACTCAATGTGACTGTTCCCACAAATGCACATTAAAGACACATAAAACAGTGTTACTCAAATTGTGTTCAATGGTGTTTATTGTAGCGCTATATAATTGAGGGTAAAGTGCAATGGAATGGGATGATGATGGAGGGAAGTCCAGTGTATTGTTCCAGTCAGTTTGTAGCACAGATCCAGTGTCTAAGGGTCCATAGGAAGGGGAGCAATGGCAGTTCAAAGTAGACAAGGTGACAGGGTGGGACACAAGGGAGACTATCAGAAAATTGTAATTTCCTGGTGGTGGCCTTGGTCTTGGCAAGTGTCTCTGGCTTCTGTCTGGTTCGCAGGGTACGTTTGTGGGGTGGTTCCCCTTCTGCTGGGGGAGGGGTGCTGGTGGCCTGTGGGTCCTGTGGTGGGGCCTCCTGTCCACTAGCTCCAGCAGAAGTGGAGGGCTGGTCAATAGACTGGCTAGTGCTAGGGGGCCACTGGTTTGCTGTCCATTGCCTCATGATGTTGGCCATGTCTCCAAGCACCCCTGCTATGGAGATCATGGTGGTGTTCATTGCCTGCAAGTCCTCCCTGATCTCCTGATGGTGTTCATCCTGCAGCCACTTGTTCTCCTCCATGTTATTCAGGATCTGGCCCATCGTGTGATGGGATTGTTGGTAGGCACCCAGGAAATTGGTGAGTGCCTCGTGGAGAGTCATTTCCCTGGGTCTGGCCTCCCCCAGGGAGGGCTATCCATGCATTGGTATGGCATGCAGGGCTTAGCATTGGAGTTAGTCATCTGCGTTGGTGCACTGTTTGGGATGGAGTGGAGTGATGGGAGTGAGGGTGAGGGGATGAGATGGCATCTAGAATGGGGGGTGATGAGTGGTAAATGTTGACTTACCAGTGTCCAGTCCTCCGGCTACTCCAGTGAGTCCCTCAGGATGCAGTAATGTCAAGACTTGCTCCTCCCATGCTGTGAGATGTGTGGGAGGAGGTGGGGGTCCACCGCCAGTCCTCTGTATGGCGAGCTGGTGCCTTGCTGCCACGGAACATACATTCCCCGTAGGTTGTCCACCTCTTCCTGATGTCATCCCTTGTTCATGGATGCTGTCCCACGGCGTTCACCATGTCCACGATTCTCTACCGTAGCTCCATCTTCCTTGCAATGGATATCTGCTGTACCTGTGCTCCAAACAGCTTTGGCTCTATCCTGACTATTTCATCCACCATGACCATGGTGATTCGTGGGTCATGATATGGTGGGAGTTTTTCTGTTGGCATAATGGTATGGGTGTTGGGACCGCCACTTTATCACTGACCTTTGGGCTGGTGAATTTGTGTATGTTTCTGTATTCTGTTGGTTTGGTGTGTGTGTCGTAATATGCAGAACGGTTATCCGCCACCATGGCGGTATGTTTGCGGCTGTCAGCGTGGTGGGATTTACCGAAAATGTCATGATGAGGGCCTGAGTCTTTGGATACAGAACCTTTGAAATCTCATCTGACTGCCCTACCTGTTGGGACAATACAATTTAATTGTCAATATGAACGACTAGTTTCTAACAGTGAGGCTCTCTCAAATGAGAAAGATAGTATGTGGTGAATTCCGGGACTAACAATTCTTCCTATCAAGACATGTTTTCACTTGCCAGTTCAATTAAACACATTTACCCTTAATCAGGGTTTACAAGCTTGCAACAGTAGAACAACTTCTGATAGAGATGGAAATCACACATTCAGTTGCATCCATAGTATTAGCCTTATTGACTACATATTGTTTGATATAAGGTTGTGGTCCAATCTGATCGATATGATTGTAACGCCTCATCAAGATAGTGTTCATAGCTCTCTTGTTCTCTCTCTTAGGTTATTAGGTTATAATAGTCATAACAATTGTCTTGAGCCATGTGATAGAGAGCTTAAAATGACCAATAATTTTTGCAGAGATAAATGGAGGGCTATGATACAATCCAAGGAGTCAGTATGGAAGATTTACATGCTGGTAGCTAAAGGTATTGGGGGCATGCTATTGTTGGATCTGTCGCTGGACCATCAGGAGACCTTGGGCAAAATTAGCTTCATACATAACCAGTTGTTCCTTAGAATAAGGAACTAATTTTATGTGGAGACGAAGGGCCAGATGTAGGTAGGTTTCATTTTGCGAGTTGCAAATTGCGAGTACTAGCGACTCGCAATTTGCAACACGCAAAATTAAATGCAGAAAGGTGTCTCAGACACCTTCTGCGACTCGCTATGGGGTCGAGCGAGTCTAGGCACTCACAAGGATGGTGGCCTGCTGGGGACAGCAAACCACCATGTCTGTGACGGCTTTTAAATAAAGCAGTTTTTTTTTCTTTTTGCAGCCCGTTTTCCTTAAAGGAAAATGAGCTGCAAAAAGAAAAAGTACAGAAACCATTAGGTTTGGTTTTTTCAGAGTAGGCAGTGGTCCATAGGACCACTGCCTGCTCTGAAAAATACTTTTTTTTGTCATTCACAAAGGGGAAGGGGTCCCATGGGGACCCCTTCCCTTTTGCGAATGAGGGACCATCCACTTCAAGTGGATGGTAACTGCGAGTTGGTTTGCGACCACTTTCGCCGTCACAAAGCAACGCAACATCGCGATGCGGTCGCAAATAGGAAGGGAACACCCCTTCCTATTTGCGAGTCGGAATCACATTTTGCGAGTCGGTACCGACTCGCAAAATGTGACTCTGCATCGCGTAAGGCCTTTTGCGCCTCGCAAACTGCATTTTTCACCGTTTGCAAGGCGCAAAAAGCTTCCTCCATCTGGCCCATAAGTCCTGATTTAGATCTCGTTGGGTGGAATACTCCAGCAGAAATGTGACGGATATCCTGTCTGCTGTATTACGATATCCATAGCATATAATGGAATCATAATATGGTGGATGGGATATCCGTTACGTTTGTGACATAGTATTCCCTTCACCATGATCTAAATCGGCCCTAAGTGGGTAATAGGGAGGAAATTCACCCCTTCTTGGTACAACAATGTAGATGTGTTACGGTAGAACTCGCTGATGCCATGAAGCAGCAAAATAGACCGAAGATCCAAGCTGCTTTGGGGGTATAAAGGCACTATTATTAAAGCTAGAATAGATTGGGAGCAAAGCAGATGGGAAGGTTTGTTGAGTGCAGCCAAGTATAAAAACCATCACTCCTTTTGGACTATTATGGGTTTGGAATTAGAGAATGTCTTTGCCAAATTGAAAACAATATTGCAGTGGCTGATAGGGTTACTCATTTTTCTACCTTGTATTCCGTGCCTGAAAGATCCCCAAACTGGATTTGGTAGGGGCATATTGAAGAAAACAATAAGAAAGGTCCACTCAGTAAAAAAAAAAGTCCAAAATCCTCAATCTAATGAAGACTTCTTTATTTGAATTTCCTTCATTCCATAAAACCTGCCACATCCAATGAGTTTCATTCAAATTTACGTATTATCTGGTAAACTAACAATGTAGTGACATCTTTATGTCTCGGAATCCTCACGATTCTGTTCTCCAACATATCGGAATAGATCTGATAATCTTCACATATAGTGGGACATATTGTCCCCGAAGAAGACACCCAAATCCTTGTCTGCTGCCTAAGATATGGCATCATGTCTTACAAAAAGATATTAATGAAAAAAGGTTTGGTAGGGCCATTGGTACTAAGGCAGCAGCATAGTGGCAAATTGTTAGGGATGGCTAATCAAAAGAGTGGATGTAGTGAACAGAGAAATCATCTAGATAGCTCCTATTTATCACCCTCTGAAATAAGTAAGGCTATTAGGAAAATTATCCTCAGTAAAGAACTAGGGCTAGATAAGATTCCAGGGAACTTATTTCTAGATTAATTAGATGTTTGGAGTGTATATTTCACACTGTTTTTTAATGCTAATTAAAGAAGCTCCCATCCCACTGACCTGGGCTGGGGCAGAAATAATATCTATTTTTCAAAATATCCCTAGAGTCCTTCTACCAACTACAGACCTGTACGTCTCATAGATATATCTGAAAAGTTAGCTAGCAGGATTATTTTGAATAGGTAACAGAAATAGTTAATCTCAACAGAGATTCTGACGCCCATCGCAAGCTGGCTTCCTTGAATGCATCAGCACCACTGCTCAGTTGTTTTGACTCCAGCTACATTTTTGAAAAACAGTCCACCTGGGTGGTGGTCACCTCTAAGTGGTATTAATAGACCTGTGTTCTGCATTTGTTTACTTTAACAGAGCAGCTTGAATGGCATACTAATATAGTCTGTTGCAGGCTTAAAATGGAACAACTAACCAAGGGAATAGAAGAAGTGCATTGAGGAACACAATTACAGACCATTTGCCCAGAAGTTTTGATTTACAATCACCAAGCCTTAGGAACTGTCTTTTATGTTGCACAGTGGTGGGTTGAAAGTCAATTTATGCACATATTGACTGGTCATATTTTTAGCAACCTTTGCTCCCCCTTTGATTAGATTTAGGGCTTGGGTCAATATCTGATCAGGTAGGAGTGAGGCATATCTTATACTTGAGAAGAAGCTGGGCCACTCCCGAAATGTGCTCAAGAGGAAATAGTATTCATTCCAGAGTCATGTAACTTACCCTAGATTAGGTATGTGAAAATGTTCCTTGCAAAGATTGTGAATGAGAACCTCTAGACTACTCTGGGGGAGGTCAGTATGACTTCCAAGCTATCTATTTGGTCGAATTACTGACAATATAAAATGAAAACTTATTTGGGCAGCCTAATCCTTGCATTAAAGGACAGCTTTGAGGAGGAAGCCTTCCTGGATGAAATAGAACCCTTAGCTGCTAGGAGGATTTTGTTTTTTGCAATTTCACTACGGAACCTGAAGAATCAGCTCTGATGCATCAGATTTCTTGTGCTGTCCTACGACCCCCTAACAACGCCATTGATGCATTGTATTTACAACATAGAGCTCCATAGTGCATGTTTTCACAAATGTGCCAGAAATGTTGACGCATTTGTGGCACTAATTTAATGCATTACTGGCCTACCATAAAAAAAATGACGCTACTCCAGAAATGCAAGGAGGCCCCTTTTCAAAAAAGCCCTGCATCCCTTTTGCTCCTGCTTCTGAGGAGGCATAAAATTCTCACTCAGTGAAGTCGCAGAATGACTCAGTGAAATGTTGCAAATTCAGCTGCAACAGTTCTGCCTGGATTTTCCCATGGGAATGCCTACCTCGCATACATTATACCTTGTGCAGGTATAATGTGATGCAAGGCTTTACAAACAGATGCACTGGGCCCAATGCATCCATTTGTAAATGTGGAGCAGTGTAGAGCACTGCTTGCGCCACTGGTGCATCAGAAAAAAATTATGCAACAGTGGTGCAAAGACCTTGCAAATGAGAGCCTCATTTATAAGAAACTTACGCATCAGCCCGATGTGTCATATTTCTTGCGCTGCCCAATGATTTAATAACAAAGTCATGAATACACTGCATTTACTATGCAGAGCTCCATGGTGCACATTTTCACAGATGCGTCAGAAATTCTTATGTATCTGTGGCACTAAACAGATGCATTGCTGGACTATCATAAAAAAACGTTGCTACTTCCTCAATGCAAGAAAGGCTCCCATAGCGAAAAGCCCTGCTCTGAGCAGGCATTAAAATTTTGATGCAGTGAAGTCGCAAATGACACAGTGAAATGTTGTAAATTTCACTGGGTCAGTTCCGCATGGCTTTTCCCATGGGAACGCCTACCATGCATACAGTATATCTGACGCAGGTATACTGTGACTCAAGGCTTTACAAACTGATGCATTAGGCCCAATGCGTCAGTTCATAAATCTGGAGCTGTGTAAGGCACTGCTTAGTGCCTCCACTGCATCAGAAAACATGATACAACAGTGAAACAAAGGCCTTATAGATGAGGCCCTAAGAATTTTGAAATCAGACACAGACAATTTATTGTCTCTGTATTTTCTCATTTTCTGATGTTCATGTGGCGAGTTAGACAGAATTCGAGTATATCTCTAGGAAAAGAGGTATTGATGTATAGTTAACATTGTAACTCATGCTATACTTTTGGGACTACATTCAACAGACAAATGATTAAGGATATACATAAAGATCTCCATAGGTCTGTCATGAACGCCCTGTAATTAGCTTAAATGTTGATTTTGATTTCAATGAAAGGAAAATGTCTACAGATTAACTTGATGGATTTTATCTTTATGCATTGATTGCATTTTTTGTTATACATAGATGTGATGTTTGTGTGTGTTTTCATGCCTACACAGCCAAATTAAAGATTTGAATTGAATAATATACCTAACACACACAGATGACACATAAAAACAGACAGATTTGTAATATGCATCCATATTAAGCACCCATGCATACTTGCAAATTCTCTCTCTCACACACACATACAAACTCACACACATTACTTACACTTGCAATATGAGATATTTTCCTTTTTTTAAATCCCACACAATCATACAAGGAAATTAAAGAAACCATCTTTCTCTTGCTTTCTCTTATTCAGAGAAACACATGCAGTTTCTCTATCATCATTCAAGGTTCCTCAATCCATGTAATATTTCATTCATACCATGTTTTTACTCCACATTCTGGCAACTGTAGTCAAGGATTTGTAATATGGAAAACAGGAATATAGGTGCCAGAATACAAAAAGTTGAACCTTTATTGGATCTGCCTCATACAAACAGTCAAATACAACCAGCAATATAGGTTAAATGTATACCCATACCACACATGCACACGCACACAACATGGCATACCTATAATTATGAGGACCGGCCATTGACCGTAATGAAGTGTGTATTTACTATTCTAACTATACATGCCCTCACACACACTGACACAACCACACACACCCACACACACACACACACACCCACACAACACAGAGACACACATGCATTCCAAAACAACATAGTAGGAGGGGCATTCAATCTGACCACACATGCTGTTAGTACAGCAGGCCTGAAAACACATATTAACTGCTGAAGACCAGAGTTTGCATCTGTGAGCCCTGGTGAACCCTTCCAACCTTCAACTCAAACCTTTACTAACTTTAATAGAACTGCTGGTATAAATTCTGATGTGCCAAATTGTTCTTTATTCAATGTTGTTAAAATTGATTCTTGCAGTGTGTCAGGCATTGGACTTAAACTAGATTTTAGTAAGTGTTGTACCTATTAGGCAATTAAATCTTTTTTGCTGTAAGAAACCTCGGTGCTCCATGCGACTTCGACATGGACTGCAATCAAACACTTCACAACCCAGTCATCCCCTTCAGGGAGGGAAGAGCCACAAAAGGTTTATCCATTTTAATCCCCGTCCTTAAACCAGGGGAAGGTTTACATTTTTTTCCCACCTCACAGTGTTACTTGTTGTTACATATTTGATTCACTTAATGATTTAACACATTGGTGATTATTTTTGCTGTAACATTTTTGACTATTATAATGCTGACATTAATAAGTCTCCTAAATGTGATGTGAAGGAAAAAGGCTATAGATAATTCATTTTTGGGGATGGTGACTTCAGTGCCCATCTATGTACATTGTCTTCTAATATTGTGTGTGGAGTGTCCAAGGCTAGTGAGTAGAGTCAATCATACTTTAATTATAGCCCTTATATGATACCCTGAGTAGTGTTCTGGGAAACTACACTTCTATTTCTGTACACAATGCTTGTCCTTATGGTCTCCCCTTGGTATCCACGTTTGCAGGTAGGGGAGCTGCAAATACCAATGATTATATTTTATTCTAAGAGGAAATGTTAACTTTTAAATCTAATTGTTTGGTTAATGTTAATTGAGCAGGTGATCATAACCCACTATGAGTGTAGGTATGTGTTGGACAGAGCACTAGCACTCTTATTGAGAGGATTCTAGAGTAATAAAAAATAAAGGGATGTTGCTGGACATGTCAAAGGTCAATCCTAATTGCTTGATCTCTGACCTGCATTCCAAAAATGCAACAGCGTGTATGACCTGTTCAGGATGGAGAAGCAAATACCATATTGAGGTCTTTTGACTCACTTTGTTGCTCAATCAAGTCATTGCTGATTATCTTTCTGGACCCCCTAGGGTTAAGGTTAAAAGATGGATTAATTCAGCCTGCTTTGTGGCCGGTGTATGCCTAAAAAAATATCAAGAAAACAATCTGAAGTACAAACCTCTAGACAAGGGTATAAACTAGTCTGGCAGGCTAGAAAGGCTTGCATAAGAGAAGAAGCCTGGACATCATTGATTGTAGCCAGTGCCACTAATGATAATTGTGCCTTTTAGAAGGTTATACTTCAACCCTATACTTTAATGAAGTGCTTTCATTCAGTTGGGTGGGTCAGTTTAGTAGGATATACTGTTACCCTTATTTAAATTCTCTTCTCTTTTTTGGGGTACGTTAAGGCTTGTAACTGATGAAGAACCTTTAGTAATTGTTTCTCTCAATTCACCCGTTATGTTTAGGAGGTATAGCAGAAATTAAAAAGAGCCCATCTTGTAATACCCCTGGGCCAAATGGTGTCCCCATGGATGTTTTAAAAAATGACATTGATCTATGGGCTCCAATATTAACCAACACTTTAAGAGCTGATGTAGGAAACAGTTTGCCTCTGCCTTTGTTCTAGTCAGTCATTTCCCCTATTTTTATGAAGGGAGACATAGGTGATCCCAAGTGTTACTGCCCTATTTCACTCTTGGATTCCACTTTTAAAATAGTGGGCACAATTATTTTGATGTGATTGGAAACTTTAGCTGAGCAGAATTCCCTTCTACCTGTAGTCCAGCATGATTTTCAGCAAGGTCTTGGGACTACAGAACCATGGGCCAGATGTAGGTAGGTAAAAATTTGCGAATCTGAAATAGCGACTCAATGCGAATCGCTATTTCCGACTCACAAAATCACATTCAAGAAATAATTGCGATACCAATTTGCAAGTCGCACCGCAATTTTCGACCTTTGCTTTTAGCGAGGTCGCAATTTGCGACCTCTCTAAAAGCGAGGTCGCAATTTGCGAGAAGGGTGTCGCAAATTGCAACTGACTCGCAAATTGCCTGCAGGTGCTGCACAACAGTTTGGAAACCCACTTCCTGGGTCTTGGTGATGACATCAGAACCAGGAAGTCATCAAATACACCTGGGAGGGCGACACCCTTTCCAAACTGCTGTGCCACACCCAGGAGAGAGGAGCTGCTGAAACAATGGAGGAGACAGGCAGTGCTGGCAGGTGAAGGGAGGTGAAGTTTTCTGATAAAGAGCTGGAGGTGCTGACTGACGAATGCTGCCTGCACCACGATGAACTGCTTAGGAATGCAGCCATGAGTGTCCCAGACACTCAAAAGAAAATGATATGGCAGCAGACCCAGGAAAAGATAAATGCCATAGGGGTGAGCCACTGCACCCTTGAGGAAATCAGGAAACGGTGGTATGACCTGCGCTCCAGGATGAAGGAGAGGGTTGCAGAGCGCCTGACAGAGATGAGGGGCACTGGAGGAGGCCCATCCACTGTCCCACCACCCACAGCCATGGAAAGCATGGTTGAGCAGACCCTGGAGCCAGAGGTCGTCACTGGCATGTGAGAAGTGGACAGTTCAGCACCAGGGACACCCAAAAGTGAGTACCATGAGATATGCTTTGACACCCACAAATGCAGTATACACACTCCCAGTACACAGCAGCAGGCACCACCAGACTAGCTCCATTCCAGTCTAGCAACCTCTAGAATAGTGCATTATGGGAAATGTAGTACAGTAGTCAGAATATAGGCAAATGTTTATTATGAGGCATAAAACAGATGTGAGAGACTGACAGTGTATCCCCTATGTCCCACAGGTCTCCCACAACACACCCCCAGCAGCGACACCAGGCAGGGAGGAGAGCATGGGCCAGAGACACTGCAGGAGGCTGCTGCTAAAATCGCTGGGCCCAGCAGGACACCACTAGGGTCCATTGAGGAACATGCACTGGACATGGGGGCAGCTGACGCAATGCCAGGGACCTGCCCCACAGAGAGGCAATCAGAGCCAGCAGCAGGACGAATGAGCAGACGCCGGCGCAGAGTTCAGTTGGTGCCCCAGGAGGAGGTAAGGGAAAGAGGCTTCGCGGGCTTGGAGTCATCCCTCATCCATGGTCAGCGCCTGCAAAATAGACAATTAAGGACAATCACAAGAACCCTCAACAGGATGCAGAGCAGCATGACCAATGGGCTGGCGGATGTGAACAGTCAGTTCACCAGGATGAATGAACATTTGGGGGATCTGACACAGGCCATCCGCCATCTGATGACTGAACTAGTGGCAGACCGACAACATGCAAGGCGCAGGGAGCGCCACACAGCGGCATGTTTTGACTGTCTGGCTGCATCCATTGGGCGTCTTGCAACCAATACAACAGGCCTCTCTAGATGGACAGTCAACCTACAGGTGGAAATTGGGCACTTTGCTGGCGATGTGGCGCGAGGACTTGGCCGCATCAGCCATGCTGTGGACCTGATGGAAAGTAGGTAGGTTGCAAGGGGCACAGGGGAGACCCCTCAGGACAGTGAGGAGGGGTCAACCATCAGTAGTGTGTCTGCCAGTGAGTCCCGTGTGCTACGGAGTGTTAGTGCATGAGAGGGGTCAGGGGACCCACCAGGGATGAGCCATTCTTGCCGCTCAAGGAGGAGGTTGTGAGCCACCATACAGCACTGTTCATGAGGCACATGACTTATAATTTGTCTTCATTACATTTCAACAATTACAGACTGTGACAGACAGCACTTTTCTTTTCCCATATAGTTTAGTAATAAAAAGGTTTTGTTTGTTTCACTACACAACTGGGCTATGTGTGTCTGACATCAGTGAGTGTGGTGACAATTGCCATGTACCTGCCAAAGTATTGGGTTGCAATGTGGTTCCGTCTCTGTCTGCCTTGATTTGCAATGCTTCTATCCCCAGGCTGTCGGTGTGGTAGCTCTCGCTCCTAATCCTCTGTGTCTGTGTCTTCAGGGGTGAGATGTAGGCCACGTCTGGTGGCAATGTTGTGTAGGATTGCACAGGCAGCGACAATCTTGAATGCTGTTTCTCGGGCATACTGTTGTGCACCTCCACTTTTGTGGAAGCACCTGAATCTTGCCTTTAATAAGCCAAATGTCCTCTCAATGACAGTTCTGGTCCACCGATGGGCACTGTTACATCGCCTCTCGTTCTCATTGCCAGGTGTTAGGTACGGGGTGAGTATCCCTGGTCTTAGAGAATATGCACTGTCACCTGTTTGACAAAACTAAGCAATTTTAGCAGGGTATGAATGGTTTCCACAGTGACCTGTATGTAAGGCTTCAGGGTGTATTCAGCAATACCTCATAGATATTCGTCTCTAAACTCCCCACGTTCTAGGCGTTGGTGTATCCCACTGTGCCTGAATATGTATGAGTCATGTGTACTCCCTGGAAATTTAGCTACAATGTCAGTAATGACATTATGTGCATCACATACCATCTGGATGTTTAGTGAGTGGGTACATTTCCTATTGCAGAACACATATTCCAGATTTGCAGGAGGGAAGATTTGTATATGTGTCCCGTCCACACACCCTATTACATGTAGGAAGTTGGCAATTATGTAGTAGTCCAACTTGGTGCTGTTAATTTCTGACTCATTCCTGGGTAGGTATACATATGTGGACATGTGTGTGAGTATGGCATCTAGGAATGATCTGAAGAATCGTGAGAGTGAACTCTGGGATACCCCACCTGCTACGGCAATCACTCCCTAATAGCTACCGAGGCCAAGAGGTGCAGTGAGCATAGCACTTGCACATGTGTAGGGATGGTGCTGCCGCGCATTGTCTGTCATTCAAGCTGAGGATTAAGTAGTTCAATTAATTCTAAAATTTCTGCACTGCTCAGTCTATATTTGTCATAAATCTCCTCCTCAGTTTGTTGAAACAGTGTCTGCCTGGTTCGGTATATCCTCTCCTGTCTCTGCCTCCTCCTCCTCCTCTGCTGGGCGGCGTGTACTCTCCTCCTCCATGCTATCACATACAGTTCAGCCATTTTGAGTAACCCAGATGCCTTCTGGGTCTCCTTTTATACTTTGGTTCTGGTTACCACCTGCTCTGAATCAGTGGTAATCTGGATGTGCAAAATGGGCTTTTTGCGACTAGTCGCAATTTGGGGCTGCCTTTTGCATATGGTTTGCGGCTCGCAATTTGCGACTTCCTATTTGCGGGTTGCAAAATCAGGTCGCAAATTTTGCAAGTCGGTAATGGCTCGCATCGCTATTTGCACTTCGGAAATGGGATTTTTGCATCCCGTTTCGGATTTTTCGAGGTCGCAAATAGCGAATCGGGCCATTTGTGACTCGCAAATGTTTGCTACATCTGGCCCCATGTCTAAATGTATTCTTAGGTACTAGCAAGTATACAATAGGTATGTCACACTTCCTGCACCTCATACTCATGGGCCTGAGATGTGCTTTCAATGTTGTTAATCAAAATTGATGTCCATCATGACATTAATAGTGGTGGAGGAGGCAATTGTCTGCCTATTGAGACTACTACATGTGGATGTCTCAGCTAAGGTCTGATTTGATCTGAATGCTGAGTGCTCCGAATTTTTTTAAAATCCATAGAACTACTCCTCAGGGCTGTGTTTTGGCATCATTTCACATTTCTCTTTATATAAATGGTGTGGATAGTTTATCAATCACAAGGGGATAGGACATGCCACAGATAAGGGTATGGCCAGTAATTTCACCCCTCAGTATCTTGCTTTGCCATATTATCTGTGAAATAGCCACTTACACAGCTCTGCTAACAATAACTGATCTGTAGATTATAAATATATGCTCACATGTACAAAAAAGTGGCACAGGTTGGCACTGCGACAAATATTGTAGCACCGCACTGCACCACTTTTGGATGCGCAGTACTTGCAAAAATATGGTACACCCCTGTGTTTCTCCTTGCGCTGGCGCTAAATTTAGCTGTCAGCGCAAACTCAGGCATCCTTGAACATCGTGCAAGGGTGTCTTTGTTGAGGGGTGTGATTGTTTATGTGCTTCATGAAATGGCAGCATGTTATCTCACATTGGGAAGATAATGTGAAGGACGAGAAGAGACAGGTCACTCTATTGCACAAAGATCTACAGGCATTCATTGACTGCACTGTCCCCTTAATGTTTTACCTTCTCCCAACCATGTGGAGTATTAACAGGAACCTTTCCACAAAGGCAAACATATACATATGTGCAAATTAAAGAAGTTTTCAACACAACAAAATTAATTTGGATCTTCAGTCAACTCATCTGGAGGTCTTTTGGATCAATGGTAAAACAATATCGGTGACAAATTGATCCAACAGAGATGTTATTGAAGTTATTCCATCAGTAGTGAAAACTTCAGAGGATGATCTTTTTCATGGAAACAGTTCTTTATGGGGATGAGTTCAATACCAATTATTTGATTCTTTTTCTAGTGCAGAAAATGTCGGGACAAGGCAGAGTTTATTGCATCTATCACCAGTAACTACATTTGTTCTAGCTCCGCCTCTCAGGATGCTAACTCTACAGGCCCTGTAAGTTTGCACCGGTTTTGCGTAAAAAAGTCACTCAAAAGTGGCACAAAAAAATATAAATACGGGCCCATATTTCGTAAGTTTGCGCCGCTTTTGCATAAAAAAATAACAGAAATGTGGTGCTAAAAAAGTATAAATATTGGCCTTAATAACATTTACTTACTGAGAAGCACTTTTCCTGACCTGTTTTACTATCGATGTGATTTGAATTTATTTACTAGGTTAGTGACATCGGATATAACTGACTTTAAATTGAAATTTTCATAAAACTATGTTGTATAAGTATTAATTAATTTATGTCTCCCTTCTTCGTAATATTGATACGTAGATTCACTGTGTTACATTATTAATTTTTTATATGAAGACGAAATCCACATTTCGTATTTTAGGCAACTGGATAACTTGTATTATCTTCACAACCACATCTCGCCACTTTTTACTTTCTATTTAAATGGCAGTTTTCCCTTCAGGAGCATGTTTGAAACACCATGGGGAGATCTACGGATTACTAGGTCTCTATCACTTATAATTTCACACAGATGTGATGTCTTCTTTCTGACGACTCATGTTTTTATGATCTGCATATGGAATGTGGCTAGTTGCCTGAGGTTCAACCTTATCTAATTTCCTGATGTTTCTTGAATGTCCATGTATGGGAATATTTTGATTACTGATTTGTATATGTATGATCTTGTTTAAAGCCTTGAAAAAGTCACATTTGGTGACAAAACACATGTTGGCTTCTTTGTCCTATTGACATATTGGTGGCCATTACAACCCTGGCGGACGGTGTTAAAGCAGCGGTAAGACTGCCAACAGGCTGGCGGTAAAAAATTTGCAATTACAACTGTGGCGGAAACCGCCAACAAAGACAGCCACTTTAACACTCCGACCTCCATGGCGGTACAAACAAACAGCGTGGCGGTCAGCGGCACCAGACAGGCGGGAGACAATGTACCGCCCACACTATTACAACCCACCAATCTGCCACCTTTTCCGGGGCGGATTCACCGCGGATAAAAACACGGCGGAAACAGGAATTCCGAAGGGAAAACTCTCACCTCTACACACCCCACGAGGACACCATGGACCCGGAGCTCCAAATTCTCTGTGCGACAGTCTTCCTGCTCCTCTACCAGGAGCACGAACGCCGGTGACGAAGACCACAGTGAGTACTGCACCTACGACACAGGGGAGGGGGGAGGGAAAAAACAGGGACACACACACGAAACACGCAACACCCCCACCCCCACCCCCACCCTCACCCACTACAACACACACACTAATACATATTGATACATCACAGTTACACCCCCCTAACCCCCCTGGAAGAATGCAAAGACAATAGAAAATGAGTGTAACCATTGTAATATATTAAAATCAAGTAGGCAAAAATATATATACACCATTTACAAAATATATACCAAGCATAGTAGTCCAGGTAGTGCTCCAATTAAGTCAGTGGAACACTGGGCCCACACGGTATGGGTGAGGCCCACACAAAATCCCCGACCATGACGGAGAGAAGAATGCAGGGGCATCAGAGAGCAAAAAAACAGGCACCTCAGGGGGAAGGAAAGGGTGGCACCTCAGCCGCTTGAGTGCACAATGCCAAATCCACGAGGGGGCCACATGCCCACTGTGCAATCCTGGGGAGTGCAAAGCCACAGTCTCTCAAGTCTCTACAGTGGGTGGTTTGCCCACTGTTCCATCCTGGGGAGTGCAAAGCCACAGTCTCTCAAGTCACACAAGTGGGTGGATTGCCCACTGTTCCATCCTGGGGAGAGCAAAGCCACAGTCTCTCAAGTCTCACAAGTGGGTGGATTGCCCACTGTTCCATCCTGGGGAGTGCAAAGCCACAGTCTCTCAAGTCTCTACAGTGGGTGGTTTGCCCACTGTTCCATCCTGGGGAGTGCAAAGCCACAGTCTCTCAAGTGGATAACAGTGGTTCTGGAGGCGGCATGTTGCCCAGAGTGCTCCATTCTGCTAAGGACCGAGGTAGTGGATGCATTTCTCTGCTGGTTCTGGAGGGGGCATGGTGACCAGAGTGCTTCATCCTGCTAAGTACAGAGGTAGTAGATGGATCTATCCACTGGTTCTGGAGGGGGCATGGTGCCCAGAGTGCTTCATCCTGCTAAGGACTGAGGTAGTGGATGCCCTTCTCCACTGGTTCTGGAGGGGGCATGGTGCCCAGAGTGCTTCATCCTGCTAAGGACAGAGGTAGTGGATGGATCTTTCCACTGGTTCTGGAGGGAGCATGGTGCCCAGAGTGCTTCATCCTGCTAAGAACAGAGGTAGTGGATGGATCTCTCCACTGGTTCTGGAGGGGGCATGGTGCCCAGAGTGCTTCATCCTGCTAAGGACAGAGGTAGTGGATGTATCTCTCCACTGGTTCTGGAGGGGGCTTTGTGCCAAGAGTGCTTCATTCTGCCCATGACGGACTCAGTAGTGTCAGTGCCCTTGGCGCTCATTGGCCAGCGGTGCATGAGACGGCGGTGCCTTGTTCAGCGGTGCGTGAGACGGCGGTGCCCTGTTCAGCGGTGCTTGAGGCGGCAGTGCCCTGTTCAGCAGTGCTTGAGGCGGCGGTGCGGCTTTGGTGGCTGGAGTCTTCCCCCTCTCCCGCTGGGCACTGGCCATCTTCTGATGCTTCACAGGTGGGGGACTGTCTGTGCTGTGGCTCCGTGCCACACTGGCTGCCTTGGTGGCCGGTGCACTCCAGATTCCAGTGACTACAGGTACCTCTTGTCCCGGAGATGCTGTGGCTGAGGTGCTAGTTCAGTACCTATGAGACGGACGGGGTAGGGGAGGTGTGGGAAAGAGGTCAAGGTTGGACAGGAAAAGTTTTTTGGACACACTGGGACGGGTAGCTGGAGGGGGGTTGAGAGTGGACGAAGAGGTTGTGGTTGTAGGAGGTGTTAGTTTGCTGACTTTGGGAGAAGGTGCATGCGCTGGAGGCTGTCGTGAGATGGATGGCGTTGGGTGAGTGTGTGCCTGCGTTTGTGTATCATCGGAGGGGGCGTCAGAGACACACTGGGAGAGGACACAGGGGACGTGTGAATGGTAGTGGGGGTGGTGACTGCACGTGAGCGGGGTGTGGTGGTGGGTGTGCTGGAGACGTAGTGGCTGTAGAAGTAGTGCATGCAGGTGTGAGTGTATACGAGACAGGGAGGGAGGAGGGAGATGAGGAGGAGGGGGACACAGTGGAGGCAGTGGATCTTGCTATGTCTGCATGTGTGTGATGCTTGCGTGAGTGCCTGTGGGATGTGTGGTGCTTATGTTTGCCTGAGCTTCCCTTGTGTGTTGACGTGTGTGCATGCTGGTCTGTAGGTGTGCTTGGGATAGGCCGAGGTACAGGGTATTGGGTGGGGGTGGAGGAAGTTGGAGGGGGGGGCCAGACACAGGGACAATGGCTGCCATCAGTGCTGAGCTGAAAAGCTCTCTTATGCTCCACTGTTCAATTCCTGGTAAATGGCCTACAATCTGCACACATAGATGACACAGGGGCATGACTAGGTGTACTTGGCACTCTACAGAGGTGGACTGGGGTGCCACATGGCCTGCCTTACGGAGGGACCTTGCCTACGGAACTCGCCCTGGCCTAGGGAAACCCACTGCCCACCTCCCCCACCCAGACCCCTCCACTGCACGCAAAGTCAGAAGAATGCGAGTGTACTCACCCCCTTGTGGCTGCTGTGATGCCCTTAAGTGCCCATCCAACTCCGGGTACGCCACCACCAGGATCCTAAACATCAGGGGGGTCATGGTGCGACGGGCACCCCTCCCACATTGGGAGGCCATCCCCAGCAGAGCCTCCGCCGTCTTCTTGTTCCAGCGAATGTCCTCCCATCTTTTACGGCAGTGGGTGCTCCGTCTGTGGCAAACCCCCAGGGTCTGGACGTCCTTGGCGATGGCCCGCCAAATATCTTTTTTCTGGTGGGCACTGACCTACACTGACCTACATGATTTGTACAGGGGGAAGAGAAAGTTATTACCAACTGCACCGTCAAAGTGATTGGCCCCCATGCACGCCGCACTCTCCCCCCTTCCTTCTTACATCCACCCCTCTCCACACAGGCATAGCCCATACATCATGCTCCCAGTGTACTTACCTGTTGGTCTGGAGGACCATAGTGTAGCGTGTATTGGGAGAGGACCCCGTCCACGAGTTTCTCCAACTCTTCTGATGTGAAGGCAGGGGCCCTTTCCCCAGACACACGAGCCATTTTCGCTTCCAGACCGAGGTCACAGCTGCACTTTGCACTGTAGGTCCTCTCCTGTCGAAGATCAGGTATTGAGTGATTGAACAGATAGAAAAGGGCGGTCACGTCCGCGGCAGTGCGTACCGTCACTGCCGGCGTACATCGTCATTGGCTCCTCGGACCCTTAGGGTCCAATGTTAACCAATGCAGCATTGAGCCGCGGTCTTCAACCGCCTACCGCGACGGTGAACAACGCCAGCGCAGTTACCTCACATCCCATTGTCCCACTTTACAGGTCAGGCAGCCACCATTTCAGGGGCCCACATGGCTTCATTTTCAACTGCGTCACACATACCTAGGCCTAGACTCAACACACATACAGGCCACTTTTTGATTATGAATGGTGTTCTGTGTAAGCTGTGGGTACGTACCTCTGAGTTGTTTGACTCTGTGCTCGCTGTTGTCCTTCATAGGCACCGTCCGCTGGGACATGTGAGGAGATGACGGCATCCTCCGGTGTACCGACCGTTGGTGGATCCGTTGACAATGGAGGAAAGACATGTGACAATCACATACAGGCTTGACCGTGCCACAATCCAGGAACTGTGTACCCAGTTGGAGCCAGACCTGATATCAGCTATCCGCCATCCCACAGGAGTCCCCCCTCAAGTGCAGGTGCTGTCAGTACTCCATTTCCTTGCAAGTGGGTCATTTCAAACAACAGTGGCCATAGCATCAGGGATGTCCTAGCCTATGTTTTCCAATGTGTTGTCCAGAGTGTTGTCTGCCATGCTGAAACATACGCGGAGCTACATCGTTTTCCCTCAGGTGGAGGATTTGCCTACAGTGAAAGGTGACTTCTATGCGCTGGGACATATCCCCAACATCATAGGTGCCATTGATGGGACATGTGTGGCTTTGGTACCCCCCCACAGGAGTGAACAGGTGTACAGAAACCGGAAGAGTTATCATTCGTTGAATGTACAGATGGTACGTTTGGCAGACCAGTACATCTCCCATGTAAATGCCATGTTCCCTGGCTCAGTGCATGACGCTTACATCCTGCGGAATCGCAGCATCCCTTATGTGATGGGTGAACTCCAGAGGCACTGTGGGGGGCTATTAGGCTATTAGGTGAGCACCTGGAAGCAAGTCAGTGGGAATGGTTGTCTGGGTCTGGGGATACCCCTCCAGGTTAGTGTGTGTCTAACAGTTGTCCCTCGCCATTTGCAGGTGACTCTGGTTACCCCAACCTGTCATGGCTACTGACCCCAGTGAGGAATCCCAGGACAAGGGCAGAGGAACGCTACAATGAGGCCCACGGGTGGACTAGGAGGGTGATCGAGTGGACCTTCGGCCTCCTGAAGGCCAAGTTCAGGTGCTGTATGACAGGTGGTGCCATATTCTACTCACCAAAGAAGGTGTGCCAGATCATCGTGACCTGCTGTATGCTTCACAACTTGGCTTTGCAACGACAGGTGCCTTTTCTGCTGGATGATGGTCCAGATGGCGGAGTTGTTGCAGCTGTGGAGCCTGTGGACAGTGAAGACGAGGAAGCAGAGGAAGAAGACATGGACAACAGGGACTCAGTGATCCAGCAATATTTCCAGTGAGACGTAGGTAAGAATACAAACCTGCCTACTACATGTACTTAATCACTACTACCTCTCTACTGTCTGTCGTTTTCACCCAGTCTATGGTCACTGAGATGTCACTTTCCCTTACGATCTCACAGATGTGGGTCCCACTGTGTGACATCTGCTTTGATTCCTCATGGACTAGAGCTGTGTGACATAGGTATGTTGCCATTACCGTTTAAAAAGCTTTTTGCCACAGTTATTGCTAATAAAGTATTCCGAAATCACAGAGAGACTCCAGATTGTTTTGTGCTTTAAGGGTGTTTATTTAAGTGCTCAATATTGGAGGGGGTTGTAAAATGGTGAGGGGTGATGGCCGAGGAATGTCCATGGCAGAGTCCATTCTATTAGTCTCACAGGTGCATTGCCCAAATGGGCATAGGAAGTGGAGCTGGGGCAGTTAAAGGATGGACAGGGTGACAAAGTGGGACAGTAGGATGACAATCAGGGTGGTCTCATTTCTTGGCGGGGGTCTTGGCATCATTCTCTGTCTTTGTCCTGGATCTCAGGGACCGTTTGCGAGGTGGTTCTCCCTCTGCCTGGGGTGGGGTGCTGGTGTAGTGGTCCTGTGGCGGTGCCTCCTGTCCACTAGCGCCGTCAGAGGTGGTGGGCAGTTCATCGTCCAGGCTAGTATCAGGGGCCCCTTGTAGTGCCACAGTGTCCCTGCTGGTGTTGAGTACTTCCTTCAGCACCCCCACGATGGTGCCCAGGGTGGAATTGGTGGTTCTGAGTTACTCCCTGAAGCCCAAATACTATTCCTCCTGCAGGCTCTGGGTCTCCTGAAACTTGGCCAGTACCGTTACCATTGTCTCCTGGGAGTGGTGGTAGGCTCCCATGATGGAGGAGAGGGCCTCGTGGAGAGTGGGTTCCCTGGGCCTGTCCACCCCCTGTCGCACAGCAGCCCTCCCAGTTTCCCTGTGTTCCTGGGCCTCCATCCCCTGGACCGTGTGCCCACTACCACTGCCCCCAGGTCCCTGTTGTTGTTGGGGTGGTGGGTTAGCCTGGGTTCCCTGTAGTGGTGGACACACTGCTGATTGACGTGTCCTGGGATGGAGGTATGGGCCCGCTGGGTGGGTGCTGTGCTGGTGTTTCCAGAGGGGGGAAGCTCTGTAGTGGCCTGTGACTGAGTGTGGGGAATCGACTGTCCCAAGGTCCCCGATGGGCCGGGCTGGTCATCTAGATCCATTTGGACAGAGGTGCTGTCTTCACTGTGGGCCTCTTCTGTTGGTGGTGTGGACATGTGTGGACCCTCCTGTCTGGTGACGTTGGGTAGGGGTCCTGCAGGGGTATAAACGCATGATTATTGCATCTGTGTGTGTCAAGGTGTGCAATGGGTGGGTGACCATGTACCCCAGTGCTAGCATTCCTGTGTGAGAGCTTGTGTGATGATGCTTTAGGGGGCTGTATGGGTATGTACAGTGGGCATGCTTTAGTGATGGGCATCCATGCTTTGTTGTTGCATGCAGGGCTTGGTGTTGGGATGGGTGGGTTGTGATAGTGGGACATGTGTGAGGAGTAGGAGTGATGGGGGTGAGGGTGGGGTATGTGATGGCATGTAGGTAGGGTGGCGGATGTAATAGTTAGTTGTTAGTTGTGGGGGAGGAGGTGGGGGTCCGCCGCCAGTCCTCTGAACCGCCAGGTGGTGTCTGGAGACCACGGAACGCACCTTTCCCCCTAGGTCATTCCACCTCTTCCTGATGTCCTCCCGATTTCTTGGGTGCTGTCCCACTGCGTTGACCCTGGCCACTATTCTTCGCCATAGCTCCATCTTCCTTGTAATTGAGTTGTGCTGCACCTGTGATCCAAATAGCTGTGGCTCTACCCGAACGATTTCCTCCACCATGACCCTGAGGTACTCCTCCGAGAACCTGGGGTGTCTTTGCCGTGCCATGGGGTGGTGTAGGTGATGTGTGGGGTGGTGTGTTGGGTGATAAGTGTGCTGATATGTAGTGGTGTGTTGTGTGAGTTGCGTGGAAGTTCTGTGAGTGATGGTGCCTGTGGATGCTAGTGTTGTTCATGGTGGTGTCTCTCTCTGGCTTTCGTTCGTGATTCGTAGTCATAAGGGTTTGTGGGTGATGTGGGTGTGTGTTTTATATTGTTTTGAGTGTGTGGGAGTGGTGTGTGTATGTGTATCAGGTGTGTGTATTATGAATTGTCCAATATGGCTGTGTTTTGGAGATGTGTGTGTATTTTGAGCGCGGCGGTGTGTACCGCCAATGGAATACCGCGGTTGAAAGACCACCGCGTGGATTCGTGGGTCATGATTGTGTGGGCGTATTTCTGTTTGCATGAAGGTGGAGGTTTTGTTTTCGCCAGTTTATCACTGACCTTTGGTGTGGTGGACTTCTGTGGGTGTCTGAATTTTGCTGGATTCCGAGTAGTGGGTCATAATGACAGTGGCGGAATTCCGCTGCCGCAGCGGTTTGTTGGCTGTCTTCTGCACAGCGGCAAGCGGCTTCTACCGCCAATGTTGTAATGAGGGCCATTATCTGGAAACACATAAATGGGTGTACTGCCACAGAAAAAACTTTGTTGCATGGATATATACATTTATGGACTCAGATCTATTCATATACATTTTTGTTGCCATGAACTTAAACGCAAGTGCTGTGGTATTTGATAATTTTACATATTTAGCAGGTTTCTTGGGTAGTAAGGAACTCAATACCCCTTTTCGCAGCTATGCAATAACTCTTGGAACTTTGTACTTTGACCCATACTGAATCTGATGTGGGAAGTGTGTCCTATGTACTTCTACTACCTTCTATCACTATATATAATTAATATGTAATTCCACTAAAAACCTTTATCAGAAATTAATGTTTGGCATTAGACTGTACTGCTCAGAACAGCACCTAGAAAATACCACAATGAAAATAGCATTTGTAAGAAACATGGTCATGTTATCACATAGTTAGTCTTCAGAAAACATAACCACATTAAATGAAAATGACTGAAAGTATTGCACTGCAACAATATATTTAGCCCCTAAAGATCATGGTGCATTACACATTTTAAGGACTAGTAGGCCTACTGCAGTGATATTACACAATCAAGCAATCATTGGATTTATAAAGCGCTCTACGTACCGTTGAGGGTTTCAAGGTGCTGGGGGGCGGGGTCCGTGGGTGTTCCTTGGTGAGGACTGGGAGCATGCTGTGGTGCGGCGGGGTTGAGGGCGTTGAATTGGTTGGCCGTGTAGTGGCGTCTGGAGGTGCAGGGGTCTCACGGACCAGGGGGGGTGGCGCTGGGCACGGTCCAGGCGCGGATGGGCGCAGACGGGATTGCCTCTGGCGCGCCCACGCCGCAGCTGCCATAAGAGGAGGGGAGGATGGGTGTGGCAGCTGGGAGGCGGGAGGGCTTGTCCTATGAGAGGGCTTGGGGGTGGGGCCGCAGGGGAAGCAGCGGCGGGAAAAAGGAAGAGGAGAACGGTGAGAGAACGAGGGGGGAGGCGGGAGGGGACGCAGGGGACGCAGCGACAGGGAAAAAAGGAATGAGCGGTGAGAGAAGGAGGTGGGAAGCTGGAGGGGCCGCAGGGGACGCAGCGGCGGGGAAGCAAAAGCAGCAAGAGAAAGGACGTAGCACGGAAGGCAGAGCGGGGAGCGACCTACCTTGCAAGCAGGGTCAAAACAATCAAAACACATACTTCTTTCCGCTGTAAAACCAAAACTCCAGCCATGAGAGAGGTTAAAAAGAAACTGAAAGGAGGGAGGGGTAATAATTTCCGGGGGTCCCCGCGAACCTGGGGGCCAAGAGATGATCTAGACAGAAAGAGTAGGTTGGGGTGAATGTTTTGAAGGTGGTCCCATTGTCCTAGGACAACCACAGGCTGGGTTATGAGCAAAAATGTTTTGTTAAAGAATGCCCTGCAAAGCATTATGGGATGACTGAGTGCAGCAAATTTTGTAGTATGTTGAATGTAAGGATCAGAACCGCCCCTAGAGAACACCACAATAAAAATTGTCATTTTTAAGCAACACGGTAAAAGAACAATATATATGAGCACCTGGGGGGCATAACCACATGAAAATAGAATGGCACAAAGTAATGTAGCACAACCATATACTTACCCCCTAGAAGGCCTAGTGCCTTATACATTTTCAGGCCTTGTGCAACATGAATACCCTTAAAATACAAGCTACTCTAAACCGTAAAACAAAAGGTCTAACAGTTACAAAGCTTAAAGAGGGACTGAATGGTAGAAGGGGTTATTTTGGGTTCCCCACTAACCTAGTGTGGGGACTTAGATGTGACCTAAACAGAAAGAGTGTGTTATGCGGAACGCTTTGGCGGTGGTCCCTTTGCCCTAGGACCACCACAGGCTGAGTTATGGGAAGATTGTTTCGAAAAAGAACTTGTTGTAAAGCATTATGGGGTGACTTTTTTGAGAGCAGTGAATACTGTAGTATTGACTCTCCTGCTGTTCCGGGAAAGACCGTCATAGATTTTTGTGTTTTTTTAGTAAAGCAATTAGTAATTATAAGCGTTCTTGGGGAAGCTGTGGAGCGTGAAGGGGAGAGCCGAATGAAATGACTCTGATTAGATAACAGTGTGAACACTGTGACCTGTGCTCCAATACCGCCCATGGAGTTTGCACTGTTCACGCTGTTCATGCTTTAGGGGCCGTGGCTGCCATGGAGCACATAAGGGAGAGACCAAAGATAAAAGTAGTTTACCCACTCTGAAGCAATCGTGTAATTATCCATGTAAAAGGGTCAGTCTGCAAGGCAATAACAAAAGCGCCCCAAGGCGTGACAAACGGAAAGCAATTACTAATGATGTCAAGTGATTTTTCAAAGACAAGCTCAAAAGCAAGTGAAAGTGATGGGTGTGAGGTGGGCATGGATAAAAGCCCACAATACTAACAGGTCAACACACTTCGGCGTTCAAGCTAAAAATAGTAATTCTTCTAAAAAAATACCTTGGGTTTTAAACAAACCCCAATCAAGAACTATTGTTACTTTGTTTTTGACTAATCTGTTACCTCACTAATCCCACAATCAGTCCAATCCAAGCCATTGATAGTGGTTCAACATAATGGCGAGATTGAGAAGGTGACATCATACTATTTAATTCTTCCCCGCATGACAGTACTGGAAGTGACCTCACATGACCTTTAACCCCAAACATCTCAGGGAGTGATGCTATGTGACCTTTATCACTTAAGAGGTTAAAGGAAGTGACACCACTGAACTTCAAAAACATCTACAATAAAAGCAAAAATAATAAATATACAGAAAAGATACTAAAGCAGATAAAGGCCCTGATTCTAACCCCGGCGGTCGGCGGGAGCACCGCCGACAGGCCGGCGGTGCCCCGCAGGGCATTCTGACCGCGGCGCTTTGGCCGCGGTCAGAAAGGGTAAACCGGCGGTCTCCCGCCGGTTTACCGCTGCCCTCAGAATCCCCCATGGCGGCGCAGCTTGCTGCGCCGCCATGGGGGATTCTGACCCTCCCTACCGCCATCCTGTTCATGGCGGGAAAGCCGCCATGAACAGGATGGCGGTAGGGGGGGGTCGCGGGGCCCCTGGGGGCCCCTGCCGTGCCCATGCCAATGGCATGGGCACGGCAGGGGCCCCCGTAAGAGGGCCCCGCAAGGTATTTCAGTGTCTGCCTTGCAGACACTGAAATACGCGACGGGTGCTACTGCACCCGTCGCACCTTCCCACTCCGCCGGCTCGATTACGAGCCGGCATCCTCGTGGGAAGGGAGTTTTTCCCTGGGCTGGCGGGCGGTCTTTTGGAGACCGCCCGCCAGCCCAGGGAAAAACTCATAATACCCTCCGCGGTCTTCTGACCGCGGAGCGGTATTATGGGGGCGGAATTCTGGCGGGCGGCCTCCGCCGCCCGCCAGGATTAGAATCACCCCCAAAGTGTTCTATGTTAACAATGATATACTAAATAGGCTGCTGCAATGGTATGGCAAATATGCAAACATGACAGAAAAGGGCAAGGCAATCATAGGTAAGCATTAAAATTCCACTGCTTGCTCAAGCAGAATCATCATATTTCCACATGTAACCTCACTTGCCCTGTAAGAGCCTTATAAGAACATGTGTGCAAGCTTTCCTACAGGGCAAGAAGCTAGCCTGCACACTAGTTGCATGTAAACACTGCTCACAAAGTATACCAAATCCTGGGGATTCTGACCCTAACAACTGACAGTTTGCATAAGAAACTGTGATGTCTAGTGTAGTGGCATTATGCTAAGTTTGGTCACTTATCTGTCTAGCATAGATATGCAGAAACATTTTCTGATAATTGTAATAGTTTGTTTTTAAATACACTAAATATGTATGTCATGCACATAGCACACTCCACAAACCAAGTTGCTTTGTGTGGATTTACTAATAATAGTGGTACTTGATAAGTGAGGTGCTGATCCTTCCCTCTAGGAATTGCTGGTGTGAGTGAAAGCATGTTACAAGGTTTCTGCAGCCTGTAGAGTTATACCAGCTACAAAGTTATAGAAATGTGATCATAATAGGAAGTACAGTAGATTTTTGGGGATATAAATGTTGTTTTGACTCAGAGACTTCATAAATTGTAACATTTTATCAGTTAGGTGGATTGGCGTTGACTAAATAAATAGAGAAAATGTTCATCCCAGTTAATTTGCATAATGTTAAGTAACTGGTTATCCTTTAAGAGGTAACATTGCACCTTATTTGCTGTGCACTACATGAAAGAGAGTGGTTCTTCTCCCCCTGCCTTGCACTTCAGCTCCTATCTTGAGGTAAGACAAGATAATGATTGTACTCTGTGCTTGAATGCATTTCTCTTCTGATCCAAACCTCTTTTCCAATGTGTCATTCTGTAGGAATTTGGTTTATCAGATTGGGGAGGTGGTGGAGGCTAGTAATCACTATTCACAGGCACGCAATAATACTCAGTACACAATTGTCCAGTCAGTGCTATTCCTTTTTCAGCACACTACTAAATACAATGCATTAATTTACAAATGTATATATGCGGCACAATGAAAAATACCTTATAATCACATTAGACCTCTAAAGAGTGATGTCCCTCAAGATCACAGTACCCCCCCACCGATGCCAGATACACATCACAATATAATGGGTATCACTTTGAAAAACACGAGCCTATTGGCTTTATCAAGGCTCATCACAACATTGAAGTCAAGCCTCTCAACTGTGCTAGAGTTTCACCATATTTGAAGGCAAATAATCTACTTGTTAAAACCACCATCATTTCATGTTTAAATGCAGTAATCATTAATACCCATGTGTAATGCAGTAATTACTGACAATAAAGCATTTCAGCATTGCTCAACAATCACTGTCAGCATAAATGATCAAAACACTAAAAACAAACATAACATGTGCCTGTGTCTTTTTATATACGGCTTCAGGACACAAAAATGCAGTCATAGAGCCAACCCCTAGAGGGCGCTGCAGTCCCAGCTGTAGGGCAAGAAGCTCCACCTGTGGGAGTGCTTGAAAAAGTAAAGAAAAGGTCAGGGTTTTAAACTTTCTGACCCCCACAAACATAGGGTCAGTCTTCAAAAATTACATGGGGAGGAACTACTGTGCCTCCTGCAGCCTTCACAACATCATTGGTGGAGCCCATGCCCAAGCAATGAACATTAATATAGAGGTTCAGCCACATTCCTTGACTGCCACACAAATTTGCACTGCACAGATTCTTTTTGGACTTTTTTGTTCTCTTTTTTGGGGGGTGCCCTGTCTCATCTGGATATCCAAATCTTCAGTATGTTGTTTCTACTTCTAGTGTCAAGCCTCAGAGCTGGGGTCCCAGGCCCTTTTCTGCTTCCTCAGGGGTTGGGAGGGTAAAGAAGCTCTTCCTCTTCTTTTATTCACAGGGGTCCAGAGATGGAGTCCTTGGACCTCTTTGTAACACACGCCTTCCCGAGCTCATAAACAATTTTTGAGTTTGCACTGATTCGCAGCCCCTGTGAAATTCTGGACCTTGCAGCAGATCGCCACATGCTACATTTCCTCAAAAGGCCAAAGGTCACCAACTTTCAATAGGCCTTAACCCCAGCACCAGTGGGCCAAATTGGATGGTCTTGGACTCATGTTACTCCTGGTTATGAGCTCTAGCCAAGAGCAGTTCTAGCAGGACTCCTGGCCTCAAAACAGTATACTCTGCAGGGACCTGTTTCCACTTGTTCCCTCTGTCAGATTTCCTCATTGTCTTTGTCTCTGGTGCTCCTCTCCACCTTCTGGTGTGCTGAAGTACAGATCTTTCCGCAACTGGTCCTCAAGGAGTGTACCAGGGCAAACCTCGCTGGGTGCCCACTAATGTTATAATGCCTACCCAAAGTCAATATCTAACCCTGCAGGCTCACCTCTATGTCAGGCTATCTATGCACAGTTACATAGTGTTCAAGTGTAGCAAGGCAGCATAGCCACAGCCTTATCCTAAAGGACGGGCACTGGTGGTAAACACATGTAGACCATTTACCATGTGATTACCATGGGTGAGACACAAGTATTGAGACTCACCCATTGTAATAAGTCCAAATCAGGGTGATTAAAAAAAAACAAAAATCTGGGCATACTATATGTGCAGAATACATTTTGCAACACAATCTAAATAGTGAACCCATCAGGGTTGGCCCAGTATGTCCCTACGATATTTCCTTCATAGTATAAATGCCATCCCTAGCATTCAAGTGATAGTTATGTAAATCATCTTCCAGAACTATGTGTTTGTTGCTATTTAACAAATGCGGACAACATAGTGGGCGAAACTCAAAAATCCAACAAAACACTAATGTGTACCGACAGTATCAATATTTTCAGAGGAGGTGTCAGAAGTATATTACATCACTCAAACCTTTCTCTGTGTTTGTATTTGTACATTACAATTGTTTATTTCTATAGAAGTAAATAGAACTACACTGGCTGCTGCCCAAGGAAAGCTGACCTGTGTAACACATGACATTAAACTGTGCATTACATACAGTACATTTATTGATTGTACTTTATGCAAGTGAAATGAGTCAGGCCCACATACAACAGCCTTTGAGTTCACTGATACATTCCTTAGCTATACATATATTTTTTAGCTTTAATGTGGGTCCATGATCTGAGGAATGCCTAAAGGCTGAAAATGTGTTTTGGCCCCTTTTTTGGCACATGGGCTGTTTTATTCACCAAATTTGCATGTTCATTGAGTAATGCAGGCAGTAGAGTGGAGTAGCACCTCACCCTATTGCAGCAGAAAAGTGTGCAACCAGTCCAGGTTTCCTTTTCCAAAGTGTTTTCAGTTGTGACAAATATTTCAACTCCATTGTGAGCCAAGACTACAACACTCAGAATATCTTTAGATACAGCTTGCTTCATTGCAGTCACTGATATCGGCAAACATGTAACAGACTATAATTGGTACAGCCACCCGCACTCTGTTCAGCTCCTTCTAAAGTACCCACAACCATAGCCATCAGAGAGCAACTGTAGCAGGTCAGTGGAAAACTTTGCGGCATATTTAAAAGCTCTTAGAACCACCTTAGTGCCGCCATGGTGCTATTTTTTTACGCTGAGGACACTAAAGTGGCTTTTTCCATGGCCATATTTACAAAGTGATGCAATGCTTGCATTGCACCTCTTTGTAAACCCTTGTCCATAGAATGCCTGCACCAGCCATAATATATGTAAGGGGGGCCGTTTCTGCACTAGGAGGCCTGCAAAAAAAGGTGCAGGGAAATTTAATAGATTTCACTATTTGTTGGCATCATTTTTAACGCCTGCTCAGAGCAGGCATTAAAATAACGCTCCCATAGTAAACTATGGGCCTCCTTGCATTTTGCTACACTAGCGTCAACATTTTTTTAGCTAGTGTACAAAGTGCCATAAAAGCATCAAAAATGTTGACGCTATTGGGCTAACGACTGCTATGGTACATTGTATCATAAATAAGTCCCATCCATGGTGTCAAGTGCGATTACGGGGGTGCAGAAAAAGTGGTGCATCAGCACTACTTTTAAAAAAAATATGGGCCTAGATTTCCTCCTGAGGTACAGGTAAAGAGGGGAAGGAGAAGAACTCTCTTGTAATCGATCAGAAAACCATCTCTGAAGTATGACATGAGTTAATTCATTCGTGCCTGAACTTGTAACCGTGCTATTTCACTGCTTTTGTAATGTTGGCAGAACAAAACTAATCAACACAGGCATGGATTCAAGTAACATACTGTTGTCAGATAATGGAGAGCTGGAGAAAAATCAAAAGAATTTGTGAAGTGCTTTAAATATTTAAGGCTATCTGTCCTATACTTTTACTCTTCAAAATAATCAAACATAAATAACTGACCCCTTTCTGATATTGGCCTGCTGAGGCCAGGGATAACAGGAGCACTGCCGTTTATCACATGGGGCAAATTAGGGCTACTATCTGCTGCCCCTGGTGACCCCTAATTGACGTCCATTACCCAAACCTCATTCCAGTCAGATATTTGTACAAAGTAAGCATGGATGGGTTTGACAACATCATCATCATCATCACCATCTTCATCAAAAAATGTTTATTCCGTTTATGTAAACCACAAAAGCGCATCATGCATAAAATCCAACAAATGCTTAATAACAAGGTAGAAATAAAAAAAGATTAAAACAGAATATATAATATCCAAATTTCAAATTCCTGAATTGGACCTAATACAGTGATATGTGTGACAGTTTATCATTTTCCAATCATATTTCTCAGTCTAACTGCAGCCACGATAAACTTATGAACTGTCATACAGATATAATCAGACTGTAACTATTGCTGGTCTGCACTTTCTTACAGTCAACGACCTAAGCAATGGGACAAGGTATTGTTTACTGGGCATGACATACAGTTGACAAATGAAAATAAAGTGGAGCATAGATTGATTTGATATTCAGGCACGTGAATGTTGCTCTAGAACTGTGTCATTAAATGTATGTCTGCGATATGATACTAACCAATGAACTATATTAATTTTAACTAAGCAGAAAACACTGCTGATAATAGTGGGGTAAAAAGCTGAAATAGTGTTCCATGCAGTCAGTCGTTACTCTTAGGTGATGGGCAGTCATAGACGTTTTCCTAAATTCTTGACTTTCCCTCCTCCTTCCTTGCATGGAGTAAATTCAACTTTTAGACATTTGTTTGATAAGGTACTCATATTATGTGGCCAGGAAAACCATCCCGGCTTCCCTAGTAAAGCAAATTGTTTCCTAATATATAGCACAACCATGGTACACATTGGACGTGATCCAGTTGTAGACAGATCATTTCCTGATTCTGGGGAATTTCCTGCTTGGACCAGATAGAGTGCCAGAGAGGCTAATCTGACATGATCCTCAAGGTATGATAAGCCCAGCTTAGTATGGCAGGCGTGTGCAGGTACGCTGGTAGGGACAGATACTAGCTCCTCAGGAACACGCTTTCCTAACCTATAGGTGAGAGGTATTTATGTACCCCCATATTACTGCTCCATATGTACAGACAAAATAGCAACAGGCATTGTAGATGTTAGCTATGCATCCAAGGGTTTTGAACCTGATTTCCTGCAAAACTGAAGATTGCTTCAACAGTTTTATCAAATTAGGACTCTGACCCTCGTAAAATGTAACCATGAACATTTCAGATTAAAAGGTGCCACCAGATGTGTGAATGAGAACACATTTAGGAGTTTAACTTCATTAATAAACTGGGATTTTAAATTACATGATGAACACACACCCACAGACCATAGTATGTGACTTTCCAATATTATTTGAGAGGTCAAGATCACTCATAAATGATGCAAATTTACTTAACAGCCTCTGCAGCCCATAGCTGTTCTTGAGATTACCACATATACTTCTAGTCCCTATCATCGGCCCAGCTGGATCCGCAAGTGATAGGCTAGCATCCAGATTGTTGTTGTACAGACAGAAAAGAAATGGGGCAAAAACGTACCCCTGTCTCACCCTACGATTAACCTTATTTGTTTGGGTGAAATTACCATTGGACCCATTCCTGGCACAGCTAGTCACATCCTCATGTGACTTTGCTGTATAAATTAATCCGATGGGGCTTCTACCCCCATTTCTAACATTTTTTAGTTGTCTTCTATTAACACAGTCAATGGCTGAACTCAAATCTATAAACGCTAAATACAGGTGTCCATTCTTAGCCAGCGTATATTTCCTGATAATGAGATGTAAGTTCAGACATTGCTTGAAGATTCTAAGACCCTGCCTGAAGCTATACTGGACTGAAAAAAAATGCACTTTTCTGTGACCCGACCCTCTAGCTGATCCTGAAGAATCCCGTCAAGTATTTAGCTGTGGTGTGGATTAAAGGGATGGGTCGACAGCACCGAGGGTCAGTTTGATCACCCTGAATAAAGATCAGTACCATGATGACATTTGACCAAGACTTTGGCTGTCCTATGACCAAAGCACTCCTCAGAACATTAACAATTATAGGGGCCCATAGATTTACATGTTTTTAAAAAAGATAAATTGATATCCTATGCTAGCCAGTGGCCTTATATCCATCACTAATTTTAACGCTAAAGTATCCTCCTCTAAGGGGATCACAGCTAACTCCGAGTTGGCGGACTATAGAGTTTAGCACAAGAGACTAGGGCGATTATCTGAAGTCGAGTCACTATCATACACCAGGTGAAATGTTCCACCTACTTATGTTGGGGGATGACAACATCCATAAAAAAAGGGGCATTAGCTGTTTTCCCAAAAAACTGAGTGTCATTTAGACTTGCCTTGTGTTGCTGTTCCCAAGCATCCTGTCTTACTGCTAACTTTCTATTTCTAATTGCCTGTTTATACAACCAGCTACACCTCTTCACTTCCGCCACCAGTCTAGGCACCTTCTTAATAGCAGAAATAAGTTTCCTGTGTGCCAATGAGCAGGGGCCATTTAACCACTTCTGGGGAGGGGGATACTTGAGAGAATTAGTAAACAGTAGCATTTCATTCACAGAGCTACGTAACTCACTGGATGCATCAGGAGTGCACACAGGGTCTATTTCATTTTCTAGACTTATCAGCAGTTGGTTCCCATTTTTCCCTATTAGGGTATTTAGAAACTCCTTTGGGTTCACTGTTGCTCAATTAGGGCATATGTTTTTGTTACACTTAGCTTCTATGGCCAACATGGTATGGGCAAGGGAGAGCTGAATTATGCCCACAAAGGAGAAAATCAGTGGCTCGTGGTCACTCACATAATTATCTTTGATCGAAAAATCAACAACCTCACTACTATATT
Organism: Pleurodeles waltl; assembly: GCF_031143425.1. Classification (NCBI taxonomy): domain Eukaryota; kingdom Metazoa; phylum Chordata; class Amphibia; order Caudata; family Salamandridae; genus Pleurodeles; species Pleurodeles waltl. Next base: position 225,239,770 of record NC_090443.1, read on the forward strand.
TCTTTGAGAAGATGACAAAGTCAACTTGGCTCCCAGAGTCTTTACCATAGAAAGGGTATCAGTAAAATCTAACATGAATAAAAGCGAAGGCTTGCAGATCAGTGCATTAAGGGTGTCACTGCATTGACTATGCTCAAAGTGAGAATAGTCTTCATTATCGCTGCCTAAGGACCACAGACAGAGGTACTAGAAAAAGAACAGAGCATGCAGGTAAACTCCCCACGCCCTCAATTTACCTCAAAATCCCCTTTACAGCTGTGCAAGAGCTCAGCAAGAACTTGATCAAGGGAGTCCATTATACCTGTATTAGAAGGGATAAAATTATTTTTGTAAAATGTTATGATAATAATCATTCCCTGGTGTCTTACAGTGAATATATATGATCTGAAAGTGAGGTGAGCCGAGATTAGTTGTAATGATCCTAGCATCTGGTGTAGTGGAGATCAGTGTTAATAAGCCACCTTTACGGTGTCCCATTCTACAATCAATAGCCAGAGAGGAGATAACAACAAACCCATCAATGAATATTGCATTACATGCCCAGGTCCCTTGAAGGCAGATAATCTGACAATTCCTGATAAAATCAGGCCCATCTGGGGAATCCAGATCATTTGGCAACACAGCCACATTCCAAAATAAGCAGACAATCATTGTTATGGATACAGCCTTCTGGGAGTTAGAGGATATATCAGAGCTAGTTTGTGCCACAAGGTCCCCAGACTTATGCAAATATTCATTCTTTTCCATGCTGAAAAGAGGATAGGCATCTCCCTGTAGAGTGTGTGGTCATCTTTGCGAGATGTCATTATGGTTTCCTTCTCTGAGGTCTGTGTCACTACAACAACAAAAACTAGGTATCAATCCATTCCTATCTTCTCACAACTGTCTCAAAAACCATGACTTTAGCTCCATCCCCACAGTTAGACAAGCATTAGATCTTATGCACCTCAAATGTGTCTGTCTGGAGTGCCAATCCACCTGTTCAAGTGGTGTAAAATGACAGTAGGTTTCAATTTTGAATGGGATACCCAGAGAAGTTAGAGATGAACTACAGCTGGGTAGGGCCACCTGATATGCTTTATAAAAATAGCCCAGGGGAAGTGCTTTGATGCTAGTGTGGGACGATCTACGGCAGGACAGCTTATTTAATAAAACGCCCATCATATTTGGGTTCTTGAAGTTAATAATCACGCATTCCCCACTTTCCCCTTTAGGGTATTGCGCACCCAACTGAAACTTTGCACATGAAAGATGATAATATACAGACGGTTTTCCAACATTAACCAATGAATCACATGAGAATGTATGTCGGAACACCGCATGCTAAAACAACGCATGCCTGAACAACGAGGTCGGAACAACTACTGCGTTGTTACCACTAATTCCTTTACCACAAATGCCTTAACAACGATTTTTCATTGTAAAGGCTTTCCTGGTAAAGGCATTAGTGATCCGCATGCATGGTTCTGGCATGCGTCCCCCCTGGCCCTCCACCCCTAAACATTACCGTGACCCCCCACATCCCCTCCCCATAAACCACGCCAACCCCCCACCCTTCCCCCTAAAACTACCCCATCCGCCCAACTCATCCCTAAAATTACTGCGACCCCCCCACCCTGCCCGTAAAACCACCCCAACCCCCGCCCCGCCCCTCCCCGCCCCTAAAACAACCCCAACCCCCACCCATCCCTAAAACCTAAACTACCCCAGCCCCCACCCCTAAAACCATCCCCACCCCTAAAACTATCCCGAGCCCCCCACCTGCCCCTAAAACCTTAACCCCCCAAATCCCCACCCGCCCCAAAATCACCGGACCCCCCAACCCACCCCTAAAACCAAAAACCACCCCAACCCCCACACCTAAAACAACCCCAACCCCACCCCTAAAATCTAAAACCACCCCAACACCCACGCCCCTAAAACTACCCCGAGCCCCTCACCCCGCCCCTAAAACCTCCCCAACCCCCCACCCGCCCCTAAAATTACCCACCCCCAACCCATCCCTAAAATCTAAAAGCACCCCAACCCCCACCCCTAAAACAACCCCAACCCCCCACCCCATCCCTAAAACCTAAACTACCCCAACCCCCACCCCTAAGACCTAAAACCACCCCAACACCCCCACCCCTAAAACTACCCTGAGCACCCCACCCCTAAAACCTAAAACCCTCCTCAACCCCCCACTGCGCCCCTAAAATTACCCGACCCCCCATCCCACCCCAAAACCTGAAACAACCCCAACCCCCACCCCTAAAATTACCACAACCCCTCACCCCGCCCCTAAAACCTAAAACCACCCCAACCCCCACCCCTAAAACCTAAACCACCCCAATCCCCCACCCCACCCCCAAAAACCTAAACCACCCCGACCCCCACCCCCCAAATACTAAAAATACCCGACCTCCCACCCTGCCCTTAAAACAAAAAATTCCCGACCCCCCTCCATCCCCCTAAACCTAAACCACCTTGACCCCCACCCCTAAAACTAAATATACCCTGACCCCCACCCTCGCCCTGAAAACAAAAAATACCCCTTCCCCAAACCTAAACCGCCCGACCCCCACCGCTAAAACTAAAAATACCTTGACCCCCACCCCGCCCCTAAAACTAAAAATACCCCTCCCTCTCCCGCCCCTAAACCTAAACCACCCCGACTCCCCCTCCCCTAAAACGAAAAATACCTCGACCACCCACCCGGCCCCTAAAACTAAAAATACCCCGACCCCCCTTCCCCCTCCCCTAAACCTAAACCGCCCCTGAAACAAAAAATAACCCGACCCCCTCCCCTAAACCACCCTGACCCCCCTAAACTAAAAATACCCCAACCCCCACCCGCCCCTAAAACTAAAAATACCCCGACCCCCAGCCCCTAAAACAGCCCCACCTACTTGGCTGATCGCATCGTCCACCTCAACCGACTCCCTTCTTCTGTGCCTTAACCACACATGGGTGGTTAAGGCACCAAATAACGAAGTTGTGGTTAACGAAAGCCTTATTTCGTGGTTAAGGCCGCTTCCCATCACATGAATGTATCCTCTTACAACCGACTCTGAAGCATTGCTAGTAAGCCCTCATAATCACAAAATCGATGCCTCTTTGAAAATTCTGGTTCCTCTAAAACTATCGGACTGAGGAACGAAACACTAGTTTGTGCTTAAGCGGTTCAGATCACTTTCTCAAACTGACAAGATTCAAAGCTAAATAAATAGAAGTGAACAGCCAATGGAGTTAGAGAGCGCGAAAAACGTTTCTCAGTTAATGGATTATGCATTATATCCATACAAAGGAAAACGTAAAGAATCACATTTCAACCTGGAATCAATTGGAGGATCTTCTTCTATTAAAAATCGTCACTAACCAACTAAACTATGACTTTTATAATTGACCATACATTACTCCCTCCAACTATTGGCCCATGCAGAGTAACTGAGGGTGTCGATATCCTCGCTTAGCAACCCAACATTCAACCACATGTATTTGAATCTCGTGATTAAAGGAATCTCAAGTTATCTTCCTCGTGTTTTAAAACAAGTTTTGAGGCCTTTCCTTGAAGGGGCAGACAACCAAAGTGAAATTATGTCTTGGTTATATGTGCTTCCTGTGTGCATGTCTTCCTATATATTTCTTGCTGGTGTTCATGGGAGATGTTACGGTAGTGTTTCGAAGTGTCAGGCATATTTGTCACCTGTGCGATGGTGAGTGTAGGTATTGACTGAATGTGCTTGTGATCAGTTTATTACCATGTGTGTCCACGTGAATGTAATGCTGACTCTCTGCATGTGTGATTTCTTGTAACAAATACATATGAATTAGCTTTGTGCATGTCAATGATTTCCAATGATATAACACAGAATTTTCAAAATAGCACCTCTCCTGAAAATTGCTTTCTCACAGTAGCCTGTTTTATCTAAGGAAATCTTAGCAATGCAGGCTTACACAATAGATATCACCCTGTTCAATGTATTCAGTACAATTGTGCATTCTTTGCTCACCGGGGCTACACCGAAGACCTGTCCATGTTTTCTCCTTAGCAATAATAATCCGTGGGGTACTTATTTTTCAATAATATATAGAAGCAATTCTCCAGTTATCAGGGAGACTTACACCAATTAACTACATAGACTGCGACCTGACCTTTCTCAGGAGAATTGTGAGATGAAGGCAGCTTTAAAAAAAAGTAATGATGGGTTCTCCAGAAAGCCGTCTACAGAGAAAATGGAAATGATGAGGCTGCCTGCTAATGAGAACAATCATTACTGGTGCATCTCTTTATTAAATAGTTTCCTGCACCTAGTCGAACATCTTAGACTTTGTATTATTCACCTTTTCACTTCTACTAATTCTTTCCATGGCCATCCTGTGTCCCTTTTGAAGAATGCTTCAAATATTGTTGTTTACAATGGCCTTTCAAACTGAAGTTAGAGCGTAGAAAAATGTTTTGAAACTCATGCATATTTTATAGCTACGTTTTCATCTCAGGAGCTGCATACTTTTTTTTGCAACATAGCAATTGTGCAAGGTTTTCAATTTTGCAAAAACATAAAGGCATGTTGCCTGCTCTACGTTTCTGACAAATATTTCTTTAATTATTTTTCATTAACTTTCAGCAAAGATGGAAAACACACAGTTATGAGTAGAAATCGACAAAATATAATATGCAAAAAACCCGCTTGAGGTGCTAGAAATAAATAAACGACTACTACAGCACAAACAGAGCTCTGGTTATTGTCAGAGAAGAAAAGTACATTAGAAAGAAGTTAACATTGCACAGTATTATATGCTCAAAGAGGAATGTATTACCAACCAATTTATTCAAATATTCTTAACACTACGAACATCTCAGGTGATGCCTCATATTGGGTACAATACAGAAAGGACGATATATCCAAACAAAACAAATAAAAATGTAGCTCTAAGGCACGCCAGTACCAAAGTGAGTTTGGAGCCATAAAACGTGAAATTATCTAAGCTATGGGCAAAGTGGGCAAATGCCTTACCAAGCCCCAAACCCCTCCCCCTGGAATAGTGAACATTCTCTCTTCTATTTCTCTATCTAAACGTCTCTCCATCTCTCTGTTCTCTATCTTTGACTTTGTCTCTCATTACTGTAGGAGGCTGGCCTGGCTTATAGTGGGTACCTGATGGTACTTACACCTTGTGCCAGGTCCAGTTATTCCTTATTAGTAGATTAGTAGTGTTCTAGCAGCTGAGGCTGATAGAGGTAGCTATAGCAGAGCAGCTTAGGCTGAACTAGGAGACATGCAAAGCTCCTACCATGCCACTTATATCATATGGCACTATGGGGGTCATTCCGACCCCGCCAAAGACACTGAAAATCTTTATGGGGCCCCCAGGGGCCCCACGACACCCATTCCCGCCATCCTGTTACTGGCGGTAAGAACCACCAGGAACAGGATGGCGGGAAGGGGGTTGGAATCTGGCCAGGGGAAAAACGGCGGGAATCCGCCGGTCTCCCTTTTCTGACCGCGGCTTTACCGCCGCGGTCAGAATTGGCCAGGAAGCACCGCCAGCCTGTTGGCGGTGCTTCCGCGGTCGTTGGCCGCCAGTGTCAGAATGACCCCCTATATCATAAGAAACACAATACTCAGAGTTACTAAAAATAAAGGTACTCTTTTTTAATGACAATATGCCAAAAGTATCTCAGAGGATATACTCCCTTGGGAGGTAAGTAAAATACAAAAAATATACACACAAACCAAAATCAGGTAAGTAAACAGTTAGAAAAGTAGTGCGAACGCTGTAGAGCACAATAAAATGCAATAGGAGACAATAGGCCTAGGGGCAACACAAACCATATACTCCAAAAGAAGAATGCAAACCAAGAATGGACCACAGGCCTAGTGTAGTGTGTAGAGGTGAGGAAATTCGATTTTTAATACGATCGTATCGACCCGCCATTTTGTGGCCCGCCGCCATTTTATGTTGCCTTCACTCAGGCAGCACAGCGAACGAAGTCCATTCTGCCTTTTCTGCTTATTCTGCAACATGGTGTTCAAAACAGCCTTCTGCCTCTATCTTTACAAGGCTGGTATTAAGGTCTGACCGAGTACACTAATCCCTGTCTGGTTTTCTAATCCTTGTTTCAACTATCTGTAGGCTCACACTATTCTCCGCCGATCTTATCTTATCGTCTGGCCTTCGCTGTCCTTTGCTAGTATTCTCTCATTTCACAACTGTCCTCCAAACGCACACAAACTTATCACACCACATGCAACTTCGTTGTGGATCGGTTAATGAATTAGTTCAGGGGAGGGGTGACAAACACAGCTGGAGGGGAGGCAACCTTAAGTCACTTGATACTTTGTTTTCCAATTCCTTCTATTGGTGCTGTCTTGTTTTCCGACATTTCTATTGGCTCTGTTCTATCTTTACATTATTCTTACTGGCTCCTTTCTATGTGTTCTGGGAGTGTATGTAGTTAATAAATGGTTTTTATACAGTATATAAGATTGTGCGCCACAAAGTAAAGTGGCAGTCTCCTGAGAACATACCTTGTGTACTTCTTGGACAACTGTACTAGCTGCAGCTAATAAAATCTGATCTTTTACGCCTGACAGAGTGTCCCGTGTCTCTGTTAGTTGAGGCAGGTGAATCCAAGGAGATTTCAGGCGTACCCTGCGCCGCCAGGCCCATAAGGTTCTGGTTCTTCAACTGGCGCCCAACGTGGGGCGGCTTCAGCGGTACCGGTTCTGCCTGAAGGTCTTGAGGAACCCCGCAAGAAAATTCTGGAGGAATCGCGAGCCACGTCAAGCGACCCCTGTATGTCGAAGTGGTCCGAAGGTCTTTTTCAGCGCGGTTACTCCTTCCTGACGGCTACTGACGACTGCTGCCCTGACTGCCGCCCTGCCTTGGCCCTTTCTTTGATGATGTATGGTAAAGCGAGACGATAGACGGGCCTCTGTTGGTGTAAGAAGACATCCTTAGTTAAGTATTTGGTGGGTCGCGCCCACAAATTTTGGTCTTTGTTTTGTCCTTAGGTCCTTAGATTTGGCCATTGCAGTGGCCAAAGCCGAGGGGTAAGTGCATTTGTGCTGTGTAAACTGAAAGTTTTACCCCCTTGATGTTTGTGAACAGCCAGTAAAAATCGTGAGATGTCTGGTCTGACTAAGTTTGGAAAACTTTGTTGCTTTGGTTGTAATAGGGACTCCCAGCTTGAGGACTCCTGTCCGATTCCTTCGGTTGGAACTCCCACATATGAGCTCTATTCTAAACATGGTGTTGGTCCTATTGCCTTTAATAAGACATGGACCCGATATACAAAGAAAGATGGTGTTTTAAAATGGCCAGAAAATGGTAGTTTCGAAACTGATGTGCTAGATAATTTAGAAGCAACGTTATTTAAAAGAAAAGCCCGGCCGGCAATGTTTGACTCTTTTCGCCTTTGGCGTAAGGAAGCCAAACAGAGAGAAATTAAACAAGCGAAACGAGATAGGAAAACACAGGGAATGACGATTATACAGGCTGCTCAGCAATTCAAAAATGATGAAATAGATAATGCAATGGAAATTTCAGACAGACAGCATCGAATGGCAATAGATAAATGCTATCCGACGTTGCCTATCTCTTCCCTTGATAAGAGAAAAGATTTTGAGGAAGATTCCTTAATGTCCCACTTATTGAAATTGCCTCCGCCCTATGTACAAGGTGCTAATGCACCCCCGATGTTACAGCCTGTTCAGCCGCCAGTTGTGCTTCCGCCTGCTCCAGCTTTTCCACATTTGCCTCCTCAAGTATTGCCTATGCCAGCTTTGCCTTTAACTCCTTTGCCTTCTGCTCCTTTGGCAATTCCTAATGCTCCTTTAGTTAATTCACCTAATACCTTGTCCCCTATCCTTATGTCAAATTCTCCATCTATGCGTAAGCGATTTGCAGATACTGTCTCTGGTCTCTTATCACCTTTCTTTGAAGCTTTAAATGTGTCTCCAGCTTTTTCTCGAAGACAGTCTCGTAGTCAATTCCCAGACTCCGAAGAGCGAGAAAAATTGGACTCACTTGCTTGTAGATGGATCAAGAAGGGTCCCCAATATAGTACGTCTGATATTATGTCCACCTTTCTGCAATGGAATGCACCTACGCAGAGATATGTTTTTAAAGTTATGTGCGATACTCTCGCTAAAGAATGGGAGGATATGAATTTGGGTTCGGTCCCACAGGATCTGTTAGATGTTCAGGCTGACTTTGACAAAGGACTTATTGTGGGTCCTAAGGTTGAAAACGCTGTCAGAACACTTATTTCTTTCAGATCCCTATTGTTCTCACAGACTTTTCCTGATTCTGATCCTTCAGTTAGGACAGCACTGAAAAACTATCCCATGAGAGAGGTTTCTCCAATATGGAAGGAAGAAGTTGCAGCAGCAGGTGCTAATCCAGCTATTCCTGTGCATTTTCAGCGCATATGGATACATGTCCCCTGGAAAAGGTCTGAAGTTTTAGCACTTAAACAGTCACTACCAGATTCACGCAAAAATCCTGCTGGTTACTATAAAGAGTTGTCGCAAACAGTTGATGCATGTACTATGAATCTCGCAGATATTGACATGTTGATGGGAAATGTAGTTCCACAGACAATATGGGCTAAAATTAGTAGAGAGGATCACGCTCAAGAATTAGGCGGCGATTGGAACGCTATTATTGCCGCAGATAGAGGTCAAGTAGGTGGTGCAAAGCCCGACGCTTTGATCTCAGAACTCCCTGGTAGGATTATTACATTAATGAAAACAATGATGCCTGCTTTGAGAGTTAATTGGGATAAGCTAGCAGCATGTAAACAAAAGAAAGATGAAAGTGTTTCCGATTTCTTTACCCGATTTGAGGAGACATTCATTGATCACAGTGGTCAAGATATGGCTACAGAAGGGGGACAGCGATTATTTGTGGATAAGTTCGTATATAACTTGCTTCCTGAACTATCACACAAGCTAAAAGACTCCGAGAGTTCATGGGCAGTTTCTTCTTCCGCCCAGATATTGGCTACTGCACAATATTATGAAAATAGAGACAAAGAAGAAAGGGAAAAACAAGAGAAAAAGACGAAAGAATTAAAAACTAAAGTTCTCTTGCAACAGGCTTATCCTCCTCGTTATGTTCAGCCTCAGTTTCAACAGCCTCCGCAGTTTCAGAGGTTGTATCAAAAGCCTGAACCATTCATTCCAAGACCTTTGCTAGGTCCCAATCAATGTGCTTATTGTAGGGAGGAAGGTCATTTTAAGAACAGTTGTCCGGCATTGTTGCAGCGTAATGGAGCAACATCTGCTTCACGAGGTCGTGGTGGTTCTCAGTCAGCAAATAGAGGTAGAGGTCGAGGTGTGTTAACCCAAGAGCAGCGTTCTTTTGTTCCTCCAAATTCCGGAAATTACTTTGACCAGCAAAATGTTAGGTCTACACAGTATTACAGTGAGGATCAGTATATTGAAGGAGGAAATGAAAGTCTTCATTTTGAATAGGACAGCCATGGACAAAGTAAGGGGGTTACGTCAATTCCAGTGGATCAGAATGGACCTTATGTTAATGTCACTACAATGGGTGTTTCAGAGCCATTTCTTTTAGATACTGGTGCCATGAGAAGCTCTATCATTCATTCTAAACTCCCTGGCGCACCTTTGTCTGGCTTAACGAATGTATCTGTAGGATTTTCTGGCGCCCCTGTTCGCAATCCAGTTTCTTGCCCTTTGCCTGTTTCAATAGGCCCTTATGATTTAGAAGCTCCGCTTCTTCTGACGAATGGTTGTGGTGAAAATCTGTTGGGTTTAGATCTATTAAAAAGAATGCATGCTACGATATATTGTTCACCTTCTGGTGTATACCTCACTCTAGGACAGAAAATGACTAGTCCAATGTACTTATCAAAAGATCAATTCCCACCTGAATTGCTTTCTCTTCCCGAAACGCTTTGGGCTACGGGTCCGAATGACGTTGGTTGTCTTGAGATCCCACCTTATGTTGTTACTCTTAAGCCCAATGCTGAAATGCCACGTATTCCGCAATACAGAATCTCTACTGAAGGTGAGAAAGCACTTCTGGAAATTGTCCATGATTTGATTCAGAAGGGTGTGGTTGAGGAAACGAGAGGAAATACATGTAACAGTCCTGTTCTTCCGGTTCTTAAACGCACTGATCCTTCTCAGCCTCCTGTTTATCGTTTTGTAATTGATCTTCGGGAGGTAAACAAGATTGTCGTACCGCAGTTTCCTGTAGTCCCAGATATCACTGCTCTGTTGACGATGATACCTTCTACAGCGACTTGGTTTTCAGTTATTGATCTAAAGAATGCTTTCTTTAGTATTCCCATCGCCGAAGAGAGTAGAGATATTTTTGGTTTTTCCCTCGGAGGCCGAAGCTTCCGGTTTAAACGCGCACCTCAAGGTTATTGTGAAAGTCCCTCTATTTACAGTCAAGCTCTAAAATGTCATCTTGATGCCTTTTCCTTACCGTCCGGTGCCGCTCTCATTCAGTACATGGATGACTTATTAGTTGCAGCTGATTCAGAGGAGATTTGCAAAAACGTGACCGTTGCACTGTTGCGTCATTTGTTTGATCTGAATCACAAGGTTTCTCCTTCTAAATTACAATATGTCTGTCGCAAGGTGACTTATTTGGGTCATCTCTTGTCAAAGGAGGGACGACGATTGACCCCCGAACGAATTCAGGCAATTGCACAAATGTCAGTGCCATCCACACAAAGAGAGGTACGTGCCTTTTTGGGCATTACTTCTTATTGTAGACAGTGGATTCCGAGTTTCTCTTTATTGGCTAAACCGCTGTTGGCGCTAACTTTAAAAGATACGCCTCAGCCTCTTCCGTGGACTGACGAATGTCAGAAGAGTTTTACTGATTTGCGTATTGCTTTGTGTTCTGCTCCTGTATTGGGTACTCCTGATTACAGTAAGCCCTTTACGCTCTATGTCCACGAAAGAGAGGGTTGTGCATTGTCAGTCTTAACGCAGCGTTTTGGAGATCAACAGCGACCATGCGCATATTTCTCAGCTACGTTAGATCCAGTAGCTAAAGCATTGCCTAGTTGTCTTAAGGCGACAGCGGCAGCAGCAATTTCTATTCGACAGTCTGCTGGAGTAGTGCTAGATAATACTCTCATTGTTATGGTGCCACATGCAGTGGATACTTTACTAAATAGGACAAAAACGCAGCATCTTACGAGTGCTCGGTTGTCCGGATATGAGCTGACGCTTTTGGCTAGTCACATACACATCAAACGATGTAATACCCTGAATCCAGCTACTTTGTTGCCTCTTCCCGAAGAGAGAGATGTCTCTGAACAGCATGATTGTTTTCTCCGTACTGAAGAAGAGACTAAGGGTAGAATTGACCTAAAAGACACGCCATTAGTGAATCCAGATGGAACACTATGGGTAGATGGTTCTTGTTTCAAGCTCCCGAATGGAGATACAGTTTCAGCCTACGCTATTACTACTTTGCATACGATTGTGGAGACAGCACGCATTAGACATAATTCAGCTCAGGCAGCTGAATTGATAGCCTTAACTAGAGCGTGTGTGTTATCCAAAGGAAAAAGAGTAAACGTGTACACTGATAGCCAATACGCTTTTGGTGTAGCGTTTAACTTTGGGCGTTTAAGGAAGGAAAGAGGATTCTTTACTTCCCATGGTACTAAGATACAACATGGTCAATTAGTGACTGAACTTCTTGAGTCACTTACAATGCCTACTCAGATAGCGATCGTGAAGTGTAGTGCACACAAAAAGATTGTGGACGACGTTGGTCGAGGAAATGCATTTGCAGATGAGGTAGCGAAAAAGACAGCCAGAGACAACACAAGTCGAATGTATGTTGCAGGTCCCGCAAACTGCGTAAGAGAAAAGGGAATGTGTGAAGATACAGTAGAGAGTGTGAAATCAATTCAAGGAGAGGCTACGGAGAATGAGTTGAGAAAGTGGAAGGAAAGTACAGGAATGTTAGATGAGATGGGATGTTGGGTTGAATTATCAGAACATCAACGTTGGCTGTTACCAGATGCTTATGTACTACCTGTAGTTACTATGGCACATGGTCCAGCTCACCTAAGTGCAAAAGGAATATGTAAACTTCTGGCTCCAGTGTGGCAAAATGAGGGGATCCCAAAGTGTGCAAATAATGTAGTAAAACATTGTATTGTTTGCTTGATGTACAATCCGGGAAAGGGAACCCCAACTCCAGCAGGTCATTTTGCTCCTCCAACATATCCATTTGAGGTGTTGCAGATCGATTATATTCACATGGAACGATGCAACAACCTCAAATATGTTCTGGTGGTAGTATGTGCTTTTTCTAGATGGGTAGAAGCCTACCCTCTGAAGGACAATACTGCTTTATCAACTGCCAAAATACTTTTGAAAGAATTCTTCCCTAGGTTTGGTTTGCCGCGCATTGTCTGGAGTGACAATGGGAGCGAATTTGTGGGTCAAGTCATGCAAAAAGTTTGTGCAGGTCTTGGCATAAAACAGAAGTTCCACGCGGCGAATCACCCACAGTCGGCTGGTTTAGTAGAATGCTACAATGGAACCTTGAAGCTTAAAATTGCTAAGGTGCAAGCTAGCACAGGACTTAATTGGCCTGATGCTTTACCATTGGCTCTTCTGTCCACCAGAACAGCAGTACACTCTTGTTTGGGGCTTAGCCCTTACGAAGTGATATTTGGTCGCCCAGCCAATGTATGGGGAGTTCCTCGCCCTAAGAAATACTCAGACTTGCCATACCCGATGTTGATTGACTACTTGCATGACCTTACAACTAAATTGCGTGTTCTTCATCAACAGGTTCAAAGTGCTCTACCAGAGGCTTCCACAGACCCAGGTCATTCCATCCGACCAGGTGACTGGGTCTGCACGAAAAATTTCCAACGACAGAGAAATTTGGAGCCCAGATGGAGAGAGCCACGCCTGGTTCTTTTGACCACAAGAACAGCAGTTAAAGTCGAAGGAAAGAAAAACTGGGTGCATGCCGTGCACTGCAAGAAAGTGCCTTTGCCCTTGCCTTTCGATCAGTGGGTCCGTAGAGGCATCAGTGACTCTGAAAGTGAGAAAGTTCCGCAATTTGTACCATTCAGTGATGCACGTCTAATTGGAACACTTTCTGAGAAAGAGGACGACGACATCCTTCAAGAAGCAATACCATCGCATCGTCGCTTGAACACGACAAATCCAGGAACATTGTTTCAAAACCAGACTGCCTCTGGACAGGAACGCTATAATTTGAGACCAAGACCAAAGAACTTGTAAATTTCTCTCCTATGTAGTACTCTATCCCGGTTGCAGGGTCACGGTAGGAGTCTTAGTTACGACCTGAGTAAGTGGCAATAGGCCTGCAGGACCTCACAGTGTCATAAGACGGTAGATAATCGTGACTACAGTGATTGAGGAAGATTGCCGTGAGCATCCACTTAGAAAGATGGAGGCTACATTAGATAAAAGAGAAAGTAAAAATGTAAAGAATAATTGTAAAGAAATATGTAGTCGTTGTAGTATTGCTCTATGCGTCATTATATTGTCGTGTATTCTTTTGGCATCTGTAAACTGGATCATTATTACTCTGCAGCAAAAAGTTGTCTCTTCTCCTACCTCTACATCTTCTTCTACTATCTCTCCGCACCTATTTCACACTCTTCCCCAGCATGAACTCATCAGAAGAACTGAATACTTTAACAATTCTTTCGTCCAGTTGTTACATCAACATCAGTTAGTGATCAATACAACTGACTGTTGGGTGTGTGGACTCATACCACATACGGTAGAAAAAGGAATGCCATATTTAGTTCTTCCATTCTCCTATGAAGGTTCCGCTTGGGCTTATTTTGTCATTTTCAATAATGCATATCAAAGTAAAATTAAACAACCTGTCAGTTCACATAGTGTTGGTTCAGATTTCAGTCATAGTTTATTGATAAAGGGAATGGTAGCTATGGCTAAAATCATGGAAAAAAGTGAAGCTTCCATAGATGAAAGAAAAGCATATACCAATTGGAACATAACTAATTACATTTCCAGCCTCAATGATAAGGTTAAGCAAGGAAAATCTCCTCCGATACGGGTCATACCCCAACAAGGAAATTTCTGTCTGCAAATAAATGGTAGAACTCCAAACACCGGACAAAGAGAAAGTTTATGTTCCCATACATATGTTTATTCAGCCCTGAATTCACTGCCGTTAGTACCATCTCAAGGTACATACTTCGTTTGCCACGATAGGGCTTATACATGGTTGCCAGCTGATTTCTCTGGTACTTGTTATATAGCCTTTCTTCTTCCCCCTACATACACCGCTCCTGCGAACCATCATAAAAATAGATATGGCAGAGGGATTGTGGATTCGAAAGACACAGCAGGACAAGAGGGAGGAGATTTCCTCAAAGGATTTCTTCCCTTCTGGGGTCCAATGGCCAACAGCAGAAATATAAGGCAATTGGTTCGTGTCGTAGAAACCACCATAGACATCACTGTAGGAGCTTTAAGTAACATTACAGCTGAACTACAGGCTGATCGTCTTATGACCTTGCAGAACCGTGTTGCCTTAGACTTTGTTCTTGCGGACCGTGGTGGAGTATGCAAATTGATCGGATCAAGTTGCTGTATTTTCATACCTAATGACGCTCCGACAGTATACCAAGCTATCTCTAAGTTACACATAATCTCCGAGTCGATTCATCAGGACGAAGGAGATTGGTCCTTTTCAGAGTGGTTTTGGGGATTACTGTCCAAATGGGGTTGGAAGGTATTGACATTCTTTGGAGTAATTTTAGCTTTTATATTCTCTTGTTGTCTTTGTATGCACTGCGGTCCTGCCATCTGCAACCTATGTGCTACTGCATGTATTCCCAAACCCAAGTCACAAAGAGCAGAGAATATCAAAATGATGGTACAGCAACAGCTTGATGACCTCATGGCCATAGACATCGACTCAGATTAACATGAGTTTGTGTATCTTGCCTGAGTTCTGGCAAAAGGAGGGTCTGAGGAAATTTGATTTTTAATATGATCGTATCGACCCGCCATTTTGTGGCCCGCCGCCATTTTATGTTGCCTTCACTCAGGCAGCACAGCGAACGAAGTCCATTCTGCCTTTTCTGCTTATTCTGCAACATGGTGTTCAAAACAGCCTTCTGCCTCTATCTTTACAAGGCTGGTATTAAGGTCTGACCGAGTACACTAATCCCTGTCTGGTTTTCTAATCCTTGTTTCAACTATCTGTAGGCTCACACTATTCTCCGCCGATCTTATCTTATCGTCTGGCCTTCGCTGTCCTTTGCTAGTATTCTCTCATTTCACAACTGTCCTCCAAACGCACACAAACTTATCACACCACATGCAACTTCGTTGTGGATCGGTTAATGAATTAGTTCAGGGGAGGGGTGACAAACACAGCTGGAGGGGAGGCAACCTTAAGTCACTTGATACTTTGTTTTCCAATTCCTTCTATTGGTGCTGTCTTGTTTTCCGACATTTCTATTGGCTCTGTTCTATCTTTACATTATTCTTACTGGCTCCTTTCTATGTGTTCTGGGAGTGTATGTAGTTAATAAATGGTTTTTATACGGTATATAAGATTGTGCGCCACAAAGTAAAGTGGCAGTCTCCTGAGAACATACCTTGTGTACTTCTTGGACAACTGTACTAGCTGCAGCTAATAAAATCTGATCTTTTACGCCTGACAGAGTGTCCCGTGTCTCTGTTAGTTGAGGCAGGTGAATCCAAGGAGATTTCAGGCGTACCCTGCGCCGCCAGGCCCATAAGGTTCTGGTTCTTCAGAGGGTCGCTGGGAGTGTAGGAAAACACTAAGGGTGTCCAAGATATCCCACCCCAAGACCCTGAAAAGTAGGAGTAAAGTTACCCTACTACCCCAGAAAGACAGTAAAGTCGAGATAGGGGATTCTGCAAAGGCAACAACTGACTGCAAAGCACTGAAGACGGATTCCTAGACCTGAGGACCTGCAAAGGAAGGGTACCAATTCCAAGAGTCACGCAAGTGTCCAGGGGGGCAGGAGCCCACTAAACACTGGATGAAGGTGCAAAAGGGCTGCCTTCGGGTGGAAGAAGCCAAAGATTCTGCAACAACGGAAGGTGCCAGGAACTTCTCCTTTGGTCAGAAGATGTACCATGGCATGCTGGAGGATGCAGAGCTGTTTCCACGCAGAAGGACTGCAAACAAGCCTTGCTAGCTGCAAGAGTTGCGGTTGAAGATAATGGGTGCTGCCCGGGCACAGGAAGGACCAGGAGGTCGCCCCTTGGAGGAGGGGACAGAGGGAGCGCACAGCAGTACAGAGAGCCCACGCAGAAGCAGGCAGCACCCGCAGAAACACTTGAACATGCGTTCAAGAAATCTGAGCATAGCGATCATCTCAACACAACAAAAGAGGGTTCCACAAAGTCGGTGGTCAACTCAGCGAGTTGAGCAATGCAGGACGGAGTGCTGGGGACCTGGGCTGTGCTGTGCATGAAGGAATCCGTGCAAAAGTCCAAAGAAGCCCTAGCAGCTGCAGATCACGCAGTACACAGGATTACTGTCTGGCGTGGGGAGGCAAGGACTTACCTCCACCAAATTTGGACAGAAGGAACACTGGAATGTCGGGGTCATTTGGATCTAGCTCCTGTGTTCCAGGGATGATACTCGTCAAGATGAGAGGGGACCCAGAGGACCTGTGATGCAGAAGTTTGGTGCCTGCGTTAGCAGGGGGAAGATTCCGTCGACCCACGGGAGATTTCTTCTTGGCTTCCAGTGCAGGGTAAAGGGAGACAGTCTTCAGAGCATACACCACCAAGAAACAGTCGAGAAAGCCAGCAGGATTAGGCACTACAATGTTGCTGGTAGTCGTCTTGCTACTTTGTTGTGGTTTTGCAGGCATCCTGGAGCAGTCAGCGGTCGATCCTTGGCAGAAGTCGAAGAGGGAGATGCAGAGGAACTCTGGTGAGCTCTTGCATTCGTTATCTGAAGAGAAACCCACAGGAGAGACTCTAAATAGCCCTCAGAAGATGATTGGCTACCTAACCAGGTCAGAGGAGGGGTCTATGACGTCACCTACTGGCACTGGCCACTCAGAGGTCTCCATTGTGCCCTCACACCTCTGCATTCAAGATGGCAGAGGGTTAGGATAAACTGGAGGTGCTCTGGCAACCACTCCTAGGGTGGTGATGGACAGGGGAGTGGTCACTCCCCTTTCCTTTCCCCGCTTTCGCGCCAGAGCAGGGGCTGGGGGATTCCTGAACCGGTGTAGACTGGCTTATGCAAGGAGGGCACCATCTGTGCCCTTCAAAGCATTTCCAGAGGCTGGGAGAGGCTACTCCTCCGCAGCCCTAAATACCTGTTTCCAGAGGGAGAGGGTGTAACACCCTCTCTCGGAGGAAATCCTTTGTTCTGCCTTTCTGGGACTGGGTTGCCCAGAACAGGAGGGCAGAAACCTGTCTGAGGGTTGGCAGCAGTGGTAGATGCAGAGAAAACCCCAGAGAGCTAGTTTGGCAGTACCCGGGGTCCATGCTGGAGCCCCGGGGATGCATGGGATTGGCACCCCAATACCAGATTTGGCTTGGGGGGACAATTCTATGATCTTATACATGTTACATAGCCATGTTCGGAGTTACCATTGTGAAGCTACATATAGGTATTGACCTCTATGTAGTTCACACGTGTAATGGTGTCCCCTCACTCACAAAGTCCTGGGAAATTGCCCTGAACAATGTGGGGGCACCTTGGCTAGTGCCAGGGTGTCCTCACCCTTAGTAATTTTGCACCTAACCTTCACCAAGTGAGGGTTAGACATATAGGTGACTTATAAGTTACTTAAGTGCAGTGTAAAATGGCTGTGAAATAATGTGGCAGTCTTGTGTAAGAATTGTCTGAGCTCCCTATGGGTGGCAAAAGAAATGCTGTAGCCCATAGGGATCTCCTGGAACCCCAATACCCTGGGTACCTAGGTGCTATATACTAGGGAATTATAAGGGTGTTCCAGTGTGCCAATTAGAATTGGTGAAAATGGTCACTAGCCTGCAGTGACAATTTTAAAAGCAGAGAGAGCATAAACACTGAGGTTCTGGTTCGCAGAGCTTCAGTGATACAGTTAGGCACCACACAGGGAACACATATGGGCCACAACTATGAGCACTGGGGTCCTGTCTAGCAGGATCCCAGTGACACAGGCAAAAACAAACTGACACAAAAGTAAAAATGGGGGTAATATGCCAGGCAAGATGGTACTTTCCTACAATTACCCATTGTCATTTTGAGGGTTTTCAGATTCCCGGGCACGACCTATTTTAACTGTTTTTACAAGCCTTTTTTCTGAAAGCTTACCATATATATCAGTATTATTTAGCTTAATGTGGGCTTGAATTAGAAGGAATAGGATAATAAAATGCGAGGTTGTTCTACACAAGGGCCCTCAACCTAACCTTTGTACAAGCCCCCAATCTGGGCCATATTACGAGTGGGTCACTGTTTTCCAACTCCTGCCTATGTCCTTGTTTGTCTGAATTGAAAGTGTGGTTGTATCTAACACATCTGACCATTTTTAAATGCACTAAATACCTCAGCCTTCGTTAAATTTTGGCAAGTCAATCATGCCAAAATTTGCCACACGATAAAAGTATACGGTATTTACTGTATCATGTGGATTTTGGAGTGTTCAACACTAAAATCTGTATGTTATTCTAAAAAAACAGGTAATAAGCGTTATTTATCACACCTGATAAAAAATGTACCCTGAGGTATTGTTATTTTTGAGTAGGGCTCCCGGTTTTATGGTAGTTATTTTTTAAACATTTCAGTCTGCATTTATCCATAAATATTTTTTTACCTTTTTATTAGTATTTATCCATATTTATTTCCTGGTTTTCAAATAAGCAAGTCAAAAATGGTACATTTGCACGTTTATTTAACTGATAGACACACACTCATACTTTGGTGTTGGTCGTGTTTTAGCAAATTCAGCAGCAAAAGTATTGCAAAACACTACACCCACAGATAAATATTAGCAATTTACTACAAATATATTTTAACCTATGACTATATTTAAATATACCTTAGCCTGTTTTTAAACTCCCAATGCTATCTATGTGCTCATATGTTGTCTTGGAATTCGCCAGACAGGTCATTGATCAGAAGCACAATTTTCAGTATTTTTCCACTTTTACAGATAAATACACACGGGAAACACATTGTTTTTTGTCTGTATTTATCTGTAAAACTGAAAACTGAAAACCGGAAGCCTTATTTGTGAGATGAGATAAATAGAACCATCTTTCCTGACCCCATCGTACAAGGTCCTGTATACTTTGTTGAGAATAGGAAGTGTGCTTGTAAACAATAATTTTAATTATTATTTTCTTAAAGAAAAGTACATCAAATCAAAAAATTCTTGAAAAAGCAGAAGTTTAGATTAGGTCTCCATTGACTAACTAGCAAGGCATTTTATAGCTGGTTTTAAGAGGTTGAGGGTGAGGAAAGAGGTATCAGGAACACTGGATGTTGGGCCTAATTTGTGCATGCCTAGTTCTGCTGTGGCAGTGTTAGAAATGGGGTTTCTGGTTGGCTAGGCTATGCACCTAATACAGGCAGAACCCACCCACTCTGGTCAGGGCAAGGGAGTTATACATCCAAGATAACCCCTGCTCACCCCCTTGGTAGCTTGGCACGAGCAGTCAGGCCTAACCCGGAGACAATGTGTAAAGCGTTTACACAACACACGTGGCTCAATAAATACACCACAAAGGGAACACAACACCATGTTATGCAAAAATAAACTGTATTTTACACAAAGTCAATAGACCAAACACAACATGTCAGTAATACTGTTAGAAATGGGGTCTTTGGTTGGCAGTCAGGTTGCCCCCTGTCCAAGCAAGGACCCTCACTCTAGTCAGGATAAAAGAGAATCACCCTCAGTTACCCCCCCTCACCCCTTTGGTAGTTTGGCACAAGCAGGCACGTTTGACTTCAGAAGCAATGTGTAAAGTATTTGTACCAACACACACAGTAATACAATGAACCACTACAAAATGACACAACACAGCTTTAGAAAAAATAGGTAATATTTATCTAAACAAAAACGAACAAAGCAACAAAAATCCAACTTACACAAGTCAAGATATGAATTTTCAAAATAATAAGAGTCTTAATCCTTAGAAAACCGTGAGAATGCGGTGTTACACAAAGTACCTGGTTAGACTAAAAACATAAAGCCGCACTGGTGAGCGTACGTCTGAAAAGTCAGCGATGCGTAGATTCCTTATTCGCAAGTGATGCCATGTGTTGTTTTCTTCTTCGGTCGGGTCAGGGATGTGTTGTTATTCTCCCTCGCAAGAGAGCGATGCGTCATTTTTCAGATGGGGCACCTCAGATCCATGCGGAGTCCAGTTGATTTTGACGCCCAGGGACAATGCCTTGAAAATCTGGTCGCACGGTATCAGAAAAACGTACTGTGTGGGGTATGCATAGTTAACAGCTTCTGTAAGTGGGATCTCCCAGCCGCGGTGCAGGTGAAGCATCGATTTCAGCCGTGAAGCTGACAGCACGTCATTTAACAGCCGCATTGCGGTAGGTGCATAAAAAATTATCCAGCACGATGTTCTGTGTGTGGATTTTTAGTTCTTCTTTGCCAACTTCACCTTTCAAGGGCCCAGGAACTGGATAGGGCACCACTTGGCAGGGCAAGCGTCTCAGCAGAGTCCAGGTGCTGGCAGGGGAAGTCTTTGATGGCCCTGAGACTTCAACAACAGGAGGCAAGCTCAGTTCAAGCCCTTCAAGATTCTTTTCAAGCAAGAGTGCGCAACAAAGTCCAGTCTTTGTCCCCTTTCACAGGCAGAAGCAGCAACTGCAGGATAGCCCAACAAAGCACAGTCACAGGAAGGGGCAGCACGTCTCCTCAGCTCTTCAGCTCTTCTCATTGGCAGAGGTCCTTCTTGATTCCAGAAGTGATCTGATTTTCAGGGGGTTTGGGTCCACTACTTATACCCCTTTCTGCCTTTGAAGTAGGCAAACTTGAAAGGAAAGTCTTTCTTGTTTGTAAGATCCTGCCTTGCCCAGGCCAGGCCCCAGACACACAGTAGGGGTTTGGAGACTGCATTGTGTGGGGCAGGCACAGCACTTTTAGGTGTGGGTGACCACTCCCCCCTCCATCCCAGCACTGTGGGCTCATCAGGATATGCAGGCTACACTCCAGCTCCCTCTGTGTCACTGCCCAGAGGAGAGGTGCAAATAGCCCAACTGTCAAACTGATCCAGACAGGGAATCCACCAACAGGTAGAGTCACAGAATGGTTTAGGCAAGAAAATGCCTACTTTCTAAAAGTTGCATTTTTAAACACACAATCTAAAAACAAACTTTAATGAAAGATGTATTTTTAAATTGTGAGTTCAGAGGCCCTAAACTCAAAATTTCTATCTTCTCCCAAAGGGAATCTGCACTTTAATAATATTTAAAGGCAGCCACCAGGTTAACCTATAAGAGGGATAGGCCTTGCACAGTGAAAACCAAATTTGGCAGTATTTCAATGTTAGGACATCTAAAGAACATTAGTATAGTTCTACCTTAAACATACATTGCACCCACTACCTTAGGAGTGCCTTACATGTAAGAAAAGGGAAGGTTTAGGCCTGGCAAGTGGGTACACTTGCCAAGTGGTATTGGCAGTTTAAAACTGTACACACAGACACTGCAGTGGCAGGTCTGAGCCATGTTTACAAGGCTACTCATGTGGGTGGCAAAAACAAGTGCTGAAGGCACACTAGTAGCATTTGATTTACAGGCCCTGGACACCTATAATGCACTGTACTAGGGACTTACTAGTAAATCAAATATGCCAATCATGGGAAACCAATTACACATACATATTATATAGGAGCACTTGCACTGGATAGTAATAATAAAGTGCCCAGAGTATCACAAACAGCAAGAACAGAGTCCAGCACACATCAGCAACTTGGGAAACAGAGGCAAAAAGTTAGGGGAGACCACGTCAAGGATGCCAAGTCTAACAAATACCCTGCTACCCAAGATGTTGTCAGAACATTATACTGTATTTTTACCCTGCAGAAATCACTAGTAGCATTTAAATTACAGGCCCTGGGTGTAGGGATACCACTGCACAAGGGACTTAAAGGTAAATTAAATGTGCCAATTAGGTATAAGCCAATCATTCCAACTTTAGAAGGGAGAGCACCTGCACTATAACACTGATCAGCATTGATAAAGTGCTCAGAGTCCTAGAGCCAACAGAAAGGGGTTAGAAAAAATAGGAGAAAAAGTCTGGGGATGAACCCACAAAAAGGGCCAGATCCAACAACTACATTAAAAGCTTTCATTCCATCTACCTCATCCTATCTCTTTACTGCACATTGCCCAATTCCTTGTTGATTTAGAGCTGTTTCACTCCATTGTCAGTAGCTTTAAACCTAAATGTTTTTGTACGTCAGTGTTGTGCTGGACAGATCATCTGCTTCAGCCATGCATCCCAGTTACCATGTTTTGAAATTATTCCTCTTCCCTGTGACTTTCGCACAGCTGATCTGCTCAATGTGGGACATGTGCCAGAGGTCTTACACAGCGTTCTATGCTGCTTCTGGTTGAAGTGTGCCAGGACATAACAGCATATCATGTCACTGAATATAATGGGACATGGTCCACTTCATTTTCAGAACTCTCTTCATTGCTGGCGGGCATGACATTGAGAATCCCAGTTACTGGGTCGAGACTGCTCTGTCATCAGATATGCATCTGTCATCAGAAATGCAATCCTCACATCAGAAACACATTTATTTTTTAACAGGAAACTGGCAATGAAAATGCCTTTTATCTTTATTGTTAACAGCAGCAGTCAATGGTGGTTCCTGGTGAGTCCCTCTGGCAGAGTTCTGGGTCCAGTTCAGTAGCCCATTACTGTCTGTCTTTTTGAGGAAAAATCCCCTGTATTTATGCTCAGTTTTGCACAAGGTGAACAAAGTGGGAGAGAGGAGGTTCTATCCAGTTACAACTGGTTCCAGGAGTGCCCCCTCTCTCCTGCAGCACAGGCTCCAGACATCATGTGGGGAATAAACAAGCCCTTTGTGTGAGGCCAGTGCACAGCCTTTACAACTGTGGGTGTACCCCACCTCCCCTTCTCTCAGGCCAGGAAGACCATTCAAAATGTAGATGCACCTCTGTGGCACCTCCACCCTCCCTGTGTACAGGCTGCCTGAAACATTTGCACAAAGCCCAGCTGTCACTCTGCTCGGATGTCGATTGGAGTCAAGCTGCAAAACACCAGAGTCATAAGCTCAGAGAAAGGTTCACTTTCTAGAAGTGGTGTTTCTATAATGGTAATAAAAAATTCACTAGTAAGCAGCATTTCTCACTACCATTACAATCATACCAAACATGCCTACGCTACCCCTCATAAATCAGACAATACCCCCTAGACACAAGACAGGGCATTTCTAATGCAATCATATGAGAAGGCAGCACTCACAGCAGTGAGAAACAAAATAGGTTGTTTGTCACTACCAGGACAGGCCACGCTACAGACACATGTCCTGCCTTCTACATACAGAGCACCCTGCCCATAGGGGTGACTTGCATGTAGTAAAAGGGAAGTTCTTGGCCTAAAATTAGATGGCAGGTCCCTGTGGCAGTATACTGTGCCCACAAGCCGTATGCTAACAGGCCTGAGACAGGTGTGAAAGGCTACTTTGGTGGGTGGTGCAAACTGCACTGCAGGCCCACTAGTAGCACTTAATTTACAGGCCCTGGGTATAGGAATACCACTGTACAAGTGACTTACAGGTGAATTAAATGTGCCAATCAGGTATAAGCCAATCATACCATGTTTACAAGGGAGGGCACATGCACTTTAGCACTGATTAGCAGTGACAAGGTGACCAGAGTCATAACGTCAGCCAAAAAGGGTCAGAAGAATTAGGAGGAGAAGGCAAAAAGTTTGGGAAATGACCCTCTAGAAAGGGCTAGATCCAACAGGCCATTTTTTATCAAATAAACACTATGGCACTCATTATGACCTTGGCGGGCGGCTTGCCTAAGGGGTCGCTCACCATCTGTAAAACAACAACAACAACAAAATCCCCGGTGCCTAGTGGTTTCTGCCCCCCTTGGGGCCAGATCGACCTAATTAAAATAGGCTGATCTGCACCCAAGGGGGGCAGAAATGGCCTAAATGTAATTTCCCCCCTAGGGGTCGCTCCCCACCTCTAAAAAAAAAAAAAAAAGATCCCTGGTGCCAAGAGGTTTCTGCACCCCCTGAGGGCAGAAAAGGCCTTCAAAAAAAAAATGCCCCCCCTGGGAGTGACCCTTGCCCAAGGGGTCGCTCCCTTATGCCAATTTCCAAATAAAAAAAAAACTCCCTGGTGTCTAGTGGTTTCTGTCCCCGTTGGGGGCAGATTGGCCTCTTAAAAATAGGCCCCCAAGGGGGGAAGAAATGGCCTAAATGTAATTTGCCCCCTAGGGGAGCGACCCTTGTCTAAGAGATTGCTCCCCACCTCTACAAAAAAAAATATGATCCCTGGTGCCTAGAGGTTTCTGACCCCCAGATCGGCCTAATAATAGGCCGATCTGCCGTAAAAAAAAATGCCCCCCCCCCAGGGAGCGACCCTTGCCCAAAGGGTCGCTCCCTCATGCCAGTTTCCAAATCAAAAATAAAATCCCTGGTATCTAGTGGGAGTTTCAAGCAGTCAAATTTACAAGATTTCACTGCATCGTTCTGTGCCTTCACTGCATCAATGACATTGTTAGGGGGCACAGAGCAGCACAAGAAATCTGCGTCAGATTCTTGTAAATGAGGCCAATGGTCTCTGCAAGAATTGTAGAATGGCTGAGGCAGGATCACAAAACATTTTTGACTGGCACAATATCATAGGCTTGATGGTTTGTTAAAACAAACAGTGCTTGTTCCAAACACCGTTTGCCACTGTATTATGAAAAAAGGATTCTAAAGGTGGTAATGTGTAACAAAAACGTTTGTGCACATTTGATTGTATGCTTAACTTACCACCAAAGACATGATATAGCACCAGTGAAAAACGCTATGAGATATCTCCATCAATGTACGTGTTTTGTTCAGCACAGAAGTCAAATTCATTGCTTCATTTGAATCAGGTGCACTTTTATACAGAAATAAATATATTACTGTGAAAAATCTACAAGTTGAAGTGGTGGTTTCAGAGTTTCCTGTTCATTTTCTACTTTTTTGCTTCCTAAGACACGAGCATTAAACATGGGCCAGCTTTCTCAATTAACCCTTTTTTGTGTGTCAAAGGTTCAGCCAGGGAAGCGACAGTCATGGCTGTGTTCTAGGCTGTTACTGCTTAAAACATCAGCCTCAGAGTTAGATGTGGTAGAGGTCTTTATTTGTATGCGCATTTTGACCTAGACATAGTGCCTCATCTGTCAGCGTAATCATTTTTGTAAGTTTAAAATTACGGTTTTAGAGATGAGTTACAATACCGGGAAATAGTACAGTATAGTTACAAATAAATATACAATGGAAACTTTGAAACATAATAAAAGATTTGGAAAGAAAGGGAAAAGGGAGGGATGCATGTGTATATTATCAACAGTCTGGTAGTTATGTAGAATGGCTTAATAACTTGCAATACAACAGTTGTAGACAAGGTAAAGGGGTTGCAATTATCAATAATAGAAAAGCCAGGGATGTGGTGAAACTTCTTGTTGTTCAGGAGTGGGTATGAAAGCCCTCTGTGCATGTTTGTCTAAGATACTTGTGACAAGCGACCACAGATGTGAGTGTTAAAACAAGCAAAATAGGGTGCATATAGGCAGTATCCAATCTCTGATTATAACAAACTGCATATCACCATGTCTGAAAGGATAATTTTGTGAGGTCTCTCCAGTTGTTTATAATTTGTCAAAATGCAAAAACTAGAAGCAAAACTAGTAATTGTATGCTCAAAGAATTTGTGTCCCAATCATCAGATAAACTCCCTAAGAAAATATTGAACATCGAGAAAGGTGTCATAGAATGGAAAATCGTCTTTATCTGAGCCCAAACTTGTAACCAAAAATCATGAATAATGTGGCATGTGAAGACTGTAAATTGTAAGTTTGCATGTTCTGAAGAGCATGCCCAACATGTTTGAGAGACTTCTCGTGAAAACCTCACGTAATATTACAGGAACGAGAAAAAGTCTATTGTACACAAAGAAAAGTGGATGTGTAGTGCTTACTGCTCTAGATTTCCTAATGTTACTCCAAATTCTATTCCAGAAAGGAATGGGCCACTCAGGCCTAAATCGTGTTCCCAAGATAGTTCTGTGTTTGTTTTGTTTCTAGTAGGAGTGATAGTCTGTAAATGTGAATGAATTGTAGAATGTTTGGGATAAGAGTGTGCATAGACGATTAGTTGAAGACGATATAGAAGGCAAGTGTTTTGTAGATTCTGAGCATTTATAAGTTATAGAGGAGTGTCATGGTGAAAAAGTTGATGGACCTAAATTAGGCCTCTATTTCTCCAAGTGTTCCAATATATGGGTTTGTTATTAAACAAGATAATCTTATTATGCCAAATAGCTGCATTCAGAAAAGTAAGAAAATCAATAGGAGTGGTGGATAATATGCATCCTAATAATTTACATGAATATTTAAGGATACTGGTGGAAAGGGTGTGAGGTTTACGAGTAAAAGATAAATATTCCTGAAAAGGGAAAGGTGAGAAAAATTATCTTTCAACATCCACGCATAGTGGACAAGTAGGTGAAGAACTTGATCCCCAACAAGCAGATTGTCATAACAAAAAGGCCTTGTAGTATGTGAGAAAGTGGGGAAAGTTAACATCACCTTCTGGTTTAGGCAGTGACAACATTAGCACTGAGATAAATACATACCTTTTCCTTGTCCCAAAGGAAAGAAGAAAGAATGAAATTGATTTTCTTACAAGATTTAAGGGGTATAAGATAGATATATTAAAAATAGCATATAATATAATGGGTACCAACGTCAATTTAATGATGGCAAGATAGCCCCACCACGAAAGGTGTAAAGGATGCCACTTATTAGATACTCCCGAAAATTTAAGAAGGCATTTTTCTACGTTGAATGATATATACATTTCAGTAGATTGAGCGAACCATATACCACAGTATTTACGGGCTTATTTACAAGCTCTTTGTGCCTCCGTTGCATCATCTATTTTAATGCAGCGGTGGCGCAAAGCATTCCCCTACAGTGTGCCACATTTTCAAACTGGACAAATGGGACCATTGTCCCAGTTTCTACAGCCTTGCACCATATTATAGATTTGCAAGGTGTAATGTATACAAGGTAGGCATTCCCCTGTTAAAAGCCACTCAGAATTGAGGCAGTGAAATTTACAAGATTTCACTACGTCATTCTGTGTCTTCACTGTGTCAAAAATGTAATGCCTGCTCATAGCAGGCATTAAACTGACACAGAGCTTTTGTCTATAGTGCCTCCTCGCATTGCTGGAGTAGCATAATTTTTTTTAACGCTAGTCCAGCAATGTGTGACGTTAGTGCCACAGACTTAACATTTCTGACGCATCTGAGGAAATTGTAAATACAGTGCATCCATGGCGTCGTTAGGGGACGCAAGTCAGTTCAAGAAATCTGACGTATCTGAGCTGATGCGTAAAATTCATGTACATGAGGCCTTTAATGTGTTGAGAATTCAAAAAAAAGTTAGTAAAAAAAAGTAGCTAAAAAGGCATACCTAAAAGTAAATTTAGTCAATTGTTTAATCTGTAACCAGATACCGAAGTGTATGAAGAAACCTCGTGAACAAAAGTTGGAATTGAGAAATGAGGTTGTGAGATGAACAACAAAACATCATCAACACATGCTGCTAATATAATTTGTTTGCTCTCATAGGAATAGCAAAATTCAACAGTGAACCCATCAGGCCCTTAAGCTTTATCTTTTTTGAGAATATTCACTGTAGAATGGAATTCTGCTTGAGTGATATAACATTCCAATGAAGTAATATCGATCTGGAATTCAGATATTTTTTGAATGGTGGACAAGTACCGATTGACATCTTCTGGTGTAAAAAATTTCTTATAAAAATGATCAAATGAATTTAAAATTTCAGGATCTTTATGTTTTGGTATTTGTTGTGCATCTTTAATTGACCTTGACCAAGGAGAAACAACCTTAATCCTCCTTGACCTCTTGTCAGCCTTCAACACCCACCACATGCTGATGGAAAGACTCCTCTACATCGGCATCCATAGGGATGCACTCAGAAGGATTGCCTCCTTCCTCAGTGGAAGACCCCAGAGGATCCAGCTCCCACCTTTCACCTCCGACCACATGATGATCACCTATGGTGTCCCCCAGGGCTCATCCCTCAGCTCCACGCTCTTCAACATATATATGACCCCACTGGCCAACATCGTCTGGTCCCATCTCATTCTCTTACTCACTGATTACCCCTCCACCAACAGAACCAACTTCCACAGATGCATGACAAGCACTGCTGAATAAATAAAGACTACGCTCTCCCTACCTTTCACTTGCCCACACTCTAGTCAAAGACAGAAGCAGAAGTGGAGGATACTCATTCTCTCACATCACAGCAAAAACCCGGAACAGCCTCCAATGCACCTCCGGACCATCACTTCGCTTCCAGAATTCTGAATTGCCCTGAAGATCTGAGTGTTCCAATAAGGCTCCGGGACCTGCAAGCGCCTGGATACCATATTGGATGATTAGCTGCACTTTATAAATCCTGATTGATTGGTTCAGTTTAAAGTTTTTTGCTTTTGACTGTAAGATATTTTGCTAATAATTAGCCAGACTTCTGACCCCCATAAAATCTGTAGAAAATGTATTTAATTCAAGTTTGGCAATAATAAGCTCAGATAAACATTCTATTGATTTAGATGATATAATAAATGTGTTCCAATTTTTTAATTTTGCTAAAATGTCTGCAGCTTGAGTGTGTGAATGCTTTCTTTTCTTAGAGACATAACAAGTAGTGAAATCACAAGCTGAGACCTTATAGGCATCCCATGTGATGTGAAAAGGTAATTTGTTTGTTTGATTAAAATGAAAATATACATGAAAAAAGGAGTTGAAAGATGATGTGAAGGTAGCATGCAAAAGAAGTGAATTGTTAAAACTCCATCTCTTTGGTAAATTGAGTTTAGGGAGTGTATCTAGATGAATAGAAACAGGGGCCTGATCAGATATTAAAAAAGAGCCTATATCAACGGAATATAAAGTTCGGGAGGAAGATATTACGTGAGATGATGACGTAGTCTATTCAAGATTGAGTGTGATGAAGTGGGGAGAAATAAGTATATTCTCTAAAAATGGGATTCTAGAGTCTCCAAGCATCTAATAAATTCCTCTGTTTAAGTGCATGGACAAATATTTTTTTAGATGTATTTGGTATATATGGAGTAACAGAGTTTCGGGCACTAAATGGGTCAACAATTTGGTTGTAATCCCCGGCAAAAATACAATTGTCATCCGAATATTGCATGATCTGCTGGGCTAGGTGGGACCAGAATTGACAATCGGTAGGGGTGGGACCATAAACATTGAAGAGAGAAATTGGAACTATATCAACTAATTGCTTGTCAAATAACCATCGCCCATTATCATCAGATTCTTGGGATAACACTTGAATGTTAAGCGATCCATGACATAACATTATAACTCAGTTTTTCTTCCCAGCGCCTAGAGAAAAGAATACCTCACCCAACCACCCTCTTTTTAGTTTCAAAGACTCACTTTCTGTTAGATGTGACTCCTGAATAAATGCTAAGTTAGCTCCCAGTCTTTACAGATTGGTCAAAACCTGTTGCCACGTAATTGGGGAATTTAAACCCATGACGTTCCAAGAAACAATTTTCAAAGACATGAAAGAAGTACAAAGAAAGAGATCAACCAGAAATATGTATAAAATTAAACTTATGCCTCAAAATAACAATTGCATTGAATTGGATTGGAAAGGACAACAAACAATAAAAGCAAAAGTATAAAAAGGAAGAGGAAGGGAAAGGGTGGGTAAAAAGAAAAGGATAATGGTGAAATCATGTAGCTGAGAGAAAAGACAACATTAATAGGAGTAAAGAGAAAATGCATTCTACCTAAGAATCCAAACAAAGATGGGGGTGAGACCACATGGAACATATGAAGTGTCCAAATTCCAGGGGAAAGGGCATTAGGTGGGTATGGCACATGAAACAGTTAGGGAGGAAAGACACAAAAGGGAAGACGATAGCTGTGGGAGATAAAAATAAATTAGTTAGCAAAATACTATTTACACAAATAAGGAGGTTCATGTTAAAGCTGTACCAATAAACTTAATAACAAGAAAAGCATTGTGTCTTAGTGTCAGATAGCATCAGTGAAGAATAAAATAAAATACGGAAAGTTAGAGTTTAGATGAGTTTAGATTATCCAGATGTGTCCATATTCTCTATCTTGCATGTTTCAACAAAAGACGACAGCTTTGCAGGGTCTTAATAGGTAGGTGTCATGTTCTTGTATGTTACCTTAAATAAGCAAGGATGGAATAGGCTGAAACTGGCACCTACAGAATGAAGCGCTAGCCTCCTGCTGAGACATTTTCTATCTATCTGCAGTACTCTTGGCATAGTCCTGAGAAAAGTATAATGTATTGTCTGACCAGGAAACACGTTTGAACAATAAGTAAGTCAGTGTATTCTAAGAAATAATATAAACTTTTCTTGGTCACTTAGACGTAGATGAAAAACAGTCATTTGGAGGCCTAATCCATGAGCACTTTGAATATTAAGAGAGGTTGTATTTGGCATGTTCAACACTTTATAAAGAAAAGATTTAAAGAATGTTCCATACCTTCTGTTCCTTCATGTAAACCATAAATGCACACATTATTTCACCTGTTTCGATTTTTTAAGATCTTCAAATATTTTTTGAAGAAAAGAAACTTGTGTCCGAAGGGTGGTTACTTCATGTGTACTAGTTTCAAAGGATGCGGTGTGTTGTTCAACTGTGATAAGTGTTTCTTCCATTTGAGACCATCTGTCACTGTAGTGTTGTAGCTTAGCATTGTTTTCTTCCATTTATAGACAGAGAGCACAAATTTTGTCTAGTGGAAAGTCCATTGATACAGTAGACAGCAATTTGTTAAGAGAAGGTGGATCATTTTTCAGATGTTTAGTAGAGGCTTTCCCAGTCGCCAGCGGCAGAGTATTCATGACAGAAACTGTAGCAGCAGAAATGCCCCTGGGCACAACAGTAACACAGTCCTGCATTTTGGCAAATTGGGAAACAATAGACACATTTTTGAAAAATGTGTAAGAGGAGCACATTAGTGACGACTTGCTTGTTTTTTTCAATCTACCCATATAGAAATTATGCATATGAATGTGGGGAATCTCAAATTAGGTCACATACAAAGATGAATATCTCCTGTCTATGGAATTGCAAACATTCAAAAATAGGAGATAAAGACAGCAAGGAGAGAATAATTTGAATTGTGATGTTCTCTGTAGCAAAAAGTCAGTTTGTTTCTGTGGAGGACCTGCACATGTTAAACAGTATTATTATAAGTGAATGTTCAATTCCAATACATTCTTGGCGTTGCCATTTAAGACGTAGCAAGTCAATTAATTTATGACATTAGTCAAATGGAAACTGAAATTACCCAATGATTGTCTGAAGAGCACAGTTTTGTCACTGTGGGACATTTACTTGCTGTTCGTTTTTCTATATTCAGTATACTGTAGGCAGTAAAATAGTCCATAGAACGACAATGGAAGTTGATGCATGCCTTGGACTTCATTAGGTTTTGAGTTGTGGTCTAACATCTTTTACGGAATTTTGCACTAGTCTTCAAGGGATGTCTGAACCATATATTTGACTACATCATAAATTTCTATCTACAGCCCTTTGCCAACTCATTTCTTCCCCAGAGAACAATTTGCCTTTATATGGTCTTCCAACTAACAAATAGTCAGCTCAATGAATTGGGATATGTGTGTGTTCCCGCTGAAATCACTATTATGTTTTCCATGATAAGACCACACCACCCACATTTTTCATTGGTAAATTTCAGCAGGTAAAATCTGCTGAAATTTACCATAGGAGAAATTACTGTTAAGTATCGAGCCATTCAGATTTTCATGCACTAAGCTTGTTATGCCCCATTTTCAGATAATCATCATCATTGTATGCTTTTTATTGCACCTGATAAATTCCAATCTCTTCAGAGTCCGAATGTATTGGGAGACATAAATATCGTACCCTTTCTGGGTCGAGCACAATAGGTTTTGAAGGGGTTATTTAGACTACAGTTGGCAGTGCCTGGTCGGTGGAATCTGACTTGGTTGGGGACTGCTGCCATATTTAGAGATGCCCACCTTCTTGCGGGTATCTCTATAGTGCATCTATCAGCATTGTAGATTCTCCTTCATTAATGCTAAATGCCAACAGGGCAGCAAGGTGGCCACTTTGCACTTTTATTGGCTTTGCAAACACATATCCTCAAACAGATTTATTGTTGAGGCAAAGCAAAAGGCAAATGTGTCTAATGCAGAGGGAGTTTTATTCCTGTGTGTCAGTGACATTAGAAAAATTTCCTTCTTAGATCAGCATACCGTTCCCTTATGTCTTACATGTAAAAGATGGATATTAATAGATACATGCATAACTAAATATTGTTCAAATATATTGTTGACGCAAGCTTAATTTACTGATTCTGTACTGTCCACAAGGCATCCATTTTGCAGGTCCAGGGTTACAAAAAAATAAGAATTTCATGCAATTGACTAGTTCTTTCCTATACTGAAAATTCTTTTTACTCACATGTCTTTTCGTCTGACAAGTGTCTACAAAATATGCATCTAGATTGTTAGATTTAACCACACTTTCTATACCACTTACTATGTATCTGATGCATACCTGGATACATTTCTTACCTGGGAAAGTGAGGAAAGTGCTTTTGAAACGATTAGTGAAACCCCAAATAGCTTTACTTTTACAGATGTGATAATGTTCGTAGCCTCAGGCAAAGCAGCATTTTGCTGCTTAAACATAATAATAGGAAACATTGGCAAAGTCAATAGCTCTGGCTTTAGTCTGCAAATGCAAGCAATTATCACATGTATGTACAAATATGAATAGGCAATTTGTATTATCTCTTTGTGCAATCTGGTTCTTTATGTGTCCTTTGTCTCCACAGTGTTTGTTGTTCCTCAAGTTTCCCAAGTATGTTGTGTTACATTGAGCCAGAACCTCTAGTTTAGGGAATGAAGAACAACAGCACTGACATCTTGAGAATAAAAGACCAAGCAAAAACATAGGTAGCGCGTAAAGAGACTGAATGTACAGAGGTAAAGCACAAACTCTGCACATATGTTCATGTTTATGCTTGAAGACATTCGCTTTGCCAATATATGTTACCAAAGTTTTTGAGGTCACTATAATACACAGTTTTTGTAAGCAGTTAGAACGAGAAATGTGAGTCAAGGTTAGGATTTTGGAGAGAATGAAGACTTGGTCTGACCAATCCAATGTGAGAGGGTTAAAGATATGGTGGAGAGATACTATGGGGCAAATTTATCAAAGGATTGCATTGCTTTTGACCACTCAACAGGGTGCAAAAGCAATGCAACCTTTAAAATGCCATTTATCAAGCCACACAAGGCCACCTTGTGTGGCCCCGAATGGCTTGATAAATCCAGAGGAATGCAATGCAGTTCAAATACTTTTCCCCAGGGAGGCATTCCATGGGTGCCCACAGGCAACACCCTTGGATTTGGATGCATTCCCAGATTTACCCTAAGTGGTAGATGTGAGAATGTGCCATAAGTGCTCTACTGCCCCTATGTTTATTTCTCCTCATTTTGTTCCTCTTTCTCTGTGTGTTGCATTCTGCAGTACACATAGAATGAGGTAACACCTCTGGATTGTTTTTGTGCAGGAAGGTGCCACTTCCTGCACAAGAACAATCCTGCTTACAATGCAGGTAACCTTGCACCATGGTGGAAAAGTGCCTGGGGTGTTGCTAGGCAGCTAATTGTGCTCCACTGCTGGGAAAAGGCAGGAATATGTTGTTAGTTGTAATATAATGTTAGATGCAGCACATTCCAGCCCATTTCCTGTTCCTGCAGTGCAGCAAGGTGACTTGTAATACTGCACTGCGTGACTTGTTGGTGCATGTTCCCCATGTATTAATAAAAATGTGCTCCATGGTAGACCCTTTGTAAGTAAGAAAGTTGGAATGGTGAGGTAAGGTATCACCTCACAGGGAGTATTTGAGGAAGGATGTATGAGTATCTTATCTTTTTGCCAGTGTAGGCTAAAATCCCACAGGAAACATCATCACAAAATGAGGTGACTTGATTAAAGATAAAACTAAGAAAACCATCAATAAATATATGTTTGCAGCCAGGTGGTTATATAAAATGTTCAGCTTTACAGTTCAGAAGATTATCTTTGATATGATTTGAAAGAGATGGGGTGATTGGTTGAGAAAAGGTGATTGTTCTGAGGTTGCTTGGTCACAATGGTCTTTCTGTTTGGGGTGTCAAACTCTCGAGACTTTGGAAATGGGATTTAATATGGGATTTGTTGTTTCAGAATATTTAAGTATGTGGGATGTCTGTGAGATAATATGCATCAAAGAAACTCAGATGCATTGGGATTGGTAAGCATCCTGGGCTAATCACAAGTAGGTGTGTATGCATTATAATGGGGGATGTCAGGAGTGGAGATCCTGGGAGGTGAGTGTTTATGAGAAATAATAAGTGTGGCGTGCATCTTTTGCAAGTGGTCATACTTAACTTGGATGTCATGCATGTGTATTTTGCAGGCAGAAAAGAAATGTGTACTCTGGTCATTAGTGAATGACTAGATTGGATTATTAGGTGAGTAACCATACCTTCCATGAGAAACATGTTATGGGTGTTCAAATAGTTCTTTAAAAGCCAGTATATTTGCTGTTGGTCTGGTGTATCTATAATGTATCAAAAGGTTGCTTGGTACAGGTAAGCAGTACCAAGGAGCATTGGTGGAAAATATAGGAACAGTGTATTTGGTTCTTGACAGTATTTAATTTGGTGTCTGTGTAAAAAGAACATTGTTTCAGGTTGTGGACTAGAGTACCTTGATCTGTGTTGGCACTATCCATTCTTCTTTCATTTACAGAGAGATAATAGGGAGATGAGGTTTGGCCTCACATCCTCACATCCCTAGCAAAGGTTGAAGCGTTTAGCACCTTTCTATCAGTAAGGAGAGAATATGAAGCATGTTATCTGAGAATTGGATGCAACCTTCTGATTTCGGGGAATAACTACTTGTGTGTGAGAAACTTCCCCTTTTTCCAGGGGTCTCCCCCATTTTTGCTGAATATTGTTGCTGGGTCTTAAACTCTAAACACTGGGGCACTGCTATCCTTCATATGTGCTCTGACTCATAAAACATCTAGAGATTGTCTGATTCCTGATTTGTATATTTAACTGTCTTGTAAGCACATAGTACATGATGCAGAAAATCTACCAATGGCATAGGTAGTTACATATCATTTGTGGACTGCAGCATTTATTGTGCCATCACTAGTGTGACACAGAAAACATAGCTTCAGACCAAAAACTGTAGCCTGACAGGTGCACTTCCAGTGCCGCCTGTTAAAATAACCCTTTTTTGACAGGTAGAAGCATTCCTTTTAAATCCTATGTAGGCCTTATAGAGCACAAAGTATTGTACATGGTATTTGTTAGACCTGGCATCTTGGCGTAACTTCTCCTTAACTTTTTGCCGTCAGACCTTTTGTTGACTTCGTTTTTGCTGGCCTTCTGCACACTTTACCCCTGCTAACCAGTGCTAAAGTGTCTGTACTCTTTTCCCTTAACATGATGACATTGGCTAATTCTCAATTTGCAGGTTTAATTTACTTATAAGTCCCTAGTATTGTGAACAGTGTATGCCTAGGGCTTATAAACTAAATGCTACTTGGCCTTCAGTACTGATTGTGCCACCCCCTTCAGTAGCCCTCTAAACATGTCTCAGGCCTGCTACTACAAAGCCTGTGGTTGCAGGTTTAAACTGCCATTTCAACTTGGCAAAGTAAAGGCAGGCCTTAGTCTTCCTTTTAAATATATATAAGCTTGGTTGTGCGACAGAATGTTTGACGCTGCATAACAACTTATTTTAGTGCCATTCATGCGCTGTAGTTATAAAACAATGCACCATGGTGCAAAGGAAAGGATAGCATAAAAAAAATGACGCTAACCATTGTGACATGTCACAAGGAAAACTGACATGTCTCTAATGCCTCAAAAGTGGCCATTGCATGCCTCAAAAGTGGCGATTGCATGATTTGCTGCACCTTTTTATGCTAATCATGTTTGTGCCCTTTTTGTGTCAAAAGTGTTATAAAAAAGCCCACAAAAGTGCCAAACAGAAGCCAGGAGGACCCAAGGTGGAGAATGGAGTACCGGAGAGACCCCAAAGAGACCCCAATGAGCCCAGTACAAGCCAGGATGGACAGACAGGCTCACACGAGAAGGGGAAGAGGAAGAGGAAGTGTCACTTCAGTGAGGAGGAGAACAAGATCTTGATCACAGAGGTGACGGAGCACCAGCTCTTTGTCACCTCTAAATTGTCAAAAAGTAGGAAAGATGCCATATGGCACATTAATAGCTAAACACATGTAATATGCACTGACCCCCTTCTATATGCACAAACCATTTCTCAACCCTCATATAACTTTCTTCACTGTGGCAACTGTACCATCTGCCCATGTGTAACACTCTTTGAGCATCATGTACTAGGCCTGTTGTGCAAGGTGGGGGATTAAGAACTGGGATATGCCTCCCTGCACCACTGGGAATGAGCACAAGTGTGATGTGTACACAACACATGGCGCTTGTTTGTAATTACCATCTATGCTGCTGCACAAGTTGCTGCCATGTACCTGTGCTGCAAGGGTGCATGTGTAGTGGAAATGGATGGTGTAATGCACAAAGGAACACCTTATTTACAAGGCCTTAGCGCCATAGGAGCGTCCTTAAGGTGCTCATTCACCTTCTCCATATGAAGAAAGTGGCACAATGCATGCATTGCTCTACTTCGTTAACCCTTGCACCACAATATGCTTGTGCCCGCCATGATGTTTGCAAGGGGGATGTCCACACGCAGGGAGGCCCCAAAAAATAGTGCAGTGAAATCTACAAGATTTCATTGCACCATCTTCCTGAGTGTGTTCCTCATTGATTTTCCAAATGTTGCTGGCCTAGACGTGCTTTCCAAGATGTGGGTAAGTTGATATGGCATGTGAATGTGAATATAAGTACTCCAGGACAAATCTGTGTTCATGTGATTTATTACAAATATTTGTGCTTAGTGATGAATAACGTTCAGTCTCTAAGTGAAGAAGTTGTGCACAATATAGTCAATATATGCTCTAGCAGCAGAGTTGTGTTCTTCTCCAGCCTCTTGTGGTGCATCATTATCCTCATCCTCCTACCTAGGGACCTCAACCTGTTTTTCCCAGGGGAAATTGGTGCGAACACAGATGTTGCGCAAAATTGCACTGACTAGGATTATTTTGCACACAAGGGATGGTACATATAAATTCCTATGGATACATCAAGGCACCTGAACCTGGATTTCAGGATGGTAAATGTCCTCTCTACCACATTTCTGGTCCTTTTATGTGCATCATTGTAAAACTTCTCAGCATCTGTATGTGTGTTTCCATATAGGGTCATGACCCATGGCTGGATGCTGAAACCTTGGTCTGCTGCAATGGAAGGGGAGACACAGTGTCAGACGTGCAATTGTGTTTCTTTCTAACTGGTCTGGCACAGTATCTGTCAATGGAGTAGAGAATCAGACTTGCATGTGGCATTGTGTGTGTTTGCATGCATGATTATATTGGTGTGTAGTGCTGCACTTTCCATCCAAGGGTATAGTCTCAGGGGATGGTGATTGTGTGCTTTGTACGGCATGACAGTTCACCCATGCAGGCTATGTGTGATGTTGCAGATCATTGTACAGTTCTCCTAGAACTTATGAACCGCAAAAGAGCCATGTTGTTGAGTTAGAACCTATTTTGTGTGGTGTGGGCCATGAGACTAGTTTTGTGCCCTGTGTGTTGCATGTGAACCGCCCCCCCCACTTTTACATGGTACTCCTCCCTTACTCACAGAGCTGTTATCAATATTTCCTGGCTAGCATGCATATGTGTATGCAGAGCTCATGTAAAGTGTGGCATAGTAACTTGAGATGTATTACCACGTATGTGACTACGTTACAAACCCCTGTGGTGTAAGACAGGGCATGAGTTGTTTTCTGCACTTCCCTGCACCACCAGTAAAGACCAGCAATGTGCTACATCTCCTGGATAGGGTGCAATTCTGACCTCTACTAGTACGCTGGCAGTAGATCAGCTGCCAAGTTACATTGTAGGCACCCTTGTAGCATGATAGAAAGATGGCAGTTTTGTGGGGTTTATTGTTTTTGTGCAGTAAGGTGTCCATTCCTGCACATGACCAATCAATGATGGCAATGTCCTCTTTTGATGTGTGCTGCAGTATGCACCAAACATGGCAGAAGTCTACACAATGAGAGTATCAAATATTTGTCTTCATACATCAAGGGCAATGCCATCCCCAGGATGGCATTATTTGTTGGTGCTGCCTCAGGTGTGCAGATTATCATAAATGTGGAGCAGTGCCAAGGTGCAAGGTGTGATACGGTGACATGCCCAGTGCAAAACCCATTGCAGACCATTTCCACATTAGGTGAAGTGTGTGAAGGGGCCGTATTTTCAAGGCAGCGTTAGGACAGAGGTAGCAGCTTGATGCCACCTTTCAAATGCCGAGAGGGCATTGCTCCACCGGAGCATTATTGAAAGTGACATTCCAGTGGTACTAGGGGCTTGTACATGTGGCTGTATGTGAGTGTGATGTGCATTGGGTGTGTGGAGTGATGTATGTCGCATATGTGTTGCTCAGCGGTCATCCATGCTTCCCTGTCCATGTGTGTGGAATGTGGTGTGGGTATTGTTTGCCCCATATGTTTCATACGTTGTATGTGTTATGTAGCTGCTTATCTACGAGTAGGCTATTGCCACACTGTCCATCCTAGAAGAATTGGTTTATTATTGCATGCCTGAAGATATAGTCATCATGCACGCTGCCAGGATATTTAGCGAGGATGTTGGTGAATGTCCCACGATGGTCCACAATGGCCAGCACGCTTATGGAGTGTGTATGCTTCCTGTTCATAAAAAAGTGTTCCGTTGCAGCAGGAGGTACAAGTTGGACATGTGTGCAGTCCATTGCACCCAGCACATGCAGGAGCCCAGTGATCTGGTAGAATCCTTGTTATGTCTCCTGCTGCAGTTGCTGAGTGTTGGGGAACAAGATGTGGTGAGGAGTGAGGCAAAGGATGGCATCCAATAACATAGGATGATAGAGAGATACCACCCACTCGTGCTGCAGTTGTCTGAAATGAGCCAGAGGCCACCATGTGGAGCACATTCAGAAGCTTGGTCAAGGTGGTATGGTTGTTGGACTTTCCACTCTTGCTGTGATGTCTGGAGCAATGTGGTGTAGCAGGCGTACTATTGACTCCAGGTTAAGATGAGAGTGTCTGATGACCTTTTGTTTCCTGAGGCCAAGGGTGAATGTCCATTGGTGAAATATTCACTCTCTCCTTCTGTGCTGCCTTTGTGGCTGCTGTTGTGGTGGTTGAGTGAGCTGCAGTGGTGCTGGTGGCACTTGGTATCATCGTTGTCATTGTGCCTGGGTGCCAAGCTGTTGAAGTAACAGGTCCATATTGTCCCGTTGTTTGCCAGAGTTCCTTCTCTGGGTTTTCCTTATACATGTGTGGCTGTGCATCATTTTAACACTCAGGGGGTCATTCTAACCCTGGCGGTCGGCGACCACCAGGGCTAAAATGACAGAAGCACCGCCAACAGGCTGGCGGTGCTTCCTTGGCCATTCTGACCGCAGCGGTAAAGCCGCGGTCAGAAAAGGGCAACCGGCGGTTTCCCAAGCCGCCATGGGGATTCCGACCCCCTTACCGCCATCCTGGTCCTGGCGGTTTTCACCGCCAGGAACAGGATGGCGGTAACGGGTGTCGTGGGGCCCCCTAACAGGGCCCCACTAAGATTTTCAGTGTCTGCAAAGCAGATACTGAAAATCGCGACGGGTGCCACTGCACCCGTCGCACCCCTTCGACTCCGCCGGCTCCATTCGGAGCCGGCATCCTCGTAGAAGGGGGTTTCCCGCTGGGCCGGCGGACGGCCTTCTGGCGGTCGCCCGCCGGCCCAGCGGGAAAGCCAGAATGGCCGCCGAGGTCTTTTGACCGCGGTGCGGTCATTCGGCGGTTCCCGCTTGGTGGGCGGCGACCGCCGCCCGCCAATGTAGGAATGACCCCCTCAGTCTGATCAGGCATTTAAATTTTGAGGAAAATCAGAGTTAGCGCCATTTTTCCTAGACAATCCTAAGTATGCATCATTTTTCGATGGCTCATGAATATGGCGCTCGTGGGCTAGTGTAATTTTTTAGGAGATCATTGTCGATAGATAATGCAAGATAAAATAGTGCTCCCAAAAAATGACGCAAGCCAAGGAAAAGTGGTGCTAGACTGGTCTAGTGCCACTTTATAAATATGGCATTAGGTTAGCACCGCTTTTGCATTAAAAAAAACAGAATCTATATTTGATGTCTCTGGAACTTATGGTGAAGTCTGATTTTAAATTGTAATTCTGTTAATACTACTTTTAGAAAACTTGTAATTTCTTTCCTTAGGAGTTTGGTGCCTGCAGCCTATCTCTGGGACATAAGACTGGGTATAGCTGACAGCTGGACGTTATGTATTTCTCCTAGACAGCCGCACACAATGGGAGCTTAGGTGTGACTGGATGGAAAACCACTGGCAGGGTGGGAGGAAAGAGCTGCGTACAGCCCCACTTGTACTTGAATAAGCTGTGTCCTGCCTCGATACAAAGGACTGCATCCCCCCTGTAGCTCGTCTGGAGCCAGTGCCAGGAAGGTAATGTATATGTGCCCTTCAACAGAATGTCTGTAGAAGCTTCTCTCCACTTCAAAGACACAACTGTGTATAAAAGAAGGACCTCAGACACCAACTCTTCAGTACACTTCTGCACCTGTAGAAACTCTGCCAGGAAGAAGGACCTCTGTGCTGTTACAAGGATTGCAATTTTGCTGAACTGCTACTCTTAAGGAACCCCTGCCTTGCTATGCTGATCGGCTGCCTTCTTGCCTGCGGAAGGAGAACTGGACCTGCCACTTCATTTGGAACCCAGGACCACAGAGTGACTCAAAGGGCGGGTCAGCTGGCCTCCTGATCTGAGACTCAGGCTCCTAAAAGGCACCATAGCAAGCACCTGGACCCAACTGCAGTGAGTTCCTGGCTACCAGCTTGTGGGTTCTTTGCAAACGGTGCAGACCCATGCCGCTTGCGCCAACATTCAATGTGAGCTGCCACCAGACAACGTTTCACACAGCAAGCATCGATCACCAAAGGAGGAACTACCACTGCGAAGCACCAGCCACCTGTCCATGACACCCGGGCTTCTCTTCTCGCCATGCTAAGCACCACCCACAACATCTTCCTCACTCCTCTTGACCCTGTCCAATGCGAACTGGACTTTTGCCATAAAGCTTGATACGGTAAAACTTCAGCGGGATTAATCTGGGACTGTATCTGAGCCACCATCCTTCGAGGTCGGCCTGAACTTTTGACTTTGACCGGGTCTGCCGTGTCACAGTTGATGCTTTCTGCTTTTAGACACTATTTTACGGTTTATTTTTTTAAAATTCATAACTCCAGGTCTACTGATTTGATTTGTATCTTTTTTTTCTTTACTTATTGAATTTTACTCTATTTTTCGAACCTATTGTAGAATCTTTTTCTGTGGTACTTTCACTGTTTTACTATTGAAGCGTTGCACAAATACGTTTCAAATACTTTACACAGGCCCCAGGTTTGTGTCTAAGAGGAAGTCACTGTCACTCAGACCAATCCTGGCACTGCTTTTATGCTAGGTTTTGCATGAAAGCAGTGCCAGTATTGCTGGGGAGCCTGTGCTGGTGTCCCATCAATGAAT
This sequence comes from Pleurodeles waltl, assembly GCF_031143425.1. Taxonomy (NCBI): domain Eukaryota; kingdom Metazoa; phylum Chordata; class Amphibia; order Caudata; family Salamandridae; genus Pleurodeles; species Pleurodeles waltl. The sequence continues at coordinate 225,281,830 of NC_090443.1, forward strand.
GCTGGGACACCAGAGAAGAGGAGCCCGAGACCACCGTAGGTGGCAGGAGGTGGCAGGGATGGAGGCAAGGTAAGTGCTTTTTATTTTTCATTTTTACCTTGTCTTTGTCCCCATTTTCCCTGTCCCTTTCCTTCCTTATATGGCAGCCAGCGCTGATCTCTCTGACACTCTTGATGCTACTTCTGAGAAACTAGGGACTTTGGAAGACTACTCCTGTGGTTATTTGGGCACCAAAAGAAGTTTGGGAACTTTTTCAAAACTTTTACACCAGAGCTTCAAGGAGACTGACTGAAAAAAATATACAAGTGGAAGCTCCACAGAGTTGGTTTGAATTTCATATTTCTCCCTCGTGGGAGAGAGAATTTCCTCCAAAAAAAAAGGAATAAGGGCCTAATTTACCTGTAGGCAGGTGGCCTATCACACTCCCAGGGTGACAGAGTAAATTACTCTGTCACCCTGACGGAAATGCTGTTGATGTGCATTGAGAAAAAGAAAAGGGAACCTGACAACGTGCAGAGAAAAAAAGAAAAGAAAGTATGAAAATATATATAAAATAATCCTGTTTTCCTCCAAAACCAGATATCATGGCCACCCTCTGGTGCAAGATCAAGAGTACAAAAAATGCAAAATGCTCACAGATCAAGTTATGTCAACGTACAAAATGCAATGTTCTCTTCTCTTATAACATCTTGCCCAACAGGTTTACAGTTGAGTCGCTAAAGGTGCACCATTTTTACAGTGGACCAAAACCCTCTCAGTGGTGACACCAGCACTCTCAGCAGGATAAAGAACAAAATACTTTTTCAAGGACTTTCCACATTCACACCCACAGGGATCCCATACAACACTTTGCCCCAAAGTATTTTTCAAACTTTCCCCAACAGTTTTTCATGAAGAAGACCAGTCGTCTCACCGCAAAGAAGATCACAGTCATCTCTTCCTTGGAACCACTTAAAAAAACCATGATGTTTCCTAATTTATGTACACTTATGCATTTTTACTTTCTCCAAGTGATAGTAATCCTACTGAATCATTGCATCTTTAAAGAGCAGCCCAGTCTTGTGGAGTCCATTCAGATTTTGTTGCCATGTTTGCATAGGGACTGCTCGCACGTCACTTTTTAATTACACCGTACCCAACACCACCATCCCTCACGCACTACACAGCACACTTTCACACAACATGTGGTATCAGCACATGATCGCTGTGGACTCTTAAGACATCAGCCGGGCCATGTTATGTCTGTTCACTAATACCACATGCAGTAGGTGCAGATAGACTTTGCATATCCCAAAAGGTGACTTCAGAGAAAGCACAATGCCTTACCCAAATGTACCTGTGTTGAATTAGAGCCAAGTTGCGGCCAAGTAGAGTAGAGCCCCATAGGCTAATGGTGCACCTAACCCACTGAGTGACCAACCCTACACCACTGTACCTTTTTACCAAGCCTAGCGACATCCAAACTAAGCTAGGCAGGATGCTCACGAGGGTAGCTATGGGGAAGGACACTGTTTGGCCCTGAGACTTTCATGAGAAGAGGTTCTTGGAGGTATCTGAACAGCCTAGCCTGTGCATAAACACATCCATGCCAGCTTCCATTTGCGGTCCTTGGGTGGCTTAGCATGTCTGTGGCTGTCTTTGTTAATAACGAATGGACCCAATACAAGGAATTTTAGTGCAGGGCCATCCATCTCAAGGATACAAGGAAAATGAGTCTCATTGGCAAGGTTCAACCAATAGCACAAATACCCTGTGTCAGAAGATCTAGGACACTGTGATAGACAGATACACATGGATAGAAAGAAAGGGGCCTACCCTAATTGTACGGAAACTCATGATGTATTCCTAATGTTTCAGAAGCAAAGGTGCCATTCTGCTGGGCACAAACACGAATTGTGGCACACTATTGAACATCCCAGACATGCAATGGGGCACCTCCACGCTGATGGACATCTATTGGCAGTGTGGCGAGTTCACTTATGGCCAGCTCGTCCCAGGATGGTGCGGCCTCTGCTCCCTCATCACCTTCCACACCCCAACCCGGGTCATCCCTAGAGAAGATTTATTTGAACTGTCTCCACACCCGCTGATTAAGAAAACAACATTGTTGCATCAGGCTTGAAGAAAAAAACTGACTGATTATTTTGGCTGCACTCAGTAGAAGAATATTCCAGAAGAGTTCAAACTGTTCACTCATGCCCAAGTATCAGCAGGAGAGTCCATACCCTTCTTTACCTTGTAAACAAAAGCTAATGTCAGTCTGCTGCAAATACCCCAGTGGGAAATGCTTAAAATGCTGAACAATACTGAGCTCAGCCTTAATGTGATAAAGGAAGAACTTAAAGCCTTCTGCCTCATGGTGATGCAACATCAGTATTTCTTGGACTTGATAACCACAATGGAGGGTGTGGTGTGCGCCAAGATTGGTGCCTCTTGCTGCACTTTTGTGCCCAGCAATGACATGCACAATGGAACTTTGACACTTGCTAGCTAAGCACTGCACCAATTATAGAAAGACAAGCATGAAGAAGGAAGTGACTCTGAGTAGTTGTGGTTCATAAACTAGTACTCCTGGCTTCCCCAGTGACTAATTGGGATGTGCACATCATTGTTGCCAATTTTCGGCATGTTACTGTTTTTATATAGTTTTCTACAGTTGGTGGTTTTCTGCTGTAAAAACGCAGACCCCAAATTGGGTAGATTAGAGGTAGCAAGGGGGTTGGGACAACAGGGAACACACACTATGACTGTCATGTGAATGCGAGACTGGAGTAGAAGATTCAACTAGAGGGGGGAATGTTGATGTGGACAATAATAAGGTATCTCCGTATATGAACCTTTCATTTTTTTTTTTTCAAATGAAATCACATTGCTGCTGTTAGATTCCCCCCTTGTGAACTCAGCATCACCCCCAGCACAAAGGTAATCAGTCAGGCAGGCTCTGTGATCGAGGCTTGAAGGTGAATGATTGACAGGTCACAGGTGAGGTAACATTAAGCCCACAGACAAATACACACACAGGACATCTTAGATTAAGATCCCACAGATAGGCAGGTATACTGCAACAGGTCCAGGAGATTGACACCAATAAACTACATTTGGCCAGAGGGACATGGACATTCCAAAACACCATAAAGTTAGATGCTGCATGTAGCTAGGTACACCCAGCCAATCAAGACGCAACACACATAGCACACACGGTGACCACATGCCCCTTACACCAGATATCTGGACAAGAACTCTCTGAGCCACATTTGTGTCCATGCTGAGTTGGGCCCACCTGCATTTGCTCTCTAGAATTTATGTTCATTACTGCAGGGCAGCTGTTTTCATATATTGGTCCCCCAAAATTGAGTAAAATGTGCTCCAAACTGATGTACTTCGATGTACTGATGTACTTTGATGTACTGATTAGATTGTTTGGTTTCTTTACTGTTGTATATGCAGATGATACACAGATTGTAATTTTTATTTCAGAAAACTCAACAGAGATTGCAAACCGCCTTAGATCTTGTATGCGTGAATGGTGGACCTGGATGAATGACAACTATCTGAAATTAAACTCAGATAAACCTGAGGTTTTAATGTTTAGAAATAATTCCTCTTTCTGAGATTCCACTTGGTGGCCTTAGGATCTTGGCCCTCTAACTTTTCCTGTTGAGAAGGTAAGAAATTTAGGAATTACCTTTGACAGTAAGCTTATGTTTGCAGAACAGATAAATCAAACCACTTCCGGTTGTTTTTATTTGTTGAAAAATTCTGCAGTTAATTCCTTTTGATTTACAAAAAAACGTAATCAAGTCTTCAGTGATGTCCAAAACTGATTACTGTAATGTTCTTTATTTAGGAATTCAAAAAGGACATATGAAAAAATGACAAGCACTACAAAACACAGCTGCCCACCTGTTGATGAAAATCCCTAAGTATTCACCAGTTTCTCAAGAAGCTACACTGGCTTCCTGTGGCAAAGAGAGTGGCTTTTAAATTTAAAGCGCTACGTTAGGCCTACAAAGTGCTGCTGTACACAGGTCCTCATTTTATGGGAAAGATCTTTTGCTGGTATAGACCTTTGAGAACTCTGCTGTCCTGCCATATGAAATCTTTGGCAGGACGTAGAGGAAAAAGAGCCTCCTGGGGAGACAGAGGTTTTTCTGTGGTTACTATTAAATTATGGAATACTCTTCCCCTGTGTATTAAAACATCCCCTACCCTCATGCAGTTCAGGAAGCATCTAAAACATTGACTTTTGCACAATTTCTGCCTCTTTAACATCCTGATTACTGCTTCTCTGTTTTTTGGTATGAACGCCAGCACCAAGATGCCTCAGAACATTTGAGAGTGTTATAAACCCCTCCATTCCTTCATTTGTTCATTCAATCATTCTTGCATTCGCTCTCTAGAATTTATGTTCAAAACTCCAGGACAGCTGTTCTTATTTTACGGTCCCTTAGAATGGTGTAAAATATGGTCCGAAGCGTGGTACTTTGACAGACAGTCCTCAGACCTGATTCTGTAACTGCTCTCCTGGCTGTAATGTTTGATTAATAAAACTGTATCTTGCTCTGCCAGACGCCTCTTGTCATATGTTTTGTAAGGTAAAATCTCATTCCAGCAACAATGCTGCTTGCCTAATTTGGAAAGGACTGTCAAGCTGGCAGTCCTTTATAAAGCATTGGTAGGAACCGCTGCCATGTCAGTTCCTGTCAACGCTTTTCACAGGTTAGTGCAGGGTTCTGTCAACATGAAGGAGCCTTGCCTCAAATTGTTTTCTTTTTTTCAGAAATAAAATACCAAAGAGGGATTTTGTTTTTGAAAATAAAAAACAAAATGCTCCCCTTGATATGTGAGTCCTATCCCATGTAGAAGGGAGCAATTAGTAGCTTTTATTTCCCCTTTCTGCTAGGGTCTTTCTGGTGGTGAAGGGCACTAAAAACTGACCCCTAATTCCACCCATGTAAATCAGGTGTGTGGAATTACAGATCTGCCTCCAATGGCCCTTACTCCTCATGGCCGTTGGAGGGGTTTAATCATGGCAGAGACAAAGTAGTCTCCACCATGAATAAATCTATGGCCTGCCCATTTTTAAATCACTTAGGAGGACACCTGCGTTTGTGGGCAGTTACCACTGTCTCCACTATGATGGAGTTTCCTGTCCACCAAATCAGGCCCAAAGTTCCTTTTCAGAATGGGATTTAGAAACGTTTCTGAACTTTGATCATTCCAGGCCAAGGCAGGGCCAATCTACTTGTTGTTCAGGACCAGGCCCTCTACCACAACCAGTTATTTTTTCCTAAATGTAAAAAAAATCATATCTCTGGTTCCCCTTATGTGATCATTGTACTTTTGGTAATATTGTTTGTCCTTTAAAGTTTACTTTAGTTTTATAATTTGGAGAGGGGTTTCATTGTGTTGTATTTCCTACTTCTTACCTGTTTTGGTACTAAGGGGGTCATTACAACCCTGGCGATCGGTGTTAAAGCGGCGGTAAAACCGCCAACAGGCCGGCGGTAAAAAAATGGAATCACAACCGTGGCGGAAACCGCCAACAGAGACAGCCACTTTAACACTCCGACCGCCATGGCGGTACAAACACCGCAGCGGTAACCGCTAACAGACAGGCAGAAGACAAGGTTCCGCCCACTGTATAACAACAGTCCAATCTGCCAACTTTTCCGGGGCGGAATCTCCGTGAACAAAAACACAGCGGAAACAGGACTTGGAAGGGAAAACGCTCACCTCTACACACCCCACGAGGATCCATGATGCCATGGAACCCGAGCTCCAGATACTCCCAGCCTTTATCTTCCTGCTCCTCTGCCAGGAAGAACAAAGATGGCGGTGAAGTCCACGGTGAGTACTGCACCTACGACACAGGGGAGGGAAAAAAGAGTGACACACACATGCAACACGCAACACGCAACACTCCCACCCCCACCCTCACCCACTACAACACACACACAAGTACATGTAGATACATTACATTTACAACCCCCAGCCCCCCCTGGAAGAATGCAAGGACAAAAGGAAATGAGTCGAACGTCTGTCATATATTAAAAAACAGTAATAAAAAATATATATATATATATATTTACACTATAAACAAATATATACACCAAGAATTCAAGTCCAAGGTATTCCACCATCATAGTCCGTGGACCACTGGGCCCAAAATGCATGGGCGAGGCCCACACTCATTACCCAACCAAAAAGGTGAGAACACTGCTGGGGCATCAGATAGAAATACAACAGGCACCTCAGGGGGAAGGAAGGATGAGTGCACAACGCCAGATCCACGAGGGGGCTCCATGCCCACTGCTGTATCCTGGGGAGTGCAAAGCCTCAGTCTCACAAGTCTTTCCAGTGGGTGGGTTTCCCACTGCTCCATCCTGGGGAGTGCAAAGCCACAGTTTCACAAGTCTTTCCAGTGGGTGGTTTGCCCACTACTCTATCCTGGGGAGTGCAAAGCCACAGTCTCACAAGTCTTTCCAGTGGGTGGTTTGCCCACTGCTCTATCCTGGGGAGTGCGAAGCTACAGTCTCACAAGTCTTTCCAGTGGGTGGTTTGCCCACTGCTCTAGCCTGGGGAGTGCAAAGCCACAGTCTCTTAAGTGGATGCCTTACTCCACTGGTTCTGGAGGGGGCTTTGTGCCCAGAGTGCTTCATCCTGCCATGGACAGAGGCAGTGGATGTCTTTCTCCACTGGTTCTGGAGGGGGCTTTGTGCCCAGAGTGCTTCATCCTGCCAAGGACAGAGGTAGTGGATGTCTTTCTCCACTGGTTCTGGAGGGTGCTTTGTGCCCAGAGTGTTTTATCCTGCCAAGGACAGAGATAGTGGATGTCTTTCTCCACTGGTTCTGAAGGGGGCCTTGTGCCCAGAGTGATTCATCCTGCTCGTGGCGGCCTCAGCAGCGTCGGAGGCTTTGGCTCTCATTGGCCTGTGGTGCTGGTGGCGGCGGTGTCCTGTTCAGCGGTGCTGGTGGCGGCGGAGTCCTGTTCAGCGGTGCTGGTGGTGGCGGTGTCCTTGGCAGCGGTGCTGGTGGCAGCGGTGTCCTGTTCAGCGGTGCTGGTGGTGGCGGTGTCCTTGGCAGCGGTGCTTGTGGCGGCGGTGTCCTGTTCAGCGGTGCTGGTGGTGGCGGTGTCCCTGGCAGCGGTGCTTGTAGTGGTGGTGTCCTTGGCAGCGGTGCTGGTGGCGGGGGTGTCCTTGGCAGCGGTGCTGGTGGCGGTCTTGTCCACCGTGCAGGTTTTCGGCGACTTGCCTGTTTTTCTGTACCCCTTCCCTAACTTGGATGCTGGCGCAGCTGTCTTCCCACTCCCAACTGTACCCCTGGGAGAGGCTTTGGTGGTAGATGTTTTGCCTCTCTCCCGCTGGGCACTGGCCAACTTTTTGTGCTTTTGAGGTGGGGGACTGTCCGTGGTCTGGCTCCTTGGTATACTGGCTGCCCTGCTGTTTGGCGCACTCCAGAAGCCGGTTACTACTGGCACCACTGTTCCTGCAGATGTTGTGGCTGAGGTGCTGGGTTGGGACCTGGAAAGGCAGGCCCTAGGAGACTGAAGGGTTGGGGGAGGTGAGGGGAACACACTGGGACTGGTAGATGGAGGGGGTTTGGGAGTGGAGGAAGAGGTAGAGGTTGTAGGAGGTGTACGTTTGCTGACTTTCGGTGAAGGTGCATGGGCTGGAGGCTGTCGTGAGGTGGATGGCTGTTGGGTGGGTGTGTGGCTACGTTTGTGTACCTTGGGAGGTGGCCTCACAGACACACTTGGAGAGGGCACAGGGGATGTGTGAATGGTAGTGGGGTGGTGACTGCACGTGAGCAGGCTGTGGTGGTGGGTGTGCTGGTGATGGAGGTAGTGGCTGAAGATGTAGTGCATGCAGGTGTGAGTGGAGACGAGACTGGGAGGGAGGAGGAAGACGAGGAGGAGGGGGACACAGTGGAGGCAGTGGATGTTGGTATGTCTGCATGTGTATGATGCTTGTGTGAGTGACTGTGGGATGTGTGGTGCTTATGTTTGCCTGAGATTCCCTTGTGTGTTGACGTGTGTGCATTCTGGTCTGATGGTGTGCTTGGGATAGGCAGAGGTACAGGGTTTTGGGTCTGGGTGGAGGAAGTTGGAGGGGGGAGGCTAGACTAGAGACAGGGACAATGGCTGCCATCAGTGCTGAGGCCAGAGTCTCAAAAGCTCGCTGTTGGGCTGCCTGACCAGAATGAATGCCCTCCAGGTATGCATTGGTCTGTTGCAACTGCCTCTCTACACCCAGCATGGCATTCAAAATGGTAGACTGCCCAACAGTGAGGGACCTGAGGAGGTCAATGGCCTCCTCAGTGAGGGCAGCAGGGCTGACTGGGGCAGGGGCTGAGGAGCCAGGGGCAAAGGAGATGCCCACCCTCCTGGGTGAGCAGCCACGGGACACACGCTGAGGGGCTGCTGGGAGGGTGGTTCTGGTTGGGGGGGTGGCGGCTGTACCTGTAGATGCGGGTGGCACAGACGGGCCCGCCACCGCAAGGGAGCTCCCATCAGAGGAGGAGTCCATGTCGCTGGTCTCAGCTCCTGTCCCCGCCGTGGAGCTCCCCTCGTCCTCCGTCCCACTGGTGAATTCTGACTGCGTTGTGTCGCCCTCCACGGCCATGTGGGATGCAGCTCCCTCCTGCTCCGGTGGCACTGCTCCTCCGCCTGATGATGCTAATGCACACAAGAACAGGGAGACCACAAAAAGGGGGGGAAGACAGAAGAAAGACATGTTGAGTGCATGCAATACCCTACCGTTGGTGGACACTACAGACACAGAAGCCCCCAGCACTACGCCGTGCACTTAGAGTTCCCTAATTAATCACAGGGACATGGGTTACAAGGCCTATGCCCGATTGCTGCACACATGGAAGTCACAGGAGCCTGACTAGGTGTAGTTGGCTCTTCACACTGGTGGGGTGGGGTGCCACAGGGCCTGTCTTACGAAGGGACCTTGCATACTAAACTCGCCCTGGCCTAGGGGAACCCACAGCCCACCTCCCCCACCCAGACACCTACAATGTGCGCTGAATCAGCAGAATGAGAGTGGACTCACCCCCTTGTGGCTGCTGTGACTGTGATGCCCTCAAGCTCCCATCCAACTCCGGATACGCCACCGCCAGGATCTGGAACATCAGGGGGGTCATGGTGCGACGGGCACCCCTCCCACGTTGGGAGGCCATCCCCAGCTGGGCCTCCGCCATCTTCTTGCTCCAGCGGCGAATGTCCTCCCATCTTTTCCGGCAGTGGGTGCTCCGTCTGTGGTAGACCCCCAGGGTCCGGACTTCCTTGGCGATGGCACGCCTAATATCCTTCTTCTGTTGGGCGCTGACCTACAGGAATAGTACAGGGGAAAAGGAGAAAATATAAACATCCGCACCGTCACAGTCATTGGCCTGCATCCCTACCCTTGCCATGACGCACATGCACTCACGTCTTATCATGCATGCCTCATTCTCCCCCCCCCTATCTTTCATCAACACCACTCCACACTGGCATTGCCCATTCGGCATGCTCACAGTGTACTTAGCTGTAGGGCCGTAGAGTAGCGTGTACTGGGGGAGCACCCCATCCACTATTTTCTCTAACTCCTCCGTGGTGAAGGCAGGGGCCCTCTCCCCAGACACATGAGCCATTGTCTCTTCCAGACTGAGGTCACAGCAGCACTTGCAGTGTAGGTCCTCTCCTGTTAAAGATCAGGTATCAAGTGAGTGAACAGACAGAAAATGGCGGTCACGTCCCCAGCGGTGCATACCGTCACCGCCGGCGTACATCGCCATTGGCTCCTGGGACCCATAGGGTCCAATGTTAACCAATGCAGGATTTTGCCGCGGTCTTTGACCGCCTACCGCGACGGTGTACAACGCCAGCGCAGTTACATCATATCCCCTTGTCCCACATTACAGGTCAGGCAGCCGCCATTTCAGGGGGCCACAAGGTATTAATTTTGATTGCGTCCACACATATCTAGGCCTTGTTTAAACACTATTACAGCCATATATCGATTTTCAAACATTTTGCTATAAAGTTGTGTTTACGTACCTCAGTGTTGGTTGACTCTCTGCTCGCTGTTCTCCTCCATAGAGCACGTCCGCTCGGGCAGGTGATGAGATGGCGGCATCCTCCGGTGTACAGACCGCTGGTGGACCTGTCCTGTCGACAATGGAGGAGCGATATGTAATTGTCACATGCAGACTTGATCGTACCACAATCCTGGAACTGTGTGCCCAGTTGGAGCCAGACCTGATGTCAGCTATCCGCCATCCCACAGAAATCCCCCCTCTAGTGCAGGTGCTGTCAGTACTCCATTTCCTGGCAAGTGGGTCTTTTCAAACAACAGTGGCCATAGCATCAGCCTATGTTCTCCAACGTGTTGTCCAGAGTGTTGTCTGCCCTGCTGAAACACATGCGCAGCTACATCGTTTTCCCTCAGGTGGAGGATTCGCCCACAGTGAAAGGTGACTTCTATGCCCTGGGACATATCCCCAACATCATAGGTGCCATTGATGGGACACATGTGGCCTTGGTCCCCCCCGCAGGAGTGAACAGGTGTACAGAAAACGGAAGAGTTACCATTCTATGAATGTGCAGATGGTGTGTTTGGCCGACAAGTACATCTCCCATGTAAATGCCAAGTTTCCGGGCTCAGTGCATGACGCTTACATTCTGCGGAATAGCAGCATCCCTTATGTGATGTGGCAACTCCAGAGGCACCGTGTGTGGCTATTAGGTAAGGACATGGACCCAATACAGTGTGACTAGGTGTCTGGGTCTGGGGATGTCCCTAAGAGTTAGTGTGTGTCTAACAGTTGTCCCTCGATGTTTGCAGGTGATTCTGGTTACCCCAACCTGTCATGGCTACTGACCCCAGTGAGGAATCCCAAGACAAGGGCAGAGGAACGCTACAATGAGGCCCATGGGTGAACTTGGAGGATTATAGAGAGGAGCTTTGGCCTCCTGAAGGCCAGGTTCCGGTGCCTCCATATGACAGGTGGTTCCCTAGTCTACTCACCAAAGAAGGTGTGCCAGATCATCATGGCCTGCTGTATGCTTCACAACTTGGCTTTGCGACGACAGGTGCCTTTTCTGCAGGAGGATGGTCCAGATGGAGGTGTTGTGGCAGCTGTGGAGCATGTGGACAGTGAAGACGAGGAAGCAGAAGAAGAGGACATAGACAACAGAAACACGGTGATCCACCAATACTTCCAGTGAGCCACAGGTAAGAAGACAACACTGCCTGCTACATCTGATATAATTCTTCTACCTTTCATCTGTCTGTCATTTTCACCCAGTGTATGGACACTGAGTTGTCACTTTTCCTTTCCATTTCACAGATGTGGGTCCCACTGAGTGACCTCAGCTTTGTTTTCGCATGGACTAGAGCTGTGGGACATAGGTATGTTGACAATACATTGGATATAGCATTTTTCCACAGTTATTGCAAATACACATTTTCAAAAGCACAGACTGACTCCAGATTGTTTTGTGATTTAAGGGTGTTTATTTAAGTGCTAAATAGAGGAGGGGGTTGTAAAATGGTCAGGGGTGATGGTGGAGGAATGTCCATGGCAGAGTCCAGTCTATTTGTCTCACAGGTGCATTGTCCAAAGGGGCATAGGAAGTGGAGCTAGGGCAGTTTAAGTATGGACAGGGTGACAAAGTGGGACAGAAGGATGACAAACAGGGTGGTCTCATTTCTTGGCGGGGGTCTTGGCATTGTTCTCTGTCTTTGCCCTGGATCTAAGGGACCACTTGCTGGGTGATTCTCCATCTGCAGGGGGTGGGGTGCCGGTGTCGTGGTCCTGTGGCGGTGCCTTCTGTCCACTAGCGCCGGCGGAGGTGGTGGGCAGTTCATCATCAAGGCTAGTGTCAGGGGCCCCTTGTTGTGCCACCGTGTCCCTCCTGGTGTTGACGAGTTCCTTCAGCACCCCTACAATGGTGCCCAGGGTGGGATTGATGGATTTGAGTTCCTCCTTGAACCCCAAATACTGTTCCTCCTGCAGCTGCTGGGTCTCCTGAAACTTGGCCAGTACCGTTGCCATCGTCTCCTGGGAATGATGGTAGACTCCCATGATGTTGGAGAGGGCCTTGTGGAGAGTGGGTTCCCTGGGCCTGTCCTCCCCCTGTCGCACAGCAGCCCTCCCAGTTCCTCTGTGTTCCTGGGCCTCTGTCCCCTGAACCGTGTGCCCACCACCACTGCCCCCAGGTCCTTGGTGTTGTTGGGGTGGTGGGTTAGCCTGGGTTCCATGTAGTGGTGGACACACTGCTGCTTGACGTGTCCTGAGGACAGAGGGATGGGCCCGCTGGGTGGGTGCTGTGCTGGTGTTTCCAGAGGGGGGAAGCTCTGTAGTGTCCTGTGCCAATGTGAGGGGAACCGACTGTCCCGAGGTCCCAGATGGGCCGGGCTGGTCATCTAGATTCAGTTGGACAGAGCTGCTGTCATCACTGTGGGCCTCTTCCGTGGGTGGAGTGGACATGTCTGGACCCTCCTGTCCGGTGACATTGGGTAGGGGTCCTGCAGGGGTGTAAAGGCATGATTAGAGCATCTGTATGTGCCATGGTGTGCAATGGGTGGGTCACCCTGTACCCCAGTGCTTCCATTCTTGTGTGGAACCTTGTGTGATAATGGTTTGGGGGGGTGTATGGGTATGTGCAGTGGACATGCTTTGGTGATGGGTGTCCATGCTTTGGTGTTGCATGCGAGGCTTGGGTTTGGGATGTGTGGTTTGTGATAGTGGGACATGGGTGAGGAGTTGGAGTGATGGGGTGAGGGCGAGGGTAGGGGTATGTGATAGCATGCAGGTAGGGTGGGGGATGTAATAGTTAAGATTTGACTTGCCAGAGCCCAGTCCTCCAGCTACTCCAGCGAGGCCCTCAGGATGCAGTATAGCCAAGACCTGCTCCTCCCATGTTGTTAGTTCTGGGGGAGGAGGTGGGGGGCCGCCGCCAGTCCTCTGAACCGCAATCTGGTGTCTTGAGACCACAGAACGCACCTTCCCCCGTAGGTCATTCCACCTCTTCCTGATGTCATCCCGTGTTCTTGGGTGCTGTCCCACTGCGTTGACCCTGTCCACGATTCTGTGCCATAGCTCCATCTTCCTAGCGATGGTGGTGTGCTGCACCTGTGATCCGAATAGCTGTGGCTCTACCCGGATGATTTCCTCCACCATGACCCTGATCTCCTCCTCAGAAAACCTGGGGTGTCTTTGCGGTGCCATGGGGTGGTGTGGGTGATGTGTGGTGTGTGTTGGGATGTGTGGGGTGATATTTAGGGGTGTGTTGTGTGAGGTGCGTGGATGTTGCGTGAGTGATGGTGTTGAGTGCCTGTGGATGCTAGTGTTGTTTCTGGTAGTGTCTCTCTCTGGCCTTCTGTCGCGATTGTTGTCGTAGGGGTTTGTGGGTGATGTGGGTGTGTGTTTTATATTGTATTGAGTGTTTGGGAATGGTGTGTGTATGTGTATCAGGTGTGTGTATTTCGAATTGTCCAATGTGGTTGTGTTTTAGAAGTGAATGTGTATTTTGAGCGCGGCGGTGTGTACCGCCAATGGAATACCGCGGTTGAAAGACCACCATGTGGATTCTTGGGTCGTGATAGTGTGGGCGTATTCCTGTTGGCGTGATGGTGGAGGTTTTGTTATGGCCAGTTTATCACTGACCTTTGCTGTGGCGGACTTGTGTTGGTGTCTAGATTTTGGAGGATTCCGAGCTGTGGGCCATAATAGCTGTGGCGGAATTCTGCGGCTGCAGTGGTGTGTTGGCGGTCTTCTGCATGGCGGTAAGCGGCTTTTACCTCCAATGTTGTAATGACCCCCTAAAAGCCTTAACTATTTTTTAAGTCAAGCCTGTCTGCTCGGTGCCATAGCTACCGCTACCAGTGTTTGATCTCAGGTTTGAAATATTAAAACCTGAACCTAGCAGGGTAGTGACTTTATTGCTTGTGACAGACACAACTCATCTTAATTAATATTTCAATTTCTTGCAAGCTGCAAAATGGTTGGTGCAACATCAACAGGAGCGTATGAATGTAGAGGAACCTTTGGAAGCGCAAATGGAATTCATGGATGCTTGCTGCGCCATCCTTTCTCTGATATTTGAAGTAATTTTTAGGAGACCATACTAACACATGTAATAGCCAATAGCTAACAGTGAAACTGAAATACTACTCTGGCCTGATTTAAATATGACTGACACTTTCTTTAAGCAAAGGCTGAAGGTGGGTGATGCAAAGGATTTCTCTGTGTGGACCTCCTTTGGTGGCATGATTTGGGGGACTTATTTGTTCATAGAAAGACCTTATCTGGTGCCTCATATTGCTGTTACCCTTAACCATGCCTTTGCACATCCCTACAATTGTACTTTACCCAACCCTCATCTGAATCTGCCTTCAAACCATTCAAAGTATGTCCCCGACAGCCCCCACAGTGAGGGACCTCAGACAGTGACAGTGCCCCCCCACCAAGCACCCATGCAATATCAGTTCGATATGGGAAAATAAGAAACAGCAATCTGTCAAAAGCCTGCTCTGTGTGATGGGCTTGCCAGTTTGCTGAAAGTACACAGTTGCAAAATGTATTAAATTATTGCTACAATATAGACAATCCTACAAAAAGGTGTCCATGGGACTTTGTATCAATTCACACCGGAGGAAGAGTAAGAACAGAGGGAAATGACAAAGAGAGGAGACACTAAGGAGAGTCCAGAAAGATTAAGAGTAAGAAAAGAAAGCTGTAATTAGTCAAGTGAGGGATGCCTCTGTAAGAGAAAGTGAAAGCAAAGTTATGAAGAGAAAGGTGAGAAAAGTATCAGAGTGAGAACAAGGCAATGAGTGTATAGAAAAGAAAGAGACACGACAGGGAGAAGAAGGAGACAGAGAGAGTAAGGGACATGCAGGCTATAAAGCATCAGAATAACAGACACCTAGCAGAGAGATATGCAAAGAGAGAGAAAGAGAATGTGAGGGAGATGCTGCAAAGAAACAGGTGGGAAAAGAGCAGAGGGAAAGTGAAAGAGAACAAAGTGAATAAGAAATACATCACTTATGCTTCAGAGGAGTATTCACCCGGGTTTGGAATATATCAGATGCAATAAAAAGCATCACTACAGAGTTTTCCCTAGTGATGGGGAACATAAAACACCAATATCATCTTATCCCACTATTACCAGACCTTTTTCTCACATCACACAGGCTCTGCAAGGCTTTGTTAAGGTAGGTGTTAGACTTGGCATCCTTGGCGTGGTCTCCCCTAACTTATTTCCTCTGTTCCCCAGGTTGTTGATGTGTGCTGGACTCTGTTTTTGCTGTTTTTGGTACTCTGGGCACTTTACCACTGCTATCCAGTGCTAAAGTGCAAGTGCTCCTATGTAAAATGTATGTGTAATTGGATTTTCATGATTGGCATATTTGACTTACTGGTACGTCCCTAGTACAGTGCACTAGAGGCACCCATCGCCTATAAATCAAATGATACTAGTGAGCCTGCAGCACTGGTTGTGCCAACCACATTAGTAGCCCTGTAAACATGTCTCAGATCTGCCACTGCAGTGTCTGTGTGTAGAATTTTAAACAGCCAATTCGACTTGGCAAGTGTACCCACTTGCCAGGCTTAAACCTTCTCTTTTCTTCCATGTAAGACACCCCTAAGGTAGACCCCAGGTAGCCCCATGGGCAGGGTTCAGTGCATGTTTAAGGTAGGACATATACCAATGTGTTTTATGTGTCCTGACAGTGAAATACTGCCAAATTCGTTTTTCACTGTTGCAAGGCATATAGGGGCCATTATGAACATGGCGGGAAACACCGTCACCCGCCTTGGCGACGGTGAACAGAAGACTGCCATTGGAGGTGAACAGAAACCCGCCATATAAGGATGCAAAAATCAAAATCTGTCAAAAAAGTGTTAGCCACCAGTCACTGCCAGGACCTTGTCGGCGGACATGCAGAACCTTCCACCCTGCCATCACCGAGCACACAAATCCCCGCCCTCCAAATAATGATGCACAAATCACTGCAGCGGTCAGTGGAAGTCAAACGACCATTGGCGGTACAGACCGCCACGGGCAGCAATGGGACCCAACAGTAAGAACTGCACACATTGGCAAGTTTGAAACCCACACACCTGACACACATCCACAACACTATAAAACACTCACAGACACACCCCACAATCCTTTGTAACGACAGTAGGACAATTGATATAGAGAACTCCAGAAGCAGACATTGAACGCCACAATACACGATTCATACACCCAACCACACAACAGCAGTCTCACCTAGATCCACACAACACACCACTCACAACACACACCATGGCGCCCCCATACACCCACGCTTCACAGAAAGAGAGCTAAGGACCATGGTGGATGAGATACTGAATGTCGAGCCACAATTATTCGGGGCACAGGTCCAGCACACATCCATCGCCAGGAAGATGGAGTTATGGCAGACAATAGAGAACAAGGTCTATGCAGTGATTTTCCATCCACGCACCAGGGACAACATCCACAAGAGATGGAACGACCTGCATGGGAAGGTGAGATCAGTGGCATCCAGGCACAACATTGCAGTCCAGAAGACTGGGGGAGGACCTCCAACAACACCACCCAACTACACTAACTGGGAGAAAAAGGTACTGGACATCCTGCACCCTGAGGGCCTCACTGGACTCACTGGAGGAATGGACTTGGGTAAGTCATCTACAATTACCCCATATCCATCACGCCTGTAATGCATGCACCACCCCACTGCTCCAACAGCCACCAGGACCACTATCCCACCCAGGCAAAAAGCACTACATCCAGACACCCTGCATGCCCACAAACCCACTAACAGGCCCACTCCCCCCTGTACACAGCCATCCACCCCTGCAAGGAATCACAAAGGCACTACACCACCCACAATGCACCTCCACATCCTAATCAAAATGCAATGGCAACCTCACAAAGGCACCGAGCATGGCCCTAAAGTGTAAAACCGGCACAAAACAGCCCAGCCCTGTGCGCCCCATCCAATCATGCAACTGTAACATACATGTCTATTCCCCCCAACAGGCACCACCAGCCATGCCACCCTGACGGACAGGACAAGGAGTGGCAGTGCCCCACATGGAGATTGAGGCGCCACCCAGGACACTGGAGAGGGAACTCTGGACAGTGAGGGACACCTTGGCCCCTCACACAGTCCTGGACTGTGACCATCCAGCAGCCCCACCCAGGACACCACTGACACCCTTACCACCCAGCCAACAAAATCAGCCCAGGGCAACCGTCCCCACACCTGTGTATCCAGGCCACAGACTGACAGACTGGTGGAACAAATGGACAGGGGCCACAGTCACCCCCTAGCAACAGGCAGGAAGACGATGGCCCCAGTACAAGTGGTATCGCCAGACCTGTGCAGGGGACACAGGCACAGGGGGCTAGGCCCAGTGAGAGGGCATCAGTGGCCCAGGGGGGAGGCCACAGGATGGATGCTGCAGCGCATGATGGGGTAGCTGAGGTCCTGGGAGCATACAACCATACCCAGGACAGATTGGCCCAGATAGTATCCACACTGGAGCAGACTCAAAGGCTGTAGGTAGCACACCACCAAGAGGCCATGGAGCAGTAGAAACTGCACAATGCCACCATGGCCACCATAGCAGGTGCACTCCTGCACCTTGTCCCAACCCAGCCTGAGACCCTCACAGACCAGAAAGCCCCTACTATAGGCCAAGATACAGACCGGCCAACAACAGCAGCTGCAGCAACTGGACTTGTGCCACCATCTCAGGACACACAGGAGACCTGCATCTCAACCCATACAGGCCAACACCATGCACCCAAACGGTCCCTCAGGCCCAGATATGGCACTGGAACACCTGCCAGGACCAAGGCCCCCTCAAAGAAGTGACTCTGACAAGAACTGTCCCACAAGTGTGCCACTGAACCACCGTCCACACTGTGCAATAACAACCCCCAAAACAGTAAATGATAGATGGACATACCACTACTGCCATCAAACGCTGCGACCATGTAGCCAATATGGACATTCACCAGTGGCCCATTCCCATCACTGTAAACTGCACAATGGCATCCCTGCACCAAATAAAACACCTGTTCACCAATGTCAATGTCCTCTATCATTATGTTGAAACAAATGGAAGTGTGGATGCAATTGTCTTTGAAATCATTTATTCCTATCTGAGGTGCAGGAATGGCTCCCGTGCATAACATGTGGCTGTGCCAACAGAATTGTCAAACAATTTGTCCATAATGCCACATGTCCCATGCAAACCTGGTCACAGTGACAATGTCTATAGACCCAACACCCCCATAGAGGAGAAGGCACACTGATAGTATACTGTACACACAGCAACATCATCGAATAGTTCCACATAGTTACTGGAAGTAAAGTTGTATCAGTTGGTTCCTGAAATGTACATCTTCCCCCTCCTCATCGTCACCATCACTTACATCCCCTCTCTGAGGAAGCAGGTCTGGATATACAGCACCCTCCTCCTCCAAGAGGGGAATAGATTTCCTCACAGCTACATTGTGCAGCATGCAGCAGGCCACCACTATTCTACACACCTTTTCAGGATTATAGGCCAGGGATCCCCCAGAGATATGGAGGCAATGGAATCTAGCATTCAGGAGACCTATTGTGTGCTCTAGCAACCTCCTAGTACGTCCATTGGCCTCATTGTAATTCCTCTCTGCATCTGTCCTAGGATTCCTCACTGGTGTCAGGAGCCAACTCATGTTGGGGTAGCCAGAATCACCTGAGAAAGGGTCCAAAACATGACTGCCACTGACAACTCTCAGTGGCAGACAGCCTGGCTTTCTGCTATGTGCCAAAAAGTGTCAGACATACTTACCTATGATCCATCCTGTGTCCCCTTGTAGTTGTTCCATCATGTGTGGCACACTACTGTTCCTCAGCACAAAGGAATCATGAACTGATCCAGGGAACATGGCATTCACATGGGAGATGTTCTGCAGCTCACACCAATTGAATGTTCATGGAGTGAAAGTTCTTCCTGTTTCTGTACACCTATTCACTGACTCTTGGGGGGGATGAGAGCCATGTGGGTGTCATTGATGGCACCTATCACATGGGGAATGTTGGCACAGGCATAGAAGTCTGACTTGATGGCAGGGAGGTCATCACTTTGGGGGAACCTCACATAGGACTGCAGGTGTCAGACAAATACATTCAGGAATCTGGACGGTATAATGCTAAACATTGGCAGTGAAAAACCTGCACCCATGCCCACAGTCACCTGAAATGAGCCCGTGGCCAGGAAATGGAGTGCAGAGAACACCTGCACTTCAGTAGGGATGTCATGCTGATTCCGATTAGCCAGTCTCAGTGCTGGATCCAGTAATGTACAAATTTCATGAATAGTAGCACGGTTGAGTTTGTAAGTGATAATGATGTGACGCTCCACCATGGTACCCAAATCAACAAGTGGTCTGTACACCGATGGGGCCCTCCCTCGCCACATGGGTCTGTACCTAGGAGGAGTTGAGAACACATGTCAGGAACACACATACATCTGCCCACAATGTTTCATATTCAGCACTGCTGGCATACAAGTGGAGGACACATATGCATAGTAGGATGTGAAACTGGAGTGACATGTCCTCAATGATACATCAGGACTGTTGTTCATGCCTATGGGGGTTGGGGACAACAGGGCCTGCATGGGGCATGTGAGGATTTAATAACTGCATAGTAATGGCCAAAATGTCTGCCCCCTGTAATCCAGTAATGTTGTAGTGGAAGTGACCTCATACAGCTAGTGGTTGACGTAATAGCGTAAGGCGGTTTTCAACGCTGTGCGACCATTCATTGGTTAACATGGCTTCCAATGGAGATTCTTAGCGTATCATGATCACCGCCGGTGGTAACAGTGCACATTGCCGCAGAGTGTATGCTAACTCATCACCCCAACTTCACTTGACTCCCGGATTTCGTGCATGCAGGTACTCCACTGAGTGTGCTGCTGTGTCCTGCCTCTGGCAGGGGAAAGGGCCCAGGCCTTCACCAGCGATGAAATGGACAAGCTCGTGGACGGGGTCCTGCCCCTGTACGCCAAGCTCTACTGTCAACCAGAGCTACAGGTGAGTAGGTGGATTGGGGGGCATTGATGTGTGTAATTGTGGTAGATGGCTGTAAACATGTGTGCACATTTGACACTGTACAGTCGTGGGTTCCTGACATGCTGCATGTGTGTGTGCTGTATGCTGTTGTAAATGTCTGTCACATAGTGGACATATAGCCAGCTGTATTTAATGGGCATTGTCTGACCTCTGTGTTCCTTTTTCTGAGTGTCCCATATAAGTCAGCGCCCATCAGAAGAGGGGACTGTGGCAGGCCCTCGCCAGGGATGTGCAGACCCGGTTGGGTCTACAACTGGCGGAGCACCCATTGCAGGAAGCGGTGGGAGGACCTGCAGTGCTGGGCGAGGAAGATCTGTGAGGCCCAGCTGGGGAAGTCCTCCCAACGAGGAAGGGGTGCCTGTCGGGCACTGACCCCCCTAAAGTGACCCATTCTGGCGGTGGTGTATCCGGTCCTGGATGGGCGCTTGAAGGCTGCGCAGCAGACTCAAGGGGGGTGAGTACATGACACATCATATGCCTCCTTGATGGATGTGTGAGTGTGCTGTGGTATGTATGCTGTCTAGTTGCAGGTACTCTGACTGATGTCCTTTTACATAGTGGCCCCAGTGGGGAGTAGGGTTGTAGGGGTCAGGTCTGCAGTACTTCAAGTCCTTCTGTGCTGTAGGGAATGGCTGTGGAGCAGGTTTGTGGCCACTAGTCAGGGGCATAGCCATGTGTATAGTGGTAGGTGCTGCATGGTGGAATATTTGCAGGGTGGGTGTATGTGTGAACCAGTTATGTACCTCCATTCAGCTATTTACAAGTGTCTCTCCTGTTTTGTCTCCCCATCCCTGTTCTCTTGTGTTGTCTTTGTACATCAGCATCATCTGGCGAGGGAGCTGAGGCACCGGTGAGTTGGGATGCAGCGGAGGAAGAGTCATTTGATGCCCAGGGGAGCAGTGCTTGGAGGGCAAGGAGAGTGCTACGGGGAGGCAACTACCACTGAAGGTAGTGACTCTGATACCTCCTCCGATGGGAGCTCCCTGGTGGTGGCAGACCCTAGTGTGCCTACCCATTCT
Organism: Pleurodeles waltl; assembly: GCF_031143425.1. Taxonomy (NCBI): domain Eukaryota; kingdom Metazoa; phylum Chordata; class Amphibia; order Caudata; family Salamandridae; genus Pleurodeles; species Pleurodeles waltl. Next base: position 225,302,995 of record NC_090443.1, read on the forward strand.
GTGTCATCTTCCACCACACCCATACCATCACGACCCTCCCATTTGCTCCCCACTGAGTTGCCCGTGCGTGCTCACCCAGAAGGGTGGGTGTCTCCTTTGCCCCAGGTACCTACTCCCCTGCCCCAGTCAGCCCTGCTGCCCTCACGGAGGAGGCTATTGACCTCCTAAGAACCATCTCTGTAGGGCAGACAACCATCCTTCAATCGTCAATGCCATCCACGGGCTAGCATCAGAGGTGCAGCAGACCAATGCCTACCTGGATGGCATTCACAGTGCCGTGTCTGGCCTACAGAGATCTTGTCAGGCTCTGGCCTCCTCTTTGACAGCAGCCAGTGTCTCTGGTAATTTTTGTCCCTCCTCCAACCTCCTCTATCCCTTCCAGCACCCCACTCCCTTCACCCATACCAAGCACACATTCTGCCACACAGGCACACACCTCAACACACAAAAAGCACACTTCAAAACACAGGCACCACACTTCCCACCACAGGCATACACACAGCCTACATACATCCACTATCCCCAGTGTGTCCGCATCTCCCGCCTCCCTGTCTGTTCCCACTACATGCACACTCACAGGCACTGCATCCTCATTCAATGTTGCTGACCCTATTCTTGCAGTCACCACAAAATCAGACATCCATTCATGCACCCCAGACACCATACCTACACTCACCACAACGACTTTAGTTGACACGTGCAGCACACTCAGTTAACTTGCAGACACCCATACAACATCCATGTACACTGGCAGCCTGTCTAGTCCCACTGTGTCCACCCCCTCCTCCCAAAACACTCAAACGCACCAAAACACCCACCCAACACACATCCACCATCCCTCAGCATACTGTGCAGTCACCTGCACCCACGTCACACACACCTACACCTGTCACGACCACTCCCTCTACCTCCACTCCCACGCCTTCCTCCAGGTCCACCCTGATTGCCCCTAAAAAATGTTTCCTATACCTATTCAAACCCACTGGCTCACCCCGTCTCGCCCCTAAACGCACCCACCTCCTTGCCTTGTCCACTCCTCCCACATCACAGCCTGCCTCTGTCTGCCCTTCCCGTTCCTGTGCTACCTCCCCTGTGAGCAAGAGACCCCGTGCTGGCCCTGGAACATCTGCTGCACCCAGGACAAGTTCGCTCCACCAGCTCAAGAACCAGACCCAAGCCCCCTCCTCCTCCCAAAAGTAAACCAAAGTCCCCCCTCCCAGTCGTAAGTCCCCACCCCCACCACCCCTGCCCCTGTTCCCTGAGGTGCCTGGATGCCCCATTGTTGCCCCTGTGAGGAGGAGTACCTTTGCACTTGTGGGAGTCAAGTTGGGGCCATTTGGGCCCATCGGACTGTGAACTATGGACTGGCCATTGGTCTTATGGTGTACTTCTGTTGCTCATTGACCTGAATTAAAGTTTGTGTGGCCACTGTTTTCTTTGGCACACTCAGGATCTGTGGTTCATTGTTTCTTTGGTTGGGGGTGTTGGGTACATGTGTGTACTTTGGGGAGGTTTCATTTGTCTTGTGTCGGGTAAGTACCTCTTGCTCTGTGGTGTATGGCTTGTGCTGTTGTGAAGGGTTGTGGGTGCGTTGCGGGTGGGTGGAGTGGGTGAGTATGTAACTGTGCCCTTTCTTCCCTTGTTTAGTATGTTTAGTATGTTGCGGTACTTATTGTCTTCGTCAGCGGTCTCGGTCATGGAGGTATATGGCAAATCTATCTATTTCTGCTTAGGCATGCTGTGTGAGCCTCCGGTGGGTGTTTCCTTATATTTGGTTTGTTTCCATCTGGCTTTGCGTGGTGGTGGTTCCCGCCCCGGAACTGACGGCGGTCTAGTGCTTCATTATTTGATGGGCGGGTAGGACGTTTCCGTTGGCCTTTGGACGGGCTCTGCCGTCATTGTCGGCACTCCTCTGCTGGCGGTGAGTGGTTTTCAGGCTCTCTGTTTTTAAGGTGGTTCATAATTTGGCGGCCATGTTTATAATGAGGGCCTATCACTCTCATAGGTTAACATGGGGGCTGTGTTTAAACATTATTAAATCGTAGATTCCCTTTGGGAGCAGCTAGACATGTTGAGTTTGAGGTCTTAAAAATACATCATTTAGTGAAGTTGGTTTTGAGATTGTGTGTTTGAAAATGCCACTTTTAGAAAGTAGGCATTTTCTTGCTTAAACCATTCTGTGATTCTGTGACTCTGCCTGTTTGTGGATTCCCTGTCTGGGTAGGTTTTACAGTTGGGCTGTTTGCACTCCTCTCTAGACAGTGACACAAAGGGAGCTGGGGTGTAGCCTGCATATGCTGATGAGCCATTTGTGCTAGGAGGGAGGGGAGGAGTGGTCACTTACACTTGAAATGGCTGTGCCTGCCCTCACACTATGCAGTCTCCAACCCCCTGGTGTGTGTCTTGGGCCAGGCCTGGGAAAGACAGTATCTCCCAAACAAGAGAGACGTTTCTTTGAAGTAGGCCTTCTTCAAAGGCCAAAAGGGTTATAAGGAGAGCACCCAACCCCCTGAAAAATTAGATCACTCCTAGAAATCAAGAGGACCCTCTGCCTGGAGAAGAGCTGAAGAGCTGAGGGGAAGTGCTGCCCTGCCTGTGACTGTGTTTTTTGGAGCTATACCACAGTTGCTGCTTCTGCCTGTGCAAGGGGACAAAGACTGGACTTTGCTGTGCAGTCCTGCTTGTGCAGAAATCTCCAAGGGCTTGTCCTGAGCTTGCTCCTGTTGTTGAAGTCTCAGGGCCATCAAAGACTTCCCCCTGCCAGCACCTGGACTCTCTGCTGGGACTCCTGCCCTGCCAAGTGGTGCCCTATCCAGTTCCTGGCCCTTCAAAGGTGAAGCTGGCCGACCATTCACGCAGAGACAACTGTGCGGGGAAAATTTTGATGCACCTTCCGAAACGCGACTGAGAAACGAAGTGTCACCTGCATCACTGATGGAAGATCGATGCACGTGGCTGGAGAAACGACGCGCAACACCCGCTGACAAAGGCTGTGAACGTCGCAACACACAAAGTGCGGTTTTGCTGATAACTTGCGGCAGAAGTTTCAACATAAACTTCGCTGGGTGCGGAAAAAGGGTGCAAAGCCTGCCCAGACTCGAGGGACCTGTCCATATCGACCCACCGCTCTCCTTTGAGAGGAAAATGATGCACACTGACCCGACCGGAGGAGGAACAATGAGTGGTCTTGCTTGCAAGTGGGAAATTGACGCATCGCTGGCCCTTTTTTTGATGCACATTCGCCTGTGCAATGTTATTTGGATGCAACCCAGGTACTTTTTCACGCCAACAGCATTAGCAGTGTTTTCTAAGGATTTAATCCTCTTTCTTGCTTTTTAATTCATAACTTGATTTGTGTATGGTGGATTTTTGTCATTTTGGTCTTGTTTTGTTTAGATAAATATTACCTATTTTTCTAAACCTGTTGTGTCATTTTGTAGTGTTTTCACTAAGTTACTGTGTGTGTTGATACAAATACTTTACACCTAGACTCTGAAGTTAAGCCTGCCTGCTTGTGCCAATCTACCAAGGGGGTGAGCGGGGGATAACTGAGGGGGATTATCCTTTACCCTGACTAGAGTGAGGGTCCTTGCTTGGACAGAGGGTAACCTGACTGCCAACCAAAGACCCCATTTGTAGGATATAAGTTGGAGTATGATGTGGGCCCTTCTCATCATACTTTGCAGGGTGGCACCTGAGTTTTTGTTATACCACTCATTCAAATATCTGTAAATTTACACGTTAGTCCTGTGCACACAGCACATAGCCATAGGCCTTGCTCAGGCCTATGCAGTACATTTCTGTCTGTCGAAATGAATAATGCTCAATTACTATTTGTTTACCTGTCAACATCCTATTACTGTTAACTATCTATCTATGAAATACCATCTGTTAACAATAAAGATAAAAGGCATCTTCATTGCCAGTTTCCTGTAAAAAAATAAATTTGTTTCTGATGAGAGGATTGCATATCTGATGACTGAGCAGTCTCGAGCAAACAACTGGGATTCTCAATGTCATGCCCGCCAGCAGTGTAGAGAGTTCTGAAAATGAAGTGGACCATGTCCGAATATATTAAATGACACGATATGCTGTTATGTCCTGGCACACCTCAACCAGAAGCAGCATAGAACGCTGCGTAAGAGCTCCGGCACGTGTGCCTGAACATTGAGCAGATCAGCTGCATGAAAGTCACGGGGATGAGGAATAATTTCAATAAATGGTCACTGGGGTGCATAGCTGAAGCAGATGATCTGTCCAGCACAACACTGACGTACAAAAACATTTCTGTTTAAAGCAATGGAGTGAAACACCTCTAAACCAACAAGGAATTGGGCAATGTGCAGTAAAGAGATAAGATGAGGTAGATGGACCGAAAGCTTTTAATGTAGTTGTTGGACCTGGCCCTTTTTTGCGGGTTCATCCCCAGACTTTTTGCCTCCTTCCTTCTATTTTTTCTGACCCCTTGCTTTTGGCTCTAGGACTCTGAGCACTTTGTCAATGCTGATCAGTGCTAAAGTGCAGGTGCTCTCCCTTCTAAAGTTGGAATGATTGGCTTATACCAAATTGGCACATTTAATTTACCTGTAAGTCTCTTGTACAGTGGCATCCCTATACCCAGGGCCCGTAATTTAAATGTTACTAGTGGGTATGCAGCGCTGTGTGCTCCACCTACTGAAGTAGCCTTTCAAACCTGTCTCAGGCCTGCTAATGTAGGGCCTGCGTGTGCAGTTTACTGCCACAAGGACCTGGCATCTAAATCTACTTGCCAGGCCCAGAACTCCCCTTTTACTACATGTAAGTCATCCCTAAGGTAGGCCCTAGCTAGCCCTAATGGCAAGGTGCTATGTATGTAGAAGGCAGGACACGTGCCTGGTTGTCTGGCCTGTCCTGGTAGTGACAAACAGCCTATTTGGTTTCTCACTGCTGTGAGTGCTGCCTTCTCATAGGATTGCATTGGAAATACCCTGCCTTATGTCTAGGGGGTGTTGTCTGATTTGTGCGGCGTGGCATAGGCATGTTTAGTATGGTTGTAATGGTAGTGAGAAATGCTGCTTACTGGTGTAGGTAGATTTGTTATTATCATTACAGAAATACCACTTCTAGAAAGTGAGCTTTTCCCTGAGCCTATGACTCTGATGTTTAGCAGTTTGACTCCAATCCACGTCTGGGCAGAGGGACAGCTGGGCTTTGTGCAAACATTTCAGACTGCCTGTACACAGGGATGGGAGATGTGTCACAGAGGTGCATCTACATTTTGAATGGTCTTCCTGGGCTGAAAGAGAGGGGGGTGGGCACACATGCATCTGTAAAAGCTGTGCCCTGGCCTCACACGAAGGGCTTGTTTACCTCAACCTGATGTCTGAAGCCTGTGCTGAAGGAGAGAGGGGAGACTCCTAGAACTAGTTGTAACTGGTTGGAACCTCCTCTCCCCCTCTTTGTTAACATTGTACAAAACTGAGTATAAGTACAGTGGGTTTTCCCCATGAAAATAAGACACTGAAGAGACTTAGGGATATGGACACAGAATGCTGCTGAAGGGTCTCACCAGGAACTGCCTTGGACTGCTGCTGCTGTGCTGACCTGTGACCTGCTGGGTCACTAGGAGGAACTGCCACTTTCTGCATCCATTTCGTGCTTGTCTTTTGCTGGGCCCTGCCACCCTGTGCTCCACCTTGGTGTCCCCAGAGGCTGGGTGCTGTGGTCCCTGTCTTCTGCAACCTTTCCCTTTCCTTACTAAAGCACATGAGGAGCTTTTGATGGGCGTAGCACCTGGTGAGTGCTCCACTGTGTGTGCCCTAAGCGCCTTGAGAGCACTCTTGCCGGATTTATCAGCCACGTCTAATGCACGCTGGTGCGTAATTTGTCCCGCGCCCTGAAGAGCATTTATCGTGGAAGATCACCGCTGTGACCTGGGCATTCTTTGTTTACAGTGTGTCGGTGACACGCTGTGCTTGGTGCCCGTGTCCCCGTGGAGTGCCCCATGGCACCAATAGGCACCGACTTTGGCAGAATCACCACTGTGGCCCGGGCTGCAGCTGACTCGCGCATCAGATCGGGTTTGGGCGAGTCCGTGTTCCCAGGGCAGGTGGGGAGGAAGCCTCACTGAAGGCTCCTCTGCCCCACTGTGCCCTTATTTTGTAAGAGGCCGCCGCTGGGGAGGAAGCATCATCAGAGGCCTCCCGCACTGCTTGGCCCCTTTGTTGTTGCTCTGCTCCTTCCGGGAGAGCTGGTCATGGCCCTGGGGGCGCCACAGAGCCCATGGGTGCCCTAGTTTGGGTGCAGGCCCCATGATGGGCCCTTGTATAAAAGCAGAGGGGGTGCGTGCTGCTCCCGTCCACCCAACTATAAAACTTTCCCCGTTTTGCCATCCAGGAGCAGCGGGGGCCCCTGTTTTCCTGGTGGCATTCGAGGTACCATCACGATAAAAAGACAGGTACATTTCCAGGAGCAACGTCTTCATTGTGGGCATTCAGGCTGATATGTTTCTGGAAAGTGTCCCTTGCACATAAACCATAATTAGTGGTGATTTTCTAGTTATATGTGTCCTGCAGAATGCAGGACACATAGAAAAATCAAAAACAAGGAGAAATAAAAGTATTTCTCCTCACAGCGCTATGCTAACACCCCCCCCCCGGGGTGGCATTACTTTTTGGAGCTGCCTTAGGTGTATATATCCTCATAAATCTGGGAACGCCCACAGCAACACCCATTGCATGCCCCTCTGACGCAGAAAACTGTGTTGAGGAGGCCCATATTTACAAGCTGGCATTAAGCCACAGAATATGGTTTAAAGCTACCTTGCAAACAAGGTAAATGGCCTAAAAGTGATGCTCCAGTGGTGCTGGGTACATGTAAATAAGCCCCTAGGAGCAGATTCACAAAACTGTCAACCAGTGCAGCAATGAAAAATGCTGTTCTGTGCTGCGTGAAAGGGAGGAAGGAGGAGAGCGTCCTATCTACAAAGATATGGCACTTTTCCCCATCTCTCGTGCCGACACTGATTTCAGCTGCTGTGTACCACGCACACACCTTTACGTCATAGTGCAAGGGTGTGTGCGTGAGACTAACATAGGTTTTGTGTTAGAAGGGTACCCTTCCAGTACCAAATACTATGCTTTGAAAAAGTTTAAAACTTATCCTACTTTGTATAACTGCTGCACATTGGAGCATACATGCAAAGTCAGAAAAGAAAGGAGAAATGAAAACATTTCTCCTTTAAGCACCAGCTTTCAAATGGCGTCAACTTTTTGGGCAAAACACTGTCTACCATGGTTTGTAGATACAGTTTTGCGTCAAAAGGCAAGGGTGGTTGCATGGAAATGCCCATGTACCACCCATGTGAGACCCCCTCGGCATTAAGTAACGCAAAACAGTGCTTTGTGCTGCTTTGCGTTACTTTCAGGGTATTTTCCAGAGCAAAAGAAGTTTTGCATCTGAAAGTAAATTAGGAGAAAAACATTTTGTGCTGTTAGCATCACTTTTGTGATGCTAACCCAGTGCAAAATGTTGTTAAATCTCCCTTTGAATGTTTTAAAATATAACAGGTATTCTTAAAAGAAAATGCCATGGTGTGCAAGAACAACCTATGGCTCAAAATATGTTATGTCTCAACCGATTCCTATTGCCAAGGAAAGGAACGTGTGAATATATATGGCCATCAATTTGCCTTCTTTGTCAAGGTGCATCAAGTTCTAGCCCATCCTCCATGTTCACATTGGAGTGTCCTTTCACTCCTTGCTTATGGTGATGTACTTTATCTTGGAATCTCAGACTCTTTAAGCTCTTGATTGCAAAAGATCCAAAACATCGCAGTTTGGCTGGCCTCTGGGCTATGCAAGTTCAACTAGGTAACCACTGGCATTTACTAACCTGTCTGTCTGTGAAGTAAAGGATTAAGTTTATACAGTTGTGCTTGGTACATTGTGAACTCTATGGGAATGTTCTACTTTACTCTCTAATCTTGTGAGATTTTATGTACCTGTGAGACCTCTGAAATCACCTGTTCTCCATTTCCTTAATGTATATGGTACCAGCCAGTTTGCTACAAGGGTAGAACATTCCATGCACAAAGATGGGAGTGACATAGGGGGTGATTCTGACCCCGGCGGTACTAGACCGCCGGGGCCAGGGTCGGCGGGAGCACCGCCAACAGGCTGGCGTTGCCCCGCAGGGCATTCTGACCGCGGCGGTTTGGCCGCGGTCAGAAGAGGAAAACCGGCGGTCTCCCGCCGGTTTTCCGCTGCCCTTCTGAATCCTCCATGGCGGCGCAGCTCGCTGCACCGCCATGGGGATTCAGACACCCCATACCGCCATCCTGTTCCTGGCGGTTTGCCCGCCAGGAACAGGATGGCGGTATGGGGTGTTGTGGGGCCCCTGGGGGCCCCACTTTGAATTTCACTGTCTGCATTGCAGACAGTGAAATTTGCGACGGGTGCAGCTGCACCCGTCGCACCTTCCCACTCCGCTGGCTCCATTCGGAGCCGGCTTCCTCGTGGGAAGGGTGTTTCCCACTTGGCTGGTGGGCGGCCTTTTGGTGGTCGCCCGCCAGCCCAGTGGGAAACCCAGAATCACAGCAGCGGTCTTATGACCGCGGAGCGGTGTTCTGGAGGGGGGAACTCTGGCGGGCGGCCTCCCCCGCCCGTCAGAGTTAGAATCACCCCCATAATGTACCAGAAACTGTGTTTTAAATTTAGGAGGGTGCTACTTCTATCATCTTACTAAACACAATCTGGTTTGGTTAAAACACCTTTATTTGAGAATCTCTTCTCAACCACTTTTAGCTATGCCACAAGCAGCACAAATTTCCCCAAATAAATATTTGTTAAGTTCACACAGTACCAACAATTGTAAAGTTAAGGAAACAAATCAATAACATTTGTAAAACAGTTTAGAATCATAGAGGGAAATGTGATGAGCAAAAAGACACCAAACCAAATAAAATCAGATAAGGGGAAGTAAAGTTAGGATTTTTTAAAACTTTACAGTGAAATAGCTCAAGTAAACGTAAAGCCACAATGTAAAGCATCAGTTCGCTGTTGAATGGGCCTATGCATGAATTTCGAGTTAACAGCATAGGAGTGAAATGTCACTTAAAGAAAGCTTCTCAATTTTTTTTTATTTTAAGTCTACTTTTTGGAAGCAAAGTGTTTTTTATTGAGGCAAGGCCTAAGTTTGGAGCCAGTGTGGGTCACTCAAAGTCTCTGGGAGAGGTTATGCCCTGGAGGAGAGTTGGCTTCTTCAGGGGAGATGTATGCCTCACGACACAGCAGCTGAAGCACCACCGGGCAGACATGTTCAACCTGCTTGGTGTTGAGATTGCAGGGCTTCATGAGTAATAATTGTTTTATTTTCTAAAAATTCTATTTTTTTTCAACTAGCATGCTCCTTACAGGTAAGTTAGGTTTGCATTACAATTAATAACTGACCCAGCTTGAACTAGCCAGGGTCTTGGCATTACCTACTCAGTGCTCAATAGGACTGAATATTTAGGAACTAAGATAGCAGTACATCAGGGAGTTAGGATTCTTTGTGCTTTTCTTTATCAGGATCATACAGTCCCAATCTCCCAGTGATGTGTAACATGCATTGAAAAGGGACACTGTGTTGGCACATCCAATTAGTAGTTCAAAATGTAGTTTAGGTTTAGGAAATTAGGAATAGGGCAATAGGCTATCTTATTTAGTAAAGTACAATGCTATTGCGTCTGCTGTCAAAATATGTTTTTAGACATTAACTGTACCACTAATCTTTTTTTAATCTTCTTTATTTCTTACATCAGCACTGAAAGGCAGGAGGACATCACAGGAACCACCACCACCAGCGCCACAGCAGATGATTCTTATGGCCCTTATTCACTAAGTCCTGTTATTGTTATTTCTTGGTAACGTTTACCTCTCTCTACTAGTAAAATAATTTTGGCTTCTGTATTATTTAATGCTGTCTCCTTTTTTTAACTCCTCTATCTAATGTTTGATAAATTCTTGCTATCCCTGCATTATCCCTTTTTTCTATATTTCTTGTTTCTGTAGCTGATTTCCTCCTTTCTGGATCCTTCTCCTGCTCTTTTAATAAGCTTTCCCTCTCCCCTTGTATGTCTTTTGGTACTGTAGGTCCCAATCAATCAATCAATCAATCAGGATTTATAAAGCATGGCTAATGACCCGATAGGGTATGCACGCACTTGGACCAAGAGAACATATTTTTGGTACTGTGAATATTGCAGCCCCAAGTAAGCTATTATATATTTACCACAAGTTTGTTGAAAATGCTTAGTTGCTCATGCTCAAACAGTCAAAACAAGAGAGTGGCCATGGTCGTTGACCCCCCAAATGTTGTGTTATCATCATTTATAAAGTATACTAGCAGTGTCCATGACAGTATATCATGGCAGAAAAGTAGCGACTGAGCCCCTTGCATTTGCCAACCAACATCATATGACCCTCATTGGCCATTTCACACCTTCATAGTGTTTTAATGACTCATCACAGCTCTGTTCCTCTATTACCAGAAAAACAAAGTTTTGATTGGCTTGACTACCTGGCTTTTCTAATATGTAATCCTATAAACCTCTCAAACTGATACTTAGGAGGCAAATCTGGTATCTAAAATAGGAAGATTTGTTTTCTAGCAGCACAGATCACCAGTGACTGGGCCAGCAGCAAAGCAAGTGCGATGGATGAGGCCCAGGAAGTTGGAAGGGGAGGAGTCCCAGTTTTGGGAGGGATGAGTGGTGGTGATAAGTCACATTCCTTGCTTATTGACAAATTTAGAATGCTGTATATGGTAAGCAAGGTAAATTTCACACCCATAATCATCACCTTCCTGCACATGGCATTTCACCACCGGTGAACTACTGTAGCATGGTTCAATTTGGCACTGAAGTACTGGCTGTGCAATGTGTGTCTGCTTTAGTTAATGTGGAATTGTGAAGTTTCCAATGCATTTGCAAATCAAAAACAAGGCGTGTTTTGCCAGTGCCCACTTAGTCACCTCCTCCTAGTACTCACATAAATATTTTTTCTTAAGTCTGTCCCAGCCTACCAGAAATTTTAAAAATCTATTCTTGGCATGTGCCACATTTTTCTAGGAAAGTGATTTATGTAAATATGTTTGAATGCTTTCATGACAGATTTACACCATTCACGCCATTCACACATTTTTCTCTTTTGTCACTCATCAACTAGAGTGACTAAGCAAAAGCTTAGCATTTGAGAATCAGAGATATACCACTATTCTATAGCAAAAGCAAAACCTTTACCTAGCTTAATCCCTCTAACTTACCTTCAGTATAGTAACTTTCCCTACTGCCAAGTTAAGGTATTTGTTGAAAATACTTAGTAGTAGAGGGTGAGGCCAGGGAGAAAAGTTGGACTAAGTACCTGATTTAAAGATTGGCAGATGGGATACTCTGATGGGATACTCTGTGATGAAGGTGCCAAATAAAATAGATACTCCGTTCGCTTCCCTCCACTGCAGTACATTGTTTTTTCCACTGTTATATGTAACATGTGTGATGTATTATTATTAGTAATTTCATCTGCCTCCTTGGAGTTAGGGTAGAATTGAAAGGCAGTCACAGAAGAGCAGGGCCAATAAAGTTAATTAAGATAATGCATTTTTACATTAAAGATACCCCCAAAACATGCTGGAAACTACAATGAACAGCAGACCCACTACTAGCATGCCTCCAATAATGTTGCACAACAAGACTACTATTAATTGTGCTGCATATACATGACTTAATATTGTTTGGTATTTTTTCTTTTTACACACACTGGGCCCAATTCACAAACTTAAATTTAGACTTTTAGGCTAAACTTAAACCAAAAGTCTAAGTTTGAAGCTTTTGGAATTTATAAAGAGCATCCACAAGTACTATTTTTTTTTTTTTGGCAAAGCTGTTTGAAAATAATCGGAAAGTTCTATGTTGGCCTATTCAGTTAGGGAAGTAGAGTTTGCCCTCAAACTGCGGGGGTTCACCCAGAAGTTGGTCAGCTTATGCACTTGAGTCTGACCAATCACCCTCCTCCACCTCCTATGGTGTTTCAGAAACAGTATAATTATGTTGTATGATGTATTGGTTTATTTTAATCATAGTTAAACTCTCCTTTTGAGGATAGAGACTTGTCCTTCTGATTGTAACAAGGATGCCAGCTGCACAGAACACATGCTCAGCAGAGCAATGGCTACTGGACAAATCAGATACTTTATTGCCATCCTGCTGAGCTCTAGCAATTGGCACTTCTTCCCATACTAATAGACCAATGGGTTTAGGTCCACATAGACCTTTTTTGGGTCATCCACATCCTCTTGGACCGTCCTCTGAATGGTCATTGGTGTTGTCACTTGTTCAGCCTCTGTTGCCTTCACCTATCCACTTGACTTAAGCCCTGCCATTTCAAATCAAGCCATTGCAGAGGTTGGCTCCATTTCTTCTGTTGATTGTGTTTTTCCTGGTGGTGTTGCTGGTTTTGGCTACTGTTAGACAAAAGCACTGCCCTCTCTGGAGGTTGAAGGCTGCACCCCAGAACTTTTTCTTAGGACTCTAACTTCTAGTTGTTCTGATTCCAAGTCTCTCACTTGCTTAACAATCCATGTCTTGCATAATGAAATATCCCCTTCTGAAAAATTAACAAAATTGGCAAGTATTTGTTTGATCTGTTGATTAATTATTGTGGCAGAGATGTACTCTTTGGGGGACACAATCTCTAGTTGTATCCTTGGATTAACAGTCAAGCAAAGGATTAAGCTCTCAATCAACTCATGCGTGTCTCCATTGCTGTTCACACTGGAAACCTTTGCAACATCTTTCATAACAGGTCCCATAGCAGGTGAAAAGAGAAGATAACTTGGCTCATTGTACTGTCCTCCTTTTTGTCTTCCCGGGTGAAATCATCAAAAGGAAGTAGCATTTGTGTCAGGCATTTGACTCCGTTCCACTTTTCCATCTCCATGGTCATGCTTTTTCTGGTTGCATCTCCTTCTCTTTGAAGAACTTACTCAGTACTCAATCTGTACTGCTTAAACAGACGATGCGAAATAAAGTAGGTCAAGTGCTGGCACCTACTGTTTGAGAGCTTTAACTGGTACTCTATTAGCAGGCTGAATGATCCTAAACTGATTACGGGCTTTTAAAGAATGATTGGAATGAGTGCAGATTCTTCTACAGGTGGTCATTATGTTGCTGACTAAGGGGGTCATTGCGACCCCAGCGGTAGGCGATAATGTGGTGCTAAGTACCACCTTACCACCATCCACCAGTATGGCCAAGGCCGGGTTTCCGCTCTTCTTCTGGTGGAAGTTTGGCTGTGGTCATGATCTGGCGGACGGATGGTAGCCACGGTGACGATCTTTTGGCGGCTGTCACCGTGGCAGTTGGTGGTTTATACCACCAATGTTATAATGTGGGCCTTTGTCTGATATAAATGTATTGTGCTGGAGGATCATTGTGGTATATGTCTGAACAGTGTTTATAATACTACATGTATTTTTTTCATTTTTCCATCCACTCTCTTGACTCCCAATGAATTTCTCATAGTCCTTAGTGATACATCAGCAACTTATTTTTACATTTTCCCTCCACCCCCTGCCTGCCTAGTTCTTCTTCTCTGAGATGCACCTCAGCATTTTAAGATTATTTCATTTTCCCCGCCCAACCTGCCTTCCAAAGGTTCACACTATCATTAATTTTTTAAGGATTATTCTATTTTCCCCACACCCCCGCATGACATAGGCACACATCAGTATTTATTTTGTAAGGTATATTGCAATTTCTCCACAACCCCTTCTTGCCATAGGCACACACCAGCATTCATTTTTAAAGGAGTATTCCATTTTCCGCACAGCCCCCTGCCTGCCACAGGTAGACACACCTTAGATACACATGAATGAAGCAGTTCTGTATGTTGGTATCCTGATTGAAGTATTATGTTACGGTGTGGATTGCAATCGATACACTGTTGTTGTTAATTAATCTCGCTAAATTATTTTGCCGGTACTATGAATAATTCAAACTGCAAAAATGCAACGATTCACTAAATCTTTTTCTTGTTTGTTTGATTTTAGGTGCACAAGCGACATCTCCCACAGTACTGCCAGACAGAAAGCAACCACAAAGCGACATGGCCACAACACGTGTCTCTACTGCTTCCGCTTGTGCAGCTAGTAGCAACTGACACACAAGAAAGGTGCTGCCAAGGAAGTGGCCAGTGAAAAGAAGCAGATTGATACCACTGACTTGTCGCCCTCATCCTTTTTCAGGCAACATTGAGTACCTGCCACACCATCCTCTGAGCAGCAAGCTGGGAAGCTGGGAACACCACTGCAGCATCAATGATGACACCATCCCAACCTAAGCCCAAGCCCATGTCTCTCAGCAAGGCTTCCACTGCAATCAAGGTGATGACCAGCAAGTCTGAATTGGAGTTATCTCAGACAAAAAATGAGTACCCAATTGTTTCAGTAAACTGAGCAGAGTAGACAACAATAGGAGCCAGAGCCAATAATAGTTCTTAATGAAGTGGGAGCAGAACAGGAGGTTGAGCTCCCTGCTTAGCAAGATGTACCTCTTCCTGAACCATTGGCTTACCGATCTCCAGCAAGAAAAAGAAAGGGTACTCAATCTTCTTCTCCAGGTTCCACCTTTGGTGATATAGACATGGATTGGACATCGGGTAAGTCTGCAACCTGCACAAGAGACAAGGGGAAAAGAAAGTTCCTGAAAGCCTTGAAGCTAGAGAGGATGAGCCAGTTATTGTCATGGAAGCTGGCTCAGACGACATCAACATACCCCTCCTATTCAACCTGCTCAGAAGAATATGGCACTAGTCATTGCTAGCTTTCATATTGGTAAGCCCCCTGCTGAGACCTGCATCCACCACTACCTCAGAAGGAGTAAGCACCGTAGAGAGGCAATCGTTGACCATCCCACCTACCTCCAGTTCTTCAGGCATTGGCAGTGGCACCAGTGGCACACTAAAAAAAATCCCCTCCTTAGGACTTCTTTATAATTAGAAAGCAGGAGGATAACATTGCAATATGCTCTATTTGCCATGTGAGTTTTCGCAGAGGAAAGCCTGGTTCACACTATTGTAGTCTAAACGACCTCTATGAAAAAACACCACACAATCCTGTGTTGAAGCACCTTAAAAACATTGCTGCAGATGGTGGTGGTAATGAGAGAAGGAAATTAGCTCTGATCACAGTAGGAGGTGATGAAGAAGAGGTTTATAGTTTCTTCCCTGTCCCCTGCAGTGCACCCGCAGCATCACCAATATCAGCAATCTTGAAATGGCATAAGATTCAGATGAAGACACTACCACATACAGTAACAACTACTCCAGGAGGCACATGGAGTCTACCACATCCTGTTCCTCTCTGGATGTTACTTGCATCACTGGCACCACAAAAGAAAAAATACAAGTGTCATAGGGTTTTTCCCAGGGAGGTCACTGCGCTTCTGTTATTTCTTATGAAATCGGCTGAACCAGGGATTGATTATTCCAATGGTGTTTATTTGATTCTCTATACAAAATCCTAGACCGTTGATATAGTCACAAGTATATATATATATCTATATTTATATCTATATATAAATATATATATATATATATATATTTATAGTCCTTCTCCTCCATCTCCTCGTTCCTTCATTCGGTTACTGTTTTTTTTGCTCTTCATCCCTCAGATCGTCAGAGTTTCATAAGGATCTGGCATTTGGGTAGACAGCAGGTTGTGAGGAAGACCCTTTTGTGAAGCACAATTTCTTTATGCGTACTACATGCTGCCCAGGTGTCCTCGGGGGGAAGAATTTTGGATCTTTTGTTTTTCTTTATTTTGTGTATTTCTTATAGTGTTGTTCTTCTTCTCTTGTGATTCACTGTCCTAGTGCTGTTTATTCAAATGTGCGCATGTCTTCCCGCTACCTTCCTACCTGTCCTCACATACCTGAGCTGGCTCCTCCACATCTCCCGAACCTCTTGGCTGGTCCCAGCAACTTGTCCTCTGCTCCATGTTTTTTTCTCCTTGCCTTCACCTCCACTTGGTCCTCGTTTGGTCTCTGGCTCACCTTCTCATTCTGTCTGTCCTCCTCTTCTTTGTCTCCCAGGCTCCTACCACGCCACGCTTCCTGCTCCGTTGTCTGTTTAATTTTCCCTCTGACGTCCGCACGCTCCTCCATGTACATGGACGTTATTCCCTTCTGAGTCCCCCATCGGCCCAGGCTTCCCTTGGCTATCGGAAGCTATCCTTTGCGGTGTTACCCTGTAACAACAAGCTACTATTACGGGGATAAGTAGGCAGGAGGGGCCCTACAAAAATAACCACCCAAGGGCTCATTTGTACAATAGAAAGCTAGCTAAAATGTTAGCGCTGGACCGCCTCACTTTTTCTTTTGTGGAAGGGGTGAGATTTTTAGAATTTGTGGTGTCCATCTGACCTATTTTTCCAGAGTTGCTGTTTCAGCGCTCCATCACCATGTGCTGCAATTGGTTGGACAAGCTTTGTTCACACTATCTACCTGATGACAAACATGTGGACCAGTTTCAAGCAACTTATTAGTTGTGCATCACTGCACACTGGAATTCTTTTGTGCTGGTTGTGCAACAGCTGTCTGCGGATCTAGCCACCGAAGAAACCTTTAAGGGTAGTAGCGATGTTTGCTATGGAGAAATCCCAATACAGCTGCGAACATCTTGGAGAACTTTAACAGCAAGGTGTTTGAATGGCTATGACCCAGAGGTCTCAGAATTGGATTTGGTGCCATGGCCAATGGCAGTAATATAGTCAAGGCCGTGGCAGATGGATATTGCAGGGCCCTGTGTTTGGTGCATTGCATCTAGCTAAATGTGCAGGACTTTCTCAAAGAAGACATAGGCCCTCATTTCAACTTTGGCGGTATAAACCGCCTACTGCCGCGGTGACAGCTGGTAAAAGACCGTTGCCGCAGCTACCTGCTGTCTGCCATACTATGACTACAGCCCGATTTAAGCCACAAAAAGGGCAGAAATCAGGCTGTGGCCATACCAGTTGATGACGCTAAGGTGGCGCTGCTACCACCAGCAGCGCCACGTCAGTAGACTGCTGCTAACCATATTAAGACCCATAATACAGCCTGGGGGTCTTATGCTGGTGGGCGCTGCTGGTGGTAGCTGTCCCGTTCCCTGCCAGAAGACCACCTGGATGGAGGTAAGTTGAGCTTCCAACAGGGGAGGGGAGGGGGATGGGGGGTGTTGTTTGTGTATGTGTGTGTTGTTGTGTGCATGAATGTGTGAGAGTGTGTGTGAATGCGTCTGTGTGTGTAGTGTTGTTTGCATGGGTGTATGCGTGTGTGTGACTGCGTGTAAGAATGGAAATGTGAATGTGTGTCTGCATGTCAGTGTGAATGTTTGTAGGGATGTGTACGAGCATGTATGCATGTATGAATGCGTGTCTGCTAGTGTGAGTGTGTGGGTGTATGCGTGGTACGTGTCTGCAGGTGTGTGTGTATGGGGGTGGGGGATCGGAAGGGGGAACCGTAGATGGAGTGGGGGGCATCTGGGAAGTATTTGGGGGGTGGGTTAGCCTCCTACCAGTGACAGGGAAGGAATTGGCTGTCACTGGTAGGGCCTACCACCATGGTTTTCGTTGCATTGCTAACACCACGAAAACCTTGGCGGTAGGCTGGCTCAATGCTGCCGGCGGTACTGTAGCAGCCTCCCAGCTGGAGATTGATATCTCCGGCTCGGCAGCTGCTACCGCCATGGCGGTCTTACTGAAGTGGCGGGTTGGCTGCAGCCAACCGGCCATTCTCATAATGTGGCGGTATGTACCTCCGGCCTGTTGGAGGTACTACCGCCGCATTACCACTCACTGCCAGGGTCATGGGGTCATAATGACTCCCAAAGTCCTTAAAGTCCAATACTGTATAAGGCAGACAAAGTGAAGGATCCTTCCACCTTGAAATCCAAATGACAAATTACCAGGAGATGGACAAAGCACTTTGAGGAGCCTTCTGGACAGAAAAAGGAAGTTGCAGTGGATGGAACACTTCCTTTCTGCAAAAAGTAAAATAAAGAAATGCTTTCTAAACTAAAAAATAACTTGAACAGTCTGTTGAGTAGAATTTTAACTTGAAAAAACAATTTGAGTTGATTTTGCTGCTTCTTGAGTTGAAAATCTGCTTGAGAAGCAGAGTCACAACTGCTTGCGATTGCCCTGAATCACAAAACAACACCAACAGCTCCTTGGCAAACTAAAGTCAAGCTAGTGGGTGGGGTAATCTTGTTCATGCATGAAAAGTGCAATAACAGAGCGTCCTTTGTGATAACAGAGCCTCACATGCACCAAAGATCCTCATGTGCACCAAAAAAATAATTCTGCCACATACCAGATGGGCAGGAACTCCGCGTTAAAGTCATAGTGCAGTTACCTGCATTCTTTAAACTACACAAGCAGAATTCAATTTCTGTCCAGGCCTGGCAAACAGGAGGCCCACCACTCGACCCTTGCGGGTCAGTTTGAGTCCCTGGGTGCCTACAAGAGTCTGGAGTCTTGGAGTCCTATAGCAGGGTCTTCTTTCTTCAGATGATACCTTCACAGGTCCTGTAGTGTTCAGAGGAGGTGGTGGTAGGATGGCAGATATGCCACGCAGTAGCTACAGATGAGTATTGTCTTCCACAAAACCCTATTTTGTTGCAAATTCACTTTTTTTCTTTTCAGCACTTCCTCTTTGCTTTTCTGCAAAAACATCCAGAAGCCCTAATCAAAATGTTATCTCCTTCCTCTACCTAGAGAGGTTCCGGCTCTCTCATAGCCACTTTTCTTCTTAGATGAGGTGCTCTCCCCTCTGTCAACTGCTTTTCCCTCCTGCATGGGATGAAATCAGGGTGTGTAGGATAGCACCGGAAATGACTAGGAGCAGTGTCTGCCAACTTTCTTTGCCATCTCAAGTCAAAATAAGTGAGAACGTTGCCAAATGTTTTGACAGCTATTACTGCCTTCCAGGTGGTCGATCCCTCTGAAGTGGCGAACTATTGACAATACCCTTACCTTCCATGGCCCGTGGCCAAGCCGTTATATTCTGGAAGAATGGTTGTTAACATACAGCCAGGTCTGCGTATAGCCATGGAGAGAGACTAAATGCCAGACCAATTCTGCACCACTTTTATCTCAGCCAGCACAAA
Source organism: Pleurodeles waltl (assembly GCF_031143425.1). Classification (NCBI taxonomy): domain Eukaryota; kingdom Metazoa; phylum Chordata; class Amphibia; order Caudata; family Salamandridae; genus Pleurodeles; species Pleurodeles waltl. The sequence continues at coordinate 225,322,158 of NC_090443.1, forward strand.
TCATGTTATTTTCCCATCAATGTTATAAATAATCACCATTGAATTCATTTTTTAATCTAAGTGTAAAATTACTTTGACTCATTTCCCAAACATGTTGTCATACAAAGACAGAAAATATTGACATTTACACCAAGACCTATTAATGGAAAATCTAGCTAACTTTACTTTGACGGCATACTAGTCTCAATACATAATATGACACATATCTAAACTCAAAATACCTAGTCATGTGGGCTGATAATGAATACTATTGTGACTAACCCAATATTTGAAAAACAGGTTTTCCTACATGATAAAATCCTTTTCTCTGCATGTGCTGCTCAGTGCCTTTGAACCACAACGGAGTACAATCCCTCTAGACAGTCACATGCAAAGGGAGCTAGGGTGTGGCATTTGCATCCTGATGGACCATATATGCAAAGAGAGATCACAGCACACAGTATGCAAAGTAAACAAAAAGGAGTTAGAGTATTTAGTCATTGCAGGATAAAAAATGAATGAAGAAGTCGAGCACAGCGATGTTCAAATCTTGTCTCCAGAGAAGAGTTCATTTATTCTGAACGAAGTGGTATTTCATAGAACAGAGAGCATTTTTCCAAAACAACCAACACGTGTTTCGTCACATCAGTGACTTTTTCAAGGCCGAAAATGACAAAAAGGTTCCAGGCAGGTTAAGTCAGATGCGACTCAGAAATAATAAATAGTCCAAACGGTACTCAGTAATCTCTTCTTATTTTTATGATCTGTACTTCCTCCTACAGACTCAATTGAAGCTTAGGCCAATTTGCACATTCTGTGGTTATTTTGTCAATGATTGCGAAATATATTATCTCTGCCACCATGTGAGTGAGGGCCGTATTCAGGGACAAACCAAGGTATTTAAGGAGGCTGGTTTTCCAGGCGAATGGTGAAGTCCCTAAAGACACTTTGGTAGTTGCAAGTGTCAATTGCTTGGCTTCACACTTGGACAAATTTATATTTTAGCCTGAGAATGTTGAGAAAGATTCTATGACAGTCACGAGGGATGGTACGGAATCATGTGGGTCCCATCAGGTTACCCTGTTGACAAGCCTTGCTGGCTGCCCATAAAGTGTGAGTCAAAGAGCATGTTTCCATGTTTTCCTCTAGGTATTCATCACAGGTAGTTATGAAGATGTTGCTTATCTTCTGGGTCCCTAAGGCAGGATACGTTCATATGCAAATGGGCCATTGTGGGGTGCAAAGTTTTTATGGTCGAAATCCAGTGCATCATGTCATGGTCGGATATGCTGTTTGGTATTATAAAGGTTTCCAACAAATTGCAGGACAATGCCATCTTTGTCATTAGGGAGAAATCTATATTTGAATGGGTACCTGGTACACAGGACAAGGTGCAGTCTCTGCTTTGGTGTGAGTTAGGCGCCAAGGTTCCATCAAGGCGTGGTCATGGATGACATCAGAGAGTATGTATCTATCTTGGGCTTGTCGGATGTCAGGGTTTCTCAATTTGTCTAGGTGAGCGTCAAGGGGTATATTCCCGTCACACCCTATTGTAAGTTTGGTTTTGCCAAATGAGTGTATAGGTTGGTAAGGAGGTCAGATTTGTCCCGTACCAGTGCATATATCGAGCCAATGATCAGGGTCTCATGAAGTATTTTAAGTTTAGGAAAGACATATCTATCCATTGGGTCTGTCCATGTCCAAAGCATGTGTGCCATAAGACTTCTATGAAGTAGGATAGAGATTCCACCCTTTCTGTGCTCTAGAGGGCTCTCAGTAAGTAAAGTGTCAAGTCTTGCTATATAGCTTGCATCACTGAGCCCACCAATTTCCTCTTTAGCTTGGCATTTTCATTATCCATCAAATGTGTTACCTGAACAGGCAGTACCTCAAGATGGTGTGATTTCAGAAATGATGATATTTTCTTTTGTTTAACATTGAGTGACAGTATCCATAGTGGATGTGATGGATGATTTGTGAGGCCATCCGGGCAAGGTACGAGTGTAGCAGAGGGAGTTGGTCCGGTGAGTGGTGAATCTGTTAGAAAGTGAAAGATCAGAAAAAGAGTGAGACCCTTTTGGGTCTAGGATCTCAATATGGGACTAATCGTGGCCTCTCTAACACAAGGGGGGATACCAGTCTATCTAAAATGGTGGGTGCACGCTGGTCCCCCTACCATTGGCTATGAGCCCCAGTCTTTTATTGTCTATTCCATAATCATTTCCCACAGAGAAATGACCCATGGCCCATCAGCGGCCTCATACTGAATGGGATTATTAAAAGGCACAAAATGACAATCCGACTAGGGTGTCTCAGAAAGAGTGTTGGAACCATGAGTGTTCATTTCTGATGTGTCTAAAGGATCAAAAACATTTCCAAGTTCTCCAGTTACAAGTCTTCTTATTTGGAGTACCTGCCCTGCAGGACAAGTGGATATTCTGAACTTGAGGACTTGGAAAAGTATTTGGATGCTTTAGACACTTTGGAAATAGACACTCATGGTTTCAACACCCTTCCCGAGACACCCTAGCTGGATTATTGACTGTTATGATCATCACAGCTCGTTCCACAAGGCCATAGAGTATATCATGTTTCCAGAGATTGGGCTGTAGTGCCAGGGGCTGTTTCCACTTACGGTTAGTATCTTGAGTGAAGTGTGCTGACAGGAAGATTTGATGGATCTCCAATCTTTAGTGACTGTGTTTTGTAGCCATAGGAGGTATTCTAATATAGGTTGGTGTGCTTGAGATGTGGGGGGGAGTATAATATTTGAACCTATGTGCTCTCTGTATCTCCAGCTACAGGGTGAACTTCAGCTCCAGGAAATGAGGTATGAAGGTGCTAATAAATGCAATCATGTTGGTCCCTTCCATTGTTTTAGGGGCGCCCTTGATACAGAAATTTTTTCACCTGCTCCTTTCTTATAACTCTATCACCTTGTAATTTGGGGCGAGTTCTCAGAGGAACATTCTGACAATCTGTCCAGCCAGGTATCCAAGTCAATCAGCTTGGTTTCAGTATCATCCAGTCTATGGTGAGAGGAAGCATTATCCGACAACAGGTATTGCACCTCCAAAGATGTTTTGAAGACTGCTTCTTTAATGGAGCCAGTGTAAGTGTTGTTGACTGACAATTCCTGGAGTAACATGTCCTTGGCCATAGAGGACATGGGTCATGCTTCACTAGCTATGTCTCCCATACTCACCATAGTCACCAAAGTACGGTGCTCGCCTTGGAGCTGGAAACAGCCTCTAGGAGGAGCCACTGTTATGTGGCCTACTGTTTAGAATGTGTGGGGGAAGGACCTCTGAATTGTCAGGTTGCCTTAATGTGGAGAGGGTAGTTAATGCTGAATGAAGTCTGAAAGATAGCTTCATTTGGCATGGATAACTTCTTTGCTGAGATGGTAAAGGGGAAGCAGGCAGGTAAAAGAATCCTCCAGAGACAATCCCAGGTTAATGCAAAGTTTGTCAATCCCTGTAGTCTTGGCCATCCCTGTCGAGTAGTCTCAGCAGGACATACAGACAATACCACTGAGTGATAGGGTTTGAGAAGTACCCTCTTTTTTTTTTTTTTTTTTTAATTTATTTATAAGATTTTATTGTAAACACTGCAATACAGTACAAAACCAGGTGGGATCGAGATCCCGGCATCTGTAAACAATTGTACATCAAAGGATAAGGAAAACGGGTAAGACAATAGGGTATTGTCAGTCGTGGTTTGAAAAATTTTCTTTTGATCAGATCAGACGGGAAAGAAGGAAGGTGGCTTAAGAAGATATAGGTAGAGATAAGAGATAGAGAGTAAACAAAGTATTGCGTCATCGGGCACTCTGGGTATAAGCGAGAGAGGATAAGGAGAATAAGCAAATAAGCAAACTAGTCGAGCAGCGAGGACTTGAATGCAGGGTCATCTGGTTCCCTAGGGATAGGGGGTGGGCTTCTCGTTGTGTCGATATCTAGATTGGGAAAAGGTCATAGGGTGCCTTCACCTTAGGGCGTCCGTGTCCGGCCGGGCATCTTTGCCTTGGAGGTCGCAACGCCAAGGCGACAGTATGCCCTAGAGCTGTATATTGTCAAGGTAGTTGCACAGTCAGGATAGTGGAACTTAGATCTCCTGTCTTCGCTCGGCCAGCTCAAGCTTAGTACTAAGTGGCATTCTAATGGCTCGGAAAGAGAAATCTGCGAAAAAGGTCTGCTTGAGAAGATAGGAGGGACCAGTATCTAGTCTCTGGTGAAATTAAGAAAGAGAAAAGGAAAGAAGAGGAAAAGAAAAGAAAAGAAAAGAAAAAAAGGGGGGGCTAGTGAGGAGAGAAAGAGGGAGAAAAGAGAGGGAGGAGGAAATAGGGAATAGGGAAGGGAGGGGGAGGAGAAGGGGAGGAAGGTGGGGGAGACGGGGGAGGTGGTTTCGGGTGAATTACTATCTCTCCACTGTAAAGAAGGGAGCCCAGACCTGATTGAATATTTGGGCTTGGTCTTGCAGGTTATTGATGGTTCTTTCGTGCGTGGCCGTGCGGGTCATGGCTACAATCCATTCTTCCGGGGTTGGAGGGGCCTCCGACCGCCAATGACGGAGTATGCAGATTTTTGCGGTGGCTAATGCAGTGTGTAGCAGTCTTTTGTGCGGTCTAGAGAGGTCTGGGAGGGAGGTTGTGTCTTGTAAGTGTATGAGGGAGGGGGGAGTGGTGACGGAAGTAACATAGCTTCTGCCAGGGTGGAACTCACAGCGTCCCAGAGTGGTCGGACTCTTGGGCAGTCGGTTAAGATATGTTTTAAGTCACAGGATGTCTCTGGGCATCTCCAGCACTTCGCATGCGGGAGAAGCCCTGTACTGTGTAGTTTCGCGGGGGACCAGTGCCAGTCGTTCAAGACCTTAAAGAGGCAGAACTTTAAACGTGCCTCCCGGGTACCTCTGTCCAAGGCTTCTAGGATTTCTTCCCAGTCGTCTGGGTCTAGGGTCTGTTACAATCGGATTTGCCATTGTAAACATAGCTTGTCCGAGAGAGGCTGGGAGTAGAGCTGTCGGATGATTAGCTCATAAAGACCTGCCATAACTCCCTTATGTTGCCCCCACTGCTGCAAGTAAGCCACTATGGGTGAGGACTGGGACCCCCGTCAGATAGTATCGGTCCCCTGGGAGATACAGTGCTTGAGTTGTAAGTATCTTCACTCTTGACTCGGCTGGAGATCAAATTCCTCCCGCAGCCTGGGGAAGGATTTGAGCACGTCATTTTCCAGGACCTGAGAAAGAGTGAGGATGCCGGCCCTCCTCCACTGCGGCCAATTGAGCATCTATGCTTCGTAGCATGGAAAGGGACACCTGTAGGGGGAGGAGTCCCAGGATATAGGTGAAGCGGGGTACCGTAAACATCCTGACTGCCTGTACTCAGCCAGATTTTGCAAAATCAAGTTTCGTCCGTGCAATGAGGGGATCGATATTGTCTGCCATCATGTGCAGCAGGCCCGGGTTGACTAGTACTCCCAGGTATTTAAGGCGTTTTGGCATCCAGTGGAATGGATAACCTAGAAGTGCTGCTTATGTGGTTACACGCGAGAGGAGAAGCGCCTCACTCTTATCCCAATTAATGCGATAACCAGAGAGGGCTGCAAATCCCTCGATGACCTCCAGCAGAGCAGGTATGGAGTGTTCTAGGTCCGTGAGAGTTAATAGGACGTCATCGGCTTATAGGTAGATTTTGGAAATACCTTTGGGTAATAAAAGGCCAGTTATAAGGGGGGAGGATCGAATAGCTGCAGCCAGGGGCTCCATCGCCAGCAGGAACAAGAGGAGCGAGAGGGGGCAGCCCTGTTGTGTACCTCTACAGATAGGGAAGGGGTCCGAGAGGAAGCCTCCACAATTGACTCTAGCTGCGGGCTGGCCATAAAGCAGCCGCACCATTGAAATAAATTTGCCTTCCAGACCAAATCTCTCCAGGGCTGCAAACAGGTAGGGCCATTCTATGCGATCAAACACCTTTTCGGCATCTAGGTACAGGGCCAGCCCTGTCTCCGGTGAGTCCCTCGAGGTCCATAGGGTATGGTATAAGGTGCGCAGATGGTTCCTAGAGGTGCGGCCCGGTATAAACCCCACCTGTGTATGGTGAATTAAGGACGGTATAACTTTGCGTAGTCTATTTGCCAGGACACTTGCTAGGATTTTGATATCTCCGTTTAGGAGGGAAATGGGTCGACAACTGCCACACAGCAGGGGGTCTCTCCTGGGCTTTGGTTTGATGGCTATCGTAGCGTTATTGGATATGGCCCCCAGTGGCTGTGTTGAACAGGCTTCGTTTAGGGCCTCGTGCAGGATATCGATCGCCCCTTTCCCTACCCATTTGTAAAATTCCGCCGGGAATCCATCCTTCCCGGGCGATTTGTGGTAGGGGAGGTCGGAGATGACTCTATCTATTTCCTGTCTGCTTATTTCCCCTTCTAAGAGACTGTGACCCTCATCTGACAGGGAGGGTAGGTCAAGGCCTTCTAAGAAGGCTGCAGTCTGCGCCGGACTGGATGTTGTTTCCGGTGTGTAAAGGCGCCTATAGAACGACGCAAATTTGTTTGCAATAGCTTGTGGGTGTGTTAGTATTTCCCCGGAGAAAGAACGAATAGCCGGGATGGCCAGAGCGGCTGTTCTTTGGCAAAGTGGGCTGCCAGCAAACGTCCAGCCTTCTCGCCTTGTTTGTAGTGTCTCCCTTGTAACCGCTGTAGGGCGTATTCAGCCTGGGTAGTATAAAGCTCATTAAGGGCCATTTGGGCACGCTCTATGTTTTGGCATCCTGAAAGGGAGATGTGTGCAGTGTATTGCCTAGTAAGTCAGCGAATGTCGAGTTCCAGTGCCTCCTGTTGTTCTTTTCTATCTTTGTTCGCCAGCGCGGCATCCCGCTTGAGCTGTCCCCGTATCGAAGCCTTGGCTGCGGTCCACATGATTCGACTAGAGTCAACAGTGCCCAGATTATCTTGGGTGAAGGTGGCTGCATAGTCCTGCAATTGTAGCTTACCTTGGGGGGATCGGTAGCGATGGACTGCAAATCTCCAGGGTTTGCGGCTCGGAGATACTAGGCCCAACTGGATGGCTACACTGATTGGAGAATGGTCTGAGAGGCCTCCTTCCAGTATGCTGTCATCGAGGGTACGGGCTCGAAGATTGTGGGATAGAAGAAAATAATCGAGTCGGGATTGAGTGCTGTGTACCGGTAAAAGAAAAGTAAATTCTCTTTCTGCCGGGTGGGTCAGCCTCCAGTGGTCCACTAGGCCGTTGTCCGAGAGTCTGTCAGTCTGTAGGGCTCTGTCTGCATTGTTACTTATGTCCAGGGGGTCCCGTTCTGTCAAGCACTGTGTCTCTCGCTATGTTCCAATCACCTCCTATTGCATAGCGGGATGCCCCTATCCCAGTCTGGAGTCGATTGAGTTGTAGAAAAAAAGAGGCATTTGGGGCCCATTGGCGCATTAGACGGAGCCCACACACAGTGTAGAGTCACCTATCTTCAGTTTGGCAAATACGTAGCGGCCCTCAGGGTCGATCCATGATTTGATGACCGTATGAGGGAGGGTTTTGCGCAGTAAGATCGCCACCCCGCATTTTCTCGGAGTGTTCTCGTGCTGGGTGAAGGTGGGTTACAGCTAAACAGGACGGTACCAACCCAGTCACGTCGTAGTTTATCGGATTCTAGCCTGTCCAGGTGCGTCTCTTGTAGTAGGGCAATGTCGGCCTGTTTGGAGTTAAGATAGGATAGAACTTTTTTTCGCTTAATGAAATGGGTGAGGCCATTTACATTCCATGATATGATCCGTAGGGGTACTGCCGGTGCCTTGTTCGAGTTGGACATCCCTGCTTCTTATGGAAACCCACCCGGGGATGTGGGCATTAAGGGTAGGGCAGGAGAGTGAGGGAAGGGGTTAGAAAGGGAGGGGGAGTAGGGACTGGGCTCAGACTCTAGAGGTGGGAAAAGGGGGTGGAGGAAGGAGAAGACAATAAGTATGTAGGATAAGGAGAAGAGGAAGAGGAAAAGAAAAGAATCAGCAGAGAAAGGGAACCAGTAGGCAAGACTGGAGGAGAGAAGAAAGATTAGAAGAGAAAGAAGGAGATCGGGACTAAAGCCCCAGCATTTGCAAACTTTAACCTGCGGGTCTAAAACCTAGGCCAATTGAGCACCGACGCCCGTCCAGCGGGCCCCGCGCAGAGGGAGGCGGCACATGCGCAGCACCCCGGTCCCCCTATGCAGACACTTCCGTCTGCGTGTGGATCTGGGCTACACAGGAGGGAGGTGAGAGCACCGAGGGCGGGGTTGTATAGAGGGCATGCACTGCTCCTATGATAGCTTAGATCTAGAGATGGGATGGTGCTGTGCCTTTAGAAGGGAAGGGAGGGGGAAAGAGGGGATTAGGGAAGGGGACGGGAAGGAGGAGAAAGTGCAGCGTGGATCTGCAGGGTTTCTTGGGGAGATAGGGTCAGTACCTTGGTCGTATCTAGGGGGATTTAGCCGTAAGGACCATGAACCATAATTTTATCTAAGGTGCTTCGATGCTCCTATACGCTAGGCAATTGTATCTACAATCTACTTTACTCTACTCTACCGCCCACAGTGGGCCCTCCACAGCACTCATTGGAAAACAAACCCAACCAGGACGAATTAGCAGTAAATGGAAACAGTGTAATAGTTCTAACAGTTCTTAGGAGGTGTGCAAAATCGTTTTTCCAGATGAAACAGATGAAATAAGGGTGGTGTTACTAAAAAAGAAGGGGGGTGGGAGGTAAACTTCTGAATCTCCAAGGGAGGAGAGAGCAAGGAAGGATATACGGAAACAGGTGGGAATAATCAAGGACAATCAAGAACAATAAAAAATAATCGAGGCCGATCAGAGGCAATGGCTCTCAGTGTTATAATGTCTTAGGGGTGTACAAAAACAAGTACTCATCTCTCCAACTGGTCTTCTCCGTCGCCCCTGTCGTCATAGCTTTTTGTTAGTCTCTCTAGGTCTCTTCCCCTGGTTTGGGGATCCATGGTTGTTCTTCCGTCAGAATCAAGTACAGTTTCTGGATGGCCGGCTCCTGAGGGTAGGCCCCGTGTATCCTGGGGGATCTGGACTGTTGTTTTCATGGATTGTGTCTGGTCATGGAGTCCCTCTAGGAATGTTCTCAGGTCCTCCAGGTCGTAGAAGGTCCGTGATTCCCCGTTCATGGTGAGCCACATCCTGGCCGGCTCGAATAGGCTGAATTTCACATCTAAGTGGGGAAGGCGAGGGCGAAGGGAAAGAAAAGCTCTCCTTCGTTCTGCAGTCTCTTTGAAAAAGTCAGACGAAAGTTGGATTTCCAGGGTGCCCAACCGAAGTGGACCTTGCATTCGGGCTATCTGTAGCAGTTGGCGAGCCTGCCCATGGCGCAGCATGCAGGCTATGATTGGCCGAGGGCGGCCCTTTCTGTCTTGTCTCTTGGGACCAAGTCTGTGCACCCTTTGAAATTCCAAAGGAGGATCAAATGTAATATCTGTTAGCTTGGGGAGTGTGTCCCGTAAGTAGGAGAGTATTCCGCGCCCTCAGTGCCTTCCGGAAATCCGAGAAGGTGGATATTGTTTCTGCGGCTTCTGTCCTCCAGGTCAGGTAGTTTACTGCGAAGGTGCAGGAGTTCCTGGTCTCTGTCGGTCCAGGAAGCAACTTGGGTTTCCACTGTCGTCACTCGGTGGTCCAGCCCGGAGATTTGCGACTGGAAGCTCGCTATCTCCAGGCGCATAGATCTTGTCTCTGCCGTTAGCGCCACCATGGCGTTGTCCATACCCTCCAATTTGCGACCCACCGCTGATATCTCCTGTAATATACGGTCCATTGACACACCTTGCGTGTCATCTGTCATGTTGGTACAAGGGGGGGTAGGGGGTCCTCTGTGGGGGGGTGTTTCTGTTGACGCAGGGCTTCGGAGAAGAGTAGTTGGCGGGCTGGTTTACCCAATGTTTTGCCCGTCCTCTTGCCCCTGGGCATTGCAGGTTCCCCCGTGCAGGTAGAGGATCAGAGGATACCTGCCCTTGTCACAGCAGATGCAGAGAGTGTAGAAAATGAAGAAGGAGGGGGGAGGTAGGAGGGGATGGGGCGCCAGGTGATCAGCAATTTCGGATGGGTACTTTTGGGTCTTGCAAGACGACCTCAGAAAGCAGACATCCAGATGCTTGGGCAGAGTGCAAGTCCAGATACGGGTGCAATCTCAGGCAATCGCTCACTGTTCCAGTGAAGAGGTCAGTATGGAGATGAGGCCCCCTGCTGCTCACCGACCGCTACGTTGGCGAAGAAGACCGCGAAGAAGGAGAAGGAGTAGGAGTGAATATGAGGTGCGCCTCCTAGATTGGGCCTCCTGGGTGTTCGAGGCCACGACTGTTGTTGCTGCTCGCCCCAGGCTCGGGGGAGAGCTGTCACCTCCCGCTCAGGTCTGCGAGGGTGGGCGGGTGGATTCCCAGTCGTTCACCGTCTCTAGCGTCCACAATAAAGGGAGGCGCGCCTCCTTTCCCGAGCCTCTCTCCGGGAGGCGCGTCTCCTGTGTCGGATCACTCTTCTACTCGAGGCCGTGGCTTTCCATCCTGCCGCAGGCCTCGGTCTCGTCCTCCACTCTCCCCCCGGTCTCTCAGGGGAGAGCGCACATCTCCAGCTCGAGTCGGCAGCTCCCCTGTTCCTCCAACCCTCCACGAGCACTCCAGCAATGGTTGGGGGGCCTTCGGTGTGCCCAAGGCGCCGCCGCCCTCGTCCCGCGGCCCGCCGCCTTACGGAGCTCGGCTCCTAGGTGGCCATCATAGATCGTGGCCAGACCACGCCCAAGTACCTCCTTTTTAAGGTGGTCACCAGTTGTTAGGTCTCCCCCTCTTGGTATGGTAAGGTTTGGCAGCCAGTCTCATGAGAAAGTGTTTAGGTGAGGGAATGCTCCCTCTGACGATAGCCACTGTGGAATCCTGAAGTGGCAATACTTTGTCACAATGTTGGCAGGAGTTATGTAGTGTCCTCAAGGAAGATGGCCACCAATGTATGTTCAGAGGGCAGTCCCAGTTTCGCACTGGAATGCAAAAGGGAAGAAATGCTGTTAGTTAAGGTGTCTGCCTGTTTCTGTTTGTTGACCCAGAGCGTCTGTTGCCTCAAGAGCAGGCCAATGTTAGTGCTGTATGCAGCCTGATTAGTGAGCAAGAGAAGGGGTTACACACTCACTGCGCGGTTCACCTATGGCTCTGTCGCCAGGTAAGTGTGCTGTCCAAGATAGAGGCACCACACAATTCCAGAGGTCTGCACCAGTGCCTGTGGTTTCTGGTATTCAAGGAGAGGAGGCCGCAGGACCCTGAGTTCCAATGTATCATGGTCTCCTCGCACACCTCTCAAATGGGCATGGTTTGTGAGTTTTCCAGTAGTGACTGATCTGGACCACAAAAACAGGTCCATGGCAGTTATCTGGCAGCTCGCAGATAACACAATGACATACTTGCACTGGCAAATGGGCAGTAGCGATTGACCGGGGCCGATGCACTGGGGAGCATCAACTAGATGCAGCCATGCTCCTCAACTATTGGCTCTGCCTCTTCTGCACTATTTTCAAAGCAAGCATTATAATCTACAAGGTTATCGGATTGCAGTGACAGTCCATTTTCACTCTTAGAAGAAAGCTACCCATACAATCACAAGTTCATTCTGAGCATTGATTTGCTACTTTTCAGCTAAATGTCTGGTATATAATGACTGATATATATATAATAAATTTCAATGTTACTTAACACACTCTCAATCATTCTTTAAGCCATGTTAGCAGAATGTTATCATACGCAGATGAAAGTCTGTAATTATTGTTTGTAGGGTCAGAATGGGCTTCCTTCAGCAGAGGAATATTATAACGTATTTCAGAGGATCAAGTCCTCTCCTCTTTCAATTGGGTAAAGGAAGGAATGAACTTTATATCTGGCAGCTCCACCCTAGCAACTAGTATTATCCAGTCCTCTCCTAGAATATTCCACAACGTGCAAAAGGCCCTAGAGCCCTTGCGGGGTTGTACATTGGCAAAGGTCACGGTGGCATGCCAAAGCTAACGCCTGTTACCTATGTCCTTGTTGGTGTGCTCGCTTTGTAGTACTGAGCTGAGTAGACAGTTGGTCAAGTCAGTGATGGTAATAAACGTGAGGTTTGTTTTGCTCTGCAGCCAAAGGTGTAAATACTTCATTAATTCACTGAGATGGGTAAAGGCGTGCAGTGTCTGTGTCTAATAACTGGTGGACTTAGCACCGAAAGATTGGCATGGGCTTGATGTTTTGTCTTTTCAAATCAAGTTACATATATGCTGTATACTTAGTGGTCATGGTATCTGACAAACTCTACACTTGGCTCTGCATAGCCGATTTCTTCAGTGCAGTATATGATAATAAAATGTATGGTTGAATAATGTGCCCATCCATCCAGTTTCACATATGGACCTTATTTCACAGAGCAAACTATCCAGTCAAGTGCTTAGCCTTATTCTGCTTCTTGAGTCCCCTCAAAGCACGCATTTATTCGTAATCTTATTATCATTTATGTATATTTTTCACGTTTTTGTTTGTTATTTCATTTACATGTGTTCACATTGCGCACAGGTTCATAGTGTATCAATAAGGTGAAATGTCATATATTCATAAACTATGATATTTAGTTGGAAACACAGTAGTCTTGGAAAACTGCAAAGGATTCCAAACGTCTGTATTCTCACCTTCCACTACAAATCACAAAGCTCAATGTTCTCATAATACGGAGAAAATTATTTAATGTCTGAGCGAGAGGCACTCAGAGAGAGTAAAGCTTCATAGATTTCAGCCTGTGTCAAGGTCGCAACCTGGCATTTGCAGGCACTAGCTGTATGCGTCTTTGAAAAAACACATCTAAATATAATTGAACACTGCCCATGCTTCTTTGAGCAGTCTTGTCAGTCTTTCCTTACAGTTTCCAATGAAAACCTACTGTTCTGACACATATTCAAATCAGGTTTATTGCATCAAAAACTGCAGTTCAGAAACAGTCTCATCATTTTAGCAGAACAAATACAACTATACACTGTCAGATTAAGACCACAGACGTGGTCAAACATAAATAAAATTAAAACAATTGTCACTATGGCGATTTACTTAGATCCAAAGGAAAAAGGAAGCAGGAAGGACACCGTAGGAAAATGGTTTCTTCAGACCTACATAAATTGATTCTACAACAAGAAAACTGCTAAATAAATAAATTAGGTTTAGCTATGTTTGGCTTTGGCCCTTGGATTGATTAGTGTCTAAATATATGTGCATACCCTAACACAATTTCAACGATGTGCATGTCTGGTTTGACTAGACTAAAGTGATAAAGTGAGACTACGATCTAAGTCAGTCTTCAACACGTGCAAGAGAGGCAGAATAGCATTGCGGTCACCTGGAGCTAGCATGTAAACTCTTATATATATCAGGCTCTTCACTCTGTATTACAAAAGTAAACAGAGTGGGTTATGAAATGTAAATATGCGTGTCGCTACGACTCCTTACGCTCAATGAATTTATGTGGCAACAAAGGACCAATGGCGAGATATATGAGCCCTTTTTGTTGTTGCAAAGGGTCAGATTAGCAGAATCAGACCATTTGTGACCCCAGAAAGGCCTTCTCCTATGTACAAAACTAAACTGCAGTTGGGTAAGATGTTACTGAATCAGAAACTTCGATTTGCAGCCTAGTACTTGGAAGGTTGCATATTCAGGGTGTTCTTTCCAAATATGGAACCAAATCGGTACGTAATAATGTTTTGCGATCACATTCCAGTAGCAACCCCCTTAAAGGCGATGGCTAGCCATTTGCAAACAAGAAGTGCTAACCAAGAGATCCCTTCTCCGTTCTGAATGTTGAGAAAACATTTGTAAAAGTAGGAAGTGGTCGCATAGACCACTGCCTAATCCTAAAAATAAAATGTACACTTTTCTTTTGTTTTCAAACGCATCTTGTTTTCCAATAAGAAAAATGGTTGCATTAAAAATGCTTCTATTTAAAATCAGTCACAAATATGGTGTACTCAGTATGGCACAATCCCTGTGATAGCTGTGATTCCTAGTGAGCTGCAATTTGCAACCTACTTTAATAATATTCATGAAGTAGGTTGAATTGTGATAGAGCGTTCCGGCCTAATAATTTACCTGGGTTTTGGACGCTCTTGGGCCGATGAATCTTTTGACCAAGTGGGACTCTCTTCACCCGAGATCAGTCAATTTAATCTAATCAATAATCAATAACGAACATATGCAATACCCTGATCAACATAACACTTAACAATTAATCCAGAAAACATTTCGACGAACCATGACCTTTCGGTCATGAATAACCACACCAGTTTATTCGAAGTTAATGAATTTATTTCCCTATATTAACAAAGCTAGCACAATATAGATGTGTCTTAACACCAAATGATATATGTAAATGAACATTAATAGCTGTCCATAACGGCGAAACAGATGCAATCTATGCAGCATTTGAATAATAATGCCTTCGATAATAGCAACACAAACCACTAAAACTATAATCTGTAACGAGCTAATTGCATACATTGGTCAGCATAACAAGGTCTCAAATTGCATCGTGCAACAAAAGGAATCCTCATCTAACCTCAAATTAGCATCGGCATGTGGGACTTCATGCAAAAAAACAATTTAGCAACATTAATTTGGAAAACTCCTAGCTAGGGCTCTTATAAAAAATCAGCACTTGGTTACCTAAAAGAAACACAATGCAATTGTACAATTTCCTTTCATATTTACCAAATTCAATCAGCATTCAAGGAAGTCTTCGTCTCACAGGTACCGGTTTCGATCAGCATGGGACGGGGCAAAGGGACAGGGTGGAACTATTACTTCATGCAAAGGGACGAATCAAAGTTAAAGGTCTCTAGGGCGAGAATTTCTTAAAGTCTCTTTCTCTCGATTAGAGAAAGCATCAGAGTCTCTTTCAAAATGGCATCGCAGCAAGGTGGGCCATAATAGCTGCAAAGTCCTGCAAATGGCGGGCAACGGCTGGTAACGGCTGGTAATGGCTGGTAATGGCTGGTAAACTACTCTGAGGGCACACTTGTCCCCGTACAATCTTTATTCGTTCGATTAAAGTCACACTTGATTATTGGGGCACTACGTTTAAGCGCTAATAAATGTAAAACCTTCATTTCTGCGTCATCAATTGCAACCCACTTGGAATGAGTAATTTGTGAACCAACCTGTTAGTATATGTCAGTTTGCAAATTATCTGCACTGGTCACAAAAATACTGGTTGCAAATTCCGTCTAGTATTTTACGAGCAGTTCTTAGAACATCTGTGCCTAAGCACCAGAAATGTAACACATTCGTTAATAGTTTATGCATGGAAGTCTTCTATTACCATCAGGTCTACTTTATCCAAGAACATGCGTCTTTGTGAAGAAGCAGGATAGAAATGTTGGCCTCTAAAGATAACAACTTCTCTAATTCATAATTCCAAAAGCTGCAAGGATAGCTCCTTCGGAGTTTGTGAATTCTTGATTTTTATAATCAGACAAGCATTAACTATAATAGACTGTAGCATTATATATATATATATATATATATATATATATATATATATATATATATATACACACATATATATATATATATATTTCTCCAAATGGCCACTAGGCGCGCTCAAGTGTCTGTGCTTGCGTCAGGGAAGGACCAATTCCCTGTATTTAATTCTCCACAAGTTGACACTAGATATATATATGAAGGAATTTGAAATTAAAGGCTAAATATTAGGTCAGTATCCATAGCTTGATTCATGGGAGTAGCTCAACATTATAGGATAGACAGTTTGTCACTTTAATTTAAGCACTGATGTGCACCGTCACAAAGAGAGCACATATTAGTTCAGAAGAGGCAAAATGATATATGTTTAATCTTTTAACAATAAAACAACATTTTCAAAATCCCCCATAAAGAATTAAATTTAGTATTTTTTTGTGCATTATCTAACTCGTTCTCTGTTTTTTTGTTTTATTTTGGGTTCACATCATACAAACTGATTAGGGCAGCTTCACATAGTGATTCTATACATGCCAACATTTTAAAAGAGGATATTGGGAGATTTAAAAATAAATAGAACAGATTTCGCCTAATGACTTCTATTGTAGGAGAAGCAATTTTAAGATGGAGATGTCTGAATCGGGTCTCTTGCCATGTATGTGATTCATTGAGGATTCACAGAAGTCAAACAGTTAAGATCCACTGGCCTACACCACTGGGGTTGATCATATTGGTCAGAAACTATTAAAAAAGTCATAATCAATGTTTCTTCTGAAATGCTCAAAGATCGTAACAGTGCTGCATAGGTTTGGAGTGTCCAGAATAAGGTTAGCATAACTCTTCATGATCATTCAAGCATTATAGTTGTCTGTTTGAAATCAAACACAGTATTCTGTCACATAGAACAAAAATGAAATAAGGGTATAACATATCCCTTTATATTTTGAGTGTGCCAAAAATCATTTTAGTCTGGGTTTCCACACTATTACTGTCTTTGCTTGTATAAAAACATGACGAGAGTACACATAAAGAGTAGTAATCCTTCATGAACAGATTTGTAGTAACTAACTCAAAACACCTTAGACTGCAGAATGTGCACACACACTATAACTAAACAGTGACCCTAATATGCTTGGACATCTTGCTGTGACTTAGGGCCTCATGTGCAAAGCTTTTTTCTGGTCGCAAACAGCATGATTCACAGAATCGGCCCATTTGCGAATGCAGAAATACTTTTTGGGATGTACAAAGCTCTACTTGCAATTCAGTAATTGTTCGGGGACTGCCTGTCTTCAGCCTGCACCAGAAGAACCGAAGGAATCTCCAGTGGTGTGACGGAGTCACTTCCCTGCTTCAGCAGGCACCTCTCTGCAGCGATGACCGGTGTTGTGGGTCCCCTCTCCAGAAGAAAGGCGTGGATCCAGCAACACAGGTGGCGGACTAATGTGACTACAACACTCCCAACGTCCAGCTGTCCAACTTTGGTGGAGGCAAGAGCTTGCCTCCCCACGCAAGATAGTACCCTTGTGCGCATTGTTACTTACAGTTGCCAAGGCTTGTGTGTGACCTTCCAAGAAGTTCTTTGTATACAGCACAGCTTAGGTCCCGAGCACTCCATCCTGTGATGCACGCTTCCTGAGTGGATCTCCGGCGGCGTGGGATCCCTTTGTGTCGTGCTGTGTGGGCCTCCATTTGCACTTTCTTTGTCCCCGTGCTGTGGGGCTCCTGTTCGCACAGCCTGGATGGACATCTGAGGGCTCTCTGAGTTGCTGAGAGCCCCCTCTGTGTCCCACTTCTGAGTAGAGGCCACCAGGTCCCTCGTGGTCCCTGGCAGCGCCATTTTCCATGAACCGCGATCTTTGCATGTGCCAAGGATTGTTGGTAGAATCCAGCAACGCAAACCACACTGCATTCATCCATCCAGCGTGGGACATCTGCACCAAACAGGTACCCGCATCTGTCTTCTTTGTTGCAATACTGACTTTATCTTCCTACTGGTGGTTCTCCTTTTGCACCTTCCTCCGGGTTAGCAGGAGCTCCTGTTCTCCCTGGATTCTTCAGTGCTTCTTGGACTTGGTCCCCTTCTTCTACAGGTCTCCAGGTCCAGGAATCAATCGTTGGTGTCTTTCAGTCTCTTCTGGTTCTTGCATAATCATCAATCAAGACTTCTTGTGTGTTTTAGGAAACCTACTGTGATTTACTCCTGTTTTCTTGGGTTCTGGGGTGGGGTCTATTACTTACCTTTGGTGTTTTCTTACACTCCCAGTGCCCATCTACACACTGCACTTGCCTAGGTGGGAAATCGACTTTTGCATTCCACTATATTAGTATATGGCTTGTGTTCCACCTAGTACCATTGCAACCTAATTGATTTTCACTATTTGCACTGTTTTCTGACTGTGTACTTACCTGTTTTCGGTTGCTAGTGTATATATTGTGTACATTACTTACCTCCAATGGGAGTATAGTCTCTAAGGTATTTTTGGCATTGTGTCACTTAAATAAAGTACCTTTATTTTTGTAACACTGAGTATTGTCTTCCATGTGTGTGAGTACTGTGTGACTATTGTGGTATTGCAAGAACCTTGAATGTCTCCTAGTTCAGCATTGGCTGCTCTGTCTACAGCTACCTCTTAATCAGCCTGGCTTCTAGACACTGACTACATTTCTCTAATAAGGGATAACTGGACCTGGTATAAGAAATAGGTAGCTTTGGTATCCACTACAAACCAGGCCAACCTCCTACCACTTCCACCTGTCCCTGCATACAGGACAGGCGGTTGCCATTTCCTATTGCTAGTACATATGTACAGATTTGATAGTGCATCATTGGTGTTGAACGTACACACCTAAACAATTCCAGTGTCCAACATATACAAACATGCGCTGTGTACACTGATTTTGTGTGTCCATAGCCATAGTTCCTGTTGTCACTCCCTTCTTACTTTTGATTCACAGAGTTACCAAGCACTGCGGATGAATAGGATGAGGAGGCATGTACCAGTGTACAGACCACGTGTGGATTAGGCTATACTGGAGGACAGGCTCTTCATACTCACCTATTTTCTGGACAGGGCCACGATCACAGAGCTGTGTGCACAATTGGAGCCTGATCTGCTATCTGCTATCTGTTACACCACAGTAATTACCCACTGTCACCTGACTCTTTCCAGGTGACAGTGGGCTTTGCTGCAGGAATGTCACAGCCAATGTTCTCTATTGTGCTTGCAAGGGTTTTGTCTGCCTTGCTCAAACACGTGGGAGGCTACATCGCGTTCCCCCAGGTTTATGAATTGCCCGCTGTGAAGGCTGGATTCCATGCAATGGGACACATACCACATGTGATTGGGGCCATTGATGGGACCCATTTTGGCTTAGTCTTCCCCAGGGCCAAGGAACAGGTATACAGGAATAGGAAGAGTTTCCACTCACTCAGCGACCAGATGGTGTGTGTTGCTGACCAGTACATCTCCCACATCACTGCCAAGTATCCTGGGTTGGTGCATGATGCCTTTGTCCTGATGGATAGCAGCATCCCACAGCTGATGGCACAACTACAGAGGCACAGAGTGTGGCTTATAGGTGAGCCTGAGTCCCCTCCCAATGTATGACAGTGTATGCTGTTAGGAGTCATACCCCATGCCATTGTGCAAGGCTAATGTGTGTCCCTCACTTCTTCCAGGTGACTCTGACTACCCAAACCTGTACTGGTTCTCGACCCCTGTAAGGAATCTGAGAACAGGGGTCGAGAAATGGTACAATGATGCTCATGGGTGTACCAGGAAGACTGTTGAGAGGGCCTTCAATCTCCTGGAGGCCAGGTTCAGGTGCCTCCATCTGACAGGTGCATCCCTATGCTACTCCCCTGAGAAGGTCTGCAAGATTGTTGTTGTGTGCTGTATTTTGCACAATTTAACCCTCAGCCATGTGCCCTATCTGCAGGTGGAGGGGGATGACAATGCACCTGTGCAAGCAGTGGACAGTGAGGATAGTGAGGAGGAGGAGGAGGATGTGAACAACAGGACACATATGATACAGCAGTAATTCCAAAGACTGTTGAACCATACATTTCTCCATTTAAGTGTTGTGCTGTGTGGCTTTAGTATAATGCCAGTCACTATCTTTGCATCCCAACTGACTGTCACCTAGGCCTTCCCTTATTGCAGATGTTGGTTTGGTTTCAACAATGTAATGCTGTGATGTGTACAGACTGTTGAGACACATGTAGAATGGATCAACATATTACTGGACATTTGCTCAGGATCATGCAGTTCAATACAGTACAATACATTGTACATTACCTTCAGATAAAGCACTATGGGCCATGTGGCAGTGCTTCCTGTACACTAGCTGCAGCAGATGTGGAGGGCTGCTGGGTGGAGTGGCTAGCGGAAGTGGCCTGCTGGTGTGCTCTGTCCTCCCGCTTGGTGTTGGCCATGTCACCCAGCACCCCTACAAATGGGGGCCATGTTGGCATTTATGCCCTGCAGCTGCTGCATGACCTCCTGATGATGGTCTACCCCCTGCAGCTGCTGGTTCTCCTGCATGTTGGTGATCACTTGACCCATCCTGACCTGGGATTGTTGGTATGCCCGAGAACATTTGTAAGTGCCTCCTGGGCAGTCGGTCCCCAGGGCCTGTCTTCCCCCTGGCAGACAGCTGTCCTCTGAGTGTTCCTGGCCCCTTTTGCCTGTGTCCCCTGAACGGTGTGCCCACTCCCACTGACACCAGGACTCTCATTGTCTTTTCTGTGTGGTATGGACTCAGGTCCCTGTACAGGTAGGCACACTACTGATTGACGTGTCCTGGGGACAGAGGTGTGGGGGCATTGGCTGACTGCTGTGGGGGGCTGTGGTGGACTGGCTGTGGGATGGGGTAGCCACCTGACCAGTGGTCCAAGATGGGCCATGAAGTTCATCCAGATCCAGAGCTCCTGAGTTGCTGTCATCACTGGTGGTGGGCTGGGTAGCTGTGGCACCTCCTCCCCACTGAAATTGGCGGTGGCACGTGTGGGGATGTAAATGATGTATTATGGTACATGTCAGACATATTTCACACTCCTAGCGTTCCCTATGTAATTGCTGATGTCCTCCACAGTTTGGTTGTGTATGATGATGGATTGTGGGATTGTTAGTTCTCCATGTTGTGCATGCATTGGTGGTGGGTGTGCATGCAGAGCTGGAAGGGATGTGCATGCAGAGCTGGAAGGGATGTGCATGCAGTGGGTAAGACAGGTTTGGTAATTGGGGTGGTGTACTGTGAGGATGGAGTGGGTGAAAGTCAGGGTGAGGGGTCGTGATGGCATGCAGGCATGGGGGTGATAGGTAGTAAATGTTGACTCACCAGTGTCCAATCCTCCCGCTACTCCAATGAGTCCCTCAGGATGCAGGATTGCCAAGATGTTCTCCGCCCCATGATGTCAGCTGTGGGGGATGAGGTGGGGGTCCACTGCCAGTCCTCCTGATGGCGAGCTGGTGCCTTGCTGCAATGGTTCCTCTTGAATCCTGAAGTGATCTAATTTTCAGGGGTTATGGGTCCAATACTTATACCCCTTTCTGCCTTTGAAGTAGGCATACTTCAAAGAAATGTCTCCGTTGTTCACAAGATCCTGACTTTACCAGGCCAGGCCCTAGACACACACCAGGGCACTGGAGACTGCATTGTGAGAGGGCAGACACAGCCCACTCCTCCCTCCACTTTAGTACAGATGGCTCATCAGAATATGCAGGCTACACCCCAGCTCCCTTTGTGTAGGAGGCTGGCCTGGTTTGTAGTGGGTACCTTGGGTACTTACACCTTACACCGGGTCCAGTTATCCCTTATTAGTGAAATGTAGTAGTGTTCTAGCAGATTAGGCTGATAGAGGTAGCTATAGCAGAGCAGCTTAGGCTGAACCAGGAGACATGCAAAGCTCCTGCCATACAACTTATAGTCACACAGTACTTATACACAAGTGAAGACAATACTCAATGTTACCAAAAATAAAAGTAGTTTATTTGGGTGACACAAGGCCAAAATATCTTAGAGGCAATACTCCTTCTGGAGGTAAGTATTATACACAATATATACACTAGAAACCAAAATAAGGCAGGTAATTAGACATAGGATACTGCAAACAACAGGAAATGCTATAGAATGCAATGGGAAAAAATAGGTCTAGACAAGTGTAGTGTGTGCATAATGGCTGTGAGAGTAAGGCTACAGAGAAGGTAAGTAAATTACCCCACCCCAGAGCCCAGAAAAGCAGGAGTGGAGTAAAGTACTGCAAGTTTCCTTAGGACACACTACAAGTCGTAACTAGAGTTATTGCAAGAACCAACCAAGGGGGTCATTACAACATTGGCAGTAAAAGACGCTTACCGCCGTGCAGAAGACCGCCAATACACCGCTGCGGTCAGGGAAATCCGCCACAACTATTATGACCCACATCTCGTAATCCGCCGAACTTCAGACACCCACACAAGTCCGCCACACCAAAGGTCAGTGATAAACTGGCAAAAACAAAACCTCCACTGTCACGCCAACAGAAACACGCCCATGCTATCACGACCCACGAATCCACGCGGCGGTCTTTTAACCGCAGTATTCCATTGGCGGTACACACCGCTGCGCTCAAAATACACACACATCTCCAAAACACCGCCACATTGGACAATTCAAAATACACACACCTGATACACATACAAACACCACTCCCACACACCCAACATAATATAAAACACACACCCACATCACCCACAAACCCCTATGACCAAAAATTATTGACGAAGGCCAGAGAGACTGCACAGCATAGACAACCCCACCACACAGAGGCACATAACACCATCACCCACACAACATCCACGCACAAAACACCACACACCACTACACATCACCACATACACCACCCCACACATCACCAACACCACCCCATGGCACGGCAAAGACACCCCAGGTTCTCCGAGGAGGAGCTCAGGGTCATGGTGGAGGAAATCGTACTGGTAGAGCCACAGCTATTTGGATCACAGGTGCAGCACACCTCCATAGCTAGGAAGATGGAGCTATGGCGAAGAATAGTCGACAGGGTCAACGCAGTGGGACAGCACCCAAGAAATCGGGAGGACATCAGGAAGAGGTGGAACGACCTGCGGGGGAAGGTGTGTTCCGTGGTATCAAGACACAACATCGCGGTACAGCGGACTGGCGGCGGACCCCCACCTCCTCCCCCACAACTAACAACATGGGAGGAGCAGGTCTTGACCATTATGCCTCCTGAGGGCCTCAGAGGAGTCGGTGGAGGAATGGACTCTGGTAAGTCAAATTTTCACTATCATATCCCCCACCCTACCTGCATGCTATCACAGACCCCCACCCTCACCCCCTCCCCTATCACTCCAACTCCTCACTAATGTACTAATAACACAAACCACACATCCCAACACCAAGCCCTGCATGACACAACAAAGCATGGACACCCATCACTAAAACATGCCCACTGCACATACCCATAACACCCCCCCAACCATCATCACACAAGCCCCCACACAGGAATGCTAGCACTGTGGCACACGCTCACCCACCCATTGCACACCATGACACACAAATGCAATAATCATGCTTTTACACCGCTGCAGGACCACTACCCAACGTCACCAGACAGGAGGGTGCAGACATCTCTACCCCACCCACAGAAGAGGCCCACAGTGATGACAGCAGCTCTGGCCAACTGGATCTAGATGACCAGCCCGGACCATCGTGGGCCTCGGGACAGTCGGTTCCCCTCGCACAGGCACAGCCCAACACAGACCTTCCACCCTCTGGAAACACCAGCAGAGCACCCACCCAGCGGGCCCATACCTCAGTACCCTGGACACGTCAATCAGCTGTGTGTCCACCACTACAGGGAACCCAGGATAACCCACCACCCCAACAACAACAGGGACCTGGGGGCAGTGGTAGTGGGCACACGGTCCAGGGAACAGAGGCACAGGAACACAGGGGAACTGGGAGGTCTGCTGTGCGACAGGGGGTGGACAGGCCAAGGGAACCCACTCCCCACAAGGCCCTCTCCTCCATCATGGGAGCATATCACCACTCCCAGGAGACAATGGCTACGATCCTGGCCAAGTTTCAGGAGACCCAGCGCATGCAGGATGACAATCAATCAATCAATCAAGAAATGTGTATAGCGCGCTACTCACCCGGAGGGTCTCAAGGCGCTGGGGGAGGGGGGACCGCTACTTCTCGAACAGCCAGGTCTTGAGTTGCTTCCTGAAGGAGAGGTGGTCTTGGGTCAGGCGGAGGTGGATGGGGAGGGAGTTCCAAGTCTTGGCTGCCAGGTAGGAAAAGGATCTTCCTCCCATGATGGCTTTTCTAATGCGTGGCATGGCGGCGAGGGCGTGGCTGGTCGATCGTAGCTGGCGGGTGGGAGTGTAGAAGGTCAGGCGGTTGTTGAGGTACCTGGGACCCAGGTCGTGGAGGGTCTTGTGTGCATGGGTGAGGAGACGGAACGTGATTCTCTTGCTGACGGGGAGCCAGTGCAAGTCTCTCAGGTGTCCGGCGATGTGGCTGTGACGGGGGATGTCAAGGATGAGGCGTGCGGAGGCGTTCTGGATGCGTTGGAGTCTTTTCTGTAGTTTGGGCGTGGTTCCGGTGTAGAGGGTGTCACCGTAGTCCAGTCGGCTGGTGACGAGTGCCTGGGTGACCATCTTCCTGGTTTCGGTGGGGATCCATCGGAAGATCTTTCGGAGCATGCGTAGGATGTTGAAGCATGATGATGATACGGCGTCGACTTGTCTGGTCATCGAGAGGGAGGAGTCCAGGATGAAGCCCAGGTTGCGTGCGTGGTCCGTTGGTTTGGGTGCGCTGCCCAGGGCAGGGGGCCACCAGGAGTCGTCCCAGGCAGAGGGTGATGATCCAAGGATGAGGACTTCCGTCTTGTCTGAGTTCAGTTTCAGGCGGCTGTTCATCATCCACTCGGCTACGTCTTTCATCCCTTCGTGCAGGTTGGTTCTGGCAGTGGCTGGGTCGTTGGTGAGGATCAGCTGGGTTTCGTCGGCGTAGGAGATGATGTTGAGGTTGTGTTGGCGTGCGATGGCTGCGAGGGGGCTCATGTAGACGTTGAAGAGGGTGGGGCTGAGTGATGATCCTTGTGGTACGCCGCAGCTGACTTCGGTGGCCTCGGATCTGAACGGGGGGAGGCGGACTCTCTGGGTTCTTCCGGCGAGGAACAAGATGATCCACTCTAGTGCCTTCTCTTGGATTCCGATGTTGCTGAGGCGCTGCACTAGGGTGCGGTGGCAGACAGTGTCGAATGCTGCAGAGAGGTCCAGGAGGATGAGGGCCGCTGTCTCCCCGTTGTCGAGCAGGGCTCGGATGTCGTCGGTGGCTGCGATGAGGGCGGTCTCGGTGCTGTGGTTGGCTCGGAATATGGACTGCGAGTGGTCGAGGGATCCATTAGTCTCGAGGAAGGCGGCTAGCTGTCTGTTGACGGTCTTCTCGATGACTTTGGCAGGAAACGGGAGGAGCGAGATGGGGCGGTAGTTCTTGAGGTCGGTGGGGTCTGCTGATGGTTTCTTCAGGAGGGCGCTGAGTTCGGCATGTTTCCAGCTCTCCGGGAAGGTGGCGGTGTTGAAGGAGCAGTTGATGATGTCCCGGAGATGGGGTGCGATGACTGAGTCGGCTTTGTTGAAGACGTGGTGGGGGCATGGGTCGGTTGGAGAACCGGAATGGATGGTGTTCATCATCTGGATGGTGTCTTCGGTACTGACTGGGGTCCAGGCGCGGAGGGTGGTGTTGGGGGGCGTCGGTTTGGTGGTTGGGTGCGTGGTCTGTGCACCGAAGCTGTTGTGTATGTCGGCGATCTTGCAGTGAAAGAACGAGGCGAGTGAGTCGCAGAGGTCTTGTGAGGGAGTGATGTCGTTGTTTCCGGCGCTGGGGTTGGAGAGCTCTTTGACGATGCTGAAGAGTTCCTTGCTGTTGTGTGCGTTGTTGTCTAGTCGTTCTTTGAATGCTGTCTTCTTGGTGGTGTGGATCAGCTGGTGGTGTTTGCGGGAGGCGTGCTTGAGGGCGGTCATGTTGTCTGTGGTCCAGTATTTGTGGTTCAGGGAGGAACTCAGAACCATCAGCTCCGCCCTGGGCACCATCGTAGGGGTGCTGAAGGACATACAGAACACCATGAGGGACACCGTGGCACTCCAAGGGGCCCCTGACACTAGCATGGACGATGAAATGCCCACCATCTCCGCCGGCGCTAGTGGACAGGACGCCCAGCCACAGGACCACCACACCAGCATCCCACCCCCTGCAGATGGAGAACCACCCCGCAAGCGGTCCCTGAGATCCAGGAACAGGACAGAGCACGATGGCAAGACCCCCGCCAAGAAATGAGACCACCTTGATTGTCATCCCACTGTCCCACTTTGTAACCCTGTCCATATTGGAACTGCCCCAGCTCCACTTCCTATGCCCATATGGACAGTGCAACTGTGAGACTAATAGACTGGACTCTGCCATGGACATTCCTCCACCATCACCCCTCACCATTTTACAACCCCCTCCAATATTTAGCAATTCAATAAACACCCTTGAAGCACAAAACAATCTGGAGTCAGTTTGTGATTTTGAAAATGTGTATTAATATATGACAGTGACAAAATCCGTTCTCAAATGTAACGTCAACATACCTATGTCACACATCACAAGTCCATGAAGAATGCAAGCAGATGACACACATTGGTAACCACACCTGTGAAACCATAATGGAAATGTACAACTCAGTTACCAAATACTGCTTGAAATTGACAGACAGGATAGAGGTAGAAGTGTGAAAGTACTTGTAGTAGGCAAGAAAGTGTTCTCACCTGTGTGTCACTGGAAATATTGCTGGATGACTGAGTCCCTGTTGTCAATGTCTTCTTCCTCTGCTTCCTCCTCATCACTGTCCACAGGCTCCACAGCTGCCACAACACCGTCATCGGGACCATCCTCCTGCAGAAAAGGCACCTGGCATCGCAAAGCAAGATTGTGAAGCATACAGCAGGTGATGATGATCTGGCACACCTTCCTTGGTGAGTAGAATAGGGAACCACCTGTCATATGGAGGCACCTAAACCTGGCCTTCAGGAGGCCGAAGGTGCGTTCGATCACCCTCCTAGTCCGCCCATGTGCCTCATTGTAGCGTTCCTCTGCCCTGGTCCTGGGATTCCTCACTGGGGTCAGTAGCCATGACAGGTTGGGGTAACCAGAATCCCCTAATAGCCACACATTGTGCCTCTGGAGCTGACCCATCACATAAGGGATGCTGCTATTCCTCAGGATGTAGGCGCCATGCACTGAGTCAGGGAATATAGCATTTACCTGGGAGATGTACTGGTCTGCCAAACATACCATCTGTACATTCATGGAATGATAACTCTTCCGGTTCCTGTACACCTGTTCACTCCTGTGGGGGGGAACCAAAGCCACATGGGTCCCATCAATGGTACCTATGATGTTGGGGATATGTCCAAGGGCATGGAAGTCACCTTTAACAGTAGCCAAATCCTCCACCTGAGGGAAAACGATGTAGCTCCTCATGTGTTTCAGCAGGGCAGACAACACTCTGGACAACACATTGGAAAACACAGGCTGGGACATCCCTGATGCCATGGGCACTGTTGTTTGAAAAGACCCACTTGCAAGGAAATGGAGCACTGATAGCACCTGCACTTGAGGGGGGATCCCTGTGGGATGGCGGATAGCTGACATCAGGTCAGGCTCCAACTGGATACACAGTTCCTGGATTGTGGCACGGTCAAACCTGTAGGTGATGATTAAATGTCGCTCCTCCATTGTCAACATGTCCACCAGGGGTCGGTACACCGGAGGATTCCGCCATCTCCTCACATGTCCCAGCTGACGGTGCCTAGGAAGGACAACAGCGACCACAGAGTCAAGCAACTCAGAGGTATGTACCCACAGCTACACAGAACATGAAACATAATCCAAAAAGTTGTCTGTATGTGTGTTGAGTCCAGGACTAGCTATGTGTGACGCAGTTGAAAAAGAAACCATGTGGGCCCCTGAAATGGCGGCTGCCTGACCTCTAAACTGGGACAATGGGATGTGAGGTAACTGCGCTGGCGTTGTACACCGTCGCGGTAGGCGGTCGAAGACCACTGCGCAATGCTGCATTGGTTAACATTGGACCCTATAGGTCCAAAGAGCCAATGACGAAGTGCGCCGGCGGTGATGATACGCACCGCCACTGACGTCACTGCCGCGGATGTGACCGACATTTTCTATCTGTTGAATCACTCGATACCTGATCTTCGACAGGAGAGGACCTATACTGCAAGTGCTGCTGTGACCTTGGTCTGGAAGAGACAATGGCTTGTGCGTCTGGGGAAAGGGCCCCTGCCTTCACTGCACAGGAGTTGGAGAAGCTCGTGGACGGGGTCCTCCCCCAGTACACGCTACTCTACGGTCCTCCAGACCAACAGGTGAGTACACAGGGAGAAAGTTGTATGGGCTATGCCTGTGTGGAGAGAGCTGGTTGTAAGAAGGAAGGGGGCAGAGTTCAGCGAGCATGAAGGACTGTGAATGCATGTGCCACATGGCAAGGGTAGGGATGTGGGCCACTCACTTCGACGGTGCAGTTGGCAATGACTTCTCTTCTTGCCCTGTACATGTCATGTAGGTCAGTGCCCACCAGAAGAAGGATATTTGGCGTGCCATCGCCAAGGACGTCCGGACCCTGGGGGTCCACCAGAGACGGAGCACCCACTGCCGTAAAAGATGGGAGGACATTCGCCGCTGGAGCAAGAAGACGGTGGAGGCTCAGCTGGGGATGGCCTCCCAATGGGGGAGGGGTGCCCGTCGCACCATGACCCCCCTGATGTTCCGAATCCTGGCGGTGGCCTACCCTGAGTTGGATGGGCGCTTGAGGGCATCACAGCAGACACAAGGGGGTTAATAGGTTTCCCTAGGCCAGGGCGAGTTCCGTAGGCTATGCCCCTCCGTAATGCAGGCCATGTGGCACTCCACCCCACCTCTGTAGAGTGGCAAGTACAGGTATACATGCCCCTGTGTCATCTATGTGTGCTGATGTCCACCATAGCCATGTAGGCCATATCCCAGGAACTGCATCAGTAGAGCCCAACAGCACGGCGTAGTGCAGGGGGCTGCTGTGTCTGTATTGTCCACCAACGGTAGCGGTAAGCCATGCACTCAACCTGTCTTTCTTCTGTTGTCCCCCCCCCTTTTTGTGCTCTCCATGTTCTTTTGTGCATCAGCATCATCAGGCGGCGGTACAGTGGCACCGGAGCACGAGGGAGCTGCATCCCACATGGCCATGGAGGGCCACACCACGTACTCTGAATACACCAGTGGGACGGAGGGCAAGGGGAGCTTCACGGCGGGGACAGGATCAGCAACCAGCGACACGGACTCGTCCTCTGATGGGAGCTCCCTTGTGGTGGCGGCAAAATCTGTGCCCCCACTTCTACAGGTGTCCTCTCCCAGTGTGTCTGTGACGCCCCCTCCCAAAGTACACAAACACGGGCACACACCCACCCAACATCCATCCACCTCACAACAGCCTCCAGCGCATGCACCTGCACCCAAATCAACAAAAGTTACACCTCCTACAACCACCTCCTCTTCCTCCACTCCCAGACCCCTCCAGCTACCCGTCCCGGTGTTCGTCAGAAACTTTTCTTGAGCAACCTTGACCTCTTTCCCACCACCCCCCCTCCAATTCATAGGTCCCGTACTAGCACCTCAGCCAAAAAATCGCCGGTACCAGTGGTGCCTGTTAGAGGTATGTGGAGTGCACCGGGCACCAGGGCAGCCAGTGTGACACGGAGCCACAGCACAGCCAGTCCCCCCCCTGTGAAGCACCAGAAGTTGGACAGTGCCCGACGGGATAGGGGGAAGACTCCAGCCGGCAAAGCCGCTCACAAGGGTCCCGGGGGGACTGTCCACTCAGCTGAGACTCCTCCCAAGGTGGGGAAGGGGCAGAAGAAAGCACCAAAGTCTGGGAAGAGCAGCACGGTGGGAAGCCTGCCATCATCCCCGCAGCCCAGGAGGCCACCACCAGCCACATCGTCACTGGCCAGGAGACCACCGCCAGAGTCAGTGCCCAGGAGGGCAGTCCCATCGTCACTGGCCAGGAGGCCACCGCCAGAGTCAGTGCCCAGGATGGCAGTCCCATCATCACTGGCCAGGAGGCCACCGCCAGAGTCAGTGCCCAGGAGGGCAGTCCCATCGTCAGTGGCCAGGAGGCCACCGCCAGAGTCAGTGCCCAGGAGGGCCCAGGCAGCCACAGCCCCGCTGGGCAATGAGGGACCGCCATGGCAAACACCGCTGAACAGGTCAGAGACAGCAAAGTCAAGCACCGCTGAACAGGGCAAGCACCGCTGAACAGGTCAGAGACAGCAAAGTCAAGGACCGCTGAACAGGGCAAGCTCCGCTGAACAGGGCAAAGACCGCCATGGCAAGCACCGCTGAACAGGTCAGAGACAGCAAAGTCAAGCACCATTAACCAGGGCAAGCACCGCTGAACAGGGCAAGCACCACCAACTAAAGCACCGCTTAACAGGTCAGAGACAGCAAAGTCAAGGACCTCTGAACAGGGCAAGCACAGCCAACTCAAGCACCGCTAGCCCGTGAGCGGCAGGGGCAGTGACGGAACTGGGACCGTCACGGGGAGAGTGATGCACTCTGGGCAGCAGTCCCCCTCCAGAACCAGTGGAGAACAGCATCCACTCCGTCTGTACTTAACAGGATGAAGCACTCTGGGCACCAGTCCCCCTCCAGAACCATTGGAGACATGCATCCACTACCTCAGTCCTTAACAGGATGAAGCACTCTGGGCACCAGTCCCCCTCCAGAACCAGTGGAGACATACATCCACTACCTCAGTCCTTAACAGGATGAAGCACTCTGGGCACCAGTCCCCCTCCAGAACCAGTGGAGACTGTTATCGACTTGAGAGACTGTGGCTTTGCACTCCCCAGGATTGAACAGTGGGCAATCCACCCACTGTAGAGACTTGAGAGACTGTGGCTTTGCACTCCCCAGGATTGAACAGTGGGCAAGCCACCCACTGTAGAGACTTGAGAAACTGTGGATTTGCACTCCCCAGGATTGAACAGTGGGCAATCCACCCACTGTAGAGACTTGAGAGACTGTGGCTTTGCACTCCCCAGGATTGAACAGTGGGCAAGCCACCCACTGTAGAGGCTTGAGAGACTGTGGCTTTGTACTCCCCAGGATTGAACAGTGGGCAAGCCACCCACTGTAGAGACTTGAGAGACTGTGGCTTTGCACTCCCCAGGATGATACAGTGGGCAAGCCACCCACTTGTGAGACTTGAGAGACTGTGGCTTTGCACTCCCCAGGATACATCAATGGGCATGGAGCCCCCTTGTGGATCTGGCATAGTGCTGTCATCTGGCTGAGGTGCCCCCCTTCCCTTCCCCCTGAGGTGCCTGTTGTATTTCTATCTGATACCCAATGGTTGCACTCATTTCCTTTTGTCTTTGCATTCTTCCGGGGGGTTTGGGCGTTGTTACTGTAATGTTTGGATATGCATTGGTGTGTATTTTGTAGTGGGTGAGGGTCGGGTGGAGGTGGGGGTGTTGCGTGTGTGTGTCCCTGACTTTTGCCTCCCCTATGTCATAGGTACAGTACTCACCGTTGTCTTCTGCGCCGGCGTTAATGATGTTCGTACAGGAGCAGGAAGACTATCGCAGGGAGTATTTGGAGTTCCGGCTCCATGGTGTCCTCCTTCCTCGTGGAGTGTGTAGAGGTGAGCGTTTTCCCATTGAAATGGCTGTTTCCGCCATGTTTTTATCCACGGTGAATCCGCCCCGGAAAAGGTGGCGGATTGGTAGGTTGTGATTCTGTGGGCGGTACTTTGTCTCCCGTCTGTCTGTTGGAGGTGACCGCCGCGCTGTTTGTCTTTACCGCCGTGGCGGTCGGAGTGTTAAAGTGGCTGTCTTTGTTGGCGGTTTCTGCCACGGTCATAATTCCCTTTTTTTTCTTCGCGGGCCTTTTTGCGGTCTTACCGCCGCTTTAACACCGTCCGCCATGGTTGTAATGACCCCCTAAGTCTGCAAACAGGAAATGGTTGATTCCTCAAGTCCAGAAGTCGAAAGAAGTTCCAGGAAGGACAGGAGCCCATGCCAACCCAAAAGAGGGTGGAAAAGAAGAGTCCCTGGTTGGACAAAGACTGCAGAAAGGAAGATGCCAGAGAGGTCCTGCATGATGCAAAGGATGTCTAACGTCGTGAAGTTGGATGCAGGTGAGTTTTCGCGCTGGATTCCTCCAACAAGCCTTGGTTCTGGCAAAGTCACATTTTGGGTCAAGTAGGAGATATCTGGGCCCAGGAGGGACCTGGGGGCCTCAACTCTGTGTGAGGAGGAAGAGGGGGCTCTCAGCATGCCCGAACGACCTCAGAGCAGCAGATAGTACCCACGGGAGTCCCAGGACACAAGGCCAAAGGAGGTGCATAATGCAGTTACTGCAGCACTATAAAGGAAGGACCCATGCCGCTGGAGATCAACTCAGTGAGTTTAGCAACACAGGATAGAGTGCTGGGGACCTGGGCCAGGCTGTGCATGAAGGAATTTTGTAAATAGTGCACAGAGACCTCAGTAGGTGAAGAAGACATGGTGCACAGGGGTACAGTAGTTCTTGGGGAAGGCAAGGTCTTACCTCCTCCAAATTGTGACAGCAGGACCTCAGGACAGTGTGTGTCGATTGGGTCCACCCTCTATGTTCCAAGGAGCATGCTCATCGCCAGGAGGGGAGTCCAACAGAACCGGTCGTCGACTGAGAAAGTGCCTGCTTCAGCAGGGGAGTGACTCCATCACCCCATGGGAGATTTCTTTGCTCCTTCTTGGTGCAGGGTGAAGACAGGGAGTCCTCAGAGCATGCACACTGTGGAAACTGTTGCAGTTGCTGGCTGGAGCTGAAGTTGCAGAGAAAAAGTATCCCTGTTACAGCAGTTCCTGGAGCAGGCTGTGGTTGATCCGAGGTCAGAGGATGAAGTAGGAGTTGCAGCGGATTCCTGCGGGAAACTTGCAAGTAGAATCTGCAGAGAACCCACAGGAGAGACCCTGGATTGCCCTGAGAGTGGGACTGGCTACTTATCAGTAATGGACCTATCAGGAGAGGTCTTTGACGTCACTTGCTGGCACTGGACATTCAGAGCCATCCAGAGTGCCCCCACACCTTTCAAAGCAAGATGGCTGAAGTCTGGGACACACTGGAGAAGCTCTGGGCACCACCCCTGGGGTGGTGATGGATAGGGGAGTGGTCACTCCCCTTTCCTTTGTCCAGTTTTGCACCAGAGCAGGGGACAAGGAGTCCCTGAACCGGTGTAGAATGGCTTCTGCAAGGAGGGCACCATCTGAGCCCTTCAAAGCATTTCCAGAGGCTGTGGAAGTCTACCCCTCCCCAGCCTGTAACACCTATTTCCAAAGGGAGTAGGTGTAACACCCTGCTCCCAAAGGAAATGCTTTGTTCTGCCTTCCTGGGACTGGGCTGCTCAGACCCCAGGAGGGCAGAACCCTGTCTGTGAGGTGGCAGCAGCTGTAGCTGCGTTGCAAGCCTCAGAGAGCTGGTTTGGCAGTAGTGGGGGTCCACAGTGGAGCCCCCAGGATGCATAGAATTGGCTCCGCAATACCAGATTTGGAATGGGGGGACATTTCCATGATCTTAGACACCTTACACTGCCATATTCATGGTTACCATTGTGAAGCTACATATAGGTATTGACCTATATGTAGTGCATGCGTGTAATGGCATCCCCACACTGACACAGTTCTGGGAATTGGACCTGAACTATGTGGGGGCACCTTTGCTAGGGCAAAGGTGCCCTCACACTTAGTAACTTTGCACCAAGCCTTCATTTAATGAAGGTTAAACATATAGGTGACTTATAAGTTACTTAAGTGCAGTGGAAATGGCTGTGAAATGATGTGTGCACTATTTCACGCAGGCTGCAGTGGCAGTCCTGTGAAAGGGTTTGTCTGAGCTCCTTATCGGTGGCAAAAGAAATGCTGCTGCCCATAAGGATATCCTGGAACTCCAATGCCCTGGGTACCTAGGTACCAAATACTAGGGACTTATAAGAGGGGTTCATAGTGCCAATTGAAGTTGGTAAATGAAGTCACTAGCCTAAGGTGACAAATTTAAAAGCAGAGAGAGCAGAAGCACTGGAGTTCTGATTAGCAGAGCCTCAGTGTCACAGTTGCGCACTATGCAGACACACACATTAGGTCATAAACTATGAGTACTGGGGTCCTGACCAGCAGGATCCCAGTGAGACAGGCAAAAAACATACTGACATACAGGCAAAAATTGTGGTCTTCTGAGGGTTTCCAAGCTGCTGCCACCTCTCAGACAGGTTTCTGCCCTCCTGTTGCTTGAGAGGCTCGAGCCCAGGAAGCTAGAACAAAGGATTTCCTTTCAACTGAGTGGCCAGTGCCAGCAGGTGACATCAGAGCCTCTTCCTTACAGGTAGTCACCTATCAGAGCTATGTAGGGTCTCTTCTGTGGGTGGTTCCTCAGATTCAGATTGCAAGACTTCAGCAGAAATCCTCTGCACAACTTCTGACTGAAGAAACTGCAGCTCGACTCTTTAGGACCCTACAAGCTGCAACAAAGAAGCAAGATGCCTTCTCCAACATTGTATCTCCAGTTCCTTCCAGCAATTGCAACATTTTCCCGTAGTACATCCTCTGAGGACAGTCCGTCTTTAGCCTGCATGAGAAGAAAGAAGGAATCTCCCTTAGAGTTAAGGAGTACCTTCCCTGCTTCTGCAGGCACCAACTGTGATGACTTCCGGCTTCATTGATCCCCTCTTCTGATGAGTTGTGTGGATTCTGCATCATGGGTGGTGGACTGAATTGGTCCTGTTGGTCCTCTCTTCCAACTTTCCACATTGGGTGAAGGTAATCCCTTGCCGCCCATGCAGGAAAGAACCCCCATGCATCATGTCCTTTGCAGCTGCCAAGGCTTGTTGGCATCCTTCCTCCAAGATCTTCATGCATCTTGAAGCCCCAGCCCACCAGCACTCCTTCCTGTGATGCACAGCTCCCTAAGTGGTTCGCCGGCGGCATGGGAGCTTTTTTTGTAGTGCTGCTTAGGCCTCTTCTGTGACTTTCCTGTCTCCGTCCCGTGGGACTCCTGTGGGCAATGCCTGGTCTTCTGTGGGCTCTCTGTGTTGCTGAGGACCCCCTCTGAATCCTCCTCCTTGGTAGAGTCCACCTGGTTCTTCCTGGTCCCCTGCAGCACCATTTTTCACTAACCATGAGCTCTGTGTGTGCCAAGGCTTGTTGGTAGACTCCAACGACACAAACCAGATTGCAATCCTCCATCACCTGCACTCTCCAGGGACCCGGCTTCGTCTTCTTGGGTGCAGTGTTGACTACTTCTTCATTCTGGTGTGTAGGGGCTCCTTCCTGTCTTGGACTCTTCTGTGCTTCTTGGAATTGGTCCCCTTCTTCCACAGGTCCTATTGTCTAGGAATCCACGGTTGGTGTCTTGCAGTCTCTTCTGGGTTTTGAATTCTTCTTCTTTACTTCACTATGTGTGTTCTGGGAAACTTACTGTGATTTACTCCTGTTTTCCTAGTTGTTGGAGTGGGTTGTGGTACTTACCTTTGGGCTTTCTTAGTACTTCCAGTTCCCTCCTACACACTACACTTATCTAGGTGGGGGACTGAATTTCGCATTCCATTTTTTTAAGTATTGTGCTCCCCCTAGGGCTATTTCTCTCTATTGTGATTTTCACTAATTGCACTGTTTTCTGTTTTTATCCCTATTAGTGTATATACTTTGTGTATTACTTTCCTCCTAAGGGAGTATAGCCTCTATGGAATTTTTGGTATTTGTGTCACCAAAATAAAGTACTTTGAGTTTTGGAACACTGAGGCCCTCATTATGACATTGGTGGTAAAGGCCGCTTACCAACGCAGTGACAGCTGCCAACATACTGCTGCGGTGGCGAATATCCGTTTGCCATACTATGACACACACACACAAAACTGACAGAATAGTGCCACATTCACAAATCCGCCAGCTCAAAGGTCAGTGGTAAAGTGTCGGTACGAACACCCATACTGTTACGTCAACAAAACAACACCCACCACATTATGACCCATGAATCACCACAACAGACATTCAATGACAGTAAACCATTGGGGGTACCCACCGGTGCACTCAGAATGGCCACCCCAAATACAAAACAACATAACATTGGCCTAAGCAAAAATCACACACCTGACACTGATACACACACCACCCCAACTAACCATAGCACTATAAAACACACACCCACATCAAACACAACCCTTTCAGAACACCAATAATCGCCATGAGACTAACAAAGACCACTGAGACAACTACACACATTCACCACAAACACCCATCCATTCATCATGCACCCCTCATCCCACATCCCACGACATCACTCAACACCCTCTGCACAACACATACCATACAACACCCATGTCCCCACTAACGCACCCTAATTTTACTGATGAGGAGTTGCGGGTCATGGTCGAGGAAATATCCAGGGTAGAGCCACAGCTGTATGGAGCACAGGTACATCAAATATCCATTGCCAGGAAGATAGAGCTATGGCAGAGAATCGTGGACAGGGTGAAAGTCATGGGACAGCATCCAAGAACAAGGGATGACACCGACAAGAGGTGGAATGACCTATGGGGGAAGGCACCAGCTCGCCATTCAGAAGACTGGTGGTGAACCCCCACCTCCTCCCCCACCTCCTCCCCCACAGCTGACAGCATGGGCGGAGCAAGGCTTGGCAATCCTGCATCCTGAAGGACTCATTGGAGTAGCCGGAGGATTGGACACTGGTGAGTCAATATTTACAACTTATCATCCCCATACCTGCATGCTATCACACCCCCTCACCCTCACCCTCATTCCCATCACTCCACTCCATCCCACACACTGCACCTACACATCTGACTAACCCCAATGTCAATCCTTGCATGCTACACCAATGCATGGACAGTCCTCACAGCCCTGCATGTACACCCATCCCCTAAGCATGCACAGCATGGAGAACTAACAATCCCACAATCCATCACCATACACAAACAAAAGGTGGCAGGGCAACAGCAACAATAGAGGGGAAGCTAGCGAAGTACAATAAGTCACAGACCTGAAGCATAATACATCACTTTCATCCTCACAGGTGCCCAGCCAATCTCAGTGGCAAGGAGGTGCCACGACTATCCAGTCCCCCAACAGAAGATGCCCCCAGTGGTGACAGTAACTCTGGGCTTCAGAATCTGGATGAAATACCTGTATCCGGGGTCTTATCTCCCCTTCCTATTCATCCGCAGTGGTAGGTATCTAAGGGACACAAGAGTGAGTAGGCTGTCACAATTTGAACATTGAAACCATCTCCTCAGTGTACATTGAGCATTGATGTGATGGGACAATGGGAATGGCAATGTAGGTGCAAATTGTAGCAATAACGCAGTTATGGATTATCTGAATGTAGTCTACCACCATGAAATGGTGACCGCCTGTCCTGTATCTAGCTAATATGGGGCTCTATGTCGTACAGTGGCATATGGGGATCAGCGGCGGCCGTGACGGTGTTCACTGCTGCGGACGTGACCCTGTTTTCTAGCTAAAACCTCACTTGATTCCAGACTTTCCACAGGACAACACCTACACTGCATGTGCTGCTGTGACCTGTGTCTGCATCCTGCCATGGCCCGGGGAAGGGGACCCTGCCTTAAGTTCAGAGGTGTTGGAGCGCTTGGTGGATGGGGTCCTACCCCAGTATGGACAGCTGTATGGGCCTCCAGACCAACAGGTGAGTACACCTTGGTAACAATGCATGTGACAAGTTTGCATTGCATTGCATTGTGTCATTTGGGGGCGTGGTATTTGTGGTGGTAGTGTACATGGTGGGCCTGGGTGATGTGTGTGCCAATGGAGGTGGAAATGGGATTCGTGGCCATATGTGTGACAGGCTGGATTATATGTGAAATGGTGTACTCCTGTCTGTGTTTCCTCTGCAGGTCAGTGCCCATCAGAAGAAGGGATTGTGGCATGCCATTGTCAAGGACATTTGGGCCCATATTTATACTTTTTGACGCACAACTGCGGCAACGCAGTTGTGCGTCAAAAATTTTACCGCTGGCTAACGCCATTCCAAAGCGCCAGGAGTCATGCCCCCTTGCCCAATGGCCATGCCCAGGGCACTTATGTCCCCTGGGCATGGTCATTGGGCATAGTGGCATGTAGGGGGGCCCAAATCTGGCCCCCCTATGCCACAAAAAAAATACAAAAAAAAATACTTACCCCAACTTACCTCTACTTTCCTGGGATGGGTCCCTGCATCCTTGGGTGTCCTCCTGGGGTGGGCAAGGGTGGCAGGGGGTGTCCCTGGGGGCATGGGAGGGCACCTCTGGGCTCCTTCCTAGCCCACAGGTCCCTTAACGCCTGCCCTGACCCAGGCGTTAAAAAACGGCGCCCATCAGGCTGGGCGCCGTTTTTTAAGGCCTGCCCCCTCCTGTGCGTCAAAATGACGTCAGAGTATAAATATGAGGCACAGGCCTTAAAGTCCTTTTTTGGAAGGAAAAGCCTACCTTGCATATAATTAACGCAAGGCTGGTTCCCCCTTCCAAAAAATTACGCACATGGTGGAACTTTGACGCCCGCGGGGTCGGACGTCAAAGTATAAATATGGGGCAGGGTTTGCGCCGATTGTGCGTCAAAAAGTTTGACGCACATTCAGCGCAAACAGAGTATAAATATCCCCTTGGATCCTGGGAGGTTACAGCAGGTGGAACACCCACTGTAGGAAAAGGTGGGAGGACCTGAGACGCTGAGCCTGGAAGACTGCAGAGGCCCAGCTGGGGATGGCCTTCAAACGAGGGTGGGGTGCCCATTGGACTGACCCCCCTGATGGCCCGCATACTGGCAGTGGTCTACCCAAGCTGAGGGGCTTGAGGGCATCACAGCAGCCACAAGGGGATGCGTACAGTGGGTGCTACAACTATAATTGGTAGGTGGCATGGGCTGGTGGTGGGTGTCGGTTAGTGGGTGCCCCTTAATGCCAGGTCAGACACTGCAGTGTGATCAAGCTGAAGGGTAATGGGTGTATTGCAAAATGTGGTAACCTAGCTAGGCTGCATTCCATGTCAGACAGGGCTTAGTGACTTTCAGGAGGGGTGCAGTTGGCGGGGTTGGCTCACATCTTGCTGTGGTACTTAGCCAGTGGAATGCCAGTGAGATGCATTTTGCTCAATTCTGATCCCTGTGTGTGACCATAATGTGTATGCCATCTGTGGTGTTGGTGCTGTAATTGACTCAGTGCCCCCTTTCTTGCCCCCCTTTTTTCTTCTGTCATCCTGTCCATGTGTGCATTAGCATCATCTGGCGGAGGATCAGAGGCACCGGTGACAGAGGGAGCTGCATCCCACAGGACCCCGGAGGCAGAGTCCACAGACGCCAAGGGGACCAGTGGGACAGAGGGCGAGAGGAGCACCACGGCGGAGACAGCAGGTGACAACACTGACTCTGATTCCTCCTGTGATGGAAGCTCCCTGGTGGTGGTGAACACCTCTGGGACCATCAGCTACAGGTACAGCCGCCACCTACCCTACCAGCAATGCCCTCCCAGTAGCCCCTCACCTAGTTGCTTGTGCCTGCTCAACCAGGAGAGCGGGCATCTCCTTTGCCCCAGGCACCTCAGGCCTTGCCCCATTCAGCCCTGCTGCGCTCAGTGAAGAGGCTATTGACCTCCTGAGATCCATCTCTGTAGGACAGTCAACCATTGTGAATGCCATCCAGGATCTGGCATCCCAGATGCAGCAATGCAATGCATTCCAGGAGGGCAATCATAGTGATGGCAGCCATTGTCCCTGTTCCTTCCGTCCCCCCGCCAACTACCACTTCCGAGTCCCGATCTCCTCAACCCCAACCCATTCAATCCACACATACAGACAAGCATGCACACAAAACATCACACAAGAGTGGCCAAGACAATCACAGGCAGCACACTTCAGGCCACAAGCACTCACACAATCAACATCCACTGCCTCCACTGTCTCCCCCGCCACCTCCTCCTCCTCCTCCCTCACTGTCACATCCGCACTCACAACTGCATGAACTGCATCAACAGCCACCACCACCATCATCACACCAAGCAGCATACACACCTCAGTTGCAGATACCTCCACAACATCCATCTATGCGTCGCCTGTGTCCTCTCCCACCCTGTCTGCCACACCTCCTAAGATACACAAAAGCATGCACTCAGACACCCAATAGCCATCCACCTCACATCAGCACACTGCCTATGTACCTGCACCCAAGTCCAGCAGACATACACCTCCAACAACCACTCCCTCAATCTCCACTCCCATCCCTCCTCCCTCATCCCGCCCCACCGACCCTAAGAAGCTTTTCCTTGTCCAATTTGACCTCTTCCCTCCCCCTCCACCCTCCCGTCCTGCCCGTAAGAGCACGGTCACAACAACCCAGCCCATCACCTCAACCAAACAGTCCACAGGGACAGTTGAGGCACCTCCTAGTCATAGAAGCAAGAAAGGGAAGGATCCCACTCCACCATCCAAGAGAGGGAAGGATCCTACTGCACCACCCAAGAGAGGGAAGGATTCCACTCCACCAGCCAAAAAAAGGGAAGGATCCCACTTCACCAGCCAAGAAAGGGAAGGTTCACACTCCACCAAATAAGAGAGGCAAGAGGCCTCCTCTAACAGCAGTGAGCAAGGAGCCCTCACCTCCAGTAGAGGGCATGTAGACCATCCTTCAGGGACTGTCGTACAAGAAGCCCCCTCCAGAACTAGTAGGCAAGTTCCCCACCTCAGAGACAGTGACCTTGCACTCCCCAGCCAAAAGAAATGGGTATGGAGCCCCATCCAAAACCAGTGGGCAAGATCCCCACCTCAGAGACTGTGACCTTGCACTACCCATCAGAGAGAAATGGGCATGAAACCCCCTCCAGAACCAGTGGGCAAGTTCCCCACTTCGGCTGAGGTGCCCCTAAACACCGCTCCCCCTGAGGTTCCTTGCCCTTCCCAACATGATGCCCCTGACTAGTATAGTGTGGATTTCATCAGGGAACAAGTTGGGCCTTGGACTGTTCTCTTTGGCCGTGTGGGCCTTTTGTACTTTGGACTGGCCATTGGCCCTTACTGAACAGTGACTCAAATATCTCTTGTCACATGGACAATATGGTGGTTGTTGGCATCAAATTACACTATCAGTTCTGGCAAAATTTTGTTCTTGCATTATAATGACATATGTCCTGTGAGACTGCTTTTCCTCTGCAGCTGGTTGTGTGTATGGTGTGTGTGTGTATGGTGTGTGTTGTGTTTGTGTGCCTCACTCTCCTTTTTCTCTCTCCCTCCCTTGTGTGGTAGGCAGCTGTACTCACCGTCGTCATCTTCATCGGCGTTGGTGTTCCAGGTGGAGCATGGTATAGATGAGCGTCGGGAAGACTTGCAGCATTGATCTTCTCTGTGTCTCTAATGGTGAGTCTTTCGTCTTCTGTTTCTGCCAGGCTTTTGATGGCATTGGTACCTCCCCAGAAATCATGGCGGATTGTGATGTCATAATATGGTGGGCGGTACTTTGTCTTCCGCTTGGCTGTTGATGACTACCGCTGTGGTCAGTGATGTTTACACACTGGCGGTTGGTGTGGTACATTGGCTGTCTATGGGAGTTATCACCGCCATGGTCATAATTTGGGGGTAATTACCGCCAGCCCATTGGCGGTGTTACCGCTGCCTGAACAGTAACCTCCATTCTCATAATGACCACCTAAATGTGAAGAAGTCAGTCACTAACCCTGCATGCAATGGAAATGTTATAGTAAATAGCTTAAGTGCTGTAGATCAATAAAGGTGTATTAGTAAGTATTGTGTGGACCAAATACCTTAACATGCATAAAGGGCTGGACAGTGAGGATGCGGAAGATGAGGAGCAAATAAAATATCTGGAAACAGTGGCAGAAAGTGACAACTGAAGTCTACAGTACACAAGGTAGCTTGTGGGAATCATTACAGAATGTCCTAATTTGGTGCACAAATCAACACTGTGGCCGTGTAAGGCCACACACAATTTAAACAATGTAAAGGCTACATTACATCACACTCACACTGTCAGCAAGTCCCCCAGTGTGCTAGCTCAGCACTGAGAAGTATGAGATCGGCATGTTAGAACCGACACCCTTTGTACCCCAGGTTTGCACACATGTGTAGGAGGCTGGACTGGCTTGTAGTGAGTACCAAGGGGTACTTACACCTTGCACCAGGCCCAGGTATCCCTTATTAGTGTATAGGGTGTCTAGCAGCTTAGGCTGATAGATAATGGTAGCTTAGCAGAGCAGCTTAGGCTGAACTAGGAGACGAGTGAAGCTCCTACAGTACCACTAGTGTCATATGCACAATATCATAAGAAAACACAATACACAGATATACTAAAAATAAAGGTACTTTATTTTTATGACAATATGCCAAAGTATCTCAGTGAGTACCCTCAGTATGAGGATAGCAAATATACACAAGATATATGTACACAATACCAAAAATATGCAGTATACTATTAGAAAACAGTGCAAACAATGTATAGTTACAATAGAATGCAATGGGGACACATAGGGATAGGGGCAACACAAACCATATACTCCAAAAGTGGAATGCGAACCACGAATGGACCCCAAACCTATGTGACCTTGTAGAGGGTCGCTGGGACTGTAAGAAAACAGTGAGGGTTAGAAAAATAGCCCACCCCAAGACCCTGAAAAGTGAGTGCAAAGTGCACTAAAGTTCCCCAAAGAGCACAGAAGTCGTGATAGGGGAATTCTGCAGGAAAGACCAAAACCAGCAATGCAACAATGATGGATTTCCAGACGAGGGTACCTGTGGAACAAGGGGACCAAGTCCAAAAGTCACGACCAAGTCGAGAGTGGGCAGATGCCCAGGAAATGCCAGCTGTGCGTGCAAAGAAGCTGCTACTAGGCAGTAGAAGCTGAGGATTCTACAGGAACGACAAGGGCTAGAAACTTCCCCTTTGGAGGATGGATGTCCCACGCCGTGGAGAGTCGTGCAGAAGTGTTTTCCTGATGAAAGACCGCAAACAAGCCTTGCTATCTGCAAGTCGTGTGGTTAGGGTTTTTGGATGCTGCTGTGGGCCAGGAGAGACCAGGATGTCGCCAATTGTGTTAGGGGACAGAGGGGGTGCCCAGCAGGACAAGGAGCCCTCTCAGAAGCAGGCAGCACCCGCAGAAGTGCTGGAACAGGCACTACAAAGAGGAGTGAAATGGTGCTCATGCAAAGTTGCACAAAGGAGTCCCACGCCACCGGAGGACAACTCACGCCTCTGCCATCTTGGAAACAGAGGTGCTGCTGGCACACTGGACTGCTCTGAGCGGCCAAGGCCAGCAGGTGACATCAGAGACTCCTTCTGATAGGCTCCTTCAGGTGTTGCTAGCCTACCTTCTCTCCTAAGTAGCCAAACCCTCTTTTCTGGCTATTTAGGGTCTCTGCTTTGGGGATTTCCTTAGATAACGAATGCAAGAGCTCATCTGAGTTCCTCTGCATCTCTCTCTTCACCTTCTGCCAAGGAATCGACTGCTGACCGCGCAGGAAGCCAGCAAAAATGCAACATAGTAGCAAAGACGACTACTGCAACTCTGTAACGCTGATCCTGCTGCCTTCTCGACTGTTTTCCTGGTGGTGCATGCTGTGGGGGTAGTCTGCCTCCTCTCTGCACTAGAAGCTCCGAAGAAATCTCCCGTGGGTCGGCGGAATCGTCCCCCTGCAACCGCAGGCACCAAAAAGCTGCATTACCGGTCCCTTGGGTCTCCTCTCAGCACGACGAGCGAGGTCCCTCGAATACAGCAACTCTGTCCAAGTCACTCCCACAGTCCAGTGACTCTTCAGTCCAGGTTTGGTGGAGGTAAGTCCTTGCTTCACCTCGCTAGACTGCATTGCTGGGAACCACGACTTTTGCAGCTACTCCGGCCCCTGTGCACTTCCAGCGGAAATCCTTTGTGTACAGCCAAGCCTGGGTCCACGGCACTCTAACCTGCATTGCACGACTTTCTAAGTTGGTCTCCGGCGACGTGGGACTCCTTTGTGCGACTTCGGGTGAGCACTGTTTCACGCATCCTCATAGTGCCTGTTTCTGGCACTTCTATGGGTGCTACCTGCTGCTAAGAGGGCTCTTTGTCTTGCTCGACATCCCCTCGACCTCCTGGTCCCTCCTGGGCCACAGCAGCGTCCAAAAACGCTAACCGCACGATTTGCAGCTAGCAAGGCTTGTTGGCGTTCTTTCGGCGGGAAAACACTTTTGCTCGACTCTACAAGGTGAGTGGGATCCGTCCTCCAAAGGGGAAGTCTCTAACCCTTTGTGTTCTTGCAGAAATCGCAGCTTCTTCTGTCCAGTAGAAGCTTCTTTGCACCGCAGCTGCCATTTCCTGGGCATCTGCCCATCTCCGACTTGCTTGTGACTATTGGACTTGGTCCCCTTGTTCCAGAGGTACCCCAGATTGGAAATCCATCGTTGTTGCATTGTTGGTTTGTGTCTTTCCTGCCTTATTCCTCTATCACGACTTCTTTGTCCTTTGGGGAACTTTAGTTTACTTTGCACTCACTTTACAAGGTCTTGGGGTGGGCTATTTTTCTAACCCTCACTATTTTCTAATAGTCCCAGCGACCCTCTACAAGGTCACATAGGTTTGGGGTCCATTCGTGGTTCGCATTCCACTTTTGGAGTATATGGTTTGTGTTGCCCCTATCCCTATGTTTCCCCATTGCATCCTATTGTAACTATACATTGTTTGCACTGTTTTCTAAGACTATACTGCATATTTCGGGTATTGTGTGTATATATCTTGTGTATATTTCCTATCCTCTCACTGAGGGTACACTCTGAGATACTTTGGCATATTGTCATAAAAATAAAGTACCTTTATTTTTAGTATAACTGTGTATTGTGTTTTCTTATGATATTGTGCATATGACACTAAGTGGTACTGTAGTAGCTTCACACGTCTCCTAGTTCAGCCTAAGCTGCTCTGCTAAGCTACCATTATCTATCAGCCTAAGCTGCTAGAGACCCTA
The DNA here is from genome assembly GCF_031143425.1 of Pleurodeles waltl. Lineage (NCBI taxonomy): Eukaryota > Metazoa > Chordata > Amphibia > Caudata > Salamandridae > Pleurodeles > Pleurodeles waltl. Next base: position 225,366,779 of record NC_090443.1, read on the forward strand.
TACACTAATAAGGGATAACTGGGCCTGGTGCAAGGTGCAAGTACCCCTTGGTACTCACTACAAGCCAGTCCAGCCTCCTACAAGTGGCATGTTACATTCTTCCTGCTAGGTTCAAACTGGGACACAACTGTGATGGTCTACTTTCAAATATTAGGTTGATTGTATGACATATGTGTACATGTGTGTTGGAATGTGGATCCACTATCACCTGTCTGGGTGTATGTTGTCACTGTGACTTCAAGGTCTCCTCCTGAGTTAGTGGCAGCTGATATTGTTCCAATTGTGTATTGCTCATATCACACACTTGAGAGAAGCCATTGATGACATGGTCACGTACACATGGATGGTCCCACCCTGTCTCTGAACACGTGTGATGTGACTTACAAATGATCTCCAATTTTGGCCTGGATGAGAGACTGTTTCAGGTGTTTGGATCCGGCATGTGTAATTGCCACATTTGTACTCCTGTTGGGCTCTGTGTATGGTAATGTATCATGTCACATCCTACCCTCTGTGCATACATTTGTGATGTTAATTTTTGGTGTGATGACTGTTATAGCATTCTTGCTCAATGAGACGACATTCTTCTTCAGCAATTTCAAACTAAAGGTGGTCAGAAATGCATAGGCAAAGGCATGATGTGGTGTTGGTTATCTGTGTTTATTTACAAGTGTGGAATACAAGTTATTATATTAAATTAAGAAAAAAAATTATTGACGAGCTGTTGGCGCCTACGCACTCCTGCTGCTGTGTTAGGTTGTTCCCCCTCCTGTTGCAGGCCAGCATCCTCCTCTTCGTCATCCTCAGGCATGTCTGGGTCCAGGTCAAGAAGGGGAATATTCCTTTTAACACAAATATTGTGTAATATGGCACAAGTGAGTATGATCTTACAGACCATCTCTGGGGAATAGAGTAGAGCACCGCCAGTTATGTCAAGGCAGCGGAACCTTGACTTTAGGATCCCAAAGGTCCGCTCCACAATGCTGCGTGTCCTCTTGTGGGCGTCATTGTATGCCCGCTCAGCAGCAGTATTTGGGTTCCCATATGGTGTCATTATCCAAGGCTGGATGCCATACCCCTGATCAGCTGAAAGAGAAACACAGAATGGTATCAATTTGATGTAGGAGGCACTGTTGTACGTATCTTTGATGGCAGTAGTTGTGTTGTGTTGTCTGTGACTATTTTGTGTACTAATGTGACAACCTATGGTTGTTGGTGAAAACTTTTGCATTGATTTTTTTTCCTTGGCTGAGCAAGTGTTTGTTGGCTAACTGTTTGTCAGCAGGATGTATTGGTTTCTCCAGTACAGTGTGCCCTCCCTTGCATTGTGACTTGTGATACAGGTGTCCGTGTGTCCTCACTGGGGGTGTGATGATAGTTCCATGTAGAGTTGAAACATGAAAGTGTATTAGAAACGTTCATATGAACATACCCAGGCCATCCCATACCTTTAAACTTATGCATTGTATTAGTGTACAGGTTATTGTGAGACTTCCAATTTGCAAGGTGACATTTAGGCAACCACAGTCATTAATGTGTTCACACTAAGCTGTAGAGTGAATTCCAAAGTGTGAGAGGTTCAATGGTGACTTGTGATACATGGCTAGTGATGTGAGTACCTCAGTGTGTTCCTGGCTAGGTGTTGCTATTGTGGTGTATGTGTTGTTTATCCTAGAGGGTTTCTGAGCAGTGTGTATATGACTTTGTTTTTTGTCCTTACCAACAAGTAGTCCATTGCCATACCGTCCATCCTGGAAGTGTTGGTTGATGGTGGAGTGACGGAAGATGAAAGCATCATGTACACTCCCAGGATATTTAGCCACAATGTTGCTGATCAGTCCTTGGTGATCGACTATGGCCTGCACGTTGATTGAATGTGTGTGCTTCCTGTTGCGGTAGAGGTGTTCACTCGCAGCAGGTGGCACAAGGCGTACGTGTGTGCTGTCGATTGCACCAAGGACGTGCGGGAAGCCACTGATGGCGTAGAACCCCTGTTTAGTTTCCTGCTGCATCTGCAGTGTGTTAGGGAAGCAGATGTGGCGGGGTGTCAGGCGAATGATGGCATCCAGGACTTTAGGCAGGAATGCGGAGAAAGATGGTTGTGATATTCCACCACCCAGGGCACCAGTTGTCTGAAACGAGCCACTTGCCAGCAGGTGAAGTACGGCAAGCAGCTTTGTTTCGGTTGGGATAGTGCGGGGAGTCACTAAAGTGGGGGCCAACTGCTGTTCAATATTTGTCAGCAGCTGCTGAATGGCCTGCCAGTTCAACCGGTACCTCTGGATGATGTCTCATTCCCTGAGGCCATGCAGGGTTGTTCTTGGGCGGAATATCCTCTGCTGCCTTCTGCGCTGTCTTTGGGGTCCCTGCTGTTGTTGTTGTGGCTGCTGTTGTTGCTGCTGGGCTCTGCGTCTACGTGCACGCTGAAGGAAAAGCACCTCCATGTCTCCCTGTTGCTGCTCTGCTGCTCTGCTGCTCTGTTGTTTGTTCTGTGTGTTCTGATTAAGTACAGGTGTGTTTGCCCCATTTTAACGCCTGCCCTGACCCAGGCGTTAAAATTTCACGATATTCGTGCTTTGCGTCATTTTTTTGCGCCGCCTGCCGCCTGGGACGGGAACGCCTACCCTGCATGTCATTAACGCAGGGCGGGGTGCCGCTTCCAGAAACTGACGCAGATAGCGCCATTTCCCTTGTGCACCGGCTCGGGCGTCAGGGTTTAAGTATGGGGCAACGTTTGCGCTGAATGTGCGTCAAGATTTTTGACGCAAATTCGGCGCAAACGGAGTATAAATATGCCCCTAAGTTTCCAGCTAACTGATGTTCTATTTTTTCCTTTGTCCCCTTATTTTGACTCCAGAAATGCTCATCTAAATGTGAGCTGGCTTTCAACCCTCTTCTGTCCTCAACTAAGTTCTGGAATTTCTTCCAAACATCTGATAACATGCAAGTTAAACTGTGTTGGTATGCATCAACTGTGTCAAAAGGGGAAATTGGTGTGAAAAGTCTTGCAATTATTTTTATTTCCAAGGGAGCTGGACGTCTTTTCAAATGATCAATTGTAGGGATCTCTGGAAGACCTAAATCATAGTTTGAAAAAAATACTGATAATGTCCTGTCCCATAAAAAAAAACTCAACAAAAGGCTCCATGAAATCCCATAGGTCACTGGAAAATGATGAAATGTAATGCCTTCTGAAACAGAAGCAGGCAATTGAGTGCATACCTAGCAATCCCTTGCCTCCATAGTCTATATATTCATATAACAATCTGAAATATACATTTTCAAAATAATCTCCCTAAATGCATCTAAGTGTAATGCTTTCTCATCTAACTTATTACTTTTCTTAGGATTAATAGTTTTGGGGAAATCACTATAATATATTTCTTCTTCATTAGGACTGTTAGGGGAAAAACACCTACTAGCAAAATGATTAGTATTACAAAGGATATAAGCAAAAAATCACCTACTATGTGTTTACATCTATTTTGCTTACTTGGTTCCATTACATGTTTAGAGCCAGATCTATTATTAATTGAATATAGCAGCAGCAAAATATTTCTTTTTTGATTTCACTATTGCAAACAGCAAAATAAAGTCCAATGCTCTTTCTTCTATTGGGCCTAGAAATACTTCCATTTTGTCGATCCCAATCAATGTAAATGTCTGTAACGTGCACTCACACTAAACTCGTGGATGACAATTGAAATTCAAAGTCTAACTCAATCACAATGTTCAGTTCAAGGAAATTCACCTGAAATTCTACTTTGACTCTAATACTTTCTGAATTCTTGATCTGTGTCATTTGCAAAGGAGGTCTACTCAGGTGAAGAATACCTACCACTAGGCACTCTTGTTCTTTTTCACTTTCTCAATGCCAAACCTTCGTCTTCACTTTCGCTAAGATCAGAGTTCTCACTTTCCTCAGCAATTGCAGTGGCACAAGATCTTTAGGCACCGGTCTTCTGGGCCAATGATCTCTGGATTTCACTCACTTTCTTCCAGCACTCATTCCTTCCCCAGGGCCTGATTCTGAATCTGACTCATTCACCACAGAAAAAGACACTACTGTTTCAGCTTCAGAGTCATTCGTGACTTGCTCAAGACCCTCTTCTTTTGATTAAGTTGTACTTCCAGCTCCGCTTGGTCCCCAACAGCTTGGTTGACCTGTTCCAGGTGTCTTTCTCACACCACTGGTTCTTCGGGGACAACTGCTGTCCTATCAATGGGACACACAACTCCGCGGTTATGGGAAGCACAGATCCAATTGGGGAGACCTCCACACTTCACAGCAGTCATGGTCACTAGGATAATCTTGTAAGGTCCACATTACTGTGGTTCCAGACATGTTTCTTCATCAAGACCCTGTTGGTAGGACTAAAGCCATAGCACGGTTCCTGTAGTGGAGAAGCTGTGGTCGATCCAACCTGATGTGACACAGAATGCACCACATCAGCTAGTCCTTTGCAATAGTCTAGGGCTATATCATCTGTTATTTTCACAAGTGCATTCGCAGGAATCACTGGCAGTCTCATCGCCCTTCCCATCAGGATTTCATGGGGGAACACTCCAGTCTTTTGATCAGGTAGACTCCAAAGACTCATCAGCACAAGGGGCAAAGCATCAGGTTATTTCAAAGATGTTGAAGCATGCACCTTTATTAATCTCCATTTCAGCGTGCCATTCACTTGCTCAACAAGACAAAAAACCTCAGTTCTATAACTGGAGTGCAAACTGTGTTCTATTTGCAATGCTGAGTACAACAATTTCAGAAAGCCATTCTTGAAATGAATTCCTCGATCTGATTCCAAAGGGGTCCGAAAGCCAAACCTATGTATGAGTTCCCTCAACAGCAGCAATTGTAAGGAGGTTTTTCATTTGTTTGCCATTCCAGATTGCAGATCCAGGGGACGTCATAAAGCCTCGCTGAGACCACAGTTGTACAAAGTCATGATTGATGCCAAAGCCGTTCTGACTGTCAGTAAAGTTTGGCACTTTCAATTGATCAGAAACACAGCTAGTAGGAACAATCAATTTGGCTACAGAGAATATTCCTTGAAGTCAAGAAGCTTTGACAACTCCAGACAAAGTACAAACAGCATAAACTGCTATCAAACCTCTGTCGTTGTCTCTCAAGCCTTCAACATCTACAGAAAGGATAACCAGATTCAGGTAATGGTTCATCTTTTGTGTCTGGTCTCGGTTTGGTACAGAGTTCAGTAATATCAAGACAATTGTGGTCCCCTTCACAATCTCCATTAGTTCCCTGATCCACTATTGGAAACAGAGAAGCAGGATTTAAAATCCCACAATGTTTGATTGTCACATTGTCATATGATCTGTTTGTACTTAGTGAGTAGACTACTTGTCAGCTTCTGCTTTTTTGTTCTGGTCAATAAAAGCTTGATCGAGTAAGGGACGTACACAGTTAATGGTTGATCCATAACAATACTTTTGCACCTCTCTAGACTTTTGCTAACTGCAGCCACTGATTTTTTAAACATCCAGGCAATGCAGAAACAGTAGGATCTAATGTGGCAGAAAAATATGCCACAGGTCTCTTAGCATTTATGTTCATTTGAACCAACACTGAGAGAGCTCAGCCTTCCTTCTCACTACAGAAAAGTGCAAAGAGTTGTTATAATCATGCATCGCTAGAGCCAGGGCACAACAGAGACATTCTCTCAGCTCTAGAAACACAAGACAATAGTTGTCCTGCAGTACTGGATCAGGCACATCCTCTTTCATGTCAGCCTCTGTAAAGGCTTAGCCACCAGGGAAAAGTTGAGTATCCACTATCTTCAGTAGCTCACCATTTCCAAAAACGTCCTGACATCCTCTCTTATGACATTTTTCTCACTCCTTTCTCATTGTGAACGCCAGGTATTAGACCTGTTTATGACAATATTGCAACTTTCCTGGGGATACTTTATGTCCATTTTCAAACAGGTGGGTTAGTAATAAAATAGTGTGCTGTTTACAAGCTTCTTGAATATTCCACATCACCATGAGGTCATCAATATACTGAATCAGGACTGATTTGAATGGCATGACCAAAGATTTCAAATTGTTCTTTAAAATCTTTAAAAGCTTGATCGAGTGAGGGACGGACACAGCTAATGGTTGATCCATAACAATACTTTTGCACGCCTCTATACTTGTGCTAACTGCAGCCACTGATTTTTTAAACATCCAGGCAATGCAGAAACAGTAGGATCTAATGTGGCAGAAAAATATGCCACAGGTCTCTTAGCATTTCCGTGCATTTGAGCCAGCACTGAGAGAGCTCATCCTTCCTTCTCACTACAGAAAAGTGCAAAGAGTTGTTATAGTCATGCATCGCTAGAGCCAGGGCACAACAGAGATATTCTCTCAGCTCTAGAAACACAACAAGACAATTGTTGTCCTGTAGTACTGGGTCAGACACATCCTCTTTCATGTCAGCCTCTGTAAAGGCTTAGCCACCAGCGAAAAGTTGAGTATCTACTATCTTCAGTAGCTAACCATTTCCAAAAATGTCCTGACAGTCTCGCTTGTGACATTTTTTCTCACTCCTTTCTCATTGTGAACATCAGGTATTAGACCTGTTTATGACAATATTGCAACTTTCCTGGGGATACTTTATGTCCATTTTCAACCAGGTGGGTTAGTAATGTAATAGTGTGCTGTTTACAAGCTTCTTGAATATTCCACATCTACATGAGGTCATCAATATACTGAATCAGGACTGATTTGCATTGCATGACCAAAGATTCCAAATTGTTCTTTAAAATCTGATTTAAAAAAATCATTTTGGCTCAGTATATCGTTGTGGAACTCTGCACCATGCCAAAATCCTGTTTCTGAGCCAGAATGCAAAGAGGAAATGACTATCCTCATGCAACGGTAGCAAACAAAAGGAATGATACAAATCAATGACACTGAACCGCTAAGCTTCACATTGAATCTGAAACAATACTACAGCCGGACTTGGTACCACAAGGCAACAGAGGTACAACAATATTCTTTATTTTCCGAACGTCCTCTATTATTCTGTATTTTGCATTTTGTTTTTGAAAACCCATGATGGGAGAGGTACAAGAACTTCCCATTATCTCTTTCAGAATTTGCTGCTGTACCATGAACTCGAACACAGCAGTTATTCCAGCAATTGGTTCAGGGGTCAAACTATATGACAGGGTTTTTGCAATTCAGCATTTGGTTTAAAGTAATGCAGACAGGTTCTACACTTTTTTTCAGTACATTACCTTTTCCTGAAATGGTCCTTTCTAGTCTACCTTTAAGGTGGCACAGGTATGCATCTTACTCCCCTCTCAGGCACTGTCAAGCAAACTGATTGGAGCCAGTTCTTTCACTTGTGTCAAACAAAGGGAACTGTTGAAACTGATTATTATCCTGTACCCCATTCACATTCATTCTCATGCATTCATTCTCATGCCCTAATTTACATTCTGGTGGGATCCCACAACATTCTGCAGGGGCACATTAAAAATGTGGCTCTTAGTTCTTTGGACACCCTGTATCTGGTTAGGACTTTTATTCTGAGAAGGCACAACTCCTGCATTTTGGACCTGATTAGCCATATTTAAATTGCACTCCCTCTTCCAATGCCCCAGCTTATTATAGAGGTGGCAAAGAATCGATCTTTTTTAGGCTATTTATATCCATTCCTTTAATAGGCTCAATTGTGACTCCTCGACCTCTATCTTACTTTGGATTCTGTGACTGTTAAGACACACCTTGCATTGTACTGACATTATTTACAACTATGGGCATCTGGCTAGTCCTTTGAGCTGCTTTCATTTGAGCAAGCATCAACTTTCCCTCTAACTTTTTTCTGCTTTATCTCTATATTATCATGGCAATATTTTGCATAACACAAAATCTTGTCAATAGAGTTATTCTGCCAACAGATTAAATGCTGCTGAATCATTAGACTTATCTCTGGCCTCAATCCTGTCATAAACCTTGACACAAAATGTCCCATATCTTTTGCCTCTAAAGTCTCCATACCACTACACGGTTTAAATGTTTGTAACAGCCTTTCACAATAAACATCAACTCCTTTGGTTCTTGAGTCGTTCTATCAATTTTTACCTAGTCAACATCTTCCCTTTCAGGAATGTCATGACCTCCCAATATTTCTAGGATCCTAGATGGTTATGTCTCAGGCCATCGAACAGCTATTTTACATGATAGCCACAAGTCACTTTAAATGACAATGTCGAACAATGGGACAGATTGACAAGGCCCTATCACCACAGGAGTATCACTTTTTGCGATGCTCTGATGGTGCTAACCACTGCTCCTTATTCTGTAGCACACATAGAAGAAGCAAAATGCCATAGATGATTGTTTATGTGCAGGAAGGTGTCTCTTCCTGCACATAAACAATCATTTAAGAAAAAATTGACATTCTGCAGCACACATAGAAGTGCCAAATCACCATTGTAGATTGTTTATGTGCAGAAAGGGATACCTTCCTGCACATAAACAATCACTCCCCTCAATGCAGACACCCTTGCACTGTGGTCCAAGGATGCCTGCGCTGGTGCAACCAGCTTAATTTATCACCAGTGCATGAGGAAAAGCAGGGCTATGCTGTATTCTTGTTATTATGGAGAAGCCCTGCATCTCAAAAGTGGTGCAGCGCAGAGCTGCTGATTTTGGTATAACACAGTGCTGCTCCCGACTTGTACTTCTGGCCCAATGTATTCAAACCAATCCACAACACCTGTGAGATCTTTACAAACCTTTCAACTTGTCGATACCATTTCACTGGCTTCTCTCACAACTTTGAGAAATCATTATTAAATGATGCAAGATCACTTTGACTCCATGTCACATAAACATAAACACCACCAGGCACTTATCTCAAGGGGAAGGTTATAACACCTCCTTCTGCTTCAATTGATGGCATTTCACCGAAGGATTCTTCACCTCTTTCTTTTTCACGCATTTGATCTCCCATGTAACTAATTCATTCCATTTCCTAATTGTCACTGTACACCATTTGTCTTTGTCCTCCATGCAGTGCAGCTAAGGGCCAATTTGTGTAGTCTATGCTCTTTATCTCCTTGCTTCTTGTTGTTATTTTACCATGTGGCTGGCTGCTATTTTCTGCATGCAGCCAGTGTTCCTTTGCTATAGGCCTGCATGAGTTTTTTCTTTTTTCCCATGCCTCATTGCTTCTTCTTGTTGTGGTTTCACCATGTAGCTTGCAGACATTGTGCCATCCAGCCAGTGTCCCTTTGCATAGGCATGCATGTGTACTTTGTTTGCCCTGCCTCCTTGCTCTTTGTTGCTGTTTTATCATGTTGTTGGCAGCCATTAGGTGCATCCAGCCAGTGCGTCTTTCCCATAGGCTTGCATACAAACATCAACAATTATTGATCATCATATTTGTTTAATTTAAGTTTCTATTTTAATGTTCTATTTTATTTTTATTTTAACTTTCTATTTATTTTTTTTAATTTAATTTTTCATTCCAATTTTTTTATTTTTTTATTTCTTGTTTTTATTTTTTTGCATTTTTTAATTTATTTCATTTTATTTAATTCAGCAATATGCTTTGTTTTATCCATCCATTCCTCCATTCATTCATCTATCCATCCACTAAAGGTGCACAACTCCGCTGCAGCATTCAGTTCTTTTCGGTGCATAATAATAAAATTTCCTCCTGGACACCATGGACGTGGTGCACCGCAGAAACATAAGCAGCATAATTCTTTTTCAATGATTATTTCATTTCCCCGGGACCACCTTGCAGCCATATTTATTTCATGATTATTCCAAGTACCATGCACCTCTCTCTGACTACCACAGGTGCCTCCTTTAAAACAGATGGAGATAAAGCAAAGAGCTCAATCTGCATGTTGTGCTGTCTGATTTAAAATAGCATTTTATGGTGTGGTGGTGTGGTTTGACTTTACAATGTTTGATTAAATTGCCATTTGTTGCATAAGTAACCAACCACACTAATATTGCATTTGTCAGTACTATTTTAACCTGCAACAAACCAACATTTCACTAACTGCATATATTTCTCGATTGGTTGCTTTTAGGCGCACAAGAGACACAGTGTCACATCACCCACAGTACTGCCAAAGAAAAGGCCTGTACAGTTACTTCGGTCCTCCAAGTTCTTCAGCTTGTGCATCTTAGTGCCACTGCCAGCTTAAGATGGCCCCAAAGAAATTTGTTCCCAAGAAAGTGGTCAATGGGAAGAAGCAGCTTTCTAGAAGTGGTGTGCTGATGGCAACCTTTTTTGAGAGACATGTGCCTTCCTCACCGGCCCCCGGGGAGGAACCTAGGAGGTGTACTCCTGCATCAACAGCATCACCCCAGCCTAAGCCCAAGTCTATGTCTGTCACTGAGGCTGCCACTGCAATCATGGTGACACCGTCGAGCAATGGCAATTAATAGGATTTGTCTCCTTTGCAAAGTAGTACCTAATCATTTCAGGGAACAGAGTAAAGTGGACAGCAGCCACAACCAGTAATAATAGATCTTCTTGAAGTTGGAGCAGAATAGCTTTTTTGCTGAGCAAGAATCTCCACTTTTAGAATCAATGGCTCCCAGATCTCCAGCAAGAAAAAGCAAGGGTACTACTCCACTTTCTTCTCCAAGCACCACTTCTGACGACAATGATAGGGACATGGAGTGGACCCCTGCAAAGTCTGGCAGATGCAAGGAGAGGCAAGGAACGTGGTTCTGGTGGCGGAGATGAGCAAGGAAACCCTAGCTACAAATGGTCAAATCACCATGGAAGTTGAGGAAGAAGAGGGTGACATCCTTATGTAAAGCGGAACTGTCCCAACAGTGCACCAGAATCACAGGCCTCAGCGAATTCACAATAGGACAGGATGACTCAGAGTCTGATGGAGACACCATGGCATACGGTGACTGCACCATGACACACATTACATCTACCACCACCTACAACTCAATAGTTGCCTGCATCAGTGGCCCAATAAAAGGAGAAAATCCAGGCTACTATTACAGACATGTTTAGGCCGGAGGTACCCTATGACCGCAACTACCTTATGACTTGTTTGTACAATGGGAAGCTGGTAAAATATTTAGCGCTTGACCTCCTCCCTTTTTCTTTTGTGTAAGGAGTGGGATTCTTACCGTTCATGGCAGCCATCTGCCTGAAATAGAAGGTTTCAAGTCGGACCTATTTTTGCAAGAGTTGCTGTTCCAGTGCTGCATCATAATGTGCTGCAATTGGTTGGACATGCTTTGCAGCAAGATGTTGTTTACACTATCCTCCTGATAATAGACAAATGGACCAGTTGTCAGGCTACTGATTACATGTGCATCAATGCACACTGGATCTCTATGTAGGGTTTAAGCAAAAGCTAGCTGCAGGTCTTGTCCATGAAGAAATTTTTAAGACCTTTCGGCGGCATGTAACAGTAGCCATGTTTACCATGGAGAAATCACATGAAGCTGCAAAATCTTGGATGGATTTTATAGCAAGGTGTCTGAATGATTGTGACCCAGAAGTCTCCAAATTGAATTTCTTGCCACGGACAATGACAGTACCATAGGCAATGCCATGGCAGACAGTGGCTGTTTCAGGGTCCTGTGTCTGGCGCACTACATCAACCTGGTTGTGTAAGAATTACTCAAGACATTGGGGGTCATTCTGACCCCGGCGGGCGGCGGTTGCCGCCCGTCTGGAGGAACCCGCCATTTGGCCACCCCGCGGTCAAAAGACCGCTGGGGCCATTCCAACTTTCCCGCTGGGCCGGCGGGAAAGGGGCCTGCAACACTGAAGCCGGCTCCAAATGGAGCCGGCGGTGTTGCAGGTGTGCGACGGGTGCAGTTGCACCCGTCGCACTTTTCACTGTCTGCTAGGCAGACAGTGAAAAAGCATGCTGGGGCCGTGTTAGGGGGGCCCTGCACTGCCCATGCCATTGGCATGGGCAGTGCAGGGGCCCCCAGGGGCCCCAGGACACCTGTTCCCGCCATCCTGTTCCTGGCGGTAAAGACCGCCAGAAACAGGCTGGCGGTAAGGGGGTCAGAATCCCCATGGCGGATTCGCCCAGCCGGGGGAAATCCGGCGGGAAACCGCCGGACCCGGTTTTCTGACCGCGGCTTTACCGCCGCGGTCAGAATGGGCAAGGAAGCACCGCCAGCCTGTTGGCGGTGCTTCCGTCACCCGCGGCCCTGGTGGTCTATGACCGCCAGGGTCGGAATGAGGGCCATAGTCAGCAACATACTGACCACCTCTAGATGGATCTGCACTCATTTCAGCCAGGAAGCAGTTGTGGATTATTTATCATTGTAACAGAGTACCAGTTAAAGCCCTAATGCAGGAGGTGCCAACACATTGGAACTCAACGTATTATATGTTGCAATGTCTGTTTGAGCACTACAGATATTTCAATTAACATGTTGTTGATCAATGAGGGGATGCAATTGCAAAATCTATGGTCATGGATGTGGACAAATAGAGCCTAGTCAAATGCTTGGCACAGATGCTTCTCCTTTTTGAGGTCTTCATGCAGGAAGTTAGCAAAGAGGACAGTATGATGGGCCAAACTATTCCGTTGTTGAATCTCCAACAGGAAAAGCTAAAGAGGGTATCTGAATGGTTCGCACTCAGAGGTGTGAACAAAAACTCAGAAATGCATGCATGTATTGACAGCTTAATTATTTGCTTGGCGTGTAATGCAAGGCTGCAAAATGACTTTATCTCATCCAAAGAGTACATTTGTGCCACCCTACTTGATCCATGCTACAAAAGAAATCCTTCCTCTTTCATTCCTTTTTCTAAAGGGAATGTTTCAAAATACAAACCCAACATTCAAAATGTTGAGAAAGCCAGAGAATAGTCAAAAGAATGACTAGAACTTAGAGTCCCACTCTTGTCTCACAGCAGCCAACATCAGCAACAACAGCATCAAAAGAATTGGAACCAAACTCTGCATTTGCTTGGTTTCAAGTGGTAGGTCTTAGGTTAGGTCAAGTGCAGAGATGAAGGCAAAAGAGGTTGAGCAAGTGGCAGCATCAATGACACTTCATATGATGTCCCATGACTATCTGGATGACCCAAAAGAGGTATATGTGGATCAAAACCCATTGGTGTATTGGAATGGGGAGATGCGCCAATAGACACAGCACAGCAGGCTGGCAATAAAGTATCTGACTTGTCCTGTAGCCAGTGTGTCTGCTGAACGTGTGTTCAGTGCAGCTGATGAAGTTGTAACAGTGAGAAGGACCAGTCTCTCACCTCAAAATGTGGAGAGGTTAACCATGATCAAAATGAATCCGCATCTTATACCACCTGGTTATACATTCCCGAAACACTACAGAAGGAGGAAGAGAATGATTGGTCAGAATCAAGTGTGTTTGCTGGCCAACTTTTGGATGAACCACCAGAGTTTCTTTCCCAAGTAAATGATATTGGAACATTATGTTTGGGATGGGTTTATGCTGCCCCTCCATACTTTAGTCACATATCACAGTTCGGCGTTGGACCCATAAGTAGTGAAGACGACCCCATATTTTGCTCAGGACATTGGAGACAATGCCTGCCTTCCTCACATACCTTTGCCTATCCTTTTTGTGTACATCATCTAGCAGGAATGCCCCAGAAGATCATTGATTATACGACTGCCGGTGTTAAATTCCAATGTGTTGCTACTTGCTACCAATGGAGATGATAATATTTTGTTCAACCACCATGCTTGGATTGGAAGAGGTAACTACTAAGTATTGCACCAATGAGTGGTGATATGATATTTAGTCTTTACTGATGCTGTATGTGGTGACCGACAGTGAGGTAGGGAGTTCAAGGAGTGGACCCTGCAGTTAAATTTCACTAAGCTTGAAAGACCAGCCACATTCAGGAAAACAATGAGTTTGGGACTGGGATAGAGTTCCTCAGAATCAGGAGGAGGTATAGAAGGACTCAGGTTGAGACTACCTCAACAGCCAGAAGGAGAAAGTTATCAACTTTGAATAGAAAACATGATGATGGTGAAGACTCTGAGACATAGAACTCACTCAGCTCTGGGGACTGGAAAGAGGGGCGTTGTCGGGAAAAGTCTTCTTGCTATGCTCCTGACTCCTCATGAAGCTAACTTTGCTTCCTTTTGTCCGTCTACTTTAGTCTATAATATAGTTACTATTTTTTTTCAATACGCACACCTTCTCCTAGTCCTCTTCTACACAAATAAAACTTGGTAAAAGCTGAAGACTCCAGCTTACCTACCAGACAGGTTCAGCCAGCAAGCACCCTAGAGTGACGGACATTCCAAGAAGAGTGGAGATGCACTGCCCAATTTGGAAATACAGTATTGTTTTCCTTTTAACTGTTATAAGTTTGTATTTTTCATACCTAGAAGACATTATATTTAGAAATATACTATCTTGAGTCTCTGTAGGGCAGAAGGACTTTTTGCAATGCATTTAACTGAACGGCATCTTACCTATCTTTACATGGTTTCCTTCCACAACAGATTGATACTGATGTTCTGCACAGTGCCCGGATGAATATTGTCGCAGTTTAATTTCATGTAGTGTTTATCTTTGTCACACCATTCCCCAAATCCTCTTTCCCATCCATTCATCGAGCCCATAACCCTCTTTCCTGGGGATGTGTGATTTATTGAGGCATGACTCAATTTTATATCATGAATGGATCACACACTGGCTGGGCAAATGTGGTGAAACCGACACCTACCCACTGCATGACCTTCTCTGTCCTGAGCAATATTCCAAACGGGCCCATCAACATCATCATCCCTGCCTTGTGTTGTGTGTTGCGTAAATGCTTAACTGTCTCCAACTTCTCTTGATTCTGAGCCCACGTATCCTGACTCCATGCTTTCATTTCCTATGCTTAGTTTTTAAATACTAGCTCCCCACCATTGCTCAGAAGTAGTTGATATTTCTAGTTTTTATCATCATACCAGATCTTCTTTGTGGTGTGTCAAATACTGTCATTGTGGTAGTCTGATCTCAGACTTCTTAAAGCTATGACCCATTAACTCTCTGTTTTCTTTCAATCTAGTTGAACATCAATGGATGACCCTTTGATTAATCATGCAGTTGGAGCTCACATAGGTGGGAGTGGTACCTCCTGTCTTCCCTGTTAGCGTGCTGGCCTGCTGCTACTACTACCACCCCGTAAGATGCCGCCTTGGGACAAACCCTAGAATAAGAAGACTCCCTTACTTCATCTCTTCAGATAAAGAACTATGGATTGAAGTGAACTTGTTTAGTTAGCAATTAACTCCTACTGAAGAAGATGTATGTAGGTTTTTTTTGTAGGCAAAATAGTCAATAATCATCCCCTTGTGGTCAATATAGATGAAGCGCACAGCAGTGCAAGGGTATATGTAAATTACATACACTTTTTGTTAGCAGATTTAGAAAACAGGCTACACTAAAAAACAGCAGTGCAAACTAAACCACCTAAATAACAATTGAGGCATAAATCAGGTAAAATAAGTTATCCCCTTTTTATTTTTAACAAATACCAAAGCCCACCATTTCTACTCACAACAGGCCCATCCCTCTCCCTAAACAAATAACCCGGTTCCCAAAAAGTCCATCTAAAGTCCAAAATGAAGCCCAGTCCTAACTCCATCCCCACCCTCTCCACCCACAAGTCCCTTCCACCAAAACAAAAAATGGAAAAAAAGGGCTCTGAAGAAGGCATAGTCTATATGGGTGTGGAGATGGTTGAGGCTCTGCTATATGCTCCCTAGTTGGCTTTCAATGCAATCCAGCCACTGCAGGACACAAACCTGGAATTGCTTGTCAGAGCAGGAGGGTGTGGCAGCAGTGACAGTCAGCAGCCCTGACCACTGGTGGTGGTGCCGGAAATGTAGTGGCTGGGAGGCTGGAGGCAGGCGTCTGCATGTTGTTAAGGTGGGTTCTGGGTCTGAGGCAGCTATTTCCCCCTCTTCCTCTTCCAGGACCACCAGTCACTTGTATTCAGCCTGGATGTTTTCCAGCCTTTGCCGCTGCAGATGGGCTGCTATCTCCTGCCTGGTTCGTGGCTGTCCAGCAGGAGCAGCTATACCAAGAAAAAAAGACAAATTGTGAACAATGTTCTGAACAAACACTTTTTCGAAAGTAGGTAGTGGGTGGCACAGTAGCACTACACTGCCGGTGCCTTAGGGACATTGGAATTTGATGTGATCATAATTAGAAGAGTCGCAGGGCCAATTTCATTTGTTTATCCACATATGCATCACATAAAAAGCACTGACGGTCTGGTAGAAAAAAATGTACAGCAGAATAACATCAGATTAGAAAAAAACATGATTTCATTTTTGTTTTCTTTTAAAGGCTTTTCTAGCAACTAAACAGACACTTTTAGTGGAAAAATAAAAATTATGTACCTCTCATTTATGATTAAGGCATTATGCACTATGGAGTACAAGTTGTTGTGCCAAAGTAATGGAGACATGCCACCCAATGCTTTGAGTACTTACTACTGTCTGCAGATAGGGCAGCTGTAGTTGATAATTAAAAACCTTTCACTTAGTTTCCCCCATGACTTCAAAGAGGCAGATGAATAAATAAGATATGTCACACATGTCATGTATAAAATGCTGATTTGTTATTTATTCTATCTGCCATAAGTAGACTGTAGGAAAAACAATGCACTGCATTACAGAGAAGGGAACGGGCTATATAGATTGTATTTGGCATGTTCATCACAGTGTATCCCTTACACCAAACTTGAAATCAAATCAGGCTCTTACTAGTCCCAGTTTCCTCACTTGCTCACCCACCACCACAAATTCATTGCAACCAACAAATTCATTCACAGGGCAATAAGGATGCAAACTTTATTTACTTTACTGCAGAGTACGCCAGAGGACTTAGGAGGGTAGGTAGAGCTTTTGCTAGAGAATAAAGGGGTGTAAATGATCATCAATTCATCATGTGCCTCAACTTTGGCTTATCAAGTCACTTTGTAGATTAAAGTCTAAAGGGACAAATGTGGACAAGCGTAAAATGAATCTTTTATGGGAAACCATGAAGTATATTTTAGAAACACTTCACAAAGCTGTAAACATGTGGCACATGCCATGAATGGGTTTTTCAATTTGTTTGTTAGGCTGAGATGTTAGAACTTAGGAAAGAATAAGTGAGTGAAGTACTAAGATTTCACTCAGAGGGTGAAGGGAAAAGAACACACTATGGTCATTACGACCCCGGCGGTCGGCGATAATATGGCAGTAAGTACAGCCAACAGGCTGGTGGTACTTACCGCCATATTTTGACATTGGCGGATTGGCTGAAGCCAACCCGCCAATGTACCACTCTGACCACCACAGCGGTAACAGCCGCCGGGCTAGAGATATCCATCCCCAGCCCCTCGGCCGTTACTATTCCGCCTGCAGAATTATGACCCCGCCTACCTCCGTGGTTTCCATGGCTTTCTTAACCCCATGAAAACCATGGTAGTAGGCACTATCAGTGACAGGGAGTTCCTTCCCTTTTACTGACAGGGGTCTCCCCCTCCAGTTAGCCCCTCCCATCCCCTACCTCTCTAAAGCCACCCCCACACCCCTACATTCACGCACCCCTTCACACACACACACATACACACACCCATTCCCACATGCATCCACGCATGCATACATCCATTCACACACACATCCACACACACTTTCATACATATACGGAGACACGCATTCATATAACACAACATACACACACTCACACCTCCACACATGCATACCGCATTCAACAAGCAACACACACCCGCATCTATGCACACACAAACATTCACACATACCACCACATACACAAGCAACACCCCTGACCCCCCTCCCCTGTTGGAGACCTGACTTACCTGTATTCAGGGGGTCCTCCAGCAGGAGACGGGATGGGGCGATGCTGCCACCAGCAGCACCTGACAGCAGAGCACCACCAGGCTGTATTATGGGTCATAACAGCTGGTGGCGGTCTACTGGCGTGGCGCTGCTGGTGGCAGCAGCACCACCTTACCGCCATCTGCCAGCATGGCCACAGCCAGATTTCCGCAATTCTTCTGGTGGTTATCTGGCTGTGGTCATAATACGGTGGATGGCTGGTAGCCACGGCGATGGTCTTTTGGCGGCTGTTGTTGCGGCAGTAGGGGTTTTTTACCACCAGTCTCAAATTGAGGACTTACGTGTTTGGTTTGCAATACATTAAAAATGCTGCATTAACTGAAGTAGATTCAGATTGCACAGCCAACAATGCAGGCACAAATTGAATAATATAACACTTCTTCAGTCATGGGTGGTAAAATGTCATGGGCAGGGAGGGAAGTTGATGAATGATGATGATGGGTGGGAAACATACCTGCCACATTAAACAAATACAGTGAGACAAAGGACTAGAACACAAATTAAAATGCCCCACACTTTGAACCATAGCTTTGATAACCATGAAACATAAAGTAAGTGAGGTAGGTGAGCAGCATGCCCCTCTACAGAAGACCTCCCTTGTATATTCATTCAAGCAATTATTCATTCTTCCCACAATATTATTTATGCATAATCAGCATGATTTAAGCTTTACTTTCTCTCATCCAGTCTTTTACCAAAATTCACAATCCATTATCCCACCATTCAGCATCCACTATCTACCCTTTCTTTTAATCATCATTTTATCCATCTATGCATTTATCCCATACTCACCCATGCATCCTTTTACCCACCCACGCATACTTTCCCTTCACTCATTTTACCCATATTTTGTTTTAACCTTTCATTCTTTCCCGTTTCAATCAAGCCATCATTTTAGTGTACAGTATGTGTGTTTTTGCTGAGTTAGAAGATGCCATAAGTAAGCCAACCACCACTGTGGCTGTAATGCGGGGGGGGTGTTCATGATCATGTTGACACCCCTGTAGCTACTGAGTAATAGTAATTGTCAATAAGCAAGTAATGTGACTTACCACCACCCATCCCTGTCCCCGCTTCTCTCCCTGCTTCATCTGCTTTTGCAGCAGAACTTGGGCCGACTGGACTGGTAGTCAGTGTGGATAGAAAAAAATCGTAGACTTTTTAGATGCAAGGTACACCTCCCCTTAACTTTTTTAATCCAAAAAATGCAACCGCGATACATCATCACAGTTTGGTTAGCACTGCAGCATCTTGTATCAAAAATATCACTCTGAGCATTTTGTTGGTTCACAGTGTTAGAAAAGATAGGTAGTCAAGCAAACTAAATATTTTGTGAAATGGAAGGGCAAAGCTATAGTTTTTGTTGACAATGACTTGGAATCATTGAAGCACAATAAAGGGGTGAAATAAAAATGGTCAGTGAGAGAAAAAAGAATAATGCAGGGATCACAGAAATTTTTATAAAATTGAATTGGAAACAAGACACAATATAAGAAAGTAAGCAGGGCAAAATTAAGAGTAGTATATTAGAGGTAAAAGTTAGAGAAATAATAATAATATAAAAAAATAGGACTTCTAGGATGAGCAGCGTCTGCAACATTGGCGCTGGTGGTCAGCCCCACCCCAGCTCCTGCTAGGGTGGGGGTCTGTGGTGCCCTCTTCTTGCTCTTGGATGCTGATGCAAGAAATAAAGAAGATAAAACAATCGATTAGTTATTCAGTTAAATCTCCACAAAACTATTATAACAGTCAAACACAATAACATTGTACTTATCTAAATAAGATCACCTATTGTACTAGTATGATCAACTATCATTGATTTGGCTATACACCTAAAATTCCTATTCAAAATTGTCTTAACAAAAACTACATTTGGAATTTAAACAATGCAATGAATGACCTTTGATTCTATTCTATTGTCATTTCTCAACACTCTTTATGGACCAACTCAATCTCTCTTTTTGAAAGGCATAGATGCATACTGGTACTACACATCAGTGTGAAATTGCTTGGGACTTTATGAGCAAAAGATATTCATGGAGAATGCTAATTCATCGACATCACTAATTGACCCAAGGACAGAGGAGTATTCATTGCAATGGCTTCTTAAATAATCAGCCAAAGCGACTGCCAAGTACAATTAGGTAGTGGCAATCACCTGCCTAGCTAAACTGTATCACATATTAATATTCTTAACATAAACTAAACATAATATACCTCTTAGTATGAGCAGCATGCTATTCAGAAAAAAAGTTAGCATTGTAGAACACAAACACAACATTGTATTTAATACTCATAGAGCCCCCCCATTCTCAATACCTATTAAGTTGAGCAGGTGTTGCTTGTGGTTGATGATATCCCTCTAGTGGTGTGTCAGCTGCTGGGTGGTGCACTAGCTTGGGTGGTGCATCAGACACACCGACGCACCCTAGGCCAAAGCAGCCAACGCTCCAACAGGGGGTAACTGCTACCAGGCCTGCAGCCCCACTGCCAGAATGAAGGGGAGGTGGCGCTGTACATAAAAAACAGTGCTTCTACCTCCTCCTCACTAAAGGTGGTCTGAGGCTGCACCCTTTGGTGGTACAGCTGCACACAAGGTAGGCTACTGCTGCTAAGTGTCAGGGAGGGTCTGGCACTGCCGCTTCTCTGTTCTCTGGTGCTGCCCTGCTCTGACATGGTGCTGAGTAGAAGGGTGAAGAAGAAAAGAACTAGGAGGGGAAGGAAGGAAGAAATAAGGGAAAAATAAACTAAAATACAAAAAGTTACAAAAAGCACACAAAAAATTAAATGACATGTAAAACTAGTCGGGCACAAAAAGACACACTAGTACAAAAAATAAAAATGAGGGGTAGATTAATTAGAAGGGTGGAAGATTGAAAAGATTATTGAGTGATGAAAAAAGAGGCCCACTGCTATGAACAGAGCTAAAAACAAGATGGCTGCAAATATATGAACAGCATGGTGCCATTCACGCACAATTTTGAACACAAGAACGTACTTCATATTGCATTCGACGTAAAACACATTGAGACCGGGCAAGCCGGGAAACTCTGCCCTCTCGTGGACCTCCATGTTGCGTGGCAGAGGTTTTTTGCTACTTCACAGAGTTCCGCGTAGCATGACTCCATGCACTCCAGCCTCCCCTAATTTAAAAGTCTCTATAAAATCACCACACTCACACAACATCCAAAACATCTTCATAAAACATCATCCAATTTCACAATCATCATTATTTGATAGAAATGGGGTCTTTGGTTGGCAGGCTGGTTGCCCCCTGTCCAAGCAAGGACCCTCACTTTAGTGAGGGTAAATGAGAGACACACCTGTTTAACTCTCACTCAACCCCTTGGTAGCCTGGCATGAGCAGAAGGGCTTAACCCAGAGGCAATGTGTAAAGTATTTGTACCAACACACACAGGAATACAGTGAAACACTCCAAAATGGATACCATGCAGGTTTAGAAAAATAGGAAATATTTATCTAAATAAAACAAGACCAAATATGATAAAAATCCACAATAAACAATTAAAAATATCACTTTGGTAATTAAAAACACAAAAAATATTGCCTACAGGCTCAAATGCTGCAATCTGATGTTAAAGTGTCGTCGGGATGGAGTCGTTTCTGACAATGCAACTCCAATGGCACCGTTTACAGAGTCACACGGGCCCCCAGGTACAGTACCTTAGCAAAACATGTGGAAACCAGGTCGGTGCACGGAGTCAGAGAGCGAGGCATCGCTGGATCTGATGTGGTATCGGTTCCTGTGCTGTGAGGCGAAGGAGAGGAGACATCGCAAAGAGGCGTCAGGTACTTGCTGCGAATCGGTGGAGGCGAGGTGGCATGGGTTGTGAGGAGTCAGTCCCTTGGCACTTCCAGCAAAGTTGAAGTCCAGTGAAGTTATGATGCTGTGGAGTGACCTCACTGGGGTAGTGTTCACGTCACAGGGTCCCAGGCACTGTGATGGGGTCAGGTGTCACGAACGTCTGGTGTACCACACTCAAACTCATGAGTTTGTGCAGATGCATCAGCTGCAGTGACGTTGGGCTTATGATGATGGTTGGGTCATCGCACCTCAGTGAGGTCCACAGATCCATGTATAAGTGGTGTCGCAGGCTTCATGCAGTGGTTTTCCTTAGCGAAGTCGCACAGTCGTCCAGTGTCGTTACACAGGATTTGAACCAGAAATTCACTTCCAGGGGCCCAGGAACTGGAATGGCACCCTCTGGCAAGCTAGAGCCCACAGCATGCAGACTCAGAGTCTGGTTGGTGAAGCCTTTGCTGTCACTGAGGCTTCAAAAACAGAAGTCACGTTCAGTCCTAGCCCTTGGAGATACCTCTCAAGCAGAAATGCACAACAAAGTCTACTCTTTGTCCTCTTTCACAGGCAGAAGCAGCAACTTTAGGATAGCCCAACAAAGCACAGTCACAGGCAAGGGCAGCACTTGTCCTTAGCTCTTCTCCTGGCTGAGGTTCCTCCTGAATCCTTGAAGTAATCTAAGTCTGGGGTTTTGGGTACTATAATTATACCACTTTCTGCCTTTGAATTGCCCAGCTTACAAGAAAAGTCTCTGTTGTTTACAGGATCCTGCCTTGCCCAGGCCTGGCTCCAGATGTACAAAGAGGGGTTGGAAAATGCTTTGTGTGAGGGCAGGCACAGGCCTTTCATGTGTATGTGACCACTTCTCCCTTCAGCCTAGCCCAGATGGACCATCAGTATATGCAGGTTGCACCCCAACACCCTTGGTGTCACTGTCTGGTGGAGATGCATAAACAGCTCAACTGTTAGTCTGACCCAGAAAAAGAAACCACAAACAGGCAGAGTCACAGAATTGTTTAAGCAAGAAAATGCCCACTTTCTAAAAGTGGCATTTCCGAACGAACAATCTAAAAACCACCTTCACTAAAACATGTATTTTTAAATTGTGATTTCAGAGACCCCAAACTCCAGATTTCTATCTGCTCTGAAAGGGAAACAGTACTTTAAGGATATTTAAAGGCAGCCCCTATGTTAACCTATGACAGAGATAGGCCTTGCAACAGTGAAAAACGAATTTGGCAGTATTTCACTGTCAGGGAATGCAAACCCCCATCAATGTCCTACCTTTAACATACACTGCACCCTGCCATGGGGCTACCTAGGGCCTACCTTAGGGGTGCATTACATGTATAAGAAGGGAAGGTTTAGGCTTGGCAAGTAAGTGCACTTGCCAGGTCGAATTGGCAGTTTCAAAACTGCACACACATACACTGCAGTGGCAGGTCTGAGCCATGTTTACAGGGCTATTCATGTGGGTGGTACAATCAGTGCGTAGGCCCACTAGTAGCATTTGATTTACAGGCCCTAGGAACCTCTAGTGCACTGTATTAGGGACTCCCTAGTAACTTAAAAATGCCAATTATGGAAAAGCCAATTACACCTACAATTTCACATAGGAAGTACTTGCACGTTTGCACTGATCATCAGTGGTAAAGTGGCCAGAGTAACAAAAACAGGAAAAGCAGAGTCCAACATATGGCAACAACCTAGTAGAGGTAAAAAGTTAGGGGAGACCACGCCAAGGATGCCAGGTCTAACACAAACTAAACGCAAATATCTGTACTCTGCAACCCTATTAATAGTCGCTCTTTCTCTGCTAGTACAGTTCTCTTCCGATCTTCCACAACTTCGCCGATTCTCCAACTCTGGACATGGACACTACGGTTTAGGCTCTGGGGAATAAATACTCTAGAGTATGGTTCCAGTTCTTTCCAGATCAGAATGAGAACAATCCTCTTCTACCATCTCATCCATCACAGGGCCCTATTTCTCTATCTGGAGTCTGATGAATCATTCTTTTCTGTTCGGAGAAATTAAGAGATAATTTTCCCAGACTATTCAAATCAATTACAGTACAACTCAATAGTCACATTTTAAACCTCAGAGTTCAAATTAAAGTTATGAAGGGCTTTATTACCGACTCGAAGCCATAGTATACATACGGGAGTCTCAAAATCATAGTATAGATAATAAAATTACCAATGGAGAAGTAAGGTGTTGAAAAATGATAAATCGAAACAACAAATAAAAGACCAAGACTTCAGTAGCAATAATGCAGGAAAAGTATGTGGTGTCTAGATTCTAAAATTAGGTTCTCTTGCCTAACCATTGAAGCTAGCTCCTAAACTATTCCAATACAAAAAGGATATCTGAGAAAGGTTAGCAAACAGAACTTTGGGAGGAGATTCTGTTCAAGAGAGTTGTAGTGGCATAAAGCCACATAGAAAGTACGAGGTCTATACCTCATATGCAATGCTCTGAGCAAGAGGCAAAGGGTATCTGAATCTCTCACCTACTAAACCACACTTAAATCTTAGTTTTTCCTGCTGTGATGATATCATAACCAAAACTCTTATTTGAAAAACAAAACCACAAATCAATTATAATTGACACTTCGGTCTTCCGAAGCCTTTGGCATTTGACTCTGATACACCTTCACATTCAGGAATCTTAAATGCTATAGCTGCCAAAGCCGAGATACTCCTTCCATCTGGTATCGCTTCTCTGAGATCCTCCTATCTTGTGTGCACAGCAAGCTCCTTGTTAACTTTGGCACCTGCAGCTTTGGAAAAACTTTCAACTTTAAGATTAGAACACACAAAAAGAAGTCGGCCTTCACTCTGACCAAACTAAAATGAATACGGACATACTTTCAGTTCAATATGCTTCAAATGTTATACTTGTTGAATATAAAATTATTACAAAGAATACAATTTCTAAAATACTAGGCATTCTTTGAAATGAGGATTAAATGTGGCATAAACGAAACAGTACATTTATTGTGGACTTTTACTAATATATTTCAGTGCACTACATTTAACAATTCATTTTACATAGCACAAAAATAAATAATGAACCCTTATTTTCATGTTTTAGGAGGCATGATGGCAAACGCAGTTTATGCTCTTTCAACAGCATAACCGTGATAGCCCTTTTCTGCCTGTACTAGTCCCTGAAATGAAACCCCGGCCCCATACCTGAATAATAATCAGGGGTTTGGCTGTTGTCTGCTGGCAGTCCTGCCAAGTGGCTGGAGTGACGAGGCCAAGTTCAGCAGAGCTGCAATGACATGGTACAGCGTAAGATGGATGGCTGGAATGTCTCCTTTAACTGTATTGTGCCAGTGTGAAGTACTTATAATAAAACATGTTGTATTCTAAGAATTGGCCTGACATGATAATGCGCCTTTCTGTGTAAGGGTGATTTCGTACTCCTGGACATGCAATACTTGGTAGATTAGCATGTACAGCCTTGAGCAGAGACACAAGAAGAAATGTTGTGCAAAAGTACTATTAACAATTCCTGTGTGGAAAAGCAGCTGATAAAAAGTAATAAAACAGTCCCGCTAGAATAAAGCCATGCTAAATTAATAAAAGGAATAGATGGAAATGAACTAGGCAAAAGAGCACGGGCCTCAGGCCTGAAGCTAAAATAAGGGTGCCGAAGCAAAATGCTAAAATGAGCCCACAACAAGGCAATATTCTGAATGGCTTCTTACTGTAGCTTCCCCCTTCACTCCTTCATGGCTTGATGTTGAACACTGAATGCTCACGCCATTCTCTACTAAAGAAGTTTTTTCATTCACCTCCAAAAATATTATTTCCTCTTCACTGTTGTTCAAGTATACTTACTTTCTGTTGAAACCTTATTATCAACCCCATACTATTTCTCGTGATTCCTTTTTACAACCTCCCTTATAGTATGACAATCTTATTATTATAAAGAAAAAAAACATATGCTGGAAATCTTGGAGAAAAAATGGTTTAATATGGGTTCAAGATTTATTTGACAATTCCAATCCTCTCGCCTTTCCACAATTCCAGGCAGCTTTTAAGTGTCCTTGTGTACATTATAATACATTTACTATACTTATCCTAGACTTGATAAGGGGTGGGAAACCCTCAGGAGGGGCACCAGGTGGCGCACGATGTAAGGTACAGTAGACTGTGGCTGTTTTATGTGCTGTAGAGTATTATGTATGCCTGTTTCATGTGCTGCGGGGTGTTCCATTTTAAGTATGCAGATTAAAGTATTTTTCTCTCATCAAAGTAAAGCTCTGGGTTGAACATTTTATCAATTCGCTACCACAGAGAGTCAAGTGCTGGAAGGGTTTATGAGGCACACTTTGCAAAGCTACAGTAGGATAGACCCTGGTGCATCAGAGGCAAATTACCACAGCGCCTATGGCTGAGACCCAGTGACCAAAGCTCGCCCCATGGTCTGAACGGGACTTGGCTGGGACCAAACTTGCTTTAAAAAACAAATCCTCATATATAGTGCAAAAAAAAGCACCTCATCTTGCAGTGCCCCATGATGGGACCCGCCAGACCTGGATATATAGTACTAGAAATAACTATGAATGGTCTGAAGGAGTTTATGGCAGATAATAGATAGTTGATGTCCTGAGGAAAATGCCTTTGGACACAAGCTAATAATTGATGTGGAATAAGAATTGTGAACAGCAGAATAAATGATGTAATCCCTGTTGTTAGCTTTATGTGTTCTCCAGAGAGTGACAAAATTAGTATTGGTCATAATTGGTAATAGGCATGAGCGTCAATTCACCAAAATGCTAGGGGTAGCGGAAGTGACATCACATGCCTTTTGACCTTAAATTTTACACACACACACACAATTTTTACACATAAACACATTTACACTTCAACACGTACTCTCTTGCATAAACACACACTCACCCCCAAGCATGCACAGAACATACATTTCAAAGCACTTTTTTTTAATTACCTCAGCTGCCAAGGAAGGCTACATTCCCGCTAATTGTACTCCATTTTTTATGACACCGGCAGTGAGTAATGAACCATTATTCACTATTAGTGTAATAAAAATGTGGAAAGAAAACAGTGGAGCCCCAACTGGCATAAAGGGCGAGCTGCCACTGTGTTCCTGTCACTTAGTTTGCCACCTCTGAGGCCAGGGGTCACCAAGACAGTGCAAGGGTCACAAAGGGCAAGCCAGGGGTGGCAGCTGCGACCCATGGCAACCCCTAAATGACGTCTATGGTGATAGGTACATCACAGCTTTAGGGGTGGCACTGTCACTGTTCTATATCTGTTCAGGCTGGGAACTCAGGCAGGATTGAAAATTACCACCCCACAAAACAAATGTGACACTATTATCACTACATAGTACCATGACATTGTTGAAAAACTCTTTTGAGTCTACATTATTGTCACATATATTGATAAACATAACTTGTTTGTCATAGTGCAAGCCAGTGATAATCAACAGACAAGCAGATTCAAGCCTTCAGATGGAGTTCCAATCTGCCAGGACTCCGAGTCGGACCCTTATTGTAGGCTGGGCTCAGCCCCCACACTCCTTGGTTTCAATGGCAGTGTTCCCACTTCTCATTCCTTGAAGCAGCCAAGCTTCTGGCAATAATCTTTACATTTTTACATGATCATATTTTCATTAAAAGATGAGATATATGCAGATGGTTATGTACAGGAGCTTAACAGCATGACTAGGTGGCTAAGTTGAATGACGCATGTCCATGTTCCACTTCTAATCCACCTGTACACTAGTAACACTACCCTCCTACAGTACAGTGACAACACTTCCCCCTCTTTTCCTTTCTTGTTTTCTAGTGCCATTTTCTTTCCCTCCTTGTCGCGTGTCTATTTTTTTGTTGAATGAAAAGGGTTTTCTTTATTTTTGACAGCCACCTAAAGGAAGTTTCACCAGCCTGAAGTAGCCAAGGTTGCGTTTTTTGTTGTTGTTGCTCAGATGTGAATTTTCCTTGAAAAAAGAAAACATTTGGCAAAACAGAAACAGTTGGTTTAGTCAAACACTACGGCTGGGAGAACAGTTACAGAAATGGGGTCTGAGGACTGCCTCAAAGTACAATCGATCTGAGCAGTGTTTTATACATTTCTCTGGGCACCACAAAAAAGATACTGCATTCCTTTTTTAGCTAAAGAGTGTGGGACATTGTCTTGAAGATATAAATAAGGTCCTGATAATAAACGCAGGTGGGCCTCAACCTTACGTGGACACAATGAGGGCCAGTGGATAACATGTCCAGATGTCCAACCAGAGGGGCATGTGATTGCAGAATGTTACTGTGCATGCTATGGTTTGATTGGCTGAATTTTCCTAACTTCATGTGGCATCTGACTTTATGGTGTTTTGGGAATCCGTGCACCCCTCAGGCTATATTTATTTAATTCGGACCCATCTCCAGGGACCATTGTGGTGTTGCTGTGCCTATCTGTGAGATTGATCTGAGTACCTGTTGACAAGTTTGTCTGCCAGCTATGTGCTTCCCCACCTGTGACTTGTCAATCAGTAACCTCAGGCCTAGGTCTCAGATCCTGCCTCACCAAGTATTTCTGAGTCGGGGTTGATACAGAGTGCATGACAGGTGATTTCAATAATAGCAGTGCGATTTTGTTTTTATAATTGAAGGTACCGTGGTGCACATCAACTGTTCCAATATCAAAATTTACTTTATAGCTGTTCTTCAAAATGAAGTATGGCAAGATTCCAGTATGGAATCAAAAATCCATTCATCACTAGATGGCAACCTATAAAAATGATACCTGTATTCGCAGATTGGAACAGCTTGCAGAAAAGTCACCCTATAAGAATGCATTAAAAGCATGCATGAACATTTGAAGAATACAATACCTGCAATCTGTAAGAGGTCCTTCAGTTCTGAACATGCACCAGGCAAATGCTAGCAGGTATAGGCCGAGTGGAACAGAGTAAACACCTAAGTTTCCAAAGGGAACTGACATGCAAAGACAAACCACTACAACATTCACTTGGATTAGACTTGAATATTGTCAGACCCAGACATCCTGGGGAACACCTCCTGTAGAATAAGCCACGTGTTCAATGTGTGTTTTGGGTTGGGTTTCTGCTCTGTGAGAATCCCACTTACCTGAAGCCAATCCTGCCATCCCTCTCCACTTCCTCTTCCGAACGTTCCTGCGGAGAGACTAGACCCTGTTTCCTCTCTTCGTGGGACCCTCCAAAATCCAGCAAAGTATTGTTACTTCTTTAGTTCGATTTCAGCTAGACAAATTTACAGTCTTGTAGTGTGGCACAATTTTGTGAGAAGTGCTGGTTAGAGATGTTTCGGGCACAGAGTAAGGTACAGATGAAGGAAGGAGAGCATTGACAAAAATAGAGGAGGCAAATTCTTGTGTCCCAAATAAATGTATTTTCTTCCAATCTGCCCTGCCTTTTATTTCCAGTCTTCTGTGTTCTTCAGGGCTATGGTTTTTATTAATGTACTTTTGCAGAGTTTTACTCTTCTTTCCGCACTTTGTCGGATGAGTCTCTGGCACGGCTGCTCGGATATTTGGTCTTCTTCGCAGAGATTAACTAATGGCCGTACATTGTGTGTATTTCGAAGACAGTGTGCTATCTGGGTTTGTAAGTCACAGTTGTTTGGTATTTACAGAGGAGTTTGATTGTGTTCTCCCCGCAATATTTATAATGGAATCCATTTGTTTAAGCGAATTCCCCTTGACAGGATTCATTAGTTCACAGCTACTTTGCATAAGTGACAACAATGAACACATCTTTCTTCATGGGAAATGTTTTCTGTCTGTTTCCTATGAGTAATACTTTTTAATTGCAAAACACTTTTTCCGCGGAAAATGTTCTGGACCATGCATGCTTGTGGATATTTCAGTAGTAAATTCATCAGTTAAACCAAACAAAATTGTTTTTCATTAATTTAAATTATTATTGTTGGAAAATAACAAAAGACTGCTTAAAATGTATCTGACGTCCAAAACAGTAAAATACATGATCCACTAAAGTGCTGGTATTGTAGATGATAAATATAAAATTACGATATAGACGATGATGACGATTATCATGATAATACAACCACTAGTACAGATTGATACCAATAATAGTAGTAAGTAAAAAGTAATAACTTCAACCACCATATTATGTAATACTATAAAAATTAGGAACGATGATGATAACAAAGTTAATACTAACGCCTCTAATTGTGGTAATAATATATAATATTACAAAACAATGTTATTATTAATGTTAATAGTAGTTATAATTTTAAAAACGCTGTGATAAAAGTAATACTGATAATAGTGATAATCCTAATGTGAAATAATTAAAGGAACGCTAATAATGGTAGTAATATCAATATAAATGCCAATACTACTGTTCTACTGCTACTACTATTAATAATAATACAAATAATAATAATAATAATCATAATATACAAGACAGTGGTCCATTTAGCATTAATGATAATCTACTGTCCACAAACAAAAAATGATAAAAATCAAAAAACAAAACCTATAGCCTATACATATTTCTATCTAAATAGCCTTCACAGGTTTCTCTTGTACAGACATACAAATGTACAATTGTAGAGGCACAAAGGAATGACTGAAGTACATTCCCAAATGCAATATAGTTTGCATTACTCGGTTCTTTCCCCAAGAGACAAAGACATGTCTGTCATAGGTTTTGAAGAGAGGATTGGCTAGAAGTGTACACTAGCGTACATGTTACTTGTGTGCATTTGCACTGCTTCCATTCTTCCTGAACCTGAAAGTATTCTAAGCTAATTACATTTGTGCCTTGGCACTAGCATATTACATCTGTCTATGTTTGAGAGGAACTGGCAGGAATTAACAGCATTAAGGGGGTCATTCTGACCCCCGCCGGCGGCGGAAGCCGCCCGCCTGGCGGGAACCGCCAGAAGACCGTACCGCGGTCAAAAGACCGCGGCGGTCATTCTGACTTTCCCACTGGGCTGGCGGGCGACCGCCAAAAGGCCGCCCGCCCGCCCAGCGGGAAGCACCAGCAACGAGGAAGCCGGCTCCGAATGCAGCCGGCGGAGTTGCTGGTGTGCGACGGGTGCAGTTGCACCCGTCGCGATTTTCAGTGTCTGCTAGGCAGACACTGAAAATCAAAGTGGGGCCCTGTTAGGGGGCCCCACGACACCCGTTCGCGCCAGCCTGGTTCTGGTGGTGAAAAGCGCCAGAACCAGGCTGGCGGGAAGGGGGTCGGAATCCCTATGGCGGCGCTGCTTGCAGCGCCGCCGTGGAGGATTCACAGGGGCAGGGGAAAACCACCGGTTTCCCTTTTCTGACCGCGGCGGTCAGAATTGCCCTTGATGCACCGCCAGCCTGTTGGCGGTGCATCCTCCAACCCCGGCCCTGGCGATCCATGACCGCCAGGGTCGGAATGACCCCCTAAGTCATTGCTAGCCTTATGCTAGGGTGGACACTATCATGTTATGCATGGCCATAGTATGTTATAAATTACCACCGAAGCACAGTGGCCAGCATCATGGCAGATAGGGGTGATGTGGATGCCCAAAATATGTTTGACTAGACCAATTTGGCAAGAACAGCCAACACACTACTAAAATATTCTTTGTGCCATAGATGTCCATTTATTCCAGGAACTACCACTGTTGTAACATTGTGAACAGTTTCCCAATGCAGGTAACAATTGTGCAATACATATCTACAAAATGCCAAGAATTATCACCATATTGCCAAGCATTATCACCAAATCCCAACTCGCAAATACAAGCTTGGTCGCTGTCATTAAAGCAGTACTGGACTCATTGTTCTGCAAATCAGTAAAATATGTTGATACCTCAGTTGGCTACCAGGGGCAGGAAGATAGCCTACTGGACTTAACTGGGGTAGCATATCATGTATATGCCTGGGAAACCTGACAGCACAGCTAAATAAACAGAAGAGAGTGAAAAGAAAGGGGATAAAATTGCCCAGGCGATTCTCATCTATGCCTACTCTTTTCCAAAATAAAGGAATGAGATTCTTTCTAAAGCACGCTTTCATGCCTGATTGGGCCAGCTACAAATTTGGAAACATGCTATGAAAAAAACAGTCCTCAGAAAATGAACTAAAATCCTTATTGACTATAACTATAAAGTAATAGTTTTGGACTACTGGGAAATGTATTGGAAAATGTAGAAAATTATTTCCTAATGAGGCTTGTATAAAAGCCTCACAATCAATTTTCTGGAGATGTGTGTATTATGAAGCCCAAATATTTTTTTTTCTGTCATCTCTTCTCTGTTGATCAAGCTCTGTGGAAACACTATTTTTCTAAATCTTAAACATAACTGTTTAGTGCTCTAGTAGTCTCAAGCATGCGTGTCTCTATGTTCTAAATAATTCTGCAACGTTCTTTTACGGGCACTGTCTGCTTTAAAATGACGTGATTTATTTTCGAACAAGGGGTAGTGCCTACTAGAATTGTGACCTGGTGGCTGCTTGTCGTTCACCCTATTATAAAGATTTGATATATTGGTGTCCACATTAAGCCAGCCAGGCTGCAATTTGCACCAGTCCTGCAGAGTTCATCTACAAATAAGAGGGGTCTTCTTAAGAAGCATATTTTATATTCCATTTCTGTATTTTGCTACCCCTCTTGCACAGATCACGTTACGTTCTGGTACTCAGCTCAATGCAGACTTAGCAAGGAGATGGGAACACACTGGATTCAGTAAAATTGGGGATTTTCACGCTAATGATATCTGGGAGACTCCCTTTACTATCCTGACTGCTGTTAAAAATGACTTTCTCTTGCTGGGATCC
The DNA here is from genome assembly GCF_031143425.1 of Pleurodeles waltl. Classification (NCBI taxonomy): domain Eukaryota; kingdom Metazoa; phylum Chordata; class Amphibia; order Caudata; family Salamandridae; genus Pleurodeles; species Pleurodeles waltl. The sequence continues at coordinate 225,399,274 of NC_090443.1, forward strand.
TATAATACTTTGCTATACTGTTAGATGTCAATTCTATTATTAATGCCCAGTTGTTGATCATAGAACTGGTAGATCCTCCTGGGATAAGGTCTAGGGGGTCATGGAGAAAGCTCTTGTCAGACAGGGATAAGGCCAATCCTGGGATAAAAGCGCACAGGAAATGGGCTTGTCAGGAGGGCTTAGATCCCTCGAGCGAAGGCTGGGAGAGAATTAATCATCTGAATTTCCCAGTTCTCACAGGGTCAAACTGGCATCGAATGATATTCTTCAGCAAATGCTCATTATATCGAACTCCGCAGGCCTTATCCCGTATGGGACCTAGTTGTCCCGACCAGTGTTTTCGCTGTAAGGAAGTAGGGGTGGCGGGCTGGACACATGCGATTGCGACATGTCGATGCATACAGGAATACTGGTCTGGAATATTTAAGATGTTAACAACCATGGCGCAGGTATCCATAACACCCAGTATCCGGCTGATGTGCCTAGGCTTCGACTCTGAGGCTAGGCTCCCTTCTAGGTGGAAGAAACTTGTATTTATCGCTACTGTGGTCGCCAGATCTCTTCTGCTAAGAAACTGGCAGTCTGAGCTCTCTCCCACTGCTCAAGAATGGCAATGCAAAGGAATCAGGAAATGAGATACACTAACACAGCAGGAAGTGGTAAAAAGTTTTCTTCTATTTGGGGTGATTGCTTCTCAGATAAATTTGGGTGAATTTCTCTATGGTTTAATTTTCGATGGAATGATTATACACAGTTATTTATGTTCATTGTAAGTAGCAATATGTTGTTTTTGTTATTATCTTGATTGATCCTGACAAAGGGGGGGGGGGGATTTAAATTTAATAGAAAGAAAAAAAAAAAGAAGCATATTTTATAATAATGAGGGAGTTATAGTAGGAATACCCACATATTGGCCAGAGCTTTCTTCAGTATAATTAAGGCATTTTGTTGGCATTTATTTTGTGTGGCAAATGATGTGTTTAATTTTATAGTGTTTGTTGAAAAGCTTTCTTTTTATTAATAACGTGGTGTAACATAGTAAACAATATCAACAGCATGACAGGTTAGAAGTGCCCCTTAACATAGCCACATTTTCATTGCAATATCCAGAATTCCTCAATTCCTTAATGACCTAAAGGCAGTCAGCAAGTACGAGAATACAGGGGTTGTGTCACACTTTCTATCTTGGGCTGTAACAACTGTCTATCGAGGCCTGCACAGTTTTATATGCTTATCCTGTCTGATCCTATGTTTCTCATCAATGTCTCAAGTTGTGGAGCATTACCAATTGCTATAGGACACTGCAACAAAGCTGGTCTCATGACAAATGTTTTTGCTTCACTGTATACATGTACAATGCCTTTGATATGCTGAATGTTTATCATAGTGCATCAGTTACTGGAGTAAATCTTGAGTATGTCTAATTTCCTGTAGAAAGCTACCTTTCATGCCAAATCCTTGCAAATAAAAAGCTGTGTTTTTTTTTATTGACTTAAGAGCAGAGAATGACAGTAGTCTTGTTTTCTGTGTAGTACAAAAAGTCTTCACTTGTGACAAACTGCATAATGTCTGAGAGAACAGTGTCTCATTTTGGCCTCCTTCTCACATGTCTCTATTCTCCTTTCTCTTCTATGCCACCTGCAGCCAGCACAGTCTCGGACATATTTACCACTCTTGAAATTGAAGTCACATAAAGTTCCTAAGGCATGACTCCATCTTGACCATGCCAAGAATCAATTTTCTCTACTTTTGCATAATCACTTACATGTTTGCCTTTGAGACAGAAGTCAACTGTCTTTCTCTCTCCAAAAGCCTGTGAAAATGTCAAGTCATTCAGACAATGATATTGATAAGACAACTGATGTGACATCCGTCTGGAACAAGTGCCTTGTTATTTCTATCCTAAGGTATCATGATTATCATAACAACATACACGTATTGTCCGAATTGATGTGCTTTTACCATATTTGTTTTTAAGAATGCATAAAAGACTGGCATATTGATGCACATAAATTTTGTCAGATATTCCTAAAGGTATGTCAAAAATTCCAATCTCAAATACGATATAATATATAAGAAATGCCAATTGACCAGTGGTCAGGATGGGTCTTTCGCACCAAATTATCATGCAAGATATTGCAAGAAGATTTTGATAGAGACTGCTGTGATGTCGCTGTACCTCATTCTGCACTGAGTGCTGATACCAAGCCAAGTCTGGGAGGAGAGAAGGTGATACCAATGTGTGTTTTGCTTTCAAAGGACCACTTTCTCCGAGCTGCTAATAACTACATCAATTTACTATAAATAGGTATGCAGTGTGCTGATTCTCCCTTAGAACCTTTAGGTGCTAGTCATGCTACCACATGCTATCCTAGTATAGCACTAAAGAATAGGTTTTGGAGTGTTTGGTTGCCAATTACATTTTAACTATGATAGATATGTTCATTTTAGTCTCATAGTTTGCAGTATGCATTAATACTGTTTTCATAATATTCTGTGAAGTTATTTTAGATGTGTTAAGCAACAGGACGGAACTCTTGAAACAACGGCATCATGGCGCAGGGTAGGGGACAATAGCATCAGAACCTTTGACGGTATCAATGTACTGCTCAGGGTTAGTGCTGACCCTTAACAGTACATAAGGGCCCATTGTAACTAATGGTGTGCTGCCTTTTAATGCCTGCTCTGAGCAGGCATTATGAATGCTAGAAAAAATTACACAAATAAATCTCTTAGATTTCTTTGCACTATTTTTGTAGCCCCCTAATGGGGGAACACCCCTTTTGCAAACATTATGCCTGGCACAAACATAACGTGGCGCAAGGGGTTACAATGTGGCGCGATGCATGCATTGAGCCACTTTGTAAATCCGGTGCAGCGATTGACACTATTGTGTCGTTAGATGGTGCTAGCCCGTCTTAAATCTGGGCCGAACACTTTTTGAGCAAAAAGTGTCTTATTATTATTGCAGTTTCTTGCGTGTGGCGTTGTGTACAGTGAAATGTTACTTTTAAATTACAACTTGATCCCTGCTTAGGGACTGTTAGTTATGTAGGAATCATGGACACCACACCAAACTCTTGTTTAATAATGTTTTATGAGGCTACAAGAACTCGCTTTTTCACATTCTTTTACTGGTACATTGAACTAAGTTCACTTATGTCACCCGTAGGCGTTAAGGCACACTTTGTAGAGCTACTCCGGAGTGTTAGGCCCATATTTATACTTTTTCAGCGCCGCTTTTGCACCGCTTTTTGATGCAAAAGTGGTGCAAACCTACAAAATACAATTGTATTTTGTAAGTTTGCGCCGCTTTTGCGTAAAGAAATTACGCAAATGTGACGCTAAAAAATATAAATATGGGCCTTAGTTTATGCAATAGAAGGACACAAGTGGTTTCCATGCAGTTCCCACAGCACCATTTTGATCAGCAGGTTAGTGCTTCTTGAGTCTGACAGAGATGCCCCACAAGCTCATTAGCCCTGGGGATATGGTATGCATCTGCTTAGTGACTTCACTGAAGGTCTTGTAGTCTACAGAAAATGATAAGTCCTTGCTTGCAAACCAACATCTTGTAAAGGCTATGGGATTTTTCAGTCAGTCCCTAGTCCAGCATCTCAGCCTCCTTTGCTTTCATGAAATCTCAGTCGGACACCTGATAAATCTTGCTTTTCACTGGCAAGATATTCTTTGTATCTATGACATGAGCAGAGTGAGGTGGAAACCCTGGAGTCTGTGAGAAGAGATAATCAGCCCAGTTCCTACACGCATTGCACTCCTGAGGCTTTAGCTCAGGGGAAATTTGTACCCCATCCACTGTACCAATGCTCACATTACTAGACAGAAGGTCAGGAACAGGCTCACTGACATCCTCAACCTTCTCTGCCATACCCATTTACTGCAGGCTAAAGTGATGATTCTGTCCTCTGTTGCAGCAACTGCAGCAGTAGCCTCTTCCGATGAAGCACAAGTCAACAAGGGATTTCTAAAGCACTGGGTCATCTTATTGATGTAATTTCCATCTTCCCAGAATGTCAATACAACACAGGATCTTGTTCTCCGTTAGCATGGATAGACCACCCCAACGTCTCTTTTTCCCTCAGAATCCCTAACTAAAGGAACACCATGACTAAGAAAGTTCCAATCAATCATTGATAGATGTTGGAGATCCTTCTCTTCAGTGGAAACCATAAAGGCTGTTCAAACTAACTTTCTCCCTGCTTCTACCACCAACAGCCCAAATAATATTAACAACTCCCAATCTATATTTAACCATAACTTGACAAATGTTCTGGATATAATACTACTCCCAAGAATACACAGCTATAATAATTAACCATAACAGAAGAATAATTCCTGATTTTCAGGCAATGTTCATATTCTAAAGCTCACACACAAATATCAGAAATGCAGTGGTTTCCCAATTACAGTGTTGAGGCTAAACAATTCTATATCTCAGCTCTCCCTGTTTAAAAAATGTAAATGCATTGGGCTAAGCAAAATTACTTCATGGCTCAAATTACACTTGTACCTAATATACATAAGAAATGTTTGGATTTATTAAAAATATGTAATCTCCTATATTGCAACAATATGAATTCAAACCTTCATTTCAGGGGGTGCAGACTACAGTAGAGGGCCCAGGATGCACTAGAGGGTTAAATGACCTGTTGGCCCTATCTTCAGTGTTCTCCATTTGTCACTTTGGAAACATATGTTTATTTATATATAGTATTTTGTTTTGTATGTAATAAAGTATGTTCTCTTTTCATAAGAAAAATAATTGACTGGAGAGCAATCATTTAAGGGGCACATTTATACCCCATTTGAGCTCAATTTGCATCTTTTTTTAGCACAAATTTGGCGCAAAAATAACTCCATATTTATAATTTGACGTTTTGTCTAACGTCCAAATATTGGATTTTGCACCATTTTTTAGATGCTTGAACCTACCTTGCGTCAATGAGACGCAAGGTAGGCTTTCCCATCTAAAATATGTTGCTAACCCCATAGCCCAATATTTATCCCCTGTGCTAAAAAGATGCACGGGTGGGAGGAGGGGCTAAATAATGGTGCAAAGCTTGCTTTGCACCATTATTTAATACCTGGTCAGACCAGGTGTTAAGGGAGCTGTGGACCAATTTCCATGGTTAAACACCATGGAATGGATCCACAGGTGCCCTCCTCAAGCCCCAGGAACACCCCCACCCACACCAGATGGAATCCGGAGGATGGGTGACCCCATCCCAGGTAAGTAGGGTAAGTATGTTTTTTAGTTAAAGTGCCATTGGGGCCCAACCTGGGGCCCCCTGCATGGCACAGGGTGCACTGGCCATGCCCAGGGAACACTGGTCCCCTGTGCTGGCCATTGGGGTGGTAATCATAAATCCAGTCTTTTCCAAGACAGGAGTCATGTGGTATGGATGGTTTTGCATCAGAAAATGATGCTAGGCTGGTTAGAGTTAGAGTTATCTTTTTTAACTCCTAACATCATTATTTGGTGCAAAACCCCCTTCTCCCATACCGCCAGCCCCACCTAGCTAACATCATTTTTTTTTTTACTCTAGCCCACCCTTTGCACTGGCTTGCACCATTTCATAAATATGGCGCCCAGCTGGTGCTCAGGAATGGAGCAAGCCAGTGCTAAACGTTTTGGTGCAAAACTGCATAAGTGCAGTTTTCCACCCAAAAATATAAATGTGCCCCTAAGTGTTGTTAGTTAGTGTGAGTTTCCAATCCACAGTCCCTCCTCTAAGTATGCATTGGACTGCTCTACCTCACTACCCGGAGAGTGAAGAGCAAAAAAAGTGTCGTTGTATCCCACTTGCATATATACAGGGCAACAAAACACCATTGGCAAAAGACCCCATTTGTTTCTCTAGGAGCCCAAGGGTATACGGATGATGTGGCGCCCACCCCCTAAAGCTTCCCACTTTCACTTTTAAAAACACAAAGAGCTCTAAGAAGAAAAGACAAGGGAAAGAGGATGTACTAGTTTGCTCACAAGGTCAGATTGGCCTGTTGGGAAATCAACGAGTGCCCGATGGGCTGGTCAGACAGGTCAATTTGTGTAGCCAATTCTTGTCTGTTTGTGGCCTGTTTTATGGCCTGCTGGGCTGGTTTTTACTGTTGATTTTCCAGAAGTTAAAACAAATAATACCCACAGCAAGCTCAAATCTAAGCAGTATCCTATACCTTGCAAAAACCCTTTTACAGATGGGCAGATTTACTAAAATGTCAGGCAACGCAGTGCAGCAGCCATGAATGTTGTGCTGCATTGTGTGACAGGGAGGGAGCAGGAGACTATCATATCTAGAGGAATATGGTACTCTCCTTCCCTCTCCCTTTTGCCGGCACAGGTTTTTTCTGCTCTGTGCCATGCACGCACCTTAGCACCATATATCAAGTGTGTGTGCGTAAGTCTAGCATTGGCTTTTGTAGTGGAAGGATTCCCTTCCCATACAAAATACTATACACAGACAACATTAAAAAAAGTCCTACTTTGTATGTCAGCTGCACAGTAGAAATGACAACATTTCTTCTTTTAAAGCCAGGCTAAAGCTGCCCATGTAACACCCCTTGATGGTAAGTAATGGAAAGCAGTACTTTTGTGTCACTTTTAGTGAATTTCCAGTGCAAACCAAGTTTTGCTCTGAAACATAAATAATAAAATACAAATATTTTTTTGATGGTTTGAGTCACTTTTAGGATGCAAAGTCAGTGCAAAATGTTAGAAAATCACCCCTATAGTGTCTTTACAAATTCAAAAATGCCGTAGTTTGTAACCATGGGCCACTCTTTAGCTTTCTAATTCTTTAAAAGAGACTGATTTCTTTTGGATTCCGGGTCTATTTTGTGTTCCAGTCCAACCCTGCTTACTCATGAATGATTGCATGGATAAGATTCCAGGGCTATATGTTAAAGGACACAAATAGACTTTTATCAACAAGGTCAATGGCACTGGCCTCCCCTCGCCATCTGATGCACAGTAGAGGGTGGACCTGCTGTGACCCCAGTAGAGGACTTCCTTGTGTGGTATGCTCTGACTGTGGGTACCCATGGAGGGGGACTCCCTAACCACTGCTGGAAGCACAAGTATCCTACAAGTGGCCAGTCATGCATGGGGCCTGGGTGTTGAAGGAAAGTGGTGTAACCTGCTATGAAGTATATGAGGTGCTGCTGGTGAAAGACATAAGAAAAGGAGATAACCAGGAGCAAAGTCAGGAAAGCAGGCCCTTTGCCCTTCACAGTTTCCTATTTCTGGAAACAGGAAGATAGTTGTTGGAAAGATAACAGAGCCAGGCAAAATAGGATGAGAAACTAATTAGGCAAGAGGTCATTTCACTGAGCTCCGCTGTTAGAAATGGGGTCTCTAGTTGGCAGAAGTATACACCCTTGTAGTGGCCACAATCTTAAGCCGGGTAAATCACACACAAATCCAAATTATCCTGTGCCCACCCTCTGGTAGCTTGGCACTGAGCAGTCAGGCTTAACTTAGAACGCAATGTGTAAAGTATTTGTGCAAGAAATAATGCAATAACACAGGGGAAATATCACAAAATTCACCACACAGTTTTAGAAAACTATAAGCTATTTATCTGAGTAAATTAAGGTCAAAACAACCAAGATTTGATAAGCACAAGTTGAAATACCACTTTTGCAATGATGAAAAGAGTCTTAAGCCTTTATGAATCACCAAATGTCTCTTGTGTGCACAAAGTACCTTATATGCATCAAAATTACATGCACAAAGACCACAGTGGAGGAGATGCATGGAAAAAAGAAGGTGTGCGTCAGATTTCCTGACACGCACAGACAATGCATTGATTCTTCCCACGCTGCAAGAGCTTTGCATCGATTTCTGGCATGCAGTCTTGGTTACTCACTGCGATGCGGGGTCTTTGATGCCCAGGGATGATACACAGAAATCCTGGGCATATGGGAAAAAGTCACAGGTGCTGCGCCGATCCGGTATGGCGATGCATCGGAGTTTCTGTCGCACAGCAGGCACTGTGTCGATTCCTCACGTGGGAAGTTGGGCTGCATTGTTCTGGCTCGGCGATGCACCAATCTGGTATGGCTCTGCGTCGAGTTCCGGTCGCAACGCAGGCGCTGCATCGATCTCCACTCGTTGAGCCAGACTGCGTCATTCGAGTTCGGTGATGCAGCGATTCTTTCACCCCTGGGCAGGGTGTGCGTCAATTCCGGCAGGCTGTGTCGATTTTCAACTCAGAAGGAGTTTCCTTGAAGAGTAGAAGTGTTTTTGGCCCTGAGACTTCAGGAACAGGAGGCAAGATCAATCCAAGCCCTTGAAGAGCACTTTTCTGCAGAGCCAGAGGCCAGCAAGACACCAGGGCAACAACAAGGCAGCAGACCTTCACAGCAAAGCAGTCCAGGTAAGTCTATTCAGGTGCCCGTCTAAGAGTTTTTATTTAAGAGCATTTCTGCTAGATATTTTATATTGTCAATCAAAGTTATCGTGATTTTGGTTTTGACATTTTGGCCCTCATTATGACACTGGCGGTAAATCCCACTTACCACCATGCTGACTGCCGTCAACATGCCACTGCGGCGGTGGATATCCACTAACCATATTATGACACACACGCACCAATCCGTCACTTTACAGCCACACACACAAATCCGCCAGCCCAAAGGTTAGTGACAAACTGGTGGGATCAAAACCCACACTGTTACACCAACAGAACAACGCCCACAACATTATGACCCACGAATCACCATGGTGGACATTCAATGGCGGTAAAGCATTGGCGGTACACACACTCAAAATACACACACACTAACAAAACAGCACCAGACACCCATACACAAACCACACACACCCCACAATAAAACACACACACACATTAACCACCACCCTTTACGAATACCAATAATTGCCAGCAGAGAGAGACAGCAAGCGCACCCACACAACCAGAGCCACATACCACCATCACCTATACACCACCCACTCACCTTACATCACACACCTCAACACATCACCCCATACATTATCACCCTCACCACTCACACTACACCACTGCCACCACAACGACACTCCAGATTCTCTGAGGAGGAGCTAGGGGTCATGGAGGAGGAAATCATCTGGGTAGAGCCACAGATATTTGGATCACAGGTGCAGCAGATATCCATTACTAGGAAGATAGAGCTATGGCGGAAAATCATGGACAGGGTCAATCAATCAATCAATAGTTTATTCGGTCCAGGTTTGGACCATTTGAGAAATTAAAAAATAATCATACATACAGAAGGATAAAAACCATAGACCATCAGGTAAAAAGAGACATTAGCAATTAGTACACTGCTTATATAAAAAAAGGGTTCATAAAACTACATAAAAAGTTTCATAAATAATTAAGACAAGACTCTTAAAATAGTGTCTGGATCTTGCCCTATACAAGAAGCTAAATGCTAAAATAATACGAATCAATTGTTAAAAACATATAAACTATTCTAAGACGGATTTGTACATAAGATAAGACATAGAAACTACATACAATATGTCCTGTTTACAAAAGTTAGAAGTCAATCAGTGGAAAATGGAGCCCTAAGTTAGTCAGTTCTCTTAAATAAGTTGATCAGATAAATTGCATCTTGCCATTTATAAAATTATATGCGCCAAGGGGCTTATGAGTCACTTCAGTTGGGGTAACCCACTAGACAACATGCTCAAAGATACAGTCTTATGTCCTTGATAGATCGCACTAATGATTTCACCCAGACTATTATGACAGGATGCTAATTCGCTAACTTCTAGACTGTTCTTCAACCAGTGGATTTAAGATCTGTAATGATTCTACTGCGGATTTTCCATGCTGCTGCCAAATATTTAGAAACAGAGCTCACTACCAGCGTGGAAGTGTCATATTTACACATTCTATATACACTGTTTTGGTTTTGTGTTGACAGTGTTTTGCACAGAGGAATAATCCACTTCCCTCGAGGGCATTTGTACAAAGGACAGAAAAATAGGACATGCTCAGAAGTTTCCTTGCATAGATGGCAGTTTATGCATTTGTCAGATAAAGGACTATTGGTCGACCAGCAAGCCGTAAAGCTGTTGACTGCCAATGTTCCATATCTGAACTGAAGTAGTAAAGAGCGGGCACGGGCTGGTATAGGGAGATCCAGGAAGCTTTCAGGCAGAGGTTCGTGTTTGACCAGCAGAAACTCTGCTGTCAGCCGACCTAAGCCAGTTGAGCCGAGAGATTCCTCATGAATTTTTTCCCAATATCGATCTTTGATCAGGCGTCTAGCGTTACCAGGAATCATCTTGGGATTCTCCCAATAATGGGATAAATTCAGTTTGACCCAAGCCGCTTTCATCTCCCTTAGCCACCTTACTTTTTCCCATCTGTAGCAAGGTGGCAATAGTTCTTTAACTGCTGACCTGAAGGGTTCGAGTTCTTCCGTTTTCCATAGTCTGACCCAGTACCGAAGTGGTCTTAAGCATGCTGTATCTTTAATGCTATTTAGACCCAGGTCCAGTCTTAGGGGTCAACGCCGTGGGACAGCACCCCAGAACAAGGGATGACATCAGGAAGAGGTGGAATGACCTATGGGGGAATATATGTGCCATTGCAGCAAGACACCAGCTCGCAGTACCGAGGACTGGCGGTGGGCCCCCACCTCCTCCCCCACAACTAACAACATGGGAGGAGCAAGTCTTGGCAATACTGCATCCTGAGGGTTTGGCAGGAGTAGGAGGAGGACTGGACTCTGGTAAGTCAATTCACTATTACCCCCCCAACCTGCATGCCATCATATACCCCCACCCTCACCCTCACTCCCATCACTCCACCACTTGCCACACACCCCACCATCACAACTTACTCATCCCAATGCCAAGCCCTGCATGCCATACCAATGCACGGAGACCACTCGCAGCCCTGCATGGACACCTAGCACTACAGCATGCACACTAGAGACAGTCAGCTAGCCCACCAAATAACAACTCACACAAGGCAAAGCTGCCAGGGCAATACCAACCATAGAGGGCAACCAACCCATGCACAATATGTCACACACACAAACAATAACACTGAATTTACATCCCCACAGTTATCCCAGCCAATGTCACCAGAGAAAAGGTGCCAGCCACATCCAGTCCCCCCACAGAAGAGGCCCACAGTGATGACAGCAGCTCTGGTCACCTGGTTCCGGATGACCAACCTGGCCCATCAGGGACCTCCGGACAGTCGGTTACACAGGCACAGTCTCACACCACCACAGAGCCTCCCCCCTCAGGAAACACCACCACAGCACCGACCCAGCGGGCCAATACCTCTGTCCCGAGGACACGTCAATCAGCACTACAGGGACCCCAGGGCACCCCACAGACCCAGGACAATCAGGGACCTGGGGTCAGTGGCAGTGGGCACACGGTTCAGGGGACAGAGGAACAGGACAACAGGGAAGCTGGGAGGACTGCTGTGCACAAGGGGGAGGACTGGCCCATGGAACCGACTCTCCAGGAGGCACTCACCGTGATCCTGGGAGCATACCAACATTTCCAGGATATGCTGGGCCAGATTCTGGACAAGATGCAGGAGAACATCAGGCTGCAGGACGGACAGTACCTTGGGATCAGGGAGGAACTGAAGTCCATTAACACCACCCTGGTCTCCATTGCAGGGGTTCTGGCAGACATGGCCAAGAGTATGAGGGAGGCAGTGGCATACCAGCGGGCCCCTGCCACTAGCCAGACTACTAAACAGCCCTCCACCTCTGCTGCCGCTAGTGGACAGGAAGCCCCACCACAGGACCAAAAGGCCTCCAGCACCCCTTACCCCACAGAAGGAGGACCACCCTGCAAACATTCCCTGCGATCCAGGCAGAAGCCAGTGACTATTGCCAAGACCCCAACCAGGGAACTCACACTCTCCTGATTGTCACCCTTGTGTCCCAGTCTGTCACCCTGTCCACCTTGAACTGCCATTGCTCCCCTTCCTATGCCCCCTTGGACAATGCACCTGTTCTACAAATAGACTGGACTCTAACCTGGACTTTCCTCCATCATCACCCCATCCCATTGTACTTCCCCCTTTTCATCAGATCACTGCAATAAACACACTTTGAAAAAATACAAGCATGGAGTATGTCAAATGATTTAAGTGTGTATTCGTTGAACAAGCTTTAAACATTGCAATTCAACTGTACAGTAATGTTAATTTAGGAAAGACCTGTAGTTGGCTGCAGTGAACACACCAGGGGCAATAGTGGGGCACCAACATCTGTAAAAAGAGATGCCAATGGGTACAGTGAGTAGGCATAGAAGTAGGAGTTCACAGCCTGCCAGTGACAATGTCACACATCAAACTGTCAATGAAATGTGAAATAACACTGTCTTACCTGAGTGTCATTGGAAGTATTGATGAATGACTGCACTTCTGTTGTCCTCATCCTCTGCCTCCTCATCTTCACTGTCCACAGGGTCCACTGCTGCCACACCGCCATCTCCAGCCTCCTCCTCCTGCAGAAAAGGCACATGGCGTCTCAAGGCAAGGTTGTGCAACATGCAGCATGCCACAATCATCTTGCAGACCTTCTTGGGTGAATAGCACAGGGATCCACCTTTTAGATGGAGGCACCGAAACCTGGCTTTCAGGAGGCTGAAGGTACGTTCAATAATTATTCTTGTTCGCCCATGTGCCTCATTGTAACGTTCCTCAGCCCTTAGCCAGTAGCCATGATAGGTTTGGGTAACCTGAGTCACCTGCAAATATTGAGGGACAACTGTTAGCCACACACTGGCCCTTATGTCCCACCCCATACCATACCCATATACCAGCATCCAATGGGTGGGAACCAGGTCTCACCTATTAGCCACACCCTGTGCTTCTGAAGTTGGGCCATCACATTTGGGATGCTGCTATTCCTCAGGATAAAAGCCTCATGCACCGACCCAGGATACTTAGCATTGACATGGGAGATGTACTGGTCCGCCAAACACACCATCTGCACATTCATTGAGTGATAACTTTTTCGATTTCTGAAGACCTGTTCATTTCGGCGGGGGGGGGGCAAATGCAATATGTGTCCCATCAATCGCACCAATGATGTTGGGGATATGTCCCATTGCATAGAAGTCAGCCTTCTCTGTGGCCAAATCCTCCACCTGAAGGAAAACGATGTAGCTGCACATGTGTTTAATCAGGGCAGACAACACTCTGGTCAGCACGATTGAGAACATTGGCTGTGACATTACTGCTGCCAAGCCCACTGTCACTTGGAAAGAACCTGTTGCCAAAAAATGGAGCACTGATAGCACTTGCACAAGAGGGGGGATCCCAGTGGGGTGACGGATAGCAGATATCAGGTCAGGCTCCAATTGGGCACACTGCTCTGTGATTGTGGCCTTGTCTAGTATATAGGTGAGGATAATGTGCCTGTCCTCCAGTGTGGCCAAGTCCATCAGGGGTCTGTACACGGGGTATATCTCCATTTCCTATTCATCTGCAGTGGTTGCAATCTATGGGGCAAAAGAGTGAGCAGCTGGTCATTATCTGTACATTGTGACCACTACAGTACAATGCAGATTATGATTGTTACAATATTTTGGTGGCATATGTCCAGAATGTGAGATTGTGAACTGTGACCAGTTAGGATCCATGGCTTGCCCCCCGCCCCTGTAATAGCGTTCACCTGTCCTGTATGGAGGGACAGGTGGAAATTGGGTAATTGGGTAATTGGGTAATTGCGCTGACGTTGTGCACCGTTGTGGAAGGCGGTCGTGATCCACTGTGCCACTCCTTATTGGTTATCATTGAGCCCTATGGGGTACAGTGACCAATGGTGATGTACGCCAGCTGTGGACGTCACCGCCATTTTGTATCTGTTCACTCACTTGCTACCTAACCTTCAACAGGAGAGGACCTACACTGCATGTGCTGCTGTGACCTGGTCTGGAACCTACCATGGCTTGTGTGACTGGGGAGAGGGCCCCTGCCTTCACCTCCGCTGAGTTGGAGAGACTGGTGGATGGGGTCCTACCCCAGTACCAACTTCTGTTTGGGCCTCCAGACCAACAGGTGACTAGACTGTGAGTACAATGCATGGGGCATGAATGTATGAAGTGCTGTGTGTGAAGTCTATTCAAAGAAAAAAACTCTTCTCTCTCTGGTTATTAGTCCATACATCAAATAATCAATAAATTAACTAACATATAAACAAATACAAAGCCATTGTGACCAAATCTTTATTGCTAATAATGTAAAATAAATACAAACGAATTTGCACCAGACATGGAAAAACACAGAACACTAATATCACAAACACACAGATTCAGGACTTCAGACATATACACAACAAATAACACAAATCACAACGGTCTCAATATAAACCTTTCATGTTTAAAAAAAAATAATAAATCTTGAAATGTAATACACTAACACACCATGCCAATAATACATGAAATAACAATGTAAATATTCAAATTTATCGTCAACTGTAACAAATATTTTTTTCTTTCATTCATATGTTTTATTCTTTGATCACCTTTAAAAAAATCCTTATATTTCAAAGAAACCTATGATTCTAGAGACAGTTCGTATTAATGGATCCATGATATATCCACCAATTTATAATTTCCAAGATCCTCAGCTGTAATAACCAAAAAGCAGGAGTATGGGTCTTCTGCCAGCCAGCCAGGTCATTGCCGACGTGCGTTTCGGTGGGTAGTAAAACCAAGAGATATTTTTAGCCACCTTCCTCAGGGCTGTGCATATTTTCACATACTGCTAGTGAGTTCTGTATGTGTTTTTCGTAGTAGACCTTTGGTTCTGAAATAGCCTTAGATGAAGGGTGAATTCTATTAAACTCTGTTTTTAGGGATTGGCTCTGCCGGTTTACATGTTTAAAGATGGCCGCCCCGAATGTGAGAGCTGGAGGTGGATAGTTGTCAGTAGTCCGTCATCCAGCTCTATAAACCAGGAAGTGTGGTTAAATAGCCACTCCAAGAGGTTCTCGGGTAGTCGGCTTATCGTGAATGAAGCAACGACGAGTACGCGTTGTTATGGAAAGCGGGGCATAAAAGTACAGCGAGAAGGTATTGTAAAATGTGTTTTGTGATTAATACAAGGGTCTGTGAGCCTATTGAAGTGTGAGATCGATTTTTTTTTAAGGCGATCAAAGAAAAAAACATATGGATGAAAGAAAAAAATATTTGTTACAGTTGACGATAAATTTGAATATTTACATTGTTATTTCATGTATTATTGACGTGGTGTATTAGTGTATTAAATTTCTATTTTTTTTGTTTTTTGTTTTTTTGAAACATGAAAGGTTTATATTGAGACTGTTGTGATTTGTGTTATTTGTTGTGTATATGTCTGAAGTCCTGAGTCTGTGTGTATGTGATATGAGTGTTCTGTGTTTTTCCATGTCTGGTGCAAATTTGTTTGTATTTATTGTATATTATTATGAATAAATATTTGGTCATTATGGCTTTGTATTTGTTTATATTATTTGATGTATGGACTGTCTGTTTGAATAACCAGAGAGAGAAGAGTTTTTTTCCTTTGAATAGACTTTATTCCCTAATTCTTTCTTTTGATTGTTTCTATAGAGGGATCCCCTTTTGTGCTGTGTGTGAAGGCCTCGTGTGTGGGGGGGGGTGGATGGGCCCTATTTCGTGTGCAGCATGTCTGCTGGGGCATGTCTGCGCTAATGGGGATGGTAAGGGGCATGGTGGGCCATGAGTGTAACAGGCTGGACAGTCTGACTAATACCTTTCCCTGTATCTATTTTCTCTGAATGTCAGCGCCCATCACAAGAAGGGTATATGGCGTGCCATCGCCAAGGACGTGCAGACCCTGGGTGTCTATGGCATGTGGAGCACCCACTTTCACAAACGGTGGGAGGACCTGAGATGCTGGGAATGGAAGGCGGAGGCCCAGCTAGGGATGGCCTCCCAATGAGGAAGGGGTGCCTGTCGAACCCTGACCCCACTGATGGCCCGCATAATGGTGGTGGCCTATCCGGAGCTGGATGAGTACTTGGGAGCATCACAGCTGCAACAAGGGGGTGAGTACAGTGCCGTTCATTAGTAATTACGCTTGGTGGGGTGTTATCCGGGTGGGGGATGTGGGCCTGTGGGTGCCCCTACGCCAGGCCTGACATTGCAGAGTAGGTCCCATATTGGGCAGGGTTCTGAAGTGAAATTCCTCCAACCTAGCTAGTAGGCATCCACTACTGGGCAGCAATGTGTGGGTCCCAGGTATGCTGCAGTTGGTGGTATCTGTCCCTACCCATGGCCTGGTGACTAGCATTGTAACTGGTAGTGCATTGCCTAGTGCGTAGGGCTGTTCCCTGTGTGTGAGTGTGTTGTGTATCCTTTGTCTCAACCCCTTTTTGTTTTGTTATCCTGTCCTTATGCGCATTAGCATCATCTGGCGGAGGAGCAGAGGCACCAGTGACAGAGGGAGCTGCATCACACAGGACCCAGGAGGCAGAGTCCATTGATGCTGAGGGCACCAGTGGGATGGAGGGTGAGGGGAGCACCATGGCAGAGACTTGAGGGGACAGTTCGGACACGGATACCTCCTCCGATGGAAGCTCCCTGGTGGTGGGAGACACCTCTGTGCCCACCCCAGCTACAGGTACAGCTGCCACCCCCTGTACCAGCACCACCCTCCCAGCAGCCCCTCAGCGAGTTGCCCGTGCCCGGTCAGCAAGGAGGGTGGGCATCTCCTTCACCCCAGGCACATCAGGCCCTGCCCCAGTTAGCCATGCTGCCCTGAGTTAGGAGGCTATTGACCTCCTGGGATCCATCTCTGTTGGGCAATCAACCATTGTGAATGCCATCCAGCGGCTGGCAACCCAAATGCAACAGTCCAATGAATTTCTGGCAGGCATTCACACTAGCTTGGTGACCCAACAGAGATCAATCCAGGCTCTGGCCTCCTCTTGGATGATAGCCATTTTCCCTGTTTCCACCATCCCCCCTCCAACTTCCTCTTCTGAGTCCCAGTCCCTTCAACCCCAACCTATCCCAAGCACACAGGCAGACAAGCATGCACACAGGACAACACACAAGAGTGGACCTGGCAAACACAAGCACCACACTGCATCCCACAGGCACATCCAGAAGCACACATACCAACATCCACTGCCTCCACTGTGGCTCCCTCCTCCTTGTCCTCCAACTCCCTCTCAGTTGTGTTCCACTCATACCTGCATGCACTTCATCCTCATCCACTACCACCATCACCAGCACACCTAACACAACACACACCTCACTGGCAGTCACCACCCCCACATCCATGCACACGTCCCCTGTGTCCTCTCCCACTGTGTCTGTGCCCCCTCCTCCCAAAGTACACAAACGCAAGCACTCAGACACCCAACAGCCATCCACCTCACAACAGCATCCAGCCCATCCACCTGCACCCAAACACAGCACACTGACACCTCCTACAACCACTCCCTCTTCCCCCGCTCCCAGACCTTCTCCATCTTCTTGCCCCAATGTCCCTAAGAAGCTTTTCCTCTCCACTGTTGACCTCTTCCCTACCCCTCCTCCCCAAGGTCCTTCACGTCAGGCCAGGGTGGTCAGAACCCAGGCAAGCACCTCAGCCACTCAGTCCACGGGCACAGTACTAACACCAGCAACTCCAGGTAGGAAAGGATCCCAGCCACCAGCCAGCCAGGCGGAAAGGGTGCCTGCCCCAAGTACTTCAAGGAAGGGCAAGTAGCCAGCCCCAGCTGCAGGAAGGAAGGGCAAGGAGCCACTCCCAGCTGCAGGAAGGAATAGGGAGCCACCCCCAGCTGCTGCCAACGGGAGCAAGGAGCCATCCCCAGCTGCTGGCAGGAAGGGCAAGGGGCCTGCACCAGCAGGCAGTAAGGACATGGGTTCTGGTGCTGGGACGCTGTCGGAGCCCACACCACCAACCATGGTGATACAGCCATCCAAGGCTGCAGGGGATTGGTTGGAGCCTCCCCCCCACAACCACCACCAGCAGCAGCAGCACCAGTGGGCAGCCACCTGAGGCTGCAGGGGATGGGCTGGAGCCTTCCCCCACCACCACCACCAGCTCTGCCAGCAGCACCACCACCAGCAGCATCAGCACCAGTGGGCAGCTGTCCGAGGCTGGAGGGGGTGGGCTGGAGCCTCCCCCCACCACCACCAGCAGGAGCAGCTCCACTGCCACCACTGAACAGCCATCACCGCCTGTGGTCGTTCTGTAAACCTGCCTCCATAGGCTGTTGTGCAGCCTGCCCCTTGCAAATCCTGTGAGCAGGACACCCAGCTGAGAGACTGTGACCTTGCACTCCCCAAGACCTGCATCACAGGGCACCATGCCCTCTCCTGAACCAGTGGAGATGTCATCCACTCACCCCATCCTCCTCAGGATGAAGCTCACTGGGCACGAAGCCCCCTCCAAAACCAGTGGAGAAGCCATCCACTTGAGAGACAGTGGCCTTGCACTCACCAGGACAAAGCACAGGGCATGTTGCCCTCTCCAGAGCCAGTCGGCAAGTCACCCACTTGAGAGACTGTGGCCTTGCACTCCCCAGGACAAAGCACAGGGCATGTTGCCCCCTCCAGGACCAGTGGCTTTGTACCATCTGCTGGCTGAGGTGCCCACCATTCCCCGTCCCACTGAGGTGCCTGGCTATTTTTGACCTGATGCCTCTGCAGTGTTTTCTCTGTGTTGTTTCAGGAGTGAAGTGGGGCCTTGGACTTTTAATGTGGCCCTGTGGCCCATGAACATTGAGGACTGGGTAGTGTCCCTTTATTTGTAAATATGTATATACTTTTTGATTTGGATCCACATATTGCTACTATGTTATCTTATTACACTCACTTTTATCTATTGTAGTTAATCCTGAGGGGTACAGGGTGAATATGTTATGTTACTGCATCTGCTTGTGTGTATGGTGTTGGGGGCGGGGGTGTTGCGTGAGTGTGTCACTCTCTTTTTCCTCCCCTGTGTGCTAGGCGGCTGTATTTACCAAGGTCATCTTTGACGTCATTAGTTTTCGTAGTGGAGCAGGAGGTAAATTAACATTGGGAATATGTGCAGCTCTGGATCCATGGCATTGTGGTTCTTCCCTGAGTCTCCACAGGTGAGTCCTTTGACTTCTGAGATCTGTTTCCATCAGGCTTTTGATGTCATTGGTACTGCCCTGAAAAGGTGGTGGTTTCCTGTGTCTTAATACAGTGGGCGAAACACTGTCTTCCACCTAGCTGTAGGCGGTTACCGCCGTGGTGCCTTTTGATTCCACCCTGGCGGTCGGTGTGTTAAAGTGGCTGTCTGTCTGAGCTGTTTTCACTATGGTCATAATTTAGCAGTATTTACCGCCAGCCTGTTGGTGGTATTACCGCCACTTTATCACCAACCGCCTGGTTTGTAATGAGGGCCTGTGTATCTTAGTCCCGTCAGATAGAAAGAGCAGGGATGTTGTTTGACTTACATTGGACTGGATAAGAGACCAGTAGAAAGCTAGATAGGAAATAATTATCTGCAGTATCACCTGTGATAAGAGCACTGCTTCTCAAACCAGCCCTGTAAAGGGACAGTGCCCATAGAACAGGAATTGGAGTGGACCACAGTCAATACTAGACTGTAATGCTAGGCAGGTGTTACCCCCCCTTCAAAACCCCGGGCCCAGGCAGCCCCCTTGGCCTGCCAGGTTTAACCGGTGAGGCTAGTGTCTTTCCTTGAGTTTGAATTTTTACCGTGCTCAGACGCAGCAGGAACATCAACCTTCAGTTATCCTCCATCATCACTTGTGCAGTGGGATGGGAAACGGAAAGCAATCAGCATCCCACGTGCATGAATGGAAGTATGTTGGCCTTATTACGCAGGCTTGATCTCCAGTGACCCTCCAATAAAGAAAAAAAAACAACTAAAAGAAAGAGATTGCACAAATGTACACTTGCTAAAAAGAAACTAAAAAAAACATTATTTAAACGGTGTTGCCTACATCAAAAGGAGTAGTTTGGCCACCTCAGCTGTGAGGCATGACCATGTAAGTCATAAGGCCCTGGAATAGTTTAAATATTTAACTCACTGAGTCACAGAATGGTAGGAGTACTGCCAGAGCCCTAACGTTGTGTTGTAAGCTATCCAGGAGTAGCAGTGCCCCCCCCCCCCACATTAGTCCAAGGTGTCAGTAAACATTCCCCGGTAAGCCTCTCCCTAAGTCTCTTGGGGATAAGAAAGAATGGCCTGGGGAGAATTTGATGTTACTATCAGACATTCCAGGAGTTGAGATTTCTGTCTAAATATTTGGGAAGCATGAACCTTTATTATTCAAATGTGTGTTTTGTACATTTATGTTAAAGGCAGAAAAAGACTCTCACGTAACTGAATATTTAATCGTTTAAGTAAGTGCATTTTGGCAATAGATATTATAGACATTGTTTTGTGTCATTGAAAGACAGTACCGTGTTTATAGTTTTTGCATATCAATTTGCACTTTGCATAGGTATATGTTTTGCCTATGATTGTTGTGGCGACCTGACCATTAATAATTGCACCCCTTATGTTGTGTTAGGCTCATAAGCGATGAGTGATATTGTGCTATTTAGGGGTGAGGGGTTTACAGCTTGATAGTGTACAGACCTTTAAAGGTCCCTTTAACGTAGGTGGTGCAGGCAGCAACAAAGGCGCAGACTGCATTTAAGGGGTTACCTGTCTAATGGGACCTTTCTTTAGTGTTAAATACGCATCATTTTATAAATATTTGTAAATGGCTGTGTAGTATTCAGTATTGTATACAATAAAGTATATTTCCTTTTTATAAGAAAAATAATCGACTGGACAGTGATTTATTAATCGTTGTGTTGCCGAGTTCTGTCACTAACCCACAGCATTTCCACTGAGTATGGATTGGACTGCTCTACTTTACTGTCCGGAGACTCATGTGCCAAAAAGGGTATTTGGATCCCAGTTGTGGACTACGGTGCCTCCAGGACACCAATGGCAAAAGATCCCAGTTGGAAAATGCCTCTGCTTGTCCTTAGCTGGTTCTACATGGAGAACCATATTACCCGTGTTAAACCCCATTTCGGGGTCACATGGTAGATATGGAATGCTGGGCCACAACAGTAGAATTTGGGGTTGTTTGCAATAACTTATTGTCCAGGCCCTGCTTGTTTTAAAAAAGACAGGTTCCCTAATGGTATAGCAAAATGAAATACTATACTCATTAATGGAGATTCAGCAACAGGGTTCTACACTTCCATCTATAGGATTAATGGTGAGGTTTGCACAATCT